>NW_027223766.1:9359572-10696239 GCF_028538775.1 Myotis yumanensis
GGAGGCAGCCGCTGCTCACACCTGCTGACGGGACCAGCCCCACTCGCACCCATTGCTGGCACCAGCCCCAATCGCTCGGCACCGTCAGTGTGTGGGAGCGGCGGTGGTGGGAGCAGGGCTGCTGGTAGACAGGGAACTGGGGCTACAGTGGGAGGTGCCAGTTGGGGGTGCGGAGGAGGGCCGAGACCAGCCCCTGTGCCCACAGCAGCCTCAAGGCCATGGTTCCTTTCAAGGTGCACGAATTCATGCACTGTGCCCTGTAGGTAACAAGGACAGTACAGTTTCTGAGCAGAGAGTAATGTCTTACAGATTTTTGTGTAATGGTTTCTGTTGAGTGTGTACTCCTAATCACTTGATATAAAAGTTGGGATGCCCCAAGTGGAAACCACAAAATCAAGCAGCTTTTCAGTGGGCATAAGGTTTGTAGCTTTTCAGCAAGGAAATACTTAAGCCTGCCCTGAAAAATGATATACAATAACTAAAACATATTCAGATCCCATAGAGGTTGGATGAATTCCATCTGAGTTTGTTGAATGTGTCATGGAGGCCTTGGGTCCTTTTTTTTGTCCCACCTTTGCAGTTTTAAAAGGACTACGTTGCTGACAGGTGATACATGACCTGAAAGTAGCCTCAGCTGTGTTTTTAAGGTTTCCTTACCAATGTTGATTTAAATTAACAATCCAATGAACAAAGTAAACTGGCAAACAAAATAGAAATGAGGCCTGGAGACATGGAACATACTGACAGCTGTCAGAGGGAAGAGGGGGGACTGGATGAAAGAAGAGATTCGCCAAAGAATGTTATGTTTTTAAAAGTAAGGCAGAATATTGGATGCATTTTTCTCCCTCAGAGCACCCTCACTGACAAGAATTGAGGACATTTTTTGTCTTGGTTTTTCTTTGATAAAATTAGACACTCGCCCCCCCATTTTCCGTTTTACAATATCTGCAAGAGTCCTTATCAGTAAGTGGTGTTTGGGAAGTGGTCTACACAGCTGTTTGATCTTTAGGGCCATGACTTTATTTTGGATCTTATCTCATTTTTATTCTAAAGCTATTTCAAAATGTATGCCAGGTTTTTTGGGTTTGTGTTTTTTTTTTGGTTCAGATACAGGGGTTCTTTCCCATTATCATTTCTTTCTGTGAATTAGATGACCAATATCAGGTTTAGCTCCCCTGACAAAATGAGATGAAGGGGCTGCTGTTATATCAGCATTTTCTTCAACTCTCAGGTGTTTTTAGAAGATACTTTCTAGTCTATACTTAAAACCTCCTATAGTTTCATCTTTAATCTTTTTTACATGATTTAATTATGGTCCAATCGATTTTTATTAAAATGTTTCAGGTGTGGCTTCTAGGATACTTTGCCTTATTTTTAAAGCCACTTTTTGACTCTTAAGTTTATTGTGAAAGGAAGGATCCAGTAGGTCCCTTTCTGGGTAAATCCAATCAGCTTTTACCCACAGAACTTAGCATCTGAGGTTCCAACCAACCAACATGTGTACAATTTGGTACAGATCAAGTAACAATGGGTCAGATGCACCCAAAAGAATTCTAAATTATTTTATGAATATTTGTTGGTCTTATCTATGTTTCAAGAAATCTTTACAGCTTTTAATTCAGCTTGAGTCCAAGGTTAAAATTCTATCATTTCCTGCACACCTAGCACATGGTAAGGATGAATTTTTAGAGGCAACTGGCATTGATGGTTTTAGGATAGTTGGGAAAAGGGAAAAAGTCTGGACAAGGGAAAGAGAGGATGCTCGACAGAGATGTGAAAGAAAAGAGATCAGAATTGAAGGGTAAGAGGGAAAAAAAGGGCAGGATGTAGGGAAGCAACTGGAGGACATAGAGGAGGATTTACTAGGTAAATTAGTCTACTTTGTTGCTGTGACACATAAGTTTGTCAGATGGCTTGTAGCTTCGGCCAAATATTCTTTTAGTGGAGCAATTTTTTTATTCATATTTTTGTTTGGAGCCTCTGAATACCCATCAAAAAATGCTGCCCATTTGGACTGAGAAGTCTTATTCCCTTTCTTTTATAAGGAACCTTTCAAATGAACAATTTGTTAAGTCCAATGCTCCCTAGGGTACCCACTGAAGGCCTAGTCATAATCATGTCATTGGGGAAGATAGATAAAGGAAATAGGACTGTAATGAGAGTAAATATAAAGAGCAACAATTTCCCTGGAAAAGGAGATTTGGGTTTAGATGAGCCTCTGAGAGCTGGCAATAGTTGGTACAAAGAAAATGCTGTGCATCTCATATGTCAGGTCCCCAAATTGATGACTGGTTGCCTCCAAACACAGACCCAACAATCTGCACCCCCAGGCAGAAAGAATGTTCTCTCTGAATGAAAAAATAAAGCTCTGAGGACTAAAACTGGAGGCGGAGGGAGAACCTCATCCAGTTTTATTGGTGACCTACAACAAAGTTTGTCCAAATGGACAGTTCTGATAACTACAGAGTCACTGGTCTGCAGACAGCCAGGACAACCGGCTGATAAGGCATATGCCTGTGTTCTACCCAGTGATTGTCCTTCTTATGACAGATAACACCTTGAGACAGCACACCACGAAATGGTAACACAAATGCAGCCAACGGGAATGAAAAGAATTGTTTGATTCCACTAAGGAGGTCAAACAAACGGGAACCGATAACAACACCTGGGTGCAGATCTGAGATTAAATAACCAATTCCACACAAAGAGAGTGGAGGGTGGACCTGGTGCTGACTTACCACATTGTTGTGGGCTCGACAAGAGGTGAGCAGCAAAGCACAAGGGCTTCCACACCTGGATGAAGACTGGAGGCCATGCTCACAACCAGTGGAAACTGTATCTTAGTGGAACCTCCAAGGAAACTATGGAAATAAATGAAGATCACCTCAATGAAAACAAGCAAATGCTATTTACTCAGGGCTTGCTATAGGAAGAGAGTCACCACCATCACCTGAGTTTGGCAGAAACTCATATGTGTGTAGTGTAGTGGGAAAGCGCCAATGCAGGGGTGGGGAACATCGGCCCGTGCACTGTATAAGGCCCACAAAATCATTTGATTTGGCCCAGCCAAGGCACTAGGGGTGAGTTAATGAAATGTTTGACCAAATATAGCAGGCTGATTTTTAAGCTGATAATTTTGTATAGCCCACAAATGATGTTGTAAATATCTAAATGGCTCTTGGCAGAAAAAAATTCCTCTACCCCTGCTCTAGTGGGAAAGGGGCAAGGTTTCAGGTGTGCCCTACCTAGAGGCTGTTGGTATGAGAAGCTGGAAGCAGGCTAACTAGAAGTGGGTCATCCAATATAATTTGTTAGGAATACATATTTGGCTTTCTATGGTCAGTCCTAAGTTAAAAGTAGGGGGGAAAATTAGGGAAGCTGTCAGTTACTGACTAGGACCTGATTTGGGGCTGATGTTGTAGATGGACTCTTAGACTGGTAGCTATGGAGGAAGTGTGTCAGAGTTTTACTTGTATAGGGTGTCCCGAAATTCACACAAGATTTGAATTTTGCATGAGCATTAACAACAACAACAACAAAAATAAAAGCCTAATTTTACTTGGTTTATTGAATCAGATTCTAATATCTGTTGCCCTTTGATTTCAATCCCTTCAATTTGATAAGCATTACCAAGTACCAATTATGGCCCAGGAGCAGGGACAATGAAGACCAATGAAGATCAGGGCTTTGCGTATGGGCCACCAAAACTGTGGAGGCCATTTCCATACATAACCCTATACTGTATACTTTATGAATCAATAAAAAATTTACAATTTTTAATTATAAACCTGTGTTTTCTATCAAAATTACTTCTTGTATAAATTTTGGGACACTATATATATATATATATATATATATATATATATATATATATATATATATATATCTTGTCATTGTCTGTTTGTATATTTAATCTCTCACCTTTCACTGAGGTTTTCGAAGTTGTGATGTTGACTGCTTTGGTGATGTTGTCCAAAGTGTTGGTTACCTCTCCAGTCAGGGCATGGGTGACCTGAGAATTTCACCAGACTTCCACAGAAGTCCAAACAGCAGTTTATCCAAGGAAAGAGCTGTGCCGTGAATGGTCAGCTGAAATGATGAGTCCTAGTCGTAGGCTTATAACAAGTCCTCAGGCTTGAGCTTGCAATGAGTCTTCAGTCCCAGGGGGCAAGCACCAGTTACAAGGCAACCTCAGAGTCTCAATAAGAATCTGGCAATCAGGTTTTAGTTCTCAGTGACTCCAAGTCAAGAAGAAGGAGAAAGAATGGAAATCTTAGTTTGAAGGCGAAGGTGAGTTTGTAGCCAGATATTGAAGGGGTCTGGAAGAGCTGAAAACCTGGTAAGGACTGACAGTCTGAGCAAGGTGGGAGAATCCAGTTCAATACAAAACTGTCTTTTCCACAGTGAAAGAGAAAGCTTGGTTACAAGATCAGACAAAGTCAGTCAAAAGCGATTACAGAAAGGTGCAACATAGCTCAAAGACAATGAAGAGGATCAGAATCTGAACATCCAGAGAGTCAGCTGTTATTTCCTATTGAAACAAAATTTCTCACTACAGTCTCTCTTACCATTCTGGTCAAACACAATCTCAAAGATAATGGAAAAGAAAACATGTTGTAAAGGATCAAACACAATCTCAAAGAAGTTATTCTTGATCACAAAATAAGGCTGGTCTCATTACAAGTGGCCTGGTTATTTGCATAGATGCACCAAGAATGACAATTTACCACATAGGTTTTACATTTGCTTTGCGGAAAGTTTTCATAAAGAATCTCAGATTGGACTTTTCAAAGCCTCTTGAGGGTAGGAAGCCAAGCTAAGAATTCACCCCCACTTTTCACCTGCAGCACCCAGTGATTTGATGGGCATTCCTCTCTTCCCGAGGTCCCCCAAAGCAGCCTAAGATTCCTGAGCCCGCCAGGAAGTGACCTTCCTCACTCACCTGTAAGGCTGGGAACCCTATGAAGCCAGTTACCAGGCCAGTCTTCCCAAGAGAGACTTGGTAAGCATTAGCCCCCACCCAGTCAACCTTAGTGCCTAAAGCATCTGGTCATAGCTGATCAAATGAGCATCATTCTCAAATATGACATCATAGGCAAAGCCTCGGTTGCATAACCAATGTTTCCAATTATGGTCCACTTGTTAAAAAGGTGGACGGACTCTTATTGAATCTATGCAGATAACTGTATTGCCATGAAAAGAAGAGTACTCAATAAGAGTTTCAGAATTGTGGAAAGGTGAGTCAGGGTGGAGCAGATAAATATTTCATTGCTGTTTACAAGAGCACAGTCTACTAAATTGTTATGAGTGATAGATGGCTTAATAGAAAGTGGTCCTTATACCCAGAGAATAGAACATGAGAGCATCAGCACTATTCCAAACAAAGCCCATATCCATCCATCAGCAGTTCATTCAGTCCCATGCCATCAAACCTGCCTCACTCTAACTTGGATTAGCAGTCTCATAAATCCATCTTCTTCTCAACTAAGCTTCTGGAAATCCTGACTGAGTCCACCAATAACCAAAGTTATTTAAGCAATGCCATCAGGATCCTGTGTGCAAGAATAGCTGGCATAGTTCTTCCCCATGGGTCTCTAAGACTGTCCTTTTTGGCTGAAGACAAAGCATTCAGGCAGGTAGCTGATCTTTCCTGTTTACAAGAGCACCGTCTACTAAATTGTTATGAGTGATAGATGGCTTCACAGAAAGCGGTTCCTTATATCCAGAAAATAGAACATTAATGCATCAGCTATTCCAAACAAAGTTCATGTTCACCCAGTTTATTCAGTCCATTCAGTCCTAGGCAATTATTTTTTCTTCCACTTGATCTTGAGTCAGTAGTCCAATGAATGCACCTGCTTTCCAATAGAGGTCTGTAGCTCCTGACTTGATCCACTGGTGTGATTTTGTAGTTGCTTAAGCAATGCCATCAGAAGCCTGTACTCAAGAGTCCCTAGTATGGTCCTTTTCCACCAGGCTCTAAGACGGTCTTTCTTTATTGAAGATGGAACTTTCTGTCCTACAGCTCATTGCATTCAATTTCATAAAAACATCAGGAGTAAAACAAAACACACAAACAAAACTATCTATAGATGTCAAAAGACTAAAAATGGCTACTATTTACTTATTATTGATATTTTTCAAAAGGGAATAATCTAAAGAGGGTTTGTTACAACAATAATGCAATTAACAAGCATATCTGGTTGTTTCTGTGGCATGCAAAACAAAGTCAATCCAAAACAATGTTATACAAAATATCTATGAACACAAAGGGTTAAGTCTATTTTTTTAAAAAAGGTGGATATTATATCTAGTTTGTGAAAATGGAAGGACATCATCTTCACAGAGAAAACGTTTTCAGTTATAACATATAAAAATCCCGAGACATTGGATGCCACCTATAACTAGCACGTCCTTAGAATATGAAAAGGCTATCAAGCTTTTCAAGTCAATAGATTCAGCACATCTGGAGTTGGTTTTAAACATCAATAGATTAATAAAACTCCACAGATAAGTGTTGTGAATTCCCAATAGAAAACTACTGGCCTGCAATATATTAGATTCAAATTAAAGAACTTACAACCAAGTTAATGTTTTCAAAAGTAATTGAAACTATGACCAATAACACTATGCTGCTTTTGTCTTATAGGCAAAGCAACACAAGGACTTGGGTAAATAGAAACAAATCATTGACAGCAAAAACATTGACAATTCCCTGGAACTTTCTCATACAGAATACAAGTGTTTAAATATTAATGTTAATAACATTTTACCCACACAAATTTAACCTAGGAAAGTTTAAGCGTTTCTTCAGATTTGACAGTATTTTTAATGTAACTCATCATCGGTAACATATCAAATAGCTCTAAGTATTTCTAATATTTCTCTTTTCACCAGGGGAAAGAACAAATCTTGGTGATTTTCCAGGGACTCTCTTGGAAATCACAAAGGCAATTTTAGGTGTTGACAAGGCTAATCAGATTTTGAGTTTGACACAACATTAAGACCAAGGGGCCTTCAATTCTATGATAACTTCCTGTACTTTAACTTGTTTGTTCCATCTTAGGTGCAGACTTGGCCCATGTGCTTAACCACAACCAACATTTCCATTTCCTGTCTTGATTTTTTGGTTAGTAGAATATTTGAGGGAGCTTGTTAAGTTTCAAAAACCCCCTCCCACCACCAGCTTCACCACCGCCCTCCCTCCTACGTTCTACAGCTATTTCTGCATTTAAAGGCTTTGTCCACTCATCTCTTCCCTGAGACATTTCTGGCTTAGTCTTTGAGCATCTTTCTATTATAATAATCTCCTGCTCCCACTGCAGTATCCTCTTAATGAAATCTTTCATGCTCACGTCCAGACTGTATTTTTTTCTTTGACAGTAATGATGCCGTGACTCTGATGGAGTATTGACTACCCCTCGGACCCTGCTTTTTTCACTCACGCATTAAGGCTGTTCTATTACACTCTGTGTCCTTTCCTGGCTGGGGACATTGGGATCCACAATGGTAAGTGATACCTCCTAACCCAGTGTTCCAAATGTTTGTCTATTGTCGCATGGTAAGGACTTGACTTTATTTTCCCTTTATTTTTGTCTTTTTTCTTCTATTTCTCTGTCTTCTTATTCTGCCATTTTTTAGTGTGGTTAAAGCCCCTGATACTCTCCCTGGAAATTATACCTGGGCTAAAGTCCGAAGGCCTTAGTACCAACAGGTGTTCCTTTCATTATCATGGGAGATTGTTAGTCTAATGGTTGTCCCTCAGATCTCTTCATTGTGGGGTATGTCCTACAACATTGTGGTATCAATTCCACCCAATTTCTTAAAAAATGGCAAAATTTTAGTAACAACCACTTAGAATTTCAATGGCCTTTTGAGGAACGTTTTCTCTCCTCTGTCCCTCTCCTAAATTTTAGACCATTTGGGCTCATTCTGAGCAGAGCTCTTGAATCCACTGATTCCAATATCTCACCCTAACAAAGAACTGCTTTTATTGTTTGGCAGAAAGAAACAGAAAAATGTCTCTCCCACAAAAATGTTTCAGAGACGATTGTTTCTCAAAGAACATCCTCCTTCCTCAACAACTTTTAAGACCTGTCTCTTCTCATCACTCATCCTCCCAACTTCCCCTTTCTCCTTCTTCCCACCCTTAATCTCCCTTGAACCCTTTGGTTTCCCCCTTCACCACCTCTACATCCCCCCTACTCTGCCCACCCTTGTCAGACCTTTCTTTTCTCACTCCAGCCCTTCAACCTCCCTATAGTCATTGGAGACTTAAGTCCCTCTAACACTGCTGGGCTCCGGTGGAGCTGAGAGACATGAAGAGCAACAGCCTGAAAACACTAATAGGAAACAGGCTGGGTAATTTTTCCACTCAAATGGACTTTAGAGACCCCAGATGGCTGCGTGGTCTCTCCTCCATCCCTCTCCCGAAAATTAGTCCGCAGTCTCCATAGGATTGCTCATCATGGCAAAGGACATCTTCAAGGTCTGCTCCACAAACTCTAGTAAAGATTCTTTAGCCCTTATATTGAGCTAGTTACTTCCATTTTCCCCATCTGCCAGGAATATAATTATTGTAAAAATGTAAAAAAAACAACAACAAAAAAACCCAAATGTAAAAGTGAGGCAAGAATGCAAGTCAGCTCTTTTACATGAGCCAGTGAGTTTTGGATTTGGGGGTTTATGCCTAAACCATGGCTAAATTTTTAAAATTAAAAACTAAAGCTGTAAGTTACCTGTCTGTGTTCTTCTATATGTGTGTGCATGTAAGTGTGTATATATGTATGTATGTGTGTAGAATGCATGTGTAATATTTTCCTAATTACAAATTGCATTACCACTTTAAATTATAAAATTATTTTTAGAAGCTCCTCCTGTTTTATTTGTTAAGAGATAAATAAGAGGCTACAATTTTTAATGTTCCTGAAATTCTCAAAAGCTAAAAAAATTAAATTTCTAATATATACAATGTGTGGGGGGTATTCTTACATAAACTTCCCAAAATGTTTTAAAAATTCAAGCTCACATGATATGAGTACATCTTTGGCAAATGAGATGAGTTTGATGTTGTTGGTTTAATAAATACATCAAGGTCTTCTGAGTTATCAATCTTGCAAAAATACATTTTTAGTTTAATCAGATATGTTTTTCTTAAACTTATACAGCTTTACTGAACCTCTTTGTTTTATAACCTAGATATAGTACTGCTTTATTCTAACTATATGCTTGTTAAATTTATGGTATATTATGTTTCAGGATTATTGCATCTGACTTTTAAAGAATGTTCCTCCATATTCATAAATTGGATGTAATATCCACTATTCTTTGAAAAGGAAATAAATCATCATGTTTATGCATATTTTTTAAAAACTTTTGAACTAACTTAAGTGTCACATAGGAAAATTTTCTTGTCAATTGTATTATTTTTATAATAAACTCTCATCACCTGTTCCCTTTTGAAAACTATTGAAAATATTAAGCATGAGCATTTTAAGTCTTTTATCAAATACAGATAGTTTTGTATTTTACTCTGATGCTTTCCAAAGCCTACAGATTAGCTACCTGCCCGAATTCTTTGTCTTCAACCAAAAAGGACAGTCTCAGAGACCCATGGGGAAGAACTATGCCAGCTACTCTTGCACACAGGCTCCTGATGGCATTGCTTAAATAACTTTGGTTATTGGTGGACTCAGTCAGGATTTCCAGAAGTTTAGTTGAGAAGAAGATGGATTTATGAGACTGCTAATCCAAGTTAGAGTGAGGCAGGTTTGATGGCATGGGACTGAATGAACTGCTGATGGATGGATATGGGCTTTGTTTGGAATAGTGCTGATGCTCTCATGTTCTATTCTCTGGGTATAAGGACCACTTTCTATTAAGCCATCTATCACTCATAACAATTTAGTAGACTGTGCTCTTGTAAACAGCTATGAAACATTTATCTGCTCCACCCTGACTCACCTTTCCATAATTCTGAAACTCTTATTGAGTACTCTTCTTTTCATGGCAATACAGTTATCTGCATAGATTCAATAAGAGTCCGTCCACCTTTTTAACAAGTGGACCATAATTGGAAACATTGGTTATGCAACCCAGGCTTTGCCTATAATGTCATATTTGAGAATGATGCTCATTTGATCAGCTATGACCAGATGCTTTAGGCACTAAGGTTGACTGGGTGGGGGCTAATGCTTACCAAGTCTCTCTTGGGAAGACTGGCCTGGTAACTGGCTTCATAGGGTTCCCAGCCTTACAGGTGAGTGAGGAAGGTCACTTCCTGGCGGGCTCAGGAATCTTAGGCTGCTTTGGGGGACCTCGGGAAGAGAGGAATGCCCATCAAATCACTGGGTGCTGCAGGTGAAAAGTGGGGGTGAATTCTTGGCTTGGCTTCCTACCCTCAAGAGGCTTTGAAAAGTCCAATCTGAGATTCTTTATAAAAACTTTCCGCAAAGCAAATGTAAAACCTATGTGGTAAATTGTCATTCTTGGTGCATCTATGCAAATCACCAGGCCACATGTAATGAGACCAGCCTTATTTTGTGGTCAAGAATAACTTTTCTTTGAGATTGAATTTGACCAGAATGGTAAGAGAGACTGTAGAGAGAAATTTTGTTTCAATAAAAAACTATAGCTGAGTCTTCTGGATGATCAGATTCCGATCCTATTCATTGTCTTTGAGCTATGTTGCACCTTTCTGTAAATTTCAGGTAATGGATTAATATACAAACTCTGTCTTGTCTGGTAGATACTTGATTGGCTTCCTCTCCACTGTTGATAAACTAGTTTTGATACCTATTTATAAGTTTGATTTGGATCTGTTTACATCGTACACATAGTCAACTTAGCAAATCGTTCTATTTCCTTCAATATCTGGCTACAACCTTCAAAATTAATCTACCTTTTCTCCCTTCCTCTTGACTTTAAGTCACTGAGATCTAAACCCTGACTGCCCAGATCCTTATTGGGAGTCTAGATTGCTTTGTAGCAGGACTTTTCCTCCAGGATTTAAGAAAACACTACAGGCTAAAGCCTGACCACTTGTTATAAACCTGGGACTCATCACTGCAGTAGACCATGCATGGGCTGATTTCTCCCTTGAAAAGCTGCTGTCTGGGACACTATGGAATTCTGGAGAAATGCTCAGGTCATGTTTACCCACATCAGAATAGTAATTTAGATGCTGGACAACATCATAATATGATTCACAAAGCTGTGCTTCATAATTAAATGGTTTCATTCACTGAGCTCTTGAAATTCATTAGTTCAACTTCTGGCTCTTTATTCCTTCCCTTTGTGTTAACATTTCTCTTTTTTATTTTAGGGATCCCACTCTTAAGATGCCTGACCTAATGGACACTGAAATTACTGGTCTTTGCCAACACACAAACCAAACGTTTGCACCAGTCCTCTAGGGACATCACTGAGAAAATGCTGACTCTGAGGACCGTTCCACTCAGCCATTCCATGTTTGAAATATTTCTTATCCCTGTTTTGTTCAAGGACAGTCTCTCTGAGCCTGCCTGAGCCTGCCTTGAACAAGAAGAGGGACTGACAAAGCTGATTACAGATCTATAAGTGGCTTTGCTGAGGACCACTAGGCCCTCAACTCCATGTGAACTTCCTGTACTTGAGCTTGTTTGCTCCATATCAGATGCAGAATCCCAACCCCATGAGCTTAATCACACACCAACTTTGCTGCCTCAACTCTTCTCTTAGTACATTATGTGATGCAGTTCAAGTCTAAGGGCTCCTCCCACACACCAGCTTCAGCATTGCATCTCTCTTCCACTTTCCATGGGCACCTATCAATCTACCGCAGGCCTCTGCCTATAAAAGCGTGGCTTGCACACATCTTGCCTGAAACTTCTCTGGCTTAGGCTTTGAGCATCTCCTTGTTGCAAAACTCTTCCTTAATAATTTCTTTCTTTACTCAAGTGTAGATTTACATTGTTTTCCTTGACAACACAAAAGATATCATTTAGGATTTGATTTTTGGAAGGTAAAGCATAAAAAGTTGTTGAGAAGTTCGAACACTTGCCTCAGTAGGATCATGGATTACTGAGAAACTCTATTTAGTTATCTATTTAACCCAAATAATAATAATACAAATTTTTTAAAGTAGGCATAGGCCATACCATGATTATGAAGAACTTTTAAGTGAAAAGCCTTGTTCTCATAAATTATCAAGGATGTGATAAAGTCAACACAAAATGTAGGAAAGTACTCTGATAAAACCCTTAATAGTTGTCATCTAGGTAGATTACTCAAAATGTAAAGAAAAATAATCCAAGAAAAAATTTGTCATTTTAAGAGAGAAAATCCAATTTTAGTTTTTAAACTAAAGTTCTTATTGAAAATCTTATAAATAAACTCACCAAACCTAACAGAAGTTTGACTATAAGAAATCAAATCTCCTTTCCATGAATCACCTACAACTTTCTTCATCCAGGTATGGGTTGTTTTTTTTTATACAATGTTCTCTCTCTCATCTAGAACACCTAGTCATTTTGCTTCAGAATAAAATTATTCTCATCGTCTTTAACAAAAGATATTCTTCCCACTTGGCATGCGAAGTTTTCTCTCTCTGCTACTACTGCTCCTATTAGAGTCTAATTCACATATGTTCATAATAATTTTATAACTACAGTCACTTCAATTGCACAGAGAAAACCAGGAGGCAGTGCAAGAAAAAGTTATGCACTGGATACTTGTTGAAATAACAAAACAGATCTTATTAGAGCGACTGCACTAAGGAAAGGAAACTTCAGTGAAGAACTGAGCTCAATTTCCAATTCGGCAAAGATAGCTGGGCATGCAGAGCCAAGGGAGGAATCAGTAGATAGAAAATTACTAAGAGGAACTTGATTAGATATCAAGGGCAGGGGGATTCTTTCTAAACTGGCGAATTTTTACAGGCCAAGGTCTTAGACATTCAAGGCAGGGGATGTGATAAGGGGTTTCATCAGATATTAGGGGGTCGGGGAGGGGGGGATGCTTCTTAAGATTCTTTGCTAAAACTGGGTTTAGTAGCCTAAGGTAGAGGTCTAGTCTACAAGAGGACTCATAAGAGCCTGACTAAAGTTTGGTCAAGGAGGGAATCTCTGTAGATAATTGTGAACTATCTTCATACATCAGTATTTTCTAGTAGACTAGCAGAGCTTATAAATATATATCTCATAACTTTCTATATCTATAAATAACTTCTTAATGTGGCAAAAATAAACATGTGCCTTAACAGACCCAAATATATAGCCTCTCTATACTACATAAAAGTCAGAGCAAAAAGTATGAAAAAAATAAAATGATATGTTATAATTAATGCTTCAGTATTTTATCTTATTTAGATATGTTCTGGGTATCTGATGAATTAATTAACTCAATTTAGCATCAGTCCAAAGTTTTAAGTTATCAAAGTATTTTTGAAACTATCTTCAAGCTGATATACTATAAAACATAATTATATTTTAAGTAACATTTGTCAGAATAATGAATTAATTTGACAAAATACAAATTTACACTTTTTATAATCTTAAAATATAATACCTAAAAGGAGAGCTTATTAAATCAGCAAACCTTTATAAGTTGGGGAAGAATAAAAATACAGGGTGTTCCAAAAAATGTTTACACACTTTTAATAATTATTAATTGATTTATTATTGGTTGATATTTAATAATAATTATTTATTATTGTTAATACTATTGATTGATATTTATTGATAATTATCAATTAATAAATAATTATTATTCATTCCAATGGGTTAGAACTGAAAATAAAGAAACACTGGAATTAGTAATTATTCAAAGTGCGTATACATTTTGGGGGACACTCTACATATGTTTGTATTATACCTAATGATGATAACTCAGAAGATATAGCTGTTTTATCAATTAAACCAATTAGAGGCCAGGTGCACAAAATTCATGCACTCGGGGGAGGTCCCTCAGCCAGGCCTGCACCCTCTCGCAGTCTGGGAGCCCTCGGGGGCTGTCTGACTGATGGCTTAGGCCCGCTTTAGTCAGACATCCTTAGTGCTGCCACAGAGGCAGGAGAGGCTCCTGCCACCACCTCTGTGCTCACCAGCTGTGAGCCCAGCTTCTGGCTAAGTGGCGCTCCCCCTGTGGGAGCACACTAACCACCAGGGGGCAGCTCCTGTGTTGCGTCTCTGCTCCCTGATGGTCAGTGAGCTCCATAGCACCTGGTCATTCTGCTGTTCGGTTCATTATTAGCCTTTTATTGTATAGGATAATATTAAATTAATCTCATTTGCCAAAGTTGACCTCTGTTATGTAAACTTTAATTTTTAGAACCTTTAAGTTGTGCCTATAAGCATATTTTTAACACATTAAAATTATTAGAAATTTAATTTTGTTAATATCTGGGAATTTTGGGAATATGCCATTTGTATAAGGCCTTATTTAGTTAACCAAAATAGTGCTCTATAAATTTTTTTATACACTTACACAATGGAATACTATACAGCCATAAAAAGAAGGAAATCTTACCCTTGGCAACAGCGTGGATGGACTTGAGAGTATGATGATAAGTGAAATAGCTAGTCAAAGAAAGACAAATACCATATGATTTCATTTATATGTGGAATCTAATGAATAAAATAAACTGACAAACGAAAAAGAAACAGACTCATAAATACAGAGAACAGACTGATAGCTGTTAGAAGGGAGGGGGAAGGGGACTGGGTGATAAAGGTGAAGGGATTAAGAAAAAACACAAAAACAAAATTCACAGATAGACAACGATCATTACCAGAGGGAAAAGGGGGTGAGGGGATATAGGAGAGAGTAAAGTGGATAATAAATGGTGATGGAAAGAGACATGACCTGTGGTTGTGAACACACAATACAGTAACAGATGATGTATTATAGAATTGTACCACTTAAGGCTATATAATTCTATTAAGTAATGTAACCCCAATAAATTCAATTAAAAATTATAACCTAATCTAATTCCTAAAACTAGGAAAATAGTACATACCCAAGCTAGCTTAAGCGCACTGAAATTTCAATTGCAGATAGTCAACCATGCAACAAAGAACAGGAAGCTGAAGTCTCTGTGGTTTGCCTTGTCAGCAGATTCAGGCAAAGGGGAGGAAGTTCGTTTAGTTTTGTCACATGAGAACAAAGATCGTATAGGAAAGAGTTTAAAGCATTTAAAAACATATACATCCAGACATAGAGAACTTATAGCTTCAATGCTAAAGTTTCAGGCATAAATCCAGAAATACAAAATTCACTTTTCATATAAAAAGAGTACTTGCCTTCCCAGTGGATACACATTCTTAATTGATTTGAGTCCAAAATAGGGAAAAATAAATAAAAAAGAGAAAAAAGTAACAAACTTGATTTTTTGACATGTTTTGCCCAATAGAGATAAGATACCTGTGAACCACTTAATTCTTTATAGAGATTGCCAAATGATCAGACTATAAAAAAAAAAAATTCCAGTACCAAAAATTAACTAAGTATTCCCAAAAAGTCAAAATCAAATTCTTACCATTCTACCAACAGACAAGATGCTGGAACATAGGACCAGGGTCAGAATTTACCTTTAGATCCCTGGGTTGCCTGTCAGGAATGGAGCACAGAAGGCTCCAAGTGGCCTTTTTACCTGGCAGGAGCAGACTAGAATCTGAAGGCAAGTCAAGGCACCAAACTGTCAAAGACAAAAAACAGACAAGTTAAGTTAGGAGACTAATATTATTGAGACTATTGCTGTAGGGAGCTCACCCAATCTGAAGTTCTTCAGATTGGTCTCAGCTTTTATAGGGAGAAATGACGAAAAAATACTCAAATTGTGGTTTCCTGTGTGATTAAGTAAACCACAAGCTTGGAAAAGGATTAGTCATCTAAGAAGGAAGTGGTTTTTTGAGCTAGCTTAAGCGCACTGAAATTTCAATTGCAGATAGTCAACCATGCAACAAAGAACAGGAAGCTGAAGTCTCTGTGGTTTGCCTTGTCAGCAGATTCAGGCAAAGGGGAGGAAGTTCGTTTAGTTTTGTCACATGAGAACAAAGATCGTACAGGAAAGAGTTTAAAGATTCAAAAATAATGATCTCATCTAGCCTCTAGACCAGGGGTCCTCAAACTACGGCCCTCGGGCCACATGCAGCCCGCCGAAAACATTTATCCGGCCCGCCGGGTGTTTTGCCGCCGCTGCCTGTCCTGCTTAGCAACCGACTCGTCCCAGGCTCGCAGTGCGCATGTGTGGAATGTCTGAGGGACAGTGAACTGGCCCCCTCTTTAAAAAGTTTGAGGACCTCTGCTCTAGACCAAGCATGTCAAACTTGCGGCCCTCAGGCCGCATGTGGCCCACAACAAATATTTTTGTGGTCCCACCAATATAACGGTATGTAAGAAATGTTTTAATAAAAATTTCATAACTTAATTTTTACAATATCCTGTTATACATGCCTAGTGGCCTGGTGCACAGATTCGTGCACATTGAAAGGAAATTAATTAGAAGAAAGATTCATGCAGTAATTACGTTACTGCAAAAAATTACATATCAAAATAGTATATATAATATAGTATTATAAAGTTAAAACACATGTGCAATTGGCACCAGCGAGAGCTTTATATGTATCACACATGTGCAAGTCAATGTTTATTTTAAATTGCCAGTGTTCATCATATGTACCGGCCAGTCAGTCAGACGGTTGGACAGATGTATGGTCCGTCACTTAGCCTTTTATATATATAGACTACAGGCCCAGTGCACAGGATTCGTGCACTGGTGGGAGGCATGGCCTGCGGGGATCGGCCCACTGTGGGAGCACTACTCATCCTGGTTAGCCAAGCTGCTGCTCCTGCTGTGGGAGCACTGCTCATCCCGGTCAGTCGCATGGCTGTGGACCTACCCTCTGAGCGGCTGCTCTCACTATGGGAGTGCTGCTCCCCTTGGTCAGCCAAGCGGCTGTGGACCCACCCTCTGAGGAAGTGCATTGAGCACCAGGGGCAGCTCCTGTGTTGAGTGTCTGCCTCCTGGGGGTCAGTGCATATCATAGCGACTGGTCAATTGATCGCTCTGGTCATTCCGCCATTCAGTCACTGAGCTTTTATTATATAGGGTTATTAATAACGAACTACAAGTTCACTAATGACTGATTACTGTAATCGTGTTGCGTTCATTTCCCTTATGCACCTTATGCACAGGCACCTCATTTCTCTCCACTAATACTAGCAGCAAATATTTTAGCAGCTGATTGTCATGTCATTAGTCTTGTACTGACTTGTTTGGTATGCATAACAGGAAATATTTCGCTTTTGGAGAACAAGAAAAATAGGTTTATATCGATTATGCTTATTAATTTGTGCAGTTATTCAGTGTCTGGTAAGTTAATATTCAAGAAAAAATATTAATTTTTATTAAAATGTTCTATTATTTTATGTTAATGATTAGTCATTTGTTTCAGCCCTTTGTATTCAGCATGTCTCTATCGAAATAAACCTATATTCCTATGAAAATCGAAGCTTTTGTCTTTTTGTGGCCCACATAAACCTAAACCTTGTTTATTTGGCCCCTGTTAGCCTTTGAGTTTGGCATGTTGCTCTAGACTCTAGTAATGAGTCTAGACCACATTCTGATCTAGTCTACAGCCCTCTAGACCTGAATCTAGGCTAAATCATGTCTCCTTCCCCTACCCTGCTGATTCTACACGTAGTTTACTTACTTTTCCTGCCCCCCAACCTCTTTAAATGTAGCCTCTCTTTCTCCCACTTACCACCTCTATTCATAGCTCTCCATTGGTCAAAATGCTGATCCAATTATTATATCCCCTTATCCCTTTGAGGCTACTGCACTATGTTACTAAATGGTCTTCTTCCTTGCAGTCTTTACTTACAATTTGTTCTCCAGGAAGCAGAGTGAACTAAAATGAAAATCTGATTTTGTTACTAATCTGTTCAAAATTTTCAACCTTTCCATGTTGCCTTTCAAAAGTAGTGTGACCATGCCAGTATCAGGCTGTTTGATTACAATAGCGTTATAGTATAATTTGATATCTGGTACTATGATCCCTCCTACTTTGTTCTTCTTTCTCAAGATTGCTGTGGCTATTCAGAGTCTTTTTTGGTTCCATATAAAATTTTGGAGTATTTGTTCTAGATCTGTGAAATATGCCATTGGTATTTTAATAGGCATTGCATTGAATCTATAGATTGCTATGGGTAGTACGGACATTTTCATGATGTTAATTTTTTCAATCCATGAATATGGTATACTCTTCCACTTGTTTGTATCTTACACTATTTCTTTTTTCAATGTCCCGAGAGAGAAGCTCGGAGGTAGTAACTATGTGAGGCTACAGAAACCAGCCCGTGAGCTGGACAGGGCAGACAGGAGAAGCTGCTGGGCCAGAGAGCTCAGATACTGCTACGATGTGAGGCGGTGAGTCTAGGAGCAGCATGCAGCGACCCAGATACTAACTGTGGGTCCAGAGACGGTTGCTAATTTGTGATAAAGGTGTATACTGTTCACCAGCCAGTGTGTGGCTACCGTTATGGAACACTGCTCTAAAGAACTGTTTTGTCTGATGGCTATATGGCCACTGGCTTCTGCACTAAAGGCTCATTCTTTTACACCCACAACCTCTCAGGGCATCTCTGTCTAAGACCCGGCGACCGAGAAGGTCCAGCCCATGGCTCAACAGTTACTGTAGCAAGTAGGGTTCGAGAAGGAACCTACTCTGGTGTAGTCGGGAAGGATTTAGAACAATATATGGACTCAGAACAACTCAGAGCAATCGTACTGAGCAGTGACCTTGACGGCTCTGAGAGAGCATTTAACTTTCACTGTTTTATATTTTGTTCCTAAGAGTAGTCACTCTTATAGCTCTCAAAGAGTAGAAAGTATGTCACCTTCATCTTCATTTCCATAGTTCCCAGGCCACTGTTCTATGCGCTTTAAATGTGTTCACTCATTTAATCTTCACAATACCATAAGGAGGGTTTTACTTTTATCCTCACTTATTTCACACTTAAGGAGGTTACTGACTCCAATCATGATTATATTCATGATGTCAGGTAGATGTGATACTAGGTAGTCTGGCTCCAGAATCCATGCTCTTAATTTCTATACTGTACAAGAAAGTGATTTAATTTTCTTCTTAATTCTACAGTCTAGTTTCAGAATAGATTTATATATTTTTATCTCCTTTTACTCTTTTTTAAAAATATATTTTTATTTATTTCAGAGAAGATGGGAGAGGGAGAGAGAAATAGAAACATCAGTGGTGAGAGAGAATCATTGATCAGCTGCCTCCTGCATGTCCCACACTGGGGATCAAGCCCACACACTGGGCATGTGCCCTGACAAGGAATCGAACCATGACCTCCTGGTTCATAGGTTGATGCTCAACCACTGAGCAACACTGGCTGGGCATCTCCTCTTTCTCTTGATTCTTTCATTATTGCTTGTATTCTGTGATCTATATTTATTTTTGTAAAATAAAATAATTTTATTGCATTCTAAAAATTTTAGATATTAAATCTCATATGCATTAATTTTAATGTATCACTGTTACTATGAGCAACGTTGGAAGAGAAGAGTTTTCCTTTAATTTTCAAGTTTCACAATCTTAAATGTGAAGATTAGCCTCTCCAAAAATGCCACTTTGGCAAAAAAAAATTACTTTGAACTGAAGCAATTAAAAAGGAGCTGGCAAAAAAAAATGCCTCTGACTTCCCCCTATTTGCCTAAAAGCAGGACATAAATTGATGAGTGTGTCCCCTCTCCCTCTCTAAGAAGGATAAAAGTTCATCACCACAGACAGCTTTAGGCCTTTATCAGTCTTCAGGTGGCACCAGAAAAATCTACATGACAAACTTTACTAACCAGCCTTCACCTACTATTAGCTGCGGTGATGACAAAACAGCTTTTCTGAGTTGCTGCCTAGGCATTTTATAGTACAACAGCTGCTCACATTGAGTCTGGACATTCAGATAGGGACCTGAGCTTAGGATTCCAAGTTCTTACTTTGCTTCTTCCAGAGCATCTTTTAAAATAACCATAGAGTTGACCCTGCCAGAGTTAGTGACCTCCACCCCAACCACCTTGTCAGTACATAATGAATGCTTGCTACCCTGCTCTCTATCTCCTGCTAGCTTGTGACCTGGGACAGAGGACTGCTCATTGAGCAACCCAATCCCCCAACCCTGTTTCTGGGATCTGTAAGTAATAAATCTTGCAACTCTACTTCCTTTGGGTATATTGGAACTGCACCTTCAATCAAAATAACCCCCGCCCTAACCGGTTTGGCTCAGTGGATAGAGCATCAGCCTGAGGACTCAAGGGTCCCGGGTTCAATTCTGGTCAAGAGCATGTACCTTGGTTGCGGGCACATCTCTCATCGATGTTTCTAACTCTCTACCCTTCTCCCTTCCGCTCTGTAAAAAATCAATAAAATATATATTAAAAAAAATAACCCTCAGGGTCCAGATTTCAATTCCCCAAAGTGAGAGCTTGGATGCAGAGGGAATTACCTGCTGACTGGTATCGGTGGCTTGTGCCCCCTCATTCAGCAGACCATAATCTTCATATTCTTTATTGTATACATGCACATAGAGAGAATATATATTGTATACATATACATTTTATTTTTTAATTTTCTATGCATTGATTTTAGAGAGAGAAAGGAAGGGAGAGAGAGGAAGGACAGGGAAAAAGAGAGAGAGAGTGAACATCCATTTGTTGTTCCACTTATTTATGCATTCATTGGTTGCTTCTTGTATGTACCCTGCCTGGGGATCAAACCTGCAACCTTGGCATATCAGGTCAATGCTCTAACCAATTGAGCTACCCGGCCAGGGCCAATCTGCATATTCTTAATTTAATACACCAGCTAAAATTTAATCCCCCAACACAGTTTCCTTTCTATTTGCCTTCACATAGTTCACTCTCCCTGATGACCTAAAGTTGTCTCCCTGGTCTTGTCACTTTTCTAAACATTTATTGTTTCCTTGCTAAAGCAAATTCTAACCAAGCCTTCAAGCTACTCATCCCTGAGTTCCTCCTATACATTTATGAGATATACATGTCAACAGGCTTCTGTTTGTTTTCTCTTGTTGATTTGTCGTTGTTACAGAGCCCTAGTCAAAAACTAAAACAGTTGAAGGAAAAGATTTTTTTTTCCTCCCCTGCATATTCAAGGACATAATCCTACACAGGTCCAGGAGGAAGTAAGTAATATTAAAGATACCAGAATGAGAAAGACTTCACATGTTGCCTCTGAGACCTGGAGAAGTCAAGGGTTTAGATGAAAGGCAGCACGCATCTAAGATAAACAAAACAGTTATGCTGAGCATGCGGCCTCAGATGTGCTCATTTTTGCCTCGCAGGACACAGGAAACAGATATAATACGTAGGATTTTAAAAGACTGTAACTGAGTCCTTCAAGTTTAAAAAAAAATAAAAGTAATTAAAGATTCAAGAATAAAACTAAGTGAAATATATTTTAAAATAACACTATGATTTTTAAAAAGGAAGCAGTGAAATATCTGAAGAAAGTAGTCAATTAGGCATTTCATTAGGAAAATCTTGAGGTATAACCAAAGAATAAAGGAATTTCTGACAATCAAAACATGCCCTCAGAGATTTATATCAAGAAATAAAGGAGAGCAAGCCTAAAAATATAAACACATTCACTTTTTAATGTGACTTTTATCATTTACTTAAAAATCTGCAATCAGGAAATATAAAGTGAACTGCCAGAGCCATTGTTTTTCAGCAATTGTTTTGGAATCCATGGAATGGAGTAGAATAGAATGGAATGGAGTAGAATACAATACAATACAGTACAATACAATACAATACAATACAATACAATACAATACAATACAAGCATACAGTTTGAGTTAGGAGGAAATAATATACAAGGTAAAGGTAGATAACAGATATGATAGATAGATACATAGATAGATAGATATACCGATATATAGAAAAATTTTAATAAGTGTATGTTTAAAAAGATTAGCCACAATATTCTCTCAGAATGTTTAAATTTGGAAAAGTACTACTTCAAATCCAATCACAAACCAAAGCAGGCCTGTGAACTTCTTATTACCCACCTATGACAAGACGAGTATGGGAATTGAGAACAAGTCTTGAGAAACTTTTGTAGAAGTCTCACAAAGATATTGCATGTCTGTTCTATCTAATAATAAGAAAAAGTTTAGAGTTTCACTTTCTGTCTTTTTGTAATTTTTCTAGTAATTCATTTTATTATGTTTTATAAAAGCATCAGCAGACTATGATGGATTAGAAATTTAAAGAATAAAACTGTCCCTTTCCCAGAAGTAGTTTGAGAAGGGAGTAATAGAATTATATTTGGCCAAGGCGGGTGCTCTGGATTCTTTAATTCAGCTCTCATTTTTATCTTTCCAGGAAGGGGAATTGTCTACTCGCACTATAAGAGAAACTGGAAACAAGAGAAAGGGAAAGAGGACCTTTCTGTTGAGCAGGTACAAGCTGGAACTGTAAGTCCAGTAAACACCTTATGATTTCCATAGTCAGTGTGAGGCCACTCATTTGCCTGTTTTTACCCACTATCCTGAGGTTACTATTATTACTATTGTTATTGGGCTTTCCACACTGTTCTTCAAAACGGGGTGCTGGGTTTCATTCAATCACTCACAGACACCACACGATAACCTCTCCCTCTAACTTCCTGGCTAAGGAGCAGGGAAAATGTGGGGACCCATTTCAGCTCTGGGGAGTTCAGGTGGCACCCCTGGTTTGCATCAGTCCCCCTTGTGTGGTGGCACTTCTATGGATCTGGATCGTTGTCTGTGTAGGCAGAGCAGACTTTTGATGGGATATGTGGATCCTGGAGGTGCTCAAGAGTGCTTTGAGCCTCAAGCTTACCCCACCCTTAGCTACAAACCACAAAATGTACACAAAAGACACTTTCTCAGATTTTTTTACTTTTATCTCATGTTTTCTGAGAAGAGACAAGAGTTAACTTTCTAATCCACTTCTCGGAAAATTGACAAAAGCTCTTTGATCTTAGAGAACGTCCACCTGGCCCCTCACACCGGATTCCTGTCTCATGGTCCACTGGTCTCATGAGCAGCCTCAGGGCCCCTGGGACCATAATGTACAAAATCTCTGCTAATTGCCAGATGTCAGGGCCCTGTCACCTTCAGACGGACCCTCTTCCTAGTAGCAAATAAAGCCTTGTCTTTTATTACCTCCACATCTTTCTGTAAGAGATTTCTGTCAGAATTCAGTCCACCTTGCTGCCAGGCAATTCTTTCTCTGGAACTCCTCTATGTACATGTCGCCTGAGAGCTGGGATGTGCAGGCTAATGTTGAGTTCAATGATGTGTCCTCCAGCTGTTGGACAGAGCAACTTGAAGAGAGTTTGGCCATTGACTGAGCCCCACTTTCCAAAGATCAGTAGCTCAGCATGTCTGCAGGACCCTGGGAAGGGCCTACAGACACTCATAGACAGTTCTGTGTAAATTGACATCATCTACTAACAGAGGTTGAGGCCAGAAGGCTGCCCAGATTCTTGTTTCTCAGAGAGTAGACGTGATCTGCTCATTCAAAAACCGAAAAAATAAAATAAAAGGGAAAGTAGAAAGAGTTCTGAAAACCCATGTTAATATTTTAAAATATAATGAAAACTGGATGAGTTTAGATGAGTTTTAAAAGGGAAGAGAACGTTTTAAAGCATCTATTGCACATGAAGATGTGTGAAGAGATAACTCTAGGAATAGCAAAAGTAAGTTCATAGGATAAAAGAGAAAATCCCAAATGGGAACATCCTGGTGGTTTCTATTGAAAAAGATCTTTTTCTAAATTTCAAAATAAAATGTAACAAATTATAGTTTCCAAAGCTATGTTTAATATAACAAAATGAAAACATGTTTTCAAAGCACTGGAGATAGTATGGAAAGAGTAACTAACCAGCAAAAATCTAGTAATTTATGCTATTACTCTTATGAAGGAAATACCAACACAATAAGCTTACTCTCTGATATGTATGAAATAAATATTTAAAAGGGAAAAGGAAGATGACAACATAAAGTCATGAATAAAACAATAGAAAGATAAAATAAAATTAATATCTGATAATACAATAGCAATACTAATAGTACTTTAGAAAAATTATAAATTTATGTTTTTGAATTTAATCAATTTATCAAAAATTTAAAAATATAACAATTAACAAAATTTGAAATAAGAAATGGGAAAACTAGCAATTTACTTGATCTGTATATCTATTATTTTATTGTGTCTGCATTGATTTAAATCATTGTCTGTCTCCACAAATAGAGACCTTCATAGGGATGGTGGGTGGTTTATGTTCAGGTTTTGGTCACCCACATAATAAGTGCTCAATAAATGTTTGTAAATAGAAAAGAATGTGAAAAAAAGAGATTTTAAAGTTATAAGATAAGACTAAAAGATTTAAAATATAAAAGTTAATAGTGACTTAAAAATAAGAGCACCTAAATGTGATATATTTACTGGGTAATTTTTTTCAGACATCTAAAAAGGGGGGTGGAGATAAGAATGAACTATAATTTTTTTGAGAGATAATATGTGTAAGGCACCATGCTCAGATTTTTTTAGACTTAAGAAAAGAAGTGTAAGAGTCAGAATAAAAAAACACTGAAATACCAATGTTTGTGGATGATATAAATAGAAAATAAGAGGAAAAGTAAATCCTAAAACAAATTAATCTTTTTGTTATATGATATAAAAAATAAGAATTGCATTTAAATGCTTAAGTACCACTGATATCTAGAATGTGAGGTGAATGGATGCTGTTCCTGAGAGCAAAAACAGTATTTATGAATTAATACATTAAGAATTAGATGTTCATTACACACACACACACACACACACACACACCCTTAATGTACAAGAATATACATCAATGAAGAGGAAAAGTCTCCATGAGCTTAAAAGGCTTTAGAAATACCTGCACTATTCTCAGTCACAATTCATTCCAGTAATATCATTTCTGACTTTCGCCATTCCCTAATCACACTCCATCCTAACTTCTATCACCAGATTGATTATCTTAACATAGGAACTTATAAGCCGTCCAATGGTCCAACTTCATCCACCAGACCCCACCCCTGTCAGAGCACAGAAAAAGGTCAAAATCCAAAGTCATGCCTAATCGTTTCATCCATTATGACCAATCTCCACTTCCTTGTTAAAATTCATAATTATTGGCAGTTTGTTTTTTACTTTAGTGAGAACATTTACCATGAGACACTTTTAACAAATGTTTAAGTGTACAATGCAGTACTGTTAACTGTAGGCATGATGTAGTCCAGTGGATCGCTGTAACTTCTTCATCTGCAGAACTGAAACTTTATGTCCCGTGACTAGGAATTCCCCGCTCCTTGTCTTCCCAGCCCCTGGTAATCACCAGGGGTTTCTGTTTTCTGCTTCTATGAGTTTCAGTTATTTTTGGATTGCCTGTATAAGTGAAATCATACACTGTTTTTCTGTCTGATTTATTTCACTTAGAATAACGTCCTACATCCATGTTGTTGCACTTACTTTTATATCCATTTTCTGATTCCTCCAAAGTTGCCTATGTACTGACCTCCTGTGCCTGTGCCACATGCTCCCCACCCTGCATTTTTCTAATTGTGTGCCTTTCATGAAGCTTTTCCAGGTTTTTACAACTTAGGCAACCTATCCCTTCATCATAGAACATTTCTTCTTATAACATTGGCCAGCCATTTGCTGAAGCCTCACAGTTCATTGTGACATTTCTTCAGGTTTTACTTTCACTGCAACTTAACCGTCCATGTGTTTGTGTGTAACATTTCTAGTTAGATCAGACAACATATTCCTCATAATATTTAGCACAATGTCTCACATAGTAATTACGCAGTAAATATTGTTTAATCAATCGAATGGTAACAAACTCCTTAAGGGAACATTTCATTTACCTCAGTATCCCCAAGGCATAGGAAATGCTTGACATGGAAATGCTTGACATGTAGTAAATGCTCAATAAATATCAGGTGGTGTATGGGGAGAAACAGAGAGAAAGAAAGAATGAGATGATTTGGCTGAGAACGCATTGCTGAACACAGAGGTCAATTCTTAGTTCTCTTCCTTTTTTAATAATTCTTTTTATTGTTTCAATTACAGTTGACATACACTATTAGTTTTTCTTGGTTGACCTGTCAGCAGCATTTGACTTAGCTGGTAACTCCTTCCCACCAGAAACACTTCTTTCACTAGACTTCTAGGACTCTCACTCTCTATCAGGGGTCCTCAAACTTTTTAAATAGGGGGCCAGTTTACTGTTCCTCAGACCGTTGGAGGGCTGGACTATAGTTTAAAAAAAAACTATGAACAAATTCCTATGCACACTGCACATATCTTATTTTGAAGTAAAATAACAAAACGGGAACAAATACAATATTTGTATTTGCATGTGGCCCTCAGGCCGTAGTTTGAGGACCCCTGCTCTAGGTCTTCCTCCCGTGTCACTGACGGTTCCTTCTCAGTCTATTTTACTGCCTTTGTCTTCTCCCAGCCTCTTCCCCTTGCAATGCCTCAGGGGTCGGTCCCTGGTGCCCTTCTTTTATGTTTTCTTCTCTAGCACTTATTCCCTTAAGTGATTTCATTAATTCATGGCTTTAAAAAACACACAAAAAAACCTTGTGCTTATAATTCCTATAGGTACACCTCCAACTCTGACACCTTCACTATCGCCTATTAATATTCTCACTGGGGTGTTCACTCAGTCTTCCTCCTTGAACTGGCTCCTGCAGCAGGGTTCTTCGTCTCAGTTAAGAATCAAAACAGCATTCTCCCAGTATCAGGCGTTCTTAACTATGTTGTTCTTGATTCATCAGGTAACACTCTTTGTTGTACCTACACAGATGCCAACAACTTCTCACCTTCCACCCCTCTACCAACTTGATTTGAGCCATCATCATTGCTCTCCTTGGTTGTTACAACAGCACCTACAATGTATTCCCCACGCAGCAGCCAGAGAGAGCCTTTGAGAATGTACGTCAGAGCCGGTCACTTATCTCTCAAAACCCTCCAACAGCCCTCCATTTCACTCCGAGTAAAGCCCAGAATTGTTATGAGGAAATATCCAACTGGACTTCCCATGTTTCTCTCTGACTTTATCTCCCACTAGTTTCCCTCTTGCTCACCCCCTCTACTTACAATACCCTCCTTGCAATTTATTTCAGCCATTTACTGCTGCTTAATAATCCACCCCAAAACTAAGTGCCTTAAGACAACAATTGGTTATCTCTGTGGCTCTGTAGGTGGATTGACATCAGCTGGGCATTCTTGCTGAAGGTTTCTTGAATGGTTGAGGTCAATGTCAGCTGGATCTGAAGTTATCTGAAGGCTCAATGGACTAGGTGACTGGCAGCTGATGCTGGGCCTTAGCTAGGGCTGTGGACCAGAGCACCACCACATGGCCTCTCCAGGGGCCTTGGGCTTCTCACGACATGGCAGGCAGGAGAGGCAACATCTCAGAGCATGTGTTCCCGGAGGCAGGAAGTAGATGTTTCTGGACCAGGTAAGGGCCACACCTGGAACTGGCACAGTAACACTCGGGTCCCATTCAATTTGTTTAAGCAGTCACAGAGGTTGGCAGGATTTAAGGCCATGGATAAATAAACACCTGCTCATGGGAGTGTGGCAAGGCTGCACTGCAAAGGAGCATGTGGGATGGGAGGTATTACTGGGGCAATCCTTGAAAAATACAACCTATCATTCTACTGTTCAAACACAACAGCCAATGCCTTGTGCAAGCTTTTCCCTCTGCCAGGAATGGTTCTCTCCCAGGATCAGCATGTTTTGTGCCTTCGTGGTTCTCAAGTCTTGGCTTTCTAACCTACTTCCACTCTGCTAATCTGTCGCCTTCTCAATGAGCCCACCTTTGACCACTCACTTAACTTTTTACAAAAACACCTCCCCTTATGACTGAGTGCTCACAATTGCCCATGACACAGCCATTGAGTTTCAGCTTGACCAACTTTAGTCAGGCTCCCCTCCCCCGAGAAGCCCCTAAAATTTAGCTTGGCCTTGAGTTTCAACAAGCACTAAACCACTAAGGTACGAAATGTCACACCCTCTTAACAGCTAATTCTGAGAATTGTACTGACTAACCACAAAGAAAAATATTTTCCTCGTGATGCCACCTGTTTGCCCCACTGCTTGCCCCGCTCCCCACAAACTTCCTGCTATTAAAAAAAACTTACTTTCTTCTGCATAATCGTGCACTTTTCTGAGATCAGAGCATTCTCCCTATTGCAATAATCTTTTTAAATAAAGTATTGCTTATTTTAAGTCCTCGAAAAGCATTTGCTCATTTAATGGATAAACTCTCACCTGTGGTGTGACAAAAGCAGGTCCCTCTAACACGTAAAGATATAGAATCAAAAAATATTTGCTACTGCGCTAGCTGGTTTGGCTCAGTGGATAGAGCATCGGCCTGCAGACTGAAAGGTCCCAGGTTTGATTCTGGTCAAGGGCACTTGCCTGGGATTCAGGCTCAATCCCCAGTGTGGGGCATGCAGGAGGCAGCTGATCAATAATTCTCTCTCATCATTGATGTTTCTATCTCTCTCTCTCCCTCTCCCTTCCTCTCTGAAATCAATAAAAATATATATTTTTTAAAATTGCTACTGATCTTACGAGGTCTATTCTCCACCCGAAGTAATTGAGTCTCTGACATGTTCCTGGAGCCAGCTTTTCATCTCAGTCACATGGTCTCTACAAGACTCTTACTAGTGCTCTGCCGTGTTTTCCTTAGTCCTTCCTAACTCCTTCCCCTCTCTGCTCTTGAACCTGCTCAGAACTGGAGCCTGGTTATCTAGGAACGGTTTTCTGTAATGCTGCTAGCTCACTGGATTTTCAATCATTCTCTCTCGGAACACCCTTGTTAACTTGTGTTGAGTTAATATCTTATGTAATCTAGACCTTCCCTATAGTTGGCTATGTGCTCTCAGGCACAATATGGTGATCTACCTGGTCTGGACCCCTTTCCTCTTCTCCTGCTGACTGTCCCCCAAGCTGGCCCTGACTCACTGGGCAAGCTGCCACTGCCGTTTCTGACACCTCCTAGTCCTCTACATCCTCCTTCAGCAAATTAGGTTCCTTCTAGACACATCCTGAGGCAGAAGAAAAAGAGACATTTTTTTCTTCGTGATCATGCATAGGTGATCACGCAAAAAGATCGGAGAGCACAGTGATTTCTATGTTCCAAGTTATTCCTCCATTCCTAAGCTGTAGGCAGAGAGAGAGAGAAAGGTGGCAAAAAGTCAAAAGTTTTATGGTCATAATGAATTTCAGTTCATGGCTACATAATTTACCTGTTATTTACACACTGCTGCTCCTTTAAATAAAGTTGCAGATCCCTGTTAGAATGAATGAGATACTAGTGCCTCAGAGTTTCACCCAAGCATCACTAGTAAAGGGGCAATCTTCAAATTGATTCCAACTGCACAAATCTCTTGAGTTGCAAGATTGAGCTGGAAATCAGTTGAAGAAAATGTATGGGATTTCTGGATTGATGGACGTTAGGACACTGCCAGCGGTTCTCAACCTGTGGGTCGAAACCCCTGAAAATACATCCTGCATATCAGATATTTACATTATGAGTCATAACAGTAGCAAAATTACAGTTATGCAGTAGCAACGAAAATAATTTTATGGTTGGGGGTCATCACAACATGAGGAACTGTATTAAAGGGTCGTGGCATTAGGAACGTTGAGAACCACTGCATGGGGAAAATCTTCCCTCTCGTGAAAGATGAAAGTTTGCTTTCAATGCTGCTCTTAAAGGTAGGAAGAGACTCATGTTTTTATATCTTCTTTGTCTTCTTTTCCAATTTTAGGCCTTCAAGTGAGGCAGAGAGTGAAAGAAAAAGCCTCTGGAGTCCAGGTAATCATCCTGGGTTCTACCTTCTTCCACCCAACTTCTGAGTCTCCTCTACATCATATAAATAATAATTTATGTACTTATCCCATCAGTAATAACATGGATTCAACAAGAGGACAGGTTGGAAATATTTTTAAATATATATTTTTATGGATTTCAGAGAGGAAGGGAGAGGGAGAGAGAGATGGAAACATCAATGATGAGAGAGAATCATTGTTCAGCTACCTCCTGCATGCTCCCTACTGGAGATTGAGTCCATAATCTGGGCATATGCCCGACCGGGAATTGAACCATGACGTCTTGGTTCATAGGTTGACACTCAACCACTGAGCCACATGGGCCAGGCTGAAAAAATTTTTAATAATAAACTTATAACCAATTGCAGGACTATATGGTAACTAAAAATGAAAACAGCAGCAACACTGTATAAGTGGAAATATAACTGTATTGGATAATTAATATTTGAATGCCATTTCCCCCAAATTAATATGGAAATTAAATATATTTTAAATATACTTGAAAATGAATCTAGCATTTAACTAGAATAGTAAATGTATGAGAATAACAGACATGTTTGAGAGGGGACAACGGAAGAATAAGAGTGTGTTTGTTCTGTCTAGTATATAAAATGTAATATTGGCCGAAACCAGTTTGGCTCAGTGGATAGAGCGTCGGCCTGCGGACTGAAAGGTCCCAGGTTCGATTCCGGTCAAGGGCATGTACCTGGGTTGTGGGCACATCCCCAGTAGGAGATGTGCAGGAGGCAGCTGATCGATGTTTCTCTCTCATCGATGTTTCTAACTCTCTATCTCTCTCCCTTCCTCTCTGTAAAAAATCAATAAAATATATTTTAAAAAAAAATGTAATATTGGGCTGAAATGGTAGTTCTCAACTGAGGGCAACTTTGTCCCCCATGTTATTTGATAATGTATTGGAGACATTTTTGCTTGTTACAGTTGAGCTGGGATGAGGGTGGGGGTGTGCTCTGACATCTAGTGGTTGGAGGCCAAAGATGCTGCTAAACATCCTGCAGTGCATAAGGCTTCTCCCTGCAGCAAAGAATCACCCAGCCCACCATGCCAATAGTGCTGGGGTTAGGAAACTGAGCTTGTAATGTCAACCTACAAGCCAGGCGGTTCATTGAGAGATGAAAAGGGGGAGAGTTAATGGGCACGAACACTAACATTGAGACTTACAGCTCCACTTAACAGAATGGAGTGAGCTGGGTTTACTCACACTGGCAAAAGCCACCTTTCTAAGCTTTCTTGCCTCCCATGCACGTTTCTTGGAGCTGACTGAATCTGTTGAACCAGATTTTCCTGGGGCAGAACTCAAATGTAATTGAAACTACATAACCACTTCCCACCAGGGGAGAGAGACACTTCAAGGGAAATCAGAATGAAATTAAAATTTGAATTTTGAAATAGAAATTGAAAGGAAATTTGCTTTTCAATTGAAATCACAGAGAAAGAAAACAATATTGCCATAATCCAAGTAGGTTCATGAAAGAGTCAGATTTTAGCAACTTAGATAAAAAGGAGGTTGAGGAAGCTAGAACTATGAAAGAAATAGTAGGAGATTTAGGAAGGAAGTGATTATAGGGGCTGGCACCTAAAAAGGCATAACATGATCTACCTCCTAAACAAATCAAATAATAGCAAGTACTTATGTGTCAGGATCTGTTCTAAAACTTTATAAAATAAATATTAAATTACTTAGTCCTCACAACAACTCTGCAACTCTGTTATTACCCCCATATTACAGATGACAAAACTAAGTCAAAGGCAGGTTCAGTAACTCACTTAAACTCACAGGGCTAATAGGTGGGGAGTCAGACTTTAGATCCAGCCATCTCAGGTCCCTGCCAGCTATGCAATACTATGCCTGTGCTTATGGAGCTTACAATCAAAAAAGGAAAGGAAAATATGAATCAACTGATCCATTAGAAAAAGCAGAGCTGCAAATGAGTGAGGGGTTCTGAAGGAAAGGACAGGCCTCTGTCAGTGATACACAGGAGGCTGAGGTGAGCATCAGGGTTGCATGCCTTGAGAAAGAGAGGTGTCAACCGATGGTGGATGGTTGTATGGGTGTTGGCACCAATTCAGTGTACTGATGGGTGCCAGTGATTGAAATGCAAAGCTTGATGAATGCAAAACAGCTCAATTGTGATACCATATGGCTGTATGGCAGCCCTGGGGCCTGGCCTCTCACATCTACACAGCTCTTCTCTGCTCTGGCCTGTCTATTCTGTGCTGGTCTGTTCTGACCTGCACTGGTCTTCCTGCTCTGCTGAGGCATCTTCCGTGTCTCAGCTCAACCAGGGAAATAGTCTTCAATCTTTGGTGGAAAGGGAAACCGTGCTCAGAGAGCCAGTGGGGAACTGACTTATATAGATAGAAGTCTCTGGTACCTAAGTGGTCTGGCCTCATGCACATAAGGACTCTAAATCTTTGCCATTTGATTGGTCCAAAAGGCACTGTCCTGATTGGTCAGAATAGAGTTGCTCTGATTGGTCAGTGAAGATGTTGATGGGATGTAGCTGTGCAGCTCCCATTAGATGGGGAGAGCTTCATTCCTATTGGTTGAAATAGGATTCCAGGAATCCTTTATCAAGGCTGGCTCAGATGGCAGGAACACAGTGCAGGCAGGCAGTTTAGTGCAGAGGCAGGTAGTTCAGGGCAGGCTTCTCCCTGAAGCACAGTTTGCATCAGAGGCCCCTGCATAGAAATGGCTGCTAGGCTCTGTTTTTAAAAATTGGAGCCCAGTTAACCACCAGGAGCCCTTCTTAGTAAGTATCTTCTTTCTCAGAGTCCAGAGGCTTTTCTGAGAGTCCAAGGATGAAAAGGCTTTAGTGAGGTGACACAAGAGTGATGAGGAGAGAGTTGCAGGCAGAAGAAGCAGTACTTGCAAAAGCAACAGGGAGCAGAGCAGACACTGAGGCTGCCAGGTGTGCTGGGCTCCGAGGCAGGAGAGCAGGGGGGGGGGGGGGGTGCATTGAGGCTGGAGCAGGAGGCAGTGGCAGTCCATGCACCACCTGATCGCATTATGATCATTGTGCACAGGGCACTGGGAGGCCACTGAGGCCCAGGCGGTCTCTAATCTATGTGCAGCTGGATGTTTGGACTCTGCATAGGCATGATAGCTGGGTAACCCCAGCAAGTGAAATCCTCTCTGTAAGCCTCCATTTCTAACTGCACAAAAGACAGTTGTTGGGTCAATTGATTATTAAGATAACAGATCATGTTTCCCACACCATACCTAGCCTTTGATAGATGCCCAGTAAGTGGCCGTTTAATCTGAATTCAGCCATTCATTCTGAGTTATATCTTTCTCCCATTTGATCCTCACAGTGTGACATGGTTCTTATTCCCCCCAATCCATTTTGCAGATGATGAATAACCAGTGCCCAGGCTAGTTACGTAGCCTATCCATTGCCAGCAAGCAATGGACCCCTGACTCAAGCCCATTTCATTCTGCTCACAGACCAAGCGTCCCTCCAGCGTCTGTTCTCAGGGTTCGTGAGAGGCCTCATGTGTGCCTGTTGGAGATACCCAGATCCTGGGGAGCTGCAGGCAGGTAAGAGAAATATTAAGAAAGAGGATGTGGTTAGAGTGAAGCCCTGCCTTTCCCAGCAGCCTGGGTAGGTAAAGGGGAAAGGGCGGGTGCCTGGACCAGCCCTGCTAGGGAGAGAAGCCTCATGGTGGCTACTGTGCCTCCATGAGCGCATGTGGCTGTGCAACGGGCATCCTGTCAGTGTATATGATGATGCGTAAGCCAGTTTCCCCTGCAGGGGTTACTCGGGCCGAGAGGGCCACTGGCACACATTAGTACCGCCTCTTGGATTGTAGGACATTTCAGGCACTGGGGCAAAAGTATCATTACTTTCCCTAAAGCCTTTCCTCCTCCTCTTCCCTTTGCTGCATTCATCTCAATCTGGGGATGGTGAATAAGCTAATGTTTTAGAGACTATTCTCTGTTTTTGTTCCCTGGGCCACCATGTCTAGCAAGCTGTTTACGATCCTGGTGTCCAGATTTAACACAACTCTGCCACAATCTATAAACTCCATCCACCTCCAAGTTCCTAGTGAGCATGTGATAGATGTGCCATAAATAATTGCTGAAATAATATGGACTAGTGAGTGAAGGTCACTGTCCTCCATTGGCTCTGCTCAAAGTCACACCCCTCTCCAGGGGACAGTCTGCAAGGGTTCAAAGGCTTGGCTCTCCTTCTTAATTCAGGACAGCGCTGGAGGGCCCTCCCAGCTCCAGAAATGCCTGGCGGATCAGCTTCTGCTTTGTTGCAGCCACTTTCACCCAATCCTGCTTCTCTCACTCCCTGGCAGATGGGTGTACACAGAGCCCTGCCCAAGACTTTCTGGCTTCTACAAGAAAATCTCCATTTCAGAGTCCATTTCCTGGAGTCTGGACAGTTCCTGTGAAATTCACTATTTAGAGTAGAGAGTTCTTCAAAGGTCAAAGTGCTACACAGATAATTACATGTGGTGGAATTGGGATTCCGAATAGAATCTTGTGATTGCAAGTCTAAGCCTCCCCTTGGCTCTGCCATTCTGTCCTGTACCCATGAAATGGGGAGGAAGAAGTCACAACACAAAGACCCATGTATTTTAGCTCATCCAGAATCACCATATTCTGATCTTAGTGGTAATTTTTGTCAAAATGCTGGCTGCGCTTTCATAATCAATGATCTACCCAGTTTTCCCACCACAGAGGGAGACAGCCTGGGCCCCAGTCAGTTACACTAAGCTTTCTCAAAACTTGAGATTCTCTTTTCTTTTTTAAGAAGTTGGGGAGTAAATAAGTTCTAGAGATGTACTGTGCAACATAGTGACTGTAGTTATCACTGCTGTATGATAGATAGGAAAGTTGTTAAGAGACGAAATCTTAAGATATTTTTTCCTTCTTTTTTCTTTTTATTGTATCAATATGAGGTGATAGATGTTTAACTGAACTTATTGAGGTAATAACTTGTAATATGTATAAATCAAACCATCATGTCATTTGCTGTAAACTTATACAGTGATATATATCAACTAATTCTCAAACTGGACAAAAAGAATATGGGGAGGTAATATTACAAATGAGCAAAAGTCTCTGCCATTCATTCATTATTCATACTTTTTTAATGCACCCATCTATCCAATCACGATGTGTGGTGTATTTTCTATGTGCCATGTGAGAAACCAATCGGGAGCCAAAAACCAGGATTACAGGCTTTATTAGGGGAAAGAGACCTGCTGGGCTGTCTCGCAATGGGAGAACAGCAACCCCTGCAGAAGTGAGCACTCCTTTTGAGGGGAGGAATGGGAAGGAAAGGGGGCTTAGTGTACTCGGCATGCACTGATTGGTGGCTTAATGTTTGTTCCATATAGGAACAAGGGCTTAGGGTATTTGGCAGGTGTTGATTGGTAGTTCAATGTATAGTCCATATAAGGTACCTGGTTAGTCACTCGGGTATTTCCGGGCTGCAGGTTACGTCATACTCCGCCCACCAGTTGGGGGAAGGGAGGATCCATCACCATGAAACCTTCTAATTACTTTTTCATACATGTTCTCTGCTTTCATCTTTACATCACAATATGAAGCTTAGGAGGTGCTGAAACTTGTCCAAGACGGTCCAGATGGGAAGAGGCAGAGGGAGAAATAATCCCGGTGGCTCCCAGGACCATTGTATCATAATGTCCTTCCCACTGGTCCATCGTTAAAATAAAGGTCAGGAGATGACAGTGATAGAAAGTTGGGTTTGAGTCCTGTCCTTATCACTAGCTTGTGACCCTGGCCCCCTTACTTTTCTGAGCCTTTATTTATTTTGACATCATGAGAGACCTCACTGATTTGCTGCAGAGCTTAAAGAAAGTATGAAACACGTCTATTCCGTACCTGATAACATTGTGGACATTTACCAAATGATGCTTGATTTGAGCCAACTCAAATCTCTAGGTTGTAGTAAGAAAATCAGAGAAAACTTTATTAATCAGCTTCTCCAGATTGTGTCTAAGAGCAAATTAAGTCAAAGGAGAACTTTGCTCTTGTCCTCATAGCTCATGTTACCCAACTGATCACAAAACCATACACTGGCACGTGCACATATGTAAACATGCACACACACACACACACACACACACACACACACAGAGATACTCAAGCAGGAGCCACAGACCCACAGGGAAGACGAGCTTACAGTGTTTAGGCACCATAATAAACTTTCACATGGAGTACAGTGCTGTAGTGTTCTTAATTAAAATCTCTAAAGAACTCTCCACAATATCACCACCCGGAAGCCACATTTACATTGTTAATTATTCAAGTCACAGGAATAAGAAACAATGCCCAGGCTTCCCATAAAATTTCCAAAAATTAAACCAGGGAAATGGGCAATAAATGCCATTTGAAATGGTACTGATGCCAGTTAATTGCAAGACAACTGTAAAATAATGGGGCGTGAGGTGCTTCAACAATGCCTAATTAGTAACTCTATGGATATTTTCTTGGGGGGAAAATGGCAATTACATGGTGCAAACACTTAGCTGTCATCATCAGAGGCCCTTTACCAGTATTAGCTAATTAATCTTCCCCACAGCACCCAGGGTGGGGGCAGAGGCAACACAAGTCCTCATGGAGAGAGTGAGAAACAGAGGCCAAGAGATAAAATGGCAGATTCTCTCCCTACTGCACCTCTAAAGTGCAAGGTGATGCTCCCAACCTAAAGGCACCCAGGGGGACCCCCTGGCAAGGGGAGAAGGATTTTTCTTGGTGAATGACTTCCCCTTGTGTTGGGTAAGGTTGGTGAGGTGAATTCCTGGCTTCCTCCCGAGCTCCGACCATGCCTCATGTACTGGCTGTACCTATCAGCTCCTTGCCTTCTTCTCAACAAGAGAACTTTTTATTTTGAATGGATAAAACTAAAAAGGGGGAGGGAGCTATCCCTCTTTCCATAAAGCTACACTTACTATATTAGAACTGGTCTACCACTTTTGGCTTCAACCCAACTATAGGGTCTAGAATTATTTCTGGGGTATGATTGATTTGGGTTAAGTGTAAATATTAAAAAGGAGTGAATTATATTTTGTAGGCACTAATTTAATCCACATTATAAATTTTATGATAACAATAAGAAAGGGGAGAATGCAGAGGAGCAGGAAGAGGAAGAAGAGGAGGGAGAAGAATAAGATGATGAGAAAGGGGAAGGAGGAACAAGAGCAGCACATGTGAGGCATGAAATTCAGTGCTTTATGTATATTGGCCTTTAATCTTTATAGCAACACTATGAAGTGGGTGTAATTATCATTTCCATTTTAAGATGAAGAAACTAAGGTGGGGAGAGGTTAAATGGTCTCCCAGGTCCCACAGGTAGTAAAATGGTGAACCAGCCCCTGAAACCATCTCTATTTGATCTTAAATTCTTAGTTTTTTCCACTTCTTACCCAACTGAGGAATCCCTACTTCCATATTTTTAACATAGTATTCTTGAACATCTCTGAAAAAAGGGGGGTTTGTGAAGCAACTGCTTTCATTACTGAGTAATTCTAACATTCTTCCACATCAGCGTAAATTAACATTTGCCCCCTTGTCACTTCCAATCCTAATCATTGTCCTTCTCTCTGGAGCTACATAGAATGAAGTTTACTTCTATAAATAGATGTTTTCATATTTGAAGATAACTCCTTTCTAAATCTTAGCTTCTTTAGCCTAAAACTTGACAGGTCCTCAACTGTTCCTCTGCAAAATTAGCTTCATAGCTCTCATCATATGAATGTCTTCTCCTGAGTGTACTCCAATTTTTTAGTGTTTCTCTTAGGCTATGGGCACCTAAATCTGGACAATCCTCTAATGGCCTTTAAGGAAATGATAGATAATTCCACAGCCCCACAGTGCGACTTTCTGCAGTAACGTCTTCTGTGCAATAGAAAGGCCATGGGTCCTCTGGAAATCAATCACTTAATAGATATTCTGCTATTATGAGAAAATAAAACAGTGGCCCAGGAACATCTACCGATGTTTATTGACCCTGAAGGATTCTAATATAATTTTGAGTCTGCACGCAGGGAGGATATTCATCCATACCTCACTCCCTTAAGAGTCAACTCTCCAAATCAGCCATAAGGTTAATTCCTAAAACATGTTCATCATCAGCTATCTTATGTGCCAGTCCCAATCCAGATGGCATTGGGCTGAACACTTTATTGGCTGACAGAATGGAGATCTCTGAAAATGAAACTTGTCTGTCTTCTTCTTTATATACATTTGGACTAATTTCCAGTCCCCTAATTAAACCTTTCTGTGATTGACAAAAGCTTATGGCAAGCAGATCTGCTGATGCAACTCAATATTTTAAGTTTTCTCTTCATGACAGTAGACATCCAGAATAATTTTAGAAATCAGAAATTTGGCGAATGTAGAAGGACATCATATAAAAAGGATATAAGCAACATGGATGGCCCTTGAGGGAATTTCACTAAATGAAATGAGTCGGATAAAGACAAATGATATATGATCTCATCTAGTGGAATCTGAAAAAAAGCCAAACTCATAGAAACAGATTGTGGTTGTCACAGGCAGGAGCAGGGGGGACTGGGTAAAGATGTAATAGGATAAATAAGTTCTGGGCATGTAATGTACAACATGATGACTATAGCTAACGGTATGATTTTGTATATTTCAAAGTTGCCCAGAGAGTAGACCTTAAAAGATGTCACAACAAGGAAAAAATGATAACTGTGAGGTAATGGATGTTAACTGTTGCTTCACAAACCCCCACTCCCCTTTTTTCAGAGATGTTCAACTAAACGTAATGTGGTCATCCTCTCACAACATATACAAATATTGAATCATTATTTGTACACCTCAAACTTATACATTGTTTTAGTCAATTATATCTCAATAAATCAAAAATGTTTAAATAGATAAAATAAATTAAATTAAATAATAAAATTAAATTAAATTAAATTAAATTAAATGGATATAAGCATGGATACAGCATCAGAAGAGGCCCCTTACTGGATGGAGGAAGGATGCCAGGAAATGTGTGGAAAGAAGTGATCCTCTACTCACTCACTCTCCGGGAACTGATATTCCCAAGGCAAATGCACAAATATGCCCTTGGACAAAGAAAAATACTTCTGCAGTGAAAAATCAACCACTCTTCCTTGATCCCACAAGATGGAATGAAGTAGTGAGTACTGGACACAGAGTACATAGACTTGGGTGTGGGAACTTAATTCTGCTTGTTATTGGCAAAGCATGTCAGTCTCCTCTCTGAACTTCAGATCATGATAACTATTGGGTGAGCTTCAAGTTATATCAGTTGTTGAAAAATGCTTTGTGCTGCTGTGAAATGTTATAGAAAGGCAAGACATTGATGATACCCAATTCTGCCTCATCTAACTGTTTGTACACACTGTCTGCTAGAATGTAAGTGCTAGACAGCAGGAATTGCTGTCATCTCAGCCCCATCCATATCTAGCATAGTGCCTGTCATGTAGTAGGAACTTAATAAATGATTGCTGAATTGAATTACTCACTCACATGGCCTTTGGGGCAATTGTAGAATCTTATTTTACAGCATCACCATCACCTTGCTCAATGCTGACACAAGGAAGCATGCAATAAATGGGGAGTGAAAGGATGAATGAATTGAGAGGACCTGAAAAGATGGTTCTCTTCTTTGAATGCACTTTAGAAGCAGCTGGGGTGCTTTAAAAATCAATCTTTGGGATCGTACTCCAGAGATTGGTTTGAAAGTTCCCCAGTATATTCTAATATACAGTCAAGGTTGAGAACCAATTATTTTAAACAGTAGGAAAATATAAGGAAGAGTCCCCCACCACCACTACCCCTTTTAAACACTAACTACTGTATGATTTACTGCATGTTTTAGATTCTTGAGCGGTATAGTGTTCTGAAAGCTGTGACTCTCTAATATAAAAGAGGGATGTTGTTCCCACTTTTTAGAAAACACTCCTAGTTGGATGGCTGATGGACCTCTTGATAGCTATCACCTTGGCAAACACTTGACCTTGATATGGCTGGGCAATGAGGACAAGATCAACCACCAAGGCAGTGGCTCAGGATTCTACTTAGCCCTGATGTTCTAAGAGACTGCCACCTTGTGGTCACTCTGCAGCAATGGTTAGAACAACTTCCTTAAAGCAGGCTTATCTCAGACTGCTGTAGGTTTTATTCTTTCGCAAATTATATGCAAAGCCTAGCGGTATATATTCTGATATTTCTGGGAATGAAATAAGGAATAGAGGGTTCTGTGTTCTCCATGATGAAAAGAATTCTTCAAATATCAACACCAGGTATGATATAGAGGTTATATGAGCAGGTGACTTATTTATCACTATTCAATAACATGTGGCAGAGGTCAAGAAAAGGTGGTATTCTCAGTAAGAAACCAGGCTCCACTTCCAAGGTCTAAGTACTAGTTAGGTCAACCCATTTATAAATCAATACTTCCACAAGAAGAAAGCAGGTGAACAGTAATATGGCCGAGATTCCCCTTTCACAGGTTGAGAAAAAGAGGCCCTAGGAAAAAATCATCTTTGTCAAAGTTGCATGTCAAACTGCTAGGTGAACTCAAACTGGGAACTGACTATTTAAATCAAAGTCTTCAAAAATGAGATTACTTTTTACCCTAAAAAGGTAAAATACAGGAACAAAAGTAACATTTCAAGACTGGGCTTATATGTGTGTACATGGGAGGGGAAAATGCACACATGCATTTATACACATACCCATATATTTTTATTTTTTTAATATATTTTTATTGACTTCAGAGAGGAAGGGAGAGGGAGAGAGAGATAGAAACATCAATGATGAGAGAGAATCATTGATTGGCTGCCTCCTGCACACACCACACCGGGGGACTAAGCCCACAACCAAGGCATGTGCCCTTGACCGGAATTGAACCTGGAACCTTTCAGTCCACAGGCTGATGCTCTATCTGAGCCAAACTGGCTAGGGCCCCACATATTTTTAAAACTTCATAATGAGGACTAATTGGATGACAGAAACTTTTACTTCATGAAACATTGTGCTTTATAACACTGCTAAATAAATACATTTTCTTCAAAGACACAAAGTAATTCAAACAAATATTTATATTTTCAAGTCTTGTCAAACCTGCTCTAATGAACAGATAAGACTCCCAGTAAAGACACCTGGAATTCAGACATTAAATAGTTCACACCAGCTTGAATTTTAAGGAGGATTGAATGTGTGAGAAGTGGAAAGAGCTATCCCAGGGGCCAGACAGAACTGGATTTGTGTGGCAGCTCTACTATTCTGAGCTCCAAGTTCTTGCAGAATTTTCTTGAACTCCCTAGGTTCAGTTTCCTTACCTACAAGTAAGAATGGTATTGACAACGTGCTAATAATTCTTATTGCTGTTAAATGGGGTAAAAATGTATCCAGACAGAAGTCCTGTGACAGGAAGCACCAAAATATTAAATGAATGAATAGAGCATCATGTTCCTTATCTACACCATGATTTTCTTATAGTGTTTGGACTCATTGATCAAATTGCTAATCAGCAGGTACAAGCTATGTTGGTACTAAACCATTCTAGGTTCCCATGATTCTATAAGGGTGCAAGAAACAAACCATTTACATCATCAGGAAACAATATGAAAAGGATATTTCCGACAGCTGAGAGGAGTTGGGAAGTGCTGAATGGGTTACCACAGTCATCAGAGTGGTTAAGTACACATTTGGATGTAGTTTGGGGAAGTAATTTATTGAGCAGCAGCTTTAGTAAGTAACCCTGTACTCAGCTACCAAGGAGCCTCAGCCTCTTGACTCCCACCTGGCTGAGTCATGAGCGAGCTGGTGTCTGGAAAGTCAAATGTTGAAGGAGCAAGGCTGGGCTTTGAGCACCACAGGCCATGCACTCAGAAATCACTGCAGAGGCCGAGACACAGTGAAGTCCCAGGCCAGACACTAGGCACTAGGCACAGGAAATTTCTACAGATACGAGGACACCTTCCCAAGGGCCACCTATAAAATACTTGGTCTTCTACAAATGCCTGCACTCACCCTGTTTCTTCTTTCTTTTTTTTCTCCAGCACCAGCAGATGGAAGGGAGCATGGTGTTTGTTCAGTGAGTGAACACACAGTGATGACATGGGTAGTGTCTATACTCACAACACATGGGGATGAGGAGACTAGAGATAGATGATGAAAGCCTTTAAAAATGAAATCATTACCCATTTTAAGAACAGAATGTAGATATAAGGGCTTAAAGCACTTAATGACTTGAAGCACTTTAAAAGCTATTGGCCTTAAAATCTGTATCAGGTTATTAAGGAGGATAAGATAAGGCTCCACTTATCAGGAAATGTCAATGTCAGTAACACAGGAGATGCTCAGTTATGCTCAGTGTTCTAAACAGACAGAGTGGATACTTACCCATAAGATATGGTTTGAAGGACACAGCATAACCACAGACCCCCCTTAACCTCAAAGGATTTCCCTACCAGAATTCTATGGACCTGACATTCTTTTTGCCAGTTTAAGAATCATCCCCAAAAGGATTCCATTAAAAAACAAATATGTTTCCTTGGGAGAAGCTTTATCTGACCTGGCTTACTTTATCATATACTAGTATAGAGAGAAAAACTTGAAGTAGAAAAAGGAGGAAAGTGAGAAGAAAAGAGAGAGAGGCAGGCTCCCAATATCTATCCATCCAGCCTCTAGACCTGTCTTGTCCAATATGATAGCTTCTGTTCACACGTAAATTCACTCAAATTAAGCAAAATAAAAAACTCGGCTCATTCGCCATGTTAGTCCTATTTCCAGTGTTCAATAGCCTCATGAGGCTAGTGGCCAGTGCTGACATCTTCATCACTGTAGAAATTTCCATTAGGCAGCCCTAGTGAGTGACTCTTACAGGACCATATCATGGGCTTCAGAGGGGGTGGGCAGAGCTGAGCATAGTGTACTAGAGAGTTGTAGTATTGTGTAGCCTTTCCTAGCTTTGACGTGGAAATATAAAGAACCAAGAAGCGGATATTTGTTGCAGACTAGCCTGTATGGGGAGAGGACAGGATGGGTCACAGAGAACAAGATTCAGACACGAGAAGCCTGACATGAGAGTCTCTTTCTTAGCAAGCCCACATGAAAAGAGCTCACCAGTGGAGAGTGACATTGACATTGAAACACACTTCATTCTGTAGAGCTAATCACTCTAACCATGAGTTGTGCACTGTATGAAGTTCTCATGGCGAGTGGCCTCAGCCTCTCACAGATTTTCTTGGACATCTTTATAATTTCCAGGTGATAGAACCTTTCCATATATTTTATAGATAGGGTGACTACTACCTGACCATAGAATTATATGAGAATCAAGATTTTGGAGGTTAAATTTAAAAACAGCAGCAACAATTAAGCAATCTGCCCTAGTCAGGAGTTCAGTTGGTTAGAGTGTCATCCCACTATGCCAAGGTTGTGGGTTCGATCCCCAGTCAGGGCACATACAAGAAGCAACCCATGAATGCATAAATAAATGGAACAACAAATTGATCTATCTCTCTCTCACTCTCTCTCACTCTCTCCCCCATCTCTCCTTCTCTCTCTCTCTCTCTCTCTCTCTCTCTCTCTCTCTCTCTCTCTTTCTCTCTCTCTCCTTCCTTCCCTGCCTCCCTCCCTCCCCTCTCTGTCTCCCCCTTTCTCTCTCTCAAAGTCAATCAGAAATGAAATCTAAGTGACAGAATTTGAACCCAAGTCTATGTGACTCAGAAGCACAAACTTTCAAATCACACCATGCTGTCTCTATGATGAGGAGAAAATATCAGGAAAAGTTGTTTTAGACCGAAATAAGTTCAGGGAAAGCCACCGTGGCAGGACCCTATGTATGGCTTTGGCAATGTTGGGGACTCATGGCTTGTTCATCGTTACAATAGGCACAGGACATCTATAGTTTCGCTGGATCTCAGGATCCCCTCCTGGAAGTAAAGAGATTGGACCAAATGATCTGAGGCCTCTTTCGATTCTACACAATTGTTTAATGCTCTGGGTTTCTATAAAGCATCCAGTGTGAAGCCTTTCTAAGTGAGGATTGCTTAATTATCCAGTAAAAATTGTTTGTATTGGTCCTTGTTATTTTAATGCCAAGAAAGGACACCAGTACACATTAGCTAGCCACAAAATTGATGCAAACTCACTTAAATATACTCTCAAGCCAATTTCCCCAGTGCGTGGAACCCTAAAAGGATTTTCAATTAAAAATAATTTTTAAAATAGGACTATCATCAGTGTTTCTCAGATGCATCACCTGGGTAGTTTTGCATGTACATGTCATCTTCATGTGCATGTCAGTCTCTGCCCCGCCCATTCCCCAAGCTAAACATGCTTATGCTTGACACTATTTCATGAATCCCAAGAAAGCACTTGAAGAACATTAAAAATCTTTGCCAAAAGCTATAACCATCACCAAGGTTGGTCATTAACTTTCATTGGGAAAGTGATATCATGTATCTTTATTACATTTTGAAAGCATGAATAATATATGTAATGGTCCAAGGGCTGCGCTGTGAATGTTGCTTTATTATTCAAACATAAATGGAATTGTACTATATTATCAATTAGCGCCCAGTTTCATTGGAAGATTGAGAATGAAATGTCAGACCTCAGCTGGTGATTTACATTCTCAAACATCATTATTCACAAGCCTAAAATGCAAGCTGGTAAAGTCGCTGAAGCAGTTGCCAAGACTACTTTCCGCTGGATTTAGTGTTACCACACCAGGCAAGTGCCGATGAGGAATTGAATTAACAAATGCCTCTTCCTCTTTGGCCCCCAATGGATGGATTTTCCTTTAACTCAAAGTCCCTAAAGAATGAGGCTCAATGGAATTGGGGTAGACACAGACACACAAGATAGACACACACACCCACAGATGCTGGTAATTATGCAATAATGAAGCCAATTTGGGTGTTACATAGGATCTGCCTCAATAGTTCATACATGTTTATTGAATTAATGTGAATGAATATGTAACTAGAATGTTCTAGATATAAATAACAGATACATATAGGTATACAAATTATATATTTATTTGTTTATTTCTTTTCCTTCTTTCCTCTTCCCAAAAAGAAATAGGCAGTTTATAAGAAAGTTAATTGGAACAGTAAATTAGCATCAAAGGTAAGATGACTCAGATATAAAATTGAAGGCATTTTAGAATTGTTAGGACTATACTTTTCAACTGATTCTGAGCTTCCAGGTAACCATGGCAATAATAGATATGGAATAAATCGCATGGCTTACATTATTCCGAAGGGTATCTTTTTACTCTTCTAAATTCTAAAAATAAATAAATAAAACCCCCACATTATTTGAGGGGGGTGTTGAAACCATGTATATTTCTAACATTAAAAAAGCCCTAATGTACCATACTTTGAATTTAATGTTCTTCAGATGCTTTTTTACCCCATTTAATTATTACTCTTGTATCCTGCAACTTATTAGTTCTGGTAGCTTTTTTATAAATTCCATCATAATTCACAAGCTATGCAGGTTGCTTTCCTGCAGAGATAATAAGGCCAGCTTTACTTCATGCATTCCAATCTGGAAGCAAACACTTCTCTTTTTCTTGCCTAATCGCACTAGCTAGAACCACAGTTTGATGTTGCATAGAAGTGATGAGAGCAGATACCCATGTCTTGGTTCTGGTCTTAAGTGAAAATAATTCTGGCTTTCACCATTCAGTATAATGTTAGTTATAACGTGTTTTTTTTTTTCACAAATGCTCTTTATCAGGTTAAGTTCTTTTTTTCCTGGTTTGCTGAGAGTGTTTACCAGGAGGGAATGTTGCATTTGTCTCTGCCCTTGTACAGTTTTCTCACATACCCGCATTCATCAGGACTCAGCTGAAGGGAACCCTCGGCAGTGTTCAGGGTTATCTCTATGCTGCTCGCTCTGTGTCCAGTGCTTTCCCCTGCAAACTCTCACCACTTTGGCCTTCTTAGACTCCCAATCCATTTCCCCACCTCAGGGAGATCACCAGCAACACAACCTGGAAACTCTCTCAAGACAGTAATCCAGGGTAGGGCTCTCCTGTCTGTTTCCTGTCACGCAGGGATCGTTGTTCTTTGTTGTCTGATGTCCAGTGTCTTAAAAACCATTGTTTCATGTGTTTTGTCTGGTTTTTAACTTGTTTCTGCGGGAAAGTTAATGTAGTCACTGTTATTCTATCTTGATTGGAAGCAGAAAACTTTCTAGGGAGCTTTCATACACGCACATCCTTAGGTCTTCCTCTGTGCAGAAATCATGGGCTAGCTCTTCAGAACCCATATGTTTTCAAAAGTTCCCCCTAAATGTATTGACTCCTGGCTTTGAGGCACAGATTTACCCCTTATTTTATATCTAAGGAGACCTGAGCTCTGTGGGGTAAGATTCAGAGCGTGACTAGGACCCTGGACCACGTTCTCTGCGCCCTTAGCCTTGACTTGTACCATAGGTTTGCCCATATGTACAATGTCAACTACATTAGCTCTAATGCTGGGAATGCTAACTGTATGCATTTCACTTATGCTTAACATCTATGTATGCAAAAACTAACTGTAATAAAAATGAGGTTGCTTGGTAGAAATTAGACTTTCTTTCCCTGTTGTAAATATTATATGCTTTTAACATGAGGAGAGGACAATGATAATTCTGTTACATGTATATAACAATATATATATAATTTTTTAAAAGGGAAAATCGTCAAAGCTCTAATGTGGTGCCTATTCAGCAAGACTTCAATTCTTTTGTCCTTTATGCGTTACTGGATGCCTAGCCAAGATAGCAGCACCTCACACCTGTATTTCCCAAAGATGTTGGTTACTCTTAGACACACTTTAAAGCACAGCTGGGTAGTCACCTGCTCCATGATGTCTTCTCACAAAATTCTAGGTGGCTCTCATTGCTCCCACTCCCAAAAGTTTATTGTGCACGGCACATAACAGTATTTTAGCCTTCTTCACAGTGTACTGAGAATGTGTATTTATATTAATAATGCTTATATCAATACATTCTCCTGTGAATTTCCCCAGGTATCCAATTTCTTGGAGAGTATTGATCTGATATATCCATTACTCCTATTCAGTTACTATAGAAATATTCAGAAATCTAGAATATATGGTAATATATATATATATATACATATATATTACATAATATGAATATATAATTTTGAATATATTTATGATTATGTAATTTAAGTATGCATATAATATGAATATAGATTTATTTATTCTCCGGTATTCTGTCTGGGAATATATGAAAAGCAGATAACTGAGTTATATTAAGTTTAATTAATATTAAACAGCATTAAGTTGGCAAGTCCCCTGTCTCTTGTGCTGCCAAACTTCTGATCTCAAACTGGCTTACAAGGCTGTATGTGTGGGGAGTCATTTCTATTTTGGATTCTTCAGTAATGAACACATCCTGATACTACAGCTCCAGTTTCTTAGGGTTGTCCCTGTGCCCTCCAACACACCACTGGTTTTTAGGGAGTTAAGAAAAATCACCTTTGGCAAGGCCTTATCCCTCCATACAAATGTTAATTCACTGAAATTTTATTCCTTTGTTCTTCAGATCATCTTCTAAATTATTCATAGCCTGTCAAACTTAATGCATAAGCAAAAGAATAGAATTTTTTATTGTTTAATAGTTTTATTTAATCCCAAGATCCACCTTACTTTCTGCCCCAATTATTGGCAGTCTAAACGCTACTCACCCTATCTTCCCCATGGCCCTGAAGGTAATCTAAATAAAACAGCAAATCCTGGTATATTTTCAAGGTCTAGACTCCTTAGTGTTATTTATATATAAAATTTCAAGAGGAAGAAGAAAAGCAGGTTTGACACATCAGAAACAAAATTCCATATTGGAACCTAAGAGTTAGAATGGGAAGTGATGTTTCCAGCTGCAGTGTGGAGAATGTTTCTTGAACCCCATCACAAACAAGCCTCCGAGGCTGGTTATAAACCAAAGGCTGCATGTAAACCAAAGGATGACAAAACCTTGGGACTCTTGTGGTAACACCATGGAACCGGTTTCCCCCAGGCGCAAATGCAAACTGTTGAATAAAAATAAATGATGGAATTCATTGCTTCACTTTCTTTTCCTCCATGACTTGATAATTTCAAAAATCTCGGTTTGCCTCTCTTAAATACCAAAACAAATGAGGTCTTGGATGCACAGATTTATCCAGAAACCCATTAACTGGTGATGAAAAGGAGGCAGAACCTTGGAGGCAGGAACCATGTGGCTCTCACATATTGAAGCTTTAACAGTTTTGTGGTCAAGAGCCCAGAGGATGCTGAAATCAAGAGCTTAGAAGAAGAGAAGAGTCTGTGATAGATATAGTAGCCCAACAGAAATAGTGAGAGTGGAAATTCAGGGCAGATTCTATGAAGACCCTATGAATCAAGACCTAGATTGATATGTGTTCATGTGAGAACCTGATTCCATCTCATGCCATCATAGGACAAGAAGAGGGCTAGAGGAAGAAAAGTATAGAAAGAGTGGCCTGGGCTCTGCAATTATGCAGGTCATGGTTGGGACCCAAGTTGTAATTTCAAATTGACAGTGTGATTTCACCATCCTAAGAATCTTAGGATGACAAGTAGTTATGAAGCCACAATTATCCTGTGGTGTATCCTGCTTCTTTCCCTGCCATTCTGAGAATGAAAGAAACTGGTGGAATCCTTAGCAGTTGCCCCAGTCTCACAGCTGTCTTTGTCACCTTCTTCACCAAATCACTCCACCTCTTGTTCTACTTGGTGACTGATGGGTGGGTTGTAACTGACAGAAGAATCTAAATTACCATCTTGTCAAACACAATTTTAAACTAGGTCTGCATGACTTCACCACTTTAGAGCAAGGGTTAAGAAATATCTGATTTTACCAGATGGAAATTTGCAGAGGTGATGAGAGGGACAAATTTTTAATCATTCAACACTAGATCTTGCTGAGACAACCAAAGCACCTTAAGTGATTTTTTTTAAAAAAACAACACTTATCTTCAGGTTTGTGTACTTCCTGGTCTTATTTATGGTCAGACAGGCCCAGGCTAGCATCTCAACTTTGCCAACAGCTGTGTGACCGTGATCTAATTATTCATTTTGAGGATCTCATATTTCTCAGTGAAGATAACAATAGCTATCTTGCAGGGATTACATAAAGATTAAGTGAAATAATACAAATGCAAGGGTTTGGTGGAGCCTATGCTCTACTATAGTTTTTCAATTAATATTTGCGTAATGACAAATGATTGTTTGAATGGACAGTCAATAAATGGGAAAATGTTTCTTTTCTTACACATCCTCATTCCGGGATCATCTAAGACATAAACATGAAAAATAAACACCCTGTTTATACGTACAGAGGAATTTATCATTCATAAAGTGAGACATTACCTCCTTTAATCTTCATAAAATCCTTGAAAGACAGTTTATGCAGCGTTTGACATTTGTATTTTATCAGAAGAGAATGTGAGGCTAAGGGCAGTAATTTTAATTATCCAAATTCATATAGTTAAAAGAAGGAAAGGGGGACTCAAGCCCAGGTCTTCTAACTCTAACACCAAATTCTTTCCATTTTAGAAAACCACCCACATAGCTTTGAACACTGAACCAACCCATCTGGATTCAATGAACCAAGTGTTAACACAATCAAAATAGATATTTCCTTCCTGACTAAACTTGATTAATTGCTTAATCTATCGACAGTATCATTTCTGGAAAATGCAAAAGAGGCCTTTTCATATGAAGTTGTCAGAAGAAATTCAAGCTCAGAATAAGCCATCTTTTAATCACCTTCTGTTGAGTTCTCTCCAAGATGGCTCCTAGTGGAACAAAGATTAGGGCATAGCCATTTCATCATGTCATTCTCAATGTTCTTACCTGCCAATCAGCATCTAGAACAATTTCACATGAAGCTGTCTGTGTCGGGTTGATGATGAAGGAGAACATTTATATTAGACACCAAAGGATGGACTCAGAAATTCCAAGAACACTTGGCTACTTACATGGAATGATGTCCTGAAATCAGGTAGTAAAATTAAAGGGGGAAGAGATGTATTAATATGTACTGAATGCCTACGACATGCTAAGCACTAAAGTGAAAACTTTAAATCAAGTATCCCACGCAATCTCCCCACATACGTGAAAGGTTGATATTTTTATCCCCATTGTACAAGTAAGATTCTGTAGCTCATAGAATTTAGGTAACCTGTCCAAAATTAGTGGCTGAGCTTCAGTTAATACCCTGACTTGTCTGAACCCAGAGTCCATTGATTTATCATCTGATCAGGAATTCTCAACTAGCAGTCCACTGAGCAGAGCAGGGCTCTCAGGAAAGAAAAAGCACAAATATCCATAACCCATTTTAGCCACATTATTCTGATTTGGTACAGCTGAAATGGAGCTCATAATTCTGTTGTTTTAACAAGGTTTTGAGGTTATTATAAGGGACACCTAGGTATGAAAAACAATTCCATGTTGCCTACTCAGTGGGCATAAACATATTTCTTAACAGTGGTGGAACTTGGTGTATTTGTCACTTAGCTGGCGTAATGAGTATGGATTGCTCCTTGACACCTAAGGTGCAAGAAAGATCCCATTTCTCTGTATTTGAAAATCAAATTATGTCCTTTTAAACTCTCCCTTATCTGTGCTAATCAGTCATTTGTATAACCTCAGCTCATGCTAGAAGCTCTCAGGATTACTAAAAAATTAGGAAGGGACCTTTACTTCAGGCCACTCACAGTCATCACCATTACTCAATCTGTCACATAGCATTGGTTCTTCCCATTTGCACTAACCACAGAGTCACCAGCTTTTCACACAGACACTATGGCTCCCAGGCTGTTGTCCCAAACTCCTATCCTTTTAAGATCATGACACTTCCTGTGTGCTCCTGGGAGTAGTTCTACCTAACTCAAGGGACCTAGAGGTCTAATATTTCTTCTTAATCTCATGGGAACTCACTTAATCTCCTCCAAATCTACCAAGTAAAGTAGCCCTTATATTCAACCCTTGGACTACTGTCCACTTGTCTTTCTCCACATTTTCTCTTTAACAAGGAAATGTAATGGTTAACTAGGATGCATAAAACAGTTTAGGTCCAAGAATTATCAAATAGCATTTTTGCCTTTTATGGAAATAAAATCAGTTTAAAGATGCATGAGTTAGTCTTCTGTCCCCAAGGATGAACAAGTACTTTCTCAAAGCAACACAAACAAAACACAAATTTGAGTCTTCCTATTCTGCTACATTAAATTCTCATTAACTCACCTTGCCATGCTGTTTATAGACTTCAATGCAAAATGAGATGGTATTCAAATCAATGTGCGTATGTTTGGCCATAACAGGTGCCTAATACCAAATTAGCAGAATATGGTAAAACAAAACAACTACAAACCATGGCCCCTTCCTCACATGGCTTGTATAGCCCTATTATGAAATGCAGTATATGTAGAATGACCCTGAACTTTCATACATTGAGGATCCTTTCTCTTTTCTGTTATTTACTACTATGAGCCCTCTTTGGAACTAGGATTTCTACCGTGGGGAAAAAATTAAAACATTGATGTTGTGGTACAATTATCCTCTTTAAACAACAAAATAAGGTGTGACAAGGTACTTTGAAAACTGTAAAATATTATACCCATGTACCAGAAGTTCTAAAAAATAAGAAAGAAGTAGAGAATTTTGTCATTGCCTTCTGCAATAACCTCACCTCTGGCTTCTTTTTATCTTTTCTACCCTAATTTCTTCTTTGTTGCACTGTCCTCATCCACTTTGGTTTATCTTTAATTGTGTTTTATCTTATTAAGTTCATTGTATTCAAGGAAAATGCTTCACATCCTATCTGTAATAACATGAGATATTAAACCAGCAAACATAGGGGCCTTATTTATAGATAATCTATAAAGCGATGTCATTTCAAGTGCTGAGTAGAGGTATAAACCTTTCAAGGAGTCAAAGATGGGAAGGTTGAAAAGGAGGAGATTAGGAAAGGCTACGTGAAAGAAACAAGGTAAATTAAAGAAGATCTAGAGCAGGGGTCCTCTAACTTTTTAAACAGGGGGCCAGTTCACTGTCCCTCAGACCGTTGGAGGGCCGGACTATAGTTTAAAAAAAAACTATGAACAAATTCCTATGCACAATGCACATATCTTATTTTGAAGTAAAAAAAAAAAAATGTTTTCGGCGGGCCGCATGTGGCCCGCGGGCCATAGTTTGAGGACCCCTGATCTAGAGAAAGGGGTAGGTTTGGAACAAAATGGCATATATACTAGACAGTGGGGTTGCCTGGCATATTGGTGAGCAATAAAAGACAAACCTCTGCTTTCAAGGAGGTGAGGCATAATTCTTCACTCTTCAAGTGTGGGTTGCATATAGCGACTTCCTTCCAAAAGATACAGGCTGGAAAACAGATAAAAAGAATAATTTTAGAGTGGAGAAACTCGACAAGCAATACCTAAGCCAAATAAATGAGGTTAGCCTCAGTAGTGACAAGTCACGTTTATAGAACACACTCTTCATATGATGTGACAAAGATGACACTTTGCTTCCTCTGTGGTCTTCCTCCGAGAAGCCCATAACCCCAATCTAATCAAGAGAAACACATCAGACAAATCCCAGTTGAGGGGAGCTACAAAATTCCTGACCTGTCGTCCTCAAAACTGTCAAGGTCATCAAAATCCAGGAACGTCTGAGAAACTGTCACAGCCGAGAGGAGCCTAAGAATACAGACTGAGTATAGCGTGGCATCCTTGATGGGACCCTGGGGCAGAGAAAAAGACATTGAATAAAAACGAAGGAAATCTGAATCAAGTAGGAACTTCAGTTAATGACACTGTATCTATACTCATGCATTAATTATAACAAAAATGCTATAATAATGTTAGTAATTTAGGAAACTGGGTGAGGGGTATGTGTGTACTGTACTCTCTTGCTATTTTCATAATATTTTTGTAAATCTAGAACCGCTCTAAGATTAGAAGTTAATAAACAGAGGCTTTTTTTAAATGGTAACTCTAGGAAATAGAGGCTACTGAATGTCAAAGGGCCTAGCCCAAAGTCATTCAAGTAGTTATGGCTGAGTTAGAATCAGAGCTGAGATCTTCTGACTCCAGTCCTTGCAGGGTGAAGCAAAGAATCAGAACAGGAGGAGACTATGCTTAGAATATCTTCTATCAAATAAAAACAGAGACTTCAACCTACCCACCCGTAGGATATTCAGAGAATACAAATGAAGCTCAGAAAATGACAGTGTGCTAACTGATGATAATGTCAACAGGAAGAAAATTAAAATGTGTTTCTTTTTCAAGTTACACAGGCTTTCTTGAGTTGGCTTAAGCTACACTAAACATTCCACCCTCAAGCTCTACAAGGAAACAGTTATGTTACAGATATGAAATCTCTGTTTTTACAATCACGTAAATGTTTCAAGATTTATAAAAGGCATGGGGTTTGTCAGGAGAGTGGGGTCACTGCCTCTGACGTTGGGTCTGATGCTAGTTCCACATGCAGGGGCTCCTGTCACGAGCCATACACTTTGCCAGGGCTTTTTCATTCAGCCCTCAAAATAACGCTATGAAGTCAAAAACATCACACCTGTTTCCAAGATTGAGCAAACTTCATTTTCAAGAGGTTACATGATTTTTCCAAAGTCATACAAGTGAATTGGAACCCAGGTTTCCTCACTCAGAAAACCATAATGCCTTTCTACCTCTCTGACCTTAGATGAATCATTACATTATTTTTCAAATACACTATGATGCTTACCATGTGCTGAGCATGATTCAAAATGCTTTACAAATATTAACTTTTTCATACTCACACCACTTACTAGGAAGTTGTTATTAATGTCCCCATTTTAGAAACAAAGAAACCAGCTTACCTTCTGAATCTCTTCCTCTTTTTCTATAAATGATTTCAAAGAGTCCCCTACAGCCATTGCAGTCACCAAGTCAACAACAGGCAGTATGTCTCAAAGTCAAGTTCCCAGCCTTGAGGCTGAGACAAAGACTACTTTGAGGACTGGGCAAAATATTTTGCTGTGGCACCTTAATCCTGAGGCCAAAACTCTGGAACAAAAATTCATCAAATGCCAAAACCGGTTTGGCTCAGTGGATAGAGTGTCGGCTTACGGATTGAAAGGTCCTGGGTTCGATTCTGGTCAAGGGCATGTACCTGAGTTGCGAGCACATCCCCAGTGGGAGATGTGCAGGAGGCAGCTGGTCGATGTTTCTCTCTCATCGATGTTTCTAACTCTCTATCTCTCTCCCTTCCACTCTGTAAAAAATCAATAAAATATATTTTTTAAAAAAATTCATCAAGTTTAATCTGCCTTGGAAAAGTTATAGCAGACAGATGACATCAGCTGACATTTGTGAAAATTGCTACTTTAGTACATATTCATTTGAAAGGGTGCCTGAAAATATAATAAAGAAGTGAAAGAGTCCAAAAAGCTTCTGTCAAAAGGACTCAATCTTTCATCTTTTCACTTAAAAAGAAAAATGAGAAAAAGGAAGGAGAAGGGAAGAGGAGAAAAGGAAAGAGAGACAGAGAAAGGTGGAAGGAAAGAAAGAACAGAATGTAATCATATTTGACCTAGTAAAATCCTTCTAGAAGTTAATGATAGACTAAATAAGCAAAATATCAACAAGTGTAATATAATAGACCTAGTGTCATCTAAACCTGGGATCAAATTTCTCTTCCATCCCTTAAGGCCATTGATTAGTTCCTTAACCCCTTTAAGTATCTGTTTCTTTAACTGAATAGTCAGAACAACTACTTTATAAGATTTTGTGTGATTAAATGAAATAATATATGTAAGGAGCCTAGTATGTGCCTAGCACATAATAGGTACTCAGCAAAAGTTAATCCTTTGCCAGCCACTTCCTAGATGTCTCAAATAGTGGTAGATAAGTCCAGGGAGGGAAGGTCTGAGAACATAATAAAAATGCAAATGGAAAACCTTACATTGAACCAGCACAGCAAAGAGTAGTAGTTGACTGGCCATTCTCAGAACACAATGGAATCGGATGACCTCAAGAATCATACAGAAATGTGCATTACTGCACTGAAGGAAACATTGGTAATCCCAGCTGGCATGTTCTATTTCAGATTCCTTGAAGCAATGAGCAGAGTAAATAGAGGCTAAGATATTCTAATCATTGTCAGCCCACAAAAATAACAAGTATGTCTTGAGTGTTTCCTTAGTAGCATTGTTCAGTCATGTAAAATATCAACACCTGAGTCCAAAAATCACGCTCTTTTTTCCATTGATGAGACATGGGCTGTCTCCTATTGCAAATGCCTGAGACTTCCATCAGGTAGACTTTCAATAATTAAGCTATGTATTCCAGAAAATTCTTCTCTCTTTACAACCTTCAGTCAATATTCTTTTCATGCTCACAACATCAAGCAGAGTTTGCTACTAAAGTTCTAGGTTCAAATTCCTGATGTTTTAGTTACTATACAAGCTCTCTGGGCCTCTGTTTTCTCATTTAAAACTAGAGGCTCAGTGCATGAAAATTCGTGCCTGGGGGGGCGGGGCGGTGTCTCTCAGCCAGCCTGCCCCCTCTCACAGTCCGGGAGCCCTCAGGGGATGTCCTACTGACGGCTCTGCAGGAGGTGACTGGGCTGATCAGGGGAAGGTGCTGCCCCCATCACCCCACTGCTGCTGCCACTGCCAGCTGCAGCGGCTGTTAGGCCTGAGCCCTGGGCCTCGCAGCTGCCTGAGCCCACGGCTGCCTGAGCTCATGGCTGCCTGAGCCCCGGGCCTCGCAGCTGCTGTGGCTTTGTCCGGATGGACGTCCAAATGGACATCCGGAAGATGTCCACCCTAAATAGCATATTACCCTTTTATTAGTATAGATGTAAAGATTATTAAGTATTAAGTATTAAGTTAAGAGTTAAATATCTTTATAGGGAATTGAATGAGCTAAAAGTCTAAATGTCCATCAGTGTCTCTGCATACATTTGTTACTCAATATGTGGCAGGTACCGATTTATTTATTCACATTATTGTTTATTGTCATCTCTGAGTCCCATTCCTTATGAATGCTCTCAAACAACTCTAGTCTGAACTCATAGTGAACCTCCAGTTTGTTTGTGCCTCAGACACCATATTGAAAATCTGTCCTTCTGATACAGCATATAATTTCCTAATCCAGATGATTCTGATCAAGTCCTTCACCAAGAGCTTCTCAGGAAATTCTGTACTTGGGAATTTGAGCAAGAGAAAAAGTCCTGCCCAGGCTTTTCATAGGATTAAGAGCTAGAAATAAATGTATTCTCACTGACATTGCAAAGGGAGGCACGGCTATTTGACACATTGGTTGATAATCAGGGAGAAGATGCTGGTAGCCAAGAGGACTGATTTGCAGGTTATCAAATTACTCAGGTTAATCCAGAGAAAGATGGCCATAAGGGGAACTTAGAAAATTAAGACATTAAACAGCAAAGCGGAAGTGAGTACACAGGTCTCTACCATTGTTGAGATTAACATAAACAACATGAGCATTCTGGATTTTGAATAGCTTATGACTGTTCATGCATTCAAATGGCATCCTTGAGATAATTAAAAATGTCTCAAAAACCAGTGAGTGAGTTGTCAAAGCAGATAACTCAATAGAGATGTCAGCTATCTATACAATAGCCGTCAAAACAGTGACTAAGATTTAAGACTAGAATGACTTTCACTTTCCTTGCCCAATTGGTGGAATGACAGTGACTTTTTAACTAGCTCAATAAAATGTAGGCTTTGGAAAAGAGGGAGAGGCTGGAAGGGAAGGAAGCTGAACTGCTTGAAGGATTATATCCCCAAAAAGTCTACCATGAACTATTGGAGAGACCTAGTTTTACCTTTTCTTCCTACACCAGAAATCACTTTCAAAAATGCAAAGATAACTCAGGTTCATCCCTGATTGAAACTCTTCACAAAGGTCACATTTCATAGAATGCATGGTCTTTTGTGACCTATCTTTACATCATCATATGTACAGTTTTTAATGAGGCGTGCAGACAATTAATTGGCACCCTTCCTCTCCCTCCAAACCTATCATTTATTCTTATCTGCCATGTGTGTTTCTCTGGGATATTTTTGTAAATTATATATCCTGGTTCAAGATCCTCAGTAAGCTCCCCTTTTGTGGCGGAGAACTCCAGGTAGACTGTCCTGTGCTAAGAACCTCCAAGGTGTCTTTTATGTTCGTTAATGAGGTGACTTTGGGAAATCACCTAAGGATGGAGGCTGGTTTTCAGTGGAGCCAACCATGTGACTAGAAGGTTGGAACTTTCAGTCCCACCCCTGACCTCCCAGGAGCAGAGAAGAGCTGGTGGTTGAATCTATTACCAATGGTCAATGATTTAATCAGACATGCCTCTGTGATGAAGCCTCCATTAAAAACCAAAATTCTGGGGTTCTGAGAGTTTCCCAGTTGGTGAATATGTGGAAGTTCTGGGAGAGTGGCACCTAGAGAGGGCATGGAGGCTCCAAACACTTTCCCGTATACCTTGCCCTGTGTCTCTCTTTCATCTGGCTGCTCCTGAATTATATCCTTTGACCATAAACCTTTGATTTGGTAACATGTTTCTCTGAGTTCTGTGAGCTGCTCTAGCAAATTAACCAAACTCAAGGAGTGGGTCTTGAGAACCTCCAATTTGTCAGTCAGAAGCACAGGTAACAATCTGGGCTTGTGAATGGTGTCTAAAGTTGGGGAAGGGAAGGCAGTCTTTTCAGGTTGAACCCTTACCTTATGGAATCTGATGCTATCTCCAGGTAAATAGTGTCACATTGAATTAAATTGTGGAACATCCAGCTGGTGCTGGAGAATTACTTGGTGGTGTGGAAACATTGCAAGGCAATCTCACAAGGCTGATGGTATAAGTGTGGGGTGTGCAGGGGGTTTGGAGAGGAGAAGGTGAAAGACAGAATCCTCACATAGTTTCTCTATAACCTTTTGCACTTCTGTCTGTGCCTTTCTGAGTTTAGATAGATTGATTTCTGCATTTTCCAGAGTGATTATGCCAAGAGTCAAGGGCCAAGGGTCCCTTGTCTTATGACACTGAGTATGATAATTGATACCATTTCAATACTTGTTATGATTGAATCTGACTTATCTATTCCTCATCCTGAGATGTTGTGCTTACTCAAGAACCAATCAAGGAATATGAAAGAATTTGGTGGGTTTGCCAGGACATTCTACATCTTATCTTACAAGTTACTGACAGCCGTGGGGAGTGGATTGAGCTACTTAGGGTTGAGTGACAGTGGAGTCCATTTAATTAGTAGTAACAAATTTCTGTAATAGAAGACATTTATATAATAACAAAGACTGAGTAGTAAGGCTCTATCACTGCGGAGTGCTGGAAAGAGTAGGAGGAAGAGAATGTCCAAGACTTTGTACATAATAATGATGCACTTCATTGAATTTTTGGCATTGTTTTGCTTGGGCAGTTTATACCTCTCAAAACTACCACTGCTTATGTGTACAAATGAGATCAAATAATATCTAGGGTTCCAACAACTGTTACCCTATCCATTAAGGGAATCATATTAACATAAACCATATGATCCTCTTAAAGTCATGCTATTTTGTTCTCTGGAGTCTTTAGCATGCTCATGAGTCATCTTTCTACTAGGAAATGATGCCCTCTAAAACACAAGGGTTTTGATGCTAGTCAAAACCCTCATCAGACAATCAACTCTGCTATGGGTCTTCCTGACAACAGTATGGCATCTTGTTATGAGGATAAGGGGGAGTTATCGAGTGCATTTGCGAAATCAAAAGCAACCTACTGGTGACTTACCCAGCTCAAGTTGACGCCACTATCTGTCTTACATTAGCAGTACTTTTGTTGCCAAATGACACATGACTTTCCCTCTTCCACCTGTCCCTACTTGATGACTGTTGCCAATTATAATGAATGGCTTATAAAATCTTTGCCAAAGAACCAGGAATGATTTTCAAATTCACGTTTACAAATGAACACACTGTTAAGATAAAGGGGGAAGGATGAGAGAGCAAATGTTTGCATGATTTCCCTTCACCAATGATCCTAAAATCTCCTAAGTGGCCCCATCCTGTGCCTTCCTCTTTCTGAGCATCCAAATTCTACCAATTAGGTGAGAATTAGCTTGTAACCTACTTCATGCATGAAGCCTTCTCTGATCATTCCACCACCATTCACTCCATCTGTCCATGGAAAAACTTGAGCAGACAAGGCACAGCTCGTCATCTAGGTCTTCTAGAATATGTACTGCCTCTTTTCTGTGCAATTTAGTCGTTTTTCTGTCTATGTTGAATAAACTTGAATCACAAGCTAGAAGATATTAAAAGGGAGTATGAAAAAAATGAAAATAATATGGCATTTGGAGTCAAGGAGACATAGATTTGAATCCCAACTCCACCACTTAGTAGCAGTATTAGTTAAGAATTGATTAAACAAACTAACTTGTACTACCACTGGCTTATTCAAATAGGGATTAATTTTTCTCATATAACTAAGAGTCCAGAAAAGGTAATCTAGGGTTGGTGCAGCTGTTCACAGATGTCATCAAGACCCTAGACTCCTACTGTCTGATTGCTCCTCCCTGCTAAGTGTACTTGGATTTCATTCTCATGTTTGTAGCCCATGGTTGCATGATGCCTGCTGACTTCTAGATAGTGCTGCTTTGTTTTGTGTTTTTATTATAAGACTAGAGGCCCGGTGCACAAAAATTTGTGCACTCTGGGGGGAGGGGGTCCCTCAGCCTGGCCTGTGCCCTCTCACAGTCTGGAACCCCTCGGGGGATGACCACCTGCTGGCTTAGGCCTGCTCCCTGGGGGATTGGGCCTAAGCTGGCAATCAGACATCCCTCTGGCAGCCCGGCAGCCCTCGGGGGATGTCCACATGCCAGCGGGGAGCAGACCTAAGCTGCAGACAGACATCCTTAGTGCTGCTGAGGAGGCTGGAGAGGCTCCCACCACTGCTGTACTGGCAGCCATCAGCCTGGCTTGTGGCTGAGCAGAGCTCCCCCATGTGGGAGCGCACTGACAACCAGAGGGCAGCTCCTGCATTGAGCGTCTGTCCCCTGGTGGTCAGTGTGTGTCATAGTGACCAGTTATTCCCAGTCTTTCTGCTGTTAGGGTCAGTTTGCATATTACCCTTTTACTATATAGGATAGAGGCCTGGTGCACGGGTAGGGGCCAACTGGTTTGCCCTGAAGGGTGTCCTGGATCAGGGTGGAGGTCCCACTGCGGTGCCTAGCCAGCCTGGGTGAGGGGCTGATGGCTGTTTGTAGCTGGTCACACCCCCTTCAGGGTGGGGGTCCCCACTGAGGTGCCTGGCCAGCCTGGATGAGGGGCTGATGGCTATTTTCAGGCTGGCCACACCCCCTTTAGGGTGGGGGTCCCCACTGGGGTGCCTGGCCAGTCTGGGTGAGGGACTGAGGGCTGTTTTCAGGCTGGCTGGCTACTGAAGCTCCCAGCCTCTCCTTTTTTTCTTTTTCTTTTTTATTCTGGGATTTATTTACCTTCTATAATTGAAACTTTGTTGCCGTCACTGGAGCTAAGAGCCAGCTCCTGCTCACTCCAGCTCTGTGGCCACAGCTTGATGAAAGCAGGTATCTGGGTTTGTTTAGCTTCTATAATTGAAACTTTGTTGCTTTCAGAGCTCAGAGCCGGGCCGCGACAGGCAGGGAACCTTGGCTTCCTCCATCACTGGAGCAAGCAGCCTCCTGCTCGCTTCAGCTGCATGGCTGCCGGCCGCTCTCTTGGTTGGGTTAATTTGCACATCTTGCTGATTAGCCAATGGGAGGCGTAGCAAAGGTATGGTCAATTACCATGTTTGTCTATTATTAGATAGGATGGAGAAACCACTATAGACTGAGAGGTAGACAATACAGGAGAGAAGGAGGATATAATTTGCAGAATAAAGCAGACATTTATTTTTCCTCCATATCCATACAGAATTTTCTATACCTTATGTATTGCATTTAGTACATTATAATATACTTACTTTAACCCACTATACTAAGATCTGTACAAAATCAGGAACCCATGCAATGTTCAAATTTTATTCTGTGTGTTTAGAACCATATAGAGCACACAGTTCACATGTAACTGTCGAGTCATTTGAATTGAACATTTAAAAAACTTTAAAAGCCTAAACCCTTTAAATATCATTCTTAATTAACTTAAATAGGAAGTGTCTAAGTGTTAATGCATTTTTTAAAGTAGCAATAATATCTCCTACCTACTGTGTAAATGCATCTTTCTGTTGGTGCTGGTCAGAGGGGAAGCACAGATGGTTCTTGCCATAATTATGTTAGATAATTAGCAGACCTAGATTCGGGTGGCCCCTAGGACCTATCAGCTTGTCAACTCATTATATAAATAAGAAAATCCAAATTAATACATACACAGCCCAGGAGTTCATAAGCACAATGAGATTTTGAGACATCCCAAATTATCTTTAAGACTTTCTTCTTTATATGTCTTTCTTCTCCTTTGAAGTATCTGCTGTGAAAGATGATTAAAATGCAGCTTATTGGATTGGATATCAAATAAATCAATGTTATTTTCTTTAAAGCTAGATTTCTCACAAGGAACAGTTTTTACAATGTTTATTTATCTTTCATCATCACCAATGGACGGGTCTTTACAACTGATCTGTTGAGGGTCGGTGAAGAATGGGGGAAACTCTTCTTACTGTTCACCTTCGTGGGGCCTTTATTGCGTGTTGCCCTCTGTGTTGTTTGTTTCCTCTGTGGCGGAAATGACAAGCAGCATTACAAGAAAGATTTGTCTGTGGCTTGCATTCCTGTAGCACTGGGGGGAATGTAAAAAAGGTGTTATAAATGGAAAAGCATCATTCTCAGAATTCTCCATAGATGCATTGAATCCAGACTGGTATGCGATTTTTTAAAAATAGTGATTAGTGAAAAGAATCTTTAATGTGAGCCAGTGCAGTGCTCACTTTGGGGGAAGTTTATGATTATGAAGATCTCTGATTCTATATCGAGGAGCTTTAATATGTGCTGAACAACAGCAAAATACCAAATAGACCAGAGGTTCTCAACCTGTGGGTCGTGACCCCTTTGGGGGTCGAACGACCCTTTTACAGGGGTCACCTAAGACCATCAGAAAACACATATATAATTACATATTTTTTTGTGATTAATCACTATGCTTTAATTATGTTCAATTTGTAACAATGAAAATACATCCTGCATATCAGATATTTACATTACGATTCATAACAGTAGCAAAATTACAGTTATGAAGTAGCAACAAAAATAATTTTATGGTTGGGGGTCACCACAACATGAGGGACTATATTAAAGGGTCGCGGCATTCGGAAGGTTGAGAACTACTGAAATAGACTCTTTCATACGAAGTATTAGGGCTTCAGCACTTCCATTTCAAGAAAGAAAAATTATAATAAATAACTACAGTGTAGTTGGGGAAAATTTGGCCTCCAGTCCTAAATACAACTTAGGGTTTATCTATTAAAATGGAGGGGATTTCTATAAATAGAAATACTGTCAGAAAATCAAGCCATTCTTAAATCAACACATTAGAACTTGTCCAAGTTCTTGGTCAACTTAAAGTGGTCCCTTTGGGAAACTCCAAACTTACTCCCACAAAGTTGCCAAAATAAGGACATTTGGGCTTTCCTCTTTTGGAATTCTCTTTAGAGCATGAAATGCATCCTTTTAAGTAGCTTCTGTGGCAGTAACAAGATCTCATTCTCAAAAAAGAGATTTGTTTTTAATGTTTATTATACATTAGAAAATGTCAAAAGCCACCAAGAGCTGAGCTTAAACAAAAGGCTGGATGACTAAGGGAGGGTCACAACTCTAGTCTGACTTTGACTTTGTGGGCTGAATTACTGAGCAATGCTATTAGAACCTGGTCAGAAAGGTGACTGCCCAAGGAGGGGCACAGAAATAGCCTCGTTGAGAGAAAGCCAATAGGAATAACTGTGTGGCCTCCACAAGAGATGGACTTTGGACAAAGAAAAAATGTAATCATAAGTTTGACTCCAGGCATGCTTGTTGAAAAGCCTTCCTGTTCATTCATTCATTCACTAATTTAGCAGCATGTTCAGCAAGCAATATGGACCACATACCAAGTTCTGACCACAGTAGACATTCAAACAAATAGGACCCGGTCTCTTCCATGGAGTGTTCACAGTCTAGTTGGTGATAAAGAACTTTTAACGGAGTATTACAGAGGCAGGAAAAGCTCTTTGGTAGAGATATGCATAGGAATCACAACATGAGACTCTGACCAAGACAGTCAGGATATCATAACCTATTTTGGGTCCTGGATACTTTCGGTGACAGTATTACATCCCTGTTACACACATTGCTAGGAGACTTAAATGATTTCTATATGACTCCACTGAGAGAGGACAACTAGAATCTTACACCTGATCTCTCCTGCACTTCACGCTATTTGTCTATTTCCTTTGCTCATTTAAATCTGTATCCTTTCACTGTAGCGGTAGTACATAAGTATAACAGTTTGTTTAGTTTTATGAGTCCTTTTAGGGAATCATCAAACCTGAGTGTGCTCTTGGGGAGCCCCAATACAAGTGAACAGTTTTTTTTTTTTCACAAAGCCTCCCTTCCTCCTTTAGTCCAAATGGTTCTGTGCTTCCAAGCTACCCTAGAACATACAGCATAGTCTGTGACACACGTATGATTTATATCATTGTTCAGTTTTTTACCTGCTTATAACTGGGTACTTTATCAACCAGACTCTTAATTCTGCAGGATCTTGCATATATCTTATACATCCTGTAGGTCCCATACCACCAGAACTGGGCATACAGTACACTTCAATGTACGCTTGCTGCAATACAGGGAATGTCTAGCTGTTTATGCAAGTCAGCATGGCGGGGGGAGTGGAATGATTGCAATTAATCAACTGAATGTGTTAAGGAGGAACAAACCAGAACCTTTGTTTTGGTATAGAAGGCAAACAAGTTGGAAAGTAAAAGGATCCAGGGAAATTATGCAGGTCTGAGAAGGAATCTTCCTAGAACAGAAAAGGAAAACCAATAGGACATCTGCAGCGAAGAGATGACACAGAGATTATAGTGGATATTGCAGGATGAAAGGGGAGGTGAGGAATGAAATGACATAACAATAAGCCAGGTCCCGGCAGAGACAGCCGTGCACTTGGTGGGGGGCAGCGATGGTCTCTGTTTTGATGGATCAGGAGGGAGGATGCCGAGAAGCATAATAAACATGAACTGCCTTGGGCCCATGGCTAGCTTTGGAGCCCTTGGGCACTGTGATGCTATGAATGAGACAAGAATTGATTAACCAGAGGTGGAAAGAGGGAAGGGGGTTTCTAGTAGGCACACATTCTAATGAGGCCAAGTCTGGATTACAGGGAAGACTATCACAGGCCAGAGAGCATTTCAGAGGCTTCCACCCCACGCACAGGCTGAGAGAGGGTCTCCCTGTGCCTGCAAACATCATGTTATTCTCATGGAGCTCCTGTGTATGTGTGTGTCTGACCCTGCCAGCCTACCAACCACTCTGCAAGTTAAGGGGCTAAGGAGCCAGCATTTTTCTTCTTTATTTAGAAACCTCACTCTAACCTAGTATTGATGTCCTGTTTCTATTCAGTTCAACAAGGACCTACTGAATGTCAGGCACCATAAAGCAGATTGTCAATGCCCTGAACAAACCCCTAGATCTTCCCCAGAGGGTGACCACAGACAGGTCCCATACACCATATCTGCCTGAGGGTATTCTCCAGCAGGGGGCATGTGTGGCCAGCTCAGGGCACAGGCTAGTGCAGGGGAGTCAACTCCCAGGAGCCATGCTTAACAAATGAAAGGCTCACGTTGATGGACAAATACTCCAGCTTCCTTGACCCTTAATGGGACAGGTCTGAAACGGGTTCTACAGAATTTATCACAACCTGCACATTCCCATACCCTTTATTGCTTTTAACTCTCTTCCTTATTTCATTCTGCATCTCTAACAGTGCTTTCTGGGATTAATTCTCAAATGAACTACTTTCACTCTAATCCTTAACTCAGGGGCTCCTTTTTTTTTTTTGAGAAACACAGCTAAGACATCAGTCTGGCATGAATGATAATAGAAAGAACACAGCAGTTTTTGAGAGTTTACTGTAGCTAAAGACTTCATATGTATGAGCCTCACTTAATCCTCACAACAACCTGTCAAGGTAGGCATTATATTATCCTTATATTATAAGTGGGGGGACTAAGGTTGAGAGGGATAAAATAGCGGAGCACTAGGTAGGAGCTGGCAGAGCTGAGTGTTTAATGGAGGCCTGTCAAATTCCAAATCATACCCCTTTCTACTGCATCACACAACATTTCTGATCAGCAGTGCCATTGTGAGACTGGTGGTTATTCAGGGTGGATGAGAGGGGAGGACATTGCAAGCCAGGGAGTATTTCAGAGGCTTTCACAAACAGTCATTCTAGAGGAACCTGAATTGGCCATGTCATGAAAGTGATCAGGGAAGAGTTGAATGCAAGACTGGGGAGTCAGGAGTGTCAGAATCTGGCAATATACAATGGGAAGGAAGAGAAGGGAACTGACAAGAAGTCCCTAAAAAAGAAAGTTGGGGCAGAATTCCCAGGCGGGGAACTGTCTCCCTCCCGTGATCCTGAGGAATCTCTGGGCACTACAGGGAAGAGATTTTGCAGATGAATGTGGGAGCTGCATTATTCAATAACTTAATGCTCTTTTGCTGGCTCTCCCAAGTGCACTGTTGGAGTCTCCGCCTAAAGTGCATCCTCAATGAACCAAAAAAAGAGATAGGTCATTCAGAACTTAGATTATACTCTTCAGGGATGGAAACTCTCCAGAGTCAGGGCTCCATCTGGACACTGACTCCTCCAAGAGCCCCTTAAGTTCCCATCATCGATTGGGGGTGTGTGATGTCTATTGCAAAATGCCGATCCTTACAAATCTTGAATTCTCAGTCTTGGTAACAGCCGAGGTTGACTTAGAATCATAAACTTCAAAGACCTGTCCAATGAGTGTGATAAGGATAATATTCCACAGGGAATATTCCAGGTCAGGTAGATGATTTTTATCCCTAGATAGTACATCTATTTCAGGACATGACTGAAGCCAGCAGTAGAGAAATAAGGTTTCTGAGGAGAGGGCCTGACAAAACTTACGTAGGCAAGACATCAAAACTCCTGCCATGTATAGAGGTGTGAGGAAAGGAATTCAATCTCAACAGTATAATTGAAGTGAACGCCAAGACCCTAAATTTAGCAAGTAGTGCAAATAGAGCATGACTTAGGTAAAGGATGACTCCTAAGTTAAATCACAGCAGCAATATAATTGTTACTGATCCTCCTAATAACCTACCAGCCTCAATAGATTCAGTTACTTGGACCCGAGGAAGAAAAAAGGTTGAAAACTCCTACAATTGCCCACTTTCCATTCCACTTTAAGTAGTAAAATCTCAGCTAGGGCAACATGGCATTAACTCTCAACCCCATAGGGTGCCTACCTCTATAAAACTTGTATGTAATACCTCAGGATAGGGTACAGATCTGAGATCCAGTCTACCAGTAAAACAAAAGACTATTATAGTTGAATATATTCTCATGTGAGATTGAATATTAAATACCCTATTCATTAATTTCCTCATCATTATATTTTTTATTATCTCTTTTCTACCATGAATATAGCTAGATACAATAGTCCCACTCATTATTCCTAGTTTCACTTTCCATGATTTCAGTTACCTGTGGTCAACTGTGGTCTGAAATATAAAATGAAAAATGCCAGAAATGAACAATTCGTAAGTTTAAAATTGCACACTGTTCTGAGTAGTGTGATGAAATCTTGCAACATCCCACTCCGTCCTGCCTGGAACGTGATTCATCCATGCTGTATACATTTCCTACCCTTTAGTCACCCAGTAGTTGTCTCAGTTATCAAATTAACTGTCACAGTATCACAGTGCTGTGTTCAAGTCACCCTTATTTTACTTAATAATGGTCCCAAAGCACAAGAGTCCTGATACTGGCAATTTGGATATGGCAAAGAGAAGCCATAAAGTGCTTCCTTTCAGTGAAAAACTGAGTACAGTATAGTAACATATCTTGAGAGAGAGAGTCCACATTTACATAACTTTTATTACAGTATATTATATAATTACTAGAGGCCCAGTGCATGAATTTCATGCATGGAGGAGGAGGTATCGTCCCTCAGCCTGGCCTGCACCCTCTCACAATCTGAGACCCCTGGCTCCTAACTGCTCGTCTGCCTGCCTGCCTGCCTGATTGTCCCTAACCACTCTGCCTGCCTGATTGCTCCTAACTGCCTCTGCCTCGGCCCCTGCCAACACGGCTTCATCCAAAAGGATGTCCAGAATGACATCCAGAAGGTTGTTCAGCTGTCTGGTCTAATTAGCATATTATGCTTTTATTATTATAGATTCTATTTTATTATTATTTTAGTGTGCCTAATTTATAAATTAAACTTTATTATATGTATGTATGCATGCATGTATGTATAGAGAAAAAACATGTTATATATAGGGCTCATTATTAACCATGGTTTCAGATATCCACTGGAGGTCTTGAAGTGAAAAAGTCTTACAAAAATAGCAGCTACCATTTATTGAGTGCAACTTGTATGGAAGACTCTATACTAAGTAGTTCTTTTCTCTTTTTCAAGCCTCACAACAAAACTCTAAAATAGAAAACATTATTTCTATTTTACATTTCCAGGACCTGAGATCTGGATTGTGTGAATAATTTGCTTGACATTACCAAGATAATAACCAACAGAGTGATATGTAAGCCACACCCATTTAACCACATAGCCTTTTTCCCTTCTTACTTTGCTACTTTCTATTAATTATCATTCTGAAAATGCTATACATACATGAAAACTTCATTAAATATCTATACCTATAACACTTATCAAAAAAGAAATAAAGTCTATGCATCAGCTATTTGGGGATAATATGTTGTTTTAATATGTAAACAGCCCACTATCGATGACGATAGAGAGTTCTTGAGAAAAAGTACAGGCAAAACTTCTCTGTCAAAATTCTAACCTAGGACTTTGTCGGAGAAAACCAATGTGATTTCATTGAAATAGACAATAAGGAATGTAAAAAGGATTTGGTGTGGGATTTAAGTGGACAGGAAACAGTGCATTCTGAATGTGTGCTCAACTTCAAAGAAAAAAATTGTCAATCAGAGTTCAATTCCAAAAACATGAAAGAAAGCCGAAATACCATCTCAACAAATCTACAGAAACTGACATGTCCTTTTGAGAACAATCATCACAGTACAAATACCAGAGGATATAAGAGCCCAGAAATGTACATCTGAATGTCACAGGGACATTCATATTTTACAAAAGTCATCTCTAAAATCTGACTCCCAGGTGACAGAGTGATACTTGGAAAAGTGAAGGTCAAACTTTATCTCATCATCTTATATATTTTCAAGACCCTGGAAGTTAAAAGTAGAGGCAGGTCACAAGAGCTTCAAGAAGGGGACTAGAGTTCTTTCCTTATCGACTTGTCCTGAAAGCTCAACTCAGGGATCTCTAGGTCAAAGGAAGAGTGTCAGGAATGTACCTAAAGAGAAACTCTTGGCCAGTAAAAATGTCTTTCAGGACCGCTGTTTGGGAACCATTGATATACAGAAATAAGGACAAGACTAAAAGACATGTGATTTACACTTCCATCTCCATATGACATTGGGCAGATCAGTCACCTTCTTTGTATTTGGTTTCCCTACCTTTGAAATAACCTAAATATGTGAAGGCTCCCCAACTCACATAATCTCCATGAGGCCCAATGAAATAAAGGGTATAAAAGTATGTTGTAAAATAATATGCTTCATATGTCAAATGGGTTCATATCTCTCTTTGCCCTTAATAGTGAACCTTTCTTTCACTTTTTCAATTTTTAATTTTTTAAACTCATTTTAATTAGAATTCTAGATTACCATCAAAAGAACCAAATATGCATATAGTCGCTCAGGGTTGAGAGGGAGACTAGGAGGGAGGTGAGCATAGGTGGGGACTACTGCATTTTATTATTTCTCTTCAGTGCCTTTGATTCTTTTAATATTGCACATTTAATTCTAAGTTAACCATCTACATACAGTTAAGTATCAATTCACATCATCCCAATTCCCCTTCCCCCAAATACACTTATGTCACTATTTTTTTTCTTTAATTGTTGACTGAATTTACATTTAAACACTATATTTGATCCTTTATTTTTTATTCATCAAATATTGATACTAGCTCTTAAGCAACTTTAAGATAAATACATTAGCAACCTTGGCCTTCCTTTCACTTTTTCTCCCTCACCCCAAAGTCCACTCATAAATTCTGTAGTTTGTGTTTACATTGTCAAGATTGATAGCATTTGTATTTTGTATCAACATTGTTCTAAGTATTAACTACTACAGAAATAACATCCCTAAGACTCAACTCTTTTAGTATATTGGGGATTCCTAGGCATCTGTGAACCTCAACAAGCATGCAATCAAAGGACAAAACAAAAGGGGGGTGGAATCACGCTTGCCCTCCATGGAGTGTAAAATTTCTTGACCAACAAGGCTGGATTACAGATGCGATATTGAAGGGAAACTTAAATGCCAAAAACATTCTTTCCCCCCAGAAGTTTAGGACGGGGATGTATGGAGCACTGTACAATTTTGTCTAGTCCAGGTTGCCTGCCATGAACGCCAGCCATTGGTGCAAAGTATGTATTGAATAAGTCAGGAGGTATCTATCTGCTCACCGACACTTGCCTGTTGCACAGTAATGACAGGTACATTACATATATCAGTTAAACTTCCTGAAAGTTGGTTCTTCCCAATCACTGCCTATTTAATCTTTCCTGTAGAACTGACACATCTAAAAACAGCCACCTCATCACTTAGTAAGTTATATATCTAATCACTGGAGTATATACCTGAAACTAATATAATATTGTATGTCAGCTAGTTGAAAAATTAAAAATGATTTTAAAAATAAAATGTAAATAAAAACAGTCACCCTGGACTCAGTGTCAAAACCCCCTAGGTTTCTCTTACCAGCCATAACTAAGGTTTTTCTAGATACAACGCCAGTATAGAGCTGTTTCATTGGCATTTGCAAATTTGTTAAGGATTAAGGATTTCATCAGATGTAATCTTAGCAAATTTATACATGTAATTCTCAGCTGCTTCGTGATCAACAGAAGCTTTTTCACCGCAGATTATCAAATATTTTTACACCATGACATTTGCTAATTTTCTGCATCCGACTTTCTGAATATTCATACTCACCTTCAACGTTTACTTCTTCATGGAATAGCCTGGCTGGTTTTAGGATTAGCAAGCAAGTCAGTGGCAAGCATCCACTTTATTGTTCTCCAACCTAGGGAAGACAGATAGAGAGATAGCATTTCCTAATGGACTGCTTTTTTGTGTGCATATTATTTCAAAATATTTTAAATTATATATATATATATACATATATATATATGTATATATATATATACACACACACACACACACACACATAAATACAAGATATACATATATATCTTGCCCCACCTTGTGTGTCTGTGTGTGTGTGTGTGTGTGTGTGTGTGTGTTTGTGTATCTTGGCCCACCCTATATGTGCTTATTTTTCTTTTTCAATTACAGTTTACTTTCAATATTATTTTGTATTGGTTTCAGGTATACAGCATAGTAGTTAGAGAAATCATATATTTTACAAAGTGTTCCCCCCTGATATCTCCATTACCCACCTGGCACCATACATAGTTACTACAATATTTTTCACTACAATCCCTATGCTGTACTTTGTGTCCCTGTGACTGTTTTGTAACTACCAATTTGTACTTCTTAGTCCCTTCACCCCTTTCATCTAGTTCTCCAATCCCCCTCACCTCTAGCAACCACCAGATATGTATTTTAAGGCTAAAAAAAAACAAAAGGAACTGTACAGAAATATTATACTCTAGTTAGTAGATTTTTAATAGGAATATGAATTGACTCAAATATTATTTTAAAAATAAGTATTGACTTTGTATTCTAAGACTAAACACAGAAGGAACTATACACTAATATTGTGCTCTAGTTACTAGGTTCATTTTTCACAGGGGCATATTTGGCAATTTTGAAACTACTTATGTGTGCTTTGGGATTGAGCAAAGAAGTGAATATACCATAGACAAAGAGAGCCAGGTTGGTTACTGCTGGAGAAAAGAGTTATAAACAAGGAAAGAGAGAAAACTCTCATGAATCCTGTGGAGTTCCACTGGAATTGGATGTATCAGTATACACTCATGGTTTTTAAACACATATATGCAAATTGGTATAGGAGTATAACTCTGCCCACTGAGAGGATTCTAAGCAATGGCATCCTAATAACCAATGAGAAGCTCTTGATTTCCAAATGTCATTCTCCAAGGCTTAGAGAAATGGTTGATTCAAGGGGAAAGTACAAGATGAACTACTTTGGTCACTGGGATGGGGCTAAGGGACTTGCCAGGTTTTGTTCCCCATTATGTGCCCAGTCATTAGCAGAGTACCTGCCTCTAGTAGACTCAATAAATATTTGTGGCTGAAATCACTGGATTTAAAGCCATGCTCAACACAAGATTTGATTGATGCCCCTGTGACTATTAATGTAATTAAGTCTTCCCTCTTCTTCTGAATCATGAGCAATATACAAAGACTAATTTGGCCTCTTCCTGGACCCATATTTCTAGCTTACAAATGTACCTTTGTCCCTTTCCTTCTGTTTTCCTCTAGAAAACAAGAGTCCTGACACTGAGGAGCATTGTGCTGTGAATCAGCAAGTTGACAGTCATTAACATGGAACTTAAGCATTTTCCCATTTCATTAAGTGTTGGACAATGTGTGTCGTTTACAAGGCTATCAAAGTAAGTGGCAGGAGAGCTGCCAATGTGTTTCTGAAGTGATTTTTGACAATCTATTTCCGTCAGCCTCATGTGGTTCTGCACCTATTAACACATCCCTTTGAGATTCTGTTTCATTCCAAACTCCATCCATTCAAAACCACGTGAGTCAAATTCAACACTAAGACATGTCATCAAAATATTCTAATTAATTTCAACTAATTTCATTTCAGTAGGACAATTTCAAACACTGAAATTTATGTCATTCTTGCAAGAACATACATGAACTGATTTTGCACCCATCCGATCCTTTGCTTTTTACTTCTCTTGCGAAGTATCTCTCAACATGTTCACTACCACATCTCTATAACTTCTACAATGTCTTCTCCATTCCTAATCATTTGAGAGGGTCAATGTGTTGCTATGAGCATCTTAATCACCTCCCCATTAGTAGGCAGGGTCTCTGCTTTCAAATATTAAAACAGAGAAGCCAGCGTGGTCTCAGAGAACTTTATGGACCACATGAGAGCAGATAAGAGTAGACATTGTGGCTCCTAAAGTCTAACTCAGTGCAGCTTACATGGCATTTTTCCCAATTAACATCTTCTTCCATTTCCTCCCACTTTAACCAAACCTTCTGCCATTGCAATAATCTGTATTCCATGATGAAAAGCTTGACCCAATAATTAACATTTTACAGGCTCTTTGGCTCACTGTGTGAAGGAATTCTTACCTTTTTTTGCTTGTTTGTTAATCCTCACCTGAGGACATTTTTCCATTGATTTTTAGAGAGAGTGGAAGGAATGGGGAGAGACAGAGAGAGAAACATCGATGTGGGAGAAACACATCGATTGAGCCTGCAACTGAGGTACATGTCCTTGACCGGAATCAAAACTGCAATCCTTCAGTCTGCAGGCCAACGAACGCTCTATCCACTGAGCCAAACCAGCTATGGCGGAATTTCCACATTTTGATTTCTCTATGTAGAAGAAGAGGCCATACACTTACATTTCCTGCATCCCCAAAAACAAAACTCAAACTAACCTAGGCTCCACAAGACACATGCATCTGGATGACAATGTGGTTTGAAGGAGAGGGAGGGAAGAAAGCATCACACCAAATTCACCACAAGTGACATGCAGTGTTCCAAGGGGTCAGTGTAGGACATCCTGGAGATGTTGCCTCATGTCCAACATCAAAACCAAAAAACTGGTTTCCATGGCTACCAGGATCTCAAGGGGGACAGCCCGGGAGGGCCATTAGGATACTTTCTGTCTATATGGCCTCCAATCATTATTTTCTGACCTTCCAGAGATTATTCTACAGTGCTTTGACAGGTATATAAAGAAAGGGTTTTAGGAAATGCAAGAGTGAAAGCAATGAGATACCAGCTAGGAAGCTCCTGTATTGGCGTAATCCAGGCAAGAGATTAACCTGGGCTAAGGTGGTAGCATAAAGCTCATCAACGGGCCTATGCTTGGACACTCGTAGTAATGCTGACTACTAAGAATATGGAAACAAAGGGCCCACTCCATTCTTGGAAAGCCTAAATAGTTGGAAAATTCTTCTTTAAGTACTTTGACAAGGCCTATCAAGATTGTAGAAAATATCCACATTCCTTGGTTAAGAAATCCTACTCTAAATAATTTATCTTAAAGCAGTGGTTCTCAACCTTCTGGCCCTTTAAATACAGTTCCTCATGTTGTGACCCAACCATAACATTATTTTAGTTGCTACTTCATAACTGTAATGTTGCTACTGTTATGAATCGTCATGTAAATATCTGATATGCAGGATGGTCTTAGGCAACCCCTGTGAAAGGGTCATTCGACCACCAAAGGGGTCGCGACCCACAGGTTGAGAACTGCTGTCTTAAAGAAACATTTTAACCAAAAAAAGAAAAAAAGTAAATGTGTGGAGCTATTTGCTGTGGCATTAATTTTGAGGGTAAATAAAACCTTAAATCTGGTCGTAGAGAGATGATTTTTTAAAATATGGTACTGTAACTCAGTGGATTTGTATGCAGCCACTAAAAAATTAAAGTATGAAGAAACAATTCATCATAGAAAATGTTTGTGTAGAATATAAAGTAAATAAAGATCATCGTAAAAGGTAGGTTAGCTTGTACCTGCTTTCTTAAAGTAGGTCAGAATGTGAGCAAGGTTTGGAAAGGAACATGGGGAAGTAATTACTGTATTAAAAGGGTTGAGGGTGTTGTTATTTTTTTTTTTTAATTTTCCATGAATTTTACAGGCTCCTGGTTTCAATTTTGGCTTCTGAGAGATTTCATGTTCCCTCGAGAGTGGTGCCAGACCAAGGAAATCAAATTGCTCTCTGGTAAGTAAAACATAAACTTCCCCAATAAATTCCACCGTAACCCTAAATGAATCAGAAGAAATTGCTCTTCTTGGGCATCATAAGTCTTTCTGCAGAGCCCAGGGCCAAGGATGAGAAGGTACAAATATAAATCTGGAGACAAATCTTGAGGCCCACGTGTCATTTTAATGTATTGGAGCAAAGAATATACTCTTCCAGCACTTGTTTCTCTTCCCTTTTGTAATTCCTGCTTCTTAGTGGAGCAAAAAAACAAAAAAAGCAGCTCACTAGATAACCCCTCGCATTCTTCACCGGTGCATGAATAGCTCTAACATGGCATAAGTAGAATCTCAAAGAGAAGTCAGTGAGGTCCGTTGAATGTCTTGCCCCATGAAAATCTAAGCGTGAGATTTCCTGAGAACAACCAGCACCCCTACTGTAAAAGTGATAGAAAACAGACAGAAGCCTACAACCCTGAGGTAAGAGCACACGACACAGGCTGTTTTCAAGCAGAATTGGGATGTTCCTAAAATAAAATCAAGAAGGGACGTGGCGAGACTTACTGTTATCACAACGGTTTTCCCAAACCCATTGCCTATTATACTGAAGTTCAGGACTCAGAAAATGACTCGAAAGAATGCCTGTGGTTTTGAATTTCAGGCAGAGACGGTTGAGCACAATTACAATAGTAGTTGGCATACCCTGCGATGAAAAAACTGCTTTTTTTCCAACAATGGGAATTGGGATGCAGGAACTGATGAAGGGAGCATCCTGAATACCTTTGTCACCACAAAGGAGCAGGTGACAGGAAGCAGTTTGGAGGGGGCTCTTGAGTTGGGAGCCACTCTGTAGGTAGTTTTCTGTTTGCCTGGCTTCAGTGTAAAAGCATCCACTGTACATACAACCTAGTGTCATAGAACCAGGGTAAGCCCTGCTTTCCTGGATAAATGCTATGGTCCCTCCTCACATGTAGAGGAGACTAGTCTACAAAAGTTTTAAAAAACAACAACTTAATAACACAAGCACATGCATGGTGGGAGTGTTAAGTTCATACATGCTTTGTGAAGAGCTGCTTGGAAATATTTATTTAATATAAAAATGTACACTCAGCAATTCCACTCTGAAATGTATCCTGCAGGTATTCTTGCACTTGAAAAAATGATATCCATATACTGCAGAATTATTTGTAGTAGCAAAGTTAGGCAGCAACCTAAATTTCCATCCATAGAGAATTTGTTAAATAAATTATGGTGCAGCTAATAGCAATGAAATAATATACAGCCAACAAACAAATGAGAAGGTACTCTATGTACAAATATGGAATAAATCTTCAAGATATATTGTTATGTAATAAAATCAATATATAATGTATATACAGTAAGACAGTATGAATCCATCTATGTGTGTTTGTGTGTGTGAATATGCATTTGAAAACTCAGAGACTATCCCAGGAGGCATACACAAGAAATTAGCAACAGAATTTATCTCTGGAAAGGGGAGGGGAAATGGGTGTCTGGGGAACAGAAATAGGAAAAAGGAGCTTTCTGTCCCATCCCACCCCCTGCCCCCATTCTGCTAAATTTTGCATTATTTGGTCCAAAAAATTGATGTCTTAAACTATTGCCTCAGGAAATTGGGACTAAACTAGGGACAAGGGACTGGGAGGTTTCATTTTTTTTATTGTAAGCTTACTTCTATATCATTTGACTGAATGTGTGTTATTTTTATCTTGGTTTAAAAAATTAACCATAAAAATAATTTTAAATACTCTGTTCTATTTAAAACACTCTATCCCACTATGCAGTTGTTTGTGCCAATTTTTAAGAGTAGAAAATATGTCACTGGAGCTATAATAGTGACAAAATATTCAGGATATTATGGGAACAAAAAGAGAGATCAATTAATTCTGCAATCGGGTGGATGGTTACCAGGAGACACAGGGATGGAAGGCTCAGGTTAAATGGGCCCATAAAGAATGTTAAATTCACCAGACAGATACCTGCACAAAAGCTTTGTAGGCATGGGCAAAAGCATGGAGATGCACAGAGCATGTCATTTGGGGGAGCCACAAGCGATCTGGTGGGTGTGAGGGTAGGAATGAAATGAAAGGAATGGCTACACATCAGCTGGAAAGGGGAAAGGGAGTTGGAGGGAATATCACCAAGGGTCTTGAATGCCATACTAAGGACTATTGACCTTGTTTAATACATCAGTGGATCCTAAACCTAAGTGGTTATCAGAATTACCTGGGGGATCTTTGTAAAAATACCAATTCCATGCCCTTCCGGCATACCAATTATATCTGACTTCCTGATGGATAGAGCTGGGAATCTGTAATTTAAAACTAAAATCCTCCTGCCTCAGCCATGGACATAGGGGAATCATTAGAATTTCACTTACGAGCACCATTCTGTGTGCAAGGAGAAAGAAATGGAACCAAACGTGCCACCAGGAGGTGATTAAGAATTAATCATATGTACAGTCTCACTTCTTGTACCTGTCGGGCTGAAAACGAAGAGCTCTGTCCAGGTTCTTAAAATTCTGAACTCATTCTCACCTGGGCTGTGCCGAAGATGGGACAGGAATGGAATTGGGGAGAAAGTAAGAGAAGAGGAAGAGCTGCTGTTTAATCTGCTACCTTTTCCCCCTGCTCCTCCCTCCAAGCATCCTCATTATGTTCGTGCTGTGAATACCTGGTCAGGAAGAACATGAAAGATGCCAGGACAATCAAGCACATGTACTAAGGTTTTCCTTAGAAGCAAAAACTCTTTTCCTGTCTTTTGTTAAAACAGCAATAACCGTAACCCATAACCAGTCCATGTCCTGGGCAGCAAATTTGATGTGACCTTTAGGACAACATATTCAGCTGCTGTCATCAGGTCCCAGGCTGAGGTCAATGACACAAATGGTGCTTGCCAGAAACTGGTGCTCATGCATTCCTCCAGAATCCTCCTCCCACTGGAAGTTTTACTTCGCTGATTTAACACATACCTGTTGAACACAGAGATATGAAGATGCATTAGACATGGGTCCTGGCCTCAAGGATGTCACCCTTCCCTATTGATGAATAGATCTGTGATTTCTTCATCCTGCCCAGTATTATGTCAGAAGAGTCACCACAAAGTGATAACAACCCAAGAGGCAGGTCTTCAGTAGAACGATCCTGGCTAATTTCATTAAACAGAGAAAATTACATTTGAAAAGAACCTTCAGTATCATTTTGTCCAAACACCTCAATCTATAGATGACACAACAAAGATGAAGAACAATAAATACATGATTTGTTCAAAGTTACACAGGAGGCAGAGGGCAGAATTCAAGCTGAATTCAGAAGCCCTGACTTACACTCTGACTCTTGTAGACTGGGTAAGTGCAATGTCAATCCCAATGCCTTCACTAACTTGCCTGAATAGAATAGGAGTGGGGGCTAGGCATTAGATTCACTTTATCTCTTGAGGGAGGTGAGGCAATTTGAGAACTTCAAAGTTACTGGGATAGAATACACTGACACACAGGAGGGAGATTATGACTTCACATGCCTGATTTCTACAACAGTTATTGAGTGTCAATGATGAATGATAAATAATACAGGTAAAGTCCCAGACTTCTTACTTGAATATTGCCAATTTTCAATAGTGAATGTGGTTAAATGTGCTTATTCTCCTCTGTGCTAGCTCCAAACTTATAGTCTACCCATATTCCTTTATCACCTTCTCTCTCTACTACGTTGTACTGAGACCTTAGAATCATTCCCCCACGCAACTCTAGACAATGACTGTCAATCCATCTAAGATGACATATGAGTGCAAGGATTTTGCTCATTTGCCTTCTTCCTACATCAAAACCTAAAATAGAATGGCTTAAAGGATAGAATAGAAAGGAAAAGCAAGAAGAGTGTTCTACTGGGTAACACAAAAATGACTGGAGGTAAGACTACCCAGATCAATTCAATATGATTGACTAAATGTTTACTGGGTGACAGCACTACATGGGATAAGGGGTATATTGACATGATTCAACATAGTACCCATCTTCAAATGTTGCCACACCAGAGTAGGAAAGATTTCTATAAACAGAAAATTTTTAAACAGTATAGTAGTTATTGTAACTGAATAAGCTCCATGCCTTTGGATAGGGATCATGACTATATTTTTCACTGTTGTTTACACAGCACCCAACATCATACCTGGCATCGACTAAGAACTCAGTGATATCTGTAAAATGGTTGAGGCAGAGATCAGAATACTTATTTTTCTGAAATAAATGGGCAAAATCCTTAAGGAAAAAAATCAGCTTTCCCTGAATCTTGCAAAATCAATAAGAGTTTTCCAGATGAAGAGGCATGCATAAAAAGAACTCTTATTTATAACTTTCCTCCAATATTACATTGAAAAACAAAATCAGCCATTTGTCCTTCCTTTGTTCATAGATAAGATAACAATCATCCATGTCCCAAATGATTTAGGAGTGCTGAAGGCATTTATACCGGTAATAAAGTGAAAGGTATAACTATGTTTTCATCAAAGCTCTTGTAATCCATCTTTATTTGTGGTAGATACCCTAGAAACGCCCCCAGATCAACAGTGCACCAAGATTTCACCTGGGTACATGCTCGCAGAGTGATCTTTTATCCGGCTTCTTTGTGGAGTACTAATTAAAATCAATTAAAGTGACATGTCCTTCACTGGCTGGGTTTTCCCAGTGCATAACAAAGAGACAGAAGAAAAGACTTGAAGGGTAATAACGTGCTACTTGTTTTTACTCCAGAAATCGCAGATGTCTGTTTCTAATGGATGAACAACTGAAATTTCAAAGCACTTATTTCAAGCATCACTAAGTGCCTTCCATCAAGCTGTGGCGTTCGAGATCTGATTAGCATGATCTCTTCTATAGTTGTGCTTGAGAGAATTCATTCCTGGTGGTTTCCATGAAGAATGTCTTCACTCTTCCTTATCTTTGAACTTTGATAAGCCTTTGATAGCCCTACCCCCATCTTTTGCACTAAATGACAGACTCTTTTGTGTGGTGTGTTAAGTTTGTGTGCTAACTTGTGTGTCTACAGCGAGACTGTAGGTCCAAGGCAAAGATATCAGGCCTCCTGTTTCCTTTATGTCACACATGAAAGGAAGGAAAGAGGACAAAGAGAATAAAGGAGAGGAGAAAGGAAGGGAGGAAAACAAGGAGAAAGAGTAAGAAGGAAAGAAGAATGAGGCATGCACTGTTGTAGGTGGCAGAAAGGGCACCATGTGTCTGACTGGTGGAGGGGGTTGGGGGGGCGGGAGGCAGACCAAACCTGGGTTCAGCAACCTCAGTACTTGGGTTCTGGCTAGGAAAAAATTCAGAGCAAGATGCACACTGTGAGAGAACATTTATTGGGTAGATTACAGAGGTAGAAGCAGTAATTCCTAGGAGAAATGGGCTTAGGAAACAAGGAGGTAAAAGAAGGGCCCTTGGAGCTTGTGCGTGGGGAAGCTAATGGTAATGTGCCTTGGGGTGGGGGAGGGGGAAGGGAAACGGGAAGGAATGGGGGTGCTCCCTGGAGGGAGAGGGGAGAGCACACTGGGTCCTCCATCCTAAGGATTTTAAGGGCAGAGATGTCAAGGGAGGTTCCCGGGAAAGATCTTAATAGAATATTCAGCAGTTTTTCAGGTGTGTCCCTTCAGGGTCTGGGTCTCCACTGATTGATCGACAGGCAAGGGGTCCACAAAGCTGGTCCTAACGTCAGCCCTCGCTGGTTTGTTGCTTATCTGGACCTGGAGCTGAACTACAACTGAGGCCTAAATGTTATCACTCGGGAGGAAAGGTCGGGGGTCCGAGCATCTTGTGGGCTTCTTCGGAAGGAAGCTGCCCTGTGAAAGCCCCTTCTCAGGGGACAGCAATGGGCCGCCACATTTATCACATCAGACTCTGACTCTCCCCGCATCCCTGGGGCCCGAGGGACTGAGTGGGGTTTCAGCATCTGAGGCAGGGCTATATCCTGTGTGAAAAGATTAAGCCATTCAGATTATTTTCATTATTTGCCCTCGAAAATAATTGAGAGAGTTAGTTAAGTGTGAGACATAAAAAATAAAATTAAAAAATGAAGAAATTCCCTGTCAAGCCACAGAGTAGATTGTATTTACAATACATGTCATCCAAAAGGACTTACATATGGAATACACACACACACACACACACACACACACACACACTCACACACACACACACACACACACACACACACGCTGGGACAAAAGTAGTTTATAGTTGTTTGTATGGAAAATAATACAATAATCCATACATAATAATACAAGAATAAATCCTGTGTTTCACAACTGTAACCTACTTTTGCCCTGCCCTGTATAGGAGAAAAAATCAGACAACATGATAGTCAAAAGATTTGCGTAGCTACTTCCCAGAAGAATATATTCTACATAGAGTGGCCATAGACTGTATTGTCCAAACTGGGACTACTTTTGAGGGTGAAAGGGGGCCCTACTCAGAATTATCCCAGAGCAACAGGAGTGAGCCAGGCTGACCTAACCTGAGACCTACCTTTGTATGGTAATGGCTTTTGTCATAAAAGCAAAATTCCTCTTCAGATTTCTTTTGATGAGCGAAAACCAATACTAATGTAGGTCTTTTGAAAAAGCCAGTGGCATAACTTTCAGAAAGTGGGGGACACCTGCATTGACCTTCTGATGATGTTTCAGAAGGAGGATCAAAACTGGCATGAGTTTCTTTTTCCTTCTTCACAATTTCATGTGTAGAAAACTTGTTCTTACTCTAGATCTTAGCCACCTCAGCATATTGTTCTTCTTTCTTTATAAGTCAAGATCTTTCATCTTTTCATTTTAAAGGAAGCACTTTGTGGCTACTCTTGGGCATAACTGAGTTCCAGCATCACTATTCTTGCACTTCAGGTCCATCATTAAGTAAAATCGGGTGACTTGAACACAAGCACTGTGACACTGTGACAGCTGATCTGATAACAACAACAGCAGTGAGCGTCTACAGTGTAGCAAAGGGATGATTCCCATTCCAGGCAGGACAGAGTGGGACTCACAAGATTTCATCATGTTACTCAGAGCAGTGTTCAATTTAAAACTTATAAATGGTTTTTTTCTGGAATTTTCATTTAATATTTTTGGATCTTGCTTAATGACGGAAAGCAAAACCACGGATAAGGAGGACTATTAGAGTCAGTTATTTCTCCAGTGGGAGTGAAAAAGCTTACATAGAAAGAACTATCAAGCTGAGCCCTGAAGAATGTCCTCCAGTTTACTGAGAGACAATGAAGGACATTCCAGGTGAAGAGAGCACATGGGGAAAATTGGGGGCATGTAAGTGAGTGCATAATTTGTTCACTCTTCTCTTTCACAACCCAGTCAATTAAAAGTGGGAAAAATGTGGGTGACCCACAGACCACACAGTAAATACCTTACTGGTCTCCAGAATCAGCGGATCAATTCTGTCCACACGAAGTGAAAAGGGATGGAGAATTATCCAGATGCTACATGCCACGAGATAAACAAAAGTAGCTGAGGATTAAGTATCCCAGTTTACTGATCTTCCCAGATGGACTTCGGATTGAGTTTCATAGCGCCCTAGGGTATGTCCCAGAGGGACCGCCACAGAAGCCACGCGGAGTGCGAGCAGGGAGGAAAGCAATGTCCCAGGGGCTCCAACCCTGATGTAACCAGAACTGCTCCTCTTTTATCTGTTTCCTGAATTAGCGTTTTCTGTTTAAGGTTTTACTCAGAAAGTCATTTTCCACGTGACAGGGCAGTTATTCTACTTTTTTAAAAATAAAGTTTTTAAATGACTGATCTATAGAGTGCAAATTCACAGAATAATTATACAGCCATTTATTGCACTCTGTGGAGACACAATTTAATCACTGTTAAGTAAAAAGAAAAATCGATTGATTTTTATTCCTTTGAAATTATAATCTACCTGACGTATCTAGTCTATAGTGAAGTAACACCTACATCTGATTTTTAAGAGAAGGAAGACGTCTATCACATGGTCTCAGAGATGAAGGAGCTTGTCAAAGTGCTAGTCTTGCTTACCTCTCCTCACTCTCACATCCTGTACTGAGGGGCGGAGGCGGGTGTATACTTTGCTCTGGGAACCATGAGCCCCTTCAAACCTGTCTCTGGGTTGCCATGCTGTTTTGGTGCCTGGGTGTGAGGAATAAAACATGATCTCATACTCCGCTCTCAGATTTCCCCATTTAGTCTCAGTTCGTGACTTTATTTGCATGTATTTACATTCTTTATTTCATTTATAAAATAAGTTGAGAGATTTTATAGGCCCACTTAATGTGCTAGCATGCAGGATGCCCAGCCATTTCCAGGTAGTTTATATATTCAAGTGATTCATTTCCTCTGTTCTGTCCTTCAACTCTCCTAGGGTCACAATTCTTCTTCCAGCAAATGAAATGTTACAGTTTTTAGCAAAGCAATTTCATAAGTTCCTGAAGCAATAGATGTATGTGTGTATATGTAATTAAAATTGAGCAGATACATATATATGTGTTTGTATACAAATATGATTTTACACATTACATATTCTATATTAGATATATGTATAATTTGACTATATCACCTGTAAATAAAAGACAGCAATCATCAAGTCCCCCCCGACCCCACCCCCCCACCCCCCCACCACCCTACCCCTTACTTACTAGTTGTAAGACCTTAGGTTCCTGGACTGTAAAGTAGGAGTAGGTGTTATATAAATCATATTGACAGAGTTTGTATAAAGATGCATCATCTTTGTATGATAGGATAGCATGCTATAATTGATCTTCATTTCCTGCCATTGTTCTTCCATGGCTTTGACCATAAACTGAGAAAATTAATTTTAATTAACTGTCGTTGGAACTGTTATATCCAGGTGAGCACTGTTTTTCCATGTGACTACCCTGGGAACCAGAAATTTATTTCAGTTGTCTTTGTCTGTGCAACAAAAAGTTATTGGCTACCACTGTCTGGTATAGAATGAGTGAAAAATAGCATATGGTGTATTCCTAAAGTACCTGGAGAGAAATGTAGTATAGGACAAAGGCATCAGTTCTCCAGCCATAATTGCCAGAGTCTGAATCCTGGTTTGGCCATTTGCTAGCTGTGTGACCTTGGGCAAGTTATTTCACCTCTCTGAAATAACTCTCTGAAATAACTCTCACCTCTTTTGCTGTCAAATTAAGGTAATAATAGAAATTATTATTGTGAGAGTTTATGAGTTTAAACCGCTGGGCCTGGCACATAATACACATTACACAAATAATAGCTCTTAGTTTTATCCCCTTGAGAAGATGATATTGAGACATGTACTAAACATGAGGGAGAGACTTCAAAATAGTAAAAGAATGGATAAATGAGTGGCCTGTATTCCACTCCAGATACTATTCTATCCCTACATTCAGTTATTACCAGTGGGCAAGCTAACCATCTGTTTTTCTCTCTCTGCTCATTTCAGCTCATCCACAGCAGTGGCCATGAACATGACCCCACAAAAAAAGCAGTCAACATAAAGGTACTTTTTAAGTGATAATTTAAGTGTATGAAAACAGCCAGTTTTCAAACATCGCTGATAGACATATAAACTGAGGGACGAAGTGCTCTTCTCTGAACTTATCCCATAAAATAGTCATAAATATATACCGGAATTTACATAAAGGACACTCACCTTCTCTAAGGGGAATAGGACTTGGGTCCTGCTGAAGCCTGAGGGCTACCATTTATTGAATATGTGCCAAAAAGGTAAGGATGCTCAATGTACATTTTACTGTTGACATATCACAAAAGCTCTGCAAGGAAGGTTTAATATCTGCGTTTTAAAGATAAGTAAACCAGAAAACACAGTGGTTAACTTATTTTCCCATAGTTGTCCCCTGGTAAGTGAAAGAGCATGAACTTGAATCCAGGTCTGTGTGATACCAAAGCTGTGCTCATTCTAATGTTCCATTCGCCTCTGTGGCACACCATGCACATGCCAATTACTGTTATCTGCATCCCAACCCCATGACTCAATGAGCCAATGATTCTGGGACTATCCCTCTACTATTCACAGATGTCCCTATCTCCCAATCATCTGGAAGCCAACCCTTTGAAGAACCCTCAAGACAAGGGCAAGTAGGTTATTGAAGCTCATATGCCTAGTTTCTCAGTTCCACTCTTTCCCTTCCTTGGAACCACACTTTTTGGGCTCCTCTGCCCACTAGCTTCTCAGTAGTTCTGTCTGGTGGAAAACATTGGCAAGAAATCTGGAAGTTAGGAAAAGGGAGAGATCAGAATATTTCTGTTCCTCCCTACTTTGAGAGGTAACTCCAGTGCCTCTGTAGTCCATCATCCTCCAGGCAACCCCCTGCCCTTGACACCAGTGCCTGCTACCTAGTCCCTCCTCCAAAATTCCAGCTCCTGACATTGGAGCACTGGCTCTTGGGTCCTGACTATTCTCTGTCCTCCCTTAGTCTGAGCCCTTAGCCAGCTGTGGGCAAACTATGGCCCGCGGGCCGGATCCGGCCTATTTGAAATGAATAAAACTAAAAAAGACCGTACCCTTTTATGTAATGATGTTTACTTTGAATTTATATTAGTTCACACAAACACTCCATCCATGCTTTTGTTCCGGCCCTCCGGTCCAGTTTAAGAACTCATTGTGGCCCTCGAGTCAAAAAGTCTGCCCACCCCTGCCTTAGTCTGATGGCGATTTCCTACAATTATGAATCTCCAAGTTGTCTCACCTTCCTGCTTCCCACTCCCCACCGACCTCTTTGACCAGACCCTGCAATTGACTACTTGGTATGGTCCTATTTTCCTGCCTGCCTGCCAACAGATACAGAATGATAGAATGATAGTTATGACATAGGTAGTTTTCTGGGGGCTCTGACACAGATTTTCCCAGAAACTACAGAATTGATGACAAAGAAGGAAGAGCACTGGGCTCGGTAGAAATCTAGATACCGGTTTCAAATTCCTGCTGGGACTTTGAGCACATCATTTGTCCCCTCTGGGTCTTGGTTTCCTCATCCAGAAAATGGACACATGGACACTTTCAAGTCCTATGAGATTAAATTTCCTGTCCTGGGTCTGTAGTTTTCAAAGGCATCACTGAACCCTTGCAAGCAGTGCCTGCACTGCCCTCATTAACCTCTGAGACCTTCTGCACCCACCTGCAAGGCAGCAGATTGGGGGGGGGGGGGGCGCTCCTGGTATCCATGGTGCAAGTGGTCTTGCTCCTGCCATTTCCTTTCTACCCAAAGCCCAGGCCCTGTGCCCTGCACACCCACTTGCTTCCTGCTTACGCCCCTCAGGGAACAATCACATGTTTCCAAGAACATCATGGTCTCTTTGCTGTAAGTCATGAAATGACCATCCCATGTAATATAACTCACTAGCTCATTGTGAGCAGTGGGGACCAGTGATTTTGCCCTGAAGATTTTCACTCAGAATTCTACTAACTTGGTTATGGTAATTAGCAGGCATGTACCTTGCTGTTGCTCACTTGGGAGCAGACTGACTGGAATATCATAGGCAGCTGCTCCTACCGAAGGCCGCAGGCACGCAAGCCCAGCAGACATCGTTATTAACATGCGGAACAATCAGCTGTTCTAAAGCCATAAAGCCCCACTTCAGTTTCTTAGAAACCTCCAGTGAGGCCCTGGCCTGACCCACTAGCTAGAAAGAGGCCCAGTCAGGGAACTGCCCTTGAGAAAGACCCAGGAGAACAGAGCCTCAATCTATTTTTTAAGCCATGCTCTCCTTCAGAAACCTCTCTTTTCCTTTCTAATCCAACACTGCAAACTAAATTATGAAGTGGATAAAGCCAATGCAAATATATTACGTGGTTATTGTGGATTTTTTCATAAAACAAATCAAAGCAATGATGTGCTTTTTCACAGTTGGTGATCCCCATCTCCCAGGGGGTATGCTACATTTCCCCAGGGGTAACTTCATCACCCCCACCCATGCCTGGTTGGAAATCACTGGTCTGGAAGGAAAGGAATATATCTTTCAGCATAAAAGAGACGTGCCCACGCCGCCCTCGAGCTTTCTCAATTTAGATACACAAAGGAACCATGAGGCAGTGGAGACAACTCAGGCTCAGGTGGTGGTCACACCTGGGTCCAAGTTGCAATCTGAAGAAATAGCGAACCCCCACCGAATGGGTTTGTTGTGAGGATTGAATGAGACGGGTGAACTGATACATGAGGTCAATAATACGTAGGGGCTTTTTCTACCCGAAGGGGCTGTGTCAAGTATTTTACAAGCTCACCTACTGCTCACAGTGACCCCACATGAGAGGTACGCTACCCCAGTTTACAGAAGGGAAAACTGAGGCTCAAGAAATTAAGTCTCTTGCCCAGCATTCTCAAGTTATTAAATGACCAAGAAGAGAATTAGACCCAGATCTGTCACACCCATGAACAGTGTTTTGGACCATGTGTTACATGCATGTTAGCGTCCTTCCCTCTGTCGGCAAAACTACTTATGCTGACACCCACCATGATGCCATTATTTCAATAAGAGCAGTTACATTAGTGTCACATGCAGCCATAACAAAATACCATGGACGGGATGCCTTCAACAACAGAAGTTTCTTTTCTCATGTTCTGGAGGCTAGAAGTCTGAGATGAAGGTTCCAGCCAGCTTTGTTTCTGGGAAGAGCTGTCTTCCTGGCTTATAGACAGACACCTTTTTGCTGTGTCTATGTGGGAAGAGAGAGCGAGCAGTGGTGCTTTTTCCTATAAAGACACTAATCCTATCAGATCATTTAACCTTAATTACTTCCTTTGAGTCCCCAGCCACACTGGGGGTTAGGACTTCAACTTATGAATTTGCAGGAGAGGCACACGCATTCAGTCCATAAAGGCAAGAATATTGGATTAGTTCACCATTCTATCCCCTATGCTTAGTACTGTCTGACACAGAGTTGATTGACACTCAGAAAATATTGACGAAATAAGTGAATGAGTTAATAAATGAATGAACACAAAATAAACTTGAATTAATATAAGACAGTGATTCTAAACCTTTTCACCAGCAGGAATTCATTTTATTAATTTCTTCCCATGGGCCTTGCGCTTTGATAAATTTCGTCTTCCAAGCTGAGACTAGTAACAAATTGGTTTTTCCCATGTTTAATTAATCAAAGACAGATAAATTGCTAACCAGTACTTCTAAACAGCATGAAATATGTAAGCACTGTAACTTAGCTTGAGGTGTTTAATTCCAGGCTAACACAGATACAATAACCTGTTGGCTTAGGTGTCCTTAGTGCAAGCAAATGAACAATGAATTACTCCTAAGACTTCAAGTTCAAAACTAACTTATGAATCTGTAGGTATCTGGGGAGCCCATTTGGGGAAACACTCCCCTAGTGTGAGCCATATTATACAACAGAGTGGCATCTTATCGAAGATTTGGGTTCCAATGTAAGCAATTAAGAAAACACATGCATTTGGTCAAAATTATCTTTGAAAATGCATTAAATAACCCAAATTCAAGGTTTTGTATATGCAGTCTTCTGTAAAAATAAGTGTCTATAAATTTGCAGTGTGTATTAATATGCAGCACATGACCAAGTATATTTGTGCTTACCGCAATTGACTATTGTGTTATATAATTATGTATAATTGAATATTCAGGATGCGTGTATGATTGAATTGAAAGTTAGAAGTGCATGGGACATGACTCCATCATAATATTTTTCATATATACACAATAATGCACATAAATATTTAGATTATAAAGAATAACTAAATAAACACCAATGTACTTTCAGCCAGGTTGAAGCAATAGGACATTGCCAAGAATTCTTTATTTCTATATTGCCCTCCCTACTAGCATTCCTCCATCTACCCTACCCTAGCTTAACACTGTCCTGCATTTTGCTTTGTTTTCCAGCTTCACCACATGCTTGCATTACCAAACAATACATTGCTTAGTTTTGCTTGTATTTGAGCTTTATGTAAATGGTATCATATGGAATGTGTTCATGTGATTTACATTATATAAATATGTTTTCTCCTAACATTATGCTTCTGTGTCTGTGCACGTGGCTGTAGTTCATTCATTTTACTGCTCTATAGGAAGTAATTTTTCAACTTACGGTGTTCCTTTTCCTAAGTGTAGTTATTTTTATCTAATTTACCCATGAAATGCATCAACATGAAAAAAAAACACCGAAATTACTGCAACCAACAACCCCTCTTCTAGTGTCATTAATAAAATAAAAGTTTTATGTTCTACTCACATCAAAGTCGAAAGCAAGTGGGCAACCCTGCTGGACTGCTCTCCTCCAAGAAGTAACTCAGGGATCTAGGCTCCTTCCATATTTGACACCAAGATCTTTAACATTGGACTTCTGGTAGCCATGGGGGAAAAGATAGAACCAGAAAGGTCTCTCGGGGTGCAAGGGTGGCTGAGAAATGCCTCCTGTGTGCCCAGAAAAGGACCTGAAGTTGCTGAACAGTGCCATGGTCTTTAACTGCTATAAGAGGATTAGAGATCGGCTTGAACAGACTTTAAAAGCTATCTAATCTAACTTTCCTTATTTTATCATTGAGTTAGTATTTTCTAGCACCCACTATATGCCAGGCAATGGTCAAGTGACCTCTGTAGCATCTTGGACGAGGAAGTGCCCATTCTCTGCTTGAACACGTCCCAAGTCAAGGAGCTCACTGGCCCCAAGGAAGCAACTCTCACATTTGCACATCAGACAGACTGATTGCTATTCATGATGCACATATCCAGCAGGTCCAAGGAATGACATGCGCCAGGGTGTGTCTGTGCTTGTGCCTAACTACAGAGTATGACCCATAGGCCAGATTTGTTGAAGGGGTCACCAATGCTGAAGTCATCTATGATGATGACAGTTATTCTATATTATGAACATGACACCCCACTGTGACTTTTCCTTTTCGTTCATGTTCCAACTAATTGTCATATAGTGTTTTCCAAAGTTTGGATATATTAGATGTCTCCAAATCCCAAAATAGTTGAGCCAGCTGGGTTTTGCCTTAACACAACTGTTCCCCAGTTTTTTTCTGTACCCTGCCGCACAGACACACACACACAGACAAGTGCACATGCATACTGAGACCAATATATGATTTCAGCTCTTTACTTTTTAAGATTTCATAGCATTTCCGGTACCTAGCAACCTAGCACAAACACATCATTTCTCTAACATGGATATTCCCAAGAGGTACGCTTGATAATGTCAACAACTCTGCAAAAAACAGGGATTTTCATAGGAACACAGGCTCAGACTTTAAGGCAGGGCTCAGGTTTTCAAAAGAAGCACCAGCACAAATAAATCTCACTCCCAAAAAGCAATGCTGCAACTTTTCTCCACTCAAACGTACTTTGAACTCAGTGAATTTTTATCCCTGTGACTTATCTCTTCTGTTGCCCTTGAGTTTGGTTAGTTGGACTATGAAATCAAATGACCATTTTGCTTCTGTATGTATATGTCTGCATCTCATGGAAACATTTTAGGGTAAACAGCTTAAATTCAGATGTACTAGTTCTGTTTAGGTTAGAGGTTGGCAAACTTTTTCTGTAAAGGGCTAGATAGTAAATAGTTTAGGTTTTGTGGGCCGTTATGTTCTCTGTTGCAAGCACTCAACTGTGCTGTGATAGCGTGGAATCAGCCATCTCATCTGAAGCTTGACTGGGAAGGATCTATTTCCAAGGGCATGTAGGCTATTGGCCTAATTTAGTTCCTTGCAGTTGTAGGACTGAGAACATCAGTTACTTGCTGATTGTTGTCTGGGGACCACCCTCAGCTCCTAGAGGCTACTCATAGCTTCTCTCCACCCGGGTTTCCCATCATGGTGCTTGCTTCTTCAACGCCAGCAAAGGACCAGAGGCTCCAGCGAGGTGGACCCTACAGTCTTATGGAATTAATCACATCCATGTCGTCATGACTATCCCATCTCAGCCCCGTGTGGTTGGTTAGAAGCAAGTCACAAGTCCTATCCACACTCAAGGAGAGGAGAATACACAAAGGCAACCCCAGAGATACAGATCTTGGAAACCTCTGAAGAGTCTGTCCAGCACCCAGAGGACAGTGGCAGATCACCATGGGGAAGAAGTAGTGATGATATGTGGTTGTGGCAAACAGTAGGAGATTTTAAAATGTCAGCCTACAGCTTGCCATAAGTTATCTACTTCTGTCATTGACCAGATAAACTGGTGAGTGAAGTGACAGATTCAAGCCAGGGGCTTGGAAGTCTTAAAGTTGTATACTTACTATTTGTGTACTTTAGATATGTTCTAATGCAATAAAATTGTTCTGAGGTTTTTCCCTTTAAGTGGACATCATTTCTTTTTTTCCCATGACTAGTATGCTGGTTGTGTAACCAATTTTTAACACTATTAGAGGCCTGATTATTTTCCTTGTTGTTTTAAATAACAAAAGAAATGCTAATTTAATTCCTACTCAACCAAACGAAACAAAAATCCCAATTTTAACATATCTTTGCCCCCTGAAGAAACTGAAAAAGTCAAGCATTCATTTTAATGCTTGATCTCTGCAATAAGCTGACAAACAAATGACATATTTTGATTGAATTTATCAAATGTTATTATTTTTTGCTACCAGCTATGTGGGGGTAATTATAGCGCTCTAATTCAGTAAACACTTTCTGATGTAAACAACTGTGGAAATTGCATTTTTGAATGCTCCAACTGTGCTCACAACATAATCAGAAGCAGTAATTTATTATTCAGACTAATAATTAGAAGTAATTAACTACTAGAAGCAATTAGAAATAGTAATTTCTTTCTTAACATATTGTAATGAGCTGCTTTTTGTATGCATGTTTGAATATTTAGCAACCAGTAATTACTTTTAGAGGAAAGAAAGAAATGAGGCTGTTTAGTTAACAATCCTGGATGCCTGGCACATGGGTATGTCTGGCCATTAATGTGGAGGTTTGACAAGTCACTGTGCAGAATCCTTCTGGAAATGAGAGTTCTATGACATACTTGGAATGACACTATCTTTCCATATTTATTCCGGCATCGAGTGCATATACATTGGGTGTCTGCTAGGTATTATGTCATCTGTGCTAGGCACTGGTGACATAAAAGTGAATGCTATAGTTACAGTCGCTCCTCAAAGGTAGTCACACTTTAGAGAAATTTTCATTTTTTTGTTTTTAAAAATGCAGATTCCCTTGGCCCTCCCCAGACCCATTGTCTTAAAATTTTCTGGAGGTGGGACCCAGTAATTTGCATTTGTAAAAGATATCCAGTGATCCTTTTGTCTATAAAGTTAGAAAACTACTGAACTAGAACATTGCAAAACTGTTTATTCACCTGGTAACAGAAAATGAGAATAGCAGCTGAATACAGGACAAACTAAATTTTCATAATATAATGATTTTCACAGTAAGTGTATGACTTTGAGCCCGTGGAGAGGATCTAATCAATGGAGACAAGTGTTGGGTGAGGACTGAATTTGGCTGTGGAAACATTAAGTTTCTACTGTGGAGATCACTTGGGAAAATCATTGAAATTCTGAGCCTCAGTTTCTTCCTCTAAAAATGATGAAACTAATTCCTCCCTTGCAAGGTTATCTTAAGCATTAAATAGAATTCAGGGTGGAACTTTGAAGAAGGCACAACTCTATGCATAGAAAAGCTATGTGCCTTTGGTTTGATGTGTGTTTTTGTGAGTTCTCATCCATGCTTCACCTCTAGCGCAGGATGCCAGCTATTTGTAAACATCAAAATCAAGTCCATAATCATGAGGTCTTCACAAGTTGAGCTCTCAATGTCCTCAGAGGCTGGTTACCTATTTAATTTTGTTGCTCCCTCTTCCCTGCCCCACCCCCCAAAAAATGGCTGCAGGATATCAAGCTAATTGCTGCCAGGAGGGAACACAGGTTAGGCCAGTGATTCTCAACCTTCTGGCCCTTTAAATACAGTTCCTCATGTTGTGACCCAACCATAAAATTATTTTCGTTGCTACTTCATAACTATAATGTTGCTACTGTTATGAATCATAATGTAAATATCTGATATGCAGGATGGTCTTAGGCGACCCCTGTGAAAGGGTCGTTCGACCACTAAAGGGGTCGCGACCCACTGGTTGAGAACCGCTGGGTTAGGCCATGTAGACTTTCTCTCTTCATTCCTCAGTATCCCAATTTTTTCCTGTTGGCTCCAAAGCTAAGCATCTCTCTCTCCTGTCCAACCCCTCCCTCCCCCCCAAAAAAACCAAATTATTCTCTGAAAAGCAAAAGTTATCTTTATGTATTTTTTAATGATATGCTAACACATAGTTCTTATAAAGTCTTTTTTTTTAATTATCTTGCCCTCCAGGGGTCCTCAAACTACGGCCCACGGCCCACCGAAAACATTTATCCGGCCCGCCGAGTGTTTTTGCCGCCACTGTGTGCATAGGAATTTGTTCATAGTTTTTTTTAAAACTATAGTCCGGCCCTCCAATGGTCTGAGGGACAGTGAACTGGCCCCCTGTTTAAAAAGTTTGAGGACCCCTGCCCTAGACCATTTCATTGTTGTAATATTTACTGGACTTCTAAACACACATGAGGTTGGCTCTACTGTAAAAAAACAAAAAATAAACCTTAATTAACTGAATAATTTCATCACTTCATCCTGGCTTGGACTGGCTTTCACTTCCGTTTCATCTAGCCAGTGTTCCTTCTCGTCCTGAAAGTATCTGAATGTCAAATGCATTTTTGTGGCCAATCAGCAAGCATTTATCCATAACGAATCTTGCTTCTGAGAATAGTTGAGTTATTTCACCCAAAAATTCTATTTGTCCTCTTCCTCTGTCTTTTCTTGGCACTACGAATGGGTTTAATTCCACTATGAATGAGTTTAATTCCACTATGAATGAGTTTGACTAGTTTCCTAGGAAGGCAGGTTAAACCTGTGGTTATATGGATCTTATGGAGCAGAGTCTTATGAACCTAAAGATGAGAGAGCAGGAGGAGCAAAAGGAAAAGGTCTTGCCTATACCAAGCACCTTCAACATGACAAGCACTAGTCTAAGCACATTAGACTTATTTCCTCATTAATTTAAACTCTGCTTTACACCCCCAGGCCCCGCAGTCTTCAATCTTAATCTCTCGTAGCAGGTCCCCACCTTTGGCTGCACTTACAGTGGAAATTCCATTTTGCTGGACAATTCATCCAAGGAATCACAGAGCAAGAGGTGTATTTTTTAAGAACGCAAACTGAAGTCTCCATCACTCAAGCCCTAGCATAGACGTATGCACTGTCACTGGCCCCCTTGAGCAGATACTATGTAAATATATGCCGGAAGATCAGTTGCATCACCTCTTTTTGAATAATTAAATTGCTGACTTTGCTAGGATGACTCTGACTCCACTCAAAGTCACCCATAGAGCTGAAGGGCCCTTATAGGTTATCTAATCTATTATCCATCTCCCCACTTTAGGCATGAGAAAATTGAGGGCAACCTGGCAGATAGGCAACCCCATAACTTTTCTACTTTCCTCTGCATCTGTAGGTACTTAAAGGGGTAGAAAAATTCCCATAATCCATCATCTAATATTTTTAGGTCTTCTATTTAACCTCCTATTAAAACCTATTTTAGTTGTTTATACTGACTTACCTGGTTGTTTCACTGATTCTGGGGACCACTCCATACCTTGTTCTGAGCAGAACTGAGATGCATCTAAAGCGCAGCAGCATTCCAACAGCCAGAGAGCAAAACTGGCCTGGCCTGGCCCTTAGCTGAAACCACAGTCATTGGAGCTCAGCCTCAGGGCTTGGCCCTTCACAACACTATTTCCATTCTTCAGGGAAATTCATCGAATACTACTATGCAGAGCTCAGGAGTAAAGCGGAAGCAAAGATTGTGGGTTTCTCTGTGTCTTTACTGTAGAGAAGTTGAGGCCTAAGCTAAGCACATCATTTCCTCATTAATTTAAATGGCAGTACGGAACCACTGTCATAACTCTTGGGCTTGGGAGCCTATTTTCCAAAAGTTTCCTCGTTGAAGGAGAGAGGAGTCACTCACTGCCTGTTTAAGACAAGGGTCATTATGTGTTAGAGAAGAGAAATATGCCGAAGCTATTTCAAAAGCACCCAGGGGTTCCTTGGGAAGATCTAACATGATGGAAACTCACAGAAAGCCGAACACTTAAACTCAGATAGCTCTCCCAGGGCTGGAGCTGAGAAGCTGAGAATTTCAGCTACTCCTTCTGTCTCTCAGTCCACAGGTGGTGTCTCTGAACTCTGCTTCTCGAAGGCACCAGCTATCTTCTCTGGTCACGACCCAGCTCCACACCCAAGGCTCAGCTCCACATGACTCCCAGGTAAGCATTTAATAGCCTAGCACTGCTGTGTCTCTTCATTCGCGGTACAATGATTTACCTTGGGTTATGTGTCTTTCTCTGGTGCAATCAGCAATGGCTGGAGATGGGTGTTGAAGTACATATGGCAGACAAGTTCAGGGCTTGTGTAGAAACTGATTAAACTAGAAGGGAAGTTGGCATGGAAACTGATTGTTACCCTTGATGCAACAGTATAAGTGGATTTTCTGAGACCCGTCATTATGGCTTCCTCCTCCCCTCTTGCCTCAACTTCTCCTTTTCCTAAAATACTCAAGGATGACAGAATCAGGAATAGCCCAAAATAAGATTTGGAATTTCTCTAAATAAACAATACATTTATGACTCGGAAAAAGAATAGAAATCTGTTTCCCCTAACACATGAGCGTGCGCACAGGTGCATGAGGGCACACATACACACACATACACACACACACACACACACACACACACACACCTCATCTATCCCAAGGACTTAGCGTATACAAACACATTTGTAAACACTCAACAAATACTCACTGAATGAAAAGTGAATGAATGAATGAACAAATAATGTTTGTGTATGTTTGTGTAGACGTGAGTTCCTATAGGCAGTAGTATCACAAAATCCTAAAGAAACATTTTGCCCATGTGTAATTAACTTGTCATCCTTCCATTAGTGTAAGTGAAAAGCATCATAGAATAAAGAACATGGATTCTAGAGACAGACTTTCTGAGTTGCATTAGTGTGACTTTGGACAATTTACTTAACTTCCTTGTGCCTCTGGATCTTCATTTAGAGGAGATGAAAATACTAGGATTAGCCAATAACAATGGATGAAATTGAAGCAGTAATAAAAAAAAAAAACTCCCAGCAAACAAAAACCCTGGCCTGGACAGCTTCACAAGGGAGTTTTACCAAACATTCAAAGAACTAGCACCTATCCTCCTCAAACTATTCCAAAAAATCCAAAAGGAAGGAACACTTCCAAACTCTTTTTCTGAAGTCAGCATTATCTTAATTCTAAAACCAAATAAAGACACTACAAAGAAAGAGAATTATAGACCAATATCTGTGATAAACATAGATGCTAAAATCCTCAACAAAATATTAGCAAATCGGATCTAGCAATATATTAAAAAGATCATACACCATGATCAAGTGGGATTTATTCCAGGGATGCAAGACTGGTACAATATTTGCAAATCAATGAATGTGATACATCACATTTAAAAAATTGAAAGACAAAAATCACATGATCACATCAATAGACTCAGAAAAAGCATTCAACAAAATCCAACACTCATTTTTTATAGAAACTCTCAGCAAAGTAGAAATAGAAGAATCATATCTCAACATATAATAAAAGCCATACAAATCTACAGCCAACATCATACTCAATGGGCAGAAAATAAAACCATTTCCCCTAAGAATAGGAACAAGATACAGATTTCCGCTCTCACCATTTTTTTAAAAATATATTTTATTGATTTTTTACAGAGAGGAAGGGAGGGATAGAGAGTTAGAAACATCGATGAGAGAGGAACATCGACCAGCTGCCTCCTGCACACTCCCCACTGGGGATGTGCCCGCAACCAAGGTACATGCCCTTGACCGGATTCGAACCTGGGACCCTTGAGTCCACAGGCCGACGCTCTATCCGCTGAGCCAAACCGGCCAGGCGACCACCATTTTTATTTAACACTAGAGACTCAGTGCATGAATTCATGCATGGGTGGGGTCTGGCCAGCCGGCCCCAATCCAATCGGGCCTGGCCAGCTGGGGGGAGGGGCCTTGGCCAGTTGTCGGGCTGGCCCCGCCCCCTGATCAAACTCCCAGTTGAACTCCCAGTTGAACTCCCAGTTGAGGGGACAATTTGCATATTAGCCTTTTATTATATAGGATAGTACTGGAAGTCCTAGCCACAGTGATTAGACAAGAAGAAATAAAGTGCATCCAAATTGGAAAGAAGGAAATAAAACTCTCATTATTCCCAGATAACATATTGTACATAGAAAACCCTAAAGATTCCACCAAAAAGCAACTAGATTTAATAAATGAATTTGGCAACCTAGCAGGATACAAAATCAACACCCAAAAAATCGATGGCTTTTTTATATACCAATAATGAATTCTCAGAAAGAGAAACTAAAAAAAAAATCCCATTTATCATTGCAACAAAAAAATTAAGAGACATGGAAGCATGGTCCAAACTGATGAATCTCAGAGGGACAGGAAGAGATTAATCAAAGAATTTATATGCATACTAGAGGCTCAGTGCACAGATTCATGCACCAGTGGAGTCCCTCAGCCTGGCCTGCGGGGATTGGGCTGAAACCAGCCCAGTGCACGAATTTGTCCAGGGTGCATTCGACCTTTCCTGCCCATTCCCGATCAGCCAGATCCCAGCAGCAAGCTAATCTACCAGTTGGAGTGTCTGCCCCCTGGTGGTCAGTGCTCATCATAGTGACTGATCAAACGGTTGAACGAACAGTTGGACACTAAGCATATTAGGCTTTTATTATATAGGATATGCATAACCCATGGACACAGACAATAGTGCGGTAGGCCTGGCAGAAGGGGTTGGGGTGGGGAGACTGTGTCGGGGGGAATATATGTAATACTTTGAATGATAAAGATAAATTTTGAAAAGAAAAGAAAATAACAGTATTAACCTTAGAGGAGTGGTGTGAGGATTAAAAGAATTAACATATGAAAATTTCTTAGAAGGCTTTCTGGCATAGAAAGTGCTGTATAAGAATTAGTTATTATAATTAGACTAGACAAGTAGATTTTTCCCTAAACTTAATATAATTCAACAAATATTTATTGATATATGTACATCACAAATATATATACACACACACATTTATATACAGGTGTGTATCTGTCTACCTACCTAGTGTGACCTTATAGGATATAATAAGGACTAGTCAAGGAGCCAGGTGAGAGAGATAATTATATAAGCAACTAGCCCACGAGGTTTGAATTTTTAAAAAAATACTACATAAAAGTACCCATAAGTTGATAAGAAATTAATTCTGCCAGGGAATTTACCCATGTATGGCTCAGAAATGTCAAATATTAGGAAAGTTTGCCAGGTTGTACAAGAACTGAAGTCAAACATGCATTGACATGAGCCCATTCATAACATGAAGCAGAGGTGAGAGGCCAAATGGAAGTGGCAAAGGCAGTTTGTAAGTCCTGACCTAAAAATCAGAGGGCCTTGTCTATGAGGTTCAGGTTGAATTTGATCCAAAGAAAATAATACATTCCTCTCCAGTTAGCATTCTGGGTAGAGCTACTTTTGGCCGAGACAAGCCAGGTATTAAAATGAATGAACAACACTTCCTGGCCAAGGATACTAAGCTAGCATTGCCCTTTCCCAAAGCTCCATCTCTCACAACCTCCCACAGCCTTTCCTCACCCCATTTGTTCAGCAAATTCCAGTTGCAGCCATTAGCTGTCAAGAGATGTATTGATCCGGGAGGTGATACCTGTGGAGAAGCCCTTTCTCATCTCCCCATAGGCATACAATGACATTGTCTCAGGTCTCCTCAAATGCAGCTGAGTTCTTTACTTTCTGCATGGAGGCCAGGGAGGTCAGAAGAAATTATCTTCCTTCAACCAAGCTCTCCCTGTTGGGCTTCTTCATGGGGTTCCAGAGGGAAGTTTGTATAAATAAAGACTGACTTTCCAGTTGATTCTCAAAGTCATTGCAGGACTGCTACATTCTCATTGGGTATTGATCTGCCATGAGCATTTGCTCTGAGTGTCTCGTCTCGAGCTTCAAAGCTCCGCCAGGGTCTGAAAGAAGAAACCACAGTCTAAGGACTGCACATTTAATAGAGGCAGAGCAGAAAATGAGTTGGTTTTGAGAAAAAGTTGTGAACATTGTTACAAAGCCTGACTCAAAAACAAATTTCATGTAATGAAAACAGCGTGGCTTCCAAAAGTCAACACGCCCAGCGCTGTACATCACCTGGATATGTAGTTTAGCAAATCCATGCCTCAAAGGGATAAAATGAAAATCAATCAGACAACCTTTGTAATGTACCTAGCTCAGTAGATGATCCAAAAGTTTGCCTCTTTCTCCTTGTCTTTCTTTTCATCAATGAAATATTCAGCAGAAACCCAGGACCTACAGAATGGAGATGTGGCTGTGGTGTGAAGTAGGGAAAATGTGGTAAATTTCCATGCATTCCTCATTAAATACAATATTTATTGCAGTCACCTCAATGGTAGGTTCCTACTCTGGTTTTTCAGGTGTAGTATCGGATGGTCTGAGGTATACAAAACTTTAAAAAACAGACATGAACTCTACCCTCAAGAAGCTTCAAGTCTCATACATGCTAAAAGATGAAAGATGTATACTTAAAGCAGTAAGGTGAATGTCAGGTCATAATTTGTGATCTACCAATAATTGCTTAGGGGTTTCAGAAAATAAGAAATGATATGCAGTTGCTACAGATGAGGAAGGAACGATGGGCTGGAAATAGAGACACACAGGGAATGTGACAGAGCCTGCAAACTGTCCTGAAAGGACTGACTTAGCGGCACCGATAAAGCTTCCAGCTAGAAGGAGTGCATAAAACCACAGCTACGCTTCCACGTTTTGAGGACCTACAATAAGTCGTGTTGTACTAAACACTTTTCGAACATTTTCCCATTAATCTTCCCCCTAATACTGCAAGGAAGATGCTGTATCTCCTATTCACAGAAGAAACTGACTCTGAAAGAGTACAGGACTTGCCCGAGGTCACACGGGAGCTGGAGCTAGAATTTGAGCCAAATTTGTCTGAGTCTTAAGTGCCTGCCCTGAATCGCTGTGTTATGCACAGAAGAAAGAAAATGCAGGATGTGGACAGCAAACAGGGAATAGCCCAACCTGACTGGAGTTTTAGTCTTTCAACATAAACAAGAAGAGACACAAGAAAAAATGATTGGGGGGCAGAGGGTGGAGGGGCCTGGAGGAAGCCTCCAATGTTAGCTTCAGAGTTTTGGCCTTTGTTTTGTATTTCACAATGAATTTAGGAAACAGACCCCAGAAAGATAGTCCACATGTTTTCCATTAAGGAAGGCTTGACGCACAAAGACAAACAATGAGTAAGGGGTCTATAGCGGGATTTTTCTATCAGCAAATGGGTCAATCAGTATGGGCTAGGCTAGGCTCCAGTTACAAATAACTGCAAAATATCCATGGTTTAAAACAATATTTTTGCTCATATTGCACATCCACTGTACTATAAATGTTTGCTGAATGACAGTGTATGGCACTGAGTAGCAGCAGTATTAATAAAATTAAAAAGCTAAAACATCCTTTTATCATCTCCCAAAGGGTTTTCTCAGAACTTTTAGCACTTTTTCTTTCCTTTTGAAGTCTTTCAAGAGAGTATTTTTTGATGCAAAAGAGAGATGATAAGGATATGAACTAAACACCCCTCAGCCCCCACACCTTACTGAGATGGGGGGTCCTTTAATGCATTTAGTGGCAAAGGTTGTCATTTAACAAGCACTGATGGAGCACCTACAATGTTCCTGGTTCTTCACTGAGACCTGGGATGCAAGGATGAGTACAGATAAAAGGCCCTCAGGTAGAGAATATCTCAAATCAACAAACTGAGCACCATGACTTCAAGGAGACTATGACCCAGTAGAAAAGAAAAGACATTCCCCAATAAGTATATTAGTACAAGATGTATATATATTTCATAGAGCACTACAGATTGGAAGTGCTGTGAGACCCAGAGGAGGATGAGATCCCAAAGCCAAAATACTGGAAACTAAATACGAAATGTGATTGGTGCAGATGAAAAACCATTCCAACTTCTGCCAAGCCTGTGTTCTGTGCTTCCCATTCCAAGGCTACCGTGAAATAGGTCAGCAAAAACAAGTTCTATAACCCACCTTATGAAAGCCTCAGACAATTGAAATCTTTCTTTGATGTCTCACACTTGTCCCAGGGAAAGCCTGTTTGTGTCAACTCTGATGAAACGCAACAGACCAGGTTTAAACATTCCATCTCCTCGAGTTGTCTTTCCAAATGCACCCAATTCATCTTGGGTGAGGTGAAAGACGTGGTGGGATTTCTGAGTGATGAAATCATTCAAAAGGAATCTGGCCACCACAGGAGAGATATTGCTATATTAATATTTGACTCAAGGGAACATGGGACTGGTCATCAATAATTCATTCATCTTTTAATATCAGAGACATGGAAGATGCCCGGCTGTTGTATTAGTTTACACACTAGAGTGACAGAGATGTAGTGTGTTATTGCCCCTGTCACATTTCTTACGTTACACGATGACAGCACGGCTCATGAGGACTGAGATGATATACCTCCTCTGCCATCCCGATCTAGAAAATAATTGGGGAAGAGCTAGACCAGCCCTACAGGGAGGAGTTGTAACGAGGAATGTAGACTAGACATCTGTTTTCGTTTGGGTTCTTCCAGAAGCCGTCTCTGAGATCTGGGATGTAGTGCAAGTAGTTTATTTGGAAGGTGGGAGGGAGGGGGAAATAATAGCAGAGGAGTGGAAATGACAAGGAAGGGAAGGCAGCCAATTAAAGGTATGTTATTAACCAGCTACCACAATGGGCATCTGGAGTTCAATCCCATGGGCTCACTTGGACAGTCAGTGTAAAATACTTCCTTCTGAATGATCACACCCAGGGATGAGGGTGTTTATTCACAGCCCCCATTAGTTGTTGTTCCCTCAGAGTGTAATTGCCCAGCATTTTCAACTCATCACATGGGCAGGAAAAGCATGCCTCAGAGAGAAAGTTCTCACCCACAGGAATGTAGGGGTGACAGGTGGAAATGGGGGATGTGGCAAGGCACGTGTCTTAGTCAGTGTAGGCTGCTTTAACAAAATGCCATAGACTGAGTGGCTTAGACAACAAGCATTTACTTCTCACAGTTCTGGGAACTGCAAGTCCAAGGTCAAGGTGCTGTCTGCCTTGGTTCGTGGTGATAGCCCATGTCCTAGTTTGCAGATGGCCACCGCCTCACTGTGTCCTCAACATGGTGGAGGAAGACACTATATAGGGACACTGATTCCATCATGGGGACCCCACCCTCATGACATCATCTAAATCTCCATCTCCAAATGCCATCACATTGGGGGTGAAGGCTTCAACGTATGAATTTTGGAGGGACACCAACATTCAGTCCTTAGCAACCTGGTGGTGCCTGCCACTCAGTCACAATGGCTGGCTCCTCATTCTGTCTCTGCTACCCAGACAGCCAGAAGGGAAGGGAACCAACATTGACTAAGTACCCACTGCATGCCACACACATTGCAGCTGTCAAACATCGGATCCCTACAATAAAGGCATACATAGCCCACTGTTACCAAGTGAGTGAACTAGATGTCGAAGGAGTAAGTGACTTACCCAAGCCAATCCAGCCCCAGTGAGTAAGAGAGGACTGACACTCAATCCTGTCCAAAGCTGGCACCTTTCCAATAAAGGGCCTTAGAATTGCCCTGTGCGGCCGCCTCGGGCAATGCAAACTTATTTAGACCATGTGCAGGCCTAACGTTTGGCTGTTGGTTTTCAAGCATTCCCAGTTTTTGCCTCATTTTCCCCCTGCCTAGAATGTCTTTCTCCTTTTATATCTACTTGTCTAAGTTGGGCTGCTGGGGACTCTGAAGCCAGCCTTCAAGAAAGACTAGGATTCCGACAAGCAGACCCAGGCATAGACACATCCCGCATGTAAGGATAGCATCGCTATGTTCATAGCAGCACAATTTACCATAGCTAAGATTTGAAAACAGCCTAAGTGCCCATCAGCAGATAAATGGATTAGAAAACTGTGGTACATCTACACGATGGAATACTATGCTGCTGTAAAAAAGAAGGAATTCTTACCATTTGCAACAGCATGGATGGAGCTGGAGAGAATTATGCTAAGTGAAATAAGCCAGTCAATGAAAGAAAAGTACCACATGATCTCACTCATTTATGGATAATAAAGACCATTATAAACTGATGAACAAAAATAGACACAGAGGCAGAGCTGCCTCAAACAGATTGTCAAACTGCAGCAGGAAGGCCCGGGAGGGTTGGGGGGAGAGGGGAAAAGAGATCAACCGAAGGACTTGTATGCATGCAGATAAGCATAACCAACGGACACAAGACACTGGGGGGTAGGGGAGGCTGGGGGAAGGTCAAGGGAGGGGGAGGAGACATATGTAATGCTCTTTGTAATACTTTAAGCCATAAAATTTTTTAAAAAATAGCATGGAGGTGGTGCTGGTACTTTGAAGGAGTCTCTTCAGTAATACACACACACACACACACACACACACACACACCAGGGTTGGAGCACCACATACACAAGCAAAACCAAGAAGTGAGAGTGTGCACAGATGCTCAGGAGAAACAGAGAATCCTTGGGTTGTCGCTGTGGACGGAGAGTCTCACAGGTGGGCAGATGCCAGTGCAAGATGGCCTTTGAAAGCCAGGCTATTGACTTCGGTCTCTTTCTGGGGACAGTAAGCCACCCTTGAGGATTTCTGAGCAGGGAAAGGATCTTACACTAACTGGCATGTCAGGGGGATTAATCTGGCGGCTATGAACCAACGGGAGAACAGAGGATTGGAACCAGAACACAGGAACAAAATATGAGAAGCTTCTTAAAATTTCCCTTGGTTCCCCAGGGTTTACATTTTTACTGATTCACTTTTCCCTTTTCTATTTTAAATTAGGGATAAGCCAAGCTAGCTTTACTCACATCTTGAGCTGGGTTTCAAGTACTTACTTTGGGCAAAAGACACTCAGAACATTTCTTCTCCTGGCTTGGTGAAGTATGAAATCTAGCCAAGGCTCATTTCTCTTCCTTTTCACTCATCACTCTAGCTCATAAGAGATTTTAAAGAAGTCTTTCTCCTTATTATCAAAAAGTGGCTCTCTCCCCACCCCATCTTTATAGTAGTAAGTTTTTAAATCAGAGCTAAAAAAAAAAAGTTCTGGTGCCTCAAAAGCCCAGATGCTAAATGTAGAAACCCATTAGCCCATCTTGCCAGGTGAGTCACAAAACCTTCCCTGGGATAGTGCTCACAAAGCCTGCTTCAGGTACACACACACACACACACACACACACACACACATACACACTCACGCAAAACACCCAAAGGCCTGCTTTCTGAATCTACCTATTCTCTGAATGGCATGTCAGACCTGCCTTTTATCTAAATAAGGGATATGGTTCTCAGTCCTAAGAGCCATTGGGAAACATCTCAACAACCTGAGAAGAACAGGAGTGTGTTACTCTGGTCCTTTTCAAACTTTTAATGAAACTCTAATATGAAAACCCATATACTAGTACATCCATTCAGGTGCCAATCACGGGGGCAGCAGCTGGTGGCCAACATAACCCTTTCATGATGGAGGGAAGTCCAGCCAGTATTTTGCTAGCTATTCATTGGAAAAGCCATTTTTTGCAAGAAGATCATGACTATCAAATGAAGACTAAGAATCATTTTGAATGGCAGTTTTCCAGATTAGCCAAAACTTTAAAAATGACCTAAAAATGACTGAGACAGGAGAAGTCACTGGTATTAGGGAAATCAAATCAATATTATTGGACATTTTCAATGAGCACCCAACGCCTTCCTTCTTCAATTGGCTCTGAACAAAATAAAAAGTAAGATTATGAGCAGCAGGTGGAGGATCAATCTATCACCTTTTCCATCCTAACATGTAAGTCACCTAATCATCAAGGTACTGGCTTCCAAGTTCCCCTTCTGGTCCACACAAGAGAAATCAACACATTGTGTAGAAAAACAAGAGAGGGGCTTCATGGAACCTCATTGTCTGCTAACCTGGGACCCTATCTTCACAGACGTGTTTGGGACGCCTTTCAAAACAAATGCATTTTTAATTTAAAAGTAATATAAATGTCTTATTTGAGTGGCAGGTAATTGAAATTATTTCCATTGTTGGTCAGTGTGAAAGATACAAATGTATATCCATGTGATCTTGCAGGATGAGAAGTAAGCCAGACCAAATTCCTCAGATCAAGGCAGAAGTGCAAGAGGTTCTAGTACAGCAGGGGTGGGGAACGTCCAGCCCACGGGCCCTATAAGACCCAAGAAGTCATTGGGTCTGGCCATGCCAAGCCATTAGGGATGAGTTAATTAAATGTTTGACTAAACATAGCAGGCTAATTTTTAAGTTGATAATTTTGTATGGCCCGAGAATGATGTTATAAATATCCAAATGGCCCTTGTCAGAAAAAAATAAAGGTTCCCCACCCCTGTTAAGTAAAGAGTGGCCCCCCCAGAGGGCACAGGTGGTGGTGCAGGCTCCTGAAGGGTACGGAAGAGGCTCAAGCTCAGTGGCTAGCAGAGGATGCAGATACCCTCTAAGCTCGCTTATTCCTGCCATTCCAATCATGTGGGCTTCAGCAGCGACTTTGCCTAAATAAGCAAGTCCAGAAGATTTAAAAGACAAAGGCGTTTGGATCCATCTACTTTCAGGACAGACCTTCTTCCAGTCCATTGTAGCATCTAACAGATGCACGGCGAAGATGGATCTGTGACTAGCCTTCTCTTTACAGCGCTACAAATGTGTGTGGCTAATTATACAACCACCTGCGGTGGTACAGATGGTAGCCCCTCAGCTCCAGCTGGAGCCCTCACCACGGCGAGGAGATGCCTAGCAGAGGCAGCTGCTGGCCCTGGCGGCCGAAGACTGGAGTGATCTGGCCAGTTTTCCCTTTTCCGTTTCTAAACGGCAGCTCGGGTGGACGAGGTTGCCAGTTGCCGGCGCTTTAGAATATTCCTACAGGGGGCTGGGCGGGCTGGCATGCCTGGCGTTTTGCAGTTCTGGAGCCTTGTTTACTTCCTTTTAATTCAGTGTTTGGGGGGGGGGGGGGGGCATTTGACCAAAGGAAGTTACTTCACTGGATTTCTTTTTTTTTTTAAATTCATTTCAGAAATGAAGCAAGAGAGAAAGAAAAATATCAATGATGAGAGAGAATCACTGATTGGCTGCCTCCTGCACGCCCCACACTGGGAATCGATCCTGCAACCAGGGCATGTGCCCTGACCAGGAATCGAGCAGTGATCTCCTGATTCCTAGGTTCAACCACTGAGCAACACTGGCCAGGCTCATTTGATTTCTTTATGACTTCTTTTATTCCACTTTATTGAGCTCTGAAAAATATGAAAAGGTAATTATTTAAAAACAGGTATGCCGTGTATTAGTTATGTCATAACAATGGCTCGTAGGCCTGTACCCTTTAGAAAGGGGAGGAGATGAAGGCACAGGCGCCCATGGACAGGAAGAACCCACAACTGAGTCCAGGCACTGAGTCCACTAGGGAATGTTCCATCACATCTCAGTGACCTTTGCCCCTTGAGAGCTTGCTGTCAACACCTAGGAATTCCTATGTCATTGATGTTTGAGAATGTCTCCTAGATTATTTTATGAAGCTATAAGTGTGAGGAGCAGTAATATGGAGAACACACACATTTTATCTGATGCACAGCTTCTGAAGATCTGAATCCCATTACAGACTGGCATTTTCCACTTCTAAGGAAGGTCTTCTCCCTGCTTGTGAACAGGTCTACAGAGCCAAACTGGATAGCAGCCTCCCTCTGGTCTGGCTGTGAAAGACAATGGAGGTGTTAATTTTATGTGGACCTAAGGCCAACGTGCTTCTTTTGAGATATTGAAAAGCAGCTTGAGGTTTATTGCTTCTCTTTGAAATGGCTGTTCCAACACACAGCACACAGCTATTTGGAAACCGCTAAGCAGTTTTGAAAACATGATGAGGTCAGACATCTGCCCAGGCCATCCTGTGACCATGGAGAGCCGTCTGCACTGAAAACCCTTTGTAAGCCAGTCCCTGGAGAGATTTATGGTTTATCAGCCAGAGCACATGGAAGGCTTGCCAATTACATTAATTTCCGGTTTATCTATTCTTCTTTATCACATTCCTCAGGTAAAATGAGACATTACTCCTGTTAACATTATCATTCTACCACACTACCTCATTTCAAAACTTACTATAAAGCTACAATAATCAAGACAGTGTGACAATGACATAAGGATAGGCTTAGAGACTAAGAAACTGAATTCAGAAATTAACCCTTTATTTGAGGTCAAATAATTTTTAACAACTTTCCCAAGGCAATTCAATGGTAAAGAATAGTCCTTTTTTTAACAAATGGTGCTTGGAATGATTGGATATCCATAAGAAATAACAGAATTTTGAAAACCTACGACCTTTAGCACATGCATAAGCAAAAATTGACTTTAAAAAATGGATGATAGACCTAAATACTAGAATTATAAAATTGGTGGTGGTGAGGGGCTGGGCCTGGGTCTTACTGGGAACACTTTGCCAGGAATTCAATGTGTTTTCACCTAAACAGACAGTACAGAAGCAAAGTTTTGAGGAGCAAAACCACAAAAGGCATGTGGACTTAGCGAATATTTCCGCAGCTTGAAAGAGATGAGCCCACGGCAGAGTGGAAACGAGGAAATGTGGGGGTGCTTTTAGGGTGCAAAGGGAGAAAGGGTGAGACAAGAAATCCACAGGTGAGAAGTTTTTGGAGGGTCAAACACCTGCAGAAACTATTCAACAGAACTTTAAAGATGGAAAAAAAGAATTCACATTTATTTTCTCTGCCTTACACTTTACATACGACATCTCACTTCTTTTCCTAATAACCCTCTAAGGCAGTGAGCATGATTGCCACTTTGCAGATGAGCTGAGGCCTGTCAGTCACCTGTGCAAGGTCACACAGCTGGAAACTAGAAGCACAATGCAAACCTACGGGTGCCTGCCTCCACCACAGCCTGCCTTTCCCAATGTGTCCATTATACATGCTGACACCCAGAAAGCAGGGAGCCTGCACCCTCATAAACCCTCTCCATCCGTATTCACTGACACTCTGTTTGCCCGAGACTCCCACACGTGATGTCTCAGGAGGCAAGGCCACCCAGCAGCTGTGCCTCACTGCTCACTATGAGCAAGTTCAGGCTGTAAATGTTGCTCCCCGAGCAGCACGGGACCGAGAGGCTCCCTGGAGGAAAGGAATCATGCCTGCTCGTGAGGATTTACAGCCAGGACCACAGAGCCCTTCAGGAGGACGCCTTGCAGAGGGGCCCCGAGGAGTCCACACAATGAACAGAAAAAGGGGACGGATGTGGAAGGCAGATCAAAACACTGACAACACAGGAAAGGACTTGACCACCGGCCCGGAGAACAGTGAACAGCCCCTGCTGCAACGCCGCTGCGATATTAAGCCTACCTTCTTTAGCAAATCTGTATACTTTGTCCAGTCCTTCCCGTCAAAGGCCAAAGGACACGGATGAAGATGGCAGTAGAAATGACTGTGTGACTTGCAGGTGGCAAGACAGGTGCGTGGTGCCAGCTCTGCATGCCGTCTCCTGGGCTGAAGGGAAGGACTGAAGACTTAGATGGCTGGAGGCTGGCTTTGAACTTCGATAACTAGTCCTTCGGAGTGCTTGTGTGATAATGATGACAACTCAGGTTCGCCGAACACGTGCCGCGTGCCTTGCCTGGGTTATCTATTTATTATTCGCAATCTTATGCGAACCCACGATTATCCTCACTTAGATGAGGGTCTGAACAGTGCCAGCAGGTAGCAAGTTTAAAATTAGGTCTACTCAACCTTCACAATGAAGCCATTCCCTATAGCTCGAGGTACATCCCTATTGCCCCAAATGTGGTCTAATCATGTGTATTTTTGCTCCTCTCCTCCCCACCAAAATGGCAGTGATTGTGGTTTATAAATAATCGAAACGTCTCTCTTACTTTTCTGGCATTTCCTTAGGGTTTCTGCTTTTAGAATATTCTAATTTCACTCTAGCAAAGTGCATTAATCACTATGGAAACGGTTAATTCATTGATAAGAGTGGAGATCTTTTATTAATAAGGATACAGCAGCCTATGTGACCCGTCATCAGTAGCTCTGCCAAGAGAGATACCCCAGAAACAATGTATGGCAGCCTAGGCCTGTGGCCTCAGCACAGCCTGCTGCAGGATGTGAATGTAGGGCAGCCACTCCTGGCGATCACCCAGCATCCCCTGAGGGTTATTAAGTACTGGTCTCCCCAGACCTCATTCCCAACCCTGCCAAGAGCTCAGCTGCCTGCTGAGCACAAAGTGGTCCTCGCCCTCCTCACCCCAGTTTCCCCCGAGGGCTTTCAAGTGACTTGTGAGGTGGCCAAACAGTTTCTGGGCCTAATTAGCTCCCCCACCAACTGGAGCACTCCCTCCCCAAACCCTGTGGCCTTCACACAAAAGCTGCAAATTGCTTTCCAACCTTTGAAGCCATCCCAGGAAGTTCCCAGGCAGCCCACAGACAGAGCATCCTAGCTGCGCCTTCAGTGCCCCGCACCCTCTGATCAAAACCCCTGGCAAAAGGCCAGAGAGCAGCCCCTGATGGGCGTGGCCTTTGGAGAAGCTGACGCCTGAGGTCATTGGAGCCAGTTGGCTGAGGGACAACAAGGAGACTGCATGCAGAAGCCCAGCCTCTGAAGTCCACTGTGTGGACCTGGCCACTCAGATTCAGGTCATCCCAAAGGCTCTGGATCCTCCCCTCCTCCCTTTTCTCTTCCTCCTCCTCCTCCTTCTCTTCCTTCTCCTCTTCCTCCTCCTCCTCCTCCTCCTCCTCCTCCTCCTCCTCCTCCTCCTCATTCGCCTCCGCCTCTCCTGGGCAGCGTTGGCATCCAGGCTTCCAAGCTCAGAGGGCATCAAAGTCTGGGACAAGGGCGCTTCCTGCATGTGGCGCTCTCCTCCTCCTCCCCACCTGCTTGCTGCTCTTTCCAGGCAGCCCAATTCTGGCTCCAACACCTTTTAGCAAAAGGACTCGGGACTTGTTCCTTGACGCTCCAAGCCTCGGTTCCCTGGTCAGACTGCCCGGTGTGCATTCTAGCACCACCACTCAGTAGCCCGCAATATCGGGAAAGTAACCTCTCTCTGTCTTTTGTGGCAAGTGAGAATAATGACAGCACCTATTGCACAGGCAGGAGCTGGAGCCCCAGGGGCCTACCTGTGAGCCTGGAGTCAGAGGGGGAGGGGTGGGTGGTAGGAGCTGAGCCATGACAGAGATGCAGACACCCCTGGTGACATCCCTCTTCGGCCTAACGGCAGCCAGTGAACCACACGGCCTGAGAAAGGCAGCTCGCAGAGTCCCACCGCTGCAGTACAGAGCTGAGCAGGGAGGGTGGCAGTACATCTGAGCACAGACCAGCACAGGCCAGCACGCTGCCCCAGGGGAGGGGGGTGGGGGGTCTGCAGGGCTAAATGAGCCACACGAAGCCCCTCCCACTGGGACCGGCACTTGCCGGGTGATGGATGTGTCCTGTGGCCGTTAGTAGTTGTGATGGTTCATTTCATGTGTCAGCTTGACTGGCCATAGGGTGCCCAGATTAGACATTGTTGCTGGGCATGTCTGTGAGGGTGTTTCCTGGTGAGATTAGCATCAGAATCTGTGGTCCCAGTCAAGCAGGTGGCCCTCCCCCGTGAGGGTGGGCACCATCAGTGCTTGGGGGGCTTGGATAGAACAAAATGGAGAGGAAGGAAGCTTCACCCCCTTTTCCTGCCTCACTGCTTGAGCTGGGACCTTTCATCTCATCTTCTCCTGCCCTCCGACCGGGATTTACAGCATCAGCTCCCCTGGTTCTCGGGCCTTCAGACCTGAACTGAGTTATGCCACTGGCTTTCCTGGGTCCCCGGCTTATGGATTGGGGGACTTCTCAGCCTCTGTAACTGTGTGAGCCAATTCCTCCTATTGGATCTCTATGATGTATCTCTATATCCCACTGGTTCTGCGTCTCAGCAGAACCCTGGCTAACACAGGAGCCGCGTCATCATGGTGGCAGTGATGACAGAACCATGCAGACAGCTAAGCCCCATGGCCACGTGTGGGTCTCCGTCTGGCCTGGGCCATTGTGTCAGCCACGGTAATGCTGCCCTCCTGAATCCAGACCACAGAAGGCCCTTCTTCAGTTCTGACTGCAACCCAACACACACAAACCCAGAACATTCCCCTTTGCCCTTTCTTCTCTATTGTTCCCAAAGCCCAGACTGCTGTTGAAAAATGTCACAGAAATGTGCCAACCAAGTGGGCGTATCCATCCCAGAATGCAGCCTGCCATTGTTGGGGTCACCTGGTGTCCATGGGACACTGTCCTCACTATGGCCCCTCTCAGAAGATCATCCCCCCTCCTCTTTTACCAAATCAGGGTTACAGAAAACTCCTCTCCTCTCCCACAAGTCAGCTTTAAGTGCAGGATAGTAGTTAAGGGTATAGACGCTGGAATTGGGTCTGAAACCCAGCTCTACATGGACTTGCTATGTAACAATAACAAATCGCCTAACAGAGGAAACATGCTTGGTAGTGGCTCTATAAAGTGACATCATCTTTGCAGAAAGCAACTTTGCAAGTGGTGACAGGAATCATAAAAATGTTTACACTCTTTGACCCAAGAATATCAATTTGGAGAATTTATCCCGAGAAATTAATTCTAAAGGAAAAGGAAATGTTATCTGCAAGGCTGTTTCTAGCTGCCCCAAATATTATCACTTGCAACTAGAAGCAGCTATTGCTCAGAGACTGACTAACCTGCCCCAATGCTGTGTCCATGGGGGGCGGGGGGATGTTCTGCGATGTGGCGATTACAATGGAAGAAAGAAGAACAGTATTGTGACTCATTGTTCCCATCACCGCATCCAGGCACTCTATTCAGGCCTGAAATGGACCACAGGGTGATGTGAGGAAAAGGAAGTTAGAACCAAACAGCCATAAATACAACAACAATTTAAAATTTGTCTTTTAAAACCATAAAATGGAAACAGGCAGTTGAATCTTGATATAATTTGTGCTACAAATGGCTAAGTGTTCTTTGCCCTTACTTCATTCAGCAGGTAGAAAATCATTGCATTCCTATTTGGTGGCAGATTAAGGAGCCGTGACACAGAGACAAAACACAGTGGTCCCTGCCATGACCATCTCAGCATCTAGACAGCTGCTCAACACAAACTTGCTCTATTAGCAAAGAGGAAAACAAGAATTGCTCTGAAAAAACCAAGATGACTGGGGCCGATAAAGGTGTTTTTGGAGGAGGTGTCACCTGAGCTAAAAGAAGAACTTTCCCAAGCAGAGAGGGACTGGGAGAATAATGGAACGCAGATAATTTATGTAAAAGAGTGTGGTTCCTTCCAGGAACTGCAGGTGGCGCCATAGAGCTGCATGGTGGCATTCTGGAGGGTGGATGGAGGTTAAGGCATGAGAAGTAAATAAGCCAAATCAAAAAAGACAGACACTTGGTCAGCTGTGAACTGTAAACAGAAGGTTCTGGAAAGTCCTGAAAGACTTGAAGAAGGAAACTGATCGAATGACAACTAGCTGCAGACAAGATGATGAGTTAATGATGTTTAGGTGACTGTTTGACATGAATTGTTTAATAGAGTAAATGTGTAATTGACAAAGACAAAATCAAATTATTCTTAAAGGAGACTCATCTCCTTCTCCTATGCCTACTAATATTCTTAAGGCCTATATCTTTTGTCTTGAAATAATAAAAATACATGCATTCGACCATGCTTACTTTAGCTACCCCTCCCGAGTTTGGGGATGTGAGGGTAATGTCTCCTATGTCTACTCTTCCATCTCAAACTTTCTCCTGAACCTACTTCAGTGAGACTTCTGCCCCTGTGATCCTACGGGACCAGTTTCCTTAAGAATCTCTGTCAAACAACCCATTGATTTATTGTTGCTAGGAAACAGGAACCAAGTGAGGTTCTAGGATGGAAGAGAAGACGGTACTTTGAGGATATATGGTGCCAGGGGTGGGACAGATAAAACGCAGAGATCAGCAGGGGCTCGCCTGCTCTGAGGAGAGCTGGACAAGATGAGCTCAAAACTCTCACTTCCATTGGCTCTCAATGTTTAAATCCTCCCTACACCATTTCTAAAAATTACTCCAGAGTCTCACTCCAAAATCATGACTTTCTCTACCTCCTGTACTGCCGAAGCTGTCTCTGCGTGTCCCCTCAGTCCAGGGAGACCCACTCAGATGGGACTCTCCGCCCCTTTTATGAGACTTCCTCTCCCCACCAAGAAAGAAAAAAGGTCACACAGCACCAAAAATATGCATACATCATGAATTTCACTGCAGAATTTATAGGGCAGGGAGGGGAGAGCGAGGGGATATTTGCATAGAAATCGTGCCAGCAAATAGAAATTGTTGCCCAGCTCATCAACCATGGGGAACAGGTTGGAGAGGATGGGAGTTCCCTGCCTTTGCCTCACCTGCGCTCTGTCTCATCCATCTTCTTGCCCCTTTCTCCAGACGCTCTCCCTGTGAGGCAGAGCCTGTGAGTATTCAGCAGGTCCCCCTGGAAATAACGTGTTCCTGGGATTTCCGTTTTGCTTGTCATTGCCTCCATGGCTTGGGGAAGTCACTTAACTTCTCTGAGCCTCAGATGCCTCTTCCATAAAGTAAGGATAATCATCGGTATAATATTTTAAAACAGTTAATGTGCTCTTCTCTTCTGCATTTCTATGTACACAATCTGTGTTATCCATCTAAATGGTCCATCTGCCGTGCCTGGGGCAGAGGTAAGAAAATGAAGACAGGAGAGAATTACTCTAGCTCTTTTGAAAACAGACAATAGTATTGAAATGTAGGTTTTGTCCAGAAAGAGATTTTTCTAAATTCCTTTAGCTCGCTCCTTTAACATATCAGGAGTTGTCCTGGTGTCACTGATATTACACTTCATATAAGGGAGTTCCCAGTCCAATAAAAAGAATGGGAGAAGCCCGTCTTTTGTGAAAAGGCCAGTGAACGATGGGGAGATGGAAGGCAGAGATGCAGGGGGGAGGTGAACCACAGTACACCTATCATCTGACTCTAAGTCAACGTTTCGGCAGGGGGAGGGGGGAGTTGGGGGGAAGGACCAGTTAGGAACCGATTACAGTAATTTAGAAAGATTTAATGGAGACTTGGACCTTGGTAACTACCAACAGGGATTTAAAGAGAGGACACAGATATTCAAGAGGGAGAACTACCAAGTGTTGGTGGACGACTGGCTACCCTCCCATTTATAAATTGTCTTTATAATCTGCTGCATGTGTTATTTTTTATATCATCTTCCTAACATCCTCTCCCTTCCTGGTTTCCATGACTTCCTACTACATCGCCCTTCTGCCTCCTCTCTGAAATCACCTCCTCTGCTAACGAGTTACCTTGTTTTTCGTGGCATAAGAGGCTACAGACATTTCTAGAAGGGGAAGTGGCTGCTGTGTCTTGGGGCTATGCTGGTGTTTGCAACCCATCGGACAACAAATCTTACAAGATTTTCTTGAATCTTGTGAAAAGTCTAATAACGCTACCCTACCCTGGCAGTTACTATTACACTTAACGCAAAAGGGGGAAAAAGCTAATTTATTTTCCAAAATCAACCATCTCAGCCCTCAGAGGTTCAGAAGAGTGGCTCTCCAGTATCTGCCTATTGCAATAAACAGGCTTTCAATTAAATCTTAGGTGCCCTAATTTTCTTTTCATAGAATCACATCCCATGGAAGTGTCAAAGTTGGAGAAAGTATAACTGTTTGACAATTGAAGGTAGAACTATAATAGAGGGATTCAAACCAGCTCATTGGTTCACACAATAGATGTTTCTATGATGAGGAAAATGGTGTAGAGGATCTCCCCCTCTCCGAAATTACATTCATTGTGTACTGACATGATGCCAAAGGGATCCCATCCGCAGATGTAAAATATTCGGGCTGCAGGCTCTGCGGCTGAATGGCTGAATGCCAACCTTTCAGTCCTCCTCCTCACTGTCTTTAGCAATACAAAGCAAATAAAATGAGGTCTCTTTCACAAGAGCATGAAAAGTTCTTACTGTATAATGCAAATTCCTCTCACCAACGGTGGACTGATAGTCCAATTACTTCAACGTATTTGCACATTTCACACTAAAACAGTATGCCATTTATATTGTCATCAAAGTTCATGTTCTGTCTGCATTTCCCAAGCTTGTTCTGTGGGGGTGTGAAGGAGGGCAATCAGATAGTCCACCTGGACATCATTTTAAAACTGTCAGGGGAAAGGTAGCCATTTAGAAATAACTGCAGAGTTCAAAAGTTTCCATTTTGCCATTTATCTGCCATTGTTGTATATCTCAGCAGGTGGAAGAGTGAATGAATATCTTGTAATAAGATTGGGAGTCATAGAGAAGGCCCACAATAGCCAATTGCACAGTATCTTAATTTAGAGATGCTTCTTTGGAAATGATATGTTCATTTGACATTTCCCTGGGAAAATAATGGAGTGGGAAACAAACATTTCTTAAAACTCTTGGGGCAACCATTCAAAAACTGAAGTGTGTATAGGGAGAGTGGTCCTTTGTGGCTGACTGTGACCCTAGAGTTCTGAACTATTTTCAGAGTCAGCCCATCTCCAAGAAACATAGTCTACAACCATAATTCCATGTTGTTTGAAAAGATCTCAGTGAATGTAAGAAGACATCTATAATATGAAATGTCGTCAAAGAAAGGGCCTGGCAAGGGGGTCATTAGATACACACTCAAGGCAGATGCCTGATGGGAAAGACCAGAGGTGATATCCTCTGAAAGTCAGAGATTTAAAAGGCAAGTGGAAGGAGGAACTCTTAGAGGGAAGAGAGGAGGACAGACAGCCCAGAGGGGCCTTGCTCTGGCGCTACGGCCTTGGACCGAGCTGGTTTGAGCACCGGCTTACATCACAGGGCCTAAGCAAGCCAGTCTGTTAGCATCCAAGCACTCCTTTTGCATCTGTAAATGAAATCATGTTACATCTAGCTCAATGCAAAACACGTAGCACAGGGCCTTGTACGTGAGAAGAGAGCAATTGTAATTAGCTGTTAGTGTAGTGATAACAGTAAGTACACCCCAGTGGTTCTCAACCTTCTGGCCCTTTAAATACAGTTCCTCATGTTGTGACCCAACCATAACATTATTTTCGTTGCTACTTCATAACGGTAATGTTGCTACTGTTATGAATCATAATGTAAATATCTGATATGCAGATGGTCTTAGGCAACCCCTGTGAAAGGGTCGTTCGACCGCCAAAGGGGTCGCGACCCACAGGTTGAGAACCGCTGCCTTAGACCCAGGCAAGGGGGCCTACATCAAGCATGTCAAACTCAAAGGCTAACATGGACCAAATACACGAGTTTTTGGCCTGTGGGCCGCGAGTTTGACATTCTTGGCCTACATGATTACGAGTGTTCTCCTGATTTTCTAAAGACACTTTTGGGTCTTGGGCAAGCAATGTTATCAGGAAGGGTACATCAGGCCGGGACTGGGAATAGTCCAGGGGTTTCATTTCTCTCTTTTGAGATGTTCTCCAACTCTCAATTCCCACTTCTATGTGTGGGGTTGACCAGATGCCCTATGGCTCTCCAAGACTCTTGCCCAGTAAATTATCCAGGAGCCTAGTGGCTAATCGCTGATTCTAGGGTGTGGCCTGGCAGGAGAACTGCTCCCAGTGGCCAGCGTGCGATTTCTGTTGTGGGAATCATGCCAGATTTGTCCATCAAAAAGGTGCTGACATTGATTTGTGCTGATTCAAATTGTTGGTATAGATAGGGGGGTTATAAAAATATCTTCCAAGGGTCCCTACACACCTTAGGGGTGGCCCTGGTAATAAGATGCACTTTGCAGCATTGGCTACCCTTCTTCTGTTCCCATTCAGAAAGAGGATTCCAGAAGTTCAGGAGAAACATAGCCAGGAAATTCTAGATGACCCAGGATGCTACAAAAGCAAATTACCCCAAGCCCTTTAATTACTTCAAACCAGCAGACCACTGTAAGTTACTGGTGAGCGCTCCTAAACCTCCACCAGTCCCAGGAGATGTTTGACACCTAGATAAGTATTTTAAAAGTTACCACTAGTGCCCTAACCGGTTTGGCTCAGTGGATAGAGTGTCGACCTGCGGACTCAAGGGTCCCGGGTTCGATTCCGATCAAGGGCATGTACCTTGGTTTCAGGCACATCCCCAGTAGGGGGTGTGCAAGAGGCAGCTGATCGATGTTTCTTTCTCATCGATGTTTCTAACTATCCTTCTCCCTTCCTCTCTGTAAAATATATATTTTTTAAAAAGTTACCACTAGTCCAAAAAAATGAAATCAAAATGATGAGTCCACATTTTGCCTACCAGAAGAAAAAAAAACTGTTTTAAATAATTATTCCAAACACTAACCAAGATGAGTGAAAGAGACATTTAACGAGATTGCTGGTTGTCCCATAAAACGGTTCAGCCTTTGGGACAGCAATTTTGTAATATATGTGACAAGAATTTAAAATGCTTGTGCCCAGTTATGTCACTTCTGGGAATCTAGCCTAAGGAAATTATCATAAATATAGAAAAACCTGTCAACTTTTCTCTGCATAACTGCTGGCCTCCATATCCTTTATTTTTCTGTTTTGTAAGAACTTCTGGAGAACCAAGTAAAACATGAATTACACCTTCGGCTACTCCTGGGGACAGATATAATGGATTTAGTCATATTTTTATTAGAGCTAGCATTTATTGATTCTTTATTAAATGCCACACAGGGTATGAAGTGTTGTATATGGGCTAATTCATTTAATATTCACCACCACACAAACAATTCTTAGGATTCCTCAAGAAACAGAAATCCCAGCTCCAGCGCCACTGTGGCTTAAACCATGAGGGAAAGTTATAATAATAACAAGAAATCCAGAGGTAGGTGATGAATTCGGTGGTGCCATCAAAAAAGCACCCAGGTGCTCCCATCATCCTCTCCCCCATCCTAGGCTGCTGGGTCCCTTGTGGTCATAAGATGCTCACCGTGGCTCCAAGCTTCACATCCAGACAAGTATCTAACAGAGATATCTTCAGGTCTCCTTGACCAGAATGCATTTCATGCCCATTCCTAAACCAATTCCTAGTGTTAGCATATAAAATAGAGAATAAAAATTTTCATGTTAAGTCTTAATAGCCTTTAAGTCTCCTTTGTCCCACAAAGAAAAACCCTATATTTGTCCTTTGAGTTTTCCCACTCTTCTTGTCCTCTAGAGAAGCAAAATGTCTTCTCAAAGGGAAAGAGATCAAGTTGTTTTACATTTAAAAAAAAAAATTAGGGTCCTGGCCAGTGTGGCTCAGTTAGTTGGAGCATTGATACATGCACCAGAAGGTCAAGGGTTGGATTCCCAGGGTCAGGGCACATACTCAGGTTGCGGGTTCAATCCCTGGTCAGGGAGTGTGGTACAGGAAGCAACTAATTAATGCATCTCTTTCACATCAATGTTTCTCTCTCTCTCCCTTCCTTCCTCTCTAAAATCAATTTTTTTAAAAGAAATTAGGGATATGGGGAAAGACATAAAACTGCTTAAGAAATGCAAGAAAGTAATTCTTGAGGGAGGTACATGGAGAGAGCATCCAAAAGTCGGTCTCAGTGAACCATAAATGACATTGTTTTCTTTTTTAAAAAATTCTTTATTGTTTAAAGTATTATAGTATTACGTATATCTCCTTTTTGTAAAGGCTTTGGAAACCTGGAGAAAGTATAGGTGTTTAGCAGTTGATGTGGCAAAATATTAAACTTTCATTATTTAAGGCTCAAACCCCTTCTCCTGGAGACCGTCCCCTTTCCTTAGAAAAACATCCCTTCAGTGAACCTGTAGTGAGAGTCCATCATGATGTCTATGGTTGAGCCTTGTCAGATGCCAGAAAGAAGTGACTACCCATTGCTCAGTGCTCAGGGGCTGACCTCCCGAGCATCATCAGGAAGCGCACACACAGCTTCTATCCATCTGAAGATCAGCACTGGGAAACAAGTGCCCTAAAAATAATGCATCAGGCTCCCCGAGTGGCCAGCCTGGTTCACTCTCTGCAGAGACCCCCTGCGATTGCCTCAGGCTCTGATAAATATCCGAGAAAGCTTTTCCCAAGCTCCCGATGCTATTAGGTAGGATGGGGAGAGAAGCTGATGTTGTGAGAGGCATGCCTGTCCGAGGGACACAATAAAATAGATAGCATGGTATGAGTGGGAAGGGACAGAGCAGCTCAGGAGTTCATTCAAGCTTAACCCCTACATTTTTCATGATGCTGACATGTTTGGGACCTTCAGCTCTCCAAGATCTTTGCTACCTTGTCCAAGATGAGTAAGTCACTTGACCAGTATAAGTCTCCATTGTTGCTCACTATAAATTGAAGATATTACCTTACAGAATGATTTAGAAAAGTTTTAAACAATATATGTATATGTGTACATCATTTATATATAACTTTTACATATATAGATATAGATATAGATACATATATATATATATATATATGTATGTATGTATATATATCTGTGTGTATATATACACATGAATTCGTGCACCTTGAAAGAAACTGTGGGCTGTGAGGCTGCAGTGGGCACAGGGGAGGGTCTCAGCCCATCCTCCATGCCCCCACCTGGCCCCTCCTACCATGGCCCAATTGGGGCCAGTGCCAGCAGTGGGTGTGAGCAGCAGTTGCTGCCCTGATTGCCCCTCAGGAGCAGGAGGAGATCACCCCTCAGGAGCAGGAGGAGGTGGAGAAGCCCTTGGGGGTGATAGGGGCCAGCAGCCATTGCTCGCACCTGCTGATAGTGCTGAGCAATCAGGACCAGCGCCGGGCACAGGTGAGAGTGGCGGCTCTAGTGCCAGGTGCTGGCAGTGGGTGCAAGCGGTGCTTGTGCCAGCAGTGGGTGCGAGCAGCAGCTGCTGGCCCCAGTCGCCCCTCAGGAGCAGGGGGAGGTGGAGAAGCCCTGAGGAATGATTGGGGCTGGCAGCCGCCGCTTGCACCACTGACGGTGCCGAGCAATCGGGGCCGGGGCCAGGACCAGCAGCGGATGCAAGTGGGGCCAGCGCCGGCAGCAGGTGTGAGCACCTGGCGAGACCACGGTGTGCAGGAGCAAAGAATTTTCAGTAACTACCAGAGGCTTGCCCTGATGACAGCGACTGGCACCCCACCCCACCTTGATCTGCTGTCCCCGCTCACCTGCTCCACCATCCTGCTGCGGCTGATGCCTGCCATGTTCTGCACTCTGCCACCTGTTGCAGATGCCCCCCATGTTCTGCGCATGCCCCCTGTTGGTCATCGCACATCATAGCAACCGGTTGTTCAGTTGTTTGGTTGTTCTGCCATTCGGTCTATTTGCATATTAGCCTTTTATTATATAGGGTAGTCCAAAACGTGTGTAGTATCTAGAATAATATAAGTGAGTGATCTTTTACATTCTCCTCTTCAGCATTGGTAAATGTTATAATGTCTGGCCTATCAAGCATTATCATAAAAGAGGCTCAGAGAAGCTTGAGCAGCCATATTTTCAACAATGAGTCATTCAGCCCGGCTGCTATGTCTTAGTGGTTGAGCATCGACCCATGAAGCAAGAGGTCACTGGTTCGATTCCCGGTCAGGGCACATGCCCAGTTTGTGGGCTTGATCTCCAGTAGGGGGCATGCAGGAAGCACCGATCAATGTTTCTCTCTCTTGGCGTTCCCATTTCTCTAACCCTCTCCCTTCCTTTGTTTTGTCTTGTGTTTGTTTGTTTTTTAAAGGTAAAACAATGAGCGTCCAAATTCAAGTGCAGCTCAGTGAACTGCAACATCTGGAGGTTAGCAGAGCTGGACTGTGGTTCTCACTTAGCCATTCACAAGTTGAGCGTCATCCATGATTGATTTGCATATATAAAATCATCCTTGCATCCCTGAAATAAATCCTACTGATCATGGTGTATGATCCTGTTAATTTAGTACTAAATTTGGTTTGCTAATATTTCTTTGAGAAGTTTTGCATCTATATTCATCAGGGTTGTTGGCTTGTAATTTTTTTCGTAGTGTCTTTGGTTTTGGTATCGGGGTAATGTTGGCCTCATAGAATGAGTTTGAAAGCATTCCTACCTTTTCAATTTCTTGGAGTAGTTTCAGAAGGATAGGTATTAATTTTTTGCAAATGTTTCATAGACTTTACCTGTGAAGCCATCTAATCCTGGACTATTGTTTGCTGGGTGGTTTTTTTTTATTACTAATTCAATTTTGTAACTGGTAATCAGTCTGTTCAGATTTTCTGTTTCTTTATGATTCAGTCTTAGAAGGTTTATGTTTCTTAGACTTTTCCATTTCTTCTAGGTAGCCCAAGCTGTTGGTATACAATTGTTTATAGTATTCTCTTGTGATCCTTCATAGTACTACGATCTCAACTGTAACTTCTCTTTCATGTCTGATTTTATTTATTTGGGCCCTCTCTCTTTTTTTTTCATAATGAGCCTGGCTAAAGGTGTATCAGTGAAATAAACAATTCTTAAAAATTGGAAACTTGGAGAAGGAGCCCCATGGAGCTGAATCTCAGACCTCTGAGAAGAACACTGCTGGGCTGGGCCTGGTGTCTCTACGTTTAGAGCAAGACTCCAGGGACTCGGGACTCAGATCTGAGGAGGCACTACCCTGCTGATGTCTTCAAGTGGAGGCACCATGAGCCTGAATCCAACAGCGAACTGATTCCGCTGCTGCTACAGAGAGCACTGCTGCTTCTGGGGTGATGCTCTCTGAACGGTGAACTGATGGAAAGCCACAGGGAGCTCACAGGAAGAAGCAAGGTCCCTTCTCCGTCATTCACCCAGAATCTCAAGCCTAAGTGTAGCAGGGCTGTGTTTGTGCTTAAAAGTAATAACTTAATAAAGTTGCCAGTAAAGGGTTCTGGAAGACATAAATGAAAGAAAATGAGCAGAGAAGAAATAAGGAAGGACAGGTTGACTGCTGGACGTTACTGAAGATAAATAACCCCATGGTATTTAAAGTAAGAATAATGCCAACACCTACCAATGATTTTGCTCTACAATGTGCTAAGCTCTTTGCCCATTTGCACTCTTGTTCTCTGACAACTCTATGACTGAGGATTTATTCTTCTCATTTTATAGATGAGAAAGCTGAGGACCAGAGAGGCTTAGGGCCTTGCTCAAAGTCACAGAGTGAATAAACTCTGGAGGATTTGAACCTGGGTGTATTTAGTATTAAAGCCCACACTCCTCTCTCTCTTCAACCTCATGCTTCTTGGCTAATGTGTATTTGGAAAGTTAGCATTTTATGCCTGGCGGGCGTGGCTCACCTATGAACCAGGAGGTCATGGTTCAATTCCTGGTCAGGTTGCGAGCTTGATCTTCAGTGTGGGGCATGCAGGAGGCAGCCGATCAAGATCAATGTTTCTCTCTCATCATTGATGTTTCTATCTCTCCCTCTCCCTTTCTGTCTGAAATTAATAAAAAATATATTTTTTAAATTCTGGGTACCGGGAGAAAGAGAGGACTTGGTGTGTGGGACGCAAGTGGTGTGTGCATGTGTGTGTGTGTGTGTGTGTGTGTGTGAGAACTCCAGTTTTAACTGTTAATGGAACCTTATCTACATGCCTGAGCTCATGGGGCCTGGAGACCCTAAGTTACTATTATTTCCATTAAAGGCTCTAGTCAAGGAAAGAAAGAAATGAAGGGGATAAAGAAAGAGGATAAGGAAGAGGAGGGGAGAGTGAAAGAGGAGAGGAGGGCAGGGGTGGAGAGGGGAAAGTAACCCTCCTACTTGGTGGGCACAGAGCCCCTCCCTGCACAAGTAACTGCCTGAGAGAGTCAACTTTCTTTGCTTTCTCTCAACCAGAGCAAAAGAAGCTGTAATGAGGTTATTTATCCCCCCACCCCCGCCAAGAAGCACTGTGGTAATAAGTCCCTCAGCTGACTGCTCTCAGGCAAAGCTTTCTCACAAATATATGAAATGCCCCAGCCCAGCAATCAGTACAGCTAATTGAAATGCCAACTTGAAGCTCACTAGATAAGCGCCGCTGGGGTCCCGGTCATTACCAGCGATTAAATGTTATGCGGAAAGATCACGAAGAGACCCAGGTTTAGCAATATACTTTAACCCTACACCCACTGCCGGAAAGAAAGAGGAAGACAAACACGGGACGAGAGAGCTGGACTAAAACCAGGGCAGAGATTGGCTTGGGGGCTTAGCAAGGGAGCACAGACATAACGCGGCAGGAAAGACAGGCTGACTGTGGGGAAGAACATAGATGGAGTCCACGCTCTTCACTAAAGGGCTTCTTGGTCAGGAGGGCAAAGGAAACCCAGGGGTCAGGTCTGGTGCCCACCATGGCTGCACCTCTTTTTTCTCACCTGTAAAGCAAAAATAATAATGTCTATGTCTTGGAATTGCCATGAGGACTAAGTAAATATGTAGTTTCAATGCAGAGATGTCTGCCTAGCACACAGACATTATTCAATAATAGATATCCCTACCATGGGTCAACTAACAACAAGTCAACAAATCTTTATTATCTTTATTGTGAATGTATTATATCCAGGAACTCTTAAAGGAGTGCCAAGACAAATCAACACATGTTCTGGCCTTCAGACTCTCCAGGTGAGATACCAACTCCCAGGGCCTGTGCTGAGGATTCTACATAAATTAGGACCTTCAGTCCCCAGGAGACCTGAAATACAGGCTCAGCCACCACACAGCAAGGGAGCAGGAAAGCTGTGTTTCAAAGCCTGGTACGCCCGCCTCCCAAGGCCATGGCATTTCCCTACACTACTTGGTATCCCATTTTACAGATGAGGAAACTGAGGTTCAGAGGGGCTACTTAGCCCAAGGTCTCAAAGCTTATAAATTGCCAGGATTCCAAGGCTCCAGGGCCTTTGTTCTCACTAGACGGAAGGTACTTGAGGTCAGAAATCATGTTCTGTAACTTTTTATATCCCCTGTGGCACCTAGTGCGGCTGAGCTCACAGTAAGTGTTGCCTGACTGCTGAGGGTCTGTTGAATTTCCCTGTCGGCAGGGGAAGGGTTAACAGCTCTGGTGGAGGGAGCCTGGCTCTGGGCAGCCTCTTCTAAATAATGAGCCTCTGGTGTCCTTGCTAATGACTTTCTCCTCTCACTGCTTCAGGTTTTACTCACAGGAGTAATGAATTAATTAGTGAATATGGGTGAGAAGCTCTTTGAAGTTGTAAAAAGCCCAGAGTGCAAATGCTAAGAAAAGGGACCAAGTAGACTAAATCAGACACCCTGTGAGGGCTAGAGAGCTGGGCCACCAACTCTCTGGGGACAAGTGCAAACAGAACAAAGGAAAGGAAGAAGGGACCTCCAGCAGCGCCAGTGGAGTCTGGCAAAGAGTTCACCTGGCCTGCTGTTCCCATGGATTAATATTGGCGTAGTAGGCCAATAATCTGGGGCCACCTAGAGGCTCAGCAGGAAATAGCACCATGCTACCGGTGTCCTGGGTGATGGATTGGTTTAACTAAGGCTACAAAATCACTTCACAACCAACCACCACCAAGCCCAAAGACTTACCACCATCATTTAGTTGTATCATCTCCAGGTCAGCTGAGGGTCAGCTGGTTGGTGGTGGTTTGGCTGGTGTGGTTCAGCTGTGCACCTCATTCTCTTCTGGGATCATTCCCCTCCTGAGAGGAGCAGCCAGTTGAAGCAAGCCCTCCTCATGGTGATGGGGAAACCCGCTCACAAGTGCAGCCCAAGACTCCGTTTGCATCTCATCTACTAATACACCATTGGCCAAAACAATAAAAATAAGATAAGCCCAGAGACAAGAAAGTGTCCTCAACACTTAGGGCTATTGACAGAGAGGGGTAAAGAATTGAGGCCATGAATATAGTCTACCATGGCCAGTGTTTGAACAGTCTAAACATGGTGAAGAACGAACATGAAACCTTTATTCTCTCTAATCTGCCTTCAGTGCTGTGTCGCCTCTCCTTTTTCATCCCGTAGTGGCATCCCATAACTTTTTAGCCCCTTTTAGCACTAAAGAGTCAGTCCAGTCCAGTTGCACACATAGGGTTATGTCTAATTTGCATTCACATCCCCCCAGTGCTCAACTCGTCATGGCCTGAAGGACTTGGGGCAGTATGTTCAGTCCTTTCTTACCCTACCTCGTTTGACTCCACTCCTCTCTCCTCCAGGGAGAAGAGGAAATTAAGGAAGAGAGGGAAGAAGTCTTTTTACGTGGCAGGTGCTCCTTCAGACACCTATGAGCTCTGAGTGGTTGGCATCCAAATACTAGCTGCCTCACAGCCACATACAGGAGATCCTACACTGTAGGACCTACAGGGTGTCTCCATTGCTGTTACCTAACATGGGAGAGGCACCTGGATTATCTCTTTCAGTCCCTCCATAGCCACACTCAGATCTTACCCTGCAACTCATCCCACAGCCCACTCGGGCAGGGTAACTTCGAGTCAGACATTTCTGATGCCCCTCCTCTCATCCTCTTGGCCACCACTTTGCCCTGGCCATTCTCATGGCAACAAGCTACAGCATCTCCCTGCAAGTCCATGGAGAAAAAAAGGAGAAAGGATTTGCAGCATTACCTGAGACCCTAACACCTGAGAATATTTTCTGACTATTGCTTCACCATGGGACCCAAATATGCTCTTGAGTGGTTGACTTAGATATTCCAGAATAAAAAGGAAATTATTGTCCCCAAGTTGGGGAAATATTGGGTGTCTCTTAAGGAGATTTACCAAACTAAGTCCATGGACACTAAACCCAAGGAAAATATTGCCAGGACCTAGGAAATCACTGACCACAAAAGGGTTCTTTCAATAAATAAGTTAATAATTATCCTGTATTTCTTAAAGTGTACAGGACATGAAGTGATATACATTCAGCAAACCGTTATGACCAGAAGCCAAACACTCAAACGTGTGTGTGTGTGTGTGTGTGTGTGTGTGTGTGTGTGTTGTATCTTGTTCTGACTAGTGACCCACAGCAAACTCCTGAATCCAAAAGCCCTGATTTGTGCTTGTAAGGGGAAGGAAGCACACAGTTTGATCATGGCAGGTTCTCAGGTGGGACTTAGGGGAGAAAGTTCCCACAAAGCAGAGGACCTGATGGATGGAGGCAGCTCCTGAAGGAGATGAAGGCTGGTAAGTTTCTGGGACCTGTGCTGAGAAAGACAGACACACCTGGGAGCTGGGCCCTGAGTGAGGTGCATGTCCTGATTTTATCACGGTTGTTTGTATGCCTGTGTCTTTGCAGGACAGGCCCATCTGTATCAATGTTATGTGTCTGAGAGAAAGTGACACTGATTGCTGCTGATGGGTGACAGGGGTCTGCACCATCAAGGGCCCGCCCGCCTATTGGGAAAGGACACCTAGACTGACTCTTGGGTCTTGATCCTGGGTAGGGACAATTAAGAGAGCCCAGTGGTTTCCTCAATGACACCCAGACCAGCAATCCCACCAGAATCCAGGGCGATGTGAGAACTCCTGGCCACAGCCTGGAGACAGATGCTTCCAGTTGGATCTGGAGGGCCAGACCTGAGAGTTCAAACAATGAAGAGTCGCTTCAGAAGGCAGAGAGAGGTAGGGACTTGGGGACATGGGGATCTGAGATGAGGGGCAAGGAATGGTCTTGCAAATCCTGGTCAAGCCAAACACTGGTCTTTGGCCAGTCCAATCTCAGGTATAACCTGCACCAGCCACAGTCTTGGGGCCAACTTTCAGACCTCTGTCATTCCCACTCCCTGGAAGGGTCCAGAGGCCCCACAGCCTCCCTTCTGTGGTCCTGAATTGAGGCCAATGGAACTAGAACAGTACAGACCAACACTTCCAGACTCAAAAAGCTGAACCATATTGTGTCCTGGGTCAGCAGGGCTAGGAAAGGGGCAAGGGGCCTACAAAGAGACCTCAAGCAATAAAAAGTTCACATTCAGAGCATGTAAGGGAGACCAACTTGAATCTCCCAACCTTGAAGCAAATGAAGAGGTCCTTGTAATAAAAAAAATAAAAAAATAAAAGAACTCAATAGCACCACCTTCTGGCAAAAAAAGGAAAAACTTTAAGCAGCTGAAGGAAACCAAAATTAATAGAAACAACCAAGCAGTTCAAATCAGAAGACCTTCCAAAATCATATTCTAGGTCAAGTGTCTCATTTTAAAAAGGGAAATACTGAGGCCCTGAGAGGATAAGAGACTTGCACAAGGGTTAAACAGATTTCTGGTGACAGGGCTAAAGATTAAATGTGAGACTCCAAGCTTGTCATTGAAGAAGTTCCACAGAAGGCTGTAGAATGCAAACTTGTTTCTTTTTTTAAAAAAAAATATGTTTTTATTTATTTCAGAGGGAGGAAGGAAGAGAAGAGAGAGATAGAAACATCAATGATGAGAGAGAATAATTGATCAGCTGCCTCCTACATGCCCCCTACAGGGGATTGAGCCTGCAATCCAGGCATGTGCCCTGATCAGGATTCGAACTGTGACCTTCTGGTTCATGGTCAACACTCAACCACTGAGCCATACCAGCAGGGGTGCAAACTTGTTTCTTTAGTTGTAAAGACATGGGAGTTGGGACTTAATGCCCCCACGATCACTGTGCCAAGTTACATGCTCACATAGATCACTGGTGTCCCCTTTAAAAGGGAGCCTCCATTTCTGGGCTTAGAATTCATATTTGGGTGTGTCGATGCCACAGTTTGGGTTCTCTGACTGTAACATTGCCATTCCTGCTGGTGGACCAAAAACTAAAGCCTAGAAGATTTCTGTTGCAGCTGCCTCCACTCCAGTCATGTCATCAAACACCCATTCCGCATGGACAAAGGGAAGAGTGTGGGAGTGGTCCATCAAGAAAGAGCACTGGCATCCCCCTAATCTGCTCAGTTATGGAGAAAACTCATGAGTTTCCAGAGACAAGTATAGAACTTGTTCCAGTTCTATAACTTGTTTATGCTTTGTGATTTTCCCAAGACTCCTACAGATCACATAGTTGAATGATTGGACTGTTTAAGGCCAGGCTGCATCTGATTTTTCCCACTCTAGGCCCAGTGCAGGGTTTCACAAAGACCCCTGCCCAGTCGTTCATTGAGAAATGGGATAGGTCCTCTCTTCTGTACATGGAATTTTAGGTGGGGATCCCCAGAAACCAGAGAACTCCATTCCCAAGAGGACTGCTTTGTAAATGGCCACTAGCCCATGACCTTAAGTAGGATCTGTGTCTAGCAAGGAGTGGCCACTCAATAAACAAGTGTTGAATGAACAAATGGTTTGAATTCCCAAAGTAGAGCATCATGGCATCTGTCATGTTACCTGAGATAGACTGTACACCTGGCCCCCTTTGCTTATTGGTCCCAGTCATCTGGCTCTTGACAGGTCAGCCATTCCTGGGTTCTCCTCGCTTGTCACTCTACAATCATCCCCACCTATGACTTCCACTTTCATCCAAACACCGGTTACTTCCAAATCCCAATCTTCAGCCCTATCCTTTCTGTAGGTCCTGATTGAATGGTGTCATGACCTTCCTGTATCCGTTTCAGGATACATTCTCTCAATTTATGAGAAAGCCCATGTGTACCCCTGAATTAAACAACCAGGGCTTTATCTTGCTCACATATCAAGGAATCTGGAGGTAAGTGGTTGCTGGCATTCACTCAATAACTCGCTGAGGTCAAGGCCAGCACCAAGGCTGTTCTCTTGATTTTTTTCCTCCCACTTATGACTTCAAGGTTTCATGAAGCTACTGAATATGAGGCCATAAGAAAGGAGAGAGGAATTGTCTGCGTTACATTTCCATTTAATCAGGAAAAGCATAGGTGTGCAAGGAGCCAGGATGGCACCTTCATCTTCTCTTAAATTCATCTCAAACCCTACCCCTTCTTTCTGTAGGTCCTGATCTCCTTTGCCAAAACCTAAGCCCCCATCGTCTCTCAGCCATACTTCTAAAACCACCTCTTCACCTGGTTCCCTGATTCTCTGCATGCCCTGACAACTATATCAACTTCCCCTCGTCCCCTCAAACCCAACAACCTCCTTTCAAACTTGGTAGTTTGTCCTGCCTGGAACATTCCTCATCCCCTTTTCATTTGGCTGAGTCCCAACCATGTTTCTGATCTTCATTCCAAAGTCACCTTTCCAGCGTTCTCACCGACCCCCATCCCAAATGAACCAGATCCCTCTCTCATCACACTCTCCCCCAATAACCACCACAATTTGCAAGTGTCTATTGATCCGTGGACCTGTTTGCATCTCTGTCTTCTTTGTGGTGAGACTGTAGACTCCAGGAGGTCAGAAACCCTGTTTCTCATTCACCACACTGTCCTGGGGACCCACCATGCTGCCTCCAACACAGTAGGTGCTCAATATTATTTACCTGATTGGATTGTTGATTCTCTGAAAGGTGGACATTCACAAACAAATTCAAGCTGCCAAAAAGAAGGCTCTTTCCTTCATTAGTGAAAGAGGTTTGGGGGCAATGGAAGAATCACGCTGCTTTTTACAATTAAAATTATGGGCAGCTGCGCGGAATGAGCACAGAACCAGACAGACCTCTCCTGCCACCTGCCAACTGTGGGATCTTCAGAAAAATGACTTCACCTCTCTGAGCCTCGGTTTTTTTCCTGTCAATGAGAACAACAAATTCATTTTTGAGTTATTGATAGAATCTGATAAAATAAAGAGTAGGAAAGTCTTTTCTCAACCCTTAAAGCACTGGAGAATTCCCGAGGTTCACGTGAAATGAAGGAAGCAGAGGGGAGGCAGAGAGTAACGGGAATGTGTACAGCCTGGTCTGGGTGCATTTCACACACATATCTACACACTCGGGCTGAGTACTATGCTGAATAGCATTCCCCAGAAATTCACATCCTCCTGGAACCTGTGAGTGGGATCTTCTCTGGAAATAGGGTCTTTGTGGACAGAGGTCATCGGGGACTAGGTGAGCCCTCGTCCAGTGATTGGTGAATTTCTAAGAAGAGGGAAACCTGAACACAGAAACACAGAGAAGACTGTGCAGAGACTGACTGATCCACTGATGAGCAAAGGAAGGCCCAGGACTACTGGGGAAGCACCCGGAGCTGGAAGAGGCAGGGAAGGAGCCCCCTCCAGACCACGGGTGGGGAACCTTCTTTCTGCCAAGGGCCATTTGGATATATACAATATCATTCACTTAATATAAATTTATGTTGATATGAAAAAAAACGCCTAGATTTCTTGACTTTGGAGTCCCACCTGCAGTTGCCTTGGCAGGGCCAGACCAAATGATTTCTCTGGCCTTATAGGGCCCGCGGGCCGGACGTTCCCCACCCCTGCTCTAGAGCCTTCACAGGGAGCACGGCCCCGCCCACACTTGGATTTTGGACTTCCAGCCTCCTGGACTGTGAGAGAATAAATTTCTGCTATTTTAAGCTGCTCAGTTTGTGGTACTTTGTTACGAAAGCCCTAAGACATTAATATACTTACACTTGCAATTTGCCAGTTGCATACCTACAGGTGGCACATGCACCCCCCCCCCCCCCCCCCCCGGCCCACACACACACACCCTTTGCCCTAGTAAGTGATCCTTGTAACCAAGGAAACAGCTTCAGTGCTTAGCCTTAAAGAGCTACCAGGAAGATCTCTTAGCAAAAGGTAAAGAACAAAGACGAATTGTTCCCCCTTGAACTGCCTGCTCCTTGGATGATCCTTGTCAATTTCCATGCCCCAGTCCCCTGCCTGCAGGTAATGCCAACAGAGACTGTGGCAGCAGCCAACACCAGCTGCCCCTGTCGCCCAAGGTGCAACCGCCTCTGGCTTCCCCTCCTCCTAACTGTGAACCATTGGGAGAAGAATTCCAGTACAGGGCCGGACTGACCAGGAGTAAGTGGGCAGAAAGCACTTTTATTCACAGTCCTGGGTAAGCAGATTCCATAAAAATGACCCATAAAGAGGCACTGGTCAGAATGTCTTGGATCAGGGTGTCCACAGGTCACCTCCCCATCAGGACGCCAGAATAGGATTCCCTTTCCTTGACTGAATGTTACAGCTGAGACTAGAACAGCAGTCAGCACATCACAGCGACAGAGGGAAGTCCCAACTCATCCACAAGCCCACAGCTGGGTCTGTGTCTCCTCTTCCTTCCACCTGCCAGTCATGAGGAGCAACTAATTCTCCCCACGCTCTGCGGGACAGAGAATGGGTCAAAAATGAGACCAGGACTTAATCCTGTGGCAGCCTGGTCTGCCGACTCAGTCTTGCAGGAAGCAGATGCCAAGATGGCATCAGATGTAGGAGAGAGGGAGGGGGAGGATGGGAGGAGGCTGCGAGGGCCTTCACTCAGGGACGAGCATCTCACCTGTGAAAGGAGAGAGCAGGAGCTGGAAGAACTAGGGAGGAGGAGCCTCACAGGGCAGCTCAGTTCCGGTTCCGGGAAAGCGTCCACCAGGATGACAGAGAGAGCTGCTCCTTAGGGGACCCTCGTGGGGAGCAGGTGCCCCGCCAGGCCCATCACTGCCTGGGGGCAGCCTTCAGGAAGCATGGCCTCGTGTTCACGGTCAGGGATGCTCCCCATGGCAGCTCTCCTCGAGGAGGTCTGAGCCGGGCGTCTCCGTGACCCCCGCACCCAGCACGGTTAGCAGGGAGGGCCCGCGCTCCGTGAGCCCAAATGGACATGGAAAATGGGTCGGGTGAGGGCTCTGGTAGAGAGAAAACCCAAGCAGCATGTCCCCCATCGCCCTTTACTGGCCACGTCTAGCACGTGTAATGGACTCAGCACCTAGAATATGTTTCCATTTCTACGAAGCACTGAGCCCACGTCGTCCTACTATCCGTGCTCCCATGTTCAGGGACTGCTGCTCCGTCAAAGAGGAGGAGCCGGAAGGTGGTTATGCAGGGGGCCAGGTGGAAGCCGTGTTCAGGGAGAAGCGGAATGCAGGTGTGCACAACCACCGCCTCCTCCCCAGGAGACTTGGGCAGATCCCCCCACCAAACGACATGAACCGCTGCTCCCGCCCATACTCACCCCCTCCTCCTGAGTTGGAAAATACCCCCCTGTGGACTCTGTAGGGGTCACAGTATCTACTCCACTCCTCATTCCCCGTAGAAGGGAAATGGCACCCAGACCAGGGAGGGCCACGCCAGCCCATGGAGACAGGAGCCCAGAATTTCCAAGTCTCTCCGGGATGACCGTGAGGAAACAGGCCTGCATTCCCAGGCCCCGCTGTGCTGCGGTGTCCATGTTTAACGAGCGCATCTGTGTGCGGATCGCGGCCATAATGGGGGTGAAACCAGGAGCTGGCGAGCCTGCGCTCTCGGAACCACCGCGCCGCAGCCTTCCCGGGGGTGGCCCGAAGCGCAGCCCCAGGGTTGCCCGGTCTGGTTCTAAGCTCACGAGGTAATTCACAGCCTTTGCCTACTGTGTGTGAGCTCCACGTTCTGTTTCTCGTGTTCGGGAGGTCAATTACTCTCCCGCAGTTTTGCAGGAAAGCTTTTCAAGACGTTCAAGTCACTGTTCTTATTAATTACTGAATCAGCTGTTTTACATACCCTAATTATCTCCCCGTGGCACCAACAATGGCCTTTTTAAAAAAAATTTTTTTCTTACTTTCTGGTTAAAAATAGAAAATATGAATATGTATGTAGTTTTAAGCTTTTTCAGAACTTAAACACAACTCGAGCGCCATCTGCTGGTTAAAAATGAGATTCCTGCTGGTTAAAAATGAGATTCCTACTGTTTCAGCTTGGAATATCCTACTAATAAAATTAATAGAAATAAACATAATACTATATTTCAAAGTAATATTTTTAAATGCCATTTAATCACATGTTGCATTGTTATGCTAAATATATCCATCCTCATGGCATCACTAATTATTGTAAAATATTTATTATGAATATCATAGCTAACACTTGGTCAGATCAATGTGTGTAGTAGGATCATGACAGGAATCAACCACATCATGAATAATTTGCGCAAAATGTATTCCCTAAGCGCCTGCCATGGGCAAGATGCTCGAGCTCCCAGGGAGCTAAGATGCGGCTGATGGAGACAGATAATGACAACACCATGGGGTCTGGGCTGAAACAGGTGTATGAGGGGCCAAGGGGACATGAGAGAGGAGAGATATAGGTGTTGTGATAAAAGAGGGGGAAAAAAGCAAAGGGAGAATCAGGAAAGGTTTCTTAGCAGAGGCATTCGAGCTTGGTCCTAATGGAGAAATGGACGACTTCCAGAAAGAGGAGTGGAGAATGCATCCGGGGCAAGAAGATGCTGGTGGAACCCAGCACAGGGATGCAGCAGGGCCCACCTGCCACAGACCACAGAGCGACGCCTGGAAGGAGCCGCCACCCCAAAGGAACCCCACCAGCCTTGGGAACACGGCAGCACCAAGGTTGGCTCAGAGAATGCTGGGTTCCCAGTTTCTCCACAAGAGCAGCTGCTCCATCTGGGGTCACTGCTGGTGAGTAAGGAGACAGACAGGCTTTACTGACGGAAATGAGAAGATATCAGAGTGCTCACAAAGGGAGACGTGGGTCGAGCAAAAGAGAAGCGAGCGTTCTTGACTCCATTTTTGGAGACAGCACAAGTCCCAGGCCTGCTACCTCCTAGCCTGTCCCCCTGAAGGAAAGGAGGATCTCCATCCCAAAGCCATAGCAACCCCATAGATCAAGTGGAATGTTATTAGAGTCTCTGTCCTACATCAGAACGGAAGCACCCCCTTCTACAGAGTACCTAGACATAGCTTTGGGGTCTCCAAGAGCCATTCCCTGCCCTGAGACCCGGGATCTGCCTTCCAGAGATCCAGGACACAACTCCCGTCTTCTCAGACCTGCTCACATGCTTAATGCGGGCCTGGCTGGAGCTCTGCAGGGCCCCCATGTAGTTAAAGGTCCAGGTAATAAGAATGGACCATCTCTACCTCACACCTAGCCTCATTTGAGGATTCTCCCAGCAGCCCTTGTGGAAGGCATGTTCATCTACCTGCTCAGGTGAAGAATTGAGGTGGGAACTCATTGTGCCAAGGCTCATACCAAGTCATGGTCACTCTGGTCTCTGAGAAGGAGGTGTCCACTCCTGACCCAGAAAGTCCCATTTCGGCCATGCCATATGACTGAAGACACTGCCAGTCTCTCAGCTGACAACACCCTGTGCTAGGGACCATGGGAGATACAAAGAAAATGAGTCCTTGACCTTGCACTTGAGGGCAAGGGCATTCAAGGAAATGCCTGCTCTGTGCCAGGTGCCTACCAGGCATCATCTCTTTAATCCTGACAACAACTACCATGAGGTCAGGATTATCAAACCTCTTCTGCCAACGAGGAAACAGACTCGGGGGAGCTACAAGTGATTTGGCAAAGATCCAAGAACCAGTACCTAGAAGATTCGGTCCCAAACCTCTGCTTTTTGTGCCAGAGATGCCCGTGTGAACAATGCAGATTCCTGGGCCCAGCCCCAGACGAACTGAATCAGAATCTCTGAGGGTAGGGCCCGGTGATGCGCTTTTAAAACCATTTCTCTCCATGATTTTATGGTTGGTAACATGTGAGGAACCACTTTAACTGGGGGGGGGGGGGGGGCAAGTTGGGGAGTCAAGGCCTTTATGCCTCTAAGGTCCAGTCATTTAGACAGTGAGCCAGGGTTTGTCACCTGAAGCAATACGTGACACGAGAGGCCAATGGCACAGCGGTAGGGAGCATGGTCTCTGAGCCAGAATGCTTGGATTCGAAACCTGGTTTTGCTGAATATTAGCTGTCATCGTGGGCAGGTCACATTCCTCACCGTGCCTCTGTTTCCTCATCTGAAAATGTGGGGTCGAAATAGTACAGCCCTATAGGGTTGTTTGGGGGGTTGAATGAATTAAATGTGTAGAGAGTTTAAAGCACCGCCTGTCACAGAGGAAGCATCCAAAGTGCTGTTGTCATTGTAACATGGTTATTGCCCAAAATGACACAGGAAAGAGGAGAATATTTAAAATTGTGATCCCCGAAGGAGGGGGTAAAAGGGAAGAGTTCCCAGGGACTCGGATGGATAAAGACAGAAGAGATTAACAGTTCTTTAGTTTCGGGGCTGGTTCTTATGTCACTGTTTGCTATTCCTCAGGAAATGTCACCAAGAGCAAGTCACTGAGGTCAAGACTGGTCATGAATCCTTCCGCAGCCAAAGCCCAGCTTCTTAGGGATCTACAGGTGAGGGATTCGATGGTTCTTTAAGCAGCCAAGTGAGAGGTGTATGCTCTTGGTGGCCACCAGGGGGAGACAAAGGGGACCAAATTACCAAGTGTGAAAAGTATTCTCTCTTTTTTTCTTTTTTCAAATTACAGTTTACATTTAATATTACTTGTATTAGTTTTGTGTGTATAGCATAATGATTAGATAATCATATACTTTACAAAGTGTCCCCTTGGTATGTCCAGTACCCAACTGGCACCATACATAGTTATAATATTACTAGAGGCCCAGTGCATGAAATTTGTGCACTGGGGCCGGGGGTTGTCCCTCATCCCAGCCTTCACCCTCTCCAATCTGGGACCCCTGGCGGATGTCCAACTGTCTGGAAGTTGGACATCCCTCTCACAATCCGGGACTGCTGGCTCCTAACCACTCACCTGCCTGCCTGCCTGATTGCCCCTAACTGCTCCCCTGCCAACCTTATTGAAACCTAACAGCTCCCCTGCTGGCCTGATCGCCCCCACTGCCCTCCCCTGCCTGCCCGATCGCCCCCAGGTGCCCTCCTCTGCCAGCCTGGTTGCCCCCAACTGCCCTCCCCTGCAGCCTGATCCCCCCAACTGCCCTCCCCTGAAGGCCTGGTCACTCCCAACTGCCCTCCCCTGCTGGCCATCTTGTACAACATGGGGGTGGCCATCTTGTGATGACGTGAGGGCATGAGGGTCAATTTGCATATTACCATTACCTCTTTATTATATAGGATTGACTATATTCCCTATGCTGTATTTTACATCCCCATGACTAATTTGTAGCTACCAATCTATACTTTTCATTCCCTTCACCTTTTTCACCCAGCCCTCCCTTGCCCTCAACCTTCCTCCCCTTTGGCAATCATAGGTCTGTTCTCTGTGTCTGTGAGTCCATTTCTGTTTTGTTTGTTCATTTATATTGTGCTTTAGATTTCATATATAAGTGAACTCATATGGTATTTGTCTTTCTCTGATTTATTTCACCTAGCATAATTCCCTCTAGGTCTATCCATGCTGTCACAAATGGTAAGATTTTTTTCCTTTTCATGGCTTAGTGATACCCCATTGAATATGTGTACACCACTTTTGTATTTGTTTGTCTATTGATGGGCACTTGGGTTGCTTTCATATCTTGGCTATTGTAAATAACACTGCAATGAACATAGGGGTGCATATATTCTTTTGAATTAGTGTTTTGCTTTTCTTTGAATATATACCCAGAAGTAGAATTGCTGAGTCATAAGGCAGTTCCATTTTTAATTATTTTTTGAGAAACTTCCATACTGTTTTTCACAGTGGCTGCACCAATCCGCATTCTCACCAACTATTAAAAGGTATTCTTCAATTCCTAGAGGATTTGGGCTCTTTCCCACCGCTTCCTTTTTCACTCAGGCTATTTCCCTACTTAGAATGCCCCCCCCCCCTTTGCCCCTTAACCTTTTGTCAACTACCCATCGGACTTCTTCATATTCAAACTAACCTACGGCCAGATATTGTGCTAGGGACCATGGAAGGTACAAAGAAATATAAGGCATTGCCCTTACTCTAAAGGGTAAGGCCCAGGCATTCTGCTGGACCTCAGACTCACATTGTCTCATTTAATCCTTACGACCACTACAGTGAGGTAGGTTTCGTTTAGTCACCATTCAAGGCTTAGTTCAACAGAGATAAGATTCATGGCACTGTTATTGAATGCCAGGCACTGTGCTGAGAAATTTCTGTGGATTAGCTTTAATTCTCAGAACTTCCCAATGAGTAGATATGACTGTAATGCCCATTTTACAGCCGAGGAGACTGGGGCTTTAATGAAATTAAACAGCACCCTTGCCCAAGAACACAGAGCCAATAAAGGGAATGGAATTCAGATAGGAGCCCTCGGAGTCTGGTCATAGAACCGAAGCCACACCTTGGCCACGTCGCCTAAACGCCTGGCCACACTATACTCTCTCTTTCTGAATTCTGATTGTATTTATAGCCAAGCCAAGGTAGGGATTTGTACTTATTTCTTCTCTCCTACACGCAGGCAGATTCCACTCTCCATCCCATTTCCAGCCCACCCTTTTCAGGTAAAGAGTAAGTTCCTGAAGGCAGTGACTATCTCATCCTTCTTTCTAAGTATCCTGCATCCATTAGCCTCTCACCCAACACCTGGTACACTTAGCAGCAGACACATTTCTTTGACTTGAGTGCTTGCTCTTTTGGCCTTAAATTCTAACATGAAGTGCTGGGTATACCAGTTAGTGCAGGTGTCCAAATGCAAGCTCAGTTCCCTGACTTGGGCATCTTCCAGCTGGTCTGTGGGATGCACTGGCCCTAAAAGTCAGGCCTCGATGGGCTGGTGCAATGGAAAGGAGTTTAAAACCCACGTGCCCAGATCTGACAGCTGGCCTCACCACTTGCGAAGCCACTTCACCTCTGTCTGCATCAGTTTTCTGTAAAATGGGTATATTCATACCTGTAAAATGGGCATCTGTGAAATGGGTATATTCATACCACACAGTGAGCTGTGAGGATTTGGTACAAACCCCAAACAGTAGCTTTTCATCCCCTCATGTAAGACTTTTCCCCCCTGACATGATGCCAAAGACTGCCAGCCCCAGGGACACCCAGCCAGTCCAGCCCCGGGGACACCCAACCAGTCCAGCCCCAGGGGGAGCACCCAGCCAGTCCAGCCACAGGGGGAGCACCCAGCCAGTCCAGGCCCAGGGGGAGCACCCAGCCAGTCCAGCCCTGGGGGAGCACCCAGCCAGTCCAGCCCCAGGGGAGCACCCAGCCAGTCCAGCCCCAGGGGAGCACCCAGCCAGTCCAGCCCCGGGGACACCCAGCCAATCAGGAGTTATTGTTGTTGTTGTCTTTTCCAGACCTGGGTAGGCATCAGGAATGTGGGCAAGGGATGTGCCACAGCTTCATGATAATAGGAATGCCCTGAGGAATGTGTTATAAATAGAGCTCCTTGGACTCCACCCACAGAGATCCTGCCTCAATGAGTCTGGGTGTTTAACCAGTTTACGGGCTTGCTGACACAGGCGGCAACCAGCCCCCGCCTAAGGAGCACTGCCCTTAGGGCACGCGATCCCAGCATTGCCACAGCCATCAGGTCCTCAGACCATCTCAAGATTTATAACTTACATTTTTCTTCATCATTTCATTCCCATCCACATGCTTGCGTAACAAATCTCTTTTTAAAACATAGTTTATCTCAGTACCTTTAACACATATATATTGAAAGGAAATATGACAGGTGGCTCACAGGAGCAGGGCCCTGGCATCAAAATTGCCTGATTGCAGTCCCGTCTCTGCTGCTTGCTGGCGGGGGCAGTTTGGACGGGCTACTCGGAGTTTTGATGTCTCAATATGCATGTGTCCCAAGGGGGTAATAAGCTCGCTGTAATACAATAATTAAATGTTTCACACTAAGGCACTTACCACAGTGCCCAGCATGTCATAAGCACCCAGAAAATGTAGTTATTTTTAATATGATGAATGAAGAAAACCAGTATCACTTGCTACAAATAGAAAACAAACACCAAATTCCATATGTAACTGCGAAGAGTTGTTAAAAGTTCATCCGTAAACCACCCAAAGTCACCTGTGGATCATTGGTACATTAGGAGCTCAGATGAACATTGCTCCAGAAATTTCCCAGAACATTCCTGGGAAATGGTGCCATCCCCGGGCAGACTGGCTTGGGTGCTATTTTGGTGTTGCTTCAGGCCTAACTTCGAGTCTCCAGTTTTCCTGAGAGCTGCACACGTGTCTAGGAAAAATTTCCTTTGGAATCCACTGTTTTGGGGCATCCGGAAGCGGCCGGAAGACACCCGTCTGCTCAGGGATTAGGCACTGATCCCTCTTCTGTGGGAAACAAAGCCGCCTCTCAGAGCGCCGTTGCCCAACACAGGCTCATTAGCGCTCTGTGCTTCCTTTATCTGCAGATCTCAACGTGCCTCAAAATAGTCATTATTGTTCACAGCAGCCCGTCAGCCCAGAATCAGAGTCCCCATTCTGCAGATGGGAAGATTGATAGAAAGGGCTGTTAAGTGGCTGCACTCCTAAGTGACTGAGCTATTAAGTGCCTGTTGAGCAAACAGGAGTTGTGGCAAGAAAGAAAGTGCTGATGGTGAAGGCCCAGGCTTGCAATGCCTTCCCAGGAGTCGGGTGTTTGCCTGGGATGGAGACACACTCCTGCAGGAGGTCACAGTGTTCCCTCTGCTGTTCCCAGGGCGAGGTTGGAACAAGGACAAGGTCTCTGCAGCCAATTAATTACAAGAGTTGGCCATGCAGTGGGCAGTTCATAAAGTTTCATTGGATTAAAGGGCAGAGGGGATCTTCCGAAAGAAGTTCCATGTCTCCTGGCCACCCGGTTTCCCACCAGAGGAGTGAAGGTGAACTCAGCGTGGTCCAGAGGCTAAGGTGGATTGGGCTGCAAGATTTAGGGCCCAGAAGGGCACAAAGGGGTGTAAATGGTGACCGGAGAGGAGGCCAAGAGCATGGCAGGCATCATATCCAGTGGAATAAGATAAAAAATAAGATAGCTCAGGAGATGAAGTTCAATACTTGCACTAGGAAGGTGTATAAAGAATCTTCAAAATGATCATTTCAGAAATTTGACCAAAGCAAGTCATGCGACAGTTATTTAAAGATTTCTGTAAGATCATATAAAGATAGCTATAAATGATAGGGCTTACAACAGTGTCATTTATATTAACAAAAATTATAAACATTCAAAATTGGAAATCCATTTAAAGAAGTTATGGTACATTTGTATTACCCAGCCATTAATAATACATTTAAATCTATTTAATCATAGTAAGTAAATGGAACTTCAGGATATAAAACAGAACCATAAAGCTATCAAAGGAAACAGAATTCTGTGCTTAAGGAAAAATTAGAAGGAACTGTGGGGATAGTCTGGGTGGTGGGATTAAGTGTGATTTCGTATATATGTTTTTTGTATTTCCTAAACTTTCCACAGTACATATGTGTCCTTGTAATTTTAAAATGTTAGCTTTTGTTTTTTCACTTCTACTGTCAATATTGTCAGGGCTCCAGTCTGGGATTTGCTCCACTTAGAAGTGGCTGTGGGGTTCTGAAACAGACCCACAGATTTACAGAAGTAGATGATCTCTGTTGCCTGCACACAAATGGCCAAGGTGTTCCCAGTCATCTGAGTTTATGAAAGTCAACACAAGGCATGAGGATGACCTTGGCAGTCAGGGGATGCTGGAGATCCCAGATGAGCCACTCACCCATTCCGTGAGCTGGACCAAAGCACTTCCCCTCATGTTCTTCATCTACAAGGGGGTGCCCTGGCAACCTCACAGTGGCCTGGTCTGTATAAAGCACGCCCAAGTGGCCTTGTCATCCCAATAGAGATGAGATAAATAGCCTCCTAGATCTTGACCCAGACGTAAGAGCCCACCCTTGGGAAGGTCTGCCCATTCATGATTTGAGGACAGTATTTACTGGAATTACCATTCCTTGAAGCTAGTGCTCCACTATCATTTTTTAGGAACTCTTAGCCCAGAAACATTGAGATGTGTAGACTGTCAGGCAACACTAATACATGAGATGTTTTTCATGAGTCAGATATACACTGGCCATTTTACAAAAGAAACCATGCAATGTAAAAGGCTAACACAGTGGAACTCCTTAGAGCAGCAGTTCTCAACCTGTGGGTCGCGACCCCTTTGGGGGTCAAACAACCCTTTCACAGGGGTCGCCTCAGACCATCGGAAAACACATATATAATTACATATTGTTTTTGTGATTAATCACTATGCTTTAATTATGTTCAATTTGTAACAATGAAATTGGGGGTCACCACAACATGAGGAACTGTATTAAAGGGTCGCGGCATGAGGAAGGTTGAGAACCACTGCCTTAGAGGAAGGAGTGAAGACCTGTTTTGCACAAATGTGTGTTAAAAATTGAGTGGAGGCATGGTCTTCAAAGTAAACAATATGATACACTACCTGCCATCAATGGCTTTCTCATATTAATGCAGTTGAGTCTGGGATGGGGTACTTCAGTGAATCAACATGTCCTGATTCATTAAGAGTCACCACAGTGAACATGGTGCTCATAAATTTACAAGGATTCCACATGGGTGACTCAGAAGGTCCTCCAGGAGCTGAGCATATCTGGAAGGTCACCGCTATGAACATTAGCTCTCAGACAGGTGCTAGAGCCTTGACATTCCCAGCTAAAGTGCTTCCCTGGATGGTTTTGCTCAGTGGATAGAGCGTTGGCCTGGGGACTGAAGGGTCCCAGGTTCAATTCCACTCAAGGACATATGCCTGTGTTACGGGCTCAATCCCCAGTAGGGGGCGTGCAGGAGGCAGCCGATCAATGATTCTCATCATTGATGTTTCAGTCTCTCTCTCCCTCTTCCTTCCTCTCTGAGATCAATAAGAATATTTAAAAAAGAAAAAAAAAAGAGCAATGGTCACGATCTTTCATCTTATCTGGGGTCCCACCAGAGGAAAATATCTATTCCAAAAATTCCAATGCATTGCCAGGGGTCTCGGGAGCCACCTGTTTGGGGATTCTCCTAAGAATCTCCATTAAAAGGGGACTATCTTTTCTCTATACATGTCCCTCATTTGGCCAAGAAAAGGAACCAATGGCCCCCCCAACAGGCTCCAAAACAATGTGTTCTCTTACTCTGGGCAAATCAGTGGCCTCCAATTCCACTGAAGAATTAGTGAGGACAATTACCTGTCACCCTGTCTCTAACTCAGAAGTTTATTTTACTGCTGTTTTGTAGACTGGTGACTTTAGGAGGGGTGTCTGGTTGCATTAGGGATTTTCCTATTTATGATCTAGAATATCTCACTTCACCTCCGAGCCCACTTTTAAACCCGTGCTTACGCTTAGTCAGTCTCTGGCCCTGGTTCGGGAGGCCAGGGAGAGAGGGACACACCCAAGCTATGCCTGGGAGGCTGTGCTTTGGCTCCTAATTTTTAACTCTATTTCTAAGAGCAGGTTTTCTTCTAAATGGAGCATGACTGTCATCACAGCATCAAACACTAAGAGAGAGTGGAAAAAAGAAATGGGATCTTTTGAATTCTAAGAAAAAAGCCCTATTATATTAATACTAGAGGCCCGGTGCACAAAAATTTGTGCACTCAGGCGGGGGGGGGGGGGGGAGAGGGGGGTCCCTCAGCCCGGCCTGTGCCCTCTCGCAGTCTGGGACCCCTCAGGAGATAACGACATGCTGGCTTAGGCCTGCTCCCGGGTGGCAGAGGGCAGGCCCAATCCCTAGGTGCAGCGCCTGGTCGGGCTCAGAGCAGGGCCGATTGGGGAGTTGGGGCGCCGCCCCCTGTCATGCACAGAGCAGGGTGGATTGGGAGGTTGCGATGCCACCCTCAATCACGTTCAGGGTAGGGCCGATTGGGGGGTTGGGGCACTGCCCCATCACACTCAAGGCAGGGTCGATGGGGAGGTTGCGGCGCCACCCCTTGTCACGCACAGAGCAGGGCCGATCAGGGGGTTGGGGCGCTGCCCCCTGTCACACACAGAGCAGGGCCGATCAGGAGGTTGAGGAGCTCCCCCCTGTCACGCACAGAGCAGGGCCGATCAGGGAGTTGAGGAGCTCCCCCCTGTCACGCACAGAGCAGGGCCGATCAGGAGGTTGAGGAGCTCCCCCCCGTCACGCACAGAGTAGGGCCAATAGGGGAGTTGGGGCACCACCCCCTGTCACACACAGAGCAGGGTCCGTGGAGGGGGGGGGGGAGTTGGGGCGCCACACCCTGTCACACACAGAGCAGGGCCGATCAGGGGGTTGGGATGCTGCCCCCTGTCACGCTGATCCCGGTGCCGGGAGGCCTCGCAGCTCTGCTGATCCCGCCCGGCAGGGTCACAGATCCGGGTCCCAGACCGCAGACAGCCTTGCCTGCTGCCGCCTGCCTTCAGTATGCAAATTAGCCGCCATCTTGTTGCTTCAGGGTGGGGGTCCCCACTGGGGTACCTGGCCAGCCTGGAGGAGGGGATGATGGCTGTTTGCAGCTGGTCACACACCCTTCAGGGTGGGGGTCCCCACTGGGGTGCCTGGCCAGTCTGGGTGAGGGGCTGAGGGCCGTTTTCAGGTTGGCGGGCAACTGAAGCTCCAAACCTCTCCTTTTTTTCTTTTTTTTTTATTCTGGCATTTATTTACCTTCTATGGCTGTCACTGGAGCTGAGAGCCGGCTTTCTCTCTGAGGCTCCGCTGAAAGCAGGTTTCTGGCCTTTGTTTTCTGTATTTGAAACAATGTTGCGACTCCAGCTCTGAGGTCCCAGCTGACTGACAGGAGGTTTCTGGGCTTTTGTTTATCTTCTATAAATGTTACTATGTTTCCAACTGAAGCTCAGAGGCCGGCGGGGAACGTTGGAGTCCTCTGTCACTGAAGGAAGCAAGCCTCCCTGTTCGCATCAGCTGCCTGGCTGCCGGCCGCCATCTTGGCTGACAGTTACTTTGTATATACTCACTGATTAGCCAATGGGAAGGGTAGCGGTCGTACGCTAATTACCATGTTTCTCTTTTATTAGTGTAGATCATTACTATTATTGTTGTTGTTGCCTGGCAAGACAGAGGTCCACAGAGTGTCTGTGTCTAAGGAAAGCCACCAAAAACTTCAGCCAGTATTGGGAGCTCCAACAAATTCAGATCCACTGTCTGTCTGCCGCATCTCTGAGTTGGTAGCTTCTATGTACAGTGGCGATCTCCTAAATCCCAAACAGTAACTTTGGACTTGTGGTCTTGAGTCACCCCAGGGGTGGAAGGAGATTTGTAGTGAATCAAACGCGTGTCCTCTGAGGTTGGTCATGGAGGAGTCAGGCCCCGAGAGCTGAAGTTAAGACTCAAAGGACCAGCACCTTCAACTTCATGAAGATTCTCCTTTTGTTGCCCACTTCGAAGGAACTGGGTTCAACTTTATGAAAGCATTTGGAGACTTTTCAACTGAATTTCAGGGTATCTATCCTCCTTTCCTCTCTCTCCCCAGCCCACTTTCTCCCCATCTTCCTAGATAGGTCTTCAGGTGCAGGGATTACTGAGAAATAAGAGCTCTGGAGGACACTTGCTCTCTGGCCCTGGTTACTGGCCTGCTTGGAGCTATTGTCAAAATGCTCTTGAACCTCATCCCTTCTCTCCTGTGATTCTGTGGTTCAAGTCTATGTTCACATATTCATGTGTGACACTTTTCTCTCCTGTTGTCATATCAGGCCCATTGTTCTTGCCTGCCAGAGTGTGTATTCTGAAATCTGTTAGTCAAGGCACTCACTGTGTCTCCCTTCTCTGTGGCACACACCAACTTAAAAAGCAAGAGATCCCCAGCTTTACCCAGGCCCTTGATTAAACTATTGAATGACACAGCAGAAACCGTGCTCTCAATTTCTTCTCCTAAGGCTCATGTTGATTGGCTAATCCTCTCCTAAGGCTCATGTTGATTGGCTAATTCTCTCCCAAGGCTCATGTTGATTGGCTAATGAGCACTTTTAGGGCAAATGGTTATTTAAGGTACTTAGAATCCATGTCACTGTTTTCCCTTTCCAGCACCCATGACCCCAACTTTTCTGAAAAAGACCCCAACTTATCCATATTTATTATTTCCACAATATTCTACACTGGAGTCTTTGTTTATGTTAAAGCTTTTTATAAAAAGCTTTATTGTTTCCATTTGGTCCAATGCATGGGAGAGGGCTCCAGGGTGGTTTCAAGAATGGCTAGGGGTTTCAGGGAGAGGCTCAGGCAAACGCTAGGCACCATGGGATGCAGAGGGGCGCTCAGAGGCCTCTGGGCTCCACGGGCTCCTAGTCGTGCTGGAGGGTGAGCCTGTGGAAGAGCTCCTCGCCCAGCCCAGCCTGGGCCGCAGCCTGCGGAGGGAGGCAGGTGTCGCCCATCTTCTTGGTGAGCTCCACCTGCTCGCCCGGAAGTGGCTCTGCAGGAAGTGACCGAGCGGAGGGGCTGCGCACAGAACCGGGCCTGCGCTCCAAAGGGCCTGGGTCAGGTTCTCCAGGACCAGGGCGGCTTCCATGGCGCCCTGAGTGTCGCCCACTCGCCTTGGGGAGGCCTCAGCCCGTCCTGGAGAGAACGCGGCCCGCACTGTTTGCTCTTTGAGAGCCGCTGGGAGCCCTCCTGCTCCTGCTCTGAAGAAGCGGCCGCGCCCCCCATGGCCACCTGGTCCCGGGAACAGAGGCCCAGAGAGAGGTAGGTGAGGCCGCAGATTCGGGGGGCGGGCGCAGAAGGCAGCCTCCGCTGGGTGGGATGATTCTGACGAATTTGGGAGCTCATGGTTGTTCGGCAACAAGGAGTTAAGGTAAAAAACGGTGTTGACTGGTCTCAGAGCTGAGGATGGTTCCTAAGGTGATGACTGGAAAAGAGATTGGAGGGTGGTCAGAAGCTCAGATTTTTTTAGTTTGTTTGTGTCACTACACTGCTCTCAGGTGGTATGACTCTAAAGTCTCTTTTAATATATAATTGCACCACCTCCCCTTTGTTTCCTTTGCAATTTATTTGTTCAAGAAACTCGGTCCTTTCTGTCCTGTAGAATTATCCATGGGCTGGAGTTTGCTCCTTGCACCCCTAAGGTATTGTTTAACATGTTCTGCTCTTCCTTGTATTTCTATAACCTGGTATTTAAAAGTAGGGCTTGAGAGATTTATGTTTGATTATTTGGCATGTGGTCTTGGGTACTTCCATCTGGACACAATAAGGTCCCTTTTTTGTGATTTTAGCAGCTGTTAATCTTTTCTCGGATCCATTATGTCATGAAGGTTTACAAAATGGTTATATCTATATTGCATCATTCTTTACTTACTAGCTGGACTATCTCTATAAAGAGAAACTTCTCTGTATAAAGATGAGTATTATAGTCTGAGATATGATTATACATAAAAAAGAGACTTGTGCTTGATTCTTTTCCTGTATTTACCAGTTTTCAATATAATGAATTGTTTCTCTAGAGCAGCGGTTCTCAACCTGTGGGTCGCGACCTCATTGGGGGTCGAACGACCCTTTCACAGGGGTCACCTAAGACCATCAGAAAACACATATATAATTACATATTGTTTTTGTGATTAATCACTATGCTTTAATTATATTCAATTTGTAACAATGAAAATACATCCTGCATATCAGATATTTACATTACGATTCATAACAGTAGCAAAATTGCAGTTATGAAGTAGCAGCGAGAATAATTTTATGGTTGGGGGTCACCACAACATGAGGAACTGTATTAAAGGGTCGCGGCATTAGGAAGGTTGAGAACCACTGCTCTAGCGTCTTCCAAATGTGACCAATCAGGTTCTCTCAAAAGGATCATTATGAATTGATGCATTGAAACGTAGTCAGTGTGTTTCCACCTTGGTAATGTTCAAATTGTTCCATCTTTGGCTCCTGAGTTCTTTGGAGAGGACCCCGTTGCTCCTGTCTAGCTTCCTCGCGGTGGTATGATATGATGTTATAGCTTCACCAGGCACCTTTTCTGGCCCAGACCTGGAACCAGCTGTTTCTGCAAGGAGCCCTGTGTTTTTTAGCGAAAATGTTATTTTGGAACTGCAGTTAGGTTTCTAGGCTTTTTCACCAGGAGTAAATTATATTCACCGGGAGTAAATCCATTTCAAGAAACCAGTTTCTTTGCTCATCCACAGAAGAAACTCCTCACCCGTTAAAGTTGTACCATGAGATTGCAGTGATTCAGTCCCAGGTCCAGGCTCCCCTCCTAACGCTAGTTCTCCTGCTGTTTCCACCACATCTGCAGTTCCTGCCTCCACAGAGGTCTTGCACGCCTCAAAGTCACCCACGAGGGTTGGAATTGACTTCTTTCAAACTCCTGTTAATGTTGATATTTTGACCTCTCCCTGTGACTCACAAATGTTCTGAATGATGTCTAGAATGGCGAATCCTTTCCAGAAGGTTTTCAGTTTACCTTGCTTAAATCCATTAAAGGAATAGGAATCCATGCCAGCTGTAGCTTTACAAAATTTCTCTTTTTTTCTTACTTTTATTTTGTAATTATATATATTATTGTTGATAGTATTACATATGTCTCCCACTTACCCCCCTCCTCCCAGCCCCCACACTGGAGTCTTTAGACAGATTCCATTCGCATCAACTGCTTAAGTCATAAACACTAACACAATAACCTACATGTTCTGAAATATTGCCTAAGTCCTTTACATGTCGTTGAAGAAAAAAATCTAATCCTCTGGCCACTGCAGGATGAGAGCACTCAGTTCTGAACAGCGTGCTTGACTAAGTCTGATTAATAAGTTTCTGAAGTTACTTTTGTTGATCCTCCCACCCTTGACGCCATAAATTGCCTGTGGCAGCATGTGTGTAGACTAATGAGGCTAGTGGAAACGTTTTCATTAACTTAATTATCCACACCTTCAGACTGAGGCTAACTCGGCTGTCGGGACACAGCAGTGTCTGCGCAGGCTCAGGGCTGCTCAGCCTGATGGGCTTCATGGGAGATCGAGTGGGGAAGGGGGGAAATAAGTAGCTGCATGAAGACAGAATGGCAAGATGCAGTGTGATTACCCAACTGCATGCCGAATCTGCGTGCACTTAGCAAGCACCTCGTATGGGCAAACCCAGGGAAGCAGGCACCACCTATGTTCCTGGCCTGCTTGATCCTCATGCGCAGTTCAAGCCAGTCTCTCCTAAGTTAGCGGAAATGGAACGTGTGGCTCCTCGTCCAGGAGGCCCAAATGATGCCTTACAAAGTGTTGCCCCCGATATCTCCAGTACCCACCGGGCACCCTACAGAGCTGGTACAATATTACTGACCACATCCCCCAGGCTGTACTGTACATCCCCGGGACTCTTTTGTAACTACCAATTTGTACTTTTTAATTCCTTCACCTTTTCCACCCAGCCCCCCAACCCCCCTCCCCTCTGGCAACGGTTAGTCTGTTTTCTGTGTCCATGAGTCTGTTTCAATGTTGTTTGTTTGATTATTTTGAAAAGTATATTATCTAATCACTGTGCTGTACACCTGAATAATATGAAATAATATTGCATGTAAACAAATAAAATGGGGAAAAAAGAAGATCAAATGATAAAGCACCACGTCTATCCTGCCCCTGGACCTATCTGTTTTTATGCTCAGTCATGGTCAGCTCCCACAATGGGCCTAGAATTCATGGCTGAGAGCCTGCCCAGTGTGCCTGGTGCCATGCTTTGCCTCCAACATCTCTCCCTCTGCCCCCCACCCACCCCCATTTCTGAGCCCCAGGCCCACAGGGGTATACTCTCATATATCTGGCTCCTTTTGCTCAAAATTTCATTTGTGAGATTTCCCCATATCACTGAGGTTGTCATGGATTACTCATTCTCATTGCATAGAGCAGCGGTTCTCAACCTGTGGGTCACGACCCCTTTAGGGGTCAAACGACCCTTTCACAGGGGTCGCCTCAGACCATCGGAAAACACATATATAATTACATATTGTTTTTGTGATTAATCACTATGCTTTAATTATGTTCAATTTGTAACAATGAAATTGGGGGTCACCGCAACATGAGGAACTGTATTAAAGGGTCGCGGCATTAGGAAGGTTGAGAACCACTGGCATAGAGTATTGTTCTGTGTGGATACATAGCAATACGTTTATTGATTGCACTTTTGGTGAGCACTTGGATAATTTTCAGTGTTCACATATTACGAAGAGTGGTGCTTTGTGTATTTCAGTGCCTCTTTCTTGCTAAACATATATTTGCATTTCTGTTGGGTGTATCCTTAGAGTTGGATTTCTGGGTCACTGGGTTTGCTTATGTTCTGCTTTTGTGGATATTGCTAAGCAGTTGCCTGAACTGGTTCCATGAATGTACCCTCTCACCACTGTGGGAGTTCTGGGTGCTCCATATTCTTGTCAACTCTTGGTACTGTCTGGGTTTTTTGTTTGTTCGTTTTAGCCATTTTGGTGCAGGAATGATGGCATCTCATGGTGGTTAACAGGTTTCTTTTGAAAAGCAGGTATGGTTTCATCTGCTATTAAATTGTAACATTTACCCAGAAGGGACAACTCAAGGGCATGGTTGCATTTCTTCAAATATATCTGTTATAGTTTACTCTTGACAGTCACTTGGCATCCTTGAAAAGGTAAAATAACTTGGAATCCTTGATTTTACGTTCATTCACTGTTTCAAATACTTTGCCAAAAGAGAATGAGGTAATCTGTGCTTGCACAAAGTATTTCCAGGTGCATTCCCTGTCTAATTAGGAAGTCCTGTAAAAATTCTGCTGTACTTTAAACTTCTTGCCTCCAAATAGTGATCCACATCAGTGACATCCTGTTGAGCTCTGTGCTCTTGTGGCTTTGACTCCTTGGTTTCAATATCTTGCAATAGAAAAGCAGCAAAGAAATTTCACATGAGGTGCTAGCTCAGAAAATTGGCCTTTTAAATTTCATTCAACACAAATACCAAAAATACTGCTTTTGTGAAGAAACTCACTATTGAGAATGTATTTTTTTCTAGTACCTCTTTTCTTTCTTTAAGAGCTCACAAGGAGTCCACCAATATATTTCACTATTGAAATGAAGAATCTAGAAATGAAATGAGCTGAAATATGTTGGAAAACAACTCTGTACTTTCAAACAACTGTATCGTAAACCTCTGACAGGATTTGTCTTAATGATCATCCAAGTCTTCAGTAACAAGTTCTATGCATCTTCTAACAATAGTTAATGACCATAGAGTCTATTTTAATGTGTCACTGTGTAGTTTTCAAATATTTCTTCAGCCATTTTCACCATAGCAAAAGGAAAAAGTATTTGACCAAAGGGTTATGGCCTTTCACTGTTAAGTAATAAATTCAAAATTATGAAACTTAATCAAATTTTATAAAGGAATGGATTGGGTATATCAAGACCTTAAACTTGAAAAAAAAAGTTTTTAAATGTCTTGCTGATTGCCATGGCTTCACACTGTCATTAGCTATTTCAAGATACAATATTTATTCAAAAGGAAAGTCACCATTAATGATAGTAGATAACAGACCATACTCCAAATGGTCTTTACTTTTTTAAATATATTTTTTATCGATTTCAGAGAGGAAGGGAGAGGGAGAGAGAGATGGAAACACCAATGATGAAAGAGAATCATTGATTGGCTGCCTCCTGCACTCCCCCTACTGGGGTTGAGCCTGCAACCAGGGGCTGTGCCCTGACCAGGAATCAAACTGTGGCCTCCCGATTCGTAGGTCAATGCTCAACCACTGAACCATGCCAGCCAAATGATCTTTTTAATTTTTTAAACCATTTAATTACAAACTATTTCAAACACTCAGGAAAGTACAGATAATAACAGTGATGTTTAATATTTTGCTATACCTCTAACTTCTTTTTAAAGTTCTTTTTAAAATCTTTATTATTGAAAGTGTTACATGTCTCCTTCTAGCCCGCCCCCTGTCTCAGTCCTTCCCTACCCTATTGTCTGTGTCCATGGGTTATGCATATATATATGCATACAAGTTCTTTGGTTGATCACGTCCCACCCACCCACCCTCCCCTGCCTTCCCTCTGAGATTCCACAGTCTAGTCTATGCTTCTATGTCTCTGGATCTATTTTATTCATCCGTTTATTTTGTTCATTAGATTCCACATAGGAGTGAGATCATGTGATACTTGTCTTTCTCTGACTGGCTTATTTCACTTAGCATAATACTCTCCAGGTCCTTCCATGCTGTTTCAAAGGATAAGAGATCCTTATTTTTTTTTTTTTTTACTGCTGCATAGTATTCCGTGGTATAAATATATCACAAATATATCACACCATTTTTATCTACTTATCTACTGATAGGCACTTGGGCTGTTTCCAGATCTTAACTATTGTAAATTGTGCTGCTATGAACATAGGCGTGCATACATTTTTTCTGATTGGTGTTTCGGGTTTCTTTATGTATATTTCTAGAAGTGGGATCACTGGATCCAGTTTCATATTTAATCTTTTGAGGAAACTCCATACTGTTTTCCATAATGGTTGCACCAGTCTTCATTCCCAGCAGCAGTGCACTAGGGTTCCCTTTTCTACACATCCTCTTCAGCACTTGTCATTTCTTGATTTGTTGATGGTAGTCATTCTGACAGATGTGAGGTGCTACCTCCTTGTCATAATTTGCATCTCTCTGATGATCAGTGACTTTGAGCATTTTTTTTTTCATCTGTATGTCACTCTGGAGAAGTGTCTATTTAGGTCCTTTGCCCATTTTGTAATTGTATTATTTGTTAATACATATGAGTTCCTTATGTATTTTGGATATTAAGATGTATCATTACCAAATACATTCTCCCATACAGTGGGCTCCCTTTTCATTTTGTTGATGGTTTCTTTTGCTGTGCAGAAGCTTTTTATTTTGATGTAGTCCCATTTATTTATTTTCTCCTTACTTTCCTTTGCCCTAGGAGATGTACCCATAAAATATTGCTGTGAGAGATGTCTGAGATTTTGCTGCCTATGGTTTCTTCTAATATTTTTATGGTTTCATGACTTACATTTAATTATTTTATCCATTTTGAGTTTATTCTTGTGTATGGTATAAGTTGGTTGTCTAGATTCATTTTTTTGCATCTATCTGTCCAATTCTCCCAACAACATTAATTGAAGAGACTGTCTTGACTCCATTGTATGTTCTTGTCTCCTTTATCAAACATTAATTGAACGTAATGGCTTGGTAGATTTCTGGGGGATCTCTGTTCTGTTCCATTGATCTATATACCTGCTCTTGTGCCAGCACCAGGCTGTTTTGATTATGGTGTCTTTGTAGTATAACTTGATATCTGGTATTGTGATTCCTCCAGCTTTGTTCTACTTTCTCAAGATTGCTGCAGCTATTTGGGGTCTTTTTTGGTTCCATATAAATTTTTGAGTATTTATTCTAAATCTGTGAAATATGCTGTTGGTATTTTAATAGGGATTGCATTGAATCTGTAGATTGCCTTGGGTCGTATGGACTTTTTTTAAATGATGTTAATTCTACCAATCCATGAACACGGTATATTCTTCCACTTGTTTATATCTTCCTCTGTCTTTTTTTTCAATGTCCTATAGTTTTCCAAGTACAAGTATTTTACACTCTTGGTTAAGTTTATTCTTAATTTTTTGTTGAAATGATAAATGGGATTGTTTGTTTAGTTTCTCTTTCTGAGAATTCATTATTAGTGTATAAAAAAAGCCATCGATTTTTGGGTGTTGATTTCATATCCTGCTACATTGCTGAATTAATTTATTAAGTCTAGTAGTTTTTTGGTGGAGTCTTTAGGGTTTTCTATGTACAATATCATGTCATTTGCAAATAATGAAAGTTTTACTTCCTCCTTTCTAATTTAGATGCCTTTTATTTTTTCTTCTTGTCTGATCACTGTGGCTAGGACTTCCAGTACTATGTTGAATAAGAATGGTGAAAGTGGACATCCCTGTCATGTTCCTGTTCTTAGGGTTAATGGTTTTAGTTTTTAACCATTGAGTATGATGTTTGCTGTAGGCTTATTATATATGGTCTTCATTATGTTGAGATATTGCTCCCTCCATTCCCACTTTGCTGGATTTTGTTGAATGCTTTTTCTGCATCTATTGATATGATCATGTGATTTTTGTCTTTTCAATTTGTTTATGTGATGTATCACGTTTATTTGTTTGCAAATGTTGTACCAGCCTTGCATCCCTGAGATAAATCCCACTTGGTAATGGATTTTTAATATATTTCTGGACCCAGATTTGCTTATATTTTGTTGAGGATTTTAGCATCTATGTTAATCAGGGATATTGGCCTGTAATTCTCTTTCTTTGTAGTGTCTTTATCTGGTTTTGGAATTAGGATAATGCTGGCCTCATAAAAATAGCTTGGAAGTGTTCCTTCTTTTTGGATTTTTTGGAATAGTTTGAGGAGGATAGGTGTTAGTTCTTTGAATGTTTGGTAAAACTCCCCTGTGAAGCCATCTGGACCAGGGCTTTTGTTTGCTGGGAGTTTTTGATTACTGCTTCTATTTCCTCAGTTGTTATTGGTCTATTCAGGTTTCTGATTCTTCCTGATTTAGTTTTAGGAGATTATATTTTTCTAGGAATTTGTCCATTTCATCCACATTGTCCAGCTTGTTGGCATATAGTTGTTCATAGTATTTTCTTACAATCCTTTGTATTTCTGCAGTGTCAGTTGTTACTTCACTGCAGTGAAGTAACAACTGATTTTATTTATTTGGATCCTCTCTCTTTGCTTCTTGATGAGTCTGGCTAACAGTTCATCAATCTTATTTATCTTTTCAAAGAACCAAATCTTGGTTTCATTGATCTTTTGTATTTTTTTTTTTAGTCTCTGTGTCATTTATTTCTACTCTAATATTTATTATTTTCTTCCTTCTACTTACTCTGGGCTTTTTTTTTACTGTTTTCTTTCTAATTCTTTAAGTTGTATGGTTAAATGGTTTATTATTTTTTTTTCCATTTTTTGAGGTAGCCTGGTAATGCTTTGAACTTCCCTCTCAGGACTGCTTTTGTTGTGTCCCAGAGATTTTGGGTTGTTGTGTGTTCATTTTCATTTTGTTTCCAGGAAGTTTTTGATTTCTTTGTTTATCTCATTGGTAACCCATTCATTATTTAATAACATTCTAGTTAGTCTTCATGTGTTTGAATGTTTTTTAGTGTTTTCACTGTAGTTGATTTCTAATTTCATTACATTGTGATCTGAGAAGATGCTTGATATGATTTAAATCTTCTTGAACTTATAAAGACTTTTTGTGTCCTAACATGTGGTCTATCTTTGTGAATGACCCATGTGCACTTAAGAAAACTGTATATTCTGCAGCTTTGGGGTGAAATGTTCTGTAAAAATCAATTAAATCCATCTGATCCAGTGTGTCATTTAGAGTCCCTGCTTTTTGTTAATTTTTTGTCTGGAAGACCTATCCACTGAAGTCAGCAGTGTATTAAAGTTCCCTACTATGTCTGTATTGTTGTTGATCTCTCCCTTAAAGTCCTCTAGAAGTTGTTTTTTTAGATATATACTAGTGGCCCGGTGCACAAAAATTTGTGCACTGGGGAGGGGCGGGGAGTGTCCCTCAGCCTGGCCTGCACCCTCTCCAATCTGGGACCCCTGGAAGGATGTCCTACTGCCGGTTTACAGGGATCGGGCCTAAACTGGAAGTCGGACATCCCTCTCACAATCTGGGACTGCTGGCTCCTAACCACTCACCTGCCTGCCTGCCTGATTGCCCCTAACCACTCTGCCTGCCAGCCTGCTTGCCCCCAACTTCCCCCTGCTGCCAGCCTACTCGCCCCCAAATGCCCCCCCGCCAGCCTGATCACCCCCAACTGCCCCCTGTACCAGTGTGCTCACCCCAACTACCCCCCCTGCCAGCCTGCTCACCCCTAAATGACCCCCCTGCTGGCCTGCTCACTCCAAATGGCTCCATCTTCTATTCCATTTGTGTCCTTTCCACCCCTAAGTTAATGTCGTGTCCTTAATATGTGGTTATGAGATGTCTCTGTGACTGGGCTGGTAAACCTTTCACATTTCTCTTTCCTTTCCTTTCATCTCAGGATAACTGAGCTCCGTGGTTTGTGTGGGACCAAAGGCCCTGGGAATACAATGCTGAGCCCTCTGAACTCATTTTATTCTTTATTGTATTATTTGATTCCTGGGGCTGAATTAAACATGAAAACAGAAGAAAATATACCCTTAGATATAGAATCTGAGTCATTACCCAGAGATTTCTGCGGGAGTTGACACTGAGGCATGAGACACATGTGTTTATTGGTCAGTTTCCTCAACTATGGAACGAAGGTTGATCCTGCCCCTCGGATCCTTTGGAGGTTGGATATGATGCATCCAGAGGGATTAACTGGCAGCTCTGAGAGTAAGATCAGAAGTCAACAGACACTTGCTTCCTTTACCCAGACAGAGTTAGAAAAACACAACTCCTTTTATCATAGCAGCAGCAAGGGCCATGCCTGTGGGAGGAGGAGCAGGGAACCAGGGCTTCCCCCTTGCTCCTTCCCTGCCCTCCCTCCCTCCATCCCTGCACTGGTCCAGCTGCTATCACTATCGTGGAACCGCTCAACTCAGGCTCTGGCCCCACCCATGTCACAGGGAGGAGCATGTGCAGTTTCTTGCAGACACAGAAGCAGCTGTGGAGTAAGGGGGTGGCAGTTTGGCCCCGATCCCTGCCTGCCAGGCCAGGGACCCCACCGGTGCACAAATCTGTGCTCTGGGCCTCTAGTATGCAAATAAGATCTTTGGTTAATCTCTTCCCGCCCCCCCCTTCCCTCTGAGATTCATCAGTCTGTTCCATGTTTCCATGCCTGTGCATTGAGTGTCTGCCCCCTGGTGGTCAGTGCACATCATAGCTACCAGTCCAATGGTTGAACGATCGCTTAGGCTTTTATATATATAGTCTAGAGGCCCAGTGCACAAAATTCGTACACTGGAGGTGGGGGGTGGTGGTGTCACCCCAACTACCCCCCCTGCCAGCCTGCTCACCCCTAAATGACCCCCCTTGCTGGCCTGCTTGCCCCCAACTGCCCCCCTGCTCTGATCCCCATTACCCTGTTCCCTCTTGCAGTCCGGGACCCCTTGCTCCTTACCACCCGCCTGCTTGCTGCTCCCTACCGCTCGGCTCGCTGCTCCTTAGTGCTGCCACGGACGCTCCGGCCACCGCCACTGCACTCACCAGCCATGAGCCCAGCTTCTGGCTGAGCGGCGCTCCCTATGTGGGAGTGCACTAACCACCAGGGGGCAGCTCCTACGTTGAGCGTCTGTCCCCTGGTAGTCAGTTCATAGCGACCAGTCATTCCACTGTTTGGTCAATTTGCATATTAGGGTTTTATTATATAGGATAGGATATTGAATGTGAACTGTAAATAAAAAATAAAATTTAAAAAGAACCAAATAAAATTTTAGATCTGAAAAATTTTTAATATATATATATATATATTTTAATTCTCACCTGAGGATGTTTTTAAAATTGGTTTTTAGAGAGAGAAACATCCATGTGACAGAGAAATACCAGTAGGCTGCCTCTGCACATGCTGACCCACCGGGATCTAACCTAAACCTAAGTATGTGCCCTAACCTAGAATCCAACAGGAAATCCTTTGGTGTACAGGTTGAGACTCCAACCAATTGAGCCACCTGGCCAGGGCAGATCTGAAAAAAAATTTTTAAATGTACCTCCAGGCCCTGGTTGGTGGGGATCAGTAGTTAGAGTGTCCTCCCACGCACCAAAGGGTCATGGGTTCAATTCCAGGAGAGGGCACATACACAGGTTGTGGGTTCCATCCCTGTCAGATTGATTGGGCAACTGATCGATGTTTCTCTTTCTCTTTCCCTCTCCCTTCCTCTCCCTCTAGAATCAATGAAAAGAACATATCCTTAAAGGAGGACTTAAAAAGAAAAAAATGCTGGTTTGGTTCAGTGGATAGTGCTTCTGCAGGCGGACTGAAGGGTATCGGGTTGGATTCTGATCAAGGGCACGTACCTGGGTTGCAGGCTCAATCCGGGGCCCTGGTAGGGAATTCAGCAAGAGGCAACCAGTTGCTGTCTCTCACATTAGTTTCTGTCTTTCTCTCTCCCTTCCACTCTGTAAAAAAAAAAAAAAATCCATGCAAAAATGTCCTCAGGTGAGGATTAACCAAAACAAACAAACAAATAAACAAACACCCATCCCCAGTGTGATTATTGAAGGAGCATATGAAGTATTTGTTGAATGAACAGGAAGGAATGGGACTTCGCTTTCTAACTGTTTTAGCAACTCTGCAAGCCAGAGGGTTTATTTTTTTTTTTTCATTTTTATTGATTGATTATTTTAGAGAGAGGAAGGGAGTGAGAGAAACACCAGTGTGTTGTTCCACGTATTATGCTCTCTTTGGTTGCTTCTTGTCTGTGCCCTGACCAGGATCCAACCCGCAACCTTATTGCATCAGGAGGAGGTTCTAACCCACTGCGCTGCGGGCTGTCAGGGCCCCTCAACAAAACCCCTCTGGGTGCCCTGGCCCCAGCTGTGGGCCGGAGCTCCTCTGCCACAGCAAAGGTTTGGGTTCCATTCTGTCAGGGCACCTACTTAGGTTTCGGGTTTGATCCCAGGTCGGGGCTGACTGCTGCTCAGGAAGGGACGGAGGACCGTTGAGATCTATGTGCTCTAGTCATTCGGCGGGAGCTGGGGTTCCATTGCCAACATGGCCAACTTTGATCCCCATTACCCCGTCCTCCATCGAGGACGACTTCAACTATGGCAGCTGCGTGGCCTCTGCCAGCGTACACATCCGGTGGGAAGGTCGCCCTCTCTGCGGCTCGCCAGGCCTGGCTGCTGCGCAGTGGCCCCAGGAGGCAGATTTCCAGGTTCCCAGGAAGAGCGCCCTCCACGCGCTCCATACTCCCAGGGAGAGCGGGGTCCCAGAGGGAAAGCACTTTGTTCCGCCTGCCTTCCGGGCTCCTGGGCAAGTGGAGCGCCCGTCCTGCGCAGGGCTAGGTGGGGAGAGCCGCCCCAGGGAGGCCTTCATGCTGGGTGCTGAGAAAACGAAACTGGAGCCCTTCCTCCTTGAACCCTGTCATCTTTGGGGTAGAAAGGGGCAGATAAAAGCCTCAGCGGCCATACTGGGCATCTTTAAATGAAGATGTTTATTTTTTTGGGTGAAAATAAGTTTATTGTGTAATCAAGATTGTGTAATCATTGTGATTACACAATAACCTGCATTGAGTTATCTGCTGGAATGTTTGTGCTTTAGGGCATGTGAATGCATTTTATTTTATTAGATGCAGCCTCATGTCCCCTGGCCTCATGCGGCAGGCAGCCACGCCCACCCGCTCCTGCTGGTCCTTACCCATGAGGGCATCCCGGCTAATTAGCATATTCCTCAATTATTACATAGGATTATTTGTCACGTGCTCCTTCAGTCTCTATTCGTGTAGCCAACATTTGTGTGTCCCAGGCATACAGTGGGTACTCCAAGTACTCAAAGGAGGTAGAAAAAGAAATTGGTTTCCACTGGTGCTTTAAAAAGTTTCTCAGACACCGTGGTGACATTCTATCAGCAGGAACCCAGGCTGGCGGCCAAGAAACAGGGCTAGTTCTTCTTTTCAAACAACCCCAGTCTCAGCCCCAGTCATCCCCCTCTCCACTGGCAGCTCATTCTGTGAGTTGAGCAAATCACTTGATTTCTCTGAGCCTTGATTCCTTGTCGATTAAGATGATAGGGTTTCTGTAAGAACCAGGTATGTGTAAATGCAGTACAGCGACCTATGAGCTATACATACAGATGGGGTCTATATGGCATATCATGGGAGGGGAGGATCTGCATTGCAGCCTTCTCCCTCCCCCCACCCCCCAAAATGGCAGTGATGAGGAGGAGGGGAAGAGGAGGAAACTGCTACTTCCGATGGTATGGACCAGGATGACCACTGCACTGACAATGCCCCTTGAAATGTTAGAGTACAGGTCCTGTACCAGGTGAGCAAAGTGAGGGAGAAAAGGAAAAGACCCATGGGCACATCACTCTCTCCTCTCCCCTATGGGCACGCCTTGGTTTAATAATCCCAGACCAGGAGACTCACAGCATTTAATTTGTTTTGCAAGTCATTTTCAGCCTTTTCTTTTTGTTTACATTGAGGATGAGTGTTCCATGGAAGATGTCAAAGACATGATCAGATTAGAATGGGTGGGGATGCTTCTGATAAGCATACAATAGTAATGTTGATAACCTGCCTGTCTGCCTAGGGGCTCAGCAAGCCAGTGCAGATGGGATCTCCTAGGTGTACCCGGCACTTCCTCTGGGCCCATGGGAAAAGTAGGCACTCCTCCCTCAGGGTGCTCTACTGGGATGTTGCAGCAATATTTCTGAGCCAGACACCAGAGGAGGGAGGAGGACAATTAATGTTTATTGAGTGTGAACTAGGTACTTTAGTTAATCCTCACAATTATCTCATGCCATAAAAAATGATTATCCCATTTTATAGATGAGACAACTCAAGGTCTGAGATAAAGTGACTTATCCAAGATCACATTGCTAATAAGCAATGTCCTAAACTTCAGGGAGGGTTGGCTCAAAGCCCTGTATGCTCGGTGCTATGGGAAATGCAGAGGTAGATATTCCAGGGTTAATACGCCCTTAGTGGAGCTTTCAGTCCTCTGGGAGAGACCAACAGACACAACTAAAATACAGTCCATCGTGGAACTCGATAAATGGTAATATACAAGTAATGGACTCTAGGTGCTCAGAGGAAGGAACAATAAATTCTGACCCTCAGATCCAAGAAGTCTTCACAGAACAGATGGCATTGGAAAGGGACCATGAAAGGTGGCTAGAACCCGAACTGGAGAATGGGAGAGGAGAGGGGAGAAGGGAGGGGCATTTAGGAAGAAAGACGAGCCCTGATGAAGGCCTGGGAGCCTAGTCAGGAGGGTGGTGACGACATCACCTCCCTGCTTGTAGCCCCTTGACTTCAGGGACAAGGCCCAGGTCTCTTAACAAGGCTCACCAGGACCTTTAGGAACTGGGCTTCTCCCCAAGCCATGAATTGCCATAGTCATGTCAGTTTCCCAAACTCCCCTCACCCTCTTTCACATCCAGGTCATGCTTGCTGGGACTCATTTTCCACTCGACACCCCAGCTCTTTGTCCAGCTCTATCCTCTCCATCCCTGAGCACTCGACATGGTACCCTCACCGCAGGCAGGGCTGGGCTCCTCTCTAGCAGTTTCTTATAGATTCTGTTTTCCATATTATGGTGTTTATCAGACTACATGGAGCTCCTCAGTGTATGTGTCTGTCTCTCCCATGAGGCCATGAGCTCCGAGAGAGCAGGAACCTTGTTTTGTTCCCCAAAGTGTAATGCAGCACCGGGTACGGGAGGTCATGAGCAAATAAAGTGGTATGGTTGACTGAGTAAATGAGCCAGCCATGGAAAAAAATGAGAAATGAGGGAAGAAAGGTGGTTGCGGTCCAGACTCTGAGTTAGGGGTGTGAGCAGAGCTTTCAAAGCCAGTTTTAGTTTAGCCTGTTTTCATTGTGTAGACAGTGGGGAGCATTGGTGCGTTTTGAGGAGGGGAGCAATATGTCCTGTGGATCAGACAGAGAGAGAGAGAGCATGGCTGGAGGCAGGGAGCTTTTGTGATGGTCCAGATGAGAAATGAGAAAGCGCACATCCTTCTCACTTAAAGAAGGCTTTTAGTCCGGCCAGTGTAGCTCAGTGGTTGAGCGTTGATCTGTGAACCAAGAGATCATGGTTTGATTCTCAGTCAGGGCACGTACCTAGGTTTGGGGCTCCATCCCCAGTAGGAAACATGCAGGAGGCAGCCAGTCAATGATTCTCTCTCATCATTGATGTTTCTCTCTCTCTCTCTCTCTCTCTCTCTCTCTTTCTCTCTTCTCTCTCTCTCTCTCTCTCTCTCCCCCTCCCCTTCCCTCTCTCTCTCTCTCTCCCTCTCCTTCTCCCTCTCCCTCTCCCTCTCCCTTCCTCTCTGAAATCAATACAAATATATTTTTTTTTTTTTTTAAAGGAGGCAATTAAAAACTGGAACCAGAGAGCAGAGAGCACATCCAAGCTAAGGCTAACGTAGCCAAGCACTGTCCTTGAGGGTCAGCAGCCTCCCATGATGCCAGAATTGACTGCTGTGCACAAGTCTGGGGAGGGGTGAGAAAGTGCCATGTGTGCAGAGGAACTCTTAAGAAATGCTACATAAATAAGTTGAAGCATTGGCAAGAGCACCACTGGGAAACCGCCTATTATATGACTAAGGCTCTGAGAAATCTCTGCTGATGGCCTGGCAGAACGCTGGTTAGCCGAATCTATCATTGCAAACCTCAGAGTGCTTCTGGGAGCACGTGTGTTATGGGCTGTGGGAAACTCGGATCATAAAAACGTTCGCCCAGCTGCTCAAGTGCCTGGGTGGGCAATTAAAGAGGATTCTTTCAAGAAGATCAAAAGGCTCTGGTGAGGTGATCTCAGGAAGCTTCCTGCCCTCCCTGTGAGGAAGGCAGGAGTCAGGTCTCATTATCCTCATTTTACAGATGAGAACTGTAGGTTCTCTGGTGACTCAGTCCCTCGCCTGAAGTCAAACAGCCAGCAAAGGGTGGAACCCACAATAAGTATCTCAGTCACCCGGATCCCAGGGCACCGTCTCTCCAGAGCTTCCCATTCCGTGGAAGATGAATTGTTCCTGAGAAGTCTGGGCCCACATGGGCTCTGCTAGGACCTGGGTGGTACACAGGGTCTGTTCCAACCACCTAGCACACACATGTGTTCCATGCACACATAGTGCATTGACATTTCCTCTATGCCCCATCATGAGTTTTGATAGTCTTCTCATGTCAGAATTTTATAAAACCCAGGACCCCAATCTAACCATAGCAACCCAGTCACCCCTTGGCCAACCTACATGCAAACCATCTCAGGGGGCATGCACGATCTTAGCGGGCATCTTACAGAACTTCCTCCCAAGTTCATGAAGTTATATCTGGCTTCAAACTCCAGTTCTGCCCTTGCTCTCCCCAGAACCAGGGCAAGTTCCTTAACCCCTCTTGGTCTCATTTCCTGCATGTATGAATTGGAGACATTCAGAATACTTCTCCAATTGGGTTGTTGTGAGGAGTCAGTGAAGTTGGGCATATAAAGAACACAGCAGAGGGCCCAGCATGTAGTAATCACTCAATAAATTCCAGCAGTTGTTAATAGCATTGATCATAGGAGTGAGCTGAGTTTGAAAAGTAATTCTCCGTCCTTTATCTGTTTGTGGCTTGGCTATTAAGGAATTAAGTCCAAATCTTAATAATTGACCAACTTTCTCTCTTCTGGGCCAAGGAAGTTCATTTTTACTCGTAATAATCTCATCCACCTGCCATGTTTTCAACAAGAGATGATTTATTACTCTTAATGCAAAAGATATTTCTTCCAGTACTCTCAGACTCACAGAGAGGAGTCAACTTGTCATGACTTCCAAGTTCTCTCTGGGGTCCTGCCTTGTACTTCCTTAGTCTTGCCATTGCTGCCTCATCATCAATGGGCCCGACACCCAACCAGGGGCCTCTTCTCACTGTTTCTGTGGGCCAGGAGTTTGGATGTAGCTTGACTGGGTTATCTGCTCAGGCCATATGTATGCAGACAAGATGAAAACAGACAGGCATCTTCCTGGGGTCAGCATGGAACACAGTGTGAAACCAGATGAGACAGTAGCCTCAGCACAGACACCAGCCACACCAGCCTTGTCAAGGGTCCCCAACGCCTGGCCGTAGACATCGGAGCAGAAAGCTGGAGCCCAGCAAGAGTAAACACTGCATGGAACCAGAGGGTCAGAGGTCACATGTCCACATGAGCCGTCCCCTGGGACTTCCAGAAATAACCAAGGTGAGATCCTTGGCGGGGAACCCTAGGCAGTTAGGGAAGGGGTGGGGAACCTTTCTTCTGCCAGTGGCCATTTGGATATTTCTAACATCATTCGCGGGCTATACAAAATTATCATCTTAAAAATTAGCCTGCTATATTTGGTCAGACATTTAATTAACCCACCGCTAATGCCTTGGCAGGGCCAGATCCAATGATTTTACGGGCCTTATATGGCCTGTGGGCCGGACGTTCCCCACCCCTATAGTAGGGTGAGAGGCACAAGGTGAGCATAAGGTAACTATAAATATTTATTGACAGTTGACAGCATGGAGGGTGTGATGGGGAGGGTGTGATCCTCCCCAAAGGCTGGGGTCTCTGAGGGCTTAGGAATATGACACATTTTTCTTTCCAATGGTATCAGAAGTTCCTACAGCACAGGGATCCACCTGTCTCCTGGTGTGATGTACACTAGACACCTGGTGAAGACTATGGATGGCGAGAAAGACACCGTGGTCTTTCTTACTTAGTGATTTTAATGCAAATAAGCTTGTTCTTTGCCCTCTTGGCTATGTCCTTTGCCTGGAAGCTGCTTTCTTTCAGGGTCTGCTGAGGGCAGAGTCCACAGTGCAAACATCAGCCACATCACACCACAGCCAGGGCCCACATCAAACTGCTGAAAAGTACCCCCTCAAAGCCCTCCCAGACTGAACCCACTCCCCAAGTTCTGGGTGAGCAATCAACCCAGAAAATGTGGGAGAGGGGAAAGCATCCAGGCATGCATGGACCACTTCCAAAATATTCAATGACACCGTTTAAACCACTAGGTGGTAGCTTAGTTCATTATATGGCAATTGGTGACTAATACACCTTCTCCCTATGGTGTGTGCCCCCATTCCAGAAAACACCATCCTTAAAGAATAGCATTAAGGCACCATCCCATGGGGGAGGGGTGATGGTAAAAAGTACAAGAACACCCTGGGGAGGGAAACTAGAGGAGAAATCAAAAGCCTTAGGTTCTGTTTCCAACTCTATCAAGACACAGCAGCTGTGGGAGCTGGGTGAGATCATTTCCTCTTCTGTGAAGTGGAATTAATGATAAATGCCATTCTTACATCACACTGTTATTATGAGACTCAAATTACAGAACCCGAGTGAAAGCTTTGTAATATGTGAGGTTATGACCAAGTAAGGGTTATAGTCATCAGCATTATCATCATCATCATCATCACCATCATCATCTTTATTGCTGCCGGTTACAAGGTAAAACCAACAAGAGCATGAATGTATCAGTCAAAGTCCAACCAAGTAAACGGACACCACTCTAAGTCAGTGATTTTCTGCTGCAAGAATTTTTAAAACATGCGATACCTGACTATTTAGTCAGCAGCACGGACTTCTTTTTCCTTAGATTGTCAAATAAAAAAATGTCAACAGCCAATACAATAATAGCCACCTGGTGTGAATGAATGAAAATTATATCTATTTTTTGTAAGATCGGAAAAATACATGTACTTTGGTTTGCCACAGAATTTCAGTAGTTTGAGTGCCGTGAGATGAAAAAGGTTGAAAAGCACTACTCTGTGTATTTGAAATGGGGAAGTCAGCATGGGGAATGGGTAGCACAGGTGATGGAAAGGCTAGAAAGACGAAAAGAAAATGAGGCAACGCAGAGATTAATGATAGCAGGAAGCCACTGCCACCCTTCACTGGGGGGACAGAGGCAGGAGGCAGGACCATGGGAACCCAAGGCCTGGGGTCGCCCTTTGAGAAGAAGGATCCAGAGCCAAGGAAGAAATGCGACCTGTGCCGGACACAGGCAGAGGGAAGGAGAAACAGCACGGCTTCCCCTTTCCTTCGATCGTGGTCCAGTGCTCCCCTCGGCTGGGCCCAGCCAGAAGTTAGTCGATATAGAAGTGACAAGTGGATCTGAAGCCAGCAAGCCCTGGGCCACAGAAGCGCTCTGTTTAGCAATAATAACCTAGAAACGAAAGTAACATGACAAAGAGACTCAAAGGTCCAGAGATAGGCTCCAGGAGCTCATCTGGTCCCACCTCGCGATCTTCATGTGAGGCTCCAGCGAGGAAAACGATGGGACGTGCCCAGGCTTGTGACCCAGCTGGCCAGGGGGGCCTGGGACCCAGGCATCTGAACTCAGCGCGGAGCTCTTTTCACAGCATTAACTTACACGGACTAGCAGAGGCCCTTCGGCTTCAGGGGGATGCGTCCCAATAGTTGGATTCCAAGACAGGCGTTTGGACCTTAGAACTCCTTTTCCCACAGAAACGAGGTTATCTTGGCCGATGATGGTGCCAGACTGGCTATCGAATGCCTAGTTAGCCCACCTCATGGGAAAGGAAGGAACCTTCAGACTCTCAATGAATGAGAAATCAAGAGGCTCCAGGGCCGGCAGAAGAGAACTCTCCCCCTCCCTCCCTCTACCACACGGGCTGGGGTTTCTCCTGGCTCTGCCATTACGGGGGTGTGGTTGGGGGACCCCTTGCCTTCCATCTGGTGAGAAGATCCTCCTCCATCACAGTGTTCCTTCCTGTGGTCGCAGGGCCAGCAGCAAACAGACAGGGCCTCCTGGAGGGCGGGGGGAGGTTCTCTTTTCCTTTCTGTCCTTTACAACTTTGCACCCTCGACACCCATCCCAGTCCTGTGATTGTCACCCAGGACCACAGCCTCCCTGGAGGGGTCTGACTCAGCATCTTCAGGGTGGGCAATGGGGGAAAGTATGGACATGATTTTATAGTTAGAAAGAAACGTATCCTGTTGTTTTTATGCTGTAAGTAAAGTTAAAATTTGTGCCCACATTCAAAGTGCTCTTAGAGGTGAGGAGAGTTAGGGCGAGATAGGGGTGCTGATGTCTGTGAGATGAAAACTCCTTTGTAGGGGAGTGGGAGGTGGGGGGAGCTGTTGTAGATTCATTTCCCCCTGGTTTGGGCAGAGAATTCCTCAAATGGCTGCACAGTGGCCCACAGTAAGTCTTCTTGTTTTACACATGTCACCTGCAGTTGGTGAGCTCGTTTCAGGAAGCAAACGCCCCCAAGAGAGAAACTGCCCATCCCTCCAAAAATGAGAACCAGGGCAAAATTCCTGGGAACTTGAAAGGTCACTTGGTAGCTGATGCAGAAATGGAAACTGAAATGGATTTTGTGCTCTGCAGGGCCACGCTGTTTCCTCTCGCTTCGGCTCTGGGTCCCAGTTGAGGACAGGAAATCACAGTCTGCGCGGCTTTGGTGGCAGTCACACTCTTGTCCTTTGCGGGAAGTTTCCCACCCTGCAGAAGTGGAAGACATTGTTCCTCATCCCTCACCCCTTGCCCCACCCCATGTTCTCATCCCACTGGGCCAGGGCCACCATCTACGGCCATCAGCACACTGCCCCCCACTCAGGAGGGTCCGTTTCCATCCGCTGCAGTGTGAGTGGCGCCTCCCGGAGCTGTGCAGCGCTTCTGTTAGAACACACCTTGCCGATTGCTTTGTATTAAGGCTGATACCTACAAGGCCACGTGCTCCCAACTGAGTTAGAATCACCTTTGTGTCCCTGGCAGCTAGCATGGTGCCTGCTACATAGAACCTCAACATAAACTCCTAGGGATTTTAGAAGTGATGAATTGGAGAAGAGGGCCAGCACTGCTCTTAGAAGATAAGTAATTCTTTGAAAGAGGAGCAAAACCCTCATTAGGGCCTGGGTACTTCTGAACTAACCTCAGATACTTTAAAGAGTAAATATAACATAGTGGTGAAGGGCTCTGGTGCTGGGGTCAGAAGGATCTGGATTTGAATTCCAGCTCCACAGTGGACTGAGCCAGGCTGGGCATGCTCCCACACTAAGCCTTAGTTCCGCATCCGTGAGGCTCAGCGGAGATGATGCCTTAGCCCTAGTGCCTGGCACATGGGGGAGGTCAGTACATCCCAAGTTGCAGTTATGAAGTATGTTGTTATGGTAATTAAGCAATAATGCCTAAAAGGCATATTTCAGCTGTCAATACTCATATCCCACAAGAAGGAATACACCCAACACATAGGAAGTGCTCAATTGATGTTTATTGAATGAGAGAGTATTGAACTGAGAGTCAGAAGAGAGAGTTTCAAATCTGCCGCCACTGATGTTGTGACTTCCTGGTCTCAGCTCGCTCCTGTTAAAGAGGAAAGGTCATTAGATGACGCCTCAGATCCCTCCCTTCTGCAGGACCCATCCCCTCCAGCAGAGACCAGGGGATCTGCTCGGAACCATTTTTGCAGTGTTCCCTCGGGTCCTGCAGGTGGCGCTGCTGAGTTGAGAAGAAAACCTGTTTTTCAGCAACCTGGTTCCCAGCTGCCAAGTCTGTATTAACTGCAGACAGGAATTAGGGAAATCACTTACTTGTTGCCGCCAAAAATGCCCGGGGCCGTAAACGACTCATTCCATTTCCTTTCTTGCCTACTTGGCCTCTCCAGGTGCCATGAAAGCGCCATGGGTGTGGAGAGGCAGCTGGCCTTGGATCCCAAGTCCAGTTCCACCACTTCTGGCTGTGACCTTGGGCAAAGGCATGTGTCCTCTTGGGGCCTCTGCTGTAGTCTGCACAGTGAGGAAAATAACAGCAACATGGAAGTGTGTGGACTACAGGGAGCACTGAGAAAATTAATCAAATAACGTTCACTATTGACAAGCACAGTACCTGGCAGAGTAGGTATTTAAAAACTGTTGGCTCCCTTCCCTTCACCTCCTCTCTCATCCACTAGACCCGTGGTCAGCAAACCGCGGCTCGAGAGCCACATGCGGCTCTTTGGCCCCTTCAGTGTGGCTCTTCCACAAAATACCACGTGCGGGTGCGCACGTAGGGTGCGATTGAAACTTTGTGGCCCATGCGCAGAAGTCGGTATTTTGTGGAAGAGCCAAACTGAAGGGGCCAAAGAGCTGCATGTGGCTCGCGAGCCTCAGTTTGCCGACCACTACACTAGACCATGGTTCGTGCTTGAGAAGAAATGAACAGGGTGGTGATAATGATGAGGAGGTGGCCCTGCGAGGGGGACTCTGCGAAGAGAGGCCGTGTCATCTGAGGCAGGACGATGAGGACAGGTGGTCCCCACGCCAGAGGGCCAGCAAGTGCAAGGACACAACTCGTCTCATCCAGCCCCTCTTCCTCCCCGTCCCTTACCAAGGGACCCACAGTCCAGCGGCTCTGTCCTCTGAGCCCGCGTCCACCTTGTTCACGCCTGTACGGCAGGTGTCGTCTGCCCGTGTTGTACATTATATGTTCCCGGTCATGCCTGTCAGAGGACCAGATGAGCATTTTTCATCTCTGTCCCCCCAGAACCTGGGAACCAATGCCTTAAGGAACAGATGAGCCGATGAAAGTGCCACATTGGCGTTTGTGCAGTCTCTGTGGGCCATCTTTATTTGCAGGCATCCTGACCGTTAGCTGCCACCCATCTAATGGTACATAGTGGGTGCTCAATAAGTGCTTATGCTGTTGAAATGGAATTGCTTTTTCACTGATTGAGCACCTGCTCTGTGCCAGGGGATGAAAGGAGCACTTTTGCAGTGGCATGTCCCTATCCCTTGGCCAAGTGCTCCCTGTGTAGTCTTTCACTTAATCCTCGCAAAAGCCCTGCGACGTAGGCGCTAGCTCCATTTCACAGATGGAGAAGCCAAGCCGAGGCTCGGGAGGCAACCTTAACACAAGGAGGAGGCAGAGCCAGCCTGAAAGTCAGGCGTCTGGCACTAATGCCCTGGCCATTCACCGCTTTGTCACAAACACACGTGTGCGTGTAGGAATAACTCAGGCGTGTTCCGTGTGTGAGAGCTGAGGAATGGGCGGCAGCTGGGAAAGATTTCTCAGGGGAGCATCGGTGTGAACTGGACTGTGAAGGACGAGGGGTTTTCCAGATAGGACCTCGGCGGCAGTGGGGAAGGTGCAGGAGAGCCGGGGGGGGGGGGGGGGGGGCAGCAGAGGGAAGGGAAGAGGTCAGCAGCCTACATTGACAACGCCCACGAGAAGATGGCACCAAGCCTGGGCACAGAACCACCTGGGAGACATAGGCTGCTGCTCCCCTCTGGAAGGTCAAGGGCTGGGTCCAGAGCAGGCCAGCTCAGGGAAGGATACACCAGACAGGAGACTCTAAAAAACCTTTTTGTGTGTTTTTTAAATTAAATCTTTATTGTTGAAAGTATTACTTATGTCCTGTCCTCCCCCACAACCCATTGACCCCTTCTAGCCAGACCCCAACCCTGCCCCTGGCCCCAGGCCTTCACTACCCTATTGCCTGTGTCCATGGGTTATGTCTATATGCATACAAGGTCTTTGGTTGATCATTTCCCACCCACCCATCCTCCCCACCTTCCCTCTGAGATTCCACACTCTGTTCTATGCTTCTGTGTCTCTGGATCTATTTTGTTCATCAGTTTATTGTGTTACTTAGATTCCACATCTGAGTGAGATCATGTGACACTTGTCTTTCTCTGACTTATTTGACTTAGCATGTTACTCTCCAGGTCCCTCATGCTGTCTCAAAGGGTAAGAGATTCTTCTTTTTTACTGCTGCATAGTATTCCATGGTGTAAATGTACCACAGCTTTTTTATCCACTCATCTGTTAATGGGCATTGGGGTTGTTTCCAGATCTTAGCTATTGTAAATTGTGCTGCTATGAACATAGGGGTGCATACATTTTTTCTGATTGGTGTTTCAGATTTCTTAGGATATATTCCTAGAAGTGGGATCACTGGGTCAAATGGCAGTTCCATATTTAATTTTTTGAGGAAACTCCATACTATTTTCCCTAATGGCTACACCAGTCTGCATTCCCACCAGCAGTGTACTAGGGTTCCCTTTTCTCCACATCTTCACCAGCACTTGTCGTGTGTTGGTTTGTTGATGGTAGCCATAGAAAATGTTTTTTTAGAGACAAGTTTAACAAATAAGAACTTTTAACCTTTTTAGTAGCAGATCTGTGTGACTTGCCTGCTGTTAGGCTGGGCAATCGAAGCACACACACGTCCCGAACACTTACTCAGCATTCACTAAACACCTGCTATGTGCCAGGCACTTACCCTGGACACGAATCCATGCCGCTCCTGTCCTGCTAGGAGAAGCAGTGGAACAGTGGAGGCTTAAACCTCCCCGGGTTTCAGTCTCTACTCTGGTACTCACCAGACAGATAACTTTGAGCTAATGATCCCCGCGCCCCCCCGTGCCTCAGCTTCCTCATCTGTTAAATGGAAATACTGACAATATATGTTATGTATGACCATTGTATTAAATAAGTCATTCATGTAAAGGGCTTACACAGTCTGGCTGATGGTGAGCACTCAGTAAAGGCTGGCTGCTATATGTGTGCGCTACCCTTGAGCGTGTGTTCTTTATTGGACACCTACTAAGTGCAGACACTGGGCTGGATGCAGAAGGCTTAGAGATGAGTAGGACCATGCCTCCTGCACTGTAGTAAGAATGAGGCTTACAAAGGAAGTGGTTATAGCAGAGGAAAATAAATGCCATAATAATAATAATCCTCCTATATAATAGCCTAATATGCAAATTGTTCTACCACTCACTATGACGTGTGCTGACCACCTGGGGGCAGCACAGAACATGGCAGGTGTCAGCAACGGGTGCTGGCAGCAGGCGGCAGTGGAGGTGCTGCCAGCCCCCTGATGAGAGCGGGACCACAGAGGGATGGTGGAGCAGGTGAGCGGGTGGTGCCAGGCCAAGGCTGGTGCAAGCGGGGTCCAGATCACCCCGCAGATGATGACCAGCGTGGCGGCAGGAGGTGGGGCCACCGCCTGGCTCCCAGGCACTGAGGGAGCTGGAGCGGGCAGGGGTGGCCCTGACCAATAGCCCCGCAGGCAGAATGGTGGAGCAGGTGAGGGGGCAGCGCCAAACCACGGCAGGGTGCCAGTCGGGGCTGCGAGCCTGGGGACCGAGCCCCACAGGCCACCCCGAGGGGTCCCACCTGTGCATGAATTTGTGCACCGGGCCTCTAATAGTAATAATAAAGAAGTAACACTTGTGATAAGATTCACAGACGCCAGGGACTGTGTAAAGCTGGATTTATCCTGTCCTCCTCACAGAGCTTTCGGGGGACATCCTTGTCTCTAATTCTACCTGAGGAAACACAGGATCCCAGGTAGGGGTGTAGTCGGTGTCTGAATTCAGAGTGGAGGATGCACAGAGCCATGGGGGTACCAGGGAGGAGCAAGCTCACCCGCCAGTGGGGGGCGGGGGAGGCCAGACAGAGGAGATAGCATTTCAGCTGTGCCTTAAAGGATGCTGGGAGAGAAGGTACCCAGGCAGGGCAGACACTGGAGGAGAGAACGGTGCAGAGAACAGTGAAAAGTTGCTGCGCCAGGAGCCACTGGGAGCTGTGTGCTGAGAGGCTTGGGTGCTGAGCGGTGGAGTTTGGGCTGATCCTGGAGAAGACGGGCTCACTGCAGGCTTCTAAGCAGGGGGATGCTGAGCAGAAGGAAAAGGCCCCCCTCACTCCTCTCCACCCTCTCGCAGCCCCCGGGAATCTGGGCCAACGCAGGACCATCAGGCTTCTAATGAATGCGCCCCGTCAGGAGCCTGTCCAGCCTCCATATGGCGCGTCAATAATTTACAGTGACGGAGCGTGTTTATGTGGGCCGGCTGCCAGCCGCCTGGCTTCTTCAGCCTCAGCGCTTCCTCTCGCTCCACCGGCCAGCGCAGTCCCGAGGCCCCACAGGAAGGAGCTGAGGCCCAGGAGTACCCACACTCCCTCCAGCACACTGTCCCCGGGGAGGCAGGGATTTCACAGTCCAGGAGGCCGCAGGGCCCTCAGGCCCGGTTCCCAGGGAAGTCACGTCCACTTCCAACCCTGGGAAGGCCTGCGGGGCCTTTCCTGTTCTCAGCACTTTTTTCAGAAACAAGCCAGAAGGTTTTATGTGGCCAAGGGGACAGGGCGAGGGCTGGACCCAGACGCAGCAGCAAGCTGGGTGGTGAAGGCCCAGCTTGGCAGGACCCGGCTGCCTCCTCCATTTTCCTGCCCACAGGTCAAGGTCCCCATGGAAATCTCCTCAGGCATAGGTACCATCTCCCCCTCCAAGGCGGAAATTAAATCAGTCCACCAAATGCAGGCTTTAATAAGTACAACAGTAGGTGTGATTTATAATAAGAAATATCTACTTGGTCTTCATCCCCAGCCCTGGCACAGAGCTCCTAACACCCTTAGAATTTCCTTGAGCGATGAGAGCAATAAGGTGTCTTTTGTTCGATTAATGAGGTAACTTTTGGAAAACCCCTTAGTCACCTGAAGAAGGGGGCTGGTTGCCAGAGGAACCAACAGTGTGATGAGAAGACTAACTTTTATCTCCACTCTCTCAGACCTCAGGGAGGAGAACAGGGCCAGAGGTTGACTCAATCGCCAATGGCCAATGCGTTAATCACGCCTGTGTGCTGAGGCTTCCAAACCCCACCCCCTCCCCAAAAAAGGGAGAACTTCGGGGTTGGTGAACCAGGCCCCAAACTCTATGGGTTCCGAAGTTCCTGTGTTTGGGCCTCACCCTATGTATCTTCAATGGGCTGTTGATTCGTGTCCTTTAATATCCTTCATAATTGGTAATCTGGTGAGTACACTGGTTTCCTGAGTTCTGGGCGATGCTCTGGCAAATTAATCAAACCGGAGGAGGGGATCCTAGGAACCTCTGACCTGAAGTCAGATTGTCAGATAACAACTTGCACTTCAGTTGGCTTCTGGAGTCAGGCAGAATTTAGTTCAATTGTGGGGCACTCAAATGGTGCCTGGAATATTGCTGTATGGTGTTGAGGGGAAAACACACATTAGAACTGGAGTCAGAATCTCAGTGGTCAAGCCGAAATAATCCCCAATTTAAAATCGTCTTGTGATCCGTTGTACTGAACTTGCATTCGGCTCCGTTGGGACACCAAGGTCTGTCAGATGCAAATTTGTGCCTAAACCATGTTGGTTAGATGCTGTTTGTTCATAGTGGGGATGGAAGCTCAGGAAAAGTTCAGGATGAGCAGAAAAAAGAGTTGGGCTCAAATCTAGGCACACAATAGGGTCACAAAAATTTACCTAGATATTTGGATTTCATTAACCTCTTGGAATTCATCAACTGTGAATTCTCTTGTTCAATATACTAACGTATAATACTGAGCAAGAGGACATGCTTAGCATCAGCTTAATGACAAACACACACCTGCACACAGACCATTCTCATTATTCATGGTAGCCATGTTCTACAAAGCTGCCGTGAACACTGACTCGGTGGGCACTGCCCCGTTGCTCCTAGGGGACCTAGCAGGCTGGGTTCCTGTGCGCCTCTGTGGTAAACCTACAAATAAAAGGCCTTTCGGAGCGAGAGGCAACAGGCATTCACTGGAGATGGACAAGAATAACGATTCAGAAATCACTAATTCCGAAAGAAGCCCAAGGCAAAGGGCGTTTATGAGAAGAACAATTCCATCAATAGGAGGAAGGCGTTTCCATCGGTGGGGATAACATAACCTAGTGGCGCTAATGCTAAAGGATGATGTTAATTTTCAGTCCGATAGTCCTAACATCTGCTTTCTTATTATCCTTGCAAACAGTTCTTTGGGGCACAAGGTATCCTTGAGCCCAGTCCAAAGGTTATTTGCCCTGTTTTAATGCTCCCAGGTTTGAGGTGTAAGTCGTGCAAGGCAGGTCCTCTGGGCTGGCAGTTCTGGCTCCATTTTGAAGTGGCTCCGTTTATTCATTTTTTAATTTATTTTTTTACATTTTCATCAACTGGTCAATACGTAACCTCGTTATATGGTGTTTCTGTTTAAAAATACCTAATTGTATATATGTAGTTGATTGGTTACCATGAACTCACAGCTAACAGCACTGTAACTCATGCTGCTACGAAGCTGAGCTAACACACCTATTTTTTTTTCCAGAAGGCACATCTCAGGAACACTGGGCAGCACCGAGAAATTCTGCTTGGAGATCATTTTAAACAACAAAATCACCTCCACAAAAATGCTCAAAACAAGGCACGCATAGACCACAAAAAGGATGCTTGTCACAGCACAGGAGCTGACACAAGAAGACGGACGGAGCATCGCTCAGCTGGAAACTTACTGGGTGAGTCAAGATTTCTCATGCTCTGCGCACACCCCGGGATGACTGAGAAAGGGCCACGAGTATGGATTTGGGGGCTACAAATAGGCAAATTCACGAATATGGGATCCACAAATAATAAGGATCAACTGTGTGTGTGTACATATGTATATATGGTATGTACATACAGTATTTATAGGCATATATACTTGAATGTGGTCCCCAGGAAGGCTGGCCCACCGGAGCTCCCTTCCCTCGTGCCCCAGGCCCTCCAGGGAGTGCATACAGCTCACGCAGTGAGCACGTGGCCAAAGCTTTCTCTGGGGACCATTCACTTCCTCCTGGTTAGGGACAAGGTGAGCCCTACCTGACGCCCACAAGGCAGCCGGCTGTGCCCACCTCGGCACGTCCCTTCTGTCCTATGTGTGAGAATTAGGCTCCTCATGTGGTCTGTGCCCTCACCTAGACTCCTGGGCCCAGAAGGCAGAAACCCGGCCGTGTTTGCTTTTGGCATTCCCAGCACTTGGCACAGTTCTCGATGCCCCGAGGCCCAGGAGCTGTTGAGTTTTTTGAATCATTGAACAGCAGAAATTGGGGGGGAGGGGGGGTGCGGGGGGGCATTCAAGATCACCCAGCCCCAGGAGACTCAAAGTGCGGTCAGGGACCAATCAGCAGCCTCACCTGGGACTTGTTCCCAAGCAGGTTCCCGGCCCCTCCCCAGGCCTTCTGAACGAGTGGGCCCAGCAATCTGTACTGTAACAGGTTTTCCAGACTGTTCATATGCCTACGAAATGTTAGAAGCTCTGAGTCTATTCCACTCCCTTCTAACGTTTAGGGATGGAAAGTGGAGACTTGGTGAAGGGACCTGTTTCCCAAAAGCCACACATGCGGCAAAGGGCAGAGGGAAAGAGAGAAGCCGTCTCCTCACTCTTGAATCTGGGCTCCCCTGAGCCGCCCACAGTGGCCAGCCCTTCCCAGGACTAGCTCCCCCAGGAGACAAGCATGGTTCCCATCCGTGGGGCTTCTCTTCCTCCTCCTCCCCACTCCTTTCTCCCCCTTCTTATTTTTCTCCTCCTTCCCTACTGCAAACCGTCCCCCCTCCCCCCCCAATTAGGCTCTCTGGTTAAGGTTATTCCTTTGCCTGGCAAATGGGAATAATCTTGGCGCCCCCCCCCCCCCCATCTTAGGTCAATTCAAAAAACATGTTACCCACCTGCAAGGTGGTACCCAGGCACCCCCAGAACTAAATCTGCCTCCTGCACCTCCTGGTGTCCCTGGGGATGTGTTTAGGATGGTTTCACTGGGAAAACTTAGGGAAAAGGACTTGGAAAATTAAAACAGTTCACCCAGAGGGCAGGAGTTATCTTCAGAGTCTTTCTCCATCAGAGTGTCATCCCTATTCCCACCACCAGCCCTCAGTGCCCCGCCACCCCCTCCTTCAGCTGTGACAACAGGGTTTGTTTTTCTCTGCAGTGGGCTCGGGGTTATACATACAGGCAACTAGGTGAACGTTCTGTGAGGTCGTTAGGGTTTCTCAGAATGAGTCATTTTTTCAAAAATAACAAAACCTCTCGACATCACTTGATTTCAGCATGCTCGCCAGGCTCTTGTAACCTCTTTTGCAATTGCATTCCTTCTTTCTCAGGCCTGATGACACGCCCCCCCCCCCCCCCCCCCCCGCCCCCTCCCAGCGGGGCCCTGCTGATAGACAGAGAAGCCCAGCCCAGGATCAGCAGGGCCCGGTCCAGAAAATATGTAGGTTTCAGATGATGGGAGGGAAACGCCTGGAGGCTCTGGAGGGCAGCGGGTGAGAGGCCACAAGGTCGGAGAGGCGGCCTTGGCTGCTGGCCCTGGTTCCTCGCTGGACTCTGACAAACCGCCCTGGCGCTGCCTTCGTTGTCCTCACTGGGCCTGGCTAAGGCCCTAAGAACAATAACCAGCGTCTGCTCGTCGCAGTTTTACAGAGCACAGCTCACTCCCGGCACCGCGTGCACAGGTGAGAACAGCGGAGACAGAAGTTGAATGTCTTGCCCAGGTCCTTGCAGTTGAGGATGATGAGAGTCTGCTTACTGAGCCAGGCACTTCGCCTCTCATCAATCCCGACAGGTGTCTTAGCATCCTCCCCATTTTCTAGACAGAGAAACTGAGGCTCTGAGAGGTTCAGTAACCTGCCCAAGGTCCCAAGGTGAGTGGCGGAGCTGGACTTGACACCCAGGGGTGCCTGCCCTCAGAGCCTGTGTCTTTTCCAAAGCATCACATGCAAATACTGCTCTCACACGCCCTTTGCACATGACTCCACCGGCACTGAGCATCACGCACGTGAATTGGCAGTTTCCACATCTCTGCCCCGTGCGTGCCTTAAGGCAAGGAGAGGGGTTTACCTCTGTTCCCTCGGCACACAGCTCACGGGTGACATCCACACACAAGCAGCCATCGCTGGATGAAGGCCCTCAGACTGCGGACCTGGACGTGTCCGCTGTACACATAGCCACGCCCAGGCTGGACCCTCAGGGCGCCGCAGGCCTCAACCCGACTCCTTGGCTTCCTGGCCTCGGTGCGGACAGCCGCCTCCCTGGGCCCCAGCTTTCTCCTTCGTGCAGACGTGTAGTAGGGCAGGAGACACGGAGGACCCTCACGCGTGATGGTTCTGAAATTGTGTTTTCTCAAGGGGTCAGGGCCGAGCGCATTTGTTGTTTGAATATTTGTCTGCCAAAGGGTGGAGAAAAACTCATTAACAGAGTTTGTAACATTGGCCCAATAGTATTCTTTGCACTTATTTTTAATCTTTTACTATAGTTGGCATACAATATTAGATTAGTTGCATATGTGCAACATAGTGATTTGACATTTATATGTTCTCCAAGGTAGTCACCCTGGTAAGTCTAATCATCTGTCACCGTGCAAAGTTATTGCTCTATTATTGACTATATTTCCCGTCACTTTTTTCACACATCCCCCTACTCCCTCCCCTCTGGCAACTATCAATTTGTTTTTTCCTTTTGAGTCTGTCTTGGTTTGTTTTTGTTCTTTGTTGTGATTTTTGTAAACTCTACATATAAGTGAAATGATGCAGTATTTGCCTTTTTCTGTCTGACTCATTTCATTTAGCATCATACCCTCTGGATCCATGTATGTTGTCATAATGGCAGGATTTTATTCTTTTTATGGCTGAGTAATATTCCATTGTTACTTCCTTATCCATTCACCTATTGCTGGACACCTAGGTTGCTCCCATATCTTGGCTACTGTAAATAATGTTGCAGTGAACATAAGGGTGCATCTATCCTTTTAGATTCGGGTTTTCATTTTCTTTGGAGAAACACCCAGAAATGGCATTTACTTTGGTTTCTGTAAGATCCTTGCACAAAAGAGGAAGTGGAACCTCAGAAGTCTTAATTCTATGTGACTCAAATCCTATGTGGCTGAAACAGGTACATATGCACCTAGTAGCACTATTGCTCCTTGCTTCTGCTGGATGTCACTTTCCTACCACCCCCATCCTCCCTGCCACCTCACCCCAGGCTGGGCTGGATGACCCTCCAGAGGCTTGGCTTACCTCGGGGCATGCATTGCTTTCCCACTGAAACGCCTGCTTCTTTGTCTCTCTTCCAGGAGACTCTGCACCCGGGTTTGTTTATCCGTTTCCTACTATACTCTGTGCCCCGTGGCTCTTTGTATCTCTAGCACCTAACCAGAGTGCGGCCTGGAGCTGCCACTCAAAAAATGTTTGATGATTGCACAACCCCACCATTCCCTTCCTCCTGCAGGATCCTCTGCACAGTCGCCCTGAGAGCTAAGTAGTTGTTTTCTCTTTCTACCCATTTTGAAAACGCTAAGACTCGGAATACTGACTGGCTCATCCAGCGCCACTCAGCCAGGAAGGGGTAGTGGCTGCACTCGAATTGCAAAATCACAGTTAAGAAAATTTGGGGAGGGGGAGTCTTGAAGGGCACCTAAAACAGAGCTCTTCAAACCTGTTTGTAGCAAAGGAATCTTTGTTTTTATTCTTTCCCTAGTGACATCTCGGAATCGTAATGTAAAAAGTTTGGAGGAGGACCTGCTCTTAATAAAAGAAACTTAAGAGGAAGAAGGGTACCTGAACCCCATTGGAAAACCGCTGATCCAAATAAATGTGCTAGAATGCTTACAAGTATGTTCTTTTATTATTATTGTTGTGACTTTTAAAAAATGTATTTTAAATTATAGTTGACCTACATTTAGTTTCACATGTACAACATATAATTCCACATTTACATACCTTACAAAGTGATCACCACAGTAAGTCCAATAACCATCTGTCACTGTACAAAGTGATGACAATATTAATGACTCTGTTCCCTATGCTGTACTTTACATCCCCGAGATTTATTTATGTATCTATGTTCTCCTTCAACTAACACCCCAATTCTCCAAGGTTGTCTTTCTCCTTCCAAACCTCCCTCCTGGCCACCTCTGTGTCAAGCATGGTGCTCAATGCCTTTGAGGATACCAAGTCCCTTGGGCCTGGGGACCAGGATCTACTTTGGCCCCCAGGCCTGTTTCCTTCCTGGGAACCTTGGGAAAGTCACTTAATCTCTCCCTGAGCCTTGACTGTTTCATCTGCAAAACGGCCCCAAGGCTTGGATTGACTGGGAGTCAGTTGTCTCACGCAGGTAAACACCCACTGCAGGACTCGCCCAGGTTCATGGCATCTGTATTTCACAGCTCTCCAAAACGCCGTGCAAAAACCCCAGCAAGGACCGGAAATCAGTTCTGGGCACACACACTTTACTTTAATGATGATGTATTTATGGCGACTTGTCTCCCAAATGAGTTGGTTTACATTTATGACAGAGACCTTTCTGTTCAAGGTATTGATTTAAGAATGAAAAAGTGGATTGACCACATCTCACATACCGAGAAGCGATGTTTCAGATGAGAAACAGATGTGGCTGAAGATTGGCACAGCCCCCAAGTGGCAAGGGAGACCCAGTCCTAGAGAGTGAAGCAGGAGGAGGAACGCAGGTAAGGGGAGGAAGGGGCGGAGGCATCCCTCTGTGTGCGGCTCCTATTTCCCCACCTCCAGCCGGCTGACTCTCTCTGGAGGTGATGACAGGTGCCGAGCAGGACAGATTATTCTACCAGGAGGCGATGCATAAGTTGGAGGCCTCCAAGGGAAGCAGGAGACTCAGTGGTCTCAGAAAGGAGTTGCTTTCCCTCTCTGTCCCTCCTATCTGTGTCTCAGTCAGAAAGGCAGCAGATTGCTGGCAGTGACTGGGTTCTGCAGGAACCTCTGGGTGCCAACTTCTAAGCCGTCTATTATTTTTAACAATAATCATCCTCTAACGTGTATTGTGGGCCCTGGTCTTTCACAACCTGGTTCCACTGCCTTGGAATCCTGGTGTCTTGGGGAAGAAGGAGACTGGGCAGGGGCCATCAGCCCTCCTTGACAGATAAGGAAACTGGGGCTCAGGATGGCCGGGGACACAGAGTGCAGAGGTAGCAGCACCTGGACTAGAACCTGAAGGTTTTCACTCCTATGCCAGTCCTCCTTCTAGAACCCTTTCCTCCCAGAAACCTGAGCCCTGGGAGGGTGGTGGGGGAGAGCAGAGATGCACTGCCCCTTACCTCGCAGACTCCCCTGCTTAGCCAAGGCTCTGACAGGAATGTGGCCTCATTGCAGGCAGCAGAACAGGTAGGCCTGGCCCTCTGTGCTCACACCAGCACACCCAGGTCTCTCATTGTCCTTCTGTGGTTGGGCCATAGAAGGCAGATTCCCCTGCAGTACCCATACCTGACGGAAGTCCTGGAGACTGAGGTGAAGTTCAGAGGTCTTGAGGCCACAGTGGAAGGCACGAGGCATGATGTTTGCAAAGTGGTGGGAGGCCAAGGTTTAGACTGTATCCAGAGATATATATGTCAGCTTGAACTGGGATTTGCTACTTTCAACCAAAAGAGTCCTGGTACTGCCCCTCTAGCTCTGAAATATTTAACATCATCAGAGGCAGTGTTTCAGCTGTGATGTCAGCCAGGTAAGTGTTGTTTGCCTCATTGAGGTCAATGCAAAATAGAAATGAGACTTCAGCTCACCTCTCTATAGCTCATACTCATCCCTACCTGGCCCATTGCAACAAGAATGTGTTGGTTTTAAAACATGTCCACAGATTCTTTGTCCTACTCACATCAAAAGATGGAGACTAATTTCTTTCCTCTTGAATGTGGTCCAGCTTTAATGACTCATTCCTAATTAATAAAAGGAAGTAGAAGTGACACTGTGTGATTTCTAAGGCTCATCATAAAAGCAATGCTGCTTCCATTGATGCTCCTCCCGGGAGACTAGCCACCATGTTGTAAGGAAGCCCAAGCCACATGAAGAGGCTGTTAAAGATGTTTGACTGACAGTCCAGCCAGCAGCAACTCTAGGCCTGTGGGACAAACTGCCTTCCAGCTGAAACTGAGTGGAACTGAGATAAGCGATTCCCTGCAGACTCAGAAGCAAAGTAAATGTTTTATGGCACTAAATTTTAAGGTTTTTTATGCAGCAATAGAGAACTGGATCAAAAAATAGCTATTAAATAGTTATAACACATGTATGCTTTTCATTTTATCCTTTTCTCCCTATTACATCTTGTGATACAGTTGTTGAAACCCCCACATTATAGATGGGAAAACGCAGATTCAGAGAATGAAAGAGACCAGCCCACGGTTCCCTCAGATAGCATGTTACAAAGCTAGGGGTTTAAGTCATCCCTCAAGATCTTCATCCTTTTGAAAATAACTTCAGCAGACATTTCCTTACTTAGCTGTAGTACTCAGGGAAAACAAGTAAATCAAGCTATAGTATCTGCCATGAGAAAGCTCCCAGGAAGAAGAGAAAGCACAGCAGCCAGGAACGAAAGGACAGCTTGTCTTCCAGGGGATCTAACATAACCAATCAGCTCTAGCCATTCTCAGTTCACAGGTCATAATTGACATTCCCATCGTCTAGTTTTCCATTTGGGGACAAAGACCAACCCCTTGGCCAGAGGAGTGCAGGAACCTGGACTAGCAAGACCCCAGAGTGGCACGCAGTGAAGAAAGGGGAGATCCCAAAAACAAAATGAAGGATATGGACAGTTGACAAGAAAGTCCGTACACCTCCCTTATTAGATGGGTGCCCCAAAGTTGGAGACAGAATCCCCAACTTTCTTATCAGTGAACCTACTGCTCTACCCAGTAAAACAACTCAACAAATTCATCAGGACTTGAATGATTTCATTCTTCAGGTTTCCCTTTGTGTCCATTGTAATTTCATCCTCAGAGGGAGCACATGGGCCTTGAAGCCGGGAAGACCAAAGGTGGCATTCCTGCTTCACTAACCCTCTCTCTGTGGCTTTGGTCAAGATACTTTATATCTGTATGCTTCAGTTTTTCTATCTGAAAAATAGGAAGAATTAAATAATACACTGCCTAAAAAGCACTTAGCACAGTGCTTGGCATATAAAAAGATTAGAACTTTGCAGCGCCTGCTAATTCATCCTAAAAATAGTTAACTCTTCTCTGTACATTCTGTCAGCTCAGCAAATCCCAGCTAGGGAACTGTGAGATTGTGAAAGGCAATCTCTCTCAATAGGGGTCAAATATTCTTCTCACCCGAGAGTAACTCACAGAAGATGCACATGAAGATAAATGAATGGTCCAGTAGTGCAAGCTCTTCCCACCCAGGCTGTGGTCTGGTTGTCTGGATCCTCAAAGATAAGAGGCAACTGGCACATTCTACTTCCTAGAGAGAAATATGAGAAAAATATCCCTTATTAAATCAGTCATTCAAGTCATCTGATAAACAGTTACTGAACGTTACCAGCTCAGAAACTGGTAAATGCAAAAGTAAGTGTAGATCTTATGGTCAAGCTATTTATTGAAATCTTCAAGCATTCCATCATCATCCTCACATTTATTGAGCACTTAGGTGTCACCCATAGTTCCAAAGCTTTACATACATGAGGTAAGTTCTTTATCCCCATTTTACTGGAAGCCCCAGAGTAGCTACAAGTTAAATAACTTATCTGGGCTCTTGAGAAACTCCCTACCTGGAAAGCTTTCCATCATTTCCCTGATGTTGGGGGCTTCTAACATAGGGTCATTGGTTGTCATAGAAACAGCATAAGAACTAAAATATAGTGCCACTTGGCTGCTGGCAGGCTAACACCCTCTGGACTTTCTCCTTTCCTTGCTCAGGCTGTTCCCTCACCATGGAAGTTCTTTCCCACCCATTTCTCAGAGTAGCTACCATCTACTCATCTTTCAAAGCCCAACTCCATCACCACCACCTAGGCATAATCTCTCAAACTTCTGTACTTGCCCATCTCTGTTGACCCTTACATTCTGCCAAAAGTTATGATTGGCTTTGCATCTGGCTTAGTTGTCTCCATTCAATGAGTTCTTCTTCAAATCAGAGAGCATGCTGTAGTCAACTCTGGCACTTATGTGTGGATTCAACAGGCACTAAACCCATAGTTTCCTGGCTCATAGCCCAAGGTAGATGCTTGGTAGCCATGTACAGAATGGGGTCAGATGTGGAAATTGACAAAATGAGACAAGGCAAGGAGAAGTGCTTGCATCCCAGAGTTAAAGCATGCTGAGCCGCCAGCAGGTGCTATGAGCAAGAAAGGCCAGCAGGTTAGACTATCAAGACTCTCTCAGATTTAACAGTTAGACTGCCCTCCAACTTGGCCAACTCGGTCCTCGCAAGCACACTGCTGGATTCCCCGGTTGCCACCCAGAGTACATGAAAAGCAGAAGTTACATTCTTATTTTGTGCAACTTTTGGGAACAACCACAGCATCTGGTGCTATGGCTTCTACACTATCTTCCGCCATTCTCGCCCAATCCAACTTGTCCTCCAACCCACAGGAGAACACCTAAATGTGTCTCACTTTAAAAGCTTCATTCATGAAAATACAAATTTACAAAAAGTATAGATATCAGGTAGTAGTGATGATTTGCATTCCAGGGTCAGCATAGAGTGATGGGGGAAAACTTGAGGGAGAGGTAGAAATGGGGGGGGGGGTGTCTAATGAGAATCTGGAATTTGCTGCCTCCCCCTGAATGCCTTCTCATCTGCGATGCCTCTAGAATTTATTTTCACAAAATATGTTCTGATCCATGAGAAGTAAAGAGTCCTCATGATCAAATGAGTTTAGCAAGTGTGCCTGCTCTGTCCTGCTCTTAAAGATCCTCCTGATTACCATTTGGTTATTCAAAACTCTGAGGAATCCAGAAGTTTCACTCTATTGAACCCTTCTTTTAGAAACGCTGTTGACCACAGAACCCTTTTATTACGGAGTTTCTAAAACCATTCCATAGAATTTCTTTCCAGAGAAAGCTATCTTGAGAAAGACAGTAAAATGAAGTGGATAAGAGCCTGGTGTCTGTGGCCAGATAGCCTGGGTGTGGATCCCAGCAATGCCATTCACTCTCAATGTGACACAGGAACACTACTCTACCTGTGCTCTGGGCTTTCATTTCCTCATCTGCAAAGTGGGGGTGATAAGAGGATCAGCCTCATCAGACAGGGTGGATGTGAGGATGGAAAGTGTTAACACATGTAAAGTTCTCAGAATAGATCCTGTATATCGTAAGTGCTCAATAAAAATGTGCTTACATTTATTTAGGAGGTAGGGCCCACATATCATCCAACACCATGAAGACAGAGATATTAAACATCTCATTATAATTTCAGCTCAGCCTCAAATTTCTGGGAAACAGTAGAGTGTAATGTGACAATACTAGGAAAAGTTAAATCCAAGAAACGATGGGTGTTAAGAAAAGCATGACCAACTCTTGATGGTGATTCATGATGACTCCCAAACAAGGGATGAGAGGAGAGAAGTGGTCCAAGGCTCTTGGAGGACATCTGCTGTGAGTAAAGCCCAGTCACACCACATGCATGCTGTGTGACCAGGGCAAGAAGCCTACCCTCTCTGTGCCTAGGAATAAGAATAGTGCTGACCTTTTAGAATTCTTGTGAGGATGAGTAATTAAATGAACAGTGTCTGGCTTCTAGCAAGTAAAGGTAGCCCTGATTTTTCAAGCCTTAAAGTGGTAATGTCAATGTTTTTGCTCTTACGTTAGTTTTTTCTTGGTAACATATAGACTTAGAGACTCTAGAACCAAGGGGTACCTGAGAAGTCATCCAATGAAGCATCTTTATTTTGCTGATAGGGAAACAAGGCCCAGAAAGAGCAAGCATTTCCTCAAGTGACATGGCAAGTGAGAGGGGAAGAGAAGGGACAGCCTTCCTCCAGTGGCACATACAAAAAAGTGGGTAACCTTTTCTGGATTTGGATCCCAGCAATGCCATTTCCTCCCCATCTAACTTAGGTGTCACCCGCAGTTCCAACGCTTTACATACATCATTCATACATCAGACTCAGAAGCAAAGTAAATGTTGGGGATGGGGAGGAAGTGGGTCTTTAGAGTGACATGAGGATGGCAGAAAGTGAACATGCAATCCAGGAGAGCAGAGGACAGCTGTTTGGAAAAACAGTCCAGAATCCAAAGGCATTGTGTTGGACCATGTCATCACAGCAGCACAAGAACGCCTGACCACGGACAACAGAAAGAACCACCGTGATTCGCTTGTGTGCACCTCTGCGCTGCCTTTGAAGAATGTTTGCAATCCACATCTCACTCACTTTTCTTCTCCTAACAAGCTCAGATGGTAGTTGTGTTACCCTTATTTTCTAATATATTTAGAAAAGTTAATAACAAGCTGGTAAGCAGCTCGGGGAATACTCCAAACCCCCACTGCTGTGAGCCACACCTGACCTGGAGCCATCCACTCCATATGGGTGGGACGCTAACTCTAATACGAGGATTTAACATACACTTTAAATATTTGCAGTCACGAAATAGTTCTCTCTGAGGAGAATTATTCTATCTCCTGTCCCACCTTCTTTGAGGAACTTTCCCTGACCAGCCCAATCCAACAAGCCCTCCCTGCTACTCTGAACACCTCCAGGGCTTGCTGTCTGCACCCTGATGGACCCCTGTCAATCACCACCTGGTTTTAGAGGAGAAAGGCTCAATATCTCATCATTTAAATCCAGTTTCACTCACAGTCCCTTTGCACCTACGATGCCAGGCTCCACGTTGGATAATGTTCACCCCCATCTCCTTTGATTCTTGCAGCCACCCAAGAACGCCTGTCTGATCACTGCTGTACCCTCATTACTCAGACCAGGACTGAGCACATAGTAGGTGCTCTGTGCATGTGTGTCGCACAAGAGAATGAATTATTGGGCTCCTTTGGTGTCCTGGGCAGAGGGAGAGAGATGTAGAAAGCAGTGAGCTGAGTAAAGAAGGAGGGGAGAGAGGGGAAGACAGAGCAGTTCTGAAGGAGGAACTTTGAGCTGCCACAGCTGCCCTCGGGTGCCCTGGCAGGGCACAGCTGGGTGCAGATGCTGATCTTCCCCCTCCTGCTCCCCTAAGTGGAGAGCACCCCGGAACCACCCAGAGCTGAGCCCTGCCCCAGAGCAGGCACAGAATTGAAAACTAAACCTGGAATCTTTAAAGGCAAAGCAAACCTCAGAGTGCCTAGTCCGCTGATCTGCTGCTTCTTTTACAACAAAGAGATGAGATAAAGGAGGTGGCTGAAGTTCTTCCCAAGAAAGGGAAACTCAGGCCTCACGGAGCTCTGATAGTAACAATAACAGCCAGTATATCTGCGAAGGTTCCAGAAAAAAAAAATTACCCCAGGTAGTGCCAATAAAAAAAAAAAAAGCATTTCATAAAGGGCCATTTACAGTGTGGGCTGGAGCTGAGGCTCCCAGGGCCAGCATCAGGGTGAGGCCAGGACACCTGGAGCAGCAGGAGGAGGAGACAGTATTGCCAGGGCTCAAAAGAGGTGATGGGAACCACCAGGGTGAAGGAACACAGTTGCCCCCAATGATGCAAACCTCTTCTTTCCACCCTCGGATTTCCTGCCAGGGCTCTCGAGGACCAAACTCAACGAGACAACAGGGAGCAGGGCAGCCGGGTATGCAGTGGACAGGGTCAGCCTCCAGGGCACAGAATAGGGCAGGGAATGGATCTGGGGGGACCACAGAAAAGAACTGGCAGAGGTGCCCATCTAATACCATTCAGAGCTTTTCCCAATGCCAGGAGCAGAGGCTGACACAGACTAGACCCTCAGTACATATATGGTGAATAACTGAATTAGAATAAAAGTTGGCCAGGCATCCCCAAGCCCCAACTCCCAGGGCCCCTACAAACTGCTTTCTCACAATACTCAGCATGAGCATCAAAGGTGAATAGAAGCTTACACACTTACACACACACACACACTCTCCTGTGAGTTCTAGCTATATGGTGAGCATGTCTTAAACCTTTGAAATTCATGGTATCACACCCTATGAGATAAGCTTGGTGTCTCTATTATTCAGACATGGAAACTGAGGCTTAAAAAGATTAATTAGTAGCTTTCCTGGGGTGACTCACCTGTGAGAGGCTGAGCCAGGGCTCCACCCAGGTGAGTCTAACTCAGAGGTCCATGGCCTCAACAACCATGTTCCAATCCCTGAGCCTGGGACAAGGCCTGCCAGCTGATGGGAGTTAAGGAATCATGGTCAAATGGACTCTCCCTACAGTCTCCATGTGGGTGGAAGGTGATGAGCATAGTTATGAACATGGGCTGTCCCTCAGTGCAAAAGGGAATCGCTTTGGGTTGATCTGAGATGTTCCCCACAGCCTGCCTGAGGGAACTGGAATGGGCCTTCCAATGTCTCACTCTGACCTCCCTATTACGAGGAAAGCGCCTGCCTCCTTCCTCACTCCCTACAAATTAATCAATGAGTATCCATTAATGCCCAGTGGGGGCCTGCAAAAGCCAATCAGCTGGAAGTGCCAACTTCTTTGGAGAGAGTATAGGGGAATTGGCAATGGTGGCTGGGGGCAGAATGCTGCCTTTGTAGAAACCAACCTACGCAAAACTCAGAAAATGAACCCAGAAAGGACTGCATCGATGGTGCAACTCTTGTTTGCCTACCATTTGACTTCTCGCAGGAAGTATTTTTAAAGGGTATTTTTCTCCCTTGCTGAACAGTTCCTCATTGAGAAATTTTCTTTTGTGACACTTGGACATCTCAGCTCCCAAAGTGATGATGGGACTTTTTTTTTAATTTCCACTTCCAGGTTTGGGTTCACTTCTTCATTCATCTGGAAGAGCAGAAAGGATTTCCAAATGCTTACCAAACATCTCCTCTGAGCACTAAATTCGGGCCTTGTCCGAGACCCCAACTGTCACCAAGCAAAACCACGCAGCACCGGACGGGATGTGTCCATCCTCTCTACCTCTCCCCCATCCCTGACTCACACACTCGGCACAGTTTATCAGCCTCCTCCATGTCCCACCAGACGTTATGAAGCAACATGATAAAATCTGTTAGGTTTGGTAAGAAATAGAATGTAACCTGATGGTGAAACTATCATGGGCTCCAGAGCTAATGAGCCCATGATGATTCTGAAAACTTCCTTACTCCCTGCCCTTCCTGGAGGCCAAGAAAACAGAAACCATCACCCACTATGGTGGCCATTGGACAGGGTCCCTCAGATCCCTCACACCTCCTTATCACCACTCTGCCAGGCCCCTCTGTGCTCTAGTCCTTTGATAACTATGGTTGTAGCTCCTGCCTACTCTGCTAGCCTTACTCAAACTCCACACCAGCACACCAGGCTCCTGTCCTGCCTTACACAGGCTCTGCTGTTCTGTCACTCTGCCTTAGCTCATGAAGTTTCCTCTGCCTGAGATCCCTTTCTCCCTCAGTCTTTCTCTGGCAAGCTCATACTTATGCTGAAAGACAGCTCAGACTCACCTGAGTATCATTTCCTGAGCCCCAAGCTACTCGGCTTCCCTCTGCTTCAACATCCACCACCTCATGTTGACAATGTCTACCTCTGGTCTACCTCTAACAGTGGACCCCGAGTTCTGAGAAGACCATGTCTGACTCCTCTCTGATTCCCAGAGCCCAGCACGGGGCCTGATCTACAGTGAGTGCTTGGAGGAGCACTTCCTGGAATCTGGCCCAACACCCTTCATTTGCTCTCATCCTCTACATGGGCATGTGAATTGGCTCAGCCCCTGCCCAGAGAAACGGGAAGTTAGAGATCAGTACAAAGTGGCTGAGTCCCCTCAGCCCACAGGCTCTCCCACTATTTGTGGTGGGTTGTGAAACAGAACATGGGCAGCCCAGAGAGGGGACCCAGGAAGCTGTGGGTGGTGGGGGTCCCCAAGGGGAGATGATCCCATCAGGGAAGCAGATGGTCCATGAGGTATAGGTCTCATGGGTCCAAAACCATCCATCCCTCCAGAAACCATCAGTAGAGCAGCATTTCTTTAGCTGAAATCTCTCATCCTGGTTAAAATGTAAAGTCCCATGGCAAAGATTTCTAAGCTGTCTTTATCCCTACAGCTTTTTTATAATCATCAAGTGATATAGCAGAACCTATGCCCACCATCTTAAATGATTTCATAACAACTCTATGAGATCAGCATTATTTCCCCCATTTTATGGAAGAAGAAACTAATTACAGAGAAATTAAGTTGCCCACAGTCACACAGCTTCTTAAATGGTAGAGGTGGAATTCAAACTCAGCTCTGTCTGGCCCCATGGCCCTCTTCCCCAAAAGGTTAAATGGCCTCCTGGAACAAGGGGAAAGTCTCCGAACAGGAACCAGGAGAACTGCCATGTGACTTTGGCCTGGTCCCAATCATTCTGACCCTTGATTTCCTCATCATTTTCCTCTGAGCCCAAGGCTACACTTGGCTCAAGACACATTTAGCATCACTTCCTCTACAGAGCCTCTCCCAACCACTCCATGTCATAGTCAGTTGGAGAACTAATCAAACCTTCCTTGGGCTCCCACTGGCCCCATTGTCCCAGCACCTATATATCAGTTAGCTATCGCTGTCTAACAAACCATTCCCAAATTCAATGGCTTCAAGCCAGCGGTCAGAAAATATTTTCTTAAAAGGCCAGATTGTAACTATTTTAAGCTTTGTGGATCATACAGCCTCTGTTGTAACTACTCACCTCTGCCTTAGTAGCTCAAAAGAAACTATAAATAATGCATAAATAAATGGGCATAACTGTAAAATTTTACTTATAAAAAACAGGCAGCTTGCTGGACCACAGGCCATAGCTTGTCAGTCCATGCTTTGAGAAGTAAGCATTTATCATTGCTTGTGAGTCTATGAGTTAGCTGAACTAATCTGCTCATCTGGGGCGGGCTCTGCTGATCTTGGCTGACTCACACATGCATCTGTGGTCATTGGCCAGATGCCTGGGGGTTAGCTGGTCTAAGATGCTTATTTGCATACTTGATAGTTGGCCTTCTCTCAGAGAAGGTGACAGAAATGACTAGGCCATGTGTCTCTCATCCTCAAGGAGATTAGCCTTTGTTTTACTAGAAGTTCTGCAAGGTTCCTAGAGATGGTGGTAGCACACAAGGCCAGTTGAGGCCGAGGCTCAAAACTGGCACACTGTCACTCCCATCACATTTTATTGAGAAAGCACATCACAAAACCAGCCCAGATCCAAGAAGTAGGAAAATAGCCTTGGTCTCTCGATAGAGGAGCCAGGAAGTCACATTGAAAGGGCGCGGGGATAGCACAGGCCAAAGAACTGTGGTCATTTCCAGTTATTCCACCAGTTGCACTTGTTTATCCATATTTGTTACATGCGTGGCTCCCTATTTTCAGACTGTCAGCCCCTTAGAGATGGATTTCTATGTCTTATTCATCTTTATTATCTCCAGTGCCTAATAGTGATGGTACAGGGCCCTCCTATGGGCCCTCAATTCCTTCCATCCCCATCCCCACCACCTCCATCCTGGTCCAAGGCACTGTCAGCTCTCACCTGGCCCACTGCCATAGCCCCCTGCATACTGGGCAGGGGGGGGGGCGTTGGGGGGAAGGGAGGGGGTGGTTAATATTGAGTAGTCATTGGAAACAAGTTCATATCCATTGGAGCAGGTGTACAAGGCAAGTGCAGAAGAGACTGAGCACCTGAGAGGGGAGGTTGGAGGCTTCTGCTAATATAGAGACTTGGGCAGAAAGAGAAGTCTAGAGATTCTGAAACCGTGGTCATGATTCTGCTCAGTTAGTCCTGGAGCACCTCCTGACAAGGCACCTGGGATCCACAACGGCAGGAAAGTGCAAGAACTCTGGCACAGGGAACTGACGTGGCAAGCTCGGAGCAATGAGGGTTTAGCATTGGAAGCCCTGGGCCAAGCCTCAGCTCTGTTTCTTTACAAATAACTTAACACAGCGGTTCTCAACCTGTGGGTCGCGACCCCTTTGGTGGTCGAACGACCCTTTCACAGGGGTCGCCTAAGACCATCCTGCATGTCAGATATTTACATTACGATTCATAACAGTAGCAACATTACAGTTATGAAGTAGCAACGAAAATAATTTTATGGTTGGGTCACAACATGAGGAACTGTATTTAAAGGGTCAGAAGGTTGAGAACCACTGACTTAACGTCTCTGAGCCTCATGTCATCATCTGTAAAGTGGGAATAAAAATAAATAACCCCCTCTTACCATAAAACCCAGAATGAAAGGGTTTGTGTTAAAGGCTGTAGCAGTAAGAGCTAACCCTGTGCTTTGCCCGGAGTGGCTGTAAACGTTTTGCATGCCCGTAACTCATTCACCCCCACCACAACCGCACGAGGCAGGTCCTGCTATGACCCCACTGCACAGATGAGGAAGCAAAGCTCAGAAATGGTCGGTGACTTGCCCAGGGTCACAGTGCTAATAGGATGTGGGTCTGGGATTTGAGTTCACACTCTTTTGCTCCACATTCAACAGGCTCCAAGTGACATTATTATCAAGGCTCTCAGTCCTCCCCAAGGTCAGGTATAACTTCCTCTTTTCTTCCCTTCTGCACTTAATTGGCCAAGTGGGAGAGAGAGAGAGAGAGAGAGAGAGAGAGAGAGAGAGAGAGAGAGAGAGAGAACGAACACGAACTGTGTCAGTGCTACCCTTTCCATAAAATGGACCTAATAATCCATGCCCCCTGGACGGGTCACCGTGAGGAATAACGGAGGCGGGGTGACAAATCGAAGGCTACTTCCGGACCAGACAAAGTGGACACTGAAAGGCCCAAGCCCCAACAGAAGAGTGGCTGTTACAGAGCAGGCCGCCCCCAGCCAGAGGTCACCTTGTTTATGCAACGACCAGCTGATGCTGAAATCCAAGAGGCTGCCATCTGCCCTCAGAGCAGGCCTAGACACTGTTTTCCTGTTTGCATCATTGGCTTCAGGTTGCATTTTTTTGTTTAAAAAAAAATTTTTTTGGCAAGGGATATTGTCCCAAATTTTTTAAGTGGTTTGGTTTTCTTTCTTTTCCTGATTTTTTTTTCTTTGATTGCATGTAGTTCAAACAATGGCGTCATTTATGGGCTCCAGGCGGCCTCCTGCCACCGGTCCCACACTGAGCTCTGCTTTTTAAATCGTTGGCTGCTGTCACTCTGACCTGAAACCACAGGTCTCCTTTGAGGTTGGGTCACGTGGCATCTGAGGGCTCCAGAACCTTGGAGTCGCAGTGTGGGCTAACCAGGATTCTGACTTGTTTTAAACGCATCTGTTGTTACTAAATACCCAGTGGTACGTTTTCCTCTCTCCCCGCAATGGGGCACCAAGGCTTTCAATGTTAACCTCCATAGGTCTAACCCTTCCTCTCTTGATTCCTTCTTTACTTTGGGAAATTTGATACATAGAGCTGGCCAAGGTCAGCTGCACTCAGCATGTATAACTGAACAGCATGTATAACACGCGCGTTCTGCCCTCCTGGATTCCTGGAATTGGTACGCTTCATGTTAAGACAGAAATTGTGGAGAGGAGGCACAGGAAACCCCAATAGTCACTTACACTAAGTATGAATTGGTCTCCTAGCAGACCTGAAAGCAGTTGCTTGATGAAGGAGGTGAAGATGAGATGTCCGGGAGTTACAAATGGAATGAGATCCCATCGAGGGTGGGGAAGGGTAGGAACAGAGACTGTCACACGCTGAAAGTGAACTTTACTTTGGTCATGAGTTTGCCTTGTGCTTGATTTGCTTTATTTAACAAATTTTATATAGCACATCTACGTGTTAGGGGCTATTCTAAGCTCTTTACAAATATAAACTGATTTAATCTTCACAACAACCTCTCTAGATAAGTATCATTCCCATCCCCATCTTAGCGATGAGGAAACTGGGGCAAACAACAATTAAGTGATTTGCCAGACCTTGCACAGCCTCTGAGTGGTGGAGCTGGAATTCCTATCCAGGCAGTCTGGTTCTAAAGTCCACGCTATTAACCTCTATGCTGTAAAAGCAAAAGAGCGCAGAGCCACTGATTTTATCCTTTCTGAAAAGTAAATGAATAAACTCCTGTGATGAGTAAGTCATTTCAACATTCAACTTAAAAGGCATCAAGATGGTCAGGACAGTCATCGGAGACTGGCTTATGAATTTGACGATGACATTCGTTAGTTCGCATTTTGAGTCATCGACAAGGATTACCAAGCACCCTCCATGCCTCTGGACACTGAGTGGATGATCATGAATAAGACAGTCACTGCTCAGAGCTTATAGTCTGGACAGGGGTCAGGGCCTCAGCTGGAGTTGCAATGTAGATGGCAGGTGGCAGGTGGCAGGTGGCATGTGGCATGTAGGCCGGCTCACTGTTGGAGTCCCAGGTTGGGATGGGGGCAGGTTTAGAGAAGTGACATCTAAACTGAGGCCTCACAAAGAAATAGAAGTTGGCCAGAGGACAAGGTAGGGGCATAATGAACCAGGAAGTGGAAAGAGCACAGGCAAAGGCCCAGTGGTGGTGAAGAGCTGGGCAGTTAGGAAAGCAGAAAGTTGCGTGCGGCTGGTAGGAGGCGGGGGTGTGGAAAGGTGAGGGTGGGAGCTGAAAGTGGACGGGCAGCAGGGCCAGACACCACAGGGCTATGTGGACCCTATGTGGAGCTGGGTTTTCCCTGAGGTCCAGGGGGAGTGGATCAGGAGAGGTTCTGAGAATGTGTGTGTGTTTTTAAACCGGGGGCTGGGGGGAGGGAGGGCAGGTAAAGATTTGAATGGAATGGATCTGGGGCAGTGGTGGCTTCTATTGACCGTAGGGAGCAAAAGACACATCTCTCCCCCTAACTGGGCCTCTGGATCTGTGGGTTGATTAAAGGAGACTGAGCCTGATTACAGCAAGTTAAATATAACAGTGTACCTCAATGTCCGGGCCCACTTCTCCTTGACACAATATAGACTTGGCAGAGAAAACACGCCCATAAAAGAAATAATCCCCAGTGATGAGAGAAGCCAAACCAGAGAGTCTTTAAAGTTACAGACTAAAGGTATTTGATTCTGATTAACTTTCATTTCCCCAGGCCCCATCAGCACAGGACAAAAACGAGGACGAACAGGGACGTGTAACGGAAACTACGTCCTGCCTATGGCTTGTCCCACCCCCACCAGGCTCTGCTGGAACCTCAGTCCCTGCTTTCAGATCCAAGGAGGCCTGGGCTGTCTCCCGTGCACAAGGCAGTTCTTCCTTTAATCCTGAAACATCCACCCACCTTCGCTTTGCCACTCACCTTGTGCTTCCTGTCGCTTCCCTGGTGGCACCATCATCCACAAAAGCCACTCATCCCGCTGCTATTTCCTGTGCCCAAGCCTCCTGGCCACACTATAAGTCATCTGGGAAGCCCTCTGACGCAGCCACAAAGCTGAGCAAAAGTGCCGTCTTAGGTCCCTGGAAACCTTTAGACACAGCTCCTTCATTCCCCAACAAATTTACTTTGAGTGTTTGCCAAATGCCAGGCACTGGGGACACAAAGATGAATAAAAGCCAGTCCCAGCCCATGCACAGAGCCCAGCCTCGTGGAGGAGGGGAGGGCTCTTAGGCTGGGCTAGCCCATGGGTGGCATCTGAAAGCCTGCCGCCCAAGCATGAGCACATGACACACGGGGAATGTCACCAGGTGATGGCGGGGGGTGAGGGGGGCATGGCAGGAAGAGGGCACGTGCAGGGTTTGGTCTCAGCCTCGCCTGCCACGAGGGCAGGTCTCCCCTTCGATGCTGAAGAGAGCTCTGGCATCCTGCTCCACCTCGAGCTGAGAGACAGCAGCAATAAGAGTAAGAATGGCGGGTATTTCCCAGGGTCTAGACCAGCTCTGTTCAATAGCACGTTCTGTGGTGACAGAAATGTTCGCTATCTGTGCTGTCCAGTGTAGTAGCCACTAGCTACCTGTGACTGCTGTGCACCGGATATGTGGCTAGTGCAACTGATGAACTGAATTTTTAATTTTAATTCATTTTAATGGCCATATGTGACTAGTGGCTACTGTATTAGACAAGACAGTATGAGAAGCTGTGCCAAGTACTTTATGGGTAATACTAGTATATCAAGTCTAACAATAAAGCCTGACGTCCAAGCATGATTACCATCTTCATTGGGTAGACGCAGAAACCGAGGCCCAGCGAGGGTAAATATTTGTCCGAGGCACTCAGTTTGCAGGTGTGGAGCCAAGATTCAAATCCCAGCAGACCAAGCCCAGAGAGAAGGAATGGTTCCTTCATCGGACATCCATCCATTCATCCACAGACACACGGTCACTGTGCCTATTGTGAGCCCAGCACCGTGCTACGGATGGGGATACAGACATAAATGGAACAGGGTCTCTGGCCTCTGGGAGCAGATGATCTACAGAGGGAAACAGACTGAAGGAAGCCTCACCACCACGTGACAAGTGCAGTGTTCAAGGCCAGCTCCCGGAGCTGGGGAGCCCTCAGCTGGGGATGCTGGGGGCGGGGTGGGGGGCGTCTTCCCATGATGAGGAGTGCCTGAGAGGAAGGGGTAGGCAGTGTCGGGGAGGGGATCAAGTCACCCCTCTGCCATGCAGCTCATGGGACAAGTTGATTTCAAGTTGTTGAAATCAGAGCTTTAGCATCAGCTAGACCACGGTTCTAGTCCCAGCTCCACTCCACAGTGGCTGGTGACCTTACGCAAACTTTCTGAGCCTCGGTTTCCTCATCTGAAAAATTAGGATGATAATACTTTCTAGGGTTGTTATGAGGATTATATGTGTGAAGCCCCTGTTATTTTGTAGACTTCATAACTGGCTGCTGTTATTACTAAAATTATGATTGACTAAAGCTGCAAGTAGACCAGGTCCCCTTGCTCCTCTGCCCTTCGCACCAGGACACCAAGGCACAGGGAGGCGGAGGGGTGGAACATGGGGCTGAGTGTCAGAAGGCCTGGGGTCCCCTCCAAGCTTGGTCACTCACATGAGCACAATTGGGTGAGTCTCATCCCCATTCTGGGTCTCAGTTTCCCCATCTCTAACATGAGAATATTGGCCTAGACTTGGTAATTTACAGGCAAATGCCGACTGGGACATCCGGGGAACTAAAATGAGCTAAGGGAACCTAATGTGGGAACATTTGCCTTTCAATTCCTGCTGGCAGTTGCCACATGGGAACGCTGACTACAGAGAATCTGAACAAAATCAGTTTTTCTGATTTTCACCAGAAGCTAGACATGCCATTTGCCACCACATGGATGGACCCTGAGGGAACGATGCTAAGTGAAGTCAGACAGAGAAAGACAAATACCATGTGATCTTACTTATTATGGACTCAACCCAAAAAATTTTAAAAATAAAAGCTCACAGATTCAGAGAACAGATTGGTGATTGGCAGAGGCTGGGGGTGAGGGCAGGGCAAAATGGGTGAAAGGACTCAAAATAGGCCTTGAATTAAAAATAGATGGTAACTAATATTGTAATAACTATATGTGGTGTCAGGTGGTTACTAGACTTAACGTGGCGAGCACTTGGTACAGGCCATAAATGGCTAATCACTGTGTTGTACACCTAAAACTAATATAATACTGTATGTCAACTATAATTTAAAATACACTTTAAACTTTTTTTTAAAGATGGCAACTCTTTGCATCATTTAGTCTCATCAAACACTATAAAGTTAAACAAAGCAGGTCTGGAGCCAAGGCTAGCCCAGTGCTGCCATAGGGCAGCTACAGGCCAGATAACTTCTGAGGCCCTCCCAGCCCTGACCGCGGTGACTCTGCCCCCCACCCCTGCTGCCCTCTTTGCCCACTTCTGAGAAAACACATCTTTCAGGTCCCCTTTTCGGTTCCTTCCCCCATGTGTGTCACAAACCTATGAGGCCTCAGAGGGTTCCCCGTTGAGGGCCGGGCCTCCTGGAACCCTATGAGATGCAACCTGGCAAGTTCTCCTTGCATTTCCAGGAGCCTCTCGGAACCTCTCAGTTCCACTTTGTGACGACTGATTTCCTACACTGACCTCAGTCTCCACTGCACCAAACGGAAAGGGTCGATGAAATAATGGTTTCAGCCACGATGTGTGGGAACAGGTGTGAAAGGAGGCTGAGCTGACAGCCAGTGAATAAAGAGCCATCCACATGCCAGGCACCATTCAAATTGTGTTGCAGATGTTTAATCTTCATGGCAACTCTATCAGGTAAGTACTAGTATCATCATCATTTTTCCCCAGATGAACCCCGAGGTTCCCAGAGGTTGAGTAACCTGCCCAGGGTCACCCAGCTAGTAAGCAACACTGCTGAGACCCCGGGGGCCCAGCTCCTGAGTCCCATACTTATAACTTGTATCCTTCTGATGCTGAAATGCACAGTCTCCTCCTCCTAATATTCCACAGATGGGCCTGTCTGATCCAGTCCAGCCCTGCTTTCCAGCATCGTATTTCGCTCCCCTCATGGCATCATGTGTGCCTCTGTGTCTTTTCACATGCTGATCCCTTTGCTTGAGATGCGCTTCCCTTGTTCTCTGATTGGTGGCCATCACAGCTGACCTTTCAAAGCATCTTCTCTGCGAAGTCACCGTGGACTTCCTGTGTCTGCGTGGTGCATCTGTTTCATCGCTGCAGGGCTCCCTTGGGGTAAGCATCACCTCATGTTTGTCTCCTCGTGAGATTAGAAGCTCCTTGAGGGCAGGGCTAGGGCTTAGTCCTCTAGCCCTGACCACACCACAGGATCAACACATATTGTCTAAGATGACCTAGACTGACTCTTGTTCTGCCTGCACTCCCTTCATGTTTAGTGTAGCCTGACCCCATGGGAACCAAGGTACCACGGCTAGGGACATTGCCATTGGATCAGCCGGTGGTGCCATCCTGTACCATAGCACAGCACTACAGACTGAGTGGCTCCAACAGCTCTCACAATTCTGAAGGCTGGAAGTCCAAGATCAAGGTGTCAGCAAGTAGATTTCCTCTGAGGCCTGTCTCCTTAGCTTGTAGTGTCATATGGTTGTCCCTCTGTGTGTGTGGCTGGGTCCTAATCTCCTCTTCTTACCAGAATACCAGTCATTTGGATTAGGGCCCACCCCAAGGACCTCATTTAACCTTAATTACCTCTTCAAAGGTAATTAAGACTGTATCTTCAAATACAGTGACATTCTAAGGTACTGGGGGTTAGGACACAATTCAGGCCATAACACACTCCAATTTCCCTCCTTCCTTTTGCTCCCCAAGGTAATCTACATGTAGCTAGAATCATTAAAGATCAGGAGCATCCAGCCCAGCCTCTGCATTTCACAAATGGGGAACTGAGGCCCACAGGTGCGAAATGGCTCACCACTAAAATCAACCAGCAAATTAAGTCAGAGTTCCTGGTTACTAGTCCAGGGTTCTTCCTATGACCACATATCCATTAGCCAATACCATCTTTGCTATTCTGAGCACCCCCTCACCCCCAAGGCAGAGCAGAAGGGAGGCCTGCCCGGAAGTCTCCTCCCTCTCCCTGCTCTATGATGGCAGGACTGATACCCATGCCTTCCCCCAAAGCCCAGCCGCTAGAGCTGTTCCCGGCCACCTCCGGGTTCCTACAAGCTTCCCTGGCCACTATGGTCAGCCTTGGAGCTCCCAGAAGGAGACGTTGACTGAAATACCAAGCAGCTGACTTTCTCTTTTCAGTCCAGAGTGTCAGTAAAAAAGGATTTCCTTGCCACTGCACATACTCTGCTTTGGTTGGTCAAAGGCCTACCAGAAGCTGAGAACCGTGGGGCCTGTGGATTAGCCCCCTGACCCCTTGTCCCATAGCCCTTTACAGTCCAGTCCTCTCCAGAGCCACCCTCATTGCATCCACACTGTCAGAACTCAAAGCTCTTCTTGAGTGACCAGAACCATCGCAGCCATGCGGGCAAGGCCCCCATGCCTGCAAAAGAAAAGCCACCCTCCGCAGCGTGACAGTCGGGGTCCTCTGCCTTGGCTCTCAGTTAGGAGCATGGATCTTGGGCCAAATTGAGCAAGCTCAAATCATTTTCCTAGCACTTTCTAGTTGTGTAACTTCAGAAAAAGTTACTTAGCCTCTCTGTGTGTCAGTTTTATAATCTATAAAATGGGGACAAAAGCAAGACCCTCCTTATAGAATCGTTAGGTATATTAAATTAGTTGATGTGTGTACAGCATGAAGAAGAGTACCTAGAATACATTAAGCCTTATGTAAATTTTTTGTTAAAAACATACATATGGGTAGGGGAAGCCGGGGTATTGTCAAGGGCGGGGAAAAAAAAGGACACATATGTAATACCCTTTGTAATGCTTTAAGCAATAAAAAATAAATAAATAAATAAATAAATAAATAAATAAATAAAATAAAAATGAAACTCCATACCCATTAAAAAAAAAAAAAAACATACATACATATGTACATACCTCCCACCTCACCCAACACAACCAACCCAAAGACGGCAAGCTTTCCTAAGAACCCACAGTGTACAAGGCACAGATTCTGGCAGGAAACAGCTTAGGGATGCAGGTGTACTAGATACAGCCTTGAAGGACAGGGGTCATCACCAGTGGGCTGAAAGTGGGAGGAGGGAGTAATTCAGGTAAAGGCTGAGCAGTCAGGGCTGCGTAAGAGCAAATGGGTGTTAGGCTAACGGCCGTGTGGTTAAAGCTCAGAGCAGGAGGACAGGTGGTGGGAGCTGAGGCTGAAAGGGCAGGAGACCAAATCTTGCAGAAATGGGAAGCTAGTGAGGGGTCTCAGGGTGTGGGCCACTTATCGGTCTAAGAATACACCATGCACATGCCCATCTCTGGGCTTTCACCCTGGCCCTGGCCCCACTCACACTGCCATTCAACAAACACCGTTTCAACTCTGACCCTGCTCAGTAGTTGGCCCGGCATAGGGTGTATGCAGTCTCTGTTCTAGAAAGAAGCATAGAGTCAAGAGGAGAGAAAGCTAATTAGATAATTTGAGTTCTGGGTGAAATAAGAATGAGACCCTGGACAAGGGCAGCTCCAGCTGAACTTGGGGAGGTCAGGGAGGGCTTCCCAGAAGACGGGGCATGTGAGGAGAATGGTGAAAAACACCTGAGCCTTTGCAATGGGGGCAGGTGAGGGCTGTTCCAGTCTGTGAGAAGGCACCAGGGCGTGAAACTGCTGATGACGGGTCATGACTGGAGCAAAGGGCATTCAGGGGGCCACGAGGCGAGGGACAGGGCTGTGAGGGAGCAGGTGACCAGAGCTGGCGGGGCCGTGTGGGCCAGGCCAAGAAAGTGTATCAGCACCCAGGAGTTAACAGGCTAGAGATGGACTTCGGGGAGGGGAAGGGCATAAATAGAGCCACATTTTGGGGAGAACCCTGTGGGTTCCCTCAGCAGCAGAGCCTGAGGCAAGAACATAGATGGAGGTGCTTTACTTAAGAGGTGACCCCCGGGAAGCAGCAGGGGCAGAGTGAGGAGAGCGAGTTAGGGATTTGAGGGAAGACGGTTAGGAGTGTGTTGCTGAGCTGGTTACCTCTGTGGGCAGCTGGGCCTCAGGCTTGCTGGGGACCCTCTGAGTCACTATGAATGAATTTCATATTGTCTCCAACATTCAGTCCCCATCGCCTGAGAGTATTCTTCAGGAGGCAATAATTCTCCTCCTTCCCATCACTCCTCCAGATTGTGCCTGAGCAGGAGCTGATGGCCTTCTGTGGTGTTGAACAAGCCCTGCATGTTTAAAATAGGATGTTCACAACATGCATGAAACTGTCCTCACAGCTGTGCTGAAATCAGGTGATGCGAGGGAGGTGTGTGGGCACAAAAACATCTGCAGCAATCCCCTGGGTCCAAGGTGCACTGGTGAGAATTATGTTCCATTGCAAATTAAAAACATAATAGTGGCTTAATCAAGTTAGCCTTATTTCACTGTTGCACTGAAGAAATACAGAAATAGTGATTTATGGCTTCATTTTGTGAAAGGAATTCTTCGAGCTATGGAAGGCCATTCTCTAATGGACCAAGGTGACTTAGAGCTTCAGCCATCATATTCATGTTCCAGGTGGCAGAATAGAGCAGCAGAAAAAGAGTGCGCTCTCTCCGTTTTAAGGAAACATCTTGGCCAGCGCTTAGGCGTGTGGTCATTAGCTACATGAGAGGCTGACAAGTGTTGTCACTTAGATCACTGGCTAAGCACCTAACTGAAAATTTGTGATTCTTGAACTAAGAAGGGAAAGAGAATGGACCTTCAGGGGTGCCTAGCAGGTCCTACAACAAAGACGTGAGATGGAAACCAGGGGGTTCATTAGGAAGCAATTTTCACAATCCAGGGAGAGATGGGAAGGACCGAAGCAAGGGAGCGGGAGTGGGGATGAAGAAGGGACCGCTCTGTCAAATGTCTGGGTTTGGATTTGACAGGACTTGGTGGGGAAGTGGAGAGGAAAGGAGGGGAAGGGTCAGGAAAGCCATTCACACACCCAGGAACTGCATAAGATCAACAGTTTGGAGGAAGGCCATGAGTCCCACTGCAGACACACTGCGTTTGAGGACAGCCAGAGATGTCCAGTAAGTACATAGGTGGGTGTTCAGGTGGTCAGGAGAGAAGTCTCAGTCCAAGGTAGCTAGTTGGGTGCACCAGGAATTGGAGCAGAGAAGAGTCCTCGGGTGGGAGTGTGGAGGACGGGATCAGGGAGCTCAGACAGAACAGCTGAGCAACATCAGAGTATCACAGGCATGGAGCTGACCTTCTGAAGTGCATGCGAGGGAGAGTCGGGAGTATTTATGCCCCTGGTTGCCTGTGTCCCTCTGTTGAAGCTGCTAACAGGAAGTCCCTTTTAGAGCTATACTCTGGGTTTCAATAACCTCTTGGCCTTCAAGCCTAGGACTGGTAATGGCATTGTTGGATTCCCTTAATCCTTCCATACTGTCATAAACTGTGCCTTCATTAAACTCTTCTTAATTTCAAAGATGATGAAGATGATAGATAGATAGATAGATAGATAGATAGATAGATGATAGACAGTTAGAATAAACAGATGGTTAGGAGGATGGATGGATGAATGGAAGGAAGGTAGATATATAGACAACAGGAAAGATGAGGTCACGAGAGAAAAATGAGATCAGAAGAGAGGGACAGTGGGGGGATGCTTGGGGAGAAGCTGAAGTCAGGGGAGAAATGAGCTCAAGGTCAAATGTGATCCCACATTAGTTACTAGTAAAAGGAAGGCTATGACGCACTTATTGGATTTGCCACAAGACAGTCGCCAATGACCTCAGTGAGAGCAGGTCCATGTTGTCGAAGAAGCCAGACTGCAATGAGTAGAGAGTTGCAGAAATGAGTGGGAGATGAAGAAGTAGAGACAACTGCTTTCTCCATCGTCTCCTTCTAAGAAGCCTGGCTCACATGTCACGTCCTCCACAAGCTTTCTCTGGGGCTCTTTTCTTCTCTGTGCTCCCTGAGCATCCTGTTACCCAACTGCCACAAATCAATGGCTGAGCTCCCAGGGGAGAGATCCATGACCCTCACAATGTCATAGAAAGAGCACTGGACTTGGAGTCTAGAACAGGGGTGGGCAAACTTTTTGACTCAAGGGCCACAATGGGTTCTTAAACTGGACCGGAGGGCCGGAACAAAAGCATGGATGGAGTGTTTGTGTGAACTAATATAAATTCTGCCAGGAGCCGGTCCATCCTTGCTGTTTCAAGGGACCTGGCATATATGGCATACTGTTCTTAATATGTTTGCTCACCTTCTTGGCGCTATGTGTTTTAACCAAGGTCACCTCTCCAAGAAAGGTTGTTTCCCCAGGTAGGGATTTTTCCCTGAAGATAGGGAGGGAATAAAACCCCTTAACTAAGTGCCAGGTGGGTAGTTAATCACTTTAACTACAAACAATCACACTTAAGCTACATAATCTTTACTCCCTGGAATGGAGATAAGAAACACCCTAACCTTTGAAATAGAGATTGATAGGGTTGGAATCAACTGGTATAAATACAGATGTAACAAGACAACAGGACACAGAACCCAGAGACAGAGAACCTAGAGTCAGAACCTAGTGAGAGAACATGGCAAAAGATCCTGGACAGAACCTAGAAACAGAACCTAGCGAGAGAACCTGGCTGAAGAACCTAGAGACAGAACCTAGAGACAGGACTTGGCTGGAGATCCTATACAGAACCTGGCTGGAGATCCTAACCAGAACTTCGCTGGAAATTCTGACCAGAACTTGGCTGGATCCTAACCAGAACTTTGCCATTCCTTATTCGCCGACTCCGTCCACACCTTTGGGGACCCCTGGACCCGCTGGGGCTGGACCCCAGCAAAATTCAAAGTAAACATCATTACATAAAAGGGTACGGTCTTTTTTTTTTTTTTTTTTTTTAGTTTTATTCATTTCAAACGGGCTGGATCCAGCCCGCGGGCCATAGTTTGCCCACAGCTGGTCTAGAAACATGGGTTGAAAAATCATTCAGCCCACCCTCCCAAGTTCCTGCAAAGGAAGCAGATCTTGTCCAACTTGTCCAGGAACGGGCTCTGGGGCCCTGCTCAGTGCCCAGTCCCACACCATGGAAGGGTGACCCTCCAGCTGCCACCCAGCTGGGCCTCCTCATTGGTCAGCATCCAGTAAAGAATCACAACCTGCCCTACTACTGCCCTCATCTGCTTCCTCGGCCATGAAAAAATGTAGGGGCACCCAATGGTCAAAGACATCCCTCTTTCCCACCATCACCAGGACTGGTCAAGGCCAAAGGCAATCTCTATTACCTGGGTTCCATCAAGAAGGGAATATTGATTATTTTACCCATGAGGTTTTACTGCTCCTTCTGAATTGAACCCTAGAAACCAGAGAACTCAAGGACTTTTGTACCATTTTCTATTCAATCATATGTTTCATTTGACAACAATTAAGACCCTCGACATTAGAAGAGAATTGGGGGCGGGGGTGTTCCAGGCTTGTCTATTCCTCAGAAGGGCGGTTCTGATGTGGAGCCAGGGCTGGGAATCACCAAATCTAAAATTAATCACAGGCAACAAATACTGAGCTAGACCTACTAGGTGCCAAGCAGTGTCACTGTGGTTAACCTTGCTACAACCCAACAGTGTGGGCTTTCTCAGCTCCACTTTGTGATGAGGAAGGGGAAACTCTGAGAGGTCAAGGGGCTTCCCGAATTATGCAGCTGATAAGAGGCAGTACCAGGGTTGGAATCTGGGTCTTTCTGATTTCAACTCCCAGCCTTGCCTGTACACCTATAGGCACACCCTTCTGTGTGAGAGCCTTGTGTTAACAGACCCTAAGGCGATGGGCTGAGTCCTGGTCTAGGAGCCGATACCAGAATGAGGGTGGCCAACACATGAACAGTTAACTCTAACACAAAGCTGCCTGGGAAGGACAAACAGAGATTCCAAGGGCTTTGAGAGTCCAGTGGTAGCGTGGTGGGGACACGGCGAGGAACCAAGGAAAGCTTCTGGGAAGCGCTGGGTCTTGAATGATGCCATGTACTTCCATCTGTCATACAGCAGGCCATGCACTGTGGTTGGTCCAGGGGATAGAAAGATAAACAGGATGCAGTCCCTGCCCTCAGGATGCTGAGAGTCTAGCATTTACCTTCTCTGCACCCCCCACATTCTCTGCAGGCCTTTCTCCTTCCCCTTCCCCTACTCACCTGCCCCCATTCCTCCACTTCCCATGATGCCTCAGCTCCCCGTGATCCTGCAGAGCACCCTCCACAGTGAGCCCGGCTTTTCAGTCACCCAGGAAATGGGGTGCTCCAGGTCCAGAGCTCAGGGAGGAGAGAAGCGCATGGGCCCCACCCAGGCCAGGGGGTGGGGGTGGGGGACCAGGAGGCCAGCGCCAGAGCCGAAGAGTGAGTCATAGCACACAGACACCCGAGAAATGGGCATAATAAGACCCACTTCCCTGGGAAGTTGGGGAGAGAGATGAGATAGGAAGAGAAAGTGCTTTGAGCTCCTCAGAAGAAAGAGACCATAAACAGATCCAGGGTGTTATTACCATGGTCATTACCTGCTTCAATTAAAGGGGCACTCATCCAACTGCATGAGGAATCGCTAACCAGTCCTGCAACCCACACAGGGTTGTGTTTTTAAATATAATTTCATTTTTATTATTAACAGCTAAGCCCATGAAATATTCCTCAAGTCATTCTAATGTGTTAATACTCCCCTTCAGGCAGGGGGTGGGAGGGATAGGGGAGGGGTCTCCTTCCTCCCACATGACCAGGCAAGGATCCAGCCCAGAGAAGAGAACGTGAACTATCCGCCACCCTAACACCCCAGCACTCCAGCCCTGGGTCCTTCCCACAGAGGTCTGCCATCATCTCTTGGTCCCTGGTCTCATTGTCCAAATTTCCCATCTCCTTGGCCCTTCATGCTTTTCCTTGCTTCATGTCCCTGCCTACACCTGCCTTATCTGTGCCTCAATCAAGGGCGAGAATTGAGTGAACTCCTGCTGGGTGCCAGGTACTGAGGAAACGAAGATTAGTTAGGCACAGTCTTTGCCTTCAAGCAGAAAAGCACAGAAGCTGTTTCATTCATTCACCCAACTAGCTCTGAGCAGGGCACCATGTTCTGGACCTTGTGCCGCATACTCAGAATGGGGAGGTGAATGACACACTTCCCACCTACAGGAGGAAACACACCTGTGAAGGGACACTAACCCCAACAACTGCAGGAATACTCACCAATGAGTATTATAATAAAGCAATGCCCCCAAGTGCTGGGGAGGTAGAAGGAAGAACCTACCATGGGGAAGGGTCCCAGGATGAACAGACCTGAGCTAGGCCTCAGGGTGCTCGGGGAGGGAAGGGCATTACAGGCAGAGGGAACAGCATGAGCAAAGTGCTCAGGGCATGGGGAGGGGTCCAATGTGGCTGGGGAGATGGCGAGTTGGGAGGAGAGGTAAAAGTGAGGCTGGTGAGGAGTGAGGGGTGGATGGTGAAGGGCCTCATATGCATGACTATAATGATGGACAGCAGCGTTTACAGACCCAGCCATGAGCTCGGGACTGAAGATGCCCAGGCTGCCCAGCCAGTAAGATGACAAGCAGGCTCAGGGGCCCTGGCTCTTGATGCCAATATAAGGGGTTTGATTGAGGGCGGAAGTGGGGGATTTAGGCAGAGGGAAGGGGAGCAGCAGGCTCCTTGGGATAACTGGGGCTTTGGGCAGGATAAGGGCCACTTGAAGGGGGGCTATGGGAGGAAGAAGGCACAACTGGGGAGTAGAGGGCCTCACGGAGGGTTCCCAGGAGAGCCTTGGCCTCCTCCACAAGCACCTGGGGTGAGCACAGAGCGCATCACAAGGGGCAGAGCTAGAAACAACCATAAGGAATATCTCTGGTGAGTAGGACCATTCCCGTCTAAATAATCCACCAAGCGGCCAAGGTTTACTCCACGCTACCTGAGCCTTAATCCGAGGCAATAGTATCTCTTGCTTAGACTGCTGTAGATGAAGTCCAAAATCCTTACCAGAAGGTTCTGTGTAGTCTGTTCCTGGCTTCAACCACCCACATCGTGTTCACTCACCCCTCCCTCTGCCCCACTTCGCCCCCGCCATGGATTTCCTACACTCCACCGCACAAGACTTCTTCAAGGATCTTACAAAAGCCAGGCTCTTTGTGTCCCCAGAACTTCATGCTTAAAACACTTCTTGTCACTCCTCCTATCCTCCCTGTTCCATTTCCAAACTGACCCCTGGTCCTTTAGGGTCCAGGCCTCACTAACCCTTCCCCTGCCTCCTGCCTGTTCCACAGTCATGACACTCCCTTCATCTCCAGCTGGTGCTTTTATGATATTTGTTCATTATCTGGCTTCTGCACAGCTTTATAAACTGGACCTTTCCACAGCCCTGCTCCCCATGGCTGGGACAGTGCCTGGCACAGAGCAGGATTCGTGAGTCTTTATTGGGTGAATGAATGAGTCAACACAAGAGAAAATGAACAAATGAATGAGTGTGCAAGCCTTGAGCTGTCCTTCAACTTTGTGCTGTTCTCTCTGCCCAGACCAGCCTCCTCTCTTCACTCCCAAGCCCCTTAGTCCCTCTTGCCCCAGGAAGGCCTCGCTCTAATGGAAGGGGACACTCCTCTCAATGGCCACCATGGCTGTGTTGTCTGAACAGATAAGGGAGGTGAGGGGTCACATGCCTGAAAGTGAGCTCAGCCACCAAAAGGGATTGAGTCACTGTATAGGGTTTTGAACATGACAGCATCATATAAATGTGGCCCTTTCCTGCACTGATTGAGCACTCTCTACCCCTAAAGCAGTGGTTCTCAACTTTGGCTGCACATTAGAATCACCTGAGAATCTTTTTAAAATCCTGATTTCTGGGCCTCATCCTCCGGAAATTCTGTTTCTTTGTTACTAATGTTGTGGGCCCACCTCACAACAAAGAAACATTCCTCCGGAATGAGGCCCAGAAATCAGTATTTTATTTTTATTTTTTAATATATTTTATTGATTTTTTTACAGAGAGGAAGGGAGAGGGATAGAGAGTTAGAAACATCGATGAGAGAGAAACATCGGTCAGCTGCCTCCTGCACACCACCTACTGGGGATGTGCCCGCAACCAAGATACATGCCCTTGACCGGAATCGAACCTGGGACCCTTGAGTCTGCAGGCCGACGCTCTATCCACTGAGCCAAACCGGTTAGGGCAGAAATCAGGATTTTAAAAAGATTCCCAGGTGATTCTAATGTGCAACCAAGGTTGAGAACCACTGCCCTAAAGGGTCTGAGAGATGATACAAGAGAGGGAAATTGTGCTTAAGCCCTGGGCCCTGAGTGCCTGTTTTCAGCCCAGTTACAAGAGAAGACCTGATCATTAGTAATCACCATGTAAGACTATCGGCTAAGTGCCCAAGAGAACCCCACCTTCGGAATTCCATTTCTTTATCACTGAACAATCCCAGAGTCTGGCTCCATGCCCGTGAGGCACCTAGGTGCTCAGTTCCCTTCCTCCCTGGGTGGTGTCCTCTTTCAGCATCCCTACTGGATCTCCTATTTCCACCTTCCCATTTAATCTTCTCCTGTGGTGTGTGCATGTGTGTGTGTGTGTGTGTGTGTCACAGCAAGTTTGCCCCAGAAAAAGCACATGCTGCTAAAAGCACTCCTGGGCTGTCTGCACACTGCCACCCCCTAGGACAGCTGTTATTGATGGGTCATCTGTGAGTGCTTGAACTCAACAGCCTGCCTCCAACAAACTCAGCCCCATTCGGCAACACAGCCCAATGGTAATGGAGAGAGTTAATGCTTGAACCTGGACTTCAAAGTTCCCGATGAATCCCTAAGCACGCTTCCAAGATCTTTTCAAGGCAAAGGTGTTTTTCATATCTAAAGAGAGATCCCTGTTACCACAGAAAAATAGTTGAGTTGGGTAAGGTGACTCTCTTGGCACTTTTCAGGGATTGGGACATGGGAGTTGCCAAAGTTTCTCCAATTCTACCACCCCACCTTGAGCTCCTGGATGATGAAATATTCTGAGGAGTTTGAATTTCCTACAGGGATGAGCCGAGCTAAACTCAGTACCCCAGCCTACTTCCCGGGCATCACTAAAGGACGAGTCAGGCTTGAGATGACGCCCTCACCGACATCTTATAGCCTAGAACACAGCTCCCCTCCTTGAATGCCAGTCACCGGGAGGAGTTACTTCACCTATTAGCTGGCAAATGAGATGCCAGGTGGAAGCAGTGTTGAAACAAAAGCCGAAGCACCCCCACCCCAAGGCGTGATGAAACACTTGGAAGAAGCCTTCGCAGGCACTTGGCACCTGCAGGAAAGAGAAGGAGAGGTGGGAACTGGGGCTGGGGACACCCAGCTGCACGGTCTTCACGGTCTTCAGCATGCCCCCCTGATAGCAGAGAGGCAGAGGACTGGGTGGGAAGGGAATTGATAGCTTTGGGGCATGCTGGCGCCAGCGGCTCCTTGTTTGAGAGATCTTAGCAAAGTCTGAAGCCTGAGGCAGAACAGGCCCTTCATATGGAAAAGCTGCTGCAAAAGCACAGCTGCATGGACGAAAGCCTGATCAAGGCAGAATTTGGCAAATAGGTTCAGCCCTTGGTACCTTAGAGAGAGGTTTTGCTTTCTCGTTGAGTCTCCCCACCTGCACCCAGTGACCCTAATAATTCCCTAAAACTTCATGGCTGGAAAAAGCAGGAAGAGAAGTCTACTCACAGAATGTAGAAGGAGAGGAGAAAAAGGAAGAGAGTAGGGAAGGAGAGAGGGAGAAAAGAAAACAAAAAGAATGAAATCTTTGAGATTGTATCTGTAATATTTCTGAGCTGAGATATTCAGAGATTCCAGCAGTTTGAAAAAATTCTTTCCAATGAATGGAATGTTGTGTGCTAATCCATGTGCAAGTATATACGTATGTGTTTGTGTGCTTGAATGCTGTGTGAGTGTGTGTGTGTGTGTGTGAGCATGAGTACATGTGTGAGAATCTGTGCATTTCATGATATGTGAGTGGGCACGCGGGTATGTGTGTGTGTGGATGCATTTATGTGTATGTACAGGAATGTGCACATTTGTGTTTCTGTGTCTGTGCAACATCCCGGAAAGAAAACAACTCTAAAATCAGCCTCAGAAAAGGTGTGATCTTATCTCGATCAGCCATGTACCAGCTGTGTGACCTTGAGCAAGTCATGTCACCATGCTGGGTCTCAGTTATCTCCTATGTTCTAGTTCCTTGAGCAGCAATTTTCAACCAGTGTGCTGCAAGAATCTTTAAAACATGCAATACCTGACTATTTAGTCAGGGGCACTGACCTCTTTTCCCTTAGACTGTCCAACAAAAAAATGACAACAGCCAATACAACAATAGCTATCCGGTGTGAATGAGTTAAAATTATATCTTTTTTTCTGTCAGATTGGCAAATAATATATATTTTTTGCAGAATTTTAATAATTAGTTTATGTGTGCCACGAGGTGGAAAAGGTTGAAAACCACTGTCCTAGAGCAATGCCTAGCACATAATAATCACTCAATAAATATTTATAAAATGAATGATTGGTATTTGAGGAAAATGATGCCTACTTCTGAGGGTTGAGGAGATGAGAAAATATATGTAAAACTACTCTCTTAGTCCACAGTACTTGGCACTTAATAGAAGCCCAATAACTGTTAGCTCTTCCTCTCCCAACTCCAGGTTTTCCCCCCTTGGTAGAAGGAGGTCAATGAAGGACATGATGCATAAGGTCACATGCCTCTTGCAGCCCCTTCTTTTGGCTGAGTAAGAGCTACAGACCATATTCTTGAGCCAATTTTCAGGGGCTTCTGAGACCCCATTATGTTATATATTAGCCAGGCCTCTTTTTCCTGTTCTCAAATACTGATGGTAATTCATTTGTAAGAATTGAGTGCAAGATTGAATTTTAATGACTCAGAAATGTGAGGTCAACTTTGCTTTGAGTAACCTTTGGGGCAGGAAGCCTAGTGAGTGAGCTGGTCCCCTGGCCTCCTAACTGGTGGTGTACCTGTGGGTCCCAATCTTGCAAGACAGGAATTGTTATCTTTGCTATGCAGTTGAAGGAATGAGAGCTCGGAGAGGTCAAGTCACTGGCCAAGGTTACACTACTCGCTCCAGGACACCAGAGTTGCCTCCAAGTTTGACAGGTGATATTCAGAAGCTTCGGGAAGGTAAGAATCTCCTTACTCAGGCAGACAAAAAACAGGTCTCTGACATTCTAAATCCACAAACATCTCCAGATCTCTGACCAGTCAGCCCCGGCAGAGTATTGGCAGATAGAGCCAGGGCTGTGTGGCAATCAGAAAACTAGTCAGGTGGGACTGGAACGGTGCCTCTGAGGTATTTCACAAACACAGGGAACAAACACATTCGGTGTCGCAATCCTGGCCACTGGGAGCTGCCGCGTTGGCTGTTTTTTTGAGAACGGACTGAGGATAAGGAATTGGAGGGCCAAGGTGCACGCCATCTTGGAGGCTGTGTCAGCCCTGGGGAGACGTGGCCCCTCAAAGTCACCGCCAGGCAGACTGGCTCCTCCCAGTGTGCCAGGAACTACCAGACCCCTAGAGAGGCCCCGGAGCCTTCCAGGGCCCAGAAGTAACCGGTTGTCACATCTTCTCCCACTGCTGCCTGTGACAGACCCTGTGACCCAGGCGAAACAGCCTCTGACGGGTCCCAATCGTACCTTTTCCGTCACCTCCAAGCCCAGGAAGCAGACTATCGCCTGCCCTCACCAGAACTATCCATCCTGTGATCCTCACAACCCAAGTTAATTAAGACCAAATCTCTCCCAGCGTTGCACAACGCCCTCTGCGGTAATTAGTACAACTGGGATGAGCTGCTCCCTCAACTCAGAGCACAGATATGGTCACATTCCACTTATTTTTTCCCCAGTGAATCTCCTCAGCACACAGCTACGTGGTCAGCAGAAAGTCCAGCCTCTCTCTGGAGGTTTCCTCCCTTCCCAGCAAATTGTCCCAAAGCCCTGGGGACAGGCCAAGTAAAGACAAAATGGGTTCTCAGCACACCAGGCGCAGGGGAGCCAGTCTGTTCAGTACAGAGCTGCCCTGGACCCTGTCTGCCACTTCTCACCACCTCACGGTGCCACTGCTGGAGCTCATGTCCACAGACTGACAGCTGCGGGTTGGGGAGCGGGGGTTGGTGAAAAAGGTGAGAGAATAAGAAAGAAAAACCCACACTCATAGACACAGACAACAGTATGGCGATTACCAGAGGGAAAGGAGGTGGGGGAGGATAAAGAGGGCCAAATGGTGATGGAAGGAGACTTGACTTGGGACGGGAACACACAATACAATATACAGATGATGTGTCATAGAATGGTACACCTGAAACCTGTATACAGTGGGGCCTTGACTTACTAGTTTAATTCGTTCCATGACGGATCTCGTAACTCAAATTACTCGTATGTCAAATCACTGTGACGTTCACTGCGCCAACTAGCGGTGGGGTATCTGAAGCTGGCTCGTAACCCGAATTTTAGCTCGCAACTCAACTCAAAGCAAAAAATCGGCCGAGAGGCCGAGACGGCTCCTATCTTGAAAAACTCGTTAGTCGGGACACTCATAAGTCAAGGCCCCACTTATATATATTTTTTTACCAATGTCACCCCAATACATTCAATAAAAATTTAAAATTTAAAAAACTCATGGCAGCAGTGCCCTCGGCAGTCCGGCTCTGTCTTTTGGACGGAACAGACCCAGGGATGCCCCTTCCTCAGCCTCCGCCACCCGCCAGAGGCTCCTCCAGTCGCCGCCTCGGAACCCCTCCGCCTCCTCAGCCTCCGGACCAGCCAACGCCATTATGTTTTTTTTGCCTTAACTCCTTATTGCCGAACAACCATGAGCTCCCAGATTGCTCAGAATCATCCCACCGCAGGGGAGACTGCCGTCTGCCGCCTGCCCCCCGCGTCTGCGGCCTCACCTGCCTCACCTACCTCTCTCTTCCTCTCTTTTCCTCCAGGATGAGGTGGCCATGGAGGGTGCGGCCGCTTCTTCCGGGAGCTGGCGGAGCAGCAGCATCAGGGCAGCCGTGGCTCTCAAAGAGGATCCAGCGTGGGGCCGTTCTCTCCAGATCGGGCTGAGGCCTCCCCAAGGCGAGTGGGCAACACTCAGGGCGCCATGGAAGGCGCCATGGAAGGCGCCCTGGTCCTGGAGAACCTGGCCCTGGAGCGCAGGCCCGGTTCTGTCCGCAGCTCCTCCGCTCGGTCACTTCCTGCAGAGCCACTTCCGGGCGAGCAGGTGGAGCTCACCAAGAAGATGGGCGACACCTGCCTTCCCTCCGCAGGCTGCGGCCCAGGCTGGGCTGGGCGAGGAGCTCTTCCACAGGCTCACCCTCCAGCACGACTAGGAGCCCGTGGAGCCCAGAGGCCTCTGAGGGCCCCTCTGCATCCCCTGGTGTCTGACATTTGCCGGAGCCTCTCCCTGAAACCCCCTAGCCATTCTTTTAACCACCCTGGGGCCCTCTCCCATGCATTGGACCAAATGGAAAACAATAAAGCTTTTGTAGCAAAATTTTTTTAAAAATTAAAAAAAAAACCCCACAAACTCATGACTACACAACTGCTCGGATACATACAAATGCCAAAACCAAGTCCCTGACCCACACCCAGGTCCCCCTGTCGAGTTCTTAAAGTACAATTTTCCTCACTCATTTCCTCATGCTCAGTATTTCCCAGGGTTTGAGAGACAGCAGATTCTCCTTTCCAACCTCACAAATCCTTTCTCTCCTGCCCCATGAGTACTGTGGGGAGCACCTTCTCTCTTTCAAACATCCAGAAAGAGAATCATTTTTTTAAAATACCCTTCTCTCGCCCTGGCTGTTTTGGCTCAGTGGATAGAGCATCATCGACCTACAGACTGCAACATCCCGGGTTCAATTCCAATCAAGGGCACATGCCGGGGTTGTGGGCTCGATCCCCAGTGGGGGGCGTGCAGGAGGCAGCCAAGCAGTGATTCTCTCACCATTGATGATTCTCTCTCTCTCTCTCTCTCCCCCTCTCTCTTACTCTCTGATTTAAAAAGAAAATTATAAAATAACCTTCTCCCAAGAGCGTGAGGGCTTCTGGCTCCTCACCTGCTCTTCTCAGGGAGACTGGCCTTGGCGCCTGTCCCCTGGTGTAACTGGCAACTTCCTCACTAAAGAGGAGAACAGAAGCCCAGGTCGAGTTTCCAGCAGGGCGCCTCCTGTAGGACACCTGCGACATTTGCTGCACATTTCAGGGCCGCAGAGCTGTTCCCAGACACAGCAGAAAACAGTAATTATGTTTGGGAAGGGCCTCCTGTCGGCCAGGCACTTTGACACATATGATCCTGTTTAATCCCAAAGACACTGAGAGGGAAGCGTGGAGAGACGCGTTGTGCAGAGCAGGAAAGTGAGGTCAGAGGGCTGAGGGCCCAGAGCTGCACAACTCTAAGAAAGAGTTGTACTCGTTCTCCTGCCCCCACCCCCAAGAGAGGCACAGCCTGCCCCCACGCCCAAGAGTTTACCACAAGTGAGGACACACTGAAAGACATGAAGGAATTTCTGAGCGCCTGAGAGAAAGGAATCACAAAGGGGCAGCCTAAAGGGTTGTGTGGGGCGAAGGAGGAGTTGTTACTGTGGAAGATGAGGAAGGAATGGGTTCATTTTAGCCCCTAGAACTCAGCCTAGCCCATAGTAGGTGCTCCATTAATGTACATATTAACATATGATTGTTGCAAATGATTGTATAGATACTTGCCCTGAACACTGCTTAAGTGCCTGTCCTGTGCCCAGACCTGGGGTGAACCTGTGATGCATGAGGGCTGATCCAGCACAAAACCTCATCTCTAAAGCTTACCGTGAAGGAGAAGACTCATTTCTCAATTATTCTAATTTAACTAGAAGAGAAACATGATATCAAAAAACTAGAGAAAAGGTGAGAAGGAAGTTCAGGGAAAGAAGATGTGAACGTCCATTTGGAGAAGCTCAGGAAGGCTTCCTGGAGGAGGGAACCTTTTAGCTGGGCCTCGGGTTATACATGACAATAACAACTAGAATCCACTAACCTCTGTTGCCCACTTGCTAAGTGCCAGGCTCTATCTCATATATATGGCCTTATTTAATTCTTCCAATAAACCCACGATGTAAGTACTGTTATTCCCATTTACAGATGGGGACACTGAGATACAGTAATGACAAAGCAGTAATGGTCGAAGAAGGGATGGAATTCCAGGTGTGTCTGGAATTAACCTCCCTAGTCAGAGGAGAGGCTGGGGCAGAGGGGGAGAAAGAGGTCTGCCTCCTGTGGGGGAGGACTCCGCTGCAGTGGACTTCCCACAGGAGCAGGAATTAAGTGTGTGCAGGGAGGGGACGCAGGCCAAGTCTGTTTCTGTTTGAGAGGCACAGTCTCCCTGCCACTAGGAACCGGCAGCACAGTGACTAGCAAACTCCAACAAATGAGATGAGACCCTCGTTGTCTGCAGAACAATTAGAGGGAATTGGGATTGCTTGCTCTCAACCTCCCCAAGTGTGAGCATCGTAAGTCAAGGAAATGAACTAAAGGGCTCACCTTCCCACCAATAACAGCTTTCACTTACTGTGGGCAAGGCCTATACTAGGCTTTTGCAAACATTATCTCATTTGAATTTTCAAAGAAACACTTTAGCAACTACAGATAATATCCATTGATTGGGAATCATGTCCCGGGCATTGTTCTAGAATCTAGAATCTAGAATTTAGAATCTAGAATCTAGATGCTCGCATATGTTTAAACTCATTGGATCCTCACAGCAACTCTAAACAGAATTATTATTATTACCATTATTATTATTATTATTATCCCCTCTTTGCAGAAGAGGAATCTCAGGCATAGAGCAATTAGGTATTTATCCCAATAAGGGGGTAAAAGGAAGAACCAGGACTTGAACTCAGGTGGCCTGACTCCAGCACTCCTGCTGTTCACCACTACCCATTCTGCTCTATAAAGTAGGTGCATACAATTCAGGAATTTCGGCTACTCACGGAACTGTTTAGATTTTATTTGAAGGTTAACAGGAAGAGGAGGCTTGCACTCAAGCTAATGATTAGCATGGTGTAATATTTTAACCAAAATTTTTAAACCACTCTAAGGCTTACAGGCCTCTTAGCTAATGTTATAATCGTATCGTATTACTTAGGTTCAAATTCTTCAAAGAGTCATCAGAATAACATGGATTGACGAGACTTTCAAACACTTGCCACCCCCTGCTCCTGGGTGTCTATCATAATTTGTTTTTGCAACATAGCCATTTCTTTTTAAAGTTCATTTTGTGCACCAGTAGGTAGAGTATCATGACTCTTCTCCAAGTTCCCCATACTCTGTGAACTGCTCATATAACTATTTGTTTTCAGCTTTTAGCTCTGAGCAGCTCGATTGTTGAAAAAGCTTCTGTTGCCATCGAAACCAGTTAGCTAGTTTTCTTCTTGTTCGTCGGCTTTCTGCACAGCTAGCTCGCACTGCTGACACAAAGTCAGAAACTGCTGAGAATATTCTCGGTTAAGCGTCTGCCTTTGATCTTGTTGGGTTTTCCCAATATGTTCAATTTTCTGGTTATTGGTTTTGAGAGAAGCCTTGGTATGCATTGCTGGTCATTTTCTCTTTGCAAAAAGAGTGTTCCAGCGCGTTCTGGACTCTACTCCCATATCTTCAACTATTTCTGCAGAAGTCCCCTTCTTCCCAGGCCTATCAATTACTGGTTCAATAACATCCTCCTCGGAACCACTCGGATCTTTTTTATCTTCTTTCTCAGAGTCAGAGGCGCTCCCCACCTGACCGTCCATGGCTGTCTTCCCCGGTGTCCGGCATGTTTCCTTCCCGAGGGCGCCCGATTTAGATGGTTTCTGACTGAGGTGTCCCCTTCGCTGCCACGATGCTCCTCTCAATCTTTGTTACATGAATTTTAAAAACAAAACAAAAATGACATGATTAGCCCACGTTCACAGAACCGAGTGGTGTCCGTGGAACTGCCTCCCCCACCCCCGCCCCCCAATTCTATGCTCTTGGCACACTCCCCTATTCTGCTTCTCCGTTAAATGAGCGCTTCCATTTTCGGTGTGAGATTTAAATCACCCGCGCACTCCCTTTTAGACATGCACATCACAGGGGCACCCTTATGGGCCCCCTAGTCAAGGGATTCAGCAGAAAGGACTCCCGAGGTTCAGACCCCAGGCTCCCTGCGGCTCGCGGGCAGGGCGGAGGCTGCTGGGATGACTCAGGCCGAGACTAATTTACAAGCGCATGTGCCAGAAATCATGCTCACACCCCGGGTGTGTGGGGTGGGACTTAAGGGTCGAAAGGCACCATCCTGAAGATAGAACTGCCTCAGACTGTGAGTTCTTCGCAAGCAGTCACACCTCCTATTGTCTGGCCAGCCTACGGTCTACCCTCATTACCCTCATCTGATGAACCTCGGTCCATCCAAGGCAGAGAGTGCCCAGGCTCTGCAGCTGGCATTGGAGAGCGGCCTTGCCCTCCATCGGAGTGGAAAGCAAGGCTGACGGGAAGACTGTGGTCTCATTCACAGCCTGGCTGCCTTCCACGCACCAACAATGACACAACTCCCTCCTCCGACGAGCACTTTCCAATCTGCACTGAGATCTGTTGGATGAGGAGCAGTTTCCATCACAGCCGTGCGCAGGCAGCTGTGGGTGGGGGTGTGGATGGAGCTCTCCTCCACCCCAAGATCTGGGAAGGCAAAGCTCATCTCCTCATCGGCCAGAAGCCCAGCCAAGTACAACAGGGCTTCTGCGATGGCCGGGAGGAACCGGGTGAGAAACAGTCCCACAGCCAGAACCGTGAGAGCCCCAGTTGTCAGAGCCGCCTGTTCCTCTGTCCCGCTGATGGACGTGTCCCAAAAGGAACGCTTTGACTTGTTTTAGGAACTAGTCATAGCCTGGCTTGGGCATGCTGCCCATGTGTTACAAGAACAATCTCTGGGAAATGTGGAATAGAGTTATTGCCAAGCAGATCATAGCCCCGGAGTGTAGTATTCAGTGGCCCCTGGTACTCAGCCAGCCCCCAATTCCTCAGGACCCTCCTGATCACCAGCAGTGCCAGGCGAGCTGCGTGTGTGCTGAGTCCCTTTCATAGTCAGGCGCTGGGGCAAGAGGTACAATGACAAGGCCTCTGTCCTCGAGGACTTCTCCATCTGGAGCCCACAAATAATTACAACACCATCTGACAGATGCCGCAATGTGTACTGGTTACGGGGCCCAGAGGGAGGAGGGATAGGTCCTGTCTGGGCAATCCCGGGAGGATCAGAAGAGGTGAACTGTGAGCCAGGCCTTGAAGGTGAGCTCTGCTCAGCCAGCATTTGTGAAGCACCACTAGGTACCAGGCAGAACGCCAAGACCGGCCAGGGTGAGTGAGCGGATGGATGTAGGGGGATTCCAACAGCGCTCCATTCCCACCCTCTTCACCAGCCCCCTCCTGCCTTCCTTTCAAATGCCAGTTCAAGAGTATCTTCTCGGCAAGAGTCATTTTCTGCTTTCAACCAATCCCTAAGTCAACATCTCTTCTCAACCCATGAACTTGCAGCCTCTTCATGAACCAACCAAAATGCATTTGCAGAGGCTCAAAGAGTAGTTTAGAGTAGCTAAGAGCCGAAGATCCTCCCCAACTTATGCTAGGCTTCAAGAAGAGGCCCAATGTTCCTGTGCTCAAAGGGGTGCCAAATTGAATGGTTGTATTTAGAAGTCATGAGGGGCGAGGAGAGCATCTATTCTCCTCGAGAATGCCAGTTGAAAAACTTCTTGGGATATTTCAAGTGTGAGCAAGTGTTTGAACTCAGAGACACTCTAAAGCCCATTGGAAATAGAAGTTTGTGTTTTCTGTGTCTGGATAACCATTTCTTTTCTTCCCACCCTCACACTTAACTTCTTCGTAGGGACACCTACAGCTTGAGTGCAGAATTTCCTTGCTATGGTCTGAATGTTTGTGTTCCTTCAAAATTTGTATGTTGAGGTCCTAACTCCCAGAGATAATGGCACTAGGATGCGGGCCCTTGGGAGATGATTAGGTCATGAGGGTGGAGCTCTCGTGAATGAGATTAGTGCCTTTATAAATGGATCCCTGGCCCTTCCTGCCATGTGAGGACACAGTGAGAAGGTGCTCTCCATGAACCAGGAGGAGAGTACTTAATAGCCAGCCATCTCATCAAATCTGCCAGCACCATGATCTTGGATTTCCCAACATCCAGAACTGTGGGAAATAAATTTCTATTGTTTATAAGCTACCCAATCTGTGGCATTTTCTTATAGCAGCCCAAGCGGACCAAGACTGCTCAAGCAAGCTATTCTGCACAGGAAAGCTACGTAGACCCTCAACAGAGTTGCAGCTCTCCTGGACAATTTAGGTTCCTCCAGGTGGGCCTGGGGAGGCATCTAAGGGATTGGAATCGGGAGGCTAAATGTGTATTTACAGAAGGCAGAAAGGCAGGCCAGCAGGCAAGAAAGCAGGAAAGAGGGAAGGAAGGAAGGAAGGAAGGAAAGAAAGAGGGAAGGAAGGAAGGAAGGAAGGAAGGAAGGAAGGAAGGAAGGAAGGAAGGAAGGAAGGTTATTTTTGAGCACCTACTGTGTGCCTGGCTCCAAGTTAAGACTTTACAAACATTAGTCAATACTGTTACATTTCATTTCTGCTTCCAGAGAGCATGTAAGAAAGGTTTCATTGACTCTGCTTTACAGATAAGAAACTGAGGCTCAGAGAATTTAAGTAACTTGCCAAAGGTCAAAGCCCTAGTAAACAGGGATGCAATCCAATATCTGAAGACTCGAAAGCCAGCGCTTTTTCTAGATGGCCTGGATAAAAATAACTGCCATTTATCAAGACCCTGCTGCTTGCCAAGGCCTAGGACAGCCCTTTACAAACACAGAAAGTCACTGAGCAGATCCTCCTGGCACAGCAGCCCCCGCCCAGGTGCTTCTCCTGCACAGCAAGCAGTAGCCAGGTAACTGTACCCTTTAGTGTCCAAACCAGAGCAGTTGTGATTACAATGGCACAGTCCCAAGTGGTCACCCTAGTTGTGATCACCCTAGTTGTAGCCCACCTGCCAACCATTCATCCATTCCCGTGAGCAAATATGTTTGAAGAGGCTTAAATGCAATGCTCCAGTATGTTCCCTGAGTCCTCTTGACTCTCTCCAACAAGGGGTCATCTAGCCATTTGGGGACACTGACCACATAGTCCACTAAGGAATCTATAATAATAAAAGTGTAATATGCTAATTAGACTGGACGTCCTTCTGGATGTCCTTCCATCCTTCTGGACGAAGCCAGGGCTACAAGGGAAGCCCGGGTCCTGGGTGCCAGAGGGAAGCTGGTGCCAGCAGCCAGGGGAAGGAAGGCCTATTCTTGCATGAATTTCGTGCATTGGGCCTCTAGTATTAAATTAATTAAGGCAATATGTTTTATTATCTAGCTTTTTAATAAAACCAATACAGCCCATTCAAAGAATTATCATGTGCCTTGAGAACACATTCTCTCTTGCTTTCTTGAGGTTTAAAAATATCCTTTCTTTGGATGACATGATGGTTATAACAAATTCTAGTTTGGTTTCTAATGCCTTCAATGGACAAAATTCATAGTTGACAACTGTATGATATTGGTTTGCTTGTTTTAATTGTTTTACCATTTTGACGTGCACAGTTTGGTGGTATTAAGTACATTCACATTGCTTTGCAACCATCACTGCCATCCATCTCCAGAACTTTTTCTTCATCCCACACTGAAACTCTGAACCCATTTAACACTAATTCCACATTCTCCCCTTCCCCAAACCCCTGGCAACCTCTGTTCTACCTTCTGTCACATGACTTTGTCTGTTCCAGGTACCTGCTCTAAGTGGAATCATACAGTATTTGTCCTTTTGTGTCTGGCTTATTTCACTTAGCATAATTCAAGGTTCCTTCATGTGGTAGCATGGTGTAGAGTTTCCTTCCTTTTTAAGGCTGAATAATATCTCATTGTATGCTTAGACCACATTGTGTTTATTATTCACTCATCCATGGAGCTTGGTTTAACTTGCAAGTTAGCATAATCCAATGGCCTGGGCACCACGGATTCAGTCGGCACACATACTTAAGTGATAGGGCACTCGCTCCTCACCCTGCCCAGGATTTCTCTTTGTGGTTATATTTAAGCCTGGACGAAGGGGGGCAACCTAACTGAAGAGGGAGAATGATTTTCAGGCTTCAGCAGCCTCCCCACACTTCAGGATTTGATTCCCCTCTCTGTGGGTCTAGAGCAGGGGTGGGCAAACTTTTTGACTTGGGGGCCACAATGGGTTCTTAAACTGGACCGGAGGGCCAGAACAAAAGCATGAATGGAGTGTTTGTGTGAACTAATATAAATTCAAAGTAAACATCATTACATAGAAGGTACGGTCTTTTTTTTTTAGTTTTATTCATTTCAAACGGGCCGGATCCGGCCCGCGGGCAGTAGTTTGCCCACAGCTGGTCTAGAGGCTCATTGTTCAGCTTACCCAGGAATGATCAGATCCTAGATAAAGGGCCCCAACCACCTGCATCCACAGCCACCTCATTCGCTGAGATGTACTCCGAACTCAGATACTCGGGCCAAAACCTTTAGAATCACCTTCAACTTATCTCGTTTTCTCACATCCCCCTAACCAAAGCATCAGCAAGTCTTGTCATCAGCAACTTCAAAATATGTACAATTCAAATCCAACCTGTTTTCACTGCACCACCATATCCCTAGTCCAAGCCACCATATCTTATGCCTGACCATGACAATCGTGTCCTACATGGTCTCCCAGTGTGAGATCCTTCCCCTTACAATGCCCTCTTCATTGAAGAGCCATTCTGTCCTTCTAAAGTGTAAATGTGGTCATGTGATTTCCTAAAATACAGCAGAAACTTGCCCAGCTTAGCACAATGAAAATAATAAAGTCTTTTAAAAAACATATTCGTTGGTGAATGGCTAAGCTAGCAAAACAGAAATCTCTGAAAGGTAGGAACAATGTTTTAAAAAGCTTGACTCCATAAGGGTGAGCAACAGTGGAGATGACATGTGCCCAGGGTCAGGGCATCCCAATGCAAAGAAACAAGGGCTGAATGGATTTTGTGCGTTGACGGGGAAAGGACATGGGCAGGAAGCAGGAGACAAGATCTGCGGCCCTAGCAAGGTGGGAAGTCAGACTGGAAATTCCCATGAAAAGTCAAACCTCCCAAAATGACAACCTCAGGGGATGAATAAGAAGTAAAAATTCACTCCACAGAATGAAATTTACTGGTCTAGCTTTGGCTCTGGGTGAAACAGAAACAAAAGAAACATGATTCCCTTGAGAATTCCTGAGCACAAGCCCAAGTTCACAGTGTTTGGGGCCATTAGTCATATATCCTAGATGGTCCACATTAACCCAAGTAGACCTGTGTACCCAGCAGAAACACACCACAAATAGGCCCCAGCCTCAAAAAATTGCCACAGATATTGGTCCAAGGAGCATAAGTTCACAATCAGGAATCATAAGCACACAAATAAACAAACCCTCATAAGAGAGAGTCGGCAGAATCAACAAACTATGGCATCAGCCCCACAAAGACTGCAGATGTTGCAATTAATAGGTACAATGAATAAAGCAATCATGTAGATAATGAAACACAAGGGAGGACTGAGTGTGTACTAAGAGAATAAAAAACCAACCAGGCATGTTTGAAAAAATAAATAAATAGAACTTCTAGAAATGAAAAAGTGTAGTAATTAAAATCAGAAACCCAACAGATGTCTGAAACAATATATGGATACATCTGAAGGGAAAATTAGTGAAAACAAATCTAAAAATGTTACCCACTCTGCACTACAGAGAGAAAAAACTATATGGTGGATAGAATGAGAGGGTCTAACATATGTCTAATTGGGTGGTTGGAAGAAGATATGGGAGAGAATTTGAATTTAATGTATCAATTTGTTGCTCAGTCTTCAGTAGCTTCCCTCACTCTTGGGGGTGTGGGCAGATTTCAAAGTTCCTGTCATGGTCTACAAGATCAAATAAGGCGTGACTTCTAACTACTTGTCCATTCTGCCTGTCTGTTCTGGAATATGTCAAACTCACTCCCACACCAGCGCTTCTTCCAGGAGAATTCTTCCCCTAGAACCCTGCATGGCTGACTACCTTGCTTCATTCAGATTTCTGCTTCAATGATGTCTCCTCCAAGAGGCTACCCTTGACCGCCCAATCTAACATTGTCTCTCACCCCGTCTTTGCCCTCCCTGTTTTACTTTGTTTCTTGGCATGTATAATTAGTTAATATTATCTTATTATTGTGTTTGTTTAGTGTGTATTGTTTCTCTTCCCAATGTATAGACATATGCCTGCCCTGAGTAGGTACTCAGTGAATTTTTTTGAAATAATTAATGGATGAATGAAACATACACATACCTACTGTGTGATCAGTACTTTAAGAGAGACGGGTGAGGCAGAGACTCTGGGTTGCCTGCCATTACCTACCCTCACTTTTCCCCTTAATAACACAATTCTAATTTTGAAGGGGAAGCGATGGGACTAGCTGAAAACCTCTATTTCCCAGGCACCCTTGTAGAGAAATGAAACCATTGGCTGTATTCTGGTTGGTGTGGCATAAATAAACATGCTTTGTTGTCTGGTGCTTCCAGGACAACTCGTAAACGAGATGAGTAGACTCAGCTGGGGCACCTTATATGCCTTTCTCCCTCCTCTTTCTTGCGACCTGAAATGTGGACATAAGGACTGGGACTGCCATGGCCATTTTACAACGATAAGTCGACCTTGAGGAAGGGAGCCATGGGACTGAGGATGGGAAAGCAGACAAACCAAAGGAACCTGGGATGTCAATGACGTCACACACCCGCACTGTCTCCTTACCCAGACAGCTTTCAGCACAGAGACAAAGAAACCCCTCTCCTTTCAGTTACTACCTGCTGAGGATACTTGTCAACTGATGCTGTAAGTAAGATTCAAGCCCTTACTTCAGGAACTTACAACCAACAATGGGATTCAGACACACTCAGTGACCCCCAGGGCAATGGGCTGGCCAGGAGCTGATGAGAGTCAAGTGTTTTGGCCAATATGGGACTTGGTGGGCAGAAGGAGAGCATGGGTATCTCCCCAAGGAAGGATTGGGTCATCAGCTTGGCCTTTCACACTCCCAAATTGTTGGGTTAGGCAAGGACTGGCAGTGTGAGGGGTCAAACCACAGCAATTTCTGCTCCTTCTGGAGTGACCCAGTGGGGGAAATGTCACATAAGCTCACAAAGTGTCACCGGTCAAGAGGCCAGCATGAACTCAGCACCATGTCTGTGCCCAGCATTGTGCTAGGTGCTGTGGGGCGAGGCAGAGGAAAGAGGAGATGTGTCTCCTGTCCTCAGGGAGCTTACAGTCATGGGTACTCACAAACTCTTATGTCTAGGATGAACCTGGGTGGGAACCTTGGTTTCCTGGCCTCACATTTTCATGTGGAGGGAGTTTATCCACGGTAACACTTCTGCCTCATTTTCCCACAAGATTCACTCCTGATGAGTGGTGGAGCCATTTGGCTGATCGATGAGTTCTAGAGAAGCAAGAGATCAGCCCTTCTGGGTTCTCTCTCTTTAGGATCTGCCAGTAGGATCATGTCCACGTGGGGGAACCTTGGCATGCTCAGAGTTTCCATTGATGGTGGACTAGTCTGCATAACTCTAGGAGGCAGTATTAAGGAAGCTCATTCATTCTAATGACACACCTGTACCCAGCTTTTATCATTTAAAAAGTTGATGTTTTTCTCTCCATCTCTCTTTTGGTTCTGACCTCGGAAAGGAATGAGTGTTATTTTTGGCCCCTCGGGATAATTAACGCTGACAGCTGTTGCAAAACACCCCCAAATCTCCATGCCTTAACGCTATGAAGGTTTCATTTCTGCCATTATACACCCTCCCTGGCAGGGTCTAACTGGCAGGCATTAACTCAGCACCGTCTCCGTGCTCAGCTCGGTGCATTTAGTCTCACCAAGTCCAGTCTGGATGTTTCTGGTCAGAGGCCCCGCTAGAAAAGGGTGACTTGGGGACCCAGTTTGCTTTCATACTCTGCCTCTACCATATGTGGCTTCCGAGTCAACCTGGAGTCATGCAGCCATGAGCTTTTCCAGGGGAAAGCCTGGAAGATCAGTTAGGCCACGGGATGTTTTCTAGTGCAAACAGCCAGGCATGGAAATGTCATAGACCGCTTCCTCCTACACTCCACTGGACAAAGCAAGTCACATGGCACCTCTTAGATGCAAAGAGTGCTGGGAAGGGAAGGGCAGGGGCTAACACTGGGTAGGATCCAGGCCCCAGCCCCCTTGCCCTAAAGAGTAGTGAGTTCCCTGTCACTGGAAGAAGGTTACCGTGAGAGGCTGAGCACTTGGTGGAGATATGAAGAATCAAGTTTTCCATCAGATGACTAGACTACACCAGCGGTTCCCACACTTTTCATTCTCAAGGGCCCCTTTCATAATTGTTCCCTTTGGACTTCATGTTTTGAAAGATTTTGTCTAACAAACAAATGGCACTTATTGAGTAATAACAAATACATTTCCTCACTTCTTACTAATCACGGTTTTGTGTGTGTGTGTGTGTGTGTGTGTGTGAGAGAGAGAGAGAGAGAGAGAGAGAGGGAGGGAGAGAGATCCACAACCAGACATGTGCACTTTAGGCACCATGTCTACCATGGTTTTGATCTGCTAATTACATTTCAACATTGCCTAGAATGTCACCAACAGTGCCTAAAATGCCATCAAACAGCCAATGGAAGATTCTGACCAAGATGCAACTCTGATTTGATTATTTAATTCCAGCCAAAGCTAAGAAACTAAGACTTCAGTTGCCCCTATCATGGGATAAATTAACAATTTTAAAATAAATTACAAAAGAGTACTCTCAGACCCACAGTGCTATTTAGAACTCCAGACAACTCACTTGCTACTTTGCTCCAACCTCTTCTTCCTCCCCAGCCGACCGTGTTGGGGTGCATTTTATTCCCCATAGAGTAGGAATCTCCTCAAGGACAGGGGCCCTGTCTCTGTACCCCCAGTGCCTAGCTGGGAGCCACGTAGTTGCTCAATAGTTGTCCATGAAAAATAACATGTGGGAGCGAATGTGATGAACTCCATTTCTTGCTTGGAGGGAAAGCTGGTAGATCAGAAGAAAACAGGCCCCTGGGAACTTCACAGGTCCATGATCAGAAAGGCAAAGTCAAGGGCGGACTATCTGGGTGGATAGCAACTCTCTCACTCCTGTTTGTATAGGCAGAGCCTCTTCCGGTGCCTGCTACCCGATAGACCCTTGAAAAGAGGGCCTCTCTGTCCGCTACCAGCTGCCTTCTCTACCCCCACCTTTCCTGCCAGTGCTAACGCCCCGAACCCCTTGCTTATAACCAGGTCTGGCCCAAATTCTCAGAACTGCACTGATACGGAATAACTAACTAAGGGCATGCTTGAAATCACAGTCACTTTGGAGCTCATAAACTTCCTAAACTGAAGCTTAAAAATAGCTTTCTGGCAACGTGTCCCTGGATTTGTGCGATGGATTTACCCTGTGCGTTTTTTTATTCCCGCCTTGTTCCGCCAAGACTCTGAATGGGGAATGGTGTGAGCCTCTCCCTGCCCTTCCTCCGGCTGGTGCCCAAGTTCTTGGTCGCAGTGCGTGGCCCCCACCCACAGAGCTTGGAGCACAGGGACTGTTCAGTGTGAGGGACGGGGAATGCACACGTGAATGATGACAGGAGCTCAGCTCACGCTCCCACTTTGCTCCAGGGAAGCTCCTGACGCACTGGGTTAAATATTCTACGGGTCGTGAAGAGGCCCAGGCTTTACGGTCCCGCGGGGCCTTTGTTGTGTGACTGTGGAAGCAAAGGGGTGAAGCAGATCAGCAGTTTGCAAACTGTACTTCCCAGAACCCCCAGGGGTCCACGGTAACCTCCCAAGAGCCACTGCCCAGAGAAAGAAGGCCAAGTGGGTAGGATCCAGGCCCCAGCCCCCTTTCTACCCAGCAGCTCTGCTTTGTCCTGGAGCCAGTGATAAAGCTGGGTTTTGATCCCAGATAGTCTATCTTCGGCAACCCGGCTCTTCATCACACAGTTCTATGCAGCAGCACCATAACACAGAATAAAGGCAAAATTCCAGGGCGTCTCAAATAATACTTGGGGTGACACAGCTGCTACAACAACAAATCTGTATGCTGAATGCATGAAGTTAGGAAAGAATGATTCTGGGAGGAAGTCCAGGGGGGCTTCATGGAGGAGGTGATATGTAAGCTAAGTCAAGAAAGATGATAGGAGCTCCCCTGAATGGAAAGTTGGGCCCACCACTCCAGGCAGACGCCAAAACATAGGCAGGACACTGGGAGGTTCAGGGAAATCACAGGGGTTCTGATTGGCTGGAGAAGAGTATTCCCAGGGTCCCATCTCCCTGAGAGTAACTTCCAATCATCCCCTGTCAATATTCCACAGCCCTCAGATCCTAAACCCCAGTGTCCAACAGCAGCATTGCCAAGAGGCAGGGAGGGAACGTCAGCCCCTTCATCTTCTGTAGCAGGGCCTAGTTCCCGCCAAGCACCACATGACCCTTATAATTTGAAAGCCGTTCAGACCCTGGACAGCTGAGAGGCCCTGTCCTTTGCCAGGGTGGAGCAGAAAATTCAAGAAGGGAGCTCAGTGTCCACCCGCAGTGTAATTCCTTTTCTCCACCACCTTTGTACAGGGTTAATTTTGAAAATTAAATTTAAAAATTTTTTATTCCATTTCTAGGAATGTGTCCTAGATAAATATAAAAGCAAAATGAACATATGAGAATGTTCACTGTAGCAAATTTTGTAATAGTAAAAATCAACAAAAATGTTACAAATAAAAAGCCCATTTATGAAGGTCAACTTGATACACTCAATATGATACAGTTGGATCCTGTGAGGCTCCTTTTAAAAAGTAGAGCAGTTTTGTTGATGTGGAAATACAGTCGCGATTAATGAAGGGTGAAAGTCAACGGGCAGAACAAAACTTTGCTGCCATTTGAAATGTTTTTAAAGAGATTGTAGACATGGAAAGTTACAGTAATGGTACATTGAAACTGCCAAGGGTGACTTGGGGAGTAGAATTAGGGGTCTAAAGTGGGAAAACTATTTTTTTCATTGGTATACCTCTTGCTTTTGAATTTTTACTATGTCCATATGTTATGTCCATAATAAAAATTAATTTACAGGTTTGTTCACCTATAAATTAGCTCTATTAATTGATTAAAATAGAAAACATGCCACAGGTATAAGGATCGTGTATTATTTCATTCCATTAACATTGACTAAGAGTTTATTTTACCCCAAGCAAGTGCTAAGAGCTGGGCTGATGTATATCCACAATGGAAAGTAAAATAGAGACCCTGCCTTCTGGTAGCTCACTGTCAAGTGGGGGAGTGAACCACGTAAATGTCTACAACAGGGAGAAATCAGAGTCGTGGTTGAAGAAGTCTTTCTGGAGGAGGTGCTATCTGCAGAGGGTTTTGAAGGATGAATAGAAGTTAATTACAAAGAAAGATGGAGAAGTGCATTTCAGGCATAATGAACAAAACACAGCCAGGACATGGGACAATAATGGAGAAGTGGGTCATTTTGAATACTTAGAAGTGCTCTCTAATGGAATACTACACGGCCACCAAAAAGGAAGAGGCAGCTCTATTAGAACCAAGAGTCCGTTGGGAAAAGTGGTTAGGAGTGTGGGCTTTGGATTAGTTATTAGATCTAGGTCAGCATCTGGCTGCCCCATTTACTAGCAGGAGGCAAGGGACCAAGAGACAGTACTCATTAGCATGTGCTTCCCTACTGAACCAGCTGGGCTTTAAACCTGCTGTCTCCCCAACGCTTTCCGCAGCAGAGGCCCAGAGAGGGGCAGTGAGTAGCCCACAGTCACACAGGGAGGCAGGAGCACCCAGATCTCTGCTGTCACATCGCACAGCGCTGCCTCCCCCGACAGGTGGCTTCACCCACCCGTCCATATCACAGCACCTTCTAGCTCACTTTGCAAGGGAAAGCTAGGGAGAAATTCCCCGTGGAGGAGTCGGCTCTTGTGGAATCGGCTTCTGGACAGGGGTGGGGGCAGGGGATGGGGGGAGTGGCAGTCTCAGAGGCAAGCCAAGCATCCAACATGCGTTTGGCAGAGAGAGAGATGAAGGCCAGGGGAGGCCAACTAAGGGATGGAGGCGGAGGAGCAGGACAGTCTCCTCCTTGCCCGGTGCCTGAGTCAGAGGGGCTGTGAGCTCAGCCCGGCTGCTGGGCTGAGAGGGTGAGTCAGAGGGTGTGTAGTGAAGGGAACGTCTCCCTGGCCAAATATGGGCTCGGCTCTGCTCCGTCTTGCCATTCACACTGCCAGAGCCCAAGGCCGTGTCTGCTCCACATGCCAGCCAGGTCCCTGATGGAGGGAGGAAACTATTCCACACTCCCCGACCCCTCTCCCCTCCCTGGCCAGTGGGTGGCACTTGGCTTTGCATTCTCCCAGCAACTAGTAATCCCGGGCCACACATCTGCTCTCCCCACATCACTGTCCCAAGCGCAGGATGGAGACGTGAGAGCATATTCTGAAGCGGCGGTTTTGCCATGACAGGGTCCTGCTCCGCTGTCCGACACCCACGGGACTGTAGGAAAGAGGCCACAGCTTGTCTTCCCCTTACATCCCCCCGCGCCCCGCACAAAGCGTGGGGCCGGGTATGCGATGAACTGTTTGTTAAATAGATGAGTGGCGTGTGCATTCTGTGTGCCTGTATGTGCGCGTCACTCTCTGCCCCCGGACTTTTAATTCCTGGAGGAGACAATAACTTACGTAGCACGCCCGATGTGCCAGGCACCGATCTCAAAACCCTGTCGTATTAGCTCACTTAATGTGGGGATTAACTCATTTAATCCTTACACGAACCCTCAGAGGAAAGTACTATCATTATCTTCATTTTATAGATAGGAGCCTGAGGCCCAGAGAGGTTAAGTAATTTGCCTGATGTCACACGGCAGGTAAGTGATAGAATCAGGATTCTAGCCCCAACAGTGTGGCCTCCACGCTGGGCCCTTAATGGTATTTCATTCATTGCCGTCTCTCTGATGCCAGCACAGTACCTGGCACATGGTAGATAGTAATAATTGTGTGTGGACTAAGTGAATAAAGTAATTAATTAATTAGTGTGTGTGAACACAGATGTTTGTTTGCTAGGCATGGACTTGCTCAAAGAAAGTCTTGGTCTTGCCAATGCCTCCAAATGCATTTAATAAATGGTTTAAGAGAGAACACATTTTTAAAAAGGAATGTTCCCCAATGCCTACATGCTTGGTGGGCGGTCCAGAGTACCTGGACAGCTGACTGAGGTGTTCGGAGTTTATTCAGATGTCCAAGAAGAGACAGGCTTGGCCAAGAGTCAGGGTCAGTTTCATGGCTGGGAGACCTGTGTAGCTACACACGGTCCCGTGCTCAGAGAGCCCTGCCCTGGTGCAATGTTCTACTGTCACCATCTTGAAATTCTTAATAGTTTCTGAGCAGGGGGCCTCCTGTTGGTTTTTATCTTACACTGGGCCCTGCAAGTGATGTAGTCCATCCTGCCAAGAGTGACCAAAGCCCACGAAGATGAGTACAGGAAGGAGAGGAGAGGAAAGAGACCCCAAGGGCACTGTGGCCTCCAGGAGCAACGCCTTGGCCATGGCCAACATTCAGACAATGGTCCCACGCTCAGCAATGGCAGCCCAAGCGTGGCTCCTGAAGGGCCATTTGGATCTCACGACCCACCCTCAAGAGCTGCCCCTGAGACACACCGGTCCCAGAACTCTGACAGCTTCAATTGTCACCCAGGCCAGCTCCTTCAGGCTTCCCCCGGTTCAGACACGACGGCGCTAATGCCTTCACGTGGTGGAACTCGGACCGCAGGCTGAGCCCCAGGCTGGGCACTTTCTTTCCTATTGCTCGCACCCTAATACCGAGAGATGGTTTTACTGGCCCCATTTTAGGCATCTGAGGTTCCAAGTTGAGGCAAAATCAAATGCAAATAAATTATTCCAAGACAGTTGTTCTTAACTAATGGCTCCCACTGCCCCTCACTGTTTCAGGTAGGCCCTCTTTCTGCCTAGAAAAGCTCTCCCCTCTCCCCAGATGCTGTCTTCTCTCTCACCTCTCTTCCAGTCATGCCCCTGGAAGTGTAGAACCAGGACTCCAAGCCAAGCAGTGGGCCACATGCTCTTACCCATACTTCATACACTGTTCTCCCTGTTTGGGCCTGGCTTGGATGGGCCTGGAAGAAACTCCAGCCTCAGCCTCTTCGTTTATGAAGTGGGCTCAATAAATAGACCCACATCACAGACTTGCCTGGATTAAACGTAATGACAGATGTCAAAGTGCTTTTTAACGATCCATAGTCAAAGCAGTTATTTCTGTTAATTATCAGCAGTGAAACTAAGGCTTATTAAACCTGATGCCAAGAAAGCAAAGGTCATTATCTCCCACCGCCTTTGCTTCAGTCTAAGCCAAGGCCAGCCATACCCCGGCCAATCATTGGTCCGTAAAGAATTGAACAGGATCCATCCTTGCGTTGTCCTCACATCCTGATTCTGCCACCGTGGAGCTGTGCAACTTTGAGCAAATCACTGTACCTCTCTGAGTGCCGGGCTTCTCATCTGCAAAGTCTGGTGGATGGCGGTAGGTGTGATGCAGTGTAGTCATAGGGTGCTTAGCACAGTAGACTGAAGTGGTGGTTGGTATTACTCTTAGAACAACTCATACACTCAAGATTCCTTGATCAGCGTCTTGCTCTTCGGGATGGTTAATTTTATGTGTCAGCATGCCTGGGCTCAGGGATGCCCACAGAGCTGATAAAACATTATCCTGGGGGTGTCTGTGTTTCTCAGATTAGCATTTGACTCTGTAGCATGAGTAAAGACCATCCTCACAAATGCATATGCGCATCAACCAAGGTGTGGAGGACCCAGATAGAACAAAAAGGCCAGGGAAAGGTGATGTACTCCCTCTGCTTGAGCCGGGACATCCATCCGCTCCTGCCCTTGGGTATCAGCGCTCTCGGTTCTCAAGCCTTCAGACTCAGACCATGACTGACACCATTGGCTCCCTTGGTTCTTGGGCCTTTGAGTGTGGACTGAACTATCCCCCCGACCTCTCCTGGGTCTCCAGCTCACAGATGGCAGATCATGGGACTTCTCAGTCTCCATAATCACCTAAGCCAATCACTCATAATAAATCTCTTTTTATAGATCTATAGTTACCTGTTGGTTCTGTTTTTTTCTGGAGAGTGTAATGAGGATCACAGGATGTGGTGGAGAGTCCATTTAGAGACAGATGTTTCCTATTCTTCATCCTATTCTCTCCTCCAACCACATTTTTCAAAGGAAGAGAACATTGTACCCATCAGAAACACACATACCGGTTCCACACATGCCAACTCTGTGACCTTAGACAAGAACAGGTATCATTTGTTCAACCAAAATAATGTCTCTCAACCACAACTAACTGGGGACAAAGTTGGTCTACAGTGGGAATTAAATGAGATAATCCACGCAAAGACACTCTACAGGTACTGACATATAGTAAATAATAAATGTAACTATTTTGTTGTTGTTGTTATGTGAAATTAGTTCTGAATTGTGAGATGTACATTACATTTTTATATGACCCATGACAGTATTAATCTAATTTTTCATCACCATAGCAAATAAAACCTAAGAGCGTATTGATACAAGTCAGCTGAGGATGACATTTCAACAGGCCTACGTGCTGTCCTGCCGGTGGTCCCATCTTGCTTCTTAATTCCTGCCAGCACCCTAAGAAAAATCTTTAAAAATTAAAAAAAAAATAACTATTCTCTATAGGCTCTTGATATTTTAGGTGTTAAGAATTGTAGTTTCTTCCCACCGCCCGTAATTGTTTGAAAGCCTATGTAATCATTCTTCACCAGATTTACTGTCCAATGGTAGGGCACATCATGGCTGTGCTGACAGCCAATTTCATCACCACAGACAGTGTGTTGTTGGACATCTGGGACCAGCATGAGGGCAGGATGCAGTGCTATCTCAAGTTCAGATCCTGCACATGATGTGGGATGTGTAACATAAGAAGCAGCTGCACTGTATCAATCAAAATGTGTCCTCAAAGTACAGAAAGTGCAGGGCAAATTACAAAGTGCGACGATTCTGGAAAACAGATTTTCAAAGGCTGGAGTCCAATAGCATTCTATTCCCCAGTTTGATTGTGCTGCCAGGAAAATTTAGCAGTGGGAAAGGAAGCTTTCTATTTCTTTTGGGGGGGGGGGGGATGGGGGATGGAAATGAAAAATTTCAGAAAACATGAAAGAAATAATATTGCAATGATAGTTGTATTGATTTGTGGTGAAACCATGGGGAGCGGGGCGGGGGGGGTGTGGAAGTATCATTGTTCAACCAAAATAAGTTGAACTGAAGTGAACAGGTTTTTTAAAAAATTAGTAGTTTAAAACGGTTGCAAACAAATCATGACCCATAGGTCAAATCTGGCCCTCCACCTGTTTTTGTAAATAAAGTTTTATTGTCACACAACCATGCTCTTTCATTCATATTTTGTTTCTGGCTGCCTTCATGCTATAATGACAGAGGTGAGTATTTGTGACAGGGCCTTTGTGTCCCACAAAGCCTAAAATATTGACTTGCTGGCACTTTACAGAAAAATGTTGCCAAAAATGTAGCTGGAAAGAAAAACAATATTTAGGATTATATTTGAAATCAGAGTGAACCATGAAAGAAAAGAAAAACTTCACTTGATCATTCCCCCAGGTATTTAAGTCCCTACTGTGTACCAGACACTGCCTAGCCGTGAAAAAATAAACGACCTTGCCCTCCTGGGACTAACCTGAACTGAGGAGTTACTATAAAAGCACATCTCTATAAAAGCTGATCTCTATAGAAGTACACATATATTTTTTTAAGATGAACTCTTTAAAAGAACAATGAAGGAGAAATGTTTTCAGGCATTAAGAATGAGATCAGTCCTAGCTGGTTTAGCTCAGTGGATAGAGGCTCAGCGCGGGGACTGAAGGGTCATGGGTTTGATTCAGGTCAAGGTTATGTACCTCAATTGCAGGCTGCACCCCTGGCCCCAGTCGGGCACATGTAGAAGACAACCAATCTCACATTGGTGTTGCTTTCTCTCTGTCTCTCTCTCCCTTCCTCTATCTCTAAAAATCAATGTGGAAATATCCTCAGGTGAGGATTAACCAAAAAAAGAATGAGATCAATGTTTCCTCAGCTTAATCAATAATATGTAACGAACCAACTCACAGCTCAATGAAGGAACACTTGTCAAGTGTGCAAAAGAGATCCAAGATCACCTCAAGGACCAACATGAACAAAGAAAGGCTGTGAGGGCTCATGCAGGTTGGAGGAAGGGAACGCTGGAACCGATTTGCACGTGGCTGCAAACACCACGGTGTGCAGGCTGGAGTCGATATGAATAAAATTCTTGGCCAGGCCTATCATCGCATTGCTAACAGGAGCAGAAAATTGAGTGGATTTGCAGCAATGCTGATGAAAAGACAGCTAAGCATTTCAACCACACATGATTACCCGGAGGTTTGAGATGCAGCAGTAATAAGCTTTGATTTGTGAGCGAGGAAATAAAGGAACTCCCCAAAGCTCCCAATACTATGAATGAAGGCGTCTGAGAAAAGGCTGATGATCTTTCCCAGCATTGCCCTGTGGAGTGAAGGGGCAACTCGCAGGAAGCCGTGTTATTCCTGTAAAATGACTCTGAGCTATTCATTATGGCATGTTGTGTTCATTTGGGCTTAACATCCTTTAAGAGATTACAAAATTTAGGAAAATGTCTAAAATGACTTTTCAAAGATCAAGTGTCTGATAAATTGAGCAGGATGCTGAGATTAATTTCCAACTTTGAACATATCCTTAGTCTGAAATGGATCACTTATTAAGGGTTTCAGGAATTCTTTCAAAGGGTTGCAAAATACAATTATCTATGATCACCCCCTTTTTTTTTCTTTCTTCATTATTTATCATCTGAGTCAAGCAATAAACATTTCAAAATTATTTAGGATGGAGTAGAGGAATCCTGCCAAGAAATAATCAGAGTTCATAAATCATCCTTTCACACACAAAAATCCTGAAAGAAAATCGTTTTGGAGAATTTAGGCCTTTTCTATTTTTTTTTTTTTTTCAGAAAGAAATATATTGTTTTGTGATGTTTATTACTAAGGATTGGCTTCTTAGTTGTTAATTTTAATTTACATTAGGAGAACATGAAAACACAATATTTTTGAGATTTTGTATAGGTATCTACATGGATATGTATATATGTGGAAAAAAGAGGCAAAATTTTTCAAGGATATTGATGTCCATATGATGTCCATATGGTCTCATAACTTCATTTTCCTGAGCATGACGCAAAGTGTAATTGCCCTCACGACCGCTCCCATACACATCATTCCACATGGTCTTCCCAGAAAGGCCTCTGACGCCTCGAGCCATTGCATTTTGCTTCAATTCCTCCAATTGCTCAAGCAAGCAAGAATGCTTATTCTTATCACTGTGTCTTAGGACACACTGTGACGTGCACTAGCCCTTGATGGTTATTAAGAATGACTTGGTAGCCCAACTGGTGGGCCTCAAAGGAAGGAACCAGTGGTGTGTGGAGAAGCTGGCCATGCCAGATGAGAGGCACATGGTGTTCTGTTGCTTCAACCTCACCCATCAGCGTTACCCACTCCAGTTGGTCAATTTTCATGGTTGACATCCAATTTTGAACTCTACGGTTTTGTTTTGTTTTGTTTTGTTTGTTTGTTTGTATTTTAATGTATTGTTATTGATTTCAGAGAGGGAGAGAGATAGAAATATCAATGATGAGAGAGAATTATCAATCGGCTGCCTGCCACACCCCCCCACTGGGAATCAAGCCCACAACCCGGGTATATGTCCTGACCAGGAATGGAATCCTGACCTCCTGGTTCATAGGTCAGCACTCAACCACTGAGCCACACCAGCCGGCCTGGACTCTTGTTTTAAGGCATGCTCCCCTGGTAACAATTGGACACTGTTCCTGAGGGAAGATGATGACATAATAGAAATACCGAGGTTGTTTTTATTAGCATATGCGAAGACCTTTGAAAGCCCCATTTGAAAGATGTTGCTGTAAAGTCTGACACTTGTTTAGTGAAGGTCCCTCATCTGGAAAACTGTTGAAAATAAGGAGTCTGGGCCCCCCGCAGACAGCCTATGAGGCTCCACCTTAGCTGGTATAATTACCAAACCCCATTTTAAGATGATGAAACGCAGGTTTGCAAAGGCGAAGTCCCTGCATCCCTGGTTTCCCAAGCCACCCTAGGGAATGGCCTCAGTAGGCACCTCTGTCACTGGATGTGCAGGATTTATGAAAGAATGTGTTTATTTACACAAGCGATTGCCCCTCTGAGCGGGCCCAGGTATGACTGGCATGTTTACAGGCACTGGAGTCTTGGGAACTCGGGGTGACAACAGGCCAGAGGGAGATACTTCCAGCTCCTCTCAAACCAGGACCCTGCCTATCTCCTATCCTCCCCCCCTCCTCCCCACTCCCTCCCAGCCATAATGGGCTCCTCAGAGTCCTTTCAACAGTCTGTGCTTCGTAGTACCAGCATCTCTGTCTGGTTCTGTTCCATTGCCTGGAATTTTCTCTTCCCCAACCTCTCCTCCACCTGGCTCACCACCACTCATCCTTCAGACCTCCACATCCATTTCTTCCAGGAAGTCCTCCTGCCTTCTCCCACCAGCTGGACTGGGGAGCCCTTTGTGCTCTTGAAGCATCCTGTCTAGTCATCCTGCACTGAATAAACAAGTGACTTGGTTGTATGCACAAGAGGTGGTATGGCAAAGTGGTTAGAGGCCTGGGCTCTGGAGCCTGGATCCACCCGGGTTTAAATTTTGGCTCTGCCTCTCACTAGCTCTGCGGCCTTGAGCAGGTCCCTTAATCTCGCTTTGCCCCTGTCTCTCCCTCTATAACATAAGAGCAATAATATCACCAGCCTTTTGTGAAGATTCTAAGACTTAATCATTCAAGGCATTTAAATAGTGCCTGGCACATGACAAGTTTCGTAAGTTATTATTACGGTGATCCACTGTTTTCTGGTCCATCCCTTCACTAGACAGGGTTTTTGATTGTAGAGATGGCGTCTTAATTATCTCTTAGCAGAGCCTCAGGGACATAGTAGGACATAGTAGGTCCACAGTAGGTACTTAGTAAGTATTTGTGGATGGAATAAATGAATAGAGGCCACAGCCTCTGCTAAAGCTCTGCCTACAGTTGGCTTTCTCTAGGGTCTGCCTTGGTGTCCACAGGCTGGGGCCCTGTGGCTGAGCTGCTTTGCTCAGAGGAGATAGTGGGGAGGCGGAGGAGATGTGGCCGATGCAGAGCTACCCCTCCAAATGCAGCTGCTTCTCCCATCGGAGTTGAGCAACTCTCTGCGAGGCAGCTTTGCAATGACTGCTGCTTATCTGCCTGGGATGTTGACCTGTTTTCATGGAATTGCACTTCCCCCGTTGGAAGGTCCCAGGGGTTCAGTCTTAGCCAACGGCCTCACTGGCTGCTCTCTGAGCAGCTCAACCCCCCCTCACCATTGCCCTGGCTGCACCCCAAGGCCTGGAGCCGGCTGCTCCTGCTCCCCACTTGCCATGGGCCAGCTCTGCCTCCACCTCAGAGCTTTTGCAGACCACTCCCAAATGGAAACCATTTCTTACCCCTTTAACTCCCCTAGACCTCTATCTACACATGTTTCTTCCACTCTTGGAGTCTCAGTTTCCTTATCTGTAAAATAGATAACCTGCTTCAAAGGGAGGCTGAAAAATCAAGTGACTCAGGCAAGTGTTTCATTTTATAAGAATTTGCTTATTTACTACCTTGGCCGTTTCTTAAGGCAGGGACCCTCTGTTGTATTACCATGTCCCCTTATTTATAGGACAGCACCTGACCCATCTTAGGCAATGAGCGTTTGCTCAATGGATCAATCAACCCAAAAACCAATCAAGAAACACTTAACTCATAGCAACGGAGCAACACCCTACAGTTGTAACACAGAAAGGAATGTTCTCTATGGGATTTCCTTTCTTTTTTCTTTCTCTTTTTTTCTTACTTTTCTTTTCTCTTTTATTGTTTTCAAGTTAGGAATGGACAAACCAAATCAACTATTCCTTTCCTGGGAGGTGCATTCATGGTGCATGGTGTATTCAAAATGCCATTAATTAGCGAGAGAACTTGGACTTGGGAGTAAAAACACAAACATATGTACTCACACCCTGGGAATGATTTTCAGAAAGGAGTGGGTGCTCGAGATCCTCCCCCACATGCACTGTGGGCATTGGCTACAATCAGCCACCTCACTCATCCTCTTGCCCCATCCTGGGCCCTCCCCTCCCTGACACCACATGTCACCACCTGTACCCAACATCACCAAACTCCGTGATTGTCGCCTACTCTTCTTAACAAATAACATTTCTTCTCCCCACAGAAACCCCTAGGAACCAAACAGGAAAGCCTAGAGAATTTCATGTTGGGGGTGGGGGTAGGGGTGGGGATGGCAGGAAATTAGGGGTCACTGACTGATTTCTTGTTAGCCCTGGGCACAAAGGAACAAGCAGACATGCCTACTTCTGAGACTCTCTCTCTCTTTCTCTCTCTCTGGTACTCAGAGAGGCCTGTCACTTTCACTGGATATGAGTCCCCACCCTTCCTTCCCTTGTCCCTGCCCCGAGCCCTGGAGGGAAAGCCCAGATTCCCTGCAAGGCAGTGCAGGCCAGAAATTGCCCCATCTCCTTATCAGACCTACTTGCCTGCCCGACCCAGACCTGTCCCTTGTATACTCACAGGACAGGCTGGGCCTGGCAGTCGCAACTTGCCCAGATGAAGCGAACTGACTTGCCTGAATGCTGACCGAGAGCCAGGACCGGGCGACCCGAGGAAACCCAGAGCAGGCCCGCCTGGCAGCAGGATGTTAAGGGGAGAGTGTGGGAGGCCTGGGAGGCCTGGCAATGCCCCGTCCACAGGAAGAACCTACGGCCAGCCCCACGCAGGGACCTCAGCGTCTGTGCCTCATTCTCCGTCTCAAGCTCGCATCCCTCTGTGTCACCTGGAGCACTCGGTACAGTGGGCTGCTCAGCCGCAGCGATTGGCAGGTGCCATCATGCGTCCATCTCAGATGCCAGTGGCTGTAATGCGCTGCCTACTAATTAGGACACAATGGATCATTACTATTTAAATGTGTGTTTTACACTTACTGAAAGCTTTTCTGATGGATTTAGATGAGCTTTTACTAAGTAGCACTCTCATGCAGGCAGGAAAAGGGAAGTCAGCAAAGCAAATTAATTAGGGTAATCCCACAACTTGGACACGTCCAGAACCCATGTCCTCTGAATCCCTCGTCAACACAGAGTTGTGTCCAGCCGTGGTTGTCTCCAGTGTCACCCTCTGTGTCACCTGGAGCAGAGGGAACATTACAGGGAGTGCCCCGCTATTGTCTCCTGGGGGCAATTCCAAGCTGCTGACATCATTCTGCAAAACGTAAAGTTCAGGCCATAAACACTATACCATGAATGCCTCCATCCCAAAAGTGACTGACAGAGGCATCATCCCCATTGCAGAGATGATAGGAAGAAAAAGAGCGTGCATTTCAGTTGATAAAATATGCAATAATAATGACAGCCAGCAGGTATAACAGCAGAACATCCCAGGAACTGTGCTAATCGAGCACTTTACCTGTGTTATCTTATTCCACCTTCTCCCCAAGGAAGGTGATAATGTGAGCTAACCTTCTATCGAGCTTACTGTGTGCTGTAGCAAGTGCCTTATGTATATTCACTCGCTTAATCCTCCCAGCAGCCCATGAGGTAAATGTTATCATCTCTGCTTGGAAGATGAGGATGATGAGAACAAGTTACTTGCATAAGATTACACTGCTTCTAAGTGGTCAAACCAGGATGTGCATTCCAAAGTTCAGTTCTAGAGTCTGCACTTAACCACTCCCCAAATGTGTGCTAATGTGTTCATTGTGCAGATAAGAAAACTGAGGCTTTGAGGACACCTCCCCCAAGGATACACAGTACAAGGGCCAAGATTCACATCCACAACATCCAAAAAATAAAAATATAAAAAAGAACAAATCCACATCATCCAACTCTAAAGCTCATGCCGATCATCAGTTTGCAGGGAAGACAAAAGGATCAAGGGCAAGCCCACCATTTAGGTTGCACCTCGTAATTCAGAATTCTGCCTGTATCGCTTTGAGAAAAATCTCACTTGCTTTCTTTTCTCTCAAAAATGTGGGTAAGTGCCCTAACCGGTTTGGCTCAGTGGATAGCGCGTCGGCCTGCGGACTGAAGGATCCCAGGTTCAATTCCGGTCAGGGGCATGTACCTTGCTTGCGGGCATATCCCCAGTGGGGGGCGTGCAGGAGGCAGCTGATCGATGTTTCTCTCTCATCGATGTTTCTAACTCTCTATCCCTCTCCCTTCCTCTCTGTAAAAAAATCAATACAATATATATATATTTTAAAATGTGGGTAAAACCATTTATTTGCAGTGATTTGAAGGGGGTTTCACTCATCCATTTGTTTGTTCACTAAATAACTGTTTTCAAACTGTCCCTTATGGGCAAGGCACTGAGCAGGTGCTCCAGAAAGCTCACAGTGCGGCATGCATAACAGACTTTGTACACGTGGGGCCAAACTAGTGACAACTGGAACCGGGTGGAGCCTCATCTGCCCCTGAGGAAGCAGAGAGTGGGGGAACGAGGGCAGTCAAACCTCTTGCTGGGCTAAGAAGCTGAACGAACAGTGATGGCTAATTAATGAAAATTAATATATTTGCCTCCTCATGGAGTCACTCCCTCCATCTCCCTAAATCTTCAGTAAAGTTTCCTACAAAGACCTTGGAGGATGAGTTTTAGTGGGACTTGAGAAAGGAAGCTGAGTGCCCCATCTGTGTGAATGTGGGGGATGGGAAGACCATAGAAGAGAAGAACAAAACCCTCCCTACCTCTCTTGGAAATCAATAAAAACATAATTTTAAAAAGAGAGAGAGGGGGAGAGAAGAACCAAACTTAATTGTGGGTGGAGGCAGGGAACCTGCTACATTAGCACAAACATTCCAACTTTGCCGTCCTGCTCACCCCTGCTTGGCACAGATCTGAACTCCAAGAATGCAGACACCTTGTCTGTCTGGTTGTAAACCCAGAGCCTTGAAAAGCACATAATAGCTGTTCAGTAAATATTTGTTGATTAAATGATAAGACAAAACACCTCAGCTGCCCTTCAGAATCTCTCCCAGGTATGTTTCCCCCTTTACATTCCCTGATGCACCCTTGGGGTCCAGCACAGTCAGGGCTCAATAAAGAATGCCTGGCTGACACACACCTTCCTCCATAGCTTGGGTGATCTGCTTGCACTGCCTTCAGCGACATTACTGGATCCGAGAGAATGGAAATGGGGGAGGCCTTGGGTGCACAGGACCAAATTCCTCTACAAAAGAAGTGCGGGGTTCATTCTGGGCAGAGTCTTGTAGGCACTGCCCGGAACAGTTTCTAGCTCTTTTGCCAGTACCTCCTCCAGTACTCGCCCTTCACAAAGAGGTCAGGCAGCTAAGACCCAGCTTCCCTTGAGCTCACCTATGATCACAGCACCTTGCTTTAGCCATCTCACCTAGACCTCTGCGAGAGCCTCCAGGCTGAACTGCCTGCATCCGCTTCTGAGCCCCTCAAATGCAACCTCTCTTAGCAGCCAGAATGCTCTCTGCAAAGAGCAAAATCTGAACATAGTTTCTCCTGTTTAAAATCTTTCAGTGGCTATTTTCCCCACTCCCAAACCTCTCCTATCTCTGGGCTAGGAGGTGGGGTAAGTGTCCTTCTGATTCATTCATTGACTCTTCCCATTCATTTTTCCTCCGTCCTCCTCAGTCGACCCACCACCACACATCTCGCTCTAAATATTGCCAGGTCTGTCCCACTCCAAAACCTGCTGGCTGTTCACCAACATGAATAAATATTTTATGGCCCCATAAGTGAAATCATGGTAGTGACTTACTGGACCTATTGTGATGGGACTACCATGGGGCACTGGAGTTCCAGAATTCAGATGCCACAGATATTTCTCGAGCACATACTATGTGCCAGGCATTGGCTGGACTAGTCACTTCCATATACTGTGGCCTTTAATCCTCACCACAGCCCTACAGGCTGATAACAACACCGAGGCCAAAAGGAGTCAAATAGAGAGAGAAATGGCCCCAGTGGGAATGAATGACAGAGAGGGCTTTAGGCCCAAATGTCCAGACCCCTGGTCCTATGTGTTCAGTCAGCACCCATTGAAGACCTGTACGTAATGAGAGAGTACCATGGATTCTGGATAAAAGGCAGCTGCACTATCTCCCTTCGGCCTATGGTATAGATGCTGGGAAGCTCTTCCAGGTGTCTAGTCTGAATTCCGTTTGCTGCAACTCAATCCCATTCCCACTCCCACCTCACCCCCATCCTCTGTAAATACAACACAACAGCTGCTGATGCGATCTCCCAGCTTCTCCTCCTCGCCTAGCTTCTGTCTCTAGTTGCCACACAGGCCTGAGAGAAGCCTCACAGAACAGGCTTCCTATCTCACCGGGCGTTGCCTCCGCCCTGCTAGGCACTCCCCGGCCCCGGCCCAGAGTCAGGGAAGACCAATAGCTTCAGGGGAGTCTTCTCGGAGAAGAAGGGAGGACAGACAGAAAGCTGAAAGCTGGCAGCTTCTCCCAGCTGATCACTTCTTAGGAGGTGGCAACAGGTGACACTTGTGGGCAGGTGGTTGCCTCACCTGAGAGGCTCCCCAGGTTAGGAAACAATGCTGGCAGGCTGGGCGCCTGCTCTGGCCTCCACCGCTCCGAGGGGCTCTCACTAGATAAATACCGCAGAGGTTCTTCTTCACCGGCTTCCCGAAGAAGATAGGACAGCAACAGCCTTCCTCAGAGCTTGTAGATAACTGTATCTGGGTCCCCTGAGACACAGGACAGACCTAGCAAGTGTTTGATGATTACAGGATTGAAAAAAATGAATGAATGTGAGAGTGAGTGAGTACATAAATTAGCATATCATCAAATGAATCAGTGAAGGGAGTAAGGGAATAGAAGAATGAACCAGAATGAATAAACTAAGTGATTGAATGAGAGGAAAGAGTAATAAAATAATTAAATGAGTACATGATTGAGCATGTGAAAAAGTTAATGTGTGAGTCAATTAAATGAATATAGGGATGATGGATGGATGGATGGATGGAAGGTGAATGAGTGTATTGATAAATCAGTGAGTAGATAAATTCACAACTTCTTAGAGGAAGAATAGGAAGCTAAATTATGAAGTCCATGAGGCCACTAACCAGGTCTATTTTAGTCCTTGCATATTCCCAACCCCTTACAGTGTCCTACTAGTAAGAATTATAATAAGTATTTATTGAATGAAGCCTGCAATACATGGTACTAAAATCTGCACATGATGGAGATCTTCAAATATCAAGTTTCTTCATATGAAAAGAACTTGGACTCTTCAGCTAGGTGGGCCTGGTCTTATACCCCAACTCTGCCATTTCCTAAGTTCTGTGGCCCATCAAAAGGCATGAAACTCTTGGAACTTCAGTTTCCTCTTCTATAAAGCGGAGACAGTCATACCTACTCAATGGGGCTGTAGTAGAGATTAGAAGAATATATGTAGAAGCACCCATGATAGCATCTACCACATAGAAGACACTTTGAAAATCTCTTTTCTTTCTCTCCCAAACGCATCTTCTTCCCTCAATCCATCCAAAGCCCAACTCCAGTGCCCTGTGAGGCCCTGCCCTGTATGAGATCACAGTCTTTTAGGAGACAGATACCGTGGCTGGAACTCTGCTAGGAAGTGGAATGATCAAAATGATAGGCAAAACTATATGAAATTGCAACAATTCAGCTATTTATGACCTAAAAAGCCAACAACTTCACATGTTTCAACTACAGTAGCTGGAACTATGTGGAAGACAGGAGCAAAAGCTTTGTCTTAAGGGAGACCAGGAAATGTCAGAGCTGGGAGGGCTCTTCAAGGTCACCTGGTCCAGCTCCCTCATTTTACAGATGGAGGAATTAAGTCCCAAAGAGGAGAAGCATCGACTTGTCAGTCACAGCAGAGCAGAAGCCATGCAAGTTTCTGGTGAATGGGCACAAGTTCAAATCCAGATCTATCACTGCTGTGTTGTGTGACTACTGAACTGGCCTCACTTCTCCGATCATCAGCATGGAGGGGCCAACAAGACTGAGGATTTCAAGTGCTCCCCCTGCAGCCCTACCCAGCTCTCATTGCCAACAGAGTGAGCGGGAGGAGGCAGACTGACCCTGGGCATTAGCACTTGGTGGGAAAAGAGCCGCCTACTCAGAAGAAAGAATTCCACATCTGGCAGGCCCCCAGCTGGGGATCCAGAGGCAGCTGCCACTCCCTTGGAGCCAATCAGAGGACATCCCATTTCTCACTGCTACATTCCTCCTCCCTGCCAGTCTCTGCCCTCACGGTGTTCCCTCCACCAGTGCACCGGGACTTGCAGGCTCACAAGAAAGGAAGATGGGTCTGGGCACAGAGTGGTTTCACAAGCTCCATTCATTTGATCCTCATCCCAACTGCATCAGTGGGGAAAGGATGCCTCCATGTAACTGAGAAAACTGAGAGAGTGTGCGAGCCCTGATGGAACTCACAACGCGAGGAGGCAGGGGAGTCACAGCATCGCCCAGAGTCCCTGGGAAGAGGGAACAAAGCTGAGCGTAGGGTTCTGACGGGACTGCCTTTACATCCCCATTTCACACCTGGACCAAACGATCTTGGGCATGTTACTTCAACTCTTAGACTCGATTTCCTCCCGTGTGAAGGTGACATCAGCCACACGGGCCCTGCCTGGAGGGTGAAAGAATTCTCATGGAATTCTCATGAGAAAGCACCTGGTGCCCGGTGGACATTGTCAGGAAACGACCGTCCCTCTTCCCTTCCCTGAGGGGTCACCCAACACTTCCCCACCCCCCAGCTCATGCCCATGTTTGCTGACACCACATCCGGGCCTGCACAGTGTTGACACCCTGCATTACACCACCACACCTCAGCAGTGACGTAACCCCCTCCATCTCCCTCTCCACCCACCCGGCTGGTGGAGCCCAGGCTCCGCTGACACGTCCTCAGTGAAATTCAAACCCAGATGGTATGTGTGTGTGTCTGCTGGTTTATTGGAGGGCAACGCCAAGTTCAACCCCTTTCTCTCTTTGCTCTTGCTCCCTCCTGGCCTCCAAGGCCAAGAGTGGGCAGTCACAGTAGCAAAGCCAGGCCCAGCCCAGCGGCACGCCCCGTCGGTTGGTGCCTGAGGCTGGATGGCACGAGCCACGGGCGGGCGTAGTAACGTGGTGGCGGGAGGAAAAGGGCCTGCCTGTTGAAACCCATTTCTCAGTGATGAGAGCCAAAGGGGGCTGGGCCAGTGGAGAGAGAGAGAGTTCCCAGGAGCACGTCTCCACTTTCTCACCCATTCAAAAATATTTGTTGAGCGTTAACTAGGGTCATTCGCTGGAGACACTGCCACAAGGAAGGCCAGGTCAGAGGTTCCAGCCTCGCAGAGCTGCACATTCCGTCGAACAGCACAGACAATGGCCAAGGGAGCGCGTAATAAAACAAAACAAGAGCCCTGGGATTGTGAAAAGGCTTGGAGGGAAACAGATGGGCTGAGGCGATAGTAACTGAGTCAAGGGAGTGGGTACGAATGGAGCGGGTGATTAGGGAGGTGTTCTCGGAGGAAGTGACAATGCGCTGAGGCCCAGAAGATGAGAAGGAGTTAGTCACGCCAGGAGCTGGGGAGGAATGCGCCGGGAACGGGAATGGGAAGGGCAGAGGCTGTGTGAGGGGACAGGCTGGCGGGCCCACAGGCTGGGAAGACAGAGTGGCTGGAGCACGGAGGCTGCAGAGGCCACCAGGTCACGAAGACCCAACCTCCTGGGCCATGGCAGGAGTCAGGGGCGGATTTGAAGGGCGATTTTATTTTATTTTTTTTATTTTTTTATTGCTTAAAGTATTACAAAGGGTATTACATATGTGTCCTTTTTTTTTCTTCCCCGCCCTTGACAATCCCCTGGCCTCCCCTACCCCCCCCCCCCCCCAGTGTCTTATGTCCATTGGTTATGCTTATATGCATGCATACAAGTCTGAAGGGTGATTTTAAACACATCAGAGACTCCCCCCTTCCTGAGTACGTGGGTCCTGAATGCCTGGAGGACAGAGGTGACCAGCATGGCTCCTGCTCACAGGTACTCAGAGTGGAGGGCGAGGAACCTCGTATCCATCAAGGCCGATGCCCTTCCACCCTGTAGATGTGGGGACAGCCCCGAGATGGGGAGGGATGTGCCCAAGACCGTGCCATGGAGGAGAAGAAACTGGAACCCGGGGCGCCGGAAGTGGAAGTAGAGCTCACGTTTTTATCAGTTGCTGTGCGACTTCCCTGACCCTTCACAGCACCCGCTTCTTCTACAGATAAGAAAGGGAGCGTGGTCTCGCGGGGTCGCACACAGAGGAGCTGGGGGGCCAGGCTCGGAACCCAGGTCCTCCTGTGTCAGCGCCCACACCTGTCCCCTGGGCCGTTTGGCATTTATGTCCATATTTCTAGAGGCCCCAGCTGCTCAGGACTCAGGAGCTTCCTGAAGCTGCGGTAAGTCTGGGAAACGCCTCAGCGTCCAAGCAGGTGAGACCGATGAGCCAGTGGCCCCCGCACACCAGTCCATTGAGAAACACACACGCTCATTTTTAAAAATAGATCCAGGAAACCATGTATAAATAGACATCTCTATACGTACACTTCCTACCGTCACATGAAGGTATGTTGAAACTGACCTGGGGCAGAAGGATCTTGCTTCCTAGATGACCTGCTAGATCTCCTCCTCCTGGTAACAGGGAGCGCAGGCTTCCGCTGCCTGAGCTAACTGGAGGGTCCGCTGGATCTCAGACCCTGAGTTTTCTCCCTTCCTGTGAGCAGCCCCCTGCGGTCAATGCAGAAGCCCCGAGGCCTCAACTGGGGCCAAGTCTGCAGGGCCAGCTCAGCTTCAGAGCTCCTGTGGGACTGGCCGAGGCCTCTGTCGAGACTGCATCAGAGTTCGGCTTCTCCCCCTGCCCAGTCCTATTCTTTCTTCCCTTGCAGGTGTTGCTCCCCAAAGGACTCCCCACCAAATACCCTGAAGTCAAATTTCTGCCCCAGAACCTCTTTCCCGAAGAGTTGGTACCTGAAGAGGGGTAGCCTAAGGACGCTAATTAAAATGGGATTCGGGGCTGGATCTCCCATTTGCTGGCTGGTGACAATGAGTGCTTCGGCACTTGGGGGGGTAGGGGGGAAGACACTGTGGAGTATGCATAGCCCCTGGAGGAATATCACTGCTTAACATAAAGCCTTTTACTGGAGGCAAACGGGTTAACTGGAAGGGAATAGAGCGGTGGGTGCAGTGTCTCAGGCTTTTGCGCGGTTTAGATGAGGTACTAATTATCATGTCACTAAAATCACTGGCTCTCGCTGAATGCCATTCAGGTGCTGGAGAAAGATAATGGAAATCGCTGATTTCAGCACCGCGTCCAAGTCAGAGGGCCTCTCTGGCAGCATCTAAAGAGCTCTCACCTCCTACAGTCAGAGGATAGAGAGGCCACGAATTAGGCCCTGTCTTCATTATAAAGGCAACAGAGCTCCAGAAAATTCTCCACCCTGGCAATTCCGTTCTGCAAGGTCAGAGCTTTCATTAGGAAAACTGGGCCCTGAGTCTTGGAAATGGGCCATTCGTGTGGACGCACTCAAGGACCTTGAGGCCCCCACATTTTCCAGGTCCCTCAGACCTGCAGCAGTGGCCAGCCTAGCACTCCTGCCAGCTTTCAAATGATGGAGAAAGCTATCTCCCTTTCTCTGTGTTGCAAGGAAACTTGTGCTCCCACCCCACGCTCAGTTTAGACCTCCACCTCATCGCCTGACTGTCAGGCCCATGACTAAGGCCAAGTTATAATATTTTCCAGCCAGAAAACACTGTGTCTTCAGGCTTTCCTGATAGGAATGGGAATAATGGGATCCCAGATGGCACTTAACCATTTGCATGAGCAAAAAAATTGTCATGAGCAGCAAAGTCACCGAGCCGGCCAGGGTCTGACCCACAGAGCGCTATGGCGATGGTTGAGAGAACTTGACATTCCTGAAGGCGAGTTCGATGAGCAGCCAGCAAGGGAATTGCTCAATCTACACGATCAGAATAAATCAGGATCAGGATCTCTTGCCAAGTTTCCAGACCTGAGCCCTTTTTCAGACATAAAACCCAAGGACTGAAGATAAGACCAGCCCCCCAGGAAGGAAGCCCCTGACCTCCATGTCTAAGTGACCTGAAGAGTTTTACTCAGGAAGGAAAAAATACCCAGAAATGTTGAGGACTGTAGGTTGGATGCAGGGTCTGAGTTGACACAGGGGACCCCAAATATCATCTTGTCCCCTGTTAGAATGCGGATGTGTGCAGGCCCGCCTTAGGCCTAGCTCACAGTAGGTCCACAGATTCACCCAGTGGTCATTTCCTTAGTCCCTGAATATAAAACCAGAATGGGCCTACTTTGTCGGCAGAATTTCCATGTTGTTTGCTTAGCTGGTGGGGCAAGAACTGTCATCGTGGGGAAAGGCAAGTAGAAACTTTGCAAATTGCCTCCACACCCCCCCCCCCCCCCCCGACTAGCTGAGATAGTAAATCAAAATCAATGTTGCATCACAAGAGAGATGACTGCCACCCTGAAAAATCTAAAGGATACAGGAACGGGAGTACCACCCTATCTCCATTTAATTTGCCAGTCTGGCCACTAAAAAAAAAAAAAAAAAAAAAAAAATCTGGAAGGATCTAGAGCAGCGGTTGCCAACCGGTGGTCCGTGAGGTCGGAAAGGTTGGCGACCGCTGATCTGGAGGCTGACAGTGATGTCATGATGTCAACACAACCAAGTGGTGGCTCTAGCTGTAACCACCGTGCTGTACGTCATTTCTCTACAGAGCAGAGACACAGCCCGGGGTGGGAGTGGCCTCTGAGCTGTGGAACATGCCCCTTTACGTGTCTCTCAGGACCGAGGACCAGAAGCAGCTCCAGCTCCTGGGTGTGGACATTACATTTCCGGTCTCCCCCCGCCGACCCCCGGGCCAGTCTTTGTCATAATAGAGCATCTGGACACCCCAGGAGCATCACAGTGGTGACTGCATTAATGAGCCCTGCTGACCGGTGAGTATGAGCAGGAAGCGGCAGGTGCATGGAGGGCTCCATCCGACACCAGCGCTCCAGAGGATGGGAGGTGAGCCTGGGAGCACCCCGCTTCCTGCGGCATCTGCTGCAATGGGCTCTGGGAAGGATAAAGTTTTGTATCTCTCCCCACTAAGGCGAAAGTTCACACCTGGAAAGCCTCTTCCGGTTCTGAGTTTAGCATGGTCCACATGTGGGAATCATGTGCCAAGCCAATTCCCAGGGACACAGAAGCCTGCCAGCTTTGGATGGAGCCCAGGCAGCAGGTCCTGGTTGGGGGACAAACAGCCCCAGCACTTGAGCCCAAGCCCTGCAGACTCCATCGTATTAGAGGCACCTCTGAGGTGGGAAAGATCCTGCGTGGAGTTTGCGGCAAGCCTTACTAGAATCACAATGTCTATTCCTGCAGCTGATCCGTCCCAGTGCGAGGGGAATGGGAGCCCCTAAGGTGCCGCGGAACACATTTTGGGAACCAAGGAGTAGAGGAAGCCGTTCTCAAAGCTCCCCTCCCCCCACTCAGATGTTCTGTGGATCCTTCTTCCCCTGGGTTTGCTCAAGCCCGGGTCTATGTGGTCTTATTTATTTGGGGGCCAGTTCTGCCCGTGACTCGCCCACGTGCCTTGCCAACAGCTTCCCAGGAAAAAACTCCCTACTGTTCTCACCCGTGAAATTCTGGCTCAGGACAGGCTGTTTGAGAGTGCCAGCCAGGGGCATTGCCCAAGGGTGTCTAGTCAGAATAAGACGCGTGGCTCTTTCGTGACTCTGCCCTTTGCTTTGGCTGCAGACATCTAGCTTGCATTGGTTTGGAAAAGCCGGTATTGTTCCTTCTTGCATGGGGCTGCGGCGTGTGTGCGTCCCAGGCTGCAGCTCAGTTGCCCTGCCCTGAACCTTGCCTCCTTGTGGGGTGCAGGGCTGGTGTGGGGTTGGAGAGAGATTCTGGCTGGGTGGATCCTGGTGCTTGGAGGAAAACGTTGTGTGAAGGCACCTTTAGCTGACAGCTCATCAGCCAGTGTGCCTGTCACTTGCCGACAGAACCCAGCTGCAGGAGAATACCTCGGCTCATCATCATGCCTTATTGTCTAGGAAACCCCTTCCCCTCCCTGGCCTTGGGGTCCTTAGCTATAAAGTTAGGGGCTGGATTGGGCGATAGCTCAGAAGACTCTGCCTGCTTGATGATCTGCGACCCACAATTTGAAAATACAAGGAAAGAGCTGACCGCCCCTCTTCTCTCCTGCCCACCCCTCCCTTCCCTTCTCCTCCGTCCCTTCTCCTCTCCACCCCCATCTTGTGTCTTCTGTTACAACCACCTGCCCTGCATCCAATTTTAGAAACTCATCACTGGTTTGTACTTCAAGAATGGAAATAAATGAACAAACACATCCTAAAATAATGAGAGGCACCTTGGCCTTGAGGGTGAAGCAACCTCCCAGCTCAGCAGGTGTGGGGATGGTGGCCCAGACCCCAGGCAGCTCTGTGATGCATCCCCTCATACGTCATCCTGCTGTGATGCACAGAGAAGGCTGTCTGGACAGGACCTATTGTGGAGAGTCAGCACGTTGAACTCAGCCCAGTAATTTCTGCCGCAGCCTCACTGGGAGGCTAATGAGGCAGCTCCCTCCCCACGGGCTGGGTCCCAGGCAGCCAGGAATGTCAACTCACTGGGGTGGGGAGGACAGGCCGGCCGGGCAGGGGCTTGTCTGTTAAGGTGGCTTGGCTTCCTCTCTGGAGAAAGAACTAGTCACAGTTTCAAGAGTAATTCCCAGCACCTAGTAGGTGCTCAACAAAATGCTATTTAGTATTGTTGTGTTGGGGGCAGTACAGCCTAGAGCAGTGGCCTTCCAATATTTTTAGCCAAGAAATGCATTTTACATCATTACACAGAACACTGAGTATGTGTATGTGTGTGTGTGTGTGTGTGTGTGTGTGTATCTGAAACATTTTTAGGAACCAATTCTTAAGTCTTACTACAAACATTGTACTTATGCTTCCTCTTCTATTCTATTCCCTTTTTAAATATGAATCATAATCTGCTAAATTGATTTTGTAGCTACTCATCCCTAATAATCTTCCATTTGAGAAACACGGGCACAGAAATTAACCTGTGTTTAAATTCATTTGCAGCTGCTGCCAAGCTAGTGCCCAGAGCAAAGCACTGAAATGCCTCAGCTGCTGCCTCCCCGTCCAGAACCTCCTGGAGAAGGTGGGTGTGAGGTTACATGTGCCCACAGCACCACATTGGGGCGGAGTGGACACCCGGTAAATGGCAGGTGCCATTGCAACGTGGCATGAGGAACTGAGACTCTCCACTGGAGGAATGAGGATCCCCTACTAATCCTCCAGCACCTTAGTCCTCCCACCCCCCGAATCTGATAGTGACCGGGAGCTCACTGTCCCCCAAAGGCAGCTGGGTCAGGTGCAGAGCCACATGCTTTAGAGGAGACACTGCGGATCTGGGCTCTAATCCTGCCCTGAAGGAGCTTAGATTCCAGAGATGAGTCACAGTCCTATTATGACACAGAGGAGTCAGTGCACAGAGTAAAGGCAACAGGCCCGCATTCAAGATGAGAGTGTTTCTTCCAAATCAAGAGATCGGAGCGGCCCCTGAGGGCAGGGTCCATGTTTACCTTGCTCAACAAGGGAGCCCCAGACCCCAGCAGAGCTCTGGGCATAGAAGTGCCTGAAATATTTAATGTATTAAATCATTGAATGCCTTCGGGGCTGGACACAGGGAGGACACTGCAGGCAAAGAATCCCATGAGGAGCCCCTTCCAGGAAGATCTCGGGCGATCCAGACGCATCCAGTGAACCTAGAACCAGCCGCCCTGCCCAGGTCCCCGTAGCCCTGTATTGGCCCAGAAAAGCTGAAGCAGGAAAGCAGGAGTCCGGATGTGAGATGGTTCCCCCTCCGAATCTCTCACATATGATCCTGGTGACCTGGGTAGGTCACTGCACCTCAGTGTCTCAGATGAGGCCGTTGGACAAGATAATCTCTGAAATCATTTCCAAGTCCAGACGCTCTTTTTCCTATAAGCCCCTGTTTCATTTCTTCCCCCTCTCTCCCTTTCAACTACCCTGGGGCGGCCCGTTGTGTGCTGCTGGATGTTTGCCCCATAAACATGTGGCAGGGGGGGAGGAGTGGGGAGAAGAGTAGAAGAGCAAAGAGAGAGGAGAGGAGAGGAAAGGAGAGGAGAGGAGAGGAGAGGAGAGGAGAGGAGAGGAGAGGAGAGGAGAGGGGAGGGGAGGGGAGGGGAGGAGAGAAGAGCACCTATTTTGAATCCTGATGGATTCTGGGGCCCTCTGAGGCCCTCTATTTGTGGTATATGATCAAACAGAAAATCCATGAGATCAGGAGGACTTCACCTGGGAAAGATACCTGAGGTGACCAATTTCTACTTGGTCTCTAAACCTGCACGTGGTGTTAGCATGTGCTTGTCAGGCAGGTCATCTCCCGGATTTGAGTTGAGCCCAATGAGACAGGGCCGTCTCCACCAACAAACCTCTGAGTTAGTGTTTATTGTCATTGATCAATGTAATCATCTGTTACCTGATACTAGACTACTAACCCAGTTGGTTAAGCCAAGCCAAAAGAAACCAGTTAGTCCCGACAGGTGTGGCTCAGTGGTTGAGCGTTGACCTATGAACCAGGAGGTCACAGTTCGATTCCGGTCAAGGGCACATGCCAGGTTGCAGGCTTGATCCCCAGTGGCGGGGAGTGCAGGAGGCAGCTGATCAATGATTCTCTGTCATCGTTGATGTTTCTATCTCTCTCTCCCTCTCCCTTTCTCTCTAAAATCAATAAAAATATTTTAAACAAAAGAAAAGAAACTAGTTAGGACTGAGCATAATAAAATAGCAGAGCCTGTAAAGGAGTGGAACGGGGTGGGCGATAAACAGAACGATGAGGTGTGATGTGTGCAGTGGAATGAACTGAAGGGGAATGTGCTCAGCAGGCTCATTCCTCAAGTTTTCATAATGTCCTTTTTCTTTCTGGAATATTCTACCCCCACATATCCTTATGGCGGCTCCTTCAATCCATTCAGGTCTCTGCCTGTGTCACGTTCCCTGACCACCCATCACTCCCACAGCCTTCCCTAATGTATTGCTCTAATCTCCATCTGTAGACACTCTCTATTGGCTATGTCCTGTCTTCGCCTCCTAACTCCACGAGAGCAGGGCCTTGGTCACCCCTGCAGCTGCTGTCGCCTGCCTGTCTTAGACAGGGCAGAGCATACAATTGGCCTTCAATCAATACTTCCTGAATGATTGAATCCGTCAACCAATCTCATTGGAATGTAACCAAATAGAACGATCACAATAAAGGACGTGGAGTGAGATCGGGTGGGGCAGGGGCAGGTAGTTCCAGATGAAAGGAAGCAGGAAAGCATTTGGAGCAGCCAGATGGATGGGAGCAGTTCTCATCCTCCCTGCCTGTGCCCCCCACCCCCCCCCAGCCATCTGGGGAGCTTTTAAACCCTGCAACGCTCCAGGCTGCCTGTGGACATTCAAATTCAATTATTTTGGGGAGAGGCCCAAGCAGCATTCTTTTTTAAGGCTTTCCATGTGATTCAGATTTGCAGCCAGGAGTGAGAGCCGCTCTATTGGGACATCTGGTTCCTGAAATTCGGTTAACCTCAAGGAGCTACCGGCCAGAATCTCCAACCCTCCGAATAGCAGTGTGTGAGGAAACTTGCGCACCAGCAGCTACAGAAAGTCTCTCCAATGTTCAGCTGTTGCCCAATAGAGCCGCCGTCCTGACAAACATGATGGGAAACGCTCATCTCAGCCTCCACGGCCTGAGTCCGCCGTGAGGCCGTGGTCTGCAGGGGCCTCTCCGGTGTCTTCCTGGTAAGGTGTGGGTTCCTGGGCGATCTGTGCTCCTCCGTCTCCACAGGGAGGTAAAGGGGGGTCGCCCTGGACCTCCACCCTCTCCCAGGCAGCCTGGCCCCTCATCTCTCCACTGTCCCGCTAACCACGGTGTCTCCTCTGCTTTGGGCCGGGCAGCAGGAGGATATAGGAGGCTCAGAGTCCGGCTTCCACAGGCTTCAGGTTTTCCTCTCTCCAGGGGTCCTTCAGGCCTCACCTTTTATCCAAATCCACTCCAGTTCTCCAAAGAATAATAATAATAACAATAATGACGACAACCACCCGTCCTCGAGCTTTGGTTGGAATAAGTCGGTGATAACTTGCTATGATACTCATTTCCTAATGACAAGAGCTAGCGCTTATTGACAAGTCCTTCTGTGGGGCATGTATTAGCTTCTTTATCACCTCTCTGAGGAAGGTGCCCGTATGTCACCCCTATTTAAAGAGGAGGAAACTGGGCCACAGAACAACAGTCAAGGGACCTGCTCAAGGACACACAGCAAGCAAGGACTTAAACCCTGGCTGGAGAGTCTGCGATGTTACATCCATTCCCCGCTGCCCCGTGCAATCTTTGTGTCTGTGTGTGTGTGTGTGTGTGTGTGTGTGTTTTAATTTAGTTTTTATTGTTGACAGTATTGCAGATGTCTCCCTCCAACCCCCCAACCTTGTGTGTGCTCAGGGACAGCCTGTACCTGGGACAGCGTGATCTCCTGCCTGTACCATGAGAGCGCTGAGGGCCGGCTGCATCCAGGGACTTGCTCTGAGTCACCATATTGACTCTGGGTCTCAAACCCAGGATGGTCTGATTCCAAAGCCCCAGGTTCCCAACCCCTGTGAGCTTGGAGCGGCTCCAAGCCGGTGGAAGCCCGACTCTGGGCCTCCTTTATCCTCCTGCTGCCCGGCCCAAAGCAGAGGAGACACCGTGGTTAGCGGGACAGTGGAGAGACAGGGGCCAGGCTGCCTGGGAGAGGATGGAGGTCCAGGGCGACCCCCTTTACCTCCCTGTGGAGATGGAGCGCAGACCCACGCCTTACACGGAAGACCCGGGAGGGGCCCTCACAGAAGTGGCCTGAGCCTTCCCTCAGGGGCAGGAATCTCTTGCGTGGGGCCCGAAGTCAAGGGGAGGCTGGGGTCCGGATTAGAGCCTGTGTATGGGCCCCGCAGGCAAGGGGAAGCTGGGGTCCGGGTTAGAGCCTGTGTATGGGCATCGAGCAGCTGCACTAGGCGCAGCCTCAGACTTTCTCATTCCTCGAGTCCCTGTAGGTGCAAGGACCGGTCCATGATCCAGTGTCCAGTGTCGCGAGGTTCCAGGGGGCGGGCTCAGGTGGGTGAGGGAGGCCCCTTGAGTCACGAAGGAAAGCAGAGAGCTGGGTCCCTGCAGTCTCCACCCCAGGCCCCTGAAGGCCGCGCCCCAATACTTTGGAAATGCGTAATGCGCACCCTCTCCTCCTCCCACGGGCCTGGGGCTCGGTGGCTGCTGATTCATTTTGAGAAACTCCACTTTCCACAGCAGCGGGAGGAAGGACAGTCCCCCGCCGGAGCCATGTGTGTTTGCTATGATTCATCAGATCGTCTGCAATCGCCTCAAAAATAGCCCTTACGCAACCCGGGAGCTGCTGGGAGCCTCGCGGGCAGGGGCTTCCCCTCTTAGTCACCCTCTGGGCCTCGGTCCACGGCCACGCGGCCACGGGAACGCGGAGGGACAGGCATATGCCCAAAAGAGGAACTTGAGAAATTAGCAGGCGGGGTGAAGGCCACCCCCATTGTTGGCAACTCCGATGAGGCAAGATCGCAGCTGCGTGGCCCCTGCAGGGGTGAATTGTGCACCGTAAACAAAATCCGCCAGCAAGGCGGCCGCTGCCCTGCGCCCGCGGGTCCCCGAGTCTGTGGATGGGAAGAAGGGCCTGGACAGCCCCTCCGCTCTTCCGCAGATTCAGGTGTTTGGTGGTGAGGAGGCTGCTGGCCTGAGCCGAGGGAGGAGGCTGAGAGGAATGGCAGGAGGGGAGATGTTCAAAAGTTCCTCCTCTGAATAAATCCTAAGAAATTCAAAACACCAATCAGAAAGAATGTATGCACCCCTATGTTCATAGCAGCACAATTTGCAATAGCTAAGATCTGGAAACAGCCCAAGTGCCCATCAGGAGATGAGTGGATAAAAAAAAGCTGTGGTACATTTACACCATGGAATACTATGCAGCAGGATAAAAGAAGAATCTCTTACCCTTTGAGACAGCATGAGGGACCTGGAGAGTATCATGCTAAGTGAAATAAGCCAGTCAAAGGAAGACAAGTATCACATGATCTCACTCCTATGTGGAATCTAAGTAACACAATAAACTGATGAACAGATAGGAGCCAGAGACATGGAAGCATGGAACAGACTGTGGAATCTCAAAAGGAAGGCAGGAGAGGGTGGGTGGGTGGGAGGTGACCAACCAAAGAACTTGTATGCATATAGGCATAACCCATGGACACAGACAATAGGGTGGTGAAGGCCTGGGGCAGGGGAGGAAGGCTGAAGGACAATGGCGGGGGGGGGGTGGGAGGGGAATATGTAATACTTTCAAAAATAAAGATTTAAACAAAAAAGAAAGAACACACTGGGGGGAAAAGCTCCTCCTCTGGCCCTGAAGACCTTCTGGTCCAGCATTTTTGGATTCCGGCTGCTGGCAGAACCCCCTGGGCTGAAGGGCATGTCATAAACATGATGCTGAGGCGCCCTCACTAGAGAGGCAGATGGAGTGGGGCCTGGGCACTGGTGCTTCTTACAAGCAGACATTTTAGAGTTGAAAACTACTCACCAAGTCCTACCCTTCACTTTGCACCTGAGGAGAAGGGACATATTCAAGGTCGCACAGCAGCTAGTGGTGAAGATTGGCCTTAAACCTTACCTTGGCCTACAGACCCATGCACGATCTGGCCACCCCATTACCTCATGAGCTCCTGAATTCTCTGACTTTGCCTCCTCTCTTCCCCTCTCCCCCTCTCTCTCCTTCCTTCTGTCCTCTCTCCTCTCTCCTCTCTCTCCCACCTCAGGGCCTTTGCACTGACAGTTACCTTTGCCTTTACCCCAAATCCCTCATGGTTCACTCTCTGCTCTAATGTCAACTCCTCAAACTACCTTCCTTGGGCATTTTTCTAAAACAGCAGTGCTCTGTGACTCCATTTTCTCACCTCCCTCTATATTTTTTTTTCATGACACAACTTGACCTTATATCTGTATTTCTTTATCATCTTTTCCCCCTTTAGACTGGGACCTCAGAAGGACCAAGGCTTCCTGCTGTACTCCCAGCATGAACTCAGTGACTGACACACAGCAATTGTTCGATAAATATTTGTCAAAGAGATGGATGACCCCAGCACAGTATTCACCCCGACAGCAGCTCCCACCGGGCCAGTGCCTCAACTGTCCGCCAAGCCATGGGGTCACGTGTTTCTCTTCAAGGACTAGCGCATGGATGCCCACAAAACAAGTTCGGAACCCAGACCATTTGTCTGCACACACGGTATCTGAGGCACATCCACGGAGGACCAAGGGTGCTTCATAAGCAGCATCCCAGGGTGACCACAGCCAGAAGACAGTTGCCCCAGCCCAATAGCCTCTTGGCGAGGCCCTTCCAAAGATGCTCCTGCTGATCAAACGCGTTCAGAATCCCATGGGGACTGGGCCTTACTTGGCAGCCGCCATCTTGTTTTCAACCAATCGCCACTTGTGTATGTCTGCATAGCTGTTTATAATCCCAAATGATTTCACAAATATGCTCGATCCTCACAACAAATCTGGGAGCCGGGTGCTACTGTCCTTCATCTTACAAATGAAGCCCCTGGGCCCAGAGAAGCCAAGTCACTGGTCCAAGATCACACAGCTAAGGACACCATCAAGATCAGACCGAAGCTGAGTCTCGGCAAAGGCCAGCCCCTCCCCAGCGCCATTCCACACCGAGTGATTTATCATCGCCCACCAGGACCAGGCTTTGCTCTGGATTGTGTTTGGCTGTTGCCAGAAATCTCCACCATCTCGAAAACAAAAGGTTTGCCCTGTTTGAAAAGATACAAAAGCTCAGGCCTGAGCTTCTGAAAGTCAGCCCAGACAAGGGATTGGTGATGCCATAGGGATGCCTCCTGTTTCAGACCCAAAAAGCAGAGTCCAAGACAAGGACTAGGGTTCACACAGTTTCGTAGGAGTGACCACAGGAAGCAGTAATGGAAGGCGGGGAGGAGGAATCAGAGAAGGAGGAAAAGTCAATATAACTGTGTGTTTTTGAAATTGCCCTGTAGGCACCAGAGCTAGATTCTTCGGGGACCTCTGACTTCGGGGCTACCCTTAAACAAGGCTGTGAGTTCCTACAACTGGGCCTGAGGCAGAAAATCAGAGAGTCCTGTGTCTACTGCTTGAGGTGGGAAGATGTGAGCAGGAACCAGAACTCACAAGGAATCATCCATCACCCACAGGTGCAGCTAAAACCAGACAGTCTGTGGGGATGTGCTTGGGGCGCCAAAGCATCTTCTAGCTACAGTGATGTCAATATAGTAAGTCCACAGTCTCCTGGTGATGACTTTGAAAGTAATCCAGGTGTTTATATGAAAGAAAAAGCTGGTCAGGCCTCCCATCCACTTCCAACCAGCAAAAAGTAACGATTATATATGTCAACAATTTCTCAGCAACTTCCTAGACCAATTTCCAACGGTGTGCCGCAAGAATTTTCAAAACATGCAATACCTGACTATTTAGTCAGGGGCACTGACCCCTTTTCCCTTAGATTGTCAAATAAATAAATGTCAGCAGCCAACACAACACTAGCCGTCCTGTGTGAACACTTGTCTTGAACCATAAACACATAGGTCATAATAGAGTTGCATCTTATTGGTCACATCACGTAATAAGGTTGCGTCTGATTGGTTAATTCTTTTTTTTTTTTAATATATTTTATTGATTTTTTTACAGAGAGGAAGGGAGAGAGATAGAGAGTTAGAAACATCGATGAGAGAGAAACATCGATCAGCTGCCTCCTGCACATCTCCTACTGGAAATGTGCCCTCAACCCAGGTACATGCCCTTGACCGGAATCGAACCTGGGACCTTTCAGTCCGCAGGCCGATGCTCTATCCACTGAGCCAAACCAGTTTTGGCTGATTGGTTAATTCTTGATACCAGAAATCCTTATATAAAAGTATAGGCACCCAATTATTTTTAAGGTCACTTTGGAGCAAAAAAAAGGGGGATAGGTAATTACCATTACTTTTTGTAAATTAATCGAAATTATACCTATTTTTGTCAGATTGGCAAAATATATATTTTTTGTTGTGTCTGAGAATTTTAGTAATTGGTTTATGTGTGTCATGAGATGAAAAATGTTGAAAATCGCTGACATAGACTAATAGCTGGGGTAGTACCCGCCATCAACCCATGGCAGCCCAGAGGACTCCTGTCTCCTTTCTTGGGTCTCTAGTACCTGTCAGTCATTCTAAAGCTCTACCACGTACCAGATCTCCCCAGTCTGAACCCCAAGTTCTATCTTCATCAAAGTCCTTCTTCCCACCAGAGGTCCTCACCAAACTCATGGCCCAGGTGCCGTGAATACGATGCTGGTGAGACCTGGCCATCTCTCCAGACTAATGGTGCAGGTGGGGACCTTGAGCCCCAGTGGCAGGCCCAAGGCCCTCTGTAAGTTTGAGGCATCTGGTCCCATAGACTTATGTGCATAGACCCAGAAATAGCCACATGATCGTTGGGCTCCTTGTGAAATGAAAATGCAGGGCCCTTGTTCAAAGATTATTAAGAACTTAAAAACAGTGGCAGCAGAGCCAACAAAACCAAGGGCAGGGTCCCTCTGAGTGAGGGCCCTGTGCATTCCCCCGGTCACAGCCATGAAGCTGGCCCTGTGTAGACCCCACCTTCCCAAAGAAATTCTGAGGAGTCAGGGTGGACTACTTCTAAAACAGTAGCTTTGTAGCCAGGTGAGCGTGGGTTGGAATCCCAGCTTTGCTTCTCACCTGCTGTGCAACTCTGGTCTGAGTTACTTCCCTCTCATTGGCAGAGTGAAGATGAGATGGCGATCTGCATAGATAGCATGTGGCACATGAAAGGCACCCTCCCTCTCATCCCCTCCTTTATGCCAGTTTCTTCTCTTTTAGGTCAGAAGAACCAGGATACATACCACCACCATTACCACCACAGCCATGGTGCTAGCCTCAAAGTAACAGCTGAAGGAAGTTGGGGGACAGTGTCCCAGTAATGCCACGTGGGGCTCGTGTCCAGTGAGGAAGCGGGCCTTGGAGTCCCCCATCCTCTGACTGTCCCCAGCCTATGCCAGGTTCTGCCAGGCTAGAGCCAGAGGTGTGGCTGTACCCCTTCCCTCTCCCAGGAACGGCCAGAGGTTCCCAGGGGTTCAATTCTTCTTTATCACCCTCCTTCAGGAAAGAAGAAGAACAGAGGGGCAGCAAGGCTGCCTTAAGCCTCCACTGACTCATCATGGTGCCGTGGGCAGGTCACCAGTGATAATTCTGGCCTCGGCTTTCCATCTCTTCAATGGGGCTAATGGCACCTGCCCCGGCCTCCGAGACAGGATGTTTGGAGAGCATTCATTACGGCTGTGTTGCTACTGTCATTGTGCTCCAGCTAATAACACACTGCCCTGGTGAGGCCCCAGCAGGCCCTGGGAGCTTTGGGAAAACACACTCTTACCATCTTCAAAGCATCCCTGAGAACCAGGTGGGAGGCAAGCCTGAGTCCCGGGGAGAGAGAAAACTGAGGCAGTCCCGAGAGGCAAGCGCGTTTGTGGCAGAGAAAGATGGCATGAGCGCCTGGGGCCCCCAGGTGGGGCCGGGGAGCGGAAGGTATTCCACCGCAGGTGACAGGCACACCTGGGTTCAAGTCTCCCCTCTGCTGAAAATAGGTTAGACAAGGCCAGCTCTCTAGGCTTCATCCTGAAGGGGACGAACTGTGCTCACACCTCGGAGTTAAGGCAAAGATGAAAGGAATCATGTGTGTGTGTGTGTGTGTTGTGTGTGTGTGTGTGTGTGTGTGTGTGTGTTGTGGGGGGTGTGTGTTGTGGGGTGTGTGTGTGTATTGTGTGCGATGTGGTGTGTTGTGGGATGAGTGTGTGATGTGTTGTGTGTGTGTGGTGTATGTGTGTGTGATGTGTAGTGTGTGTGGTATGTAGTGTGTGTGGTGTGTGTGTGTGGTGTGTTTGTAGTGTGGTGTGTGTGTGTGTGTGTGTGTGTGTGTGGACACCAGCACCTAGTAGGTGCTCAGAGATGTGCGCCTGGACGCTCCTGTTTCCTCCCTAAAGAATAGGCCTATGATGTGAGGGCCTAGGCCAAGTTCATGTCCACGTCTGACACTTTCAGTGACAGTGGTTCGCTGAACCGTCCCCTCTCAGTAAAATTGCATCTTGCATCTTGCATCTTGCATCTTGCTGAGGCCAAGGGCCACACCCTCTAGACTCAGCTCCCCCCGGGGGGCATGTCAGGAGGAGGAGGGAGCGGAGAAGGAGCTGCGTCCCTGTCACAGCATCACCTGGCTGCTGATTGCGGGCTTGCTTGACCCCAAGCACTGTGTGACCCCTAACACAACTGCTCACAGACTCCTCAATGGCTGCTGGAGATTTCCCCCTTGTCCACTTGAGAAAATGGTGGCCTGGAGAGGTTAAACGACTTGCCTGAGGTCACCATTACCTGGAAGCAGAGCCAAAATCCATACAAGGTCTTGGTGTCCCACAAGCCCATGACAGTGCACGGCCCCTGGGGCCAGAAACCCAGCTGGACTTGGCCACCTGCCCATCTTGCCCAATCTCTCAGCTTGAGGCGGAAGAAACAGGTTCTCAGAGAAGCCAGGGAAATGGTTGGGAACAGCAGGGATCGAGCAGGGGCCTGGGCCTGCCCTTGGTGTGGGTGGCGTGGGGAGTGACTGGGAGGGGCCTCGGGGGTGCCGACCACAGTCACATGTCGACCCTGACTCAGGGACCAGGAATCCCGTGAGTGTGAGGAAAGGACAGGAGTGGCTTCTCCAGCCACAGCCAATGCTGCTTTAGTCAGTTACCACCCAGCTAAGCGCCTACTGTGTGCTGGGCCTTGGGGGCACAGACCAGAACAACCTCAGGTGACATTATCCACCCGGCTGGGGAAACGGAAGCTCAGGGAGCCAACATGTCCAAAGCCACACTGTTCTCGGTGGCAGAGCCGGGACAAGGACCAGGACAAACCCAGTGTTCTTTCCTAAGAGAGGGAACAGTGACCCCGTCACTGATTGTCCGAACCAGGACACGTCTGAGAGTGTAACGGGATGCTCTTAATAAAAGGACAACAGGCTCAAACAAGGTTGTCCCAGGCAAAGTGGGCCATGTGGTCACATGAACCGCGAGCTGTGACACGCCAGCCGCGGCAAGAGCAGCTCAAGAGCAGCTCTCCACATGGCCGAGCTGTCACATCGGCACTGAAGAGTGGATGTCAGCGTCACACCTCCGTGTGACAGGTTCAGAGACCCAGGCCACGCCTGCTCAGGACCCCAGAGCTAACGGCAGCCGCAGAAGAGGAGTGAGTGGGCAGAGACCGGGGCCTGAGGGAAGGAAAAGAAGCAGGGCCTAGTCAACCGGTTGGGTCAGCTTGGGGAGGGTGTGGCTGGTGTCTGTCCACTGTGAAGGGGCAGCGCCTTGGCAAGCTGGTTACATTTAATATCCCCCCAGGGAAAGAGCCTCGGGGGCCGGGGATGGGCGGGGGAAGGGCCAGGGGAGGAGCCTTGCATAGTCAGGAAGGTTCCTCATTCCTGGAGCCACAGGGGACCTGGAAGGAGCCACCACCACGTGTGGCTCGGCCTCCCTGGGCGGTGGCCTCTCGGAGAGGGAAGCCCTCCGCTTCCTTCCTTTTTTGTTTTAAAGCAGATTCAAAAGCAAGCAGTCTGGGGTCTAAGGGCCAGGAGGGCACTGAGAGAGCTGCGCCCTCAATCAAGTTGAATGGAGGGCAGTGCCCCAAACCGGATGGGACCAGGGGAGGGACAGGGGAGAGGGCTGTCGGAGCAAACCCAGCCACGGGAGGTCATGCCAGCCCCGCGGCCCAGGAGGGCAGGAGGCCAGGCCCCCATAGTCCCTTCGGTTCCGGCCCGGGCACGGTCTCCTCAGCCCCACCTCCAGCCCTCTGCTTTCTAACAGGGAGTGCCTTCCTCTTTCTATGTTTCTCCCCTCGGCCTGGACCCGGCCATCCTCAGCCCGGAGTCGGGGTGACTTTCAGGAAACTGTCATTGTGAAAAACCCAAACCACTCCCTCCCGCTACCTCTAAGCACCTGGGGTGAGTGCCGTGATCTGAGCAGGCAGAGCGGGCAGAGCGGGCAGAGCGGGCAGAGCGGTCAGGGCCACAGGCTGTCAGCGTGGACCCTGACGAGGAGGAAGGAGAACCCCCCACCCCCACCCCCACCCCACACTCCACTGAGGAGCCCTGGAGAGTGGAGGGAAGGCTCACCCAGGAAGAGAGAGCTGAGTGCCAGGAACGGCTTTCATTCATTTACCTGTTGACACCTGAAGCCAAATTGAGACAAATAAGACAAAAAGGAGCTGAGGGGCAGGGAGAATGGACGCTAAGTCCCTACTGCTGAGACTTAAAGGCCTGAGATCCATCAGCTGCAGGTCAGAAGGGGTCCTGGAACCAGGGATGGGCCAAGGCGCCCTGGGAGGAGGAGCAAGGAAGCAGAGGCCGGAAACTCACTGGGGCCTGTGACATTCACTATTTCTCTGTCCTCCATCCCGTGGTCCCAAGGCCCTGCTTTCTGTTATCGAATACACAAGGCCACCGTGAGGCATCGGGGGCCGCCGACAAGTGGTTCTGGTGCTTATAGTTTGGTAAGAGTTTCCCGGTAAACAAGAGCCCTGTCCCAAACAAGAAACCTCGCGTGGTGGGAATTCAGTCCCAGGACAGACAGGCTGAGGAACGGGCCGCCGGGACAGAGACGGGGTGCCTGGGGGTGGAGCCCACCCCAGCCGCCGGGTCAGGACCAATGCCTGCACCCCCTGCAGCTGGAGCGCAGCTGGGCCTCCGGACTTCTCCAAAGCCACTCCCAGGCCTGTGTGCCCAGCAGACAGGGCTGCCATACCTTCCGAGCGACCCCAGCAAGGCACGGCTCATCTGCACCCTCAGAAGGCCTCTTTGCCCAGGGAGAGAAAGACAGTAAGCAGAGGTTTACAAAACTGAAATGGTTACAATCAAAATAATCAAAGGCGAAACTGGCTGCCTCCTATTCCCCTTTGAAGCGATTTCACAAACTGAATTCCTTTCCTTTGACCAACTTTCCCAATCCTTACATATTTACCTTGCGGAGGAGGCTAGTAACCCCCCACCCTTCCTCCTGGCAATGTTCCACTCGGCACCTCCCCCTTGAGTACCCCAGCTGTCCAGAACCAGCAGCACCTCCGACAGAACCCGGGTTCCAGCGAGTGAGCTGAAATTCTCACTGTCCCCCTCGGAAGTGGCCGTCAGACTCCCATTACACAGATGACAAAACTGAGGCTCAGAAAAGTTAAGGAGTTTGCCTAAGGCTCACAGCCAGTTAATCCAGGCTGGTCAGCACCTAAGCCCAGGGCTCTGCCCACCACAGAGCAGTTCTCAAACTTTGGTATCAGGTGCTCTTCACACTTAACCATTATCGAGGCCCCCAGCGAGCTCTCGTTCTTGTATTTGCTTTATTAGAAAGTAAAAATCAGAAAAACTTTATCCCTATGAAATCACTTAACAATAACAAACCCATTTCATATTGACATAAATATATCTCTTAATGAAAAATCACCTTATTTTCCAGCTCAAAACAAAAATTCGTGAGAAGGGAGGCATTGTTTTACATTTTGCAAACTTCCTTAATGTTGGGCTTAAGAGAGTTGGGTTTCCAACTCTCCGCTGCTGTGTTCGGTATGGTGCAATATGCTGTTTGGTTAGAGTATAGGAAGAAAATTCTAGAGCCTCGGAGAAGGTCCCGAGCCAGACTTTGAGAATCACTGTACTACATCATACTGCCTCATTTCTGACGCTCCAAACCTAAGTTCTTAAAATGGGGCTTGCACATCATAAGTGCTTAATATGTTTGTTGAGTGAATACATATGCAAGTCCAGCCCTGGCCGGTGTGCTCAGTGGTTAGAGCACCAGCCCGCACACCAAAGGGTCGCAGGTTCAATTCCCAATCAAGGCCACTTACCGGGATTGCAGGTTTGATCCCCAGTCCCAGTGAGGGTGCATGTGAGAGGCAACCAATTGATGTTTCTCTCTCACCTTTCTCTCTCTCTCTCTCTCTCTCTCTCCCCCTCTCCCTTCCATTCTCTCTAAAAATCAATGGAAAAAAATGTTCTCAGGTGAGGATTAACAAAAATAATAAAGAAAGAAATAATAAGCAAGCAAGTCCCCGGCAAAGTTAGCTGAGGAAAAAATCATATCTTGAGGGAAAGGCAGGTTTAAGCTTTATCTGTAGCTTCCATTACCCAGGCCCTGGCTTTCCGCAGGGTGGAGGGGCCAGCAGATGCTGAGCCAGGCCGGCAGGACTGCAGGTCGGGACAGGAATCCTCATTTCAGTGCCTCTTACACAGCCTGGGCCTCCTCTGGACCAACCACAAAGCCGCACAGCAAGGGTTCCTGGCCGGCAACCACATGGATTGGCACCGACTCTCCATGCAGCCCTAGAACTGGGGAAGGACACCTGAGACAGGGCAGCACAGCCTGCTGTGCTTCGAGGTATTTTGCAGTGGTTCTCAACTCTGGGTATTTATTTGCCAAGATCTGGAGACTTGTTTGTTGGTTGGTTTGTTTTAAATATATTTTTATTGATTTCAGAGAGGAAGGGAAAGGGAGAGAGAGATAGAAACATCAATGATGAGAGAGAATCATTGGTCGGCTGCCTTCTACATGCCCCACCCTGGGGATCGAGCCCGCAACCCGGGCATGTGCCCGTGACCAGGCATCACACTGTGACCTCCTGGTTCATAGGTGGACGCTCAACCACTGAGCCACACCGGCTGGACAAGACTTGTTTTTTTGTCACAACAAAAGTGGGGAGGGGATGCTACTCAACACCCTGTAATGCACAGAACACACCCCCAGGAAGGACTATCCATCCCAAAACATGAACATGCTGAGGGTGAGGAACCTGCTGCAATGGAAGCAATATGGGCTCCAAGCTCAGAGGCACCAGGTGCAAATCCCTGCTCGGCCACTTTCTAAGCCTGTAATATGGTGGATCACTTACTGGGCTTCTGGGGACAGTACCTCCCCTGCAAGATTGTGGAGAGGATCAAGGGACACGTGCCTGCCACCTGCCAAATGAAGGCAGCGGTCCCTCGCTACTCGGAGCTAGTGGGCATAGTGATCGCAGTAACAATGACCTGTGTCCCGGGCCTGCCACTGGCCAGCAGTCTGCGGGCTGCCCGGTGGATGGCAGCTCGGCTTCCTTTCAGGAAGCTCACAGCCCAGCAGCCAAGTAAAAGTTCCACGATTGCAGCTATTTAAGTCGGCATGCATGTGAACAGAGACTGGAATGTTCAAACATCAGAGGGCTTATGGGTAGAAAGGGTTTTTTTCCCCTCTTTTTTCCAAAAAAAGAAACCTTCAATGTTATTTTTATGTTGTTTTTCCCATCAAAAGTAGAAAAGGGAGGAGGAAAGTGAATTTAACATGTTTTAGAAAACAAAAACATGTAAATGATTGAATATGAACACAAGGGCCCAGCATCTTAGGTCTTAATGGTGGTCTGGGCACAAGTCTAATTTCCACCCATCCTATCATTTTCTAAATGTCATGGTTGACATTTCACCAAGGCAGGTACTGGATCTTTTGTAGAGGGAAGCACAGTCCCCTTTATTCATCTGCACTGATCCTTCTCACGTTCATATTGCGGAACAATGGACCCACTTGCATGAGCCCTCGAAGTGCTGGGTAGGAGGTGTGTGTGATGAGTGGAGTCAATCAGGGAAGGCTACCTGAAGGAGGCAAGGTCTGCGCCACATTTGTGAAAGCAGGCCTCAGTGGGGGGGAAGGGAGGCCACCTGAGGATGGAATGATACGTGCAAAGGCTCAAGGACAACAGCCCCAAAGAGACCGCTCCCCCCACCTCCACCCCCAGGGCTGCTTGAGCTTCTGGTGGAAACGCCAGTGGGCCAGGTGGAAATGAGTCACAAAGAATTCATCACCCCAGTGCCCTTCAGGCTCTCCATGGCCCTATTACTAAGCAGCCGGGAGCCCTCCTCATGTTCATGTCTCCCACACCCACCCACACAGGAGGCCCCAGCGCTGGCTGATTCTCCATCGCCAACCCCTGCGTGCCTAGGCTCTCCTCTGCCCTCCGGGTCACACACACACACACACCCCAAACTGGAGCATCTGGGCAACTAACTCCCTCTCTCTGAGTTCAGCTTCCCAGTGCTTACAATGGGGTTGATGACACGCACCTTGTAGGGGTTGTAGGAAGGAACCACAAGGAAAGTGCCAGACATCCTGTCTTGACACCCACTCCTTTTTTAAAAAACATTTCTATTGATTCCAGAGAGGACGAGAGAGAGATAAGAGAGAACCATTGATCGTCTGCCTCCTGCACGCCCCCCACTGGGGATCAAGCGCGCAACCCAGGCATGTGCCCTGACCAGGAGTAAAATCGTGACCTCCTGGTTCATAAGTCGATGCTCAACCACTGAGCCATGCCAGCTGGGCACACCCATTCCTTCTTCAGCTCCCTACTCCCATACCTCACCCCCTCCAGCACCTCCCCATGCTCAGGTGGGCCTCTGGCTGCCCAGAAATGGGCCAAACACCACGCCGACCCCGCCATTCAGCCTGAAGCAATCACCTCCCTGCTCCCCAAGCTCCAGACACTGCCCGCCATCACTGCCCCCGCCATCACTGCCCCCACCATCACTGCCCCCCCATCACTGCCCCCGCCATCACTGCCCCCGCCATCTCTGCCCCCCCATCACTGCCCCCGCCATCACTGCCCCCACCATCACTGCCCCCCCATCACTGCCCCCGCCATCACTGCCCCTGCCATCTCTGCCCCCATCACTGCCCCCGCCATCACTGCCCCCCATCACTGCCCCCCATCACTGCCCCCGCCATCACTGCCCCCGCCATCACTGCCCCCGCCATCTCTGCCCCCCATCACTGCCCCCGCCATCACTGCCCCCACCATCACTGCCCCCCCATCACTGCCCCCCGCCATCACTGCCCCTGCCATCTCTGCCCCCATCACTGCCCCCCGCCATCACTGCCCCCCATCGCTGCCCCCCCATCACTGCCCCCGCCATCACTGCCCCCCCATCACTGCCCCCACCATCACTGCCCCCACCATCACTGCCCCCACCATCACTGCCCCCCCATCACTGCCCCCGCCATCATTGCCCCCCCATCACTGCCCCCCCATCACTGCCCCCCGCCATCACTGCCCCCGCCATCACTGCCCCCCCCATCACTGCCCCCGCCATCACTGCCCCCGCCATCTCTGCCCCCATCACTGCCCCCGCCATCTCTGCCCCCCATCACTGCCCCCCCCATCACTGCCCCCCGCCATCACTGCGCCCCCATCACTGCCCCTGCCATCACTGCCCCCGCCATCATGCATCACTGGGGGAGAGAACTGACTTTTCCCAAAGGCCAATGAGCATTCGATCAGAGTTAGACCAGATTCCTCCATCCACCTGAGTTCACACCCCCCTCCCGTGGGGCAGAAGAATTCTCTTCTGTGAAAAGCAAAACAGCAAAACAAAACCTTTTGCCTTCTCTTTAAGGACTTTATTTCAAAACACTGGCCTGTGTTGATCTTTTGACAAACATGGTGTTAGGCAATGCCTCTAGGAGCCAAAAGAGACACCGGGGAACATCCCTCTATGCAGAGGAGCAACGCTGGGAGCCACCGAGGGCCCTGCAGTGGCTGGGCCAGGCTCGCAGGCTGAGATGAGGAGTGGGGGAATGATAGCAGGAGGCCCGTGCCAGCCCCGCCTGACCACGGCGTCTCACCACCACTGACCCCATCCCTTCAGACCCAGCTCAAGTACAGAGCAATTGTATTGCCCCACCCACCGCTCTGCCCACGGGCACAAACCCAGGCCAGGAAGCCCCAAAGAGGAAGATGGAGACCAGGACAGAACCAGGGCACCATCCTGAGTGGCATGATCTTGGGCAGCTTACCAACCTTCCTGTCGCTGTGCCTCTTTTGTAAGATCCAGTAATGACAGTACCAACCTCATAAGACTATTCTGAAAATTCAGTGAGATGACATAGAACACTCAGAAGACGGCTGGTGTGTATGGGCGTGCAGGTAGTGAGAGGGGACAGGCATTAGGCGGCAGAAAGGACTCACCTCCCCAGGAGGCCGCTGCCTTCACCCTCCCGAAAGCTGAGCTAAGCAAATTGCTGAGGACTTGGGGACTCCAGGTTACAAGCTCTTGCCCTTTTATTACCTGAACCCAGGGATTAAAGATAGAAAAGGCCCTAGCCAGTTTGCCTCAGTGGACAGAGTGCTGGCCTGGGGACTGAGGGTCCTTGGTTCGATTCAGGTCAAGGGCACAAGCCTGTGTTGCAGACTCGATCCCCAGGAAATATATTTATATATTTAAAAAAAGAGCTGCCACCAGGATTCCTCCAAAGGAGAGCCTGCTTTTGTTTAGGGGTGGGGAGAGGGGGGACCAGCAACACCTTGATGGGTACCTGGGAGGCAGGATGAGCAGGAGGGAGGTGCTCTGCCTCCAGAAAGGAGGAGGTTTGGGAGGAGCAGCGGTGCGGGGAGAAGACGAGGCTCCCCCATGGGCCCCATAGGATCTGCAGGAGTATCTCCTAGTTTCAGGTAGCTGGGGGTTTGGGGTGCACAGAGCAAAGGAAGTTCTAAAATTCACGCTCGGGTGATGCTGGGCAGGACCCAGGCTCACCTGGAAGTAACCAAGTCGTGGGAGAGCTTTGTATTCCCGTGGGCAAAGGTAAAGGGGATTTGTAAACCGAAAGGCCAGTCAAGTGGGGGTTGCATGGTTGGCTCTGAGGAAAGAAAACAGCATTTGGAAGTTGGAGAAACAGAAGCAGAACCCAAAGTGAATGGGGAGACGGTACTGGAGGGTGGCTGGGTCGGGCCATGAGAACCTCTTGATGGTGGCTGTCAAACTTTGCCGAACACAGCCCGTGGTCGGAAACGTTCTCATGTGGTGAGCCAGTATCCACATATAGAAAGTGACCTGTGTATTCCCGGCCGGTGTGACTCAGTGGTTGAGTATTGACCCATGAACCAAGAGGTCATGGTTAGAAGATTCCTGGTCAGGGCACATGTGCAGGTTGTGGGCTCTATCCCCAGTAGTGGGTGTGCAGGAGGCAGCCAATCAATGATTCTCTCTTATCATTGATATTTCTCTCTCTCCCTCTCTCTCCCTCTCTCTCTCTCTCTCTCTCATCAATAAAGATCTATATTTTTAAAAGTGACCTGTGTATGCGCATGCACGCGTGAGCGCGCATGTGCGTGCGCGCGCGCACACACACACACACACACACACCATATATATATATGGCTAATATGCAAAGTGTCCCTGCGGGAGTTTGACCAGGAGACCAGGAGTTCTATTGCTTGCTATGACATGTGCTGACCACCAGGGGGTGGTGTGGAACGAAGGAAGGCCCCAGCTGGCAGCCGGAAGGCCCCAATCAGCCCTGATCACTGGCCAGGTCTAGGGACCCTACCCATGCATGAATTTCATGCACCGGGCCTCTAGTACATATACTAGTATATATATGGAAAAAATGGAGATGGGTTGAAGTTCGGGTTTGGGGGTGTCCATGACAATTTCATCCAGATCTTAAGGAGCAGAATGGCCACATGACATCTGGGTTCTGTGTGCAAGAACACACTCAGAACCACCCGTTCCCCCAATCTCCCTCGACCCCCCTCCCAGGGCCCTGTTTGCCATGTACCTGTGTGCCAGGTACCTGTGTCTTGGAGTCTGGGGTCCTCCTGTCTGTGTGTCTTTACATCTGTTTGTCCGTATGTCTGTGGATTTGTCACTGTGTACCCCTGCAGGCCATGGAGGGGTGTGGTTTTGGGGATTCTTTCTCATGGGCCCTCAGTGTCATGCATCTAAGAGAGGCCTGGGCAGAGCCCTGGCTGTGTTCCGGAATCAGAACACTTCAGGGCTGGAAAGGGCCTTGAAATGCCTTGGCTTGAGCACTCCCTTTGGAAATGGGGGAAATAGGGAGCACATTATGGGAGGGCAGAGAAGCTGTGGGGAAGGAGAAGCCCAGAGAGGCGGAAGGTCTGGAATCCTGCCAGCCACCCAGCAGCTGCCGTCACACGTGCCTGTGAAGCACTCAGAATGGGAGAGCCCACGCTGAGAAGTGCTGTAAGTCACACACCCAGGTTCCAAAGACTCGATAGGGAAAGAAAGAGTGTAAAATGGCACAGTGAGTTCTACACTGATTGATGTTGAAATGATTCTATTTGGATATGTTGGGTTCAAAGGTATTATTAAAGTTAATGGCATCTGTTTATTTTTGCTTTTTCTTATGAGACTATCAGAATCAACCTAGGATGCAGCTCCCATTTCTGACCCACTTTACATTTCTATGGGACACACTGACTTAGAACCTTGCACCAGGTATTTCTCTTCTGTGCGCCTCAATTTCCCCAGCTGTAAAATGGGTATAATAATACCTATTTCTTGGGGTTATTGTGAGGATTAATTGAGACCACGTGAAAGTGCTTTTAAATATTACAGAGCTGTTCAGATGAGGGTGGGGAGTGGTGATGGTGGTTGTAACTCAGATTCTAGCCACAAATGTAGAAAGAAGGAAGGATTTAATGGTTTGACCTTAAGCAGATATGCATAAGGGCCAGCCCTGAAGGTAGGCAAGGCATGCGGTCACCCACTCACCACACTTTTGGTGCTAGAGAAAGAGTGACGCCCCCCAATCCCATAGATCCATTACCCAGACCAATTCTTTCAAGAGCCCAAGTCCCCACGTTCTTGCTCAGCAACTGGCCTTTGAACCAAACCACATCATCCTCAGCTTCCCTGGGCCCCAGCAACCCCACCAGCCTCCTCTGACGCGGGGGCTGTGTCCTCCTAGGCTAGCACAAAGCCTTCTTCCCAGGACACCCATCCTTAAAAAGACCCCTCCATCCACAACGAGGCTTTTCCCTGTTCTTTACCAGAGACCCAAGGGTTTCACAAAGAGGGAAATGGCCCCAAAGTTGACCTGGGGGCACCAGTCCTTCCTGGGACCATCACCCCAGGCCATCCCTGTTGCAATGGTGGTCTCGTAACCATCGCTTACAAAGCCAGTTAGGCAAGCTGCTTTTGCGTGATGGGGCTATCTTGAGTAAACAGCATCCTATGTCCCCTGCCGGTCACTTGCTCAAGACATTGCTGGACATTGCATTAGAGTCACTGACACACGGAGTTTTGAAAATGAAAACAGGCCCTCTGGCTTACCATCAGATAGCATTTAACTCATTCATGATTGCACCAGGTCTTCCAAGGCCTCGAGGCCACGGGGTTAAGAACTGCTGGGTTAGCCAACCAGCTTTATGGGAAGTAAGATCAAGGCAGGATACCTAGAAATATGGGCCCAGCTACAGACAGGCTACTGCTCAACCCCGCCTATCAAGCTGTTGCTAGGGATACGCCGTCTAACACTGGGGTCTGCCGTGAACAAGACCCAGTCCCTGCTCTCAAATGATGGCCGCTACTCATTGTGGGCCACGCCCTGTTCTGGAGGCTTCCCACGTACCTCACTCGGTCTCCATGGCTCCGTGAGATAGTTGGGTGTCTGTGTCTCCTAGACCCACCCCCTCCAGTTGATTCCAATGTGTACTCAGTTGGGAACCACTGATCCAGCCCTACACACTCACCTTAAAGATAAATAAAACAAAGCTCAGAGGAGGAGAAGTGACTTGCCCAAGGTCACTCAGCATGCTTGCTGCAGCGGCAGGACTAGAGCCCCCTGGCCAGTGCTGTTTCCGGGCTGTAGCCCCTTATAGTTTGCAGAAGAACTTCACGTATGGCTCCTCGCTAGTCTACACCGAGCCACACTGCGTTGCTTCCTGCCGCCACCCTCTCCTTTCACGGGACCCAAAGAAGGAGAGAGACCTGCCCCAAGCCACACAGTGGCAGGAACCAGACAAAAACTCAGGTCTCCCAGCTACAGATGGGAGATATGGCTGCACCCCCAGATGCCTGAGGTCAGCCTCTTCTGAGCCCTGACACCATGAGCTGAAGGTCTGGACACCCGCTGAGGACAGGCCGTGCAGAAACCTCCCGATGGTCAGTTCTCAGGTGTCCTGAGATGATGCCTCCGTATCCACTGTTCTGAACACTCCACAGTATATTCATGACAACCCCCACTTTACCAACGGGCAGGCTGCAGTTCAGAGAGCTCTCGGGGCTTTGCCCCTGCACCAAGCTAGACCGGGACCCAGAACCAGCTCTGTGGGCCCTCAGTCCAGTGCTCTGTGCACCTGGGGCCTGGGACCCCCTGCTTTGTGCTTTGTGGAGGAAGTGGCCCCTGCCTGCAGAGATGGGCATCGTGGCTTCTAATCACAGGTCAGGTGGGGGAGCAGGGGGGAGGACAGGAGGCCCAGTTTGACCAATTTTGGTGTCTAGGTACCTATTGGCAAAAGGCAGATATCCCCCAAATATCTGTGAATATGTAGGTGAAGCCCAAAGCAGGCAGGCTATTTCTACATCTTCCCTTCTCATCTAATCATTTGAGGATGAGAGAGATTCAAGTCCCGCCCACACCTCCTGACAGTGGCCTAAAGCAGAGAGAGGGCCTGCGGAAGGGCCCGGGACCTGTGTTACTTACAAGCACGGACACAGCGATCCTCGGAATGCTCTGAAACAGGAACTCATTTCCGTCCCCACAATTGCTCTCTGACGAGGGCACTGCTATTGTCCAATTTAGAGATTAGGGAATAAGGCACAGAGAGGTTAACTGGCTTGCTCAAGGGCACACAGCTAGGAAGAGGCAGAGCCGGGACTCGAACCCAGGCAGCCTGGCTCCGGAACCCATCTCTGGGTCCTCTGGTTTTCTGCGCAACGTCTGCCTGGGTTCCTGGTGCTGGCAGTCTCCCCGGGAAGGCTCTTAAATCTGGATGGAGACCGTGTGAAGACCAGCCACTTTCTGGGGTTGTGGCACCTGAAAGTCCACACGGAGGCCCAGCTCCGGCCCCGGCCCCGTCTTGCCCCTTCCTTCCCCGGGGTGCTGCTGTCATCAGAGTCTGCACACCGCCCACACCAACCCCAGCAGTTGGTACTGCAACTTCCCATTGTTCAGAAGGGAACACTGAGGCCCAGAGAGGCCACAAGTGATCTGCTCACAGCCAGAAAGCTAATGGCAGAGCCTGAAGTTATAGCCTCAGCTTCTGCCCCTCCCTTGATTTCATTCTTTCCAGGGTCCCTTAGAGGGAGTCCGTGGGAACTGTGGCCACCTTTTGCAGGAAAATGAGGTGCTAAGTCAGGTGACTCTTAACTTCTGAGCGGATCCTCTCCTGCCTCCTGCTGCCACCATAGGTCCGCTCCTGCTGTCGGCCGTTTCTGCATCTGTTTCTGGAATCTGCTGATATCAGCTCCGTTTAGAGTCCAGAACCATCAAATGGCCCAAGAGATGCTCTGGCCCAAAGGGAAGAGGTCAAGTCTTGGCCGGCAGCTATGTTAGAGCCTGAGAGCCCCTCCTGCCTGTCCTGAGATGTCCAGAGACCCAGTTCCAGCCCTGGATGGTGGGACCAGTCCCAGGGAGGAGACGTGATGTAGATGGGGCATGTTCTAATGAAGCAGCACCAGCCACAGAGTCCTCAGTGGAAGCAAGCGGCACCACGTGCTGAGCACTCACTCCCTGACAGGTGTGGCTCTAAGTGCTACAAGCCTGGTGCCCACCTGGGCTGTGGGCCCTACGGAGCACTTAGATGTTTGCTGCCCTCGGACGTGGTGGGGCCCGAGGATCAGCTGGCACCGAGGCTGGCCAGGCACATGGCTGTGGCCCGAGGTCTGGGCGGGGGGGGGGGGGGGGGGGGGGGCAGCCACCATCCCAAGAACCTAGGCCCTGCCCACCATGTCCCCTTTCCCAACCTTTATTTTGCAACCAGTCAGCCGACCCAGTGAACATCCGGGACCCAGGAGAACCAGCTTCCCTGACCCATTTCTATGTGTTTCAGAAAAGAGCCCCAGGGCGTGGGGGCGGGGGGCCCGGCCATCAGATGCGAGGCCAGGAGAAGGACCTGCCGCCTGAGCATCAGCCGCACTGCCCAATGCCCCCAGCTGTCCCAGCCCAGGGAAGGAGACAAAGCCACTGGAGAGGACACTGGAAAGCAGTCCAGTTGCCCATGATTTATTTGGGGATGGGATAGGTCAAAGTTCAGAGAAAATATTTTGCTGTGCAACCTTAGGCAAGTCACTAAACATTTCGGAATCATTTTCCCGCTGTAAGATAGCAGATAATCCTGGCCTGTCTCTACTCCATAGGATCATGATACCTTACAAGCAGTCACATGTGGTTCTTACTTCACTAAGAGGTCACACTTCTCCCAGTTCATTCCCAGGAGAGACCAATGAGATGTAGGGGTGTATTTTACCTTCCTCACAGTGCAGCTGAGGAATCTGAGGCACAGCAAGACTTGTCCCCCCCCCCGCCACCACCAAAGGCTTGATAAGTACCTATCGGGCATCTGCATAGGGTATGGGAGTGATCGCAGAAGAGAATGAATGACTCACCTGGGCTGCCAGGTAAGGTGCTACTGGGAGCAGACCCAGCTTTGAAAGCTACTGCTTTCCAATAACGGTGAACCCCCAGGCCAAGAGACACATCAACCTGGCCCTCCATGGGCCCCCTGCCTATCCAAGGCCTTGGACTACTTTAGGGCACTTGTGTCTGGCCTTTCATAGATGTATAACAAACGCTTGTTGTAGGATGTGAGAGGAGACAGGTTCCACATGGTTCTTAGGTTTGGAGCTTGAGTAACTTGGTGAGTGGGAGTGCCATTCATTGATGGGGAACATTAGGAAAAAAGGGATTTGTGGAGGGAAATGAGGGTTTAGTTTTGGATGTCTCTTGTTTGAGGTGCCTCCATGGTGCCCAAGTGAATAACAATAAGAAGAAAAAATAATTCAATTAGGAAATGGCCAGAGGATCTGAATAGACATCTTTCCAAAGAAGACATTCAGACAGCCAGCAGGTGCATGAAAAAGTGCTCATGAATCATCAGGGAAATGCAAATCAAAGCCTCAAGGAGGTGTCACCTCACGCCTGTTAGAAGGCTGTCATCAAGGACAAGAGCTAAGGAGTGCTGCTGAGGATGCGTGGAAGGGACCCTGGTGCCCTGCCCATGGGAGTGTAAACTGGTGCAGCCACTGTGGACAGCAGTGTGGAGGTGCCTCAAAAAACTAAAAATAGAACCACCCTATGATCCAGCAATTCCACTTCCGGGTATATTTTCAAAGGAAATGAAATCACTATCTTGAAGAGATCTCTGTACCCCCATGTTCATTGCAGCATTATTTATAATAGGAAAGACATAGAAATAACTTAAGTATCCATCTATAGATAAATGGATAAAGAAGATGTGAGATATATATAATAGAATATTATTCAGACATAAAAAGGAGCCATTTGCAATGTAGATAGAGCTTGAGGGCATTATGTTAAGTGAAGTAAGTCAGAGAACACAAATATCGTATGATCTCACGTATATGTGGAATCTAAAACAATGAACTCCTAGAAACCGAGAGGAGGATAGTGGTTGCCAGGGGTCAAGGGCATGGGGGAAATGAGGAGATGTTGGTCAAAGGGTATAAATTTCCAGGTATATGTTCTAGGAATCTAGTGTACAGCATGGTGACTATATTGTATTGTATTGCAACAATACAATGCAAAATACTGTATGATACCCTTGAAAGTGGCTGAGAGTAGATCTTAAAAGTTCTTACCTTTAAAAAAAGGTAATGATGTGGGGTGAAGGGTGTGTTAACTAACCTTTTTGTGGCCATCATTTCACAATACATCCGTGTATCAAGTCATCCCATTGTCCATCGTGAACTTACACAATGTTGTATGTCAATTGTATCTCCATAAAGTTGGCGGGGGGGGGGGGGGTGTAGGTTCTGAAGGAGAGAGAGAGCAAGAGGTGTGTGTCCTTGAACTCAAAAGACCAAAACACCTCTGAATAACTGATGTGACAGCTCTGTCAAATGCTGCCAAGTGCCTCCCTCTTTTTCTGAACAGTGTTGCTCCTGAGTCCATTCAAATAAGCTACTGAATTCCCCTCGATTCTAACACTTGCTTTTTGTTTTCAAATTCTAGCATTGTGGAAATCAGGGTACCCTTTGCAATCACATTTTCCCCCATCACCCACACCAAGCTTGCCAATAGATAAGTAAGTAAAGGTTGTTACTAAATCAATGCAGCATCTTATAATCAATCAGGGGAGAGGGGATATGTTGTCATGACAAGGAGGAGAGCAAGGCACCAGAAGAGAAGCAGGAGGATCTAGCTAGCATCTATTAGGCATCTTCTGTGGACCAAGAATAGTGCTGAACGCATCACATTTTGTTTCATCAAACAGCAGGAAAAGGAAAGAACTTACAAGGGAAGGAGAAAGTTTGCCAATTTAGCCTGATAAAGGATCGGATCCTTATTCCTGACAAGCAACAGAGGAAAAGCCAAGTTCCTGTTGGTTTGTTACGCACCCTCATCCCCATCCCCCTAAAGCACCACCCAAGAAGTGACAGCCTGACCAAGTTCAGTGTTTTCCCAGAATGTGTGGAAAGCTTTTAACATCCATAAACACCATAAATGTTTCCCAAAGTCATCGATGTTCACAAAAACCAGGAACTAGTTTATAAAAATAGGTAGGAGATCTGCCCGTTGGTTTTCTGAGAGCTGTGCTTAAGGACTCTTTCCAAAGTTTGGCTCATTTCTGCTCCGCTGATTGAGCCTCACTGACTTGCTCTTGAGCTGGGTTTGATCATGACTCGAATCTGCTGTCTTTGAATGGGAGACCCCTGGGCTCTGGTGCCTGCGAGGAGGGCAGAGATACAGGGAAACGGGCCGGGTTGTGTTTGCTGATGTGTCGTTGCTCAGTCACTGTGAAGTGAAGTCGGTAACTTTGTGAATGGCCCTGATCTTTGGTTTCATCTTTTTCTTGTTTTAAAAGCTCCAACAAAAGTGTGGCCAATGCTAGCCACAGGGAGCAGGAAATGGAGCCTAAACCTTTCCCCCCTCAGAGACAGCAATAGGTCAAGGCAAGACCAACAGTGAAAGCAGACGTGCCCTTCTCTGGGATCAGATACTCTACAAGGGTACGTCCTTGGCAGTTTTGTTCCTTTTCTCTATTTCCAGGGGGTGGCTTTTCCCTCCGTAGCTGGGAGGTGCACCTTTTGAAGATTACCAAGCCATCTGTCAGCACCTGTTCTCCGAGCCCCAGAGCGCCTCCTTCCCGGAGAGTCCTGTCTCCCTCTTCAGCCATGCCAAGGTGTTCCGGGGGTGGGGGGGGGCAGGGACGGACACGCTGTCCCAGGGAGTAGCTGTGAGGGACCAGCCACCGCAGGAACTGGCTGGGGCACCTCGGTTTTCCCAGACAGCACCAAGGGCTGGGCCCACTGGGACTCCCAGCCTGATCCTATCTCCCATCTCCCTGTGAAGCAATCGAATAATTAGCAGCATGAATACCCATGCCATCTGGGGCCTCCTGTCTCAACCTGGGCCCTGGCGCATGTCGCAATGAATGCTTAACTGATTATTCAGCTCCTTTCCAACAAGCTGAGTGAAGAAAAATGGGGTCTCGCTCTGGACCAGCTGACTAGCACCCTCATCCCCTGGAATAGGCTCGGTCTGCAGGACAGGTTTCTCCGGAAAGCTGACCCCTCACGCCACAGGGCACCATTTTGACAAAACAGCTAAAATGCCAAAACAGCCCCAGGGGTGCTGGACCTGACTTTGGCTCAGGACAATTTTTGGAAGGCTGTTTTCTTAACCAACATCCCTTGAGCTTTTCTTTTTCTTTTTATTTTATTATTATTTTTTTTTTTTACAGGCAAGGCCCTATAAGGGTTAATGAAATACTCTAAGGAAGATCCTCTGACCTCCAATTTCCTACCATTTCATACAAGAGGACTCATATAGTATCTGAAAAGATAAATGGGCTGGGTGGGGAACAGGGCTAATGTCTACATGGATTGAACAAGGAGAATCCTGCCCTGAAGGTATCCCTATCCCCATTTTAAAGCTCCAATTAGTTCAGCAGAACCAGGAAAAGAATGCTCTCATCCTGCTCTGTGTGGCCTGGGAGATGTGCTCTGAACCTTCCATCCGGGGCAAGTCCAGGACGAGCTAAGTCGGTATCATGATGCTACCAGCTTCCGTGCGGGTTGGTCTGCCTCCAGAGCCCAGCTACCACCCAGGCTCAGCTGGCCCTTCAAGAATGGTGCCCATAATGGCGCCACAATTGCTCGGCATTGGGGAGGGAAGGAGGGAGGCCCTAAAACTGTCACATGCAATTAGGGACCCTGACGCGCAGAGAGGGATCGAGGGGCAGGTGGAGAAACAGGCCGGGTAAATTTAGGGTAGAGTGAGAAAATGAGAGGGACTCTCAGACCTGTGGCTCTGCCTCTGCAAAACTCCTAGATCCTTCCTTTCTAGACGTTTCCATTCCCTAAGAGGTGACGCTGCATTGCTCAACTACCGTGCTCAGTTTCTCATGGGTGTTCCAGGCCCGTTCCCAGAGATGATATCACATGTGGATCGTGGATTACCACACGAACTGAGTTAAACTCAGGAAAGGTTTGCTGGGTACCCTCTCACTGGTGTCTCTCCCAGCTGCACCCACCTCCCCTTGGTCTTCTCTCTTTCAAAGACCATTCTGAATGCTACCTCTGGTATTGCTGCACCCTGCAAAGCAGCATGGTGTGATGGCCCTGTGTTCACATCCAGTTTCTTCGATTCAGAAGCCATGTGCCCTTGTGCAAGCTATTAACTTCCGTTTCCTAATCTGTAGAATGGGAGCAATCCTAGTAGCTATCACAAAGGATCCCTGTGAGAAGTAAATGTCTGATACATATACCGTCTCTAGAATAGCACCCAACACGCAGCAAGTGCTGCCTCACTGTTAGCGATGGCTAATTACCGTGTGTGGGTTTCCTTTATTCCCTCCTCTGGGAATCGCCCACTCTGCATTGGCATAATGCCTTTCCCAGGAAGTCCCCAGGAAACATGTGCTAAGCGCTTGATGAGCTTGAATTGGAAAGCCTGCGCCTGGATTCCAGCCCTGCTCCTTATCAAGGGTGACTATGGCACGTTAGGAAACTTACCCTCGGTTTCCTCATCTGTAAAGTGGGGGTTAAACTAGTTCCCACCCAGAAGGATTTCCATGCAGATAAGCAAGAGAATGCCATAAAGAGTCCATCAGAACAGAACGCAGGCGCTGGGGCGAGATGAGGGCCAGTATGGCTCTTATTAGCACATGAACTTGCTCCCTGGGGGTTCACAGATAGAAGCCACCACAAACAAAATAAAGGAAGGGGTGGGTCTTGGTGCCTTCTTTATCCTCTCTCCCTCCCACACCAAAACAAAATATCTCCCTCCCTCAGCCCATCAGGTGGATGTGGTAACCTTTGTGCACAGAAGATAAAAGTCCTTGTTCCGACAAATACTGTCTGTGTGGCCTTGGGCAGGTCACTACATATCTGCAAACCACAGCTGCTGGTCAAACACTACATCAATTAGTCATTCACATAATTAGTCTATCTGGGCCTTCCCCAAAGAAAATAGCCAAAGACACTCCTCAGTGTGGTTCCCTACACGAACACTTATTGATCAGGACTGTGCCGGGCCCTGGGTGAGGTGCCGGAGGTACAGTGCTACGTGGGGCTTTCTGCAGAGGTTGACACAGAGAACTACACACACTAGGGGTGCCGAGCAAGTGCAGCGAGTACTTGCTCCGAGCCAGGCACGATGCAAAGAGCTCCACAGAGATGATACCTTTGCACCTCGCTACATCTCTACGTTGCTAAGTACGATTATTATCAGCCATTTCATAGCTGCTCAAACCAAGGCTCCAATAGGTTACATAATGTTCACAGGCTCACACGGCTCATCAGCTGCTCCAAGAGAGGGGAGCACAGAGGAGGAGCGTGTATCCCAGCAAGAGCAAGGGGGGAAGGCTTCCTGGAGGAGGTGAGGTCTGCATCTTGCAACATGAAGGAGGAGTCAGCAAAGGGGAGGGGTGAGGAAGAAGGGACCACAAGGGCAAGAGCTGAGGGAACAAAGAGAGCATGAACAATACAAAAGGGATGTGATGACAGGTGAAACGAAAAGATAGCGGTCAGGTGGCTAAAGACTTGCCTGTCACACTATTAAGAATTGGGGGTTTTATCTGGAAGGCAATGAGGGCCCATTGAAGGATGGGAAACAAGAGGAAGACATGATCAGATTTACCAGTTTGGAAGGTCAGGTCATTTGCCCTCATAAAGTTCAGGCATCCTCAGGGTTCTACCTCTGAGAGTCTGCAGAAGGCTAAGGGCACCTCTCAGCCAGTGCAGGACTCATGGCCTTTACACCACCATGGTCTGAGCCATGACTCCACACTGGGTACTGGCCAAGTGACTTTATCTCTCTGAACCACAATTTCTTCATCTGCAAAGTAAAGTAACAGCAGCTCTGTGGTTGGACTCAGGAGACTGAACCTGGGATTGTATCTGTACGTGCCTAGTCCAGGATCTAGCACAGCAGACCTGCTCCTTTTCCTGAGATGGTTCTCCTTGTTCCAAAGATCAAAATAAACCATTTGTAAACATGCTCTTTGATGGACCAAATGAGCGAAGGGACCTTTCTTATTTTTCACAATCAGAAGCTTTGAGCACTCATGAGCAACCCTGAAGGCCTCTGATACAAAATGATTTTTAATTTAGCTGAGGCCTGGCTTAGAATTGCAGAAGCAATAAAGCTGGTGAGAGTGGCAAGTTGTTTGGCAAGTGAGAGAGTCTGACTACATTAGTCAGGTGAAGACTGAGCTGCTAGAGCACAGAAGTCCAAATTTTTTGGTTTTTCTTTAAAGAAACATCTCAAGGTGAGCTCTCCAGGTCAGCAATGAGGCTCTGCTCCACGTGGTCACTCAGGGACCCAGGTTCCAACTTCCTGTTTCTCCATCATCCCCTAGACCCGGGGTCGGCAAACCACGGCTCGCGAGCCACATGCGGCTTTTTGGCCCCTTGAGTATGGCTCTTCCACAAAATACCATGTGCAGGCGCACATGTACAGTGCGATTGAAACTTCATGGCCCATGCTCAGAAGTCGGTATTTTGTGGAAGAGCCACACTCAAGGGGCCAAAGAGCCGCATGTGGCTTGCGAGCCGCAGTTTGCCCACCACTGCCCTAGATTAGAAGACTATTGCTGTCAGGATGGCCAAAGTTGAGTCACCATCTCACCTGAGATAATATTATTGAGATGTTATGACTGCAATTTATACCAGTCGCATTGCTACTTACTGCACTCTCCTATGTACCATATCCTTTTATCCCCATTTGCTTGCTGATCACCAAAACCCATGTTCTTCTCTTCATCCTGGACACACATCTAGACTACATTTCCCAGGCTCCACTGCAGCTGGGTGTGGCCATGTGACTGTGTTCTCTTCAGAGTATTATGAATGGGAGTAATCCTCAGGCCTGGCCCTTAAAAACCTCCATGCAGTCTTTCACATCTAATTGATTGGATGGCTGAAATGACCCCCACCTTGGAAGCTATATAATTAAGATGACGAAGACACTGGAAGCCAGTCCCCTCAAATGACTACATGGTGCACAACCACCACAACTTGCAACCACCTTAGACTGTTGTGTAAACAAAAAACACCTTCTTGAACCATGAAGCAATTAGCCTGCCCTAACCAGTACACTCCATTTCACAAATGTAGGAATGGACACACAGAGAGGTCAAAACATCTGCTCAGTGTCGCGAAGATGCCACTTGGGAACTCAGGGATTTACTAGTAAACCCACTGATTCCAAAGCCTGGGCTCAAAATGCCTCTTATGACTTATTTTTTTGTCAGTTTTATTGAGGTTTTATATACATACATGCAATGAAGTTGATCCTTTTAAAGATACAGTTGCGTGAGGTTTGGCATATGCAGTCGGGTGCCCATCAGCACAGCTGGAGAACATTTCTGTCATCCCCGAAAGGTTTCTTGTGCTTTCTGGCCGTCAGCCCCTTCTCTTCTCCTTTCCCAGCCTCTGGCAGCCACTGACCTAATTTCCGTCACTAAACTTTTGGAATCATTAGGTCTGCAGCTTTCAAGGCTGGTTTCTTTCACGAAGCATAACGATTTGAGGATCCACCCATGGCATCGCACGTATCGATAGTTTATTCCTTTACTGAGTAGTTTGCCATCGCGTGGAGGTGCCGCTCTTTGTTTACCCAGTTACCAGCTGATGATGTTTCCAGGTTGGGGCTGTTAGAGGTAAAGCTGCTGAAAACACTCACGTACATGTGTATGTGTAGGCACAGATTTTCACTTCTCTAGGGATCAATGGGTCCCACAGAAAGTATATGTTTAACTTCACAAGGAACTGCCAAACTGTTTCCCAGTGTGGTTCCCAGATTTGTACGAAGATGGCACCAACAGCGAAAAAGGAAGCCCTATCCCTAACGGAAATCTAATTTAAAGCTAAGGCTTCAGGGACTAGGAAGACCGTGCTGAAAGGTGCCCAAAGCCACCGAAACCGTGAAGATCCACATCACCTCCTTCCAGCAGCCCAAGACGCCGTGGCTCTGACAGCAGCACCAGTAACCTCAGAAGAGCAACCCCAGGAGAAACAGGCTTGACCATCTGCCACCATCAAGTTCCTTGACCATGAAGTTGGCCATGAAGATCAAGGTCACAATGGTGCCCATCACGGATATCGAGGCCAACAGGCACCAAATCCAACAGGATGTGAAGAAGCTCTAGGACTTGACCGGCCAAAGCCAACACTCTGACTGGATCCCACGGCCAGAGGAAGGCGTGCATTCCTCCCCTGACTACAATACTGAGGAGTGTATTCCGAAAATGGAGATCATCTCAATCGAGTCCAGTTGACTAATCTAAATATAATAAACATCTTTATACTTTTTAAAATTATCTTGTGTTGTCTTCCCACCAGCAGAGTGTGAAAGTTCACTTACTCCAGATCCTCACCAGTAGCTGGCCTTGTCAGTCTGTCATTTCAGTCATTCCAGTGGGTATGCATCAGTACTTCCCTGTGTTTTCATTTACATTTCCCTGATGACTAAAAACACTGAGCATCTTTTCACAGACTTCTTGGTCATTCATATGTATTCTTCAGCAAAGTGTTTATAACATTTTTTTTTTTACTATTTCTTAATTGGATTGTCTTGTAAATATTTTCTCCCCGCCCGTGCTTGTCAGCTCATTTTCTTAATAGTGTCTCTCAAAGAGCGTAAGTTTTCATTTTGACGAAATAGAGCTGATCTTTTTTTTCTTTTTTCTTTTGCGGTTTGTGTTTTTTTGTGCTGTCATTTGTCTTTAATGATTTAAAATTGAGTTTACACCTCATCCAGAGAGCTCCGTTTGCAAGAAGAAACTGGGGGATTTTAGAAAGGAAATTGACATATCCCAATTAATTCTCTGGAGGGGAGGGCCTTGGGTTTTCATTTGGTGTGTTGGGACTTTTTGAAATCTTCATTTATGGCAATGGCCACCGAGGAAGAAAGAAAAAATTGGAGCAATTGGGAAAGGCAGTTCAGAAGTTTTGTGAGCACAGGGCTCTGGGCAGAAGCCTGATTCAGGAGGCAAGGGAGAAGGCAGTCTCGCTAAATGAATGGAGGAGTGTGGCATACAAGACCCAAGGCCTGGCTCCGGCCTCCGAAACCTGTGGGCAGGCGGGCAGGCCTCCAGCCCCCCCCCACCTCCCCCCACCCCGCCCCCCGCCCCGTGCTTGACCAAAAGAAAAATATTTCTGCTGCTTAACAAGGCGCCCAGAAGGGCCCAGTGATTCCCTCCCACATTTTGCAGACTCTTAATAAGCAAAGCACGGGGCTTCCTGCAAAAGGCCAGGAGGATGAACTCCTTCCTTCCCCTGCAGTTATAAGCGGCCAGGTAATTCCGGAGCAATCTGAGCCCCCGCTTACCAGGAAGGGACAGCAGTGAATAGCAGATTTTCCATGGCTTTCTCGGTGTCCAGCTGGCCCTGAATCCCACTGGAGCCAGCCCAAGGTATTTCAGGGTTGACGTTGTGTGACATTACATGGCTGCTAACACCCAAGCCGGCTACTGCTGACCCAGTCTAATTCGAGACAGCGTCCGTGCTTACTGCTCGGTCATGGGCCCATGCTGCAACTATTCCCAACGGGGCCCTGGCCCAAAAACATGGCATAAAAGCTCACATGGTCTAGACTAATTGGTTTGAAAAGGCCATCTGTCTAAATCTGGATTTTTAAAGAAAGAGGTACACAGTGGAATGAGTGTCCTAACTCTGGTGTCAGAAGGCCTGAGCTTAAAACCCCACGGATCCACTTAGTAGCTGTGGGACCAAGGACGGTTTACTGCACCTCCCTGGTCCTCAGTTTCCTCAGCTGTGAAACAGGGATAACTAGAATGACAAAGGAGCCACGAAATGCCACCCCAGGGCCCAGCACTGCTAGTTCTTAGGACATGGCAAGCTCGCTAACAAAGGTCAGTCCCCGGCTGGGGCAGCATGAGGGCAAGGCAGTGAAATAAACAGCTGGGGAACATGGACACAGTTCTTAACCTCTGTGCTCGTCAGCTTCCATATTGGTAAGGAATGTTCTGGAGAGAGAGACCTGAGCCTGAAATATTGATCTGGGCACCATCCAGTCACAGCAGAAGTTTTCGGTGGAGTGTGTTCCAAGACAAGAAATAGGGTGAGATCAGAACAGTGGACACACCTGCATTCAAGGGTCTGCTGGAGGGTGAGGGTTGAAAGAGACAAGAAAGGATGGCTCCAGGCAGTGTCAGGGCGAGTGCAGATGCCGCAAAGACAGAGAGAGAAGACCTGGCACGTGCCCAGGGAGCCTGGCATTTGGGAAGGTCATTTATTTCAGGGAAGTGATGGGGATGCGAGTGCTGGACCCATTGAGGTGAGTGGACCAATGAGTTGAGACTGAGGGGAAAGGAAAGGAAATACAATTAATGAGCTAATGTCAGTGGGGTCAAGTGACAATGTCAAGACAGGGAAGATGGCTCATTAAAATTCACACGAAAGGGAAGGAGAAGATGAGGGCAGAGAGTGACAGAGAGAAGTCAGGAGCCAGGAGTTTCATGGGACATCATGTGGAATCCAATATCCAGGCCACAGTGGTGTCTGGTGAAACCCTTCCCAGGGAGTCATTAGATGACCTTGCACAACTTTGACTCATGAGGGACAGAGAGCAGGGTCAGGGGAGTAAACAGCCCCTGTGACGCAGTGCTGGCCCGGAAGGAGCAGCATAGACACGGAGATCCCACCCGAGACTCCAGTCTCTAGAAGTGTGCTCAGAGCAGGGGGAAACGTTGGAGAATCAGCTGGTGTGACTCAGTGGTTGAGCATCGATCTATGAACCAGGAGGTCACTGGTTCGATTCCCGATCAGGGCATCTGGGCTTGACTCCCAGTGGGGGACATGCAGGAGGCAGCCGATCAATGATTCCCTATCACCATTGATGTTTCTCTCTCTCTCTTCTCTCCCTTCCTCTCTGAAATCAATAAAAATATACATATTTTTAAAGTTGGAGAATCATAGCATCTGCCTGCCTGCCGCTCAGAAGGAAGTGAGGATGAAGTCTAGTCAGGAGGGTGGGCACTATCTCAATTCTCCCCTGGAAGCTGTGGGACCTCGTGGGCCATTACGGAAAGTGGAGAATGTGAGATTTGAGAGAAAAGCTCAACCTTTTGGGGGTCCATGGTAATGGTGGTCTTCACTAATATCTGTCTCATCCTTTGCAAAGCGCTCTCACTGACACTATCCTAATTTAGGAAGAATTGGTCCCATTTTATAGACTTGGGAAACTGAGTTTCTGAAAAGTTCAGGGATCGTCCAGCTGGGAGTAGCAGGGCTGGGACCAAGACCCCTACTTCTCTGGCTTATGGTCCAACTCTGTCTCCCCATCCAGGGAGCTTCTGAAATCAGCCCAACCAAACAGTGCGCTAGGCACCATGCTGAGGCCTTAAGGATGGGTTACATGAGTGGCGGATGCCCTCAGCTACTGCCCAACACCCACTCCACACTCCTTTGTTGCTACAGAGCTCTGATTTCACTTGGGGTGACAATGGGCCCTTCCTTGACTAGACTAAACCAGTCCTGCTCCCCAGTTTTCTTGCAACTTGGGGGTGGTACCATGACCCAGTTCCAGCCAATGAGATAAAAAGAGAAATCTACCAGCTGTGGTTTCTGGGAAGATTCTGCTTTCCTGATAAAAAGGAACAGACTCTGTTGTCTCCCTCAGTCCTCTGCTTCCCTGTACCTCTTTCCTCTGCCTCGTTGGTGACGGGAGACCTGGGGACAGCGACCTCCCATGCTGCAGTCATAGGGCCACTGCACCAGAACATGGAAGATGGAAAAGAGGCAGAGCTCAGATCTCTGGTGGCACCACTGGGAAGCTGAAGTAATGCCACACCCACGCTCCTCCAGACTTCTTGCACGTGAGTAGCAAAAACATCTATTTCTTTTAGCTTTGACATTGGACCTTCTATTCCCTACAAGTGAATGCATTCCTAATTAATAAATGAGCATGCTCAGTAAGGACGGCAAACCCCAAAGCCAAAATCAATCATCAAATTCGATTATATACTTATTTGTGTATTTACTGATACCAGATGTGATGGTTAATTTTATGTGTCAGCTTGATTGGGCCACAGTTATTTGGTCAAACATTATTCTGGTTGTTTCTCTGAGGATGTTTTTGGATAAGATTAACATTTAAATCAGCAGGCTGAGTAAAGTAGATAGTCCTCCTTAATGTGGGTGGATCTCAACCCATTAGTTGAAACCCTGAATAGAACAGAGTCTGACCTTCCCCCCAGTAAGAGGGAATGCCACCTGCCTGCCTTCCATCTGGGACATCAGCATATTTCAGACTCAAACTGAAACCTCAGCTCTTTCTGGGGGTTGAGCCTGCTGGCCTTGGGACGGGAACTATACCAGGAGTTCTCCTGGGTCTCCAGCTTACTCTCATTTCACTTGGGGTAACAACGTGCCTTCCTTGACTGCAGATCTTTGAACTTGTCAGCCTCTATAAGCATGTGAGCCAGTTCCTTGAATGAATGAGTGAGTGAATGAATGAGTGCATGAATGAATGAATGAATCCTATTGGTTCTGTTTCTCTGGAGAACCCCAACTAATACATCAACTGTCATTTCTTTTTTCCCTACACTCAAATGTATGTACAAATACTGAGAGCAGCTTTATTCATAGTCACCCAGAAATGAAAATAGCCCATGTGTCCATCAGTAGAGTAACAAAGAAACAAACTGTGATATATCCACACAATGGACTACTCCTAAGCAATAGAAAGGAACCATTGCTGGCATACCAAAAACATAGATGCCTCTCAAGTGAACAAAGCCCATCACAAAGACCACTATGCAAAGATCACCACACGTACCACTTCTGTTTCCATTTATCTGAAACGCCAGGAAAAGGCAAACCCAAGATGTAGTGGCTGAGAGCAGAGCAGTGGTACCTGGAACCACAGGAGGTAGCAAATGGAATAGAAAGGGGGACAAGGGAACTTGGGGGTCATAGGAAAGTGATCCACGTCATCATTATGGTAGTGGTTACATGGGTGTCTACATTTGTCAAACTCATCAACTGTGTATTTAAAATGGACACATTTTATTTATGTAAATTAGACCTTATTAAGGTTGATAATGCAAAATAAAATTTTTTAATTTGAAGTGGGACACATCCTATATAATAGAGAGCTAATTTGTAAATTGTTGTCACACCATCACACTGGGGCCGGGGGACCTGAGGCTGGGCTGGGGGACCTGAGGCTGCACCCCCCGCCCTGTGGGGCTTGACAGGGGTGGGACAGGTTGGGTCTGGGTCACTCACAATTTCGAGGCACGCACAGGTGGGTGGGGACTTGACTCTGGGTCCCGAGGCGCGCCCCAGACTCTGACAGGAGGGAGATTTTCATATACATGTCACTAATTTTCTTTCATCTCTGACACTTCTATCATAGAGAAAGAGCAAATAGCAATATTAAAATATTTCCTCTAGTTAATTCCCTTTTAATGTGCACGAATTTTGTGCACCAGGCCACTAGTAGATAAATATAATACAGATATATATAGATAAAGAAATGGAGGGGGAAAGGTTAAGTAAGGTAAGATAAAGCCAGGAAGAAGATTAATTCACAAGGCACACATCACTTGATCGAGGGGAGCAACAGCCTAGGCTCTGAGCTTTCCAGAAGCCAATGCAAAAGGAGAAAAAGCAGCAGTCCCCAGCTTTCCTATGTCCGTAAGGGAAAATCGCTGTGTTCATAACATAAAACTGGATCACAGAGATGTGATGGCTTCTAATCTTATGGGAACACAGAGAAGGAAGTGACAAATCTGTTTGGGAAAACCAGGAAATGCTACAGAGATGAGGGTAAGGGTAGAAAAACATCAATGCTGAGCGTTTGGGGAGTGCGGACGTGAGGCGGGTGGGACTGGGCTTCTGGATGGGAAACGATCAGTTTAACTCATTTCCTAAATGTCCTTCAAATCCACAGAAATGGGACCAGAGGTCAAATTCTCGGGGAAACAGGAAGAAGGCGGGGGCCTTCTAGGTCTCATCAAGGCCTAGGGAAGGGACTGTCGCCACAGCCAGGAGAGACACGCAATGTATTTACCCACCCCTTTGCCACAGATCCACCCGAGGAGGGTCAGACCCCAGCCGGCCTGGTCTGGAAGGCTTCGCCAGGTCCCCAGTAACCCTTCAGCTGCTGGATTGGGGGAGGGTGGTGGTCCCCAAGGAAGGCCGGAGCTCTTGGGGAGGTGAAGGGAGTTACTCGCCCATGCAGAGCATTTTAGTATTTCAGCAACCACTCTGGCCAGACCCTGCTCAGCTATCCGTGGGTCGGCCCTGCCCACACGGATGACCTCTCCTCCCCGCTGCCTTCCGCAGGCAGAGTCATGCCTGATTATCACCAGCTAATGAGAATTCCTGGTCTTGGTCAACTGCCCACACTGAGGAATTTGCTATTCATGAGAAATGTCCACTTTATGAAAACGAGCCCTGTGTGTCAGCTCTTTTTCCCACATCAGGGCTTACAGCTGACAGGAGGCTGTGTCACAGGATTTGCTGATGGGGGAAGGGGCCGTAATCCAGGAAACGGCTCTGACAGATCATCCCCGGGTCAGCAGAGCATTCTGGAACATTCTTTTTATGTTTCCCCTTGGAAACCATTTGGAGAGGGAAGCACTAGGATTTAAACAAGACTCAGGTGGAAGACTTGGCGCTGGAGGGATAATAGAGCAGGACTAGGAGGCAGCCACACCGCGCAGTCATTGTCCCCGTGGGCACGTGGAACGGCCACGGGGCTGCCTGCCCAGGAACCTCCGTGTCTGACAGAGGTGACGGGTGTCATTCAGGACGATGACATTTCACGATATGACATGGTTCTACATTCATTCACAGGATGGGACCCCTAAAGTCAAGCTTATGGAAGATGATAATATGCTAGCTTTCTGGCCCTGGATAAATAATGGGGGCTCATTCAACAAAGCATCCCCCCTCCCCCCAGAGAGCACGCCTGTCCATGTTTGGCCACTGGACTTTCTCTTTTCCTCCTAATCTGACTTCTGGATCAACAGGTAACTAATTTCATAAATGATGGCAAAGCTGTCCTATGGGACTCCAGCAGGGCCTGCCCAGAGGATGCGGATCCTGGCCACCTGGGAGGGAGCGGGGGTGAGGGGGGGGGGGCGGGGGGGGGGGTGTTCAGAAGGTGGACTTCCTCCAACGTGGAGACCCTGGAGGTTAGGTGTTTGACACGGTGACCTCAGGCTGGAGCTCAGCACAGGAGTTCTAAAGCTCTAGGAACACTCAGAGAGAAAAGGAGGGGCAGGGCTCCCACAGGCCCCTCCCTCTCCCCCACCCCTACTCCTAAGCAGTGAGAGCTCTCCTCATGGGCCCATCCATCAAAGAACCATGACATCTTCGAGTCAACTAAATCCTAATGGCTGTGTCTGTATGGCACCCCAACTTTACAAAGGCTCTCAGCCAAGCCGCCCACAGCCCATCAGGAAAAGTTCAGAAGCTTGACTGAGACTGAGAAACTGAGGCTCAAAGAAAGCCCCAAGTCACTCATCTATCGAGGGGAAGAGGGCCAAGTGGGCGACAGCTTGGCCTTGGCGGTCCCAGGAATCACGCTGAAATCCTGGCTCATTAACTTCCACTTGTCACCTCACTCCCCAGAGCTCAGTCCTGCTCTGCAGGGTGGCACCCACTCCAGGAACCACAGGCCAGGCCCACAGCTCAACCGCTTGCCAGGAGAATGACGGAGAGCAGGTTATGCAATCTCTCTGTGCCTCAGTTTGCTCATCTATAAAACGGGAATGTTCCTGGTGTGCACTGCACCTACACCGTGGGCAACCCTCACAAATGCTTGTTGAGAGAAGGAAATCAGACCCAGAAGGGCACCCACTGCCAGACTCATTTATCCAATGTTTAAAAATGGGCCAACTGAGTACAGGGTTCCCTTGGAGATGATGGAAGTGTTTGGGAACTAGATCGAGGGGATGGTGGGACAATACTGTGAATGCAGTAAATGCCGCTGGATGGTTCCTGTGAAGTGGTTAATGTTGTTATGTGAAGTCCGCCTTAATAAAAATAACTCCTATTTTTAATGGGGCAAACTTACCTACTGTGCGAGGAGTCAGAAGATGGTTACTCTGGGGGTGGGGGGCGGACAGTAATGACTGGGAGGGGCCTGAGGGACCTGCTGGGAAACGGTCTGTGCCTGAATCTACGTGGTGGGTGGTTGCAGAGGTGAAAACGGCGCTAGCTCCCTGCTGAAGCCATGCATGCTAAGAGGGCGATTGTGAAATTCAACAAGGTAATCCATGTCGAGCGCTGTAAGCAGCCCTGGCACATAATAAATGCTCAATAATTAGTAACTCTCAGCGGTATGATTACTATCTCAGACTATCCGGAGGATTAGAGGAGACACTGCACATAAGGTGTTGAGCATAAAAGCTGGCTTTTCGTATATGTCCCCCAAATGGAGGCAATTTTCATTCATCTCAAAGTGAACCCAGACCTCCTGGCTGGAAACTCGGGTGGCTAAGCACCATCCTGCCCTCTCCTAGGGGTGGTTTGACATAAGCTTTGGGGAAAAGAGCCAGGGATTTAAGGATTAGGGTTGGTACAACATGGCACAGCCTCTGGATAAGCTGGGTTATCTCCGAGGGCCAGCCTGGGTGCAAGCCAGCCGTTTGCCATCACACGTGCAGAACTGGGAAGGGAGAAGACACCGCTCACTCATCGAAAGGCTGATGGTACCTGGGAAAACACCATCCTTGCTAAATCCCTCTTCCATCGCCCGGACAGGTGGGGCCCCGCTCGTTAGCACGCTCACTTTTTTGGCATCCGATACTGCCCCATCCTGTTTGATGGAAAGCTTCACACAAACCCGAAAGAATGACCTCCCCTTGCAAGACCTATGACCACTGACAGCTTTCGTTCATGGTGTGTCTCTCCTCCCAAACCCCAGCTCTTGGAGCAGCAGCCCTGTCTCGGCCATCTTTGCACCCAAGCATGGCTCCTGGAGTTTAATAAATGCGTGAGAGAGGGGGCCTTCCTGGTGGGACAGACCCTTGAGAACAGAACCACATCCCTCCCTCCTGATCTGAGATTTGTTCAGGAAGAAAACTGAACCAGGAAGAGGTGTGGGGAAGAGGCAGGGGATGCAGCAGGAAAAAGAGTTGTATGATTTATGGTTGTTTTCACTTTTGGGTTCAGATCCTCTCGTCCCTTATCAGCATGACAATTTTGCAAGCTCAGCATGTCAGCCACACACATCTTCACCCAAACCAGCGGTTCTCAACCTGTGGGTCGAGACCCCTTTGGCGGTCGAATGACCCTTTCACAGGGGTCACCTAAGACTATCCTGCATATCAGATATTTACATTACGATTCATAACAGTAGTAACATTACAGATATGAAGTTGCAACGAAAATAATTTTATGGTTGGGTCACAACATGAGGAACTTTATTTAAAGGGCCAGAAGGTTGGGAACCACTGATCTAAACTAACTGAATTGAGGCCTTAAAAATACGTGCAACTCAGACCTCCAGGTTCTTCTTCCAAAAATCTGTACCTCCGGAATCATCATGAGAAAAGCATCAAACAAGCCCGAATTAAGGAATAGTCAACAAGCATGTCAGAAATAAGGCGTGTGGGCCGCGAGTTTGACATGCTTGGTCTACAAAATACCTGACCAGTAAGTACCCCTCAAAACTGCTCAGGTCATGAAAAAAAAGTCTGAGAAATTGTCACACCAAAAGAGGAGCTTAAGGAGACACAACACTTCCTGGATGGGACCCCAGACGGGACGAGGATGACGTTAGATAAAACCTAAGGAAATCTAAATAAACTACGGGCATCTATAATAATAAAAGTGTAATATGCAAATTGCCCGAACGAGCGAACAGCAGAACAACCGTCTGGACGACCATGCTATGACACCCACTGGTGCCAGGCCAGCCAAGGTGGGTGCAATGCAATTGGTCGGGGGTCCGGCCATTGCCCCAAGATCACCCTGCAGAGGGAGGCCCAGGCCACCGGCCAGCGGGGCGATCAATCAATCGGGGGGCTCTATGATCGCCCCAAAGAGGGAGGCCCAGGCTACCCTGCGGTGGCTCTGCGGTGGGTGGGCGGGGCCTCCCTCTGCGGAGGCGATCTATCATGGAGCCCCATCCAGGTGGGCAGGGCCTACCTCTTTGGGGTGCTCGATCGCGGGGCTCCCAGACTGTAAGAGGGCACAGGCCAGGCTGAGGGACACCGCCCCACTGAGTGCATGAATTTCGTGCACCGGGCCTCTAGTCAGTTAATAATATACCCATATTGGTTCCTTAATTGCTTGAAAAATACCATACTAATACATGACATTAAGAGTAGGGGAAACTGGGCACCGAGTATATAGTGAAACTCTCTATACCATTTTGCACTATTCTGTAAATCGAAAGCTATTTTTTAAAATAGTTTTTTTTTTTTAATTGCTGCAAAGCATTCTCCAAAATGTCAGTAACCTGTGCCACTGACTTCCTGTCCCCAAATGTACCTGGTCATCAAGACTTTAACACATTGGAGGTTTCGCCTCTCTTGTGTTTCCCCCCAAAGCATCTTAAACTACCATTTAAGTTTAAAAGCAGTTACTGGGGGCCGGGGGAAGGGGTGTTTTGTTTCTTGGGCTGCCCTCCATTTCATGATTCAAAAATAAAAATGACTCTAATATTTTTAGCTAAAAACTAACAATTTGCTTATCCCAGGTGTCTAAACATGACCATTTATTCATGTTAAACAAACTATTTTGATGTTATTGCATGCTAAGCATTGAGAAATATCCATGAGAAAAACAGATCTTCCGCCCCCTCCTCCTGGGCTTCTCATCCCTAGGACGTAGGATAGACAGCTGAGCCTGCAAGGGTGTGGCAGGGAGCAAGAGCGCCTCAGGGGCAGTGATGGGTCAGGAGCCTCTGGACCAGAGAGATGGTTAGCCGAGGTGTGATACAGCCTGCAGTACGTGGCTTCTCCCTGTTACTCACTCCATCTCTGTACCCACCTGCCCAGGCTGCCTTCCTCACCCACAGTTTCCCGGCCCAAGTCATCCGCCTAAATACAGGTCTAATGATGTCACTCCCCGACCCCAAACCCTCCCAGGGCTCACAAGGCCACTGGACAGAGGACAGACTCCTCGGCCCAGCCCCAACCTCCCTTCTCAATCTGACCCTCCACCCTGCTGGCCCCGCAAACCTATCCCTGCCAGGTGTACCCCCTGGCTCCATTATCCCCCAGCCACACCACCATAGTCAAGTTATTGAACCTTCTTGGCCCTCCGTGAAATAAAGAAAATTATAACCTCTACCTCTTAGGACTATGGTAAGGACTAAATGAGTTAATATTTGCAAAGCACGTCAGGGCGTGGCACATAAAAGGCTGGGTTTGCCTCCAGGATGTCCTTCCCCAGCCCCCGTATCTGCAGAATGCGGGCCTCTGTCCTTCAAGACCAGGCTCACATGCCTCCTCCTCCACGTGCTACCCAGACCCCCTGGGGTCCGTGGCGCTGCCTGCGTCATCTCAGCATCATGGTTACTTCTGTTTGCCCCTCAAGGTCCTGCTGTCAGACACTGTGGCTCCTTCCCTCTGTCCCACAGCCCCCAGCAGAGCTCTGGGTATGGAGCGTGGCAAATCCTTAGAAGCTCACAGTCCCTGGAGTCTGACAGTCTTGAGTTCATGCCCCGGCTCTGATGCTTATTAGCTGTGCAACCTTGTATAGGTTACTTAACCTCTCTGAGCCCCAATTTCCACATTAGGAATGAAGATGAGCATCTCGCTCTTGCAGAGTTGCTGTGGGAGTAAATCTGACCATGTCTGGAGACCCCTGACCTAGCGCCTGGCACAGGAGAGGCCCTTGGTGAGGGTTAGTTTCCCTTTCACCTGTAATACGTGTGAATTCTCATCTCCCACAGTTGGAGTGTGAACACCGGAGAGGGCAGGGATCGTGTCCAGGGCCTATGAATGGGCAAGTTTGTGAGCTCATAGTAAATGATCACCAAATATTTGAGCCGCAACAGTGTTATTCTTGAAACAAGCAGCGTTCTGTGGGGTCCCTCCTTGGTCCCCAGGGCAGGACAGTGGGGGGTCAAACATCTAAGTCAGCGGTTCTCAACCTGTGGGTCGCGACCCCTTTGGCGGTCGAACGACCCTTTCACAGGGGTCGCCTAAGACCATCCTGCATATGAGATATTTACACTTGGGTTGCGGGAAACGAGTTAAGTCGGCTCGCGTGAATTGCGCGTACTCCGCGGGAGCCGTCTTAAACTCGGTTCATATAAATTTGCGGTGGAGTGCGGGAAACGTGTAAACTCGGGCCGATTGTAACTGCGTATTACCAAATATTTCATTTCTATCGAACCCATACTTCAAAAGATATAGGCATTTTAACGCGCCATCTTATATTTTGGCGGGAAATTCACCCGCAACCCAAGTGTTTATATGACGATTCATAACAGTAGCAATATTACAGTTATGAAGTAGCAACGAAAATAATTTTATGGTTGGGTCACAACATGAGGAACTGTATTTAAAGGGCCAGAAGGTTGAGAACCACCGATCTAAGTGGTCCTGGGGAGGGCTGGCGATGTGGGGGCTGGAGGAGGCAGGAAGACAGGAGTGAATTTTCTTTGTTGCTAACCTTCCTCTGGGCAAAGGCTCGGCAACATGCCTCCTTAAAATGCATTCGATTATGCAGCCGCCAGGGGCTCCCAGTTTTCTCTCCCACCTCCTCCAGCCGAGGGACACCGCGGAGGCTCCAGGGACCCGCCGGACAGGCAGGATCTCCCTTCTGGCTGCGGGAGGGAGAGAGGAAGCCATCCCTGTCCTGGTTCCAGCGCTATGTGACTTGCTCGGCAAGGCCATCCCCGCAGGCCGCATTCCGTGGCCCCGCGCCAGGCTGCTGTGTAATACGCTCCGGCCACCCTTCGTTACCTAATGCTTTCCTAATCTGCACTTTACGCAAGACCAGTGCAAATCTCTGAGAAGGCCAAGAGAAACATCCCACCGGGCCCTCCCGGCCGGCCCGCACCCTGCTTCCTGGGGCTGGTTTCCCTGTGGAGGTCCTCGGGGTTCTTTACCACGAGGGCCACTTGGTGGGTCACTCGGACCCCATTTCTCCCACAAGTCTTCACCCCGTCTCTGCCATCACTCACACTGGCCCAGAAACTCTACTCTACACGGAGCAGTGGGCAAAGCCAGACATCTTTCTGTCTTGTTACCTCTGAAGCAGATCTTTGAACAAATGAGACTAGAACAGTTGATCAATATAAAAAAATATTTTTTAAAAAACCCAAAACTTAATCCTCACTTCACATCATATATAAAAGTTAACTCGAAATCTCAAAACGGATCACTGAGTGTAAAACCGAAAATTATAAAACGTCTAGAAGAAAATAAGTGTAGGATGGCTACCCCTTACCTCGTCTATTTTCTTCACAGAGCTTAGCACTACTTGCCATTACACTGTACATTGTTTGCTTACACCTCCCCATGAGAAGTCATTCTTCCATTCACTCCTTCCGTTCAGCCAGCACCCACTGAGCGCCCGCCCTGGGGCGCATGTGGGCAAAGCCTAGGCCCTAAGAACCAGAACCTTGCCAGGAGGCCGAGATACTGGTGACCATGCCCGTCTCCCTCCCAGAACCCCCTCCTGGAACCTGGTAGGTCTCTCCGGGCCTCACCTATGCTAAGAGTCCCAGAAGCCACAGCACAGAAGGAGCACTGCCTAGGAGTGGACACATTATGCCAGCTCTTCCCACACCCGCCTTGAGACTCTGAGCCAGGCACCTCACCTAAGCCTCAGTTTCCCCATTTGTGAAATGATTGGCCACGTGTTTTTCAAATGTTCGCATGAATAGAAATTCTTTACGGACTGGGTGAAGCATGCATGCCCCTGCCCCAGAAAATCTGCCTCAGTAGATCACAAATAGGGCCAGGGCAGAAGCTTTCTCAGCCCTCACCCAGGGCGATCTAGGATCCAGAAACCAAATTGTGGATATTGATGATTTTCTAGATATTTTTCAAGCTGCAAAAATCTTCCTCCAAGTAAAATTTTACCCAGAAAACCACAGAGGCTCAGGGCAGGGGAAGGGAGCAGGATAATCCTGACTCCTCCTCAAGGGTTTCTCCCTCCACTCCCTCCACATAGTGACACCAGGCACCCTAGGGTTCCTAGGAACACAGTTTGAAATTCACCATTCTACAGGCTCCCTGGTTCAGTCATTGCACAATTACCTGTGAGCATTTGCCATGTGCTAAACATTGTTTGGGGTACAGGGTACCCAACAATGAACAAAGCAGAGACGTCCCTGCCTGACAGATTTCACATTTATGGACATGGCTTACATGTACTCGGTGCTTACCATGTGCCAGGCTTTCCACATATTATCTCATTTAATTCTCACCACAACCCTAACCTGCCAACTACCACCATTAGTCCCATGATACAGAAGGGAAAACTGAGGTGCAGGGAGATGAAATAACTTGCCAAGGTCATACTCTAGGTCAGTGATGGTGAACCTATGACACGCGAACTCATTTTTTTGGTTGATTTTTCTTTGTTAAATGGCATTTAAATATATACAATAAATATCAAAAATATAAGTCCTTGTTTTACTATGGTTGCAAATATCAAAAAATTTCTATATGTGACACGGCACCAGAGTTAAGTTAGGGTGTTTCAAAATGCTGACACGCCGAGCTCAAAAGGTTCACCATCACTGCTCTAGGTCCTAGAGCAGGGGTCTTCAAACTTTTTAAACGGGGGGCCAGTTCACTGTCCCTCAGACCGTTGGAGGAGGGCCGGACTATAGTTTTAAAAAAACTATGAACAAATTCCTATGCACACTGCACATATCTTATTTTGAAGTAAAAAAACAAAACGGGAACAAATACAATATTTGTATTTGCATGTGGCCTGCGGGCCATAGTTTGAGGACCCCTGTCCTAGAGTCTAGACAGGGGTGGGCAAACTTTTTGAGTCGAGGGCCACAATGGGTTCTTAAACTGGACAGGAGGGCTGGAACAAAAGCATGGATGGAGTGTTTGTGTGAACTAATATAAATTCAAAGTAAACATCATTACATAAAAGGGTACGGTCTTTTTTTTTTTTTAGTTTTATTCATTTCAAACGGGCCGGATCTGGCCCGCGGGCCGTAGTTTGCCCACGGCTGGTCTAGGAAGTGGCAGAGCTGGAACTTGAACCCAGAGATGTCAGCTCTGGCCAGCATGCTCTTCTGAGATCCTGCCCCATCCTCAGAGCCTCTGGTCTGCGAGCCCAGGAGGTGCCTGAGAGCCCAGCTGACCAACGCAGGCCGGTCTGCTTGCCTCTGCACACGTGGGTTCAAACCGATCCCTTTTGCACTCAGGTCCTGTCGGGTTAAGACTCCAAGGCAGGTGACACTGGGTCCCGCGTGACTTCCAGTTGACGCAAGTGGCCTTCTCTACCTGCAGGGCCGCCGAGAGGCTCATCCCTGGGGAGTGGAAGAATGTTCTCTCTGGCCCGGGCCCCGAGTCTATTCTGGTCACCACTACACCTCTCTGTCTGCTTTTGGGAAGATGACTGCGTCCAGCAGTCCTGCTGGCGTTCCTGACTTGACAGGGTGACATTGATATGTCTGCAACTGGCGCGTCGGCACCAAATTAGGAAGCAGAGTGGGGAAGCAGCCAAGTGAATGCTGAGTAAGAGTAGAGAGCACGCGGACTGATAAACTTCCGCCCGGGGGCGGGGAGGGAGCTCACAGGTCATTTACACTCAGGCCACTGGTTTGCTCACAGGGAAACTGAGGTCCAGAGGGAGGAGGTTGGCTGTATGGATCCTCTTTCCTGCTGTTGCCTGGGAGGGTCACAGAGAGGTGCAGGGGCTAGAGGCAAGAAGACCCAAACCTGTACCCCAGCCCCTCCCTTTACTAAGCTTTGTGACCTTGAGCACATAACCTCTGAGGCTCAGTTTCCCCATCTGTACAATGGGGTTAACATCCCTCAGAGATGCTGTGAGGATTCCAAGAGACAATCCATTCAACACACCCCATGTTTAACAGCTACTCATACTAATTCCTCTCCACTCCCCTGTCCTGGATGTGAGCAATACTCCTGTGTTCAGGAATGAGCTCATCTTAACTGAGACCTAGCAGGCCTCTGAAATGGGTTGCTCTATTTGTGGCTGAAGAGCCAGCAGCGTCAAATCACCCAGGAAACGATTGGAAATGCAGATCTCAGGCCCCACCGCCCACCCTGATGAATAGAATCTGCATCTCAACAAGACCCCTCCCCCCACACACTTGTGAGACACACTGTTTAGCAATTGTTTGTAATGGGCTGACATTGCTTTCGACCATCGTTGGCCTCGGTTATGGGCAGCCCACATCTGTGGAGCATTTTGTAGATGGCAGGCCCTGGGGATTGGTTGACAGGTGTGATCCTATTTCAATTGCACAGTCTCAGGAGGTGGGAGTCCGTACTGACCCCATTTCACAGAGAGGGCAACCGAGGCTGAGGGGGCTTGGTTCCCTGGGCGCTAAGTACTGGGGCCACTCTTCAAACGCTGGCCTTCGCAAGTCCAGGCTCCTCACTCGGTCACCCCGCTGGTTGGGACTCAGCTGTCTCTACCTCAGCAGAAGCTGTGTGTTCATTGTTCAAACCCCTGCCCTCCTGTGGGGTTCCAGGGAGGCCTCTGCTTTGGGAATCGAGGTGGTGTCTGAGACATGCGATTTCAAGTCCCCCGTCCCCCAGGGTGTGTCTGAGACATTGGAGGAGGCAGCCAGCTGGATGAGGTCTGAGAAGCCAGACCGCTGGATGCTCACCTGAACTGGCTAAGATCAAGGTCAGCAGCCCCCAACTCCCACCACAACCCTCAGAGCAGGTGAGGGGAGGCCCACCTTCCTGAGTAGCCCGGCTCCCTCCACTGGCCCTCCCCACCGGAGCAGTCAGCTCTCTGACCTCAGCAAGCTTGTAAGCAAGAAGGGGAAGACCCTCCGGGGAAGACAAAGGAGGGAGGGGAGCTGTGTACTGGAAATGAGGACCGGTGTGCTAATCCCGGCTGCAGCCCCAGGCCAGACCCTTCGCGTGTTTTCTCACCAGTCCCGCCCGCAGCCCCGCTTCTCTGCCAAGCACCGCAACCCTACATGAGGCAGCCCTGCAAACCCTTCTCATGATGTACCCACTTCATGGATGAGGTCCTCAGGGGTCAGATTTGCAATTTACCTAAGATCACAGAGCAAATAAGGAGCTAGACTGGGCTCCCAGTCCAGCCTGGGTTCTTTCCACTCAGGGATTGGCCTGAATTTTGAGCAGGCGCCATGGCACCTGGGGCTGGGCCCTGGGCACGCACTGCTTCACGCAACCCTCACAGCAACAGCCTCCCATTCCCCTTATCACTGCAAGGAGGCGGGGCGGTCCTGTGACTTGTCTGGGTCGGACGGCTAGTTAGCTACGGAGCTGGGATTTGAGACCAGGCCTCTCTAACCCTGAGGTTCAAGCTCTTTCCTCTTTACTGCCAGCCCTGCAAAGTGTCAAACATCAAGCGTTTCCCCTCAAGAGAAGTCAGGGGATACTGACACGAAAGGACTTCAGTTGTGGTGGTAAAATATAAAAGGTGAATGCATGCCAAAGGGGGGCAGCAGATGGCTCGCATGTTAAGAGCATCCTCTTAAAGCAGCGGTTCTCAACCTGTGGGTCGCGACCCCTTTGGCGGTCGAACGACCCTTTCACAGGGGTCACCTAAGACCATCCTGCATATCAGATATTTACATTATGATTCATAACAGTAGCAACATGACAGTTATGAAGTAGCAACGAAAATAATGTTATGGTTGGGTCACAACATGAGGAACTGTATTTAAAGGGCCAGAAGGTTGAGAACCACTGTCTTAAAGGGAGACTCCCCATGTCCAGATCCTATTGATTAGCTGTATGACCTTGAGCAGGGCTCTCATGTGCTCACCTGTAAAACGGGGCACATAAGAACATCTTCCTATAGACCTGGAGGAGTGAAGAGGCCGAGCTTGTAAAGTGCGAACGTCGCGTTGGGCAATTACTAAATACTCAACACCTGTGGGTTCCCAGCATCGCTGTTATTCTAATTATTTATTTCCTGGGCTCACAGGCACGGGCCGTCCAGCAGTGTGTCCGAGACATGCTGTGTGTTCGGGGTGAAACTCCGACTGTGAAATGTCATCCCCAGTCCCCCATCCCCCGTGACGGCGTGAGGAAGGTGCTGGTGAGCGGACCCTCGGGAAAGCAATCGGCTGTGCTTACCCTCCCTCAGGTGTGGCTTCCCATCTACAACAGGCGGAGCGTGGCTGACCTGCTCCCCGGCCGCGGAGGCAGCAGCCCAGCTCAGAGGAAGGCAGGAGCCCTCCTGTAGACCCCCGGGAGCGGACGAGGCGGTTCTTCACCTCCCAGAGACCAGACAGCCTCTTCTTGACATGGAACCTGGATGAGAAATCCGTGTGGAGTGCACCTGAGCCCCGCCCCCCACGATTTCCTCTACAAACTGACGCCACGCCTCCTCACATGGAATCAGACGGAGTAATGCATGTAAATTGTAATTGTATTTAAAAAACAACTATGTGGGGCCCTAGCCGGTTTGGCTCAGTGGATAGAGCGTTGGCCTGTGGACTGAAGGGTCCCAGGTTCCATTCCAGTCAAGGGCACGTGCCTGGGTTGCGGGCTCAATCCCCAATAGGGGGCGTGCAGGAGGCAGCCAATCAATGATTCTCATCATTGATGTTTCTATCTCTCTCTCTCTCCCTCTCCCTTCCTCTCTCTGAAATCAATAAACATATATTTAAAAAATAAAGAACAACTATATGGGTAAATAAAATGGATTTTCAAGATAAAACAATATATCCACAAAAAATAAATTAATTAAAAACTGGGGGTGGGGAGAGACCAGGGAAAATATTACTTCTAAAAAACAATAAAAATGGCCATTGTAAAGCAGCTGGCTTCCCCCCCTCGCCTCTTGCGCCACCCGCCCCGCCCCCCACCACACGCCACGCCTTCGTTAAGGTGGACTCTGTTGGTATGAGCTGCCCAGGTGAAGCCCCGCACTGTAAGGGAGCAGAGACCTAGCCAGACAGAAGGAGCATCCAAATTCACCGACACATTCTCAGGCAGTTCAATCGCGGCAATGTAACCACCAGCTGAGCCCAGTGCCCACAGACCTGCACGGAGGTGGAGAATGTCTGCGGTGATGGTGGGATACAAGCTTCGGCAGGTGCAAACACAAAGTCCAATCAAAGGCCCAGACGCGCCCTAACCGCTTTGGCTCAATGGATAGAGCCTTGGCCTGCGGACTGAAGGGTCCCAGGTTCGATTCAGGTCAAGGGCATGTACCTTGGTTGCGGGCACATCCCTAGTAGGGAGTGTGCAGGAGGCAGCTGATTGATGTTTCTCTCTCATCGATGTTTCTAACTATCTATCCCTCTCCCTTCCTCTCTAAAAGGTCAATAAAATATATATATGTATATATATTTTTTTAAAAAAGCCCCAGACGCATCACACCTAGATGAATGAAAGGTAAAGGGAACTGGCAATGCCAAAGATAGGTCCGAAGCAGATCAATCCACTACTGGGGTTTCCAGGGTCAACAAACCTCTCCATGAGCTGCTCACTTAGTGTGAAACTCATGCATCTTGTGACCACATCAATGAGCCTGTCCTGTCTTGGTTATTCCCACACACCTTTGTGGTAGAGTGGTGCACCGGCCTCCACATCCCACTGCGCCATTCTCCCGAAACAGTGCGTCATTGTCAGGCTCTTCCTCTGCCTCGTCCCTATCAAAGTCATTCCAGATGCTTTTTGTTCAAAGCACTGGAATTTCCTTGAACTGAACTTTGATATTCAGAGCAGAAGTCTCTGCCCATTGAGGCTGCCATGTAGATGATGGAAATGAGGCTAAGCACACAAGCAATTACAAAAGCTGTCGCAAGCCCTGGCTGGGTAGCTCAATTGGTTAGAGCTGTGGTCGGCAAACCATGGCTCACAAGCCACATGCGGCTCATTGGCCCCTTGAGTGAGGCTTTTCCACAAAATACCACATGCAGGCGTGCACGTACAGTGCGATTGAAACTTCGTGGCCCATGCGCAGAAGTTGGTTTTCGGAAAGGAGATACAGTGGGGCCTTGACTTACGAGTTTAATTCGTTCTGAGACCGAGCTCGTTAAGGAGCTCGTTAACTCAAATTACTCTATCAACTCAATGCAAAAAATCTGCTGAGAGACAGCTGGTATCTCAAAAAACTGTTGTAGAGGATACAAGACGAGTGTGGATGGGAGAGTTGGAAGGGGTAGACCTCAGCGAATGTACCTCAATCAGATTGAGGACGTTTTTAGCAAAGGCCAGCTTAATTAAGTTAAGTTAATAACAATGTACCTACCTATATAGTTAATAACAATGTACCTACCTATATAGTTTAAGTTTAAAAAATTTGGCTCTCAAGAGAAATTTCAATCGTTGTACTGTTGATATTTGGCTCTGTTGATTAATGAGTTTGCCAACCACTGGGTTAGAGCATTGTCCGTTTGCAGGTTCAATCCCTGGTCAGGGCATGTCAAGAATCAACCAAAGAATGCATAGGTGGGTGGAACAACAAAGCGATGTTAGGTGGGTAGAACAACAAAGCGATCTCTCTCTCTCTCTCTCTCTCTCCCTTCCTGTCTAAAATTTTTTTAAATAATTAAAATTTTTTTTCAATATTTTAGCAAAAAAGCTATTCATTCTGGATTCATACTGCTCGCCCACCCTCCTGCTCCGCCCTCCAGTCATCAATTTCCCCAGGAGATTTAGTGCGGTGCTGTGCAGAGAGAAACAACATTGGGCAAGGAGTCCAAAGACCCAAGTTCACGGCCCAGTTCTGAGCTGTTTATTCCTGAGTGGCTACTGAAAAACACTTGAGCCTCCATTCTCTCATCTATAAAACGGAGCAAGTAATATTGGACTTGCCTGTTTCACTCAACTGTTGGGAGGGTGGGGGGAGGAGGGTGGAGAGGAGAGAAAACTTCCAGAAAATATACTATGAATAAAAAGGCGAGAAATTATTTGCATAGTTTACTCTGGAGATGAGTACATGGAGGCCACAAGAGAAAGGAATCCGTGTTTTAGCCAGCGCGCAACATTTTCCTTCCAATCTTCTAAATGTAAGTGGTTGCGATTGCGCCAGATTTGTTCCAATCTTCGAAGAGATTAAATTTATGGATTTGTGGCATCACATATCATTCCAGCCAATCCTGACCCATATTTCTCTCCATTAGGTGCATGTAACAACAGTACAAAGAGGTGTTGTAACTTTAATTGCTTGCAAAGTGTTTTGAAATCCTTAAACGAAAAAGCTCGGTGAAGTCCAAAGCATTAGCCCTATTAGTCGGCTGGATGCCCAAGGAGCCAGGCTGAGCCTCATCTGAGTTCCTTGGGGCAGGGACACACTGTAATGTATGTTCTCAGATTGAGGCCTGCCCCACGCACTTTGGGGTTTAAGGATCCTATTCATGGGATGGCCCCAGACCAGCAATTTTCAACCTGTGTGCCACGGCGCACTGGTGTGTCGCAAGAATTTTGAAAACATGACTAATTTTGAAAACATGACTAATTTTGAAAACATGACTAATTTTTAAATACCTGACTATTTTGTCAGGGGCACTGACCTCTTTTCCCTTAGGTTGTCAAATAAAATAATGACAACAGCCAGCACAACAATAGCTGTCTGGTATGGGATGAATCAAGATTTATACCTATTTTTTTGGTCAGATCAGCAAAAACTATATTTTGGGGTGTGCCACCGGATTTTAGTAATCAGTTTACGTACCGGGAGGTGAAAAGGGTTGAAAGTCGCTGCCCTAGACCAACCCCAGCTTCGTTGTTTCTAAGCGTCCGCAGGCCTCTGGCCTTTCCCACGTTACCCTGCTGTGCCTTTTCCACTTCTTTCCTTGAGTTCCTGAGTCATGAGGCCGGAGTGGCACTTACTTCGGTGTCATAGGTCTGCTTTCCTGGTGACCTCAGCCTGAGTCCTAGAAAAGGGGAGTGTGTCATCGGTAACTTCTCTAGGCCTCTCCAGTTGAGCCTAGAGTGGATGCCTTCGCCCTTATTCCAATTTTCACAGCTAAAACTTAGGAGGGAAAATTCTGTACCACAGTGGGCGCCCTTGGAGGGGGTGTCAGGCAGCCACTAGAAGGTGCAGAAGGGGCTCCTGGCGCTGTTTTGTTTTCTTTTAAATTTTTTTATTTTTTGTTAATCCTCACCCAAGTGTATTTTTCCATGGATTTTTAAACGAGAATGGAAGGGAAGGGGAGAGACAGAGAGAAATATTGATGTGAGAGAGACACATGGATTGGTTGCCTCCTGCATGCACCCCGACCCAGGCCAGGGATTGAGCCTGCAACCGAGGTACGTGCCCTTGACCAGAATCAAACCGGGGACTCTTCAGTCCCCAAGCTGATGCTCTAACCACGGAGCCAGACCATCTAGGCCTGTTTTGTTTTCTGGACCTGGTTGCTCCTTATGCCAGTGTGTTCAATGTGTTAAAATTCAGAACTATACACGTATAGGTACATTTTTTTTCTATGTATTTGTTACTTTACAATATAAAGTGTTTTTAAAATCACTCTAGATGCGAATTGACTTTATTTAGAATAGATTCTGATGTAATAGTAAAGCCATAAACCTAATGAAGTCAAAATCGTTTCTTTCTCTACTTTTGTGATTCAACATGTTTTTTACTCCCATGTTTACACTTTTAGAAAAAAAGGAAATGCCTCAATTAGCCATTTAAATGAAGTCTAGTGGGTGGGAAGAGGGCACTTCTCAACAGGAAGCCTTGGGAAGCCTTCAGGGATGTACATCTGAAATTACAGCAAAATCCTGTGGGACGCATATATACATTTTTCTGAGATGTGTCCATAGCCCTCATCAAATTATCAAGGGCCTTTGACCTAAAGAAGAGACCAAAAGCCAGAGGGATTCTTACAGCTTATTTATGTTTGCACCTCTTTCTAAATTCAACCTATAGCCCTTGCCAACCTGATTCCACCCAATGGGTTTCACCCATTACATGAATTTGCCCACTTCAGTGGAAAAAAGTGAATGGGTCCTGCCAAAAGTCATATTAATAATCATCCTATCTAATAATCCTCATCTGTTCACTTCCATTTCCCCCAGGAGATTGTAAGCCTGGAGGCCAGACCCCTGCATCCCCCAGCATGATAGTGTACGAGGCAGAGGCAGGCTGCACTCAAAACACAACACAGCACCTACTTACGAAACCAGATTTATTACAATTTCTCTACAAGTCAAAAACAGCCGTCTCACTGTTCACATATATACACATGTACAGGAAGGATCTAGTGTTTCTAGCTTTCCGGGCAGAAGCCCCAGCCAGCCCGGCCGGAGTCCTCAGCCGGGTAATGTATCACAGATACAACAGTCGAGCAACCACGAGAGCGTTAGTGCCACAGAGGCCTCTGTCCTCCCTCTTCTCCGAGTCCCATGATTCTGTCAAGGTAATATTGCCAATAATCATTCACATTTCACGTGGTTTTAGACACGCAGGTTATTCAGACAGACACAGACAACAAGACAAGCCTCAGAGCCAAAACAACAACAAAAATATCAAACATATGTATAAAAGGTAAAATATCTGTACAAAGTACACAGTACATGAGGTATACACGGCATTCTGAACAACGCATGTTAGTAGTTTGCCTAGGCGTAGCCCTTAAAGATGACTGCCTGTTTTTGTGCCATTTCTCAAAATACAGTATGTTTGGTTTACCCGTTTAACCACCTAATTTCAGTCCTGTCCAAGACATTGACTGGTATTTCATCTGTATTTGTTTTTTAATGCAAGTTGCAGTTTCTCTGTGAAGCTCTAGGGAGTTCCCATCCCTAGAAGCATTCAGAGAACTGGAGTCCCAGTTGTCAAAGAAGCCGGGGGGGGGGGGGGGGGGGGGGGGTTCTGCATTGGGAGGTGGCAGAAAGAGAAAAAGAAGTCGGACTAGATGATTCTTAAAGTCCCTTCCGACTTTAAAGATTTGGGGTTTGCTATTTCCTCCAGATGCTGAGTATACAGATGTATTCATGAACCACACCACATCTGAAATATCAACAACCCATCATGCAAAACTGCAGACACACACAATGCCAAGGGCAGGCCATATCCATGGAGGGGGAGGGGGTTGGTTAAAGTGTAATTCTGGGGCTTGGTCTGAGAACCATCCACAATTCACGTTCTCTGAAGTTTAACGTTTGCTCTTGGGAGAGAGGAGTGGAGAGACTCCATATCTTTCTCCTCTTAGACAAAACACTCCACCCTGAGACGGTGTTGGGGGAAAAGTAAAAGATAAATGCTAACATATATTTGAGAGGAACCAAAAAATCTAACGGTTTCCAAGTGCTCAAATCATTTAAAACAATCTGCAGTGTCTCTGAGCTCAGAGTCTGGCGTAGCCAGGTGTTCGAATCGCTTGTGACACTTCACCGTTAACTGGTAAGTGCTTTCAGAGCAAGCGTGTCAAACTCGTGGCTGGCGGGCCGCATGTCTGACATGCTTGTTTTAGAGTGAAGTGGGAGATGATTCAAAGTCAGGACGAAGGCATTAGTGCAAATGAGGTCTTGGCAGGAAACAGAGGAGAGAGTCTGGGTTCATGGTGCAGGCAGGCTCCTATGCTCCTAAAACAGTCCGCCCCAGAGCGGAGCAGTCATTGCTAAATGAGTGTGAAGGAAGGGTGAGTGTTAAACCAAACCAAAAAAAAAAAAAAGAACTCTCCAATCAGAGAAGCTGATAGCGAAAGTCTAGCTACCGAAGACAAGTTCAAAGATGGCAGGTGTATTGGCCCAAACTACTTGTCACCCCGTTAAAATGGGTTATTGTCCCAAATGCCATTGTGCGATCCACTTCCTCTCCCTTATGTTCATGTCACTTGAGTACATGCTGTAGGATGTATACTCTTTGCCACCGATAGAAGATGCAGACCCCCGAATCTGACACAGGGACTGGTTGAAAGGGAAACAGCTTTGCAGGGCAGCCAGTCAGAGGGCACGCTGCTCACATCCACAAAGTCACTCCACACAGCAGTCCGAGGGGCTACAGTCTGTACGCCATCGCAGGTCTGGCTGGCACCGCGTCGAAAGGCCTGTCCATCTTTGGAAATGGAAATGCCATGTGTGAGAATTCTGAGGTTTCTGAGGTTTCTGGGATTAGCAGAAGAAGGAACTAACGTCGCTGTCCTCCTGGTACTCTGGGACAATCTGGTCTGAAGTTCCCATTTCTGAGTCGACGTACCCAGGTTCCAAGACGGACTCGAACCAGGGATGGAGTAAGATCTCCAGGGCGGTGAGTCTCTCAGAGGGCTCCCGCCTCAGGAGGCTGCGAATGAGGCACCTGGCTTTGGGGGAGATGTGGTCAGGAATGCAGAACTGTCCACGGCGGATTTTGGAGAAAAGGGCACTGGGGTCTGAGTCATGGAAGGGGTATCGTCCCACCAAGAGGGTGTAGAGCATCACCCCGAGGCTCCAGACGTCCGCCGCCTTGCCGGAGTAGGTCCCCGTGGTGTTCAGAATCTCGGGGCTCACGTAGGCGGGGCAGCCGTGCTTGTCTGACAGAGCATCGTCTTCCCCCTTGATTATGTGTGTGTCTTCCAGGCTCTCCAGTCGGAGCTGGGTTCTGCAGGAGAGGGAACAAGCCATTACTTCCGGATCAGCTGCTATGCAAAACAGAGCCCTCCCCACAAACAGCGCCCACAGGCACTCCTTGCCAAGGCCCGAGGAATGCCATTTACCCCTTCATCCAGTAAGCAGTGTCCTGCAATCGCCAGGACTCGGGATTTCACAAACCAGTGCAAATTGCAATAGACGTTTGCGAAGTATGGAGAGAGCGCCTCGGCTGGAGCGTATGATGCAAAGCCCCAAATACTATTCGTTACGCCTGAGCTAAGAAGATATCTCCTCATAGGGCTTGCACAACACACCAAGTGCACACTGCGGGAGTGGGAGCTGGTCTCCGGGGAATGCTGGCATTTTCTACAAAAGCTGGCGGGGAAGAGCAGGAGATGCTGTTCTTCACGGAGGGCCCCAGCATCCGACAAGCTGATCTCGTCCTTATCACACCGCTGACGCCCAAAGCTGCCGGCCCCGCACTTTGCATTACGGAACACAGAGCCCAGAGTCACTATTGGTGCCCACAGGTTGTCAACACTCCTGCTTACACTGATAGACACACACAGAGGGAACGGATCACGTGCCGGGAGAGGTGCAAGGAAGGTCCATGACATTTACGGAGGTGTTTAATTGCAAAGAACGCTCAGCCTGGACAGAGAGGCCATATGCGCAAACAGAAGCAGCTGCTTGCAGGGGCCCTGAAACACCTACCCACAGGGTACAGCAACACCTGAGCATATGGGCTCTGAGTGGAGGCTGACCTGTTCAGGTAACAACTAACATCTGAAAATCTTTAGTCCAAGGCTCCTCTACGAAGCTGCAGGGGCCCCCTTATCCAGATCCAGACACCCAGGTCTCTTGGACCCACGGGGGAACCTCTGCTATCTGGTGGCAGCCTGTGCCCCTCTCTGCTTCTCAGAAACAGCCCGTTGCAGTAAGTCGCTTGCTGTGAAGTTAAACGCAAGCATTTGGTAGTGGCTAATGGGTCAATTCCTTTTCCTCTCCAAGGTCTGGTTGGATTTTTTTTTTTATCTTCCTGCCTTCCTGTTCCCTGGAGTGTAGTACGCGTGTGCTAACTCCGGTGTGTCCTCAACCTGACCTCCCCGTCGTTATGTAAAATACCCATTGGTTCTGTAAACGGAAAATATGACTCAACCCGCACTGTCTGCCCCTGATTGGCTGCTTTTGCACTAAAACCCTGCACCTGTGCTGGTTACACGCTAGCGTCAGCCTGCCATTGCTTAACCCTCGGGTTGCCAAACCCCATGCACATGACATTTGCCTGTGCAATGCGGATTTCAAAAGCTAGTAAAGAGGTGTGAAAGGCATGTTTCAGAAAATACATCACCATGTCAAAGGAGCATGTGCCGGGAATTGGAAACCTCTCCATTGCAAACACTTTGCTCTTCTTTGCTAATCGGTATGTTCCAATAATTCTTGCAAGGTCAGATACAAAGCCATGCTTTCTGGTAGCTCAACCCAGTACTTTTTTTCTTTCTTTCTTTTTTATTTTTTTCATTTATCAAATGTATTAGTGTGACACTGGTCAACCTGAACTTACAGGTTTCAGGTGTGGGTTTCTATACTACATGATCTGTACATTTGCACCACGTGCCCACCGGTACTTTTTCATAGGGTTTGGAGTTCAGCTGGGATCAGCCTTACCTGAACAGCTACAACGAAATAAACAACACACAGCCACCTCCACAATTCTACAATATTGCTTTTAATCTTTCCACAAGGGATGTGGCTCACCTCTTAAAATCAGGTAAGCTTTATCTCCTGTGGCTTCCTGAATTCTCTTGTCTGAAACCTCAATTCTGAATCTTAAAGGTCTCATTATTCTCTTATCAAGCCCGTCTTGTCTTCTATGAGGTAAGCCATGATCTATATTTAGCAGCCAATTCCAGCCAACTTCCATTTATTATTCAGTGTGCCTATTTTCTAAAGACATAACCCAATAAGATGCCCAAAAAGTCACCAGAGAATATAAAGAAAATATTAGGGGCCAAGCCTGAGTGGGATGGGACAGGAATGCGGTGTGGAAGAGGGCAGAATTTTGCAAATGCGACTGTCTCGCTAGCTCTGTGATACCTTCCAGGTACAAAAAACAAACAAACAAACAAAAAAAACCCAACCAAACAAAAAAAACAACAACAACCCACTGTGAAAACAAGGATTTGAGAACTTCCTCTGGGAGCCAAGGTTGTGAAGGGCAGGTTGACATTTACCCCCAGAAGAACTGACCTTTCTCACAACAACGGAGAATAAACCTGATCCTGGGGTGAAGTGGTGAGGGCTTCCTGCCATCACATGACATCCCACAAAAGCATCGAGGTATCCCCAAACCCCATCCACAAGGTGCAGAATAAGCCAGCCTTGGCCAGGGCTCCTCCGGAGAGCACTCTGGAAACAACCCGGGACAACTGAGCCTTTGGTGTGGTTTTGAGCCAACACGTGGCACCTAACTGCTCACCCTGCACCTTCGTTTTGGTCCCAAAAGGCCACGGGAGGGGCTGTGGAGGCTGCTCACCTCTCCTCCGTGGAGAAGACGAATTTCCTAAGCTTCAGGTCCCCCAACACGATGGCCGACTGGTGACAGTGGGCAACGGCAGAGACGATCTGCTTGAAGAGCCGGGAAGCCTCCTCTTCCCGCAGCCTCTTCCGGCTACGCACGTAGGAGTGCATGTCCCCAAAGTCCTTCTCAAAGAAGACATAGGCCTTGGTTTCCCCAAGGATCACTTCCACGATGCCGGTGATGTTTCTGTGTGACGGCAGCTGGATGTAAGGCCTGATTTTGTCCTGGTAGTGTTTTATGGGAAACACCTGCAGAGAGAAGTTGACCCACTTAGAAGGCGGGGGAAAAAAAAAAAAAAAAGCAGAGGCCACCTCCAAAATCCCAGGCTGGGCTGCAGTTCTCAATCAATCTTTGGGCTTTGGTTGACAGGAGGGCCCATTCATTTACCCCCCTTATCTCTCCTGCCCCACCTGAGGCAACCCCAGCTACTCCTAACACCCCAAACCAGCAGCATCCAGGGCTCTGGGCTTGCAAATAGCCAACAGGTTACCATATGGAAGGTTTGGAAGAAAAGTTTTCTATATAAGTTCCCACCTTCCATGAGCCCATTAGCTCCGAGAGCTAAGCCCCCAAATCCCGGCCCTCTGTGGTCCTTCTTTGTTGGCAGGCGATGCTGCACCCAGTGCCCCCTGAGACGTCCAGGAGCTGAAAAGCAGGCCCTGGAAATGCACAGCCTCCTGTAGGCCCAAGTGCTCAGCACAGAGAGAGCACGGACTGTGGAAGCAGCGACTGGAGAGCAGGCAGAGCTGTCATCAGTCAGAAGGAACAGATGACTCGGAGAGAGAAGACTGACAACGCAGCCTTAAGCAACCTGCCTGCATTACAGTCTGGCTCCAGCACAAGCAGCCTTGACTGAAAATTCTCGCAGGCGGGATATGGGATCCTCTCCACAGTTTGTTTCATTTGTTTGTTTATACCTCCCTCACCCCCACTCCCACCTCCACCTGCACCCAGGAAATGAGTAGTATCTCCACCAAAAAGCTGGCTGGGCTCAGTAAGAGCCTTTTGTTTGGCTCAGTTACTCATATCCTAGGACTCAACTGGAAACGGTGACACACGGGTTGTCACCATCTGGATTCAGCTATTATCTGCTCAGAGGAACTGGAAGGGGTTGCACAACGGCCAGACTCACCCCGCCTCTGAGGCCTGGCTGCTCTCGCACCAGCTAGGAAAACCTCTCTGCTGCCCCCGCGCCTCCCCCTCCGCTGCACCCCACCCATCGCACACACAGACTCTTCCCCAAACAGCTCTTAGCCCCCCAGCCACCGAGAAGAAAGGACACCCTTTCCTCCCGTTTTAACTGGGCTTGACCATGAAATTTCACTCTGGTCGGACAGTAGGTGGCAGCAGCAACCCCAGGAAGGGGTGGGTCAGGTGAGCTGCGGAAAAGCAAAGAGCGACTTTAACTGGGGTGACCCTATCCTTCGGGTGAAAAGGAGAAGCCCAGAGGGTTCTCAGGCTGCCTGAGACGGGGGTTTGAGGCTCGCGAAGGGTAGCCTGTGGGACTGGTCTGCGTCTCTGGGCGCTGGAGGATCCAGTTTCTAGGAGTGGTATCTCCTCCTGGATGGAATCCCTTATGTTCAGGGAAAAGAAAAAGAAGAAGAAGAAGAAAGCCTGGCCGGCAAATAAAGACATGAATGGAAGGTTGCTTTCCTAGCCGGAATGGGCTTTCCAACATTCCTCCTCCGGGCAAATTCCCCCGCCCTGGCTGGGAGACACTGCGGCTGCTCTCTGGGGAGAGCGGGGTTCTTGTCCCCCCGCCGGTTCAAGCTGGAATCTCCAAGACCGGAGCCCACGGACAGCTGAGCCCCGGTGCCTGGAAACCCGGGCGAGGGAGCTGCCGGCTGCTCCAAGCTCCAAAGAGGCACCCGGTGCAGGGCGTCCTTCCAGGACAAGGGGCGGGGGAAGCGAGAATGAGAGAAGGGGAATGGCATGGCCCTGGAATCCATTTCAATTCCATAACTTATATGGAACGCCATGCGCTGCACGGGAGCTAAGGAAATACTACAGAAATAAAGCAAATTGAATACTGCTCTTCCTCTTGACCACCGAGGCCCCATTATATCAGTCCATCGGAAACCCCTCAATCCCAAAAGGGTGAACCTGGTCAAACGCTGCCTTACCTGGCTCAAGTCGCTTATCTGCCTGAACCCAAACTCAAGCGTTGGTGGCAACTTCGAGCCCCCAGCCGCCGGCAGGCGAGACCCCGAGCACCATAGCCCGCCACCGAGTCCCCCACCCCCCGCCAACCCCTACCCTCCAACCCCCGGGAGCCTACCTTGCAGCGCAGCTCGCGGCCCGTGTGGATGCACAGCGCCCGGGACACATGCTCGCGCTCGGTCAGGGGCAGCAGCAGGTAGTCGGCGATTCGGCTGGGCCCCGGCGAGCTCCCCGAGCCGTCGCCGGAGCCGGGCGCGGCGGGAGGAGGCTGCGGACTGCAGGGAGAGCCGGGAGGGCTGAGGTAGTCCGGGGGGCTGGAGCACTCCGAGAGGCGCGGGCACTTGGCCGCCACGGCCGCGGCGTCGTCCGCGTCCAGTAGGCGCTTGGCCGGGGCGCCCCGGGCGGCCGGGAGCAGCAAGGTCGGGCCGCGGGGCTGCGAGGCGCCGCTCATGGCAGAGCGCACGGGACCGACCCGCATCCCGGGACGGGACGGTCCCGGCTTTGTACGTCCTGGGATCCGCGCGGGAAGGCGCTGCGACTTATTCCAGCCCACGAGGGGGGAGTTTAAGACGGAGCTGGGCTCGGCCCCCACGGGGAGCAAAGCAAGAGCCGCTCCCGGGAGCTCCGGTTGCACGCGGGGACCACGCAGGCCACGCGTCCGGGGATCGGAGGCCGGCTCGGGTCCCCAGATCCCCGCGGGCTCCGGCTCGGGGCGCCTCGCTGGGGTCGGCCGCCGCTATTGTTGTCGAGGCTGCGGACAGTCTCGGTGGCCGGCGTTCCCGAGGTCCCGAGCCGCGAGGACAGGATTCCGCAGGTTCGACAGAAGGCAGATCAGATGCACTTCCCAACGCAAGGAGTCCGGAGCGAGAGCCGTCTCAACTTTTCCGCGGCGCTCGGGAGTGTGCGCGTTCCGAGCTCCCGGCGTGTGTGTGTGCGAGCGAGACGCGCTCGGAGAGAGTGACTGAGTGAGCGTGTGCGCCGCAGCGATCCCGGCCAGTGCACTCCTCCTTCTCCTTTTCCTCCACCTCCTCCGCCTCCCGGTGACTCACGCTGTATACACACACACTCACAGGCCGGGCTGTGTAAACAGTTGGGAAGCCGGGTTGTGCAATGAGGTGGCTGCGACGACTCGGGCCTTGCCGCCAGCGAGCAATCACCAGAGCGGAGGGGGAGGCGGGGGGGGTGGGGGGGAGCAGAGGTGGAGCTGGGTCCGCGGGGGCGCTAGGGGTGGCCCCAGCGCTGGGGATGCTCCGGGCAGCGCGCGCTCCAGCGCAGGTGGTGCGTCCGGAGCCGGCTGGGGCGCGCGCACACACCCCCGGGGCTGGGCTGGGCAGGAGGCGGCGCGCGCCCCCGGGCGGGCCTGGAGCTCAGCTACCGAAGCCGGAGGAGGGAGGCGGGGGAAAGTTCCCGTGACGTCAGGGTCCCGGGGAAGTGGGCGGGAGGGGCGGGGCTGCGGGAGGCGAAGTGGCCGGTGATTGGTGCGCGCTGCCATTCACACCTAGCACAATGGTCTGCGGGCACGCGCACCGCCGTTCTCCGCACCCCCGCTCGCTGTCGCCCCGCCGTTAAGCCTTTGGCCACGGGGATCCCCCCTCACCGCCCCGCGCCTAGGAACCTCCGGTTGGAGCCGTGGGCGCCGCTGAGGTCGGGTGCAGCGGGAGGAAGGGAGGATAGGAAAGGTGTTGAATTCCAGAACCAGTCATTCACCCCCACGCGGTAGTTCCGGGGAAGACCTGTGCGTGGTAGTGGATGTGGCTTTTTTTTTTTCCCTTTTCCTGCCCCCCCTCCCAGTTCTAATCCTCAGCGTCTGTTCGCTTCCACAAATAGAACCTTCTGTTGGATGAAATAAAAGCAAACACTAGGCCTTCTGCGCTGCCTCCACCTCCACGCCCCTCCCGCGCCTGCCATCCGCCCGGATTGAACGGAAATAGCTTCTCCAGGCTCCCTAGCCGCCCCTTCGCGGTGACTCGCAGAAAGAGCTTCCTGAGCCGCGGCCAGTGGGAAACAAAGGATGTGGGGAGCGGACGGAAGGGGCCCACGTGGCCGCCGCCCGGTTCCTGCCCCCTCCCCAGCCTCCACAGCAGAGCCTGGGGCCCGGCGCCAGTCCCGGTTCTGTGGTGGGCGGGTAGGGGAGTGGAAGTCATTCTGGTCACAGACAATGATACTGCCTACACTAGGGCAACCCTGCCAGGTCGTATGCGTGCATTCGTGCAGTGTGGTTTGGGTGAGCATGAAACGTGTGCCAGACTCTGCACAAAGCTCCGAGGGGGTGGGGGGTGGGGGGACACACACCTTATCTGTCATTTTCTTTAAAGAGAGAACCAGGTCAATTTGGAGTCCTTGCGTTTCTTCTGCTAAATACTTAATTTTCTAAAACCAGGTCCAAGACCCAAGGATAAATCCTTTTCCATATTAAGTTTCCATTCATTCAACAAACACTAATTAAGCATCAACTAAGAGCTGGACGCTGAGGATTAAGAGATGAAAATTAAAATGATGCTAATAGCTAACATTACTGAGGTCCGTAATGTGTTAGGCACTGTTCTTAGCACTTTACACAGATTACTTCACTTGGTATTACAACTTCACTGTGGGGTTTTGTGTTTTGTGTTTTTCTGCCCCATTTTCCAGGGGAAGAGGCCTGCAAAGAATTAGTTACTTACTGTGGTCAAGTCCCTAGTTAAGTGGTGGCACTTCAAGCTGGTAAGCACCAGTGGGGGACTCAAAGGAGAGATTATGATTTGCCGGGAGAAAAGAGGAAGGACTCCATCTAGGAAGCATTTGACCTGGGGGACGTGGGGGATGGTGAGATGGTTGCTGAGGGGGAGGTATAATGGTGGGTGGCTAGGCTAGACCAGGTAGGGATGTTGGCTCAGAGGCCTGAGTGGCTGCAAGGGAAGCAGGGAGCTGAGCCTGCAGAAGTCCTTTGGGAAAATGTAAAGGGCTCCGATGCCATGCTGAATTGGTTGCACTCAGTCCTATGGCCAGGAGAGAGCCCACCTGAGGTGTTTGGTCTTAAAAGATTCTTTTGGCCTGACTGGCGCGGCTCAGTGGTTGAGCGTAGACTTATGAACCAGAAAGTCATGGTTGGATTCCTAGTCAGGGCACATGCCTGGGTTTCTGGCTTGATCCCCAGTGGGGGGCGTGCAAGAGGCAGCCAATTGGTGATTCCCATCATTGATGCTTCTCTCTCTCTCTTCCCCTCCCTTCCTCTCTGAAATCAATAAAAATATATATTTTTAAAATGTTTATTTGTGCGAGTCTTTAGATCCACAGAACGGCCAGCTTTGAATCTGTACTTGGACGGCAAACTTAGCATGGTCCATCAGTGTCTTCCTCCGGTGTGCGCCTCCTTCACTGCCTCCCCTGAGGGGCAGCACCGCCACACACTCCAGGCGCCAGAATCCCTGACAGTCATTTCCCGCTGAAGCCACCCTTTTCCCGTGCCCCAGCGCCACTGGGTCCCGGGGTCCTCCTTAGACGGTTTGCTGTCAGAGCCATCCCTGCGCAGCTCCCTGGGGCTGCTGCTTGCAAACTGTTTCCCATGTTCAGCAGGAGGCCCTGGAGGGAGATGGCTGGGTGGGAGGAAGAGAGGATTGTGGCTACTTATTCCTTTCTCTCTCTGCTTGGGACTGGCTACACCTCCTCTGTGGCTCCAGGCCCCTAGAAGTCCCCTTTGTGTAGCTGTTACCATGTGCTGTGAGATTCCCCCTCCAGAACTGGAGAATTTAGTCCACCCAAGGCTGGGTGCCTCTGGGGAGCCTTTTCTGGACATTGTCTTGACTGAGAAGAGCTACCTTGTTCATGGTCACACTCCCTTTCCAGGAGGTTACACCAATGACTGGTGATTATGAAGGTCTGGCCTCCTTGCTACAACTTGGGCTGATTCTGAAGGGCGCCTCTGCTTCAGACCAGCTGTGTAAAGAGTTCCCATTGAATTCTTCCCATTGAACTACCTGGCCTGGTTTTCCTGACTGATACAAACCTTGCACATTCCCCATGCCTCTCCACTCTCATGAGCTTAGCTTAGGACCTTCTGGGTTTTTGCATAAGCTCCTAACTGGGTCACTCCTTCATCCCTTCAACATACACTGAGCATCTCATCTGCCAGTGCACCTACTAGATGCTGGAGGTGCAATGGTGCACAAGACAAAACGTGCCCTTTATCTCCTCCATCTGGGCCCCACACAGCTGTCAGAGTATGTTTTCTAAAATTTGAACTTGATCACATCAGGCCCTGGCCTCAAACCTTGCAGGGACCTTCGGATGAAATCCAGCCACCACAGTGTGGAAAAATAGGCCCTCTTTCCTGGCCCCCGCTTCCCTTCCGGGCCTCACCTTCCTTGTTTTCTCACTTCCCTACCTATGTCAGCTCCTGGTAGGGCCCTAAACACAATGTGCCAATTCACACTGCTGTGCTTTTGCTTGTGCTGTTCCCTCCCACTGGAATTCCCTCGCCTCTCCCTGCCAATCTAATGAACTCCTATTCATCCTTCAAAACACCACCCAGATTTTCCCAGCACAGAAGTTAGAGAGGTAAATGTCCTCCCAGGCGGGGTTGAGTCCTGTTTTTGTCATGGCACTTTCTACTCAACCGTTTTCACAGAGAGGAGGGGCCATGTCTCATTTAGCCCGGTGTTGGTTATGAAGGGGGGAGGGAGGGGTTAGTAAGTGTCAACCAAGTAAATGTATTCAAGGACAGAGGGTCACCCACAGGGAAGGTGATGGGATGCAAGTTGCTGGGGAAAGAAGGGGCTTGAGCTTTGAGGGTTTCCAGCCCAGACGCCTGTGAGGATGGACGGGTACCCTTAGCAGGGCCTGAGCAGGTCAGCCAAGGGGACAAGTGAGCTAAAATTATCTTGATTTCATTGCTGGGGCTTTCCCTGCTGGCAAAGTCTGGACTGAACTTCCATCAGACATTTTGGACACTGATATGAAGAAGCTAATTGCTCTTTATGGATCTCAGATGTCTCCCCTGTGAAATGGACATAATAAAGTCCTGCTTTTCCTCCTTTTCGAGGTTCTTCTGAAAGCAAATAGGTAGAGACGTGAAAAGTATTTTTGAGTTATCTACCTCTACACAAATGTGATCGAGGGTATGCCTTGATTTTGAACTATGCTCATTTAGTCAACAAATAGTCATGATAGGCTTAAATATGCTGAACTGAAAAAGACCTTCACTGTGAAAATCCAAGTTGACAAATACAAATATATAAATAAATAGGATGTTAATCAGGAAGTAATTCTTCCCAGATTAAAAGAGTTCTTAGCCCTAACCGGTTTGGCTCAGTGGATAGAGCGTTGGCCTGTGGACTGAAGGGTCCCAGGTTCGATTCTGGTCAAGGGCATGTAGCTCGGTTGTGGGCACATCCCCAGGAGGGGGTGTGCAGGAGGCAGCTGATCGATGTTTCTCTCTCATCATCGATGTTTCTAACTCTCTATCCCTCTCCCTTCCTCTCTGAAATCAATAAAGATATATTTTTTTAAAAAAGAGTTCTTAGCTTTATTGGGAGCATCTACCACGTGATGCCATTAGCAAGCTCCTTTCGTTCATTTAGGAAGTGGCTTGGTAAAAATGTGGGAACCTTGAGAGCAAGAATCACAGCTGATTGTGTGTGTACGTGTGTGTGTACATGTGTACGTGTGTGTGTGTCCTCTAGCCTCGGCATAATTCTGAGCTCACACCTGATGTGTAATACATGTTGAACTGGGGAAAAACATTGATTTATCTCCAACTTTTCAGGAATCACATGTTGCGTAATATGGGGAAACCTGTATTGATTTTTCTGGATAAGGTTGGGCCACTGATGAGCTCGGACTTGATTCTTTTTTATTCACGCCCAGGTAGGTTCTGAGTCTTCCCGCTTCTAAATGCTGGGGAATTCTCAACCAGGGAGCCAGCAGGGCTCCTGTTTCCGCCTCTCTCCTTCACGGTACACGAGGCTTCACAGCCACACCGCGTGCCTTATGCTCCCTGCCCCTAAATTCTAAACGAATGAGCAGCAGCAACAAAACTGGGACATATCTAAGAAAGACAATATTAGTGTTTAAGACAAGGTTCCAAGAACTGGAGAAGAAATGAAAATTGACTAAGTTCCTTCCTTATGCTAGACCCTGAGCTATTCTCTTGTTTAATGTTCAAGATCATCTCACCAAGTAGTTATCACCATCCTTTTACAGATTCACCAGAAGGATCAAGAGAAGTAGATCAGCTTGCCTAAGATCACACAGTGGGAAGATGGCAAAGTTAGAATTGGAACCCTGCTCAGACTAACCCCTAACCTTGCTCCTTCTACATCCAACTGCCAATGAAGAGGAATTCTATTGCAACATTTCTCTTATTTTATTTAATATATTTTTTATTGATTTCAGAGAGGAATAGAGAGGGAGAGAGAGAGAGATAGAAACATCAATGATGAGAGAGAATCACTGTTTGGCTGCCTCTTGCACACCCCCTACTGGGGATCAAGCCTGCAACCCAAGCATGTGCCCTGACCGGGAATGGAACGGTGACCTCCACTGAGCCGCACCGGCCGGACTTCTCTTATTTTATTCTAAGTGCACACACAAGACGCCTCAGACCCTTGCGGCCTCCTCCTAAGCTCTGTGGGGGCCTGGACAAGAGTACAAACCAGAGTCTGTGATCCGATGCCTAGTCTCTCTCCTGGCCGGTTCAGCCATTGCCTCCAGGGCACGTTCTAGACATCCCAGCCAACACATCCCAGCTCTTCTGGGTCTGTCACCTGGAAGGCCTGCCTGTGGCCTCTCCAGCACAGGAGATGAAGTTCTTCCTTGGCCTCCGGGTGACAGACCCAGCGGAGCCTGTCCTGCCCAGACCCCAGGCAGGAGCACGAGGCAGCTACCTTGGGAGGAGTCCTCTGCCTCAGCCTTCCACGCCTTCCTGGCTGAGGCCCCAGACCTCACGGTGCTGACCAGAGCACCCCGCTGCGCCCCTTTGGAGTTCCTGGCCCACAGGAGTGTTTACCCCTGTGTTTGGGGGTGACTGGTTACATAGCAATAGATGACTGCAACATGCTGGAACTATTCTGGATACATTAGGGGGTGTGGCAGGTAGGGTGTGCCAGGCTGTAGGACACCTGGGGACGGTACCACCCCAAGCCACAGTGGGCAGAGGGCTCGGTCAGTTGAATGCAGGCCGAGGGCCCTGCTTCCCTGCTGCTGGGATCAGTGCGAGCTGAGTGGACAGAAAAGGAGGCATTTCCTTCCTTCCTTTCTTTCTTTTACAATTAATTTATTATTTAAAATTTTGTTATTGAATTTATTGGGGTGACATTGGTGTAGCTACTGCGGAAAGCGTTATAGAGTTACTGCAAAAAATTAAAAATGGAACTGCCTTATCACCCAGCCATTCCACTTCTGGGAATATAATAAAAAAAAAAAAGAGCACACACACACAAAACACCAATTCAAAAGAATATGTGCACCCCTGCGCTCCCTGCTGCACAATTTGCAATAGCCAAGATCTGGAAGCAGCCCAAGCGCCCATCGGTAGATGAGTGGATAAAAAGCTGTGGTCCATCTACGCCATGGAATACTACTCGGCAGTAAAAAAAGAAGGAAGTCCTAGCTTTTGCGACAGCAGGGATGGACCTAGAAAAGGCGTTTTCTAAACACTCACACAGGTGCCCTGTAAACTTGTTGATCATCTCTCAGGACTTGGGGAGGCCCCCGGGTCAGCCCTCACTGGCTCTGCCTCATCAGTGAGTCATCTTGACACATAAGCATCGATCTACATATCTACATTTATATTCACACACACACATATCCTACAGGCTGCCTTTTTCCTTTGCTTATTAAAAAAAAGTCCCCACCCTACCACCCCCTGACCTGACGTCTGCAGGCTATGTTGAATGAATTCATCTTGCCTCTCCAAACATGCCATTTTCCTGGACTCAGCTGAACTAGGCTGCGGTGGCAGCTCGCCAAGCATACCTCCCTTTGCTCTCAAAGGCAGCCTGGCCCCATGCAAGGGGCTATTTGGTTTCTGGGATTTTCATAAAACAACAACAACAAAAAACTCTAGGCCTGTGGCTTTTCTGCCGTATTTCTGGGGAAGGCTGCAGACAGTGACCTGAACGGTGAAGTGGGCTGGGGGCAAACCACAGTGGGTCGGGTCGCCAATTGTTTGTGGCATCTCCACTGTCCCTTCTTGGGAATTGCAGGGGGCGGGAGGGCAGATCCCTCAGCACCCCGGGGCTCCGGCTTCTGGCTCCCAGCTCTCCCTGGAGGGCTGGTCTCCACTGGTCTGAGTAACTGGCAGCTGCAGGCTCAGCAGGGGCAGCTCTTGGGGTTTGTAGAATTTATAACTCACTTTACACAAACCTGGGAGACAAGAATCTGAGGCAGTTGTCCACGTAGCCAGTTTTCAGACAGCCTCCTCCCCGGAGAAGGGGAAGGGGACCCGCCTCTGCTGAACAGCCACTCTGTCGCTCACTGAGCTTTGCATACTTTATCTCACTTATCCTCGCAACAGACCTACAAGTCAATATCTTCTCTGTTTGCCAACTGAGGAAACAGAGGCCCAGGGAAGCTAATTAATTTGCCTAAAGTCACACTGTTAGAAAGACTGAGTCAGGATTCGAACTCAAGGTCTGCCCACCTCAAGTCACTTCCCTCATCCCTTCTCTGCCTCCTTCCCGGCTTGCTCCCACTCTGGCTCCCTCTCTCCCACTCACTCTCTTCATCCCCCTCTGTAGGAAACTATAGAGCAGCGGTTCTCAACCTGTGGGTCGCGACCCCTTTGGCGGTCGAACAACCCTTTCACAGGGGTCGCCTAAGACCATCCTGCATATCAGATATTTACATTACGATTCACAACAGTAGCAACATTACAGTTATGAAGTAGAAACGAAAATAATGTTATGGTTGGGTCACAACATGAGGAACTGTATTTAAAGGGCCAGAAGGTTGAGAACCACTGTTATAGAGTATCTCTGCTAACCTATGGGGTGAGACTACGTCTGGCCTCCCCTGTGGGTTTGAGAGAGGGCTTACCTAGCTCATGCAAAACATGATTCAACTCCCCAAAACTTGTTCTCAGACCTTCGGGGAGTGCTCCATTTTGTGCATTGGGATGAACCTGAACTGGGACTCTGGGAGGATCTTGGTCCTTGGCCAGAGTCATTGGACATTCAATGGGTATTTACTGAGCTCCTACTATGTGCCAAGCTTCGTGTTAGACACCTGAAGCAGAGAGCAGCCCTGTCCTCAGCGAGCTCCCAGCGGAGTGGGAGGAAGGCAGCGAACGGAGCACTGTAGCATGAGCAGAATGGAGTAGATACTAGAGGAGGAACACACTGGAGGGAGAGGTCATTTCTGTGGAAAGCCCCTTATGGACAGGCTCTGGAACCTGACGTTGAACTTGTGGAGTGTGGAGATTCACCTGACCTGGTTCCTGCACCTTGACAGAGTGAGAATTACGACGATCAAGGCAGTCGGCAGACCCGGGTGAATGTATCCGCAGATCCATGAACAGTCAAGTCACTCTGCCGAGGCTGTTTGCAGATATGGCCTTTAAAGAGGTCAGTAAGTTAAAATGAGGTCATGTGGGTGGGCCCTCATCCAATGTGACTGGTGTCCTTGTAAGAGGAGATTGGGACACAGGTAGCACCCATTCCAAGGAATGACCATGTGAGCACATGGTGGCCATCTACAGGCCAAGGAGAGAGGCCTTGAAAGAAAGGAAACCTGCCCACACCTTGAACTTGGACTTGATCTGAAGCACCCACATGAGGTCACGGGATCGGGAAGGAATGCACACAGGCCTCCAGACTGTGACAAAATAAGTTGTTTAGCCGCTTGGTCTGTGGCGTTTATTATGGTAGCCCGAGCTAGCTGGTGCAGGTGGCAATTGGTCCACCCCTGCGGTGCAGTCAGAGGGGCACACAGCTGCATGGGAGAGGGAAGTCGGGGTCTGGCAGTGGTGACAATGACAGAGGCACAGTCACCGATCACCCCACGGTGCTGCTTGATGCTTCTCCTCTGACCACCTCTCTTTCTGTTCAGACGAGCCCCCTTGCTCTCTCTCCAAACAACACCAGGACAATGTTTCGTTAGATTTCTGCTCCCCACATTACCTTCACACTCCCCAAGTTACTCCAGTTCACCTTGCTGGGCGATTGGGGGACTCCTCCAGCTCTTCTCTCACATCTCACACCGGTATGGCTGGCCCCCTGGTTTCCTCCTTGAACTTCGACAACCTCATTTCCAAGTTCATAGGAATAGTGGGAGGCCAGCATGTTTAACAATCCGTTTGGGGTTGTAGGATTTGCCGATTTCCATGGTGTAAATACTCCCGCCATGGTCCATTCTAAAATGCCCCCATGAGGTCCCGGAGTGCAGCATCGGAGAGAGATGCACACGTTGCAGCCAGGACACTGCTGCTCAGCAGGCACCGCCCGTGGCCTTCAGGGATGACACATCACCTTCCTGTCCTCTGAGAGTCCGAGTCCCCGATGTTTGTAGGAACATTGTTTATGGGGTAGGAGAGGGTTAACAATGTCTTAGGAGCCCCCGGTGGGAACCTGGGAAAAACCAGAGCATGGGAAAATCCCGAGGGTGCCCCGTTCTGGAAGCACCCCTCCCTCACTGTTCCCAGGCTGAGAGGATAAAGGCCACCCTAGAGAATGAAGTGGACCTAGGACTCAGCCAGGCCCAGGGGGTGAGGACTCTCACTGCCATCCCCAGGGAGGCTCCCTCCCCCCATTCACCTCCTACAATCGCTTCCTCTGTTCCCGGGGCTCTGCTTCCCTCGGGGTCCCATCCAGCAAGAGCCGTGATAAAGGCCACCATTGATGAGCTCTTCCTCTGTGCCAGGCACTGGGCTGGGTCCTCTAGATCCATTTTCTCACCGAATTCACCCCACAGCCCATGGACATGGTGGGTGTAGTTCCGTCCCAAAGATGAGGTTCACAGAGGTCAGAGGAACGGTCTCAAGGTCATGGCAGCAGGGCCGTGGTGACTGAAGCTGTGGATTTCCCATGGTGCTTCTGGGGTCAAGCAGGCCAGACTGAGTGGCAGGGTAATAACAAGGACGATCGTGGTGAGTACTTACTGCGGGCCTGACTTTAACGAGGGCACATGCGCACACTGACCTCCCTGTGAGATGGGGCTAAGCTGTGACCGGGTCTGCAATGACCGTGTGCAACTGGCCCCTAGCGACGGCTGATTCCTAGCAGGGCTGTGAGCTCCTTGGGCTGGGGTTAGGGTTGCTGGCCAATCCATTCATGCCCGCCCCCTCCTCAGTCTGGCTTTGGCTTCCTGGCTCTCTTCATAACCGCCCAGAGGACTAGCCCTTTGCCGGGGCTGGGTGGGAGAGACCCACGCTCCGCTGTTCCTGCCACAGGCCCCGTCTGGGCCGTGGGAGAGGAAGTATCTGCATCCTTCCCCTCAGTGCCCATCCTCCCGTTGGCTGAGCCAGCACCTGGGCGGGGAAGAGGGTAGAATGGGGCTATTCAGAGAGCTTTCCTGATGCAATAACTGATTGCAAAACCCTCGCATCCCTGAGCATTTTGTGGAGGGTGGTAGTTTTGAACAGCAGCAGGAAGCCCCAAACTTACCCAGCCCCCAGAACAGGGCCCTGCAGGTCAAAGGCTAGTCGGGAGGAGCGGCTACCCCGAGGTGGGTGCTAGGAAAACAACAGAAACGCCAGCGACCACCGAGCTGGGGCTCACACCCCTAATCGCCTTTGATCAACAGTCCTCTCAGGTGGGAGGGGCAAACCCAGGTCTCCGCTTACAGAGGAGAGTGCTCACCTGCTCAAGGTCACTGAAGGAGTCAACAGCAGCAATGAGACTGAAATCTGACCTTCACACTGAGGTCGGGTGGGCGTTCTCCACAGTGGGGGTCTGCACTGGGGGGAGGGGCGATGGGGGATGCTGTCCAGAGGGGCTGGAAGCAAGCAGATTTTTTTTTTTTAAGAAGAAGGATAAAAACCTGTAGCGGGATTGATTCAAGTGCAAATCATGGCTCTGCAGCATCAGGCAAGTCACTTAACCTCTCTGTGTCTCACTGTCCTCTGCAGTGAGACAGGGTTATTATGGTCACCAGTTTGAGCTCTGGAGTGGGAATGCCTGGATTTAAATCCTGGCTGCTCTACTTACAGTCTGTGTGACTTTGGACACGTCACTTAACCTCTCTGTGCTCAGTTTTCTTGTTTGTCAAGTGCATATTTTAAAATCCACCTACAGGCTTGCTGTGAGGATTTTCTTAGCTAATACAAGTAAGGCTCTTCGCACGAGCCCGGGTTATGGTGAGCAGTCAATAAATATCAACTGCTCGTATCTGCAAAATGAAGGAAAAAGAGCTTTTGGAGATTAATGAAGATAGCACATTCCTGGTGTGTGTGTGTGTGTGTGTGTGTGTGTGAGGAAGTGCAGGAGGGTTCTCCACAGACTGAACTGGAACCTTCTAGAAAGGAGGAAGGAACAGAAGGCTGGCCTGAAACAACTACCTGGCCTTCACCTATGTGCTCCACGGCCTCTTCCCTGTGAGTCAAGCGCCACTTCCTTCCAGCCACTCCTCATTCCCAGCAGCCATTCCCTTGGGAGAACTACCTCAAGCTGGAAATCTTGGCCAGGGCAGTGAAAGGGCAGAAATGTAAATACATGGGCCTCGGCGTTTTGTAACAGCCATGAGTCACTTCTCCACATAGAAACCACGGCGAGGGGACGAGAGCGCCAGTCTTATCAGCGAGGCCGGACTTGGTGGTCTCCACCCGGGGCCCTCCCCAGCTCCCTCCACCAGAACCATGATCTCTGGGTGTCTGTGCCAAAGGCATGTCATGGTTCAGAAGAGGAAACCGAACACGACTGGACCCAGGTCTCAGTTCCCCTCATCAAACATCGCTTCTGCCTTTTGTTGTTGTTGTTGTTAATCCTCAATTGAGGATATTTTTTCCATTGATTCTTAGAGAAAGTGGAAGGGATGGAGGGAGGGGGAGAGACAGAGAGAGAGAGAGAGAGAGAGAGAGAGAGAGAGAGAAAGAGAGAAACGTCGATGTGAGAGAGACACAGTGATTGGTTGCCTCCCACCTGCACCTCGACCAGGGCCAGGGATCAAACCCACAACCCAAGTACGTGCCTTGACCAGGAATCAAACCCAAGACCCTCTGGTGGGAGAGCTGACACTCTAACCACTGAGCACACCGGTCAGGGCATGTCTTCTCAATTCTTGGCTACCTGGACCCTTTCCCAGCTGCCTCCAAGGCCTGGCAACTTGCCATATATTAGTTCTACAGTTTATAAGTAACAGAAATTACAGTATTATAATCAACTAGAGGCCCAGTGCATGAAACTTGTGCACTGGGAGGGAGGGGGGTTCCTTCAGGCTGGCCTGTGCCCTCTCATAGTCTGGGAGCCCCTGACTGATTGCCCCAAAGAGGATCGCCCCTGCAGAGAAAGGCCCCGCCCACCCGCCACTGCCCGCCGGTCAGTGGCCTGGGCCTCCCTCTGCAGGGCGATCATGGGGCAATGGCTGGGCCCCCAACCAATCGCATTGCACCCGCCTTGGCTGGCTTGGAGCCAGTGGGTGTCATAGTGTGGTCGTCTGAACGGCCGTTCTGCTGTTCGGCTGTATGGTCGATTTGCATATTACACTTTTATTATTATAGATGGGGGCTTGTTTGCTCACATAAAAAGAAATTCAAACGTGAACAGGAGTGGTTGGTATTTTGGCAGTACCTGTTGACGACGCGGGCTTGGAGGACGATGATGCCAGCAGTCTCAGCCTTTAAGTGGGCAGGGGGGCGGGTGTCAGAGGGGGCTGCTGTGGAGCCCAAGGACTCAGGGACCTTCCATCGCCTCCCCTACTACATGTTGGGAAATAGAGAGTTTCCAAGTCCCGATGATTCCGTTTGCTGCTGCTTCCAGAGGCTTCTTTTTCTTTTCTTTTTTTTAAAATATATTTTATTGATTTTTTACAGAGAGGAAGGGAGAGAGATAGAGAGTTAGAAACATCAATGAGAGAGAAACATCGATCAGCTGCCTCCTGCACATCTCCTACTGGGGATGTGCCTACAACCAAGGTACATGCCCTTGACCGGAATCGAACCTGGGACCCTTCAGTCCGCAGGCCAACGCTCTATCCACTGACCCAAACCGGTTTCAGCTCCAGAGACTTCTTTGGGGAGGAAGGGACACCTAAGGACAACCCTGAAGGCTGGGTGGGCTTGCCAGGAGTGGGAGGGAAAGTCCCAGGAGAGGAGAGCACAAAACCCAGAGTCAGGATGGCGTAGGGACTCCGGGGACAGTTCCCATGATTATGAGCAGGTTTTGGCTTTCTTTTTTTCTTCTGTCACTTCATTGAGATTGAATCTAGAACTCAGTTTTGCCACCAATATTAGAGAAGGAAGGATCAGCAGTCAGCCCACGTGCTGCCACTGGGGCAGATGCTTCATTCTAAGCCTCAGTTCTTCTTCCATACAATGGGCTTGTGGCCGAGTTGTCCAAATGATGGAATGAGAAGTGGACATCAGTTTTCAACAAACATTTTTGATTGAACTGCTCACAAAGGTACCCTGCCCACCTTTGTGCCAAGGGTACCTCATCTCTTTCTTTCTCAGCATCCTCAGCCTCCTGTTAGGAGCAGGGGACCCCAAGGTAGATTGAGGCATCTCCCATCCTCACCAAAATACACATTCTGGCCTGGCCAGCGTGGCTCAGTGGTTGAGTGTCGACCTATGAACCAGGAGGTCAGGGTTCAATTCCCAGTCAGGGCACATGTCCAGGTTGCGGGCTTGATCCCCAGTGTGGGGCGTGCAGGAGGCAGCTGATCCATCATTCTCTCTCATCACTGATGTTTCTATCTCTCTTCCTCCCTCTCCCTTCCTCTCTGAAATCAATAAAAATACATTTAAAAAGAAAAACACCTTCTGCGGTGAGGTTCAGCTCTCACCGCCCCAGAGATGGTGTCCCCAGAAGGGTGAGCGACTCCAGCAGGACTAGCGGTTGGGGTGCGTCAGTGGATGTGGGGAGACTTTGGACAGCTGGGTGGACAGATGGGCTCTCCCACACCTGACCTTTGGGGGCTGGAGCAGCAGTTTCTCTGGGGAAGGCTCCTTCTCCCTTGCCTTCTGGCCAGAGCGTGGTGTCCACTGGCCTGGCCGTTTCACATCCCCTCGGCGGGTTCATCCCGACCAGGGCAGTTCCGGGAGGCCAGAGCAGCCCTTGTTCCCACTGTGTCCCCTGAACTTGAGGAGTGGCCAGATTTTGGAGAAAGCATTGATTGCATTCCCAGAGGTCCCTAGGCCACCTGGTGACATTCCACATCTGCAAGTCACCTCTCTTCATCACTGTCATCATCATCATCGTCATCTGCACCATCATCAGCATGGCCTTCCTGTCCTGAGCCCCCTCCAGCAGCACTCAGACCCCACAAAGCCTGGGAGAGAGCTCCCGCTCTCTCACTGCTGAGCAGTGTCTGAGGGGTGAAGCTAAGCTGCAAGGTCGTACCACAGGTTAAGCTAAACTGTCAGGTCACACAGCAGATTAAGCTAAACTGCCAAGGTCACACAGCAGGTGAAGCTAAGCAGCCAAGGTCACACAGCAGGTTAAGTTAAGCAGCCAAGGTCACAGAGCAGGTGAAGCTAAGCTGTCAAGGTCACACAGCAGGTTAAGTTAAGCAGCCAAGGTCACAGAGCCGGTTAAGCTAAGCTGCCAGGGTCGCAGGGAGTCAGAACTTCCCTGTGGAATCAGACTCCATCACACTGGCCTTCAGTCCTGGCGGTGACCCCGCCCTGTTGCCTAGAGCCAGGATATGGGGTCTGAACTCGCACTTCCCGAGGAGGGGCAGAGGGGCGGAGGGGAGGCCAGCCTTTTCTGGAACAGCCCTGAGGGTGACTCAGAGAGGCCCTTTGCCATCCTCTCTCTGTGAACACTGGGTCGATTGTGGACCATTGTTGTTCTGCACAAGAATAAGTGTGAGTAACTGGAATGGAGAGGCTGGGAAGGGGCAGTTCCTGGGTAGAGGCGGTGGGGGGGGAGTGGTTCTTGGGAACAGGAGGTGTCCCTTACTCAGGAAAGCTCTGCCTCGTGCCAGACTCGAGGGAGACAGCACAAAAGCAGGAGCCAGGCAGAGCGATTCCAAAGCCTGCGGGCCTGGGGGAAGTTTGACATCACGTCTGTGGGCAGAGGAGGGACCTGGGAAAGTGAGGAGGTTGCCGGGCAGGGTGGAGAGACAGGTGTGATGGAGACCACAGGCCCTGGGGCAGAGGAGTGCCGCAGGGGCAGGTGATGGGCTGCATTGGGGGCAGGAGGGGATGCGTCCAGATTTATAGATGCTGTCCCCACGCTGCCAACCTGCTCCCCAGGGCAGAACACACTGTGAGGGCCATTTGCTGAGAGTGGGGAACTTGACCAAGTTGGGCACCCTCTACGGGCACAGACAACACAGATATCCAGGGCAGCACAGCTCAGAGCAAAGCCAGAAGGAGGGAGGGATTGGCTCCATGGGGTGGCCAAGTGCTACTTCCCAGAACATTTACCAGAATGCTCGCAAGCCCCGGAAATGTGCTGGTCCAAATCGAGGGGGACTAACTAGTAAAATGCACATTACCTGAAAATAAAATAAAATGGTTTTTATTGATTTTTAGAGAGGGAAGGAGAGGGATAGAGAGATAGAAACATCGATGGGAGAGAAACATCCATTGGCTGCCTCCTGCATGCCCCCTACTGGGGATCGAGCCTGCAACCCGGGCGTGTGCCCTGACCAGAATTGAACCGTGACCTCTTGGTTCATGGGTCGATGCTCCACCGCTGAGCCACACCGGCTGGGCTCTCCCTGGCTTCTTTGAACTCTTTCAGCGCCATGGCTCCTGGACAGTTGAAAATCACACACGTGCCGGTCCCCATGGCTTGTGTTACATTTCCATTGGACGAGGCTGGCCAGGTTTGACTCCTCCAGCTTGGGTTAGAAGGTGAGATGACAGCCTGGCCTCATTCACAGGTCCTCCCCGAACCACGCCGACACACAGTGACTGAAACAGCCAGGATTGATGCTGCTGACAGTCGTGTGAGTCAGCAGTCTGAGCCAGGCTCCGCTGGGCTATTCTTCTGCCTTTCTCAGCTGGTCATGCTCCGTGTCCGTGGTCAGCTGGGCGGCTCTGACTCATAGGATTGGCTGGCTGTTGCCAGGGTGACAGAGAAACTGGGCCAGTGCCCCTCATCATCAGTCCAAGGTGCTAAAAGCTGGCGAATACTAGTAGAAGGTCAGACGCCCTGAAGGCCTGGGCTCAGAGTCCACCCAGTGCCACTCCTGTCACACCCATTGTCCGAAGTGAGTGGGGTTTGCAGGCCGGCAGACAGACGCCGCCTCCTTCGTGAGAAGTGCTGCAAGAACTGTGGCATTTTTGCAACCTGCTTGTGCCAGCCGAGTGGCCCCAAACAGAGAAAAAAAATGGGCCTCGCTCCCAATCCTGCCCTTGGTCAGGGCCTCACTATGACTGTCATGGGCTCCGGGCAGTTTTGCCTGCACGGCCCCTCCCTCCATAAAATGAATAAATGAATGAAATGAAAACTGTTTTGTAGCTACATTGGTATAAGGATGAATGTGATCTAGGCTGGATTCGTTATTACATGCTCATTATTATCAAATCCATTTCTTCTTCTGATTTTAAAAGACATGAAAGCTGAACCACTGCCGTGGGCCCCTGTATCACGGGCACTAGGCCTTGTGCCGAGTGTGCCGACTGGAGAAGTCGGTTCTGCTCTTTGGGGCTCCGCGGGCACAAGGGCACCAGGCCCGAGGGGCTCAGAGTGCCAGCCGTTGCTCAGCCTCTTGGGAGTTATTCAGGCGGGTGGTGGGGGGGGGGGGGGGAAGGCAGGCATCCTCTGAACTACTGACATATTTCCCCAACTCACTGTGTTTCGAACACCCTCTAAGCACGTCCGTACTTGGTCCTTCCTTAGTTGAGGGAGGAGCCGTGGCTGGGCTCCCAGGGAAGCTCCTGGGGCAGGTGAAGCCAGGAAGCGAGTTCAGGCTTCCAGGGGTGAGAGCCTCTCGGACCCTCCCGTTCCCAGATCACTTACGGGCTGGGAAGGGCTCCCCCCTGCCGCCCCCCCCCCCCCCCCCCCCCCCGCCTCCGAGCCCCACACCTGCCCTCTGAGCTGAGCCAGGCAGATGGTTCTACCCACCTTTTCAGACGCAGACACTGAGCTCCGAGAGGAAAATTACTTGCCCAGTTAGTGGGAGGTCCGCCAGGGGCCCAGGTTCTGTGATAGGCACGTTGGGCCGGTCCCCGACCCCCATCCAATCCCAATGGCAGGACCTGGTGGTAACGAGGATGGCCAGCGGCCTCACAACCGAAGCTTCCCGTGACACCTGACCGAGGACAGGCCTTGGCCGAGGGACGTGGGAGAGGAGGGTCCCTGAGGGGCGGTGAGCTTGGCCACCTGAGTTGGGGTGGGGGGCTGCGTGGCTCTTTTGGGTCCTGAGGGAATAACTCCCGCAGCTCTTCCCACTCACAGCTTGCTCTCCGCTCCTTCCGTGTGCGCACACTGGTCTGCTGTTTCTAACGATGTTATGTCATCACTATTTATATGGAGACCACACAGGAAAGACTCAGCTTCGACGCCCATGGCCCTGCTTCTCCCGCAGCCTTCCAGCGAGGTGGCTGATTTGACCTCTCTGTGACTCAGTTTCCCGAGTTTGAAATGAGCCCGGGAGCACCCGTTTTGGGGTTGGTTCCTCCGTGGGGATTAACTGAGGGACAATGTGGGGAATTTCCAGCCCATCGTTCAAAGGCCTGCGCTGGGCCTGGAGGTCTCCAGGCAGGGACCCTGCAGTGGGCAGTCTCAGGGCCCCTCCCCCGGCCTTGCTCCCGCGCCGCCCTCTGTAGATGAAACACGGAGTGTGTTACCTCAGACCAACGCGAACCCAAATGCTAAGCAATGTGGTCGTTCTTCTGTGACAACATCAACAGTCGGGATCCTTGCCCCTCAGAGGTCTGCTGGGGAGTGTGGGGCCCAGCCCTGCCCCCAGAACCGGCCTGTGTAAGCTGAGACCGAAGGTGGGGGTGGGGGAGCCGGCATACCAGTCATATTTCCCACAGGCGCCCAAAGCCATTTCCACTCCATGCTGAAGGTCCCTCCCACCCCGAGACCATTCCCTTCCCCGCCAGCCCAAGTGCACCTTGGCCGTGGCGGAGACCTGTTTCCTGCCACAGCCGCCTCGGGCCTTAAAGTCAGATCCTCAGGGAGGAGAGGGCCTCAGAGCATGGGGAGAAGCAGGGGACCCTGGAGGAACAGAGCAGGGCCACATAGTCAATCAGGTGAGATCAGGGAAGGCCTCCTGGAGGAGGTGAGAGCTGAGCTGTGTTCTAGGTTCAGGACACAGACTGGGAAGGGAGTTCCAGGCAAAGGACTCAGAGGCGCTGAGAGACCCTGTGGAGCGAGAGAAGGGACAGCCTGAGGAGGAACAGGCCTCCAACGGGGCAGGTGTCCAGTGGGCCCCTCCACCTGGCTCAAGGTGGTGCCTGAACGGATCGTTTCCTTTTCAGCATCTATGCATTTGCTTCATGGCTATTAGAAAAACAGAGAGAGAATACCGGGCCTTCCTGCGGAAAGTTGCCTTTAGAATTTTCTAAGGGCAGTGGAAGGGTGAGTTAACACCATCAAGTGCTGATGAGGACCTGGGACAACGGGGACTCTCATCCGTCGCTGGTGGGAGGAGCAATGGGGACAGCCACCGTGGAAAACCATTTGGCAGCATCTGACGTCAAGCCCAGCACCCAGCACCTGGAAGGTGCCCAGTGCAGAGCTGGGACTGAAGGAAGCAGGAGAGGACACTGGCGTTTACGGCCAGGCAGAGGAGGAGCTGGCCGGGCCGTGGGGGAGGGGCAGACAAGACTGGAACACGGGCCACATGCAGCGGGGGATTCAAGGGGATGCGGTTTAGACACCCACTGACACATTACACCAGCTGTGTTCCTCCTTTTATCCCCCTTTCGCATTCATTCATTCATTCATTCATTCTTTCTTTCTTTCGTTCACAATACTTCTGAAGTACCTCCTGTGTGCCAGGCACTGTGCTGGGCACCGAGTATTCGTTAGTGACCAGTTGAGGCCTGGTTCGCACCCTCAGGAGCCTGGACAGGGAGTCGGAGAAACAAGTGAACAGGTCCATGAATGTCACGTTCCTGCCTGGAGGGCTGGGTGCTTCCCTGGGAAGCGGTCACATCAAACAGCAGGGGCAGTCTCTGAGCCCTTCCACTCTGACCCATCCTCTTGTCTCCAACTCCCCAAGAGGTGGCACCACCATCCCTCCCGTCCTACACATAAGGCAGCGACGGCAGGCGAGGAGGGGACCCACCCAAGGTCACACAGCCTTTCCACTCCGGCCACCACAGCCTAACCCTGCGCCCCTTATGCGGGTTGATTGAAAGCCTGGGGGGAGGCATGCAAGGAGGCTTGGGAGGGAGGGGCAGGCTCTGGTTCGAGACCTTTTACAATCCCTTCTCTCCTGGATCCCGGGCCCTGCTGGGCAACACTGTGGACAAGCCCTGGGGCGGGCCAGCGGCCTGGCAACCTACGGCCCAGACTGAGCACGTGGATGGCCACGGTGAGAGATGCACTCACTAAGTCCTCAGTGTCCTCCACTTCCCTGGCACCTTCCCCAGGTGACGCCCACAAACATTAAAGAGACAGGAGAGAAAAGGACGGTGGCCATAGCTTCCTTCTCTCTCCCTCCGTGGTTTGCATCACTGCAGGGCCGGGCACCTGGGTTAGCAGCCACACCTCTGCCTCCTGAGGAGGTGCAGACCCGCTGAGGACTGTGAGAGGAGCCCCTCACTGCACCCCCCACACACCAAGCATCCTCTGTCCACGCGCTGTCAAACCCACCCGGGCACTTCACAGTGGGGTGAGGCTGGCCCGCGCTGGCGTTCCCATCTCAGGCCAAGGGCCTCAGGAGTTCCTTCTCATTTCTCCCAAAACAGCCCTGGGAGGTGGGCATTTGGACATCTCCATTTTATAGATGAAACCCTGGCGCCGTGGGAATTTATTCCCTTTCCCCAGTTCAGGCTGGTGGTGGAGCCAGGGCTGAAATGAAGCCACATTCGAGGCCAGAACCCAGGCGCCCGCTCGACCGGTCGGCTGCGCAGCCCTCATTCCCGTACAGTTCCCTTCACCGTGCATGACCCAAGGGCCCGCAGAGCGGTGCAACCATCCTCTCGGTCGGTTTTGGAACATTTTCACCAAGAAAAGCCAGGCCTTTAGCTGCTTCCCCTGAACCACTCCCTCCATCACCTCCTAACCCTGGCAACGCCTGATCTACTTTCTCTCCTGATTCGCCTCTTCTGGACATTTCATATGAATGGAATCATAGGGTATGTGGTCTTTTGTGCTGGTTTCTGCATGGACATGATTCTCTTGGGCATACACCTAGGAGCAGAATCGCAAGGTCAAATGTTAAGCCTGTGTTTTCATTGCCACTATTTTGAGGGAGGCCAGAGCAGTCACAGTTTTCAGCTGAGGAAATAAAGGCTCCAAAAAAACCCAGTGACTTGCCCACGCTGTACAAAGCGTGAGTGGCCGAGGAGGCTTTGCCTATAGTTAGGAGCAAATTCAAAAGCCAAGCTCTTTCAGCCTATTCCACTGCAGGGACAGAATTCCCACAACTTTAAGTCATGCTAAAAAAAAAAAAAAAAAAAAAAAGATGCGGTCAGAATTAAACCAGTGATCAAGCAGGTCTCTGCCTGAGACCTACCATGACTAGACCACTCATTCAATGAACTTTATTCAGCACCTACTATGTGCTACAATTTTTGCTGGGTATGATGGTGGCCACAAAGATAAAGGAGGGGCCACCCTGGCCCCCAAGGATCACTGACCCTATTGAAGAAAGCCCCGGGCATGCCAGTGGCTAATGTTGATGGGTGACAGGTGCAGTGGCCGAGCAAGGTGCTGGGGACACGGGGCAGGGCTGGGGGAGCCTCCCAGAGGTTCTGCTGGTGAGCTGGGCACTGGACGATGGGGATAAGCAAAAGGCATTTCAAGGTCAGAGGACAGTCTGTTCAAAGGCCTTACAGTGTTGGTGGGTCAGAGTGGAAGGTGTGGGCAGAGACCTGGACAAGAAGCTGAGCGGCGGGTCAGGGCCTCAGACACCACATCGAGGAGACTGGATTTGTTCTTTTGAAGTGCCTTCAGCAGGAATGACACGGGGTAATTTGAGTTAGAAAAACCCCTCTGGAGCAGCAAAGAGAATGAGAGGAGCAGATGAAGATGGGGGCAGGAGGCTGGGCTGGGCTGGAAGGCTACTGCACCAGTCCCAGCAAGAGAAGTGAGAGCCTGAGTAGGACAGTGGCTGTTGGGATGGAGAGGAAAGGACCAATGAGAGAGGCATCTAGCTGTTGACTGGCTCTGAAAGAGGCAACTTCTGGGATATAGTGGGTTGAATGATCTCCTCCCCGCGCCACCCCCGAAAAAAATGTATCCACTGGGAACCTGTGAATGTGACCTTATTTGAAAAAGGATCTTTGCAGATGTTATTAAGGTACAGATCTCGAGACAAGAACATCTGGGGTTATCCCAATAGGCCCTAAAAATCCATTGGCCAGTGGTGTCCTTACAAGAGACACAGAAGAAGGCCATGAAGAGGAAGTAGCGATTGGAGTTATGCAGCCATAGCCAAGGAATGCCAGAAGCTGAAGAGCCAGGAAAAGATTCTCCCCCAAAGCCCAGCAGACACCTTGATCTGGAACTTCTGGTCTCCCCAACAGTGAGAGAATGAGTGTGCTGTTTAAGCCACCACGATGGTAGTTATCTGTTTCAGCAGCCTCGGGCAGCTGGTACACGGCATTACACGGGTTCTCGGGGGCTCTCAGCTCTGAATCTTCCCATCCAGATCTCGTCTCTGGGCCCCCAGGACAGGGGCGCCCTGCTCCCAGCCTGCAGACCCAGTCAGGGCAAGGCTGCAGGGAGAGGAACTCATCGGAGCTCAGCCTCCTGCTAAACAAACAATCCCCACTGTGTTGCCACATGAGGATTAGTCAAGTAATTATGTGCTCTGACTTCCCCTGAGTAAGTCGTGGGGCTGAAGGCTGAGGCCTCTGGAGGGATGAGTGGACTCAGCGCCTGGTCAGCAAGGAACAGCAGCGCCAGATACCTCCCAGAAAAGGGCGAGGCCGTGGGAACCTGCAAGAAACCCAACCAGGCGCGCAGGTGGCACACCCCACACATGAGCCAGGCGGGTGAACTTGAGGTCACCAGCTAGCCACCAGCCTATGCACCCTGCTCCATGCCACAGAAATATTTCGGTTGTGCCAGAAAGATTCAGGGATTAGCTTGAGGTCAGAGGGCAAGTAATGCCAGGTCAGTGCTCGGACCCAGGCTTCGGACCCACGTGCTGCCACCTCTGTTCCAGGGCCTGGGCAGTCTCTGAGGGTCCAGGCATGTGAGATTGGGCCAGCTCAAGGTCAGTGTCAGCCCACCCGGAACATCACTGGCCTCTACCTTGGAGCGCTCTGGTCTCTTCATCTCCTCATAAGGCCACCAATTCCATCGCCAGGGCTTCGTGACCCCATCTGCCTTTAATTACCTCCCAAAGTCCACGAAAGCTCTTCTGACATATATGTCATGGTTTCAGCAAGGAGCCATGGTTTTAATTCGCATTTCTCTAATAATTAACGACATTGAGCATCTTTCAATGTCCTCATTTGACACCTGTTTATTCTACTTGGCAAAATCTATTCAAATCTTTTGCCCATTTAAAAAATGTGTTGTTTGTTTTCTTATTATTGGGTTCTGAAATTTCTTTATATATTCTGGGTACAAAACCTTTATTAGATGCATGACTTGCAAATATTTTCTCCAAGTCTGTGGCATAGCTTATCATTCTCTTAATAGTATCTTTTTAAAAAGCAGAAGTCTTTTAATTTTGGTGAAATTCAGTCTATTCATTTATTACACTTTCGGAGTCACATCTAAGAAATCTCTCTCTAACCCAAAGTCACAAAGGGTCTCTCCTATGTTTTTTATTCTAGAAATTGGATAGTTTTAGGTTTTTGCACTTAGACCTATGTTCCATTTTGAGTGTATGGCACAAGGTAAGATCCAAGTTCATTTTTTAGAATGTGGATATCCAATTATCCCAGCACCATTTGTTGAAAAACCAGTTTTTCCTCCACAGAACTGCTTTTGCTCCCTGTAAAAAAGCACCGGTGCTCATATCTGTGTGCGTCTGTTTCTGGACTCTCTTCTGTTGCATCGATCTGTTTGTGTGTTGTTACACCAATACCACACTGTGCTGACTACTGTAACTATAACAGGACTTGAAACCAGGTAGTGTTAGTCCTCCAACTTTGTTCTTGTTCAAAATTGTTTGACTGTTCGAGGTCCTTTGCATTTCCATAGGAATTACAGGGTCAGTCTGTCAATTTCTCAAAAGAAAATTCGGTAAAACCCTATACCTAGTAGTTGCTCATCCAACTGTTCTGGGCTTCAGTCTTGAATATTCACCTTACAACAGGGTTTCATGGTTTTCTGAGCTTTTTCATGTCCTCAATCTAACTCTCTCTCAATAACCCTGACATAGGCAGGTGCTGGTGTCCCCATGGTGACATGGCAAGGAGTGGCAGGAACACGTTTTGAATGAATGATGGCAGACTCCCCCAATTCAGGGCTCTTTGCTCTGAGCATGATCTCCAGTATACTCTTATGACTCCAAGTTCAATAAACTGGGCATGGCCCTGGCCGGGTAGCTCAGTTGGTTGCTAATGTTGTGGGTTTGATCTTTAGTCTGGGCACATATGGGAAGCAACCAATGGATGCATCAATGGGTGGAACAACAAATTGATGTTTCTCTCTCTCTCTCTCAAATCAATATATAAACTGGGCAAGAAGGAGCATTCCTTTTTTAAAAAAGCCATTTCAAATGCCAGTGCATTTCCTCAGCCCTTCTTTGAACGCAATCCTCCGACTCTTCTGAAACATGGGCGTCCATCTTAATAAGAAAACCATATGTCTTTGTTCCGTTTTAACTTTCTTTCTTGGCAAGAACACAGCTCCGCGGAGGAAGGAGAGAGGAAACGGATACAGCACAGAAAGAGGGGTTCCGGTTGGAAGCGAGGAAGAGCTTCCAGATGGTGAAGGCTGCCAGCCTTGGTTAGAACTGCCAGGAAGAATGAGAACACGGTCAGCCCGGAGATGCCGAGGCCCACCACTCCCCACGGAGCAGGACTGGTCTCCGTGCTCTGTCCTCTCAGGCCCTGGAGCTCCATGTGGCCTCTGAACGCATTCTCCCGCGACATGCTGCCTGTCACAGGGGCTCCCGGGCTGGCCTGCCCTGCCCAGGGGTCCCCTGATGGATGACACACAGTATGCACAGCAGTTCTGGAATACAGGTTCTGTGTTGGGTTTCCTGGAATCAGTTTCTGAGCTGGAGATTTGCATGCAGGTGTGTCAGGGGTGCTCTTGGGAACAACAGCTGGGGGTAGGGGGGTGGTAAAGGAAGCAGACTGGGCGACAGAGGCTCAGCCCTCATCTGAGAGCTGGGATGGCCCCAAGAGTCAGTCCCTTTCTTAAAAAAAAATAAAAAAATAAAAATAAATATAAAAATAAATATAAATATAAATGTAAATATATATATATAAATATATATATTACTGATTTCATATGGGAAGGGAGAAAGAAAGAGAGATAGAAACATCAATGATGAGAGAGAATCATTCATCGGCTGCCTCCTGCATACCCCCTACTGGGGATCGAGCCCACAACCAGGGCATGGGCCCTTGACTGGAATCGAATCCTGGACCTTTCAGTCCACAGGCCAACGTTCTATCCACTGAGCCAAACCATCTAGGGCCCTTTCTTTTTTTGAAAAAAAAAATTTTTTTTTAATTGATTTCAGAGAGAAAGGGAGAAGAAGAGAGAAATGTCAATGATGAGATAGAATCATTGAGTGGCTGCCTCCGGCACGCCCCGCACTGGGGATGGAGCCTGCAACTCAGGCATGTGCCCTGACCAGGAATGGAACCACGATTCCTGGTTCATAGGTTGATGCTCAACCACTGAGCCAAGCCGGGTGAGTCAGTCCCTTTCTACTCCCCTATCCAGCAGTGTTTAGCTGCCCCAGGGAAGGTGAGGGACTCTGTGGGGGAGGTGAGGAGGGTTCTCAGCAGCCTATGCTCCCAGCAGCTAGAGAAAGGAATGCCGGTCCCGGAGGGAGGGGCATGCGGGCGGTGCCCACCAGGCCCTGCAGGTCTAAGTGCATGCTGTCTGGGCTCTGCGCTGTCCTAGGGAACGAGAGCTCTGATGTTCCCGCTTAGGCGTGAGGAACGCACCTCCAGGGCCCTGCTGAGGCCACGCGTCCAGTGCTGGCTCCCAGGCAGGGCAGAGGCCATGACATCGGTGCAAAAACAGCACCATCAGGGGCTCTCCCGGGCCCTCGGGAAGCCTCACCCGCACCCCCCACCCTCTCACCGGTCAGCCCTCTCTGTCTCCTGTGCCCAGGAGCATGGCGGGCACTGGCATGAGGCAGGACCCAGGCACAGGCCTGATGAAAGGAGCGACAGGCTCTCAGCCCCAGAGCTACTCCCTGCGGCTCGGTTTCTTTTCTCTCTTTTTCTCACTAAATGTTTTTCTGAGCTTTTGCTTCCATTTTCATTCCTGCCAGGGCCCCTCTTGATATTAGTGAAAGACAAGATCATTCTAGAACTTTGTGATTTCCTTCAGGCCTCCCACACGACATATGATTTCCAAACTGAGAGAATCCCTTGGGTGACTCAGGGACGCTCCAGGAGGATCCCCCCCCCCCCCCCCCCCAAACGCCCCCATGGGGAAGGCAGCCTTTTCTCTGCCCACATACTCAGCGAGCTTCTGGAAGAAAAGAGGAACCACCTCCCCTGCATGCAGCCCAGGGCGCTCAGCTTTACCTGCGACCTGGAGGGGGTGGTCCCCACAGAGATCCCGAGAGGTGGGAGGGGGAAGCCAGACAGGGGGCATCTTCCTGCTCCACCTGCTCCTCTCACAGGCCTGGGCGAAGCTCCTGTGCGTTGGTGCAGCCCAGTCGCTGCTCAGGAGCCCTGTGCTCCCTGCTGTGACCGGGGAGGTAGAGGGACCTGATGCAGACTAAGGGTGGAGGCTGAGTGGAGAGGATGGCTGAGCTGAGACCTGGAGGAGGAGGAGGCAGGGGAGGAGGAGGCAGAGGAGGAGGAGGAGGAGGGGAGCTGGCCAGGTGAGAAGGACAGAGTTGAGGGCACAAGGAAGAGTCCAGACCTGGAGATGGGCCCCTGCAGAGGCCACAGGCAGGCGGGGGCCTCAGAGCTTTGGGGGAGGAGGACCCTCGGTAGAGTGATGGGGACAGAGCAGACACAGCAAGCAGGGCCTGAGAAGGGAACAGCGGAGGCTAGACCAAGGCCAGGGGTGTCCGCAGGAAGAATCGGGGGTCCTGGGAGTGAAGTATGGGCTGACACTAAGCCCCTTTGAAAAGAGTCCAGAACAGCATCCGGCCTCCCCCAACCCCAGTGGGAATGGAGGCCCAGTGCCAGTGGCAGCAGCATTGGGGGCGGTCTCCCTCCCTGGCACACACCTCCCCGACACCTGCATCGCCGGGGCTTCCTCTCCCCTTTCTGGTCTTTGTCTAAACAGCATGTTCTCAGGTGGCCCTCCTAATTACCCCCTTTGTAACCTCTATACTCTCCTCCTGCTGACTATGCTCCTCCCCTGGAGGCTGTGCTCCCCTCCTAGAGGCCATGCTCCCCTCCTGGAGGCTGAGCTCCTCCCCTGGAGGCCGGGCTCCTCCCCTGGAGGCCATGCTCCTCCCCTGGAAGCCCTGCTCCTCTCCTGGAGGTCAAGCTCCTCCCCTGGAGGCCGTGCTCCTCCCCTGGAGGCCATACTCCCCTCCTGGAGGCCATGCTCCTCCCTTGGAGGCCATGCTCCCCTCCTGGAGGCTGTGCTCCTTCCTGGAGGCCATGCTCCTCCCGTGGAGGCTGTGCTCTACTCCTGGAGGCTGTGCTCCCTTCCTGGAGGCCGTGCTCCTCCCCTGGAGGCCATGCTCCCCTCCTGGAGGCCATGCTCCTCCCCTGGAGGCTGTGCTCCTCCCCTGGAGGCCATACCCCCCTCCTGGAGGCTGTGCTCCTCCCCTGGAGGCCATGCTCCCCTCCTGGAGGCTGTGCTCCCCTCCTGGAGGCCATGCTCCTCCTGTGGAGGCTGTGCTCTACTCCTGGAGGCTGTGCTCCCCTCCTGGAGGCCGTGCTCCTCCCCTGGAGGCCATACCCCCCTCCTGGAGGCTGTGCTCCTCCCCTGGAGGCCATACTCCCCTCCTGGAGGCCATGCTCCTCCCCTGGAGGCCGTGCTCATCGCCTGGAGGCCGGGCTCCTCCCCTGGAGGCCATACTCCCCTCCTGGAGGCCATGCTCCTCCCTTGGAGGCCATGCTCCCCTCCTGGAGGCTGTGCTCCTCCCTGGAGGCCATGCTCCTCCCGTGGAGGCTGTGCTCTACTCCTGGAGGCTGTGCTCCCTTCCTGGAGGCCATGCTCCTCCCCTGGAGGCCGTGCTCCTCCCCTGGAGGCTGTGCTCCTCCCCTGGAGGCCATACCCCCCTCCTGGAGGCTGTGCTCCTCCCCTGGAGGCCATACTCCCCTCCTGGAGGCCAAGCTCCTCCCCTGGAGGCCGTGCTCCCCTCCTGGAGGCTGTGCTCTTCCCTGGAGGCCATGCTCCTCCTGTGGAGGCTGTGCTCCCCTCCTGGAGGCCGTGCTCCTCCCCTGGAGGCCGGGCTCCTTCCCTGGAGGCCATGCTCCCCTCCTGGAGGCCATGCTCCTCCCCTGGAGGCTGTGCTCCTCCCCTGGAGGTTGTGCTCCCCTCCTGGAGGCTGTGCTCCTCCCCTGGAGGCCGTGCTCCTCCCCTGGAGGCTGTGCTCCTCTCCTGGAGGCCGTGCTCCTCCCCTGGAGGTTATGCTCCCCTCCTGGAGGCTATGCTCCTCCCCTGGAGGCTGTGCTCCCCTCCTGGAGGCTGTGCTCCTCCCTGGAGGCCATGCTCCTCCCGTGGAGGCTGTGCTCTACTCCTGGAGGCTGTGCTCCCCTCCTGGAGGCCATGCTCCTCCCCTGGAGGCTATGCTCCCCTCCTGGAGGCCATGCTCCTCCCCTGGAGGCCATGCTCCTCCCCTGGAGGCTGTGCTCCCCTCCTGGAGGCTGTGCTTCTCCCCTGGAGGCTATGCTCCTCCCCTGGAGGCCGTGCTCCTCCCCTAGAGGTGGCCCTGGCCTCCACCACCCACCCTTTGCTCCTCTGCCTGCGCACTGACGCTCTCCACTCACTGCTGAATCCTTTGTCCGCTGCTGCATCCCCACAGCCTTGGTGCTGGGCACATGGTAGCTACTCACTAAAGATGGATGGATGAAACCACTAATCACAACTCCTTCTACTGAGCACTCAGAATGTGCCACCTCTGCCTTCCCGCTTCACATATGCTCCCTCGTCACCACCCCCATTTTACAGACGAGCAAACTGAGACCGAGGGACATAAAGACACGTGCTCCAAATGCACATCTAGCTGATGGCAGAGCTGGGGTTTAAACCCACAGAGTCGGTGTCTGCTGCTGTTGAGTGCCCTCTGGGAACTGCGTTAGCATCTGCAAGAAGGCATGGCCAACCAGACAACCGCTAAGAAGGGCAGGCATTTCTCCTGCGGTGATGGCGTTCGCTAAGGTATTGGCACAAACCTCCAGCTCACCGACACGGGACTCGAGTTTGTCGGTAAAGCTGCTGAGTGGAACTCCTGGCCACGGTGCCCTTTTCCACAGCCCGTGGGGTGGGTCCAGGCTGCTGGGGAGCCAGCGCCTCCTGCCTCCCTCCCTCAGTTCACCCCGGAGGCTGCCTGTGGGGACGTGACAGAGGGAGCGTCCTTTCTCCCCAGGAGCACACGCTCCCAGCCATTGCTACCTGCAGGTTTCTTGTTCCTGCTGTGAAGAAACAGCGTGGATGTGGATGTGGACGTGGATGTGGACGTGGACAGGGAGCTGCACCCTGACCGAGGCCTTGTCTTATTTCACCCTCCCACCACTGCTCAGGGGTGTCCTTTCATCCCCAGGATGGGGCTCAGAGGTCAGGGCCACACCCACTGTCTCAGGCGCTGAGGTTGGAGCCCCACCACTTCTTCCGTCACCATCACCCCTGTGAGTGCTCTGGGCTGGTTCCCTTGGGGGAGAAAAGGGTGATACGAATGAGTCCACCTCTCACTTCCCGGCCCCACCCAGTGCACTTTGAAGAGGTGGAAATTTTATTAAATCCCTCAGCACAGCTTCTTTCTACGTTTTCTGTGGTCTAACTCTCCCTGGGTGTTTTTGCTATGGTTTTGGCTCCCCCACCCCCTCTTAAAACCTTAGCATTTTCTTTCCTTGTTGCCTCTTAAATGAACCAAGTGCTAACATTTGCAGCATTTGCTGGACAGTTTATGCTCGGGCAGTAAATGCATGTCAACCCGGCATGGAACGGGTCCCCCGTGTGGGCCTGGGTTCTCTCCCGCTGGGTCTCCCCTCTCCGGCACTCCTACCCCACCCCCTCCCCCCCCCCACCCCCCCCCCCCCCCCCGCCACGCTCCAGCCTCCCGGGTTTGCAATTACTTTATTTTATTATTATTATTTTTTATTGTCTAAGTTTTACATATGTGTCCTTCTTCCAGTCTCCCAGGTGTGTTGCGTCTTTTCTGACCTCAGGGCTCCCTCACCCCTCTCACCCCGGAAGAAGGACTGTGTCTGCCTCATTCATCTGATCGCACAATTCAACTCTTACAATTACCTCCAAAAAGGACTGAATGTAGCACAAAGACGTGGATACATATTTTAGAAAATTAACTATCCCAACCTCAAATCGGGACCTTCCCCTCCCCTGCCCCCGCGCCAGGCAGGAAGCACGAGTTCCGCTGGTTCCTGGCAGTACCTCTGGTTCGTGGACCGCGAGCATAGTCCATCACACACACAGCTGCCTCGGGGGCAGGAGCAGGCCTGAGGCGTGTGGGGCTCACCAAGCGTCCAGCCCGGCTCCTGCCCCTCCGTGCTCAGTGGGCAGCCCCAGGAGGTGCGGGCGGGGGGGGGGGGGGGGGAGTGGAGGTGATAGCGCCTTGTCACAGGTGAGGCCTCCAAGGCACAGATGAGCGAAGGGAGTCACCTCAGGTCACAGAGCTAGTAAGAAAGAGTGAAATTGGAACTTGGGTCTTCTGACATACCCAGCTGTTCAGGGAAAAACGCTGAAGGAAGCTTGAGTTCCCTAAACCCTATCCCCAAGTGCCCAGCCGCTCTGCAGAGCTGAGGTTAGCTAAAACGGTGTTGCAATCCCTCCCGGCTGGCTGGGCAGCCCAGCCCGGGTTCTCAGCTGTGGCTTGCTATGTGCCCTCCGAGGCAGCCCTTCCCAGGCCCGTGGTTCAGTGCCCACCTGGGTGAACCACCGGCAATCAGCCTGCTGGCACCTCGCCTTTCGCTCAGCGTGGTGTGAAGCTGGTATTCTCTTGCTGGCATTGACGGGTCACCTGCGACACATGGTTAGATGCAGGCATTGCCTCAAAGGCAAACACAGGCCCACAGGAAACATCGATTTGCAGAACGCAAGTGCTCCAGGGGGCCAGGAGCTGGCTGGGGTGTCACCTGCCTCAAGGAAACAGATGGGACATGCTGGCGAGCTCACGGTCACAGACTCGGAGAGATGGAAATGCCTGGTCCTCTGTGGGTGTGGACCAGCATGGGCAGCCCCAGAGGCCCAGAAAGCCGTGCTCCCCAGCTCATACTTCCCAAGTGAAACTCAAGGTCGGGGCAGCACACACACCACCCCCACCCCACCCCCCGGGCCTGTCCTTTCTGCTGTTCCTGCCAAAACCCCAACCCCAGTGGGTGGGCATGCCTGGATGAATCAGAGAAACATCAATCGGCTGCCTCCTGCATGCCCCCCACTGGGGATTGAGCCCACAACCCGGGCATGTGCCCTGACCGGGAATCAAACCTGTGACCTCCGGGTTCATAGGTCAGTGCTCAACCACTGAGCCACACTGGCCGGGCTTTTGGGCTTATGACATAAGAATATGGTGTTTTGAAACTATCTCTAGGGTTTCTGCTGTTCTGTTTGGCTTTCGTAACCCAATGTTAATTCGTCCGGGCTTTCCCTATGTGCCAGGTGCAGAGTCCTGTGGAGTGAGTCACAAGCAGCTGGTGAACATGGTAAATGCAGACTCCGGGGCCTGCCTCCCAGAATTCTGAGGCAGTGGGTCCGGAGCAGACCTGGGCGTCTGCATTTTAACAAGGTCTTCAGGTCTCTGATAAAGGTGTTGCTGGACCTCACGCTGAGAAACCTCGAACGTATGAGTCAGATGTGCTTCCACCCACGGGACACAGCTAAGGGAGGGAGGGAGACGAGACCCCCACTGTAAGTCACAAGGCAGAAGGTGCCCAGGCCGCAGGACAGCAGGAAACAAGGTGACCTCCTGACCCCGAAGGCTCCACACCTTCGCTGTGTTGTATCCCGACCAACCTGGAATTCTTTATTCATAGTGTTACTCCTACTCTAGTGGAAGCGCCGTTTCAATGAGGCAGGATCTTTGTTTTGGTGAGGGGTGGGAACGTGTCTCGGATACTGGAAATCAGATGCCGGAAGCGAGAACTGGGGAGCCTTGGGAAGTGTAACAATGAGGTGCAGCCTCCAAGGCCCGCCCTCCACTCCTTCTCCGGACAAGAAAGAGGCCCCGAGGGAGGGGCGGGTGAAGGAAGTCAGGATGACAGGCTGTGCAGCTAAGGCAGGGCCAAGCACCTCTCGGACCCCCACCCGCCGCTTCTCAGGTGCCGGGCACGCGTTCACCCTCACGAAAGGGAATCTGCCCAAGGGTTAGAGGAACCTGGATGCCCTCTGAGGGGACCAGCACCACCGAGGCAGGGCTTTCCTCAAGGAACTCACACCCGCCCTGTGGTCTGGCTCAGGACTTCATCAGCCTCCACCAAGAAGTCCTGCCCTTCACGCCCAGCTCTGTCACAGGGACATGCTTGGGGGCGGGGGGGACGGGACGGGAGAGGCAGCTCATCACTCATAAGCTCAGATCCTGAACACAGGCCTGCAGGGCTGGGCCTGGGCCTGCTTCCTCACCCGCACCCAGGGCTGCTGGGAGGGTTAGTGGGGTCATGAATGTGAAAGGTGTCGGATGAACGCTGACAGGTGGTAACTATGGTTGCTCTGGGGGAACTTCATCTGTGTTCATGTATGCCTCGTTCTGGTTTACCCTTCACACAAAGGGTTGCCCAGCCTTGCTCCTGAGGCTCCCTTGCAAGCGCCGTGGACAGGGTGAGTGCATCCTTTGCTCACTCCACTCCCTCTGGCCCAAGGGGAAGGAACATTTGGGGCCTGGTGAGTTCTGGTTTTTGTTCCCTCAGTCCTCCTGGAGGTTCTTTCCTGGCCTCAGGTGGTTTCCTCAGCTGATGAAGCGTCAGCCGAAAACTCTGGGGGACGCTCTGCGCATCTCCAGAGCTCTGTCTGAGCAGCTCTCTGCTTTCCAAATGCTGGCTGTGGTGGCCGGGCACTCCAGGCGGCAGGGAAGGGCTGTGGCCCAATGCATCATTGCATACAGTTGTTAAAGGTGAGATGGCACATCCAATTTCTATTAGTTCATCACTACCAGAGGGGAACTCAGTACTGTAGTTTATTTTATTTTATTTTTTAATATGTTTTTATTGATTTCAGAGAGGAAGGGAGAGGCAGAGAGATGGAAACATCAACGATGAGAAAGAATCATTGATCGGCTGCCTCCTGCATGCTCCCTACTGGGGATCAAGTTTGCAACCCAGGCATGTGCCCTGACCAGGAATCGAACCGTGACCTCCTGGTTCATAGGTTGACGCTCAACCACTGAGCCACACCAGCTAGGCCTAAGTACTGTAGTTTAAAAGAAGAGGTGGGTGCAAATTTATCTTTACAGCAACTGGGATGCATATGAAAATATCATCTTTTCTCAGCGAGGAAGTCAACCGGGACTGCTAATTGCACTGGGCTTCCTTGCCTTGTTCATAATTGTAGGAAATGCTGAGGTGCAGTGAGAGGTTGGTAAAAGCAGAGATGTCATTTTTCCCCCCATACTCATTCACAAACCTGAATTTTACCCACAGTCCCCTGGGGAGCCCACGGTGCCCTGGACAAGAGGTCTTGTGCTAAGAGCGAACAGTAACTTCCCTTCTGAGTGTCAGGGGCCTTTGGGTGGCCTCTCTGGCCCTCGCTAAGTGGCTTGCAGCATATTCCTCACACAGTCCCACGTTTTGTACAAAAGAGAAACCTCAGCTTCTTTCTTCGTGGGCAAAACCATCCCCACTCCTTTCAACATCGAGTCGGTGTTTCCTCATCCTCAGCCTGGTTTTTACTGCTCTCGGGACCAGTTGGAGCTGTGGTGACGGGAACCAGCCTGGCAGCTCAGCCTGGGACCCCACGCAGAGCCCGGTGGGCGTGCTCCCCTCACTCCGAGGACAGCCCTCCCGTCCGTGCCCAGCGGCGTCCGGCTTCTTCACAGCATTGCACTTCTGGCTTATGTTCTATTTATGACCAAGGACGGTCCTTGGGTTGCTGCCTTTCATAATTACTGCTTGCTTTTTCCTTTTGTTTTTGTTTGCAAACCAATTTTGTATTTGTTCATAAAAAATATTCCCACTCAATGTTTCTTTCTGTGGCCATAAATGTTTATGACCTTGTTTTAAGTTTGGGTCATTCTGCCACCCACTGAATGACTACCAGGCCATCTGTAGGGGCTGAATTTCATCCTTTGTGGCAGGACCAACAGAGAAAAGAACTGGCTGGGGTTTTCACTCCATTATACTTAAAAAAAAAAAGTAGCTAATAAGAACCATTGATTACTGTTAGTAATCACCGCATAGAAATGAAATATACAACTGGGAGATAAAGAAATAGAAATGGATCAAATTAAGTTCCTTATTGTTATCAGCCACTAATCTTATCCTTTCATTAACCTTTAACTTTTTTTTAATAGTAATTGCATCTTTTAATCCAGGATTTCTTGAGGCTTGTTTAGAATTCTTCTTTCCATCCAATTTGTGTGATTAAGACTCCAAGACTCTTCTTAGAAGATGGATGAGATTTGGTAACCAGGTGAAGTTGGGGCACTGGGAGCTCTTAGAGCTGCTCGCTCTTTAAATGACTAAGCTCTCCCTCCCTCTCAGCTTATTTGTTTGTATCGTTCATAGACCATCAAATTCACCTGTTTCAAGTGTTGATTCAATGACTGTTAGTAAATCCAGAGTTGTGCAACCATCACTACAATCCAGTTTTAGAACATTTCCTTCACCCCAAAGCGACCCCTTGTGCAAGTTACTCCCCATTCTCGCCTCCAGCCCTAGGCCACCACTAATCTACTCTCTGTCCCCATAGATGTGTCTTTTCTGGACTTTTCATCTAAGTACACAATGTCCAACCTCTTCATAGCATGTATTAGTAAGTACCGAGTAGAATTCCCTTGTAGGGCCCACCCCTTTCGCTTATCCATTCACCAGTTGGACATAAGGATTGCCTCCATATTTTTGCTATTATAAATCATGCTACTTAACATTCAGCCTGGCCAACATGACTCAGTGTTGACCTATGAACCAGGAGGTCATGGTTCAATTCCCAATCAGGGTACATGCCTGGGTTGCAGGCTCAATCCCCAGTGGGGGCAAGGGGGTGTGCAGGAGGCAGCCAATCAATGATTCTCTCTCATCATTGATGTTTCTATCTTTCTCTCCCACTCCCTTCCTCTCTGAAATCAATAAAAATATATTTTAATAAGAACATTCATACATAAGTTGAAATCAATAAAAATATATTTTAAAAAGAACATTCATACATAAGTCTTTGTATGAACATAGGTTTTCTCTCCTGTTGGGTAGATACCAAGGAGTGGAATTGCTGGGTTGTGTGGTGAATTGTTTAATTTTTTTTAAGCTAATCTTTTCCAAGTGGCTGCATGGATTTGCATTTCCATCAGCAATGCATGAGAGTTCCTGCTCCCTTTCCATTTAATGGCCTTCTTTTCAGAATAGTTACCCCTCCACAAAGTTTGGTAAAAGCCAGAAGGCAGATTTCCAAAATGTAACGAATTTCCAATGCAGCTGGGTAATCCTCCATGGTTTACCCACATCTGCCAATCAGAAGGGTTCAGACTTTTCAACTTGTTTTGATTCCTGTTACCTGATTTACTGAAACACAACTTGTTTACTCAATAATTTTTCTGCATTTCTTTTCTTTGTGTTACTGTCCTCTCTCTACACATGGCACTCATATGACCTTCTGTGGAGTTTACTTTTTTATGTATCTGTCTGCCCCAACTAGACAAGAATCCCTTCAGAAGGGAGATTTCTGTATCCAAAGAAACTACTACAAAACATGGCAGAAAGTGGGCCTTAACAAGTATTTGAAGAATCACATTTGGTTCACATATATACTGATTTGCATGCCAGCCTGCTTTCCTTCCAAGGGCCATGTACTTCCCCAATGTCCTATTCCTTGACAATGTGTCCTGGAAATTAGGGTTTAGAGCAGCCGTGGGCAAACTACGGCCCTCGGGCCGGATCAGGCCCATTTGAAATGAATAAAACTAAAAAAAAAAAAGACCGTACCCTTTTATGTAATGATGTTTACTTTGAATTTATATTAGTTCACACAAACACTCCATCTATGCTTTTGTTCTGGCCCTCCGGTCCAGTTTAAGAAGCCATTGTGGCCCTCGAGTCAAAAAGTTTGCCCACCCCTGGTTTAGAGAAACCTTGGGAAGTCCAAATCTTTGTGTTTATAGGAAAAATCTGAGGCCTGGAGCAGTGAAGTGACCTGCCCACGGTCATCTACAGGTGCTAGTCAGGAGTGCTGAGGGTTAACTCCAGTCCTGGAGGCAACCCTGTCAAATAGACAAGTGAGCTGAAGTGTGGGGACAGTGGGAGTGCTGGGGAGGCGGGAATGGGGCTGGTCTGGGGCAGAATCCCGAGTGCTGTGCCTGAACTGCATTCCCTCGAAAGGAAGGTTTCTGAGTAGGATGTGGAATGACCCCATCGGCAATCCAGCAGGTTAATAAGGGAGGAGAAAGATTAGAGGTTGGGGACCAGCTGGAAGGCGGCCGAATAGTCTAAGTATGAAGGCAGGGAGCAGGGCCTGGACTTGGCGGGGTGTTTGCAGAGGGAACTTCGGAAGAGAAGCACTGGGCTATGCTAACTGGATAGTTGACTGTGGCCTGCAAGCCTGGAAAATGGTCTCAGTAACGGAAATAAGGGAGATGGGACAGAAGAGCAGGTCTGTTGGTCACCAGTGTCCTCTAGGGGCCTGGGGCAAAGAGCCTGGTGGGTCACATCGCTTGCTCTGCATTCACTGTTCTGACCCACTATGGGCTCCACCACACATCAGCAAGGGACCTCAGGCAAATGACTAGGATGACTCCGAGCCTTAGTTTCTGCATCTGTAAAATGGGCTAACAACCCTACCTTCTAGGGAAGCGATTCTCAACCTGTGGGTCGCGACCCCTTTGGTGGTCGAATGACCCTTTCACAGGGGTTGCCTAAGATCATCCTGCATATTAGATATTTACATTACAATTCATAACAGTAGCAACATTACAGTTATGAAGTAGCAATGAAAATAATATTATGGTTGGGTCACAACATGAGGAACTGTAATTTAAGGGCCAGAAGGTTGAGAACCACTGTTCTAGGGTATTCATAAGGATTCACTGAGGTGACATTTAGGCACTTGGACCTGAGTCTGATGTGTAGCCAGCGATAAGTTCAGGGCAGCCTTGGTTCCCTTAGTCCTGTAATTTCTCCCCCCCGCCCTCCCCGCCCCCCGCCCCCCAACACTCAGATGCAGCCCTCACCGAACGCAGCTGCTCCAAGCTGGACACCCTGTGGTCAAAGTTCTGTATCAGGCCAGAAATAAATGATCTCATCTTTCGGAGTTTGTGGTAATGTTTTAAACTTACCCAACTGGAAGTTTCTTAAAGGAACTAGCACATAAAAAATGCCATGTTCACACAATTGTCCAAGTCTTAAATCAGTCATATCTGAAAAGCTGGTTTAGCTCCAATGTGTAGTGTGGTTTTCAAATGTCACTCATGGGGCCTCGGGTAATCTCAGGCGAGGCTCTGGGGCTGCCCCGGGAGGAAGGGGCTGGAGTCCTACCTCGTCTTGACTAGAAAGACTGCCCTTTCAGTTGTCTTATATGATCGAGTTTCTCAGTAATAAGGTAAATATGATTTCATGTGAAGAAAAGGTTTCACTTCTTGGGAAAACTCCTGTAATAGAAATTGAACACATATGCCAGAATGACAATGACAACCTAATGTTTACATCTTCAAAGATGCAAAAAAAAAAAATTTATCTAAAACTTCCAATTCTTAAGTTGGTTAGAAAAATGTGTGAAACATGGCTTCTGAAGTCTGGAAAGGAAGCAGCCCACCGGATGCAAGCTCTATCCCTTTTCCCCAGTGGGATGGTGTCATTTCGCATTTTTCTGACTGAGACTGGCATCTACACTAATATCTTGCGTTCTCTTCGGAAGGAGTTGGGAAAAACGCAGCTTGAACCTCGGGCGAGCATTTCATGCCGGCCTCGATCTGCTTAGGAAATAAAGTATTTCACAAAAGAACCACATTCCATGGGAAGCATGTTTGTTCTGGCTTAAACATAATAGTTTCCTCAGGAAGTTGGATTCAGATAAAGCATCTTAAGAAATTCAAAATCACTCAGTTTGTAGCAACTGAATGCCACCCTGCTTTCTGAATTCCATGAAAACGCTTTCAACATTGCTTCTGCCATTTTCAGACTAGGCTTTTCTGCGGAAATGTATGTTATTTCAGAGCCATCATTGCCTCTTTGAGGTCCAATCCAGTTATTCGCTGCATTTTAATGAAAATTTTTTTGCACGCACACACACGCACATACACACACACACGCACGCACACAGGTACATGCTTGTTTATTTACAAAAGGCTCAGTTTTCCAATGTGGACTTGGGATGTATTTTAAGATTCTACAGGAATTAATCAGGAGGAGGAGCATGAAGACTCTGAGACCTGACAACCTAACTCCCCATCCCAGCTCAGCCACTTACTAGCTCTGGGAATTCCCATGGGCTATTTCACTTCTCTGTGCCTCATTTTACTTATCTGGAAAATGGGAATAATAACCGTAGCACCTTCATCAGGCGATTACGGGAGTTACTGTATTTGTGTCTTGGAGTAGAGCCTGGTACACAGTAAGCGCTCAATAAGCGCTAGCCATTATGCGCTATTCTTGGTTTCCTAGTGTAGTCAGGATGTGTTTGACTTCACTGACTATTCTGGTTGGTAACAGGTTGATATGGAGACTATTAATAGAATAGCACTCTTCACACAATGAGAACATAATCAATGATACTCAGTTTAAAGACCCTGCTGGTCATAAGTCCACCGACTTTTGGGCTAAAGGGGCATCAGAGAATAAATAACTGGTTCAGCGCCTTTAGTTCATGACCGAAGACCCCAAGGCCCGGGGGCTGGAGCCACAGCAGAGGACGGACAGGACGTGGTGGCTTCCCACGGTGACACTGTGTGGTGGCAGCAGTCACCACGGCACTGACGAGCCTGCTACGGAGCATCGTGCTTTGCTTCGTCACCTCACGCTTTGCTTACTGTCCTGATGGGAAATGCTTGCAGCTGGAGTATTTCGATGTGTTTCCATTTCCAATATCTCTTGAAAGGCATCACTGAGTTCAAACTACAAAAAAGACAGTCTGAGGTAGGAGAGCTAGAAGGGCCTGGCACCTCCCAGCCTGCACCATTGGAACAGCTTACCCCTCCGGCGGTGCACAGACAGGACAAGCTGTAGTTTATCAAAGTTTTATTCAAATTATAAAATGCTTAAAAATAAACAATATAATTTCCTTGACTTTTTATTGTAACATAGAAAAATGATTTCAATTGCATTTAAAATCTTCAAGTTTTACCCCAAACAAAGTGTGCGATGCAGCCAGTCAAAGCGCTGTGACCAGCGCGCTCTCTACAGATGGCTGGGGCAGGAGGTAGGCTGCGGGCGTGGCTGCGGGCAGGTGGCTTTTCCTACTCGGAGTGACGGTGTCTTTTCTTGTTGTGGCTCTCAATCGCCCTTCTCAGTGCTTCGTCCTGGACCAGATCACACATCCTCACATCCGCGTGGCCACAGCCAATTTTAGGGCAACTGGGAGAGATTAGAAAATGAGGTCAGGCCACTGAATGCCTTCTGCATGAACTTCTCTCGCTCACACATACTTAAACGAGGGCATTTTACCCCAAAGAAGCACGTCTTAAAAATCAGGTGTGATGGACACGCATTAGAGTATGAACGGATGCCCACCTGTGCCAGGCCCCGTCCCGTGCTGGGGGCACAGGCTACGCCCATCCAGTGCCCACTCCCCGGCTCTTGTTTTCCAATGGGGGACACAGGTGGTCACAAAGTCACCACCTAGAGGCAGACTGGAAGTTCAGTTTGCATTAAGTGCTACGAAGGCAAGGAAGCGGTCAAGGCAGGGAGAGGCTGTCCCTCGGGGGTCAGCCACGCCTCGCAGGTCTCGTCCAGAACAGGTGCCCGTGTGGGCCGGGCTGGAGCAGCAGCAGGTGTAGGGGCCCAGGAAGCGGCAGCTGGTGGCCTGGAGGAAGAGCGAGCTCAGCAGGAGGGAGGGCCCTTGGAGAGGAGGGCGGAGGCGGAGCAGGGCGATTTTGTTTTTGAACATGAAGAGAAGCAGTGGAGGGTTTGAACAAGGAGGGCTGTGATTAGAAAACAGGGCTCTGGCTGCTGAGTGGAGGACAAAGGCGGAGTGGATGCAGGGACACTGGGGACCCGCAGGGATCCAGGAGGGAGGGTGGTGTGGATGAGGGGGAGCAGAGAGGAGCCTCAGGACAGAGCTGCCAGTAGAACCCCTAGGACTGGCTGACGGAGCGGCGGGAACAGAGAAGAGCTTCATTCCGAGTTTGGCAGAGCCGATAGGCAACTGGTTGGTGGTGCCTCATCTCCGAGGGGAACAACAGCAAACCAGGTTGGGGGGGGATTCAGGAGTCCCAGGAGGTGTGTGTTCCCTCTGAACTGCCCTCCCCTGGAGAGAGACTGAGTGGGCCGATGGGGACTTCAGCTGTGGCCGAGGACATCGGCGCGTGACTCATCCTCGTGGGGGTGGGGAGCTCATGGCTCTGTGGACGGTCTCCTCTGAAGGCAGTGGCTGGATGAAGTCACCTAATTTCTTCTCAACAGGAGCCAGACTGTGTGGAGTGAAGTGCCCAGTGTTTGGAGTCAAGCTGACCTAGTCTGGATCCTGTCTGTGCCGCCCACTCACGCGACCCTCCTGAGCCTCTGCTGCCGGGAGTGAGGATGGGGCTGCAGGCAGCGCCCTGCTCGGACTCGCCGGCTCCCTTCATGACCTCCCATGACTCTCGTTTGCTCCTTGGTGACCGTTCTTCTAGCACATTTTAAAGCTGATGGTCTCTGTACATCTTTATACATCAACACACATGCACACTTTCATGCATGCAACGGCCCTTCTGTGTGGCTGGTCCTGGGCTAGGGCCTGGGCGTCCAAGTGTGAATTACAAATATAGGTTCCTGCCCACACACAGCCCCGCCTAGTGACCCGAGACAGCTCACCAAACAGCACAGGTGGAGTGAGATCAAAGATAACAAGTACGAAATGAGATAAAAATAACAAATACAAGACAAAAGACGTAACCCAGAGGGGGAGACGGCTGACCACGGAGCTCTGATTTGTCCAGCAGCGGGAAGCCCACAGCTCACCCTGCAAGACACCCTCTTGGTCTCTGGGCCAAGGCGACTTTAGAGCAGAGACATCAGTCACTGAGGTGAATCTGCGCTGTGAGCAGTCGGTTTTAAAAATGCTAAAAGGTGCCCTGGATAGTCAGGTGAAGGTGCCCTGTGTGGTCAGGTGAAGGTGCCCTGGGTGGTCAGGTGAAGGTGCCCTGGGTGGTCAGGTGAAGGTGCCCTGGATGGTCAGGTGAAGGTGCCCTGGGTGGTCAGGTGAAGGTGCCCTGTGTGGTCAGGTGAAGGTGCCCTGTGTGGTCAGGTGAAGGTGCGCTGGGTGGTCAGGTGAAGGTGCCCTGTGTGGTCAGGTGAAGGTGCCCTGTGTGGTCAGGTGAAGGTGCGCTGGGTGGTCAGGTGAAGGTGCCCTGGGTGGTCAGGTGAAGGTGCGCTGGGTGGTCAGGTGAAGGTGCCCGGGTGGTCAGGTGAAGGTGCGCTGGGTGGTCAGGTGAAGGTGCCCTGGGTGATCAGGTGAAGGTGCCCGAGTGGTCAGGTGAAGGTGCCCTGGATGGTCAGGTGAAGGTGCCCTGGGTGGTCAGGTGAAGGTGCCCTGTGTGGTCAGGTGAAGGTGCCCTGGGTGGTCAGGTGAAGGTGCCCTGGGTGGTCAGGTGAAGGTGCCCTGGATGGTCAGGTCCTTGTGTTAAATGTGAGTCTAGAAAGGCGCCCATGGGAAGGAGATCAGGAACCAGGCCAGGTTCGCCTCATTCTGATGACTGAACTTTGGGTGAGGGTAGGGATTGGGTGCCTGGAAATGCCTGACACTCGATCCAAACCCCCTGGTGCTGCCACGTGAATGTTTTCTCTAAGGAAGTAAGTAAACAGCTGCAACTATGAAAAGGACATGGATACTTTTCTGACTTCAGAAAAGGCATTTTCATCGTTCAAATTCTGGGACATGGAAATGCAACTCGAAGCAGGTGGCCGGGAGGACTGTGGGGCGACCCTCACTCAGTGTTTTCCCACCACGAGCATCCTCTCTGCCGCCAGCCGTGGTCTCGCCCCTCCGCAGAACAAAGGCTCTCACACCGCCGGCCAGACAGTGAATAAGCGGTGGACAGGGAAGTGGAGAGTGAGGTGGAGGACTTCCTGATGACATCAGCGGTTTCAGTCAGAGATGAGAGCATTTGGAGAATGTTTGCCGGGATTAGCCACACCGCTCAGCTGCAGAGCAGCAGGCACACTCGCCCGGAGGGGACGGAGCCAGCGGGGCCTGTGTCAGACAGAGAGGCCTCAGCTCATTGAAGGGATCGACTCCGGGACAGAAGCATCGACCGAAACCCCTCTCAAGGGGAGCCCAGCAGCCGATGACACAAATAGGCTCAGGAGTGAAAGAGACCCGGTGCTCGCCTCCTGGCTGGACACTCTGGGCCAGTGACTCAATTCCTGTGCCTCAGTTTCTCCCTCTAGAAAGATGACGGTAGAGCATAGGGTTTTGTGAGAAATAAGTAGATGACACTGACAAGGGTCAAGGAACTCACTCAGGTGCTACAATGTGCGGTTCCTGCTCTAGTCCACAGCTCTGCACCTAAGAATCGTGTGGAGAAGAGCCAGCCCACCCACAACGCTGGGGCCACATGGACATGGTGCCACGGGAGCCTGGGGGAGGCGCCTTTTGTTCAGCAAGAATAAGGGTTCAGGGAAGGCTTCCTGGAGGAGGGGTCCCTGCAGGAGCTGGGGGAGAACCTGGCTTCTCACCCCATCTCAAGTAAACAAAGCTTTAAGATACAAAGGTTAGGACAAGGCCATGATGACATGATTCTGAATCTGGGCACTCCTCCAGGGAAACAACTCTACATAACAACTCTACACAACTCTACACAACATCCTGGTGAGCAAGTCGGGTGTGGCAGTGCCCAGTCTTAAGCTCTCCAGCTCTGGCGTCACTGCTGTGCAGGAGTCAGACCCACAGGCCTGGAAGGAGAGGCTGGGTCCTGACTCAGGTCACGGCCAGGGGAGAGCACTCCTGCGGCAGCGAGCCAGCGTGAGCGTCTGCTGAACAAAGGGTCTCAGGGTCTCAGGAGGCTGTGGGGAACCTTGGCCTCAGCATCAGCTCAAAAGGACAAGATTCTGATTCTTAGGAGCTCCTGGATTTTGGTCCCAAGAATTCCAAGGTTCAACCCAGCTCTAGAAAGTTCTAGAAGGAAGGTCTGTCGCCCCCTCTGGAAATCTGAGTGGGATGGATTCCTATCAGACCTAAACACAGAGGGCAACTGCATCCCACATCCCCTGAGTCTGAAACAACGTGAGGTAACACCAACGGGCTCCCTGTCCAGAACCAGACTGCTACTTGCTTAGGCTCTGTTGTCCAGGAAGAGCTTCCTCCTGGCTGCTCGCTTCGCCACTGTCGAGAAGGTTGTGGTCCAGAGCTAGGTTGCAACTCCCCACCATTTCCTTAATCCCGAATTCTGGGAGATGATATTTCCACCTTACACATGGAGAAATGGAGGCTCGGAGAGGTTGGCACAGGGACCACATGCACAGTGCTGGAGTTCTGCTGATCAACACCACAGTTCTGGTCAACTTTACTCTACATGCTCTTAGATGTGGCTTTGTTACTATAGTGCAGGTTCTTAAACAAAAAAGGAAAGAAATGATGGTGGAAAACTGGAAATGTCTTATTAATATAAAAATCGTTGCAGGGGTGGGGATAGGGTGGAGGGGGTCAGTAGGAAAAAAAAGGGGACATCTGTAATACTTTCAACATTAAATTAATAAAATTGTAAGACAGTTTTGTTAGTCAGATAAATAGGCTATTATGAGAGATATTCCAGGAAATCATTCTAACTGTATTTAGTTAGGGCCGACGTCTCACCAGTCTTACTCTGACTCAAACCAAGGGAGAGGTCCTGCCAGAGACTAGGGCAGGGACAGTAACATTTAGTCAGTGCTCAGCAACACAGTGTACCTGGAACTCCAGCCTCACAAACACAATCAGACATCAAGGAGGAAGAACGGAGACTTCTCAAATGCATGTGTCACAGACATTTAAACAAAGGGACCTGGAGCTGCTCATCATGCCGGCGTGCATCAGGGAAGTGACACAGCTCCATGCTTCATCAGGAGCCTCTGAGGTGGACTGTGCAGAGGCCCTGAATTCCATCTCCTGCCAAGTGCCCCTTGTCTTCAGGCCCCGCCCACTCCCCCACACTCTTTTCTCCCTGTGTGCTCCTGATGATGTCTTAGACGGCTCCACGGGTCCTCCTCCTCTGGCTGCCCTTTCACCGCTGAGTGTCCACCATAGGCCCAGGGCCAGGTGCTGAGGGCAGCGGGGCGCAGAGCAGAGCCTAGCCAGGTCCTGTCCCTGCTGGCTCTCAGTGGTGGTCACGTCCAGTGCAGAGCTGCGTCTGGGCTGGCAGGTAAGTGGGGTTGACTCCTCTGTGCTGACAACCTCACAATCAACGTCTCCAGCTCAGAGCTCTCTCCCAAGTTCAAAAAAATCTAAGATACTTCCAAATGGCTGTATCGCTGCGACCTCAAACTCCACGTGACTTAGATGTGTTCCGCTTCTAGGCCCTCTCGGTTGTCTAACATGTCCGTCCTTCTAGACACCGTTTATAAATTCCAGTCTCCCTTCACTTCTCTTCAACGTTCAGTTACCAAATCTGACAGTTTTCCTCTGAAATCACTCTCATCTTCATTCCCCTTTCAGATCCTATCTCGCCTCAATCCAAGCTCTTATTATTTATAACTCAATATACTGCAAAAACATCCTAATGCTTTTAATACACACACACACACACACACACACACACACACACACACACACACATGGACTTCAGAGAGGAAGGGAGATAGAAACATCAGTGATGAGAGAGAATCATTGACTGGCTGCTTCCTGGACGCCCCACACTGGGGATCGAGCCCGCAACCCAGGCACGTGCCCTGACTGGGAATCGAACTGCGACCTCCTGGTTCGTGGGTGGTGCTCAACCACTGAGGCGCACTGGCCAGGCTCCTCATGCCTTTTTAATCCATCCTGTGAACTGCTGTTGGAGTAACTTCTTAAACTCCAGGGTGGCCTACCTTACTCCCTCCAAATAATGTCCTCTCATGTCTATAGAATAATAGTGGCAAAAAAATGACGACCATGATGATGATGGGATGACGTGTGCTGAGTCTTACCATGTGCCAGGCACTTTAAACGCTTTATATATATCTTATTCAAATTTAAGACATACTAATCAGGCAATTACAACTATTAGCATCAATTCATAGATGAGAAAACTAACAAAATCATGACCTTTAACGCCCTCTATACTGAGCCTTTACACCACTCCTCTATTGCTCTTATCCATTATCCTTCTATTCTCTCTCCAATACACACTCCCTGAAACAGTCCCTACTATCCACCAAGCGATCAGGCTCTGAGTGGGGTGAGCCCCTCGCTCAGAATGGTTTTTCTTTGCCGTTCCGAAATCTTTCTCATTTTTCAGGGCCCAGGAAAAACGTTACCCTCGCTGTCAATCTCGCAGACTTCTTCCACTTGGATGTAATTGTTGTTATTAAGCTATGAGAATCCGAAGAGTTTGCAGAATCTGAACCCAAGTTATAGAAATATGAGAAATTTATTTTTTCCTAAATGGCAAGTATCACACAAGAGCTTCCAAATATGCACAATTCAAAAAAGGCCGAGGGCATGAGAAAGCCAAAGTGTGCAATTAAGAAGATCCACTTAAATGTGAAGCCGGTTCTAGACGTACCCGCCCCCCGGTCCTCCCCCTCCCCCTGGGACTATGAGAACGTGCTTTGTACCAGTGGCTGCCCTTTGCAAATCTGACTCCTGGAGAATATTCCAAACTAAGAAAGAAGAGCTGGAAACAGAACTCTGGGAACACCTCTTCTTAGCAATTATGTTAAAAAATGGACACTTTGCAGAGAATGAAGAGAGGAAAGAGTTCATAGAAAAGAAAGGCGAGAAGTTCAGAAACAAAGGATATTCGCAGGGTGGAACGGAAGGTTTCACTAGGGAAATACAACAGCACAACTGTAAGGTGAAAGCTCAAAGCAGATAAGAATGCACTCAACTGTCTCCATTTTGCAACCAGTAGGCCGGCCTCCTAGAATAAATAGGGTCAATCACTTGACTGAATGACCATCGAGATAGCTGCCATCTCCAACGCCCTCTCTCTAAGCCCACACCCGTGAGGGGTGGTGGGGATTCCAATCCCAGGTCCGGACCCGCACATTTCTGGGCCCTGAGAAGCGAGCCCACATCCAAGGACTGTTATCACAAGTCCACCGAGAGCTGGCCACACCTGCCATTCCATTCCTGGTGACAATGCCAAGTCTGTGATAAGAGTGTAACACCTCCCCAAGTCAGCCTCCGGGAGCCCAGCTGTGTCCTCTGTGGTCATGGGAGGCAAGGGGGTGGGGTGCGTTTGAGAAGGAGGTAGAAATATCCATATGAAAGAGCCTTCAAACATTCCAATTTCAAAGTAATAACTTCTCATTGACCACCTATCCACACATTTACTTAAACCTTTGGGGAAGTTACTGAAGTAATTAAAGATATGAAAGATTGTTCGTCTTTCTCTTAGTATCACAGTTCTTTCATTTGTTTTCAGGCTATAGCACAAATTCACCAAACTCCTGTTACTTAATGATGACAATCCAATCCAACTCCTTTGTCTCCGACTTTAGAAACGTGTGGCTGGCGTTCCCTGGCTCTTCCCGAGGAGGTTACTACCCTTTTCCTCCTGGATTGTTTTCCCAGAAAGCCAGCCCCCATGTTTACGCCATCTGGGAGGCGGCTTACTTGAGGGTAAAACACCTTTTCCCGTGGCGTGAACTCAGCGCCTCCGCCAGCCCAGCCCTAGGAAGGCCCCACTTCCCTTCCGGGACCAACTCACCAGGCCTTTTTCTTCCGCCGGTGCTTGGACTCGATCATTCGAACAATGGCTTCCTCTTCGTAGGTGTGGCCGCACACTTTATTTTTCACTGGCTTCTTCATTTCCAACTGCAATCAAGGAGACATCAGGCTTTCAGGAATGCTAATGACCAACTTCCAGTAACTTCTCCAAGTCACTGATTACTTGGCACTGTTTTTTCCTAGTTGGGCTTTCTATGTTTAACCTCCCAATCTCAAGGCTTAATTAGGACCGAGGGCCACAGAAGAAATAGCAGGGAGACTAGTGGTAACAATGTCACTGGCCTGTGGGCCAGTAATTTACTCCCAAATGGTATGACTGATTGAAAAGTCTTTCCAGCCCACGGACCTCCCGTGTATATATACTCTCTGATCCCCATCACTCCTCTTTCCTCCCTTCTTAACCGTGGACATGAAACCCAGTCAGCAAGCAAACAGGAGCCCCTGGCCTCTGTGAAGAGACCTGCTCTGGTTTCAGGGGAGGAAGGAGGACACGGTACCTGTGTGATGGGGCAGATGAAGTTGGTCTGACTCTGGGTCACAATCATATCTTCGTCAACCCCCTCTGGTCCATCAGCCTCTCTGTCCGCTTGAAGACCGTCTACAAGAAAAAGGGAAGTGGCTGAGCCTCCGGGTCCACCATGACAAGGGCAGGAAGGAGTGGAAGGAACGGGCAATAGTCGCTCAGGGTCTACTCGGTGCCAGCCCCTGTGCGGGGCACTTGGATGCCTATTAACCCTCCTGCCCATTTTTGACGAGGAGACCGAGACAGAGCAGTAAACCACTTTTTCCAAGTTACAGAGGATCCTCTGTGGGCGTGCTGTCCAGTAACCAGGAGTGCGGCTTTGGTGTCCCACGGACCTGGTTATCTCTCTCACGCCCAGCTGCGAGGTCTTGGCCAGCCAGGCCTTTCTTAAAGCTCCACTTGACAGCTTTGTTGCAAAAATGAAGAGATAGAGAATGTGGTGCGCTTCGCACTGCCCCAGGCACGAGGACGCATTCACTAAACGCAATGACTGTTAGGTGGTGCAGGGGTTCTTTAACTTGTTGGTCTTAGAACCCCTTTATTCTGTTAGATGTTATTGAGGGACAGGAAAGGGGACAGACAGGAGAGGAGGAGAGTCAGGAGCAGAGCGGAGCATTCTCTCGGGTGGCTCTCCAAGCCGCCTCCTGTGGCGGCCACTGCCCATCTCTGCGTGTGTGTTTGACCGTCTGCGAGAGAGTGACCCCTGTCCACGCCTCGCAGGGCTTGTTCTGAACCAGTGGCTGGTTTCCGACTGCATGTGTTACACTGTGGACTTCACCGGAAAGTCTGTTAGATGAGTTACAGAGCTCAGCCAGCGTGAACGACTGTGGGTTTGTTTTTTATTTTCTATTTTTAAATTTCAAAACGTAGAGGAAGCAAGAAAGCACAAGTCAAATGCACTGCCAACCACGAGGGAAGGCGGAGTGGGGAACTGGCACCGTAGGTGGCTACCAACATGAGTGATCACGGAAGGAGGTCTGACGGCGTAAGCCGAGGAAGAATGCCAGCGGTGAGTAAGAGCCCACAGACCAGCAGTCTAAAAGGAGAAAGGTTCTCCGAAGCTAAACTTCTCTCCAGATAGAACATTCCCTCACCCGAAACCTGTATTTATAGAAAGTGATATTGACGCTGGGATTCTACAATGTGCTAACAAAAGGTCACGTCTGGCAATAAATGTCACTTACACGAGTTTAGCTGACCAGAAGACACAACTTTTTGATAAGCCCAGTATTAGAAAATTGGAGGGAAAAATATAGATCAAATCAGGCAGGGATTTAGTCAAGTGATGCCTGGCTCTATCTTCTTGGCCTGGTTCATTTGAATACTAAAACCAGGGGGCCACCCCTCACTCCCCCAAGTTGTTTGTTATTAAAGAGATCTCAAACTTTTTTCTGATTATAAAGAGAAAAACAAGAACACTGGTCCTGTTGTTTGCCACAAACATATTGGAGGCATGCTGTTGGTCTGTGCCAGCTGCCGACTTCTGAGCAGTGGGGCAGAGCTCGGCTGCACCCTCCCATCCAAGCCTGGGCCCCGGCCCCAGCGAGGTGCCGAGGTTGGAGGTCTGGGCAGGAGCTGGCATTTACAGAGGACCCATGAGAAATGCCAGTGGCTTTCCTGTGATTCATTTGATGTCCTAAAGTGAGCACTACAGGGGAGAAGCCAGGGGAATGCTTGAAGCAGTGTGAACAGTTCAGGATTCCAAAATGCCATGAACATTCCCCAGTGATGTGACCTGGGGGAGGGAGGTGAAGGCGTTTATTGGATCCCAAGATGTAGGCTCACGGTTAGTCAGTTATGACTGTTACTGAGGAGCTAAGAAGGGCTGCCCTCAGCCTTTCTCACTCAGTCATCATCTTCCTCATGGCTCAAACCAAAGCCTTTGCAATTATTCTTGATTATTCCTTTTCCTTCATTCCTCTCATCCAAAACATCAGCGAGTTCTGTGGACAGTTTCTGAGCTACATTCCGTAATCCGGATCTAGATTCTTGATTTCCACTCCATCTTAGAACAAACTACTGCGGCCTGCTGCCCGGACCTGTGCAGCAGCCTTCGGGCGAGACTCGGTGCACACTCTTCACAGTGGCCCACGCAGCCCACCTCTCTGACCATCTCCCTCTCACTCCCCAGGCCCAAGCAATGTAACCTCTTACAGAGGCTTCTCTGGCGCCTCAGCCTAAGAAGCCACCTAGGCATTCCCCATGACATTCCTTTGTGACACTACCCATAGCATTTATCTGTGAGCTGTTCTTTTTATTTTTTAAATAACTTTTTATTGATTCCAGAAAGGGAGAGGAAGAGAGAGAGAGAGAAACATCAATAATAGAGAATCATTGATCGGCTGCCTCCTGCATGCCCCACACCGGGGGTTGAGCCCACAACCCGGGCATGTGCTCTGACCAGGAATCGAACCATGACCTCCTGGTTCATAGGTCCATGCTCAATCACTGAGCCATGCTGGCCGGGCTGTGAGTTATGTTTTTGTCTGTCTCCTTCCCTTTTCCCCTCCCCTCCCTTGGTCTCCCTCTGGGGTCTTTGTTGTCTTGTTCACTGATGTTTCCTGGAGTCTAAAATATCTTTGGCATATAGTAATAGGTGTTCAGTAAACATCTGATTTAGTAAAGGGTTTTATCTAACAAGGCAGGAGTGGGCATATTTTTCATAAGGATATACTTAACATAGTTGACAGATGTGGCAACCACAAACACACACACCCTCACACAACAATGATTTTATAGGTTTTAGGCAAATGACAGAGAATTTCACCCCAGGTTGGGGTGCAGCCCTGGACCCTGAATTACATGTCAAAGGCAGGAAGTAAATATAAGGTTTACAATTACAGTAGGCCATGTGGTAATTACAAAGGAGACTCTAGACATGGTCTTGTGGTCAGAAAATACACTTGGTCCTGGCCACACACAGCCTAGTATTAGTCACTTGTCTGTCTTCAGGCCTCCCGACTTTGGCCACCGTCAGACAGCTTCATGTCAGCTAGGAACACAAGCTGATTGCTGTGTGCTTTTTCAATGAAGCCTGGACGTTTTTCTAAAAGCACTTTTCTCTTGGGGTTAGTAGCACATAAAGAAAATACTTTATAAATATTGTTGCCTGCTTGAGATGCTTCCTGGGCTGTCCAGACTCTTGGGCTGGCACTATTCCAGGGCAGCCTATTTGGAGGGGCTGAGCTGTACACGGAAGGTTTGGGGGCCCCCCTAATGTGCAAAAGAACATGGATTCCAAGTTTGAAACTCTCTCGTTATAGTATCTGCACATGTGTCTGCGCCAGTTGCTGACTTGTTTCTCCTCCCCAGGAACCTACAGCTGGGCTACCTGTTAACCTGGACATATCTCAGACTCCAAGTGGGAAAAGAAGTACAGGTGTGTGTGTGTGTGTGTGTGTGTGTGTGTGTGTGTGGCTTTGAGGTCTCTCTATGGCACTGCTGGGTGTCCAGCTTTGCATCATGGTTTCTTCCTGAGACTGGTGGCCCGGCCTGGCCTGAATGCTAGCTGTTTGGTGGGCCAAGTTGCCATTGAGGGAACTGAATCCTATTTCCAATACTCTCTGGCACCCAGGCCTCTGCTGTGTGTGAATGGCTTCTGCAGAATTAAGATGCAGGTCATGTACAGAGAGGACCTACAGAACTAAATTTCCTAGATGTTACAGCCTTCATAGGACAGCATCATTGCAGAAATCAAGTTTCAACAAAGATGTTCAAGAACAGACTGAGTTATTACAATTCAATCAGAACAACGGCTAGAAGATAGGGTCCAATAAATGTTACTTACAATATATATTCTATTAGAATCAATGTTATATACTGATAAAATTGTTATTGCTATTATTATTATTATTATTATTATTATTATTATTATTTTTACCACTATGTGCCCGAAGCACTATGCCTAGTATTGGCAAAAAACAGTCCTTGCCCTCAGGGAGCTCAGCCACGTAGGACGGAGGGGCAGGCTGTGTTAGAGCCCATGTTCCAGATTGCTGTGATCCTCACTGCTGCACGGTCCTTCCCTCTTCTTATCACACCTCTCCCGAGAGCCTGGCTTAGTCATGTCATGCACACTGTCTTGTGAGGGCTCTGCATACACAAGATACTATGGAAAGACCCTCCCAGGAAAGGACAGTGTTGGCCTCTTTGAAGAGCTGATATCTGAACTGCATCATAAAGAAGGGCCTTTCAACCTACATTTCCTGATGCAGCTCTGCTACCGCCTTAAATGTGAGCATTTCAGTCTTAGCCACCTGAGGTCAACATTCTGATCAATGTCCCTCCTCTTCTCTTGGTTATAAGCTATTCTCATCCCAGATTGTATGTATTTGGAGACGATATCTCTACCCAATCCCTAAAGCCAGTCTCCCTTTTTAGAAATCTCACAGCAACTACTGCCTATACCATATTTTTTTAGCTTTTACTTCCTCATTATCCAATTGTTGCATGTGGATGGAGCTTCCTTTCCAGGTAGACCAAAAGCTCTTTGAGGACAAGCACTGAGTGTGTAGCGGTCAAACCAACTCAACTCAGGTTGCATTGTTGAACATCTGCTCTGTGCCGAACACTATGCAAGTGCCAGGCGTGGATACAAAGAGGACTAAGATTGGGTCTGGCAGAGGAGACACATAGAAACATTTATATTCAGTGCGATGAGTGAAATAATACATGTGCTGTGTACAAAGTATGAAAGTAACCCAGAGGATCTCTGTGGGTGGGGTGAGGAGTCCAGGTGAATCTCCTGCAGAAAGTGATGACTAAGCCAGGCTCTCCAGGAGGTGTGATAAGAAGAGGGAAGGGCATTCAGGCAGTTGTACAGTATTCAGGAACCTGGGCTCTAGAAACTGCCTGCCTGGGTTGGAATCCTGGCTCCATCACTTTTTCAGCTTGGGTAAGTTACATTATCTTTCTTTGTCTCAATCTTCTCAGATGTAAAATGGAGCTAATAATTGTACCTACTTCATAGAGTTGTATAAGAATTAAATGAGTTAATGTGTGAAAGGTCTTAAAATAGTGCGATAAAAAAAAATGGTATGATTTTTAACATTATTACTCAGAATACCCACAGACCTAGCTAGCATGTAGTGGGCACATGCAATATGTACGCTCAATTCAATAAAAATGATACGCAATGGGATCACCCAGAGAAAAGACAAGATGGTCCCACCCAGGATTCTAAATGGGATGAGCTCTTTCATGCCCCAGGCGCAGTGAGGCCCAAGCTAGCTCAGTTGTGTTTAGCTGACACAGTGCTATGAACATTTTCAATTTCTGGCCGCTTTCACTTCCATGGCTCTTTCGACACACTCTACTAAAGATACTGAAAGCACACTGAATGAAGAATTTCAAAATATTTCCTCCAAATGAGCTGACAATCATAATAAGATGTACCCGTTCACATTATCATGAACTCACTAATTTACCTACTGTTGTTTTAGGCATGTGCTTCGTCCTCAACTGACATCATGTAATAATTTGCTTCCACTTACTTAAATACTGTCATATCTGTCATATGCCAAAATATGCAGGCTTTAAAATAAGTAAAACCCAGTGTATTCTACTAGTGGGACAATAACCAATCAGTTTTTTATAGTCATACAATATCCATCTCAAGCCAACAAATACTGAAAATATCCCCAAATTCAGTACATGCGTTTAAGACTACTTGTAAGAGAAGACTTAATGACCATCTCTAGATTACCAAGCAAAAGCAGGAAATCTAATGCACACATTCTGTTTCTTTATTCTGCAATTAACTAGAAAACCACATGATAGGAAAGCTGCAGAGCCCACACAGAGAAGGTCCACAACTCGCAATTATTTAGATCCCCAGTAGAGTATGAAGCAAGCAAAGATCGGAAGATGAGAAACGCCAATTGAGCTAATGGTACGTTTTATTTTTGAGGGTTGTAGATGCCACCCGTCCAGGTAGCTAAGACATGCAATCTCTATCTTTAAACTGTCTTCACTCTGTCTCCTCCTCTTCATTCTCTCTGCTGCCCTCACCCAAGTCCCCAGAACTGCCTATTTAGAATATTGCAAAAGGTTCTTTACTCATCTCTCTGTCTGAGTCTCTCCCCAATCTATTCTCTCTATTACAACTAGCCATCTTTCTAAAACCACGGCCTCCTAAGCATGACAACAAGACTTCAGTAGGTGGCTCAGAGCATCTTCATCTCCTACTGCTCCCCACCTCACCCCATCTCCTATGTCCACCTGAACTAATTACACTGGCCACGCTCTTGTGCACTCTGCTGGCCTTGCACCTAGCAATCTCTGACCACCCTTCCAGACTCAGAATTTCCTCTATGAAATCCCAAAGCAGAGGTGAGTCCTCCTTTGCCTCCAGCCTATCTTTTGCATGTGCTCTAATCATATGTTTAATTCTCCATTTTCCCTGTCACACTGTGAATTCCTTAAGGGAAGGAACTCCATCTTACTTATCTTCAGATTCTCAGTGAGCCAGGCAAGGTGCAAGAACTTAGTAAATGTTCACTGAGTGATGGTTGCGGAAACAAGAGAATGCTTTGAATAGTGCTATCTATAAGGCGACTGTAATAATATGATGAAGACAGAGAGGGCTGTTTTGAAGGCAAGTCTTTAGAATAAGCAGCTTGGCCCTTGATCTAATTACTAATTTTACAGAAAGGGAGTCATAACACACTGCGGAGGTCATTCTGCTCTACATTCTCTGCTCCACTTCTGTGTGAAAGCAAATCACCAAATGGCAAGATGATAGAGGTCATATTCCAAGAAACAAACTATACCACTATGTCTTTAGATCATTTCTAATTCTATTTCTTTGTCCCAAACCACCCACGTTCATAGGAAAGTACAATAATAATCAGTTATCAGCCCAGCCGGCGTGGCTCAGTGGTTAAGCATTGACCTATGAACCAGGAGATCACAGTTTGACTCCAGGTCAGGGCACATGCCTGGGTTGTGGGCTCGATCGCCAGTGTGGGGTGTGCAGGAGACAGCCAATTGATGATTCTCTCTCATCACTGATGTTTCTATCTCTCTCTGCCGCGCCCTTCCTCTCTAAAATCAATAAAAATATATATATTTTTAAAATCAGTTATAAAAAATGTGTGAATGACTTCAAGTTTACTGAGTTTACCCAGGAGGGCAGAGAGTACACACAGTGATATTCAAGAACAGCAGTTTTTATAACAGGAACACTGGGGAGACCCAGGTATCTGACAGACTGAGGACTTAAGGGAACTGTGGCATCACCACTCACAACAACTGATAGTTATTGAAAATAATCTGTAACACTGGAGATGCTTATGTCATAACATGAGATGAAAAAATGAAATTTGAAACTATATGATTAATTCATCTTAACAATAGTATGTAGAAAAAAGGCTGGAAGAAAATCTGATAATCTAATGGAATACTGCAGTCCATGATGCCCAGGAGACATCATTAGTGTAGGTGTGAACTGGAGATGGAGAAATTAAGGAAAATTTCTAAGGTTTCTGAAAAGTAATTATTTAGCCTGGTAGGCATGGCTCAGTGGTTGAGCGTCCACCTATGAAACAGGAGGTCACGGTTCGATTCCCAGTCAGGGCATGTGCCTGGGTTGCTGGCTCGATCCCAGTGCGGGACGAGATTGGATCCCAGGAGGCAGCCAATCAATGATTCTCACTCATCATTGATGCTTCTCTCTCCCTCTCCCTTCCTCTCTGAAATCAATAAAAATGTATACATAAAAAAGAAAAGTAATTATTTAGCTTGCACATTTTACATCTAGTACTCTTCAGGAGACCAAGTAACACTTATGAGGTCAGCGGAGCCGACGGCAATGAGGATGGACGGACTTGTTTATTCACTTTGTCAAACTGAAACACATTATGAAATCAAGCCCAGAGACCATTTACTAAAAAAGGAACTTTAAAAATGATAATTGCTCAACTTGAAAACTGCAACGTTTCAATTTTGAGTCAAGAACAGGGGCTAATGACACTATTTCCATCCCTGATATTTTCTAGCTGTATCATCCGAATGACAGCTAAAAATATTTCAAACTTATCTGATCCACAACAAGGCAATACATCACAATTTAATTTATGTAATATCTTCTCTTCCATCTCCTCTGATGTCTGAGCTCCAGACACAACAATAGTGAAATACCTGTAGACAATGCGATACTTTAATAACAGAATAAAACTAGCACTAATATCATACTTGGTTCTGTAAGGCTTCTCAAAATGAATGATCAATTTAATTCTAAATGATAAATTTTCATCCTCAAAGGATGAAGAGCACCTGCAGGCATCCACTTTGGGATGAGGAGCGGTGAAGGGGAAGCACTTGTCCTGAGACTGTAATGCCCGACCCAGTCCCTTCCTCAGACCCCAGGTTTCATCAGTAGGTCACTCCCCAGGACTACGCAGCACGGCCGTTACAATATGCCACAGAACCCACGTATCCATTACACAGGCTTATTTCCCTGCCTGTAACAGAGTGTCAAGATTTACTTTGGGTCCACTTAACAATTCTTCTTTATGGTGGCACATGGTAGTCGTGTTAAAAAAAGGAGAACCAGTCCCAAAGTGCCATCAATATGGAAGAAATTTAAAACGGTCAAAGTGTGAGGGCCCAAATCTAGTGAGGCTCAACCATCCTGTCAGGAACTGTCAGCCACGCCACCCAAAACGTAGCTCAACCCCACCCTGTCACAGGCCCAGGGTCCATCTGGGTGGGCTGCTCCAAGAGGCAGGAGGCCACACACACTGTGCTGGCCCTGACCTCTGTTTTCAGGGTCTTGCCTGAAGTTAGCATAACAGAAAATATAACCCAAAACCCCTGCCTACTGGAAGGAAGAAGTAAAATGAGAGAGAAAGAGAGTGAGAGAGGGAGGGAAGGAGGGAGAGAAGGAGGGAGGGAGGGAGGGAGGGGGAGGGAGGGAGGAGGGAGGGGGAGAGGAGGAGGAGGAGGAGGAGGAGGAGGAGGAGGAGGAGGAGGAGGAGGAGGAGGAGAGCGGGAGAGAAAGAAGAAAGAAGCAAGAGGATGTGGAAGTCTCCAATCCCACAAGGAAAGGCACAGCCCTGGCCTCCACCCCTCCTTCCTCTCCCACCTCCCTCCTTCTCCACCTTCCATCCTCTTTAAAACTCCCCACATGCAAAGAAGACACATGACTTCAAAACCGGGATCAGCTTAGGCCACAGCTCTTGTGGATGTGTACACTAGATCTGAGTCATTTGTTCACTGTGTAAACATGAAGAAATCACACTTCTAAAACTTCCTCCTTCAGACGTTACAGCCCTTGACAATGTGCTTAGCATGAAACATCTACTCTTTTCCTTATCCACACCCAAGTCATCAAGAGGGACGATTTCCTTTCTCACCAAAAGCTCAGATTCCAGGGCAGGTGACAGTAAGAGGCAGCAGGACAGGGAGGCGGGGGCGGGAGGCACTGGCTGTGGGTGTCAAGCCTCTGTCCAGGCAGAGAACGGAGGCCCCGGAGAGGGATTTACCAAGGCCACCGCCCTCCTCTGGAAGCTCCCCACCCAGGCACTCAACACATCCTCAGTAATTCTCTGTTTATGCCGCGGTGCCCCTCACTAATCTGTAAGCAACGCAAGGAGAAGGACCCCTTCTGTTCATCTCTATATCCCGAGTGCATGGCTCATGCCGGGGCTCAGTGTCAGAACAAGGGACCCCATCCTAAGTGGTCCTCAGTGACTTCAAAATCCTGTTCACTCCCTAGCTCTTCTGCAGAAAGGGGTCTGTGCAAGACCCAGAGGCAGGGACTTCAGGCGGCTGGGCCAGGCACCCCTGGGCTCTCTGGTAAACTGGGTGCTAAATCTCCTGCCGGCCATCAGTCTTGTTCCTATTTCATTAGGATACTATAAAGATGAGATAAATGTTTTGTCCTCATCAGAGGAACAAACCTAATATAAACACATCGAGACAGTGACAAAAACATATGAATAAGAAAAACATCACGAGTTTTGGGGGGGGGGGGCAAAGCAGGTGATGGGATGATCTTGTCTTTCATTTTCACAGCTTGTGGGGTCCAGCGCACCATCTGTAGTCACCCATAAGCTCACAGACAGCCGTGATGCAGTGAAAGAATAGACAAAAGGAAGGATGGAGAAAGAGAGAAGAAAACGGGCTCTCAGAACTGGCTTTACCAACTCCAGAGGAAAAGGAAAAGATCTGGATCACTTCCTTCCTGAGCACAGAATGTGGCTGGAGCCACAGTCTCCAGTGCAGAGCGGCTCTGACCTAGAGGGTGCGGTAAGCAGGGAGCAGGCAGAGTAACCAGCACACAGCCGTGACACCACAGAACCAGGCTTACTGCGGCTCTGCAATTTTCTGACTACAATTCTCTTCCTCAGCTAAAGATTCTCATAAGACAAAGAAAAAACAATATGGGGAGGCAACTGGTTAGGAGGCGGGGAAGCCTGTCTCTCCCTCGGAGACCCTCAGCCAGGAGCCCATGCGGGAAAAGGCAGCAAGGAGCTCCGGAGCCCACGGAGGAGAAGAGCTGACAGCACTTGGAGGGTGAACACCACGGAGGGAGGGAAGTTACGCAGGGAGGTAATTAGCACTAATGATAGGGTCGTAATTAGAAGCAATGGGATTAAGAAAAGGAAATTTTTAACTGTCAGGAAAACCTCTGCTGGGCCCATCGTGAGGGGAAAATGAGTCTCCCATCTTCTTCACACAGACTGAAGGCCATTCATCCTACCAAAGTGGTTCAAATGAGCTGGGAATTATTTAAAGGGGATCTTATTTTTGGTACCTAAAGTAGACTGGGTTACTTATGACACAGAGGCCTGGCGTGTCTAATTTTATCATTGTTCTCTATTCTAAATTCAATGGTAAAGGAGTTAATGATAAAAAAGCCTCTGATTCTTTTCATTCCAAAAATATGACTCAACACTAAAGAGATCAAGACTAGCAGAGTGAGAACAAGTGAGAAAAACGGAACAGTCGAGCAAGCTTCCATTTACAACGGAGCCAGAGCTGAGCGCTAACGAAAGGGGAATAGGAAAAACCGGGCCTCTTTTATTTTTCAGAATGAATTCAGTGACATTACTTTTCAGAATTCATGTAAAGATGGCGAGGGAACTTGTCACACTGGGAACGAGCGCTGGCCTTCCCGTCGGAGGTTATGGTTTCACAGTGACCGTGAGCAGCATGCCCACAGCAGTGCCGTAACTGAAACTTGCAGCCCTAAGGAAGGTTCACTTCGTGTCGTATTCAAGGACTGCCGTGTAGGAGGCTGACGGCCTCCTAGGGTCAGGACTAAAACTTGAAGGAAATTTGTTTTCTCTTCCTCATTCGGGAGCCCCCGGTATGGTTCATGCAAGTTTCATTTAGCAAATGTCTGCTGAGCACCACAGCTTCCTGAGCACAGAGGAGGCAGAGCAGGGGTTGAAACAGACAAGTAAGCCCATGAACATAGCCTGGTGTGCGGAGCCCATGACCACAGCCGTGAGCTTGGGGGACCAGGGGAGCTCATAGGGAGGCTTCTGAGCTTGACAGTGGGAGGGACAGTTCCAGTGGGAGGGATCCTGAAGGAAAGGAGGTAGGATGAGCAAGGGCAAGGACATGAGAGCAAGCATGCTTGATGTGCCTCCATTCTCAGGAGAGGGGCTTAAGAGCAGGCACTCCAATAACATGTACCAATACCCTATATGTCCAGCCTAATAAAGTAAGCGATAAAAACATTTAAAGTCAGGTTTTCTGGTATTACAGTATTATTATTATTATTATTTATTATTATTAAGTGCCTCCTAAAATGTAAGCTGGATAGGAGCTGATCTGCCTGCAATCCAGCCCACCCACCCAGCACCATTCACTGAGGGCCTGGCATGACGGTGGCCCTGTGTACATCAAGATGGGTGACACAGAGCCCTGCCCTAACGGGCTGATGTCTAGTGGTGCCATTAAAACACAGCGGGATAAGTGCCATGAGCTTCAACAGTGGACTCCAAGGAGACAGGCCATTCCAAGCAGGGGCACGGGAGCTCCTGCTAGGCCTGTAGGCAAGGGGTCCAGGTGCACTTGGAACTCGAGTGCCTGGGTGGAGGGCTGGGGGAGAGGAAGGTGGGAGGGAAGGGATGCAAGACAGGCAGAGCAGGACGACACCACATACTGCTCCACAGGGCTCTTCCCCAGCAACAAGGCGTCAGGGCACTTTAAAAACTGATTCCATAGTGGATTACAAACATGAAACACTGACAGATTTCTCAGGTAAGTCAGACGCTGTGACGAGTACTCTGTGCTCTCCCCACCAGGTCTGCTCATCCCAGCTGTTCATCCAAGTGTAAACTCAGGGCCAGAGCTATAACACATTTTCAGAGAATCCTCTCAAAACCTGTGGTCTGGTTTCAGATCCTAAGATCTCATAAACACCACGATGACCTGATTCAGTCCTTGTCAAAAGTCCTTTTCCATAGACACTCAGTGTCACCATCACAGTGTCAACACTGTGTCTATTACTCTGGTAACAAGTTTCACCTAAAACCCTACTGCTGACAGGCACTGTGTTTGGAAGGGATAGACAGCCTGATTCGAAAGCAGCGTTCACTGCACTCAGAATTTTATGATGCAGGCTTTCAGCTTGTACAATATTAACTAGCTAATTGCTAACTTGATTTTCCTTTTCCTTTCTGCACTGCTTCTGAGGTTCTGATGAAATGTTTGCTGCCACTGCTAGTGACATTCAGAAAAGGATTTGACTCCACGTGGGACTTTTGATGCAATAGATGTTTGCACACCGCTGTCAGAACAAATAAGATTGGTTTTTCCTAAGTGTGAAAGGAACACAGCTTTTCCAAAGAACAGTGAGAAGAAAATATAAGCAAAGGACACTTGGGGAAATTTGGCTGGGGGACACTTTTGGGTTCTGTTGATCTGACTGTATGAGAAAGATTTTTAAGAGCTTTTATATAAAAGGCCCCCCCCCCACCTCCCCCAAACCAATATCGAGGGTACAAAAACACAGTGCCTTAAATCAACTGTTTGCCAATGACAAGAAAATAGCACTTTGGTGGCAAGTGCACCGGAATGAGTGAAAGTTCCCGGCTCTGTCGCCAATGTGACAGGCACACAGCTGCTCTTGTTCTTGACCTTGTTCTTTCTCTAACCTGAAAAATAAAGGGACGAGAAGGGTAAGGGAGGTGGATTCTATAGTCTCAAACACCCATTCCAGTTTTAAATCATCTATCCTTCCAATCACTATCAACATTTTACCCTGAGAGGAACCAGACTATGTTAAAAACAAAGAAGGTTTTATGACTATTTAGGGAGTCAACTCAAATGACTCCCCGTACTGATCTCAAAGTAAACTGTTGCGTCCAAGAGTCAACCTATTTGCAAACCAAACTTGCATAACATCCTAGTTTATGTTACAGAAATAAATGGCCATTAGTAACTGAGCAAATAAAATCTGAATTTCAAGTGATGAAAACATGCTTCGCTTTGACCAATATTAAGCATAAATTGAGCAACAGAGATGGTTACCCAAGCAGCGCAGGTAGGTGCAATGTGCTCATTACCAACACTTTAAAAAGTGTGTTTGGGGAACCTTATAATCACAGCATTATTTTCCAAAAGTCACTGGACTACAAAGCAGAATTCTGTTTAGACCTGTCATATGCTTAGAAGGGGGTAGGGTTGCAAGTCAGCAACAGTAACAGATATTAAATCAGTTGCTGAATTTGTTTTCCCAGAAGAAACAGACTTCTTACTGTGGCAGGGACACTTACCCTACTTTTAAAGCAAAACCTTTGCTTGCTCTTCTTTTCAGCCTTCAAGATTACAAACATCTCATATACACTAAGCCCATTTTCCCAAGTTATAATTATTTTTTCAAAGACTTCTACCAATTAGTTCATACAAACCCATCATTCCACAAACATTAACACTGGTGTCGGTCGTGGAAAAGGGCAAGGTGATCACAGCCGGGGACATTATTGGACAGAGATTGGCAAGTCATGGTATTAGTGAGGGGAAGTGTTCCCACAGCTCCCAGAGGTCTTGCTGGTGTGAAGGTCTATGAAGCCAACAGGACCATCCGTTTGAAGCTGTTAAAAAGCGCACACGGGAGCTGGTGTATTTCTTGGCACTACTATTTGAAGATGCACCAACCTGGAAGCCCAACCCATTCCCATGTAGACTGAAACAAGCCTTGGAAAGGATTTGCAAAAAAGAAACTCACATTTCCCCAAAGAGTGAGTTGGATGCAGCTAATGCTTAATCATCTGTGCTCCAGACAGTAAAATGTCACACATGGAAAACAGAACTGTGAACCCAGCCATGTGAATTTCCCTGTGGTCACCTCAACTTCTCCCACTTTTACTCTGCATCAGTTTCACTCAACAAGACCCCAGCATCCTCACCATGTCTCCCAACCCATTCTGATCCTCACCATCCTCTCAGGGCTTCTGACTGCACATGACCAGCGCCCCCTTGCCCCTCCCCCACTCTGACGGAGGCAGCGGCATGCAGTGTGGGAGGGCCAAGGGGCTCAGTCAGCTCCAGGGAAATCCTGCCTCCCCTGGCTGTCTGATCTCTCAGAGCCTTAGTTTCCTCACCTGTAAAATGGGCAACACTTTCCTGGCAGGACTGCTGTGAGGATTGAGCATTTAACCGAATACCTAATTTAACGTAATTCAATGATTATTTAATGTACTCAGCACATCATAAAGCGCTAAACAGGTCTCTTTTCTTTCCCCTTCCCTTGGCCTCCAGGATATGGGATGTGTTTACTTCTGCTTTCTGCTTCAACCCTGCCTTTCATATCTCCTTCAAAACCATTTCAATAGCCATTCCTACTGGCAGTGGGGCCCTGCTCTTCTCTCCGGGTGACAAGGTGCCGTGTGATAACAGATGGCCTCTCCTAGCTTGTCACTTTCCCAGTCCTGTGTATTAGCTTCCTTGTTATAGTGCCTGGGTTAATGCCATATGCACACAGGGCCATAAATGCTGTTTCCTGTGTATCTACCTCCATCAATGCCACTATGTTATCTGTTCAGATGACACACGAAACTACCTATCCACTTTGCACTTTCCCCTTTGGTTGAGCAATGCCTGGTTCTCAATCATAAGTACCTTTATTATATATGACATATGCTTATCTTTCTTCTGTGATCCTTCCTCTTCTCCCACTGGGTCACGTCACCATGTCAATGATTTGCCAAATAAGCGACTTCTAGTCATTTTCCACTTGGCCTTCAGCATAATTCAGAACACTGCAAAGGCTTGGATTGTCCCCCAAACCCCTCCAGCCTGTGAAATACCTCCCATTTTGTTCCTTTCTTTATTATCAAAAATGAAAATTTTAGTTACCTCCTGGCTATCTATGTTTCCTCCCTACAGCCTCAGAGAGGCCTCATGAAAGGAGACAACATGGGCTCAATACTGCCTCCCTCAGTCCCCTGAGCAAGCCCCCCACTCTTCCTGAGGGTGTTCTCATCTCTAAGTGGAAAAACACCTGCCTTCTAGGACTGCTCCGAGGATAAAGACATTTTGGGTAAAATGCTAAATCCGGGGCTCAGCACATGACAGCCATCAAGAAATGAGAAAAAAGATTTTTCTTAATCTTCCAGCGCTGCTTCCCACCACCCACCATTCCATCATGTCCTGTCCCACTCCTTTTTTAAAATATATGTTTTTATTGATTTTTTTTTTTTAGGGAGAGGGATAGAGAGACAGAAACATTGATGAGAATGATACATCATCAATCGGTTGCTTCCTGCATGCCGCCTACTGGGGACTGAGCCCGAAACCTGGGCATGTGCCTGACCAGGAATCAAACCGGTAACCTCTTGGTTCCTGGGCTGATGCGCAACCACTGAACCACACCAACTGGGCTCACTCCTTTTATTGGCAGCACTTTTGAGGGTTTGGCTCAAAACTCAGGGCCTTACCTTGACTTCCCTCTGCAGGACAAAACATCCCCAAGAACCTTATCCACTGCTTCTAGGTTGCTTCAAGATACTTCATAACCTTTTTTGAGATAGAGAACACAATCCTTCTCAAACACACTCTGCCCAGCATCCCTCTGCTACATCCCAAGCTCTAAAGGCCTCACCTCAAGATGTCCTTGAAATGCCAACCCCAGCTAAAGCCTTTGCTGATTCAATAGAATGGACACCCTTGCACAACGACCCTTGAGGAAACCAATTCTGCTCCAGCACGGGGAAGCGGGGGGAGAACTCTGGTCCAACTTGTTATGTGGCCAGAGACAAAGCCCTTCACTTCTCTAGGCCAGGGATACAGGCTGGGCTGGAAGTCTAGATTCTCTGAATTCACACACTGGATCCCCTGTCCTCTCTGACTAATGGTGCTGGTTCTGTAGCTGTGAGAATGACCTTGAAGTCCCTTGCCTCGGCGGCTGTTCTCAAGAACAGAGACCATTCTCTGGGTAACTCCCTTAGCGCAGCTCACAGTGCTGGGCCATCATCAGTTTTGCGCACGCGCTCAGATGACAGTGATCAAAGTGCCTCTGGTGGAGCAGACAGCTGCCACCAGATGACTCAGGCCTCTGCAAAATGGCTTAATTTAGACCCTCTCCGCTGCCTACAAAACAGAAGGAGGTGAACTGCACACCCTTTCATTCACCCTCACAGTGGCTCCCTAGGGTCAGAAGTCTTTATCACTGTAACACAGGTGAGAGAGCAGATAGATGGCTTCTGGGGGTGGGGTGGGAAGAACCCTAACTGATGGGGACGGAGGTCTGGGCTTTGGGCTTCCTCTGCCACCAACCGAGCATGGGATCCTGGAGGAGGCACTTCCCAGGCCTAGTCTTCTCTGGAAAATGGCCTCGGGCAGTGGTCCCAAAGCTGGGCTGGGTATCAGAACCACAAGGAAAACGAGATTAGAAATAAATCCAGATTCCCAGGTCCACTCTTGGAGGTTCTCATTCCACAGACCTGGATTGAGGCCTAGGAACAAAGGTCACTGGCAGCAATAAAGGCTTATGACATTGGAGTCCCAGTTTAGTGTTCCATTCAGACAACTTCTCCAAGTTCCAAAACCCATTAGGTCATCTTCCACCTCCCCTCTGAGAACCCAAACTGTGGACCATTTCCAAGCAGATTGCATGGTAGCTTAGCACTTTTTGAGAACCCAGAAAATGTTGAAATCTAACAGTTCATAAGACTCACAGGGCAAGTAAAGAGGTAACCTTGTTCTGACAGAAATCCAAGCTAAAGTGCAGGAACTCCTCTCTGAGCAAGCTTCTCGTGGCCAACAGGGAATGCCGAAAGGGAAGGCAGAAGGCAGCAGGCTCACAGAGCAGCAGGCCAAGCTTCTCTCTCTCTCTCTCAGAGAGAAAGGGAGAGGGAGGGAGAGAGAGATAAAAACGTCAATGATGAGAGAGAGTCATTGATCGGCTGCCTCCTGCATGCTCCACACCAGGGATTGAACCTGCAACCTGGGCATGTTCCCTGAGCGGGAATCGAACCGTGACCTCCTGGTTCATAGGTCGACGCTGAGCCACTGAGCCACGCCAGCTGGGCAGGCCAACCTTCTCTTAAAAGAGAACCTGCAATGTTTCTGGGTCTGCTTGGCTATGGCTTAAAGATTCAGTGAAAATCTCTGAACAAGGGAAGAGCTAACCTAAGACCCACCAGCTTGGTCACATGAGCGCTCTTATCTAATGAAACTGACTGTGGGAACCAGGCCCTGTGCAAGCACGTTACACACACTGCCTCATTCCACGGACACGGCTCTGATGCAAGCACTATTATCACATCTTATTGAAAACTGAAGTTCACAGAGCAAGCTCAACAGATATACGTGACTCCATAAATTACACAATACTGCAAACATGACCTCAAGAGCTAATGCACCTGAGGTCGAATTTTCTAGACTACCTGACGCTGAATGGGAAGGACCAGCAAACCTGCCAATGCTCGAAGGATCGGTGGATGGGAGACAGAAGTAAGCACAGAATCCTCAGATCTGCTTTACTTAGGGGCTCGGACAAATGGGAAGAGAATAATAAATACAATTTATAAAACTGGAATCCAGCTCTCTTCATGTGGGTTTCTGGTGTCTGTGCCCTTGAAGAGCTAGTTTTCATAAGTGGCTGTAGGTCCCATGTCAGTGGACTGAGAATGACAGAGTCACTTACAAGGCAAGAACGTGTGAGAATTAAATAGACTGAGTCTGCAGAGCAGCTTTGATCTCCTGAGGGAAAGGCGCCAAATAAATGAAATATGGAAATATTATTTGCCCTTGCAAAGGCTGTCGTGGACAGAGGCTTATAAGAGAGACTTACTCCCCGCCACCCCTCCCGCCCCAATCCCCTGTTCTCTAAACTTTCCAAGTTTTATCCCCTGCAAATAAATTTGTGGTTTCAAAATGTGGACCAAGCTATACTCTGCAACTCTACTGTTGATTAGAATCTGAAATACAGTAAGCTCGTCATAAATTCCTTGCAAGGGGATCTGAGTTCTGAAACAGTAAAGTACCCTCTCACAACATGGTCAGATTTGGGAGTCCCCCAAACTTGCTATCATAAAGCATCAATAGGAAAGTGTATAGAAAGAACTTGGTTGTTTGCTGCTACAAAGTAAAGAAGAAAATGCATGTTTTTTAAACCTCAGGAAGAAGGGCAATTAGGGTTTTCATCTCTCGCAGCCTGGGTTTTCCTCCCCTCTCCAAGGTTACTCTTTCCCATCACATGGCACTTGACATTTACACAGTGTTTTACAATCTTTTTATTATCGAATGTTCACAGGCGCCCTCGGAGGGAGCGCCCTGGGTCCTGATAACCATTTTAAAGGTGAGGAAACAGCCATAGAAGTCTTGTGACTCGTTCAAAGTTATGAGACAACTTTCTGCCTTAATCAAGGACATTTTACCACCTCTTTCACAGTATCTGTAGGCAAACACAAAAACCTAGTGCATAATGGGAACAAGGCCTGGGTTTCCTCTTAGTGGACTCCGTCTTACATTAACACTGGAAGAGGTCTGTGGCCATCCAGTCCAAACCCTGCACCTTCCAAATGGGGCCTGGAGAGGTGAGCGCCCACGGCCTCCCCTTCGTTAGAGCCAATGTCAGGATGACTACTGCTCACCTACATCCGAAGCCCAGAGGTTCTCTCCCGTCCCTTCTCGTTGAGGTGTACTCTAAGGCAGTGGTTCTCAACCTTCTGGCCCTTTAAATACAGTTCCTCATGTTGTGACCCAACCATAAAATTATTTTCGTTGCGACTTCATAACTGTAATGTTGCTACTGTTATGAATCGTAATGTAAATATCTGATATGCAGGATGGTTTTAGGTGACCCCTGTGAAAGGGTCGTTCAACCGTCAAAGGGGTCGTGACCCACAGGTTGAGAACTGCTGCTCTAAGGGGTAGATCTAAATTCTAGCACCAAGTATACGTTGAAGGGTTAAGAAATGAACGTCGCTGGCCATGGAATGAAACCTAGACTCCTCCAGAGGCAAGCGTATCATCTGGTCCAAGGATGCTCCAACCTTCACAGCAGGATCCGAGATCCTCTGGGACTAGCCTTCCTCCCTGAGGTTTGAGATGATCAAAAGGGCAGAGGATTCGATCTCCACACTTCAGGGTGGGTCCAAAGCTAGTTCTGTTTCCCCCAGCGAGAGGGCAGCTTTATTTCCATCTCTCTGAAAGATGCCCACCCCCAGCCCTTTCTCTGTCATTATCCCTCCCCCTCAGTTCACCCACTATCAGCTCTAACTCCCACCCTCGCTGGCCCAAAGGTCAATAGCTCTTCTAGTGCTGGTTCTGTTGGAGGCACTTGGAGAAAAGTGGGAATAACACCACTCTTACTATTAATACTACCTCTACCCCCACCTCCATTTTACTGAGTACGCACATGTTCCAGGCCCTGTGCTCAGTGAGCACTCTGTGTGGATAAACCCAATGTGCAACGTGTCTCACCACAATTCTGCAGCTTACAAATACCATTCCCATTTTACAGACAAGGAAACTGAGGTACAGAGAGGTGAGTTCACCCAACGTCCTACGGCTAATAAGTCTGGTCCCAGAGGCCACCCTGGTTAGTTAGCACTCTATGGGGCCACTAGATAAAGAAGGGCCTGTGGGCACTCAGTTCGTCCAGGGAACAACTCAGACAGGTGTGTGGCTGCAGAGTAACACCATCTGGCAACGAGGTGGTCTATCAACAAAGGCAGATGTGGGTCCCAAGTAGAAATCAACCTAAACACCAAGCTCTGAATGTAAGCCAAGCACGCTATTTGTTCAAAAGGAAGTGTTCTTGTGAACTAAAATGAAAGGAAACAGGATATCAAAGACAATGGCAATTCAAAGGTTCTGTGGCAGCTCTGAAGGAAGAGCCAGGCTGACAGAGCCAGCCGCTCATGGCTGAGGGCGCCGGCGGTGGGAGTGGCTGAATGGACCTGGGGCACAGCAGCCAGGCTGCACCAGGCCTTTACACGCTCCCCAAAACATCTTAATCCTTGTCTTCCCGAGATCACCAGCAAGAAGGGATGCCTTGCTGCGGACGAGGCCAGGCTGATCTTGCTGACACCTCCGACTTGGTTTCCCAGGTGAGACGGGCCTGAGAGAGGAAGCCTTCCTTGATGTTGCTGTGACATGATTCAGGAGTAGTTTTCTCTGGGTCTAAACTCATAGCTCACAGCTCAGTGTGGGGTGAATCTGAACAATGCCCCTCGTGCTTCTTAGGTCTAAGGACTGAGGGCACGGGCACGGTGGGTAGTAGAGGAGGCACTGAGCTGGGGTCAGAGACCTGCCCTTGGGTCTCACTGAAGCAGTAACCAGACATTTCCTCATCTGCGACAGGGTTGGGACTCGATGACCTGGGATGCTATTTTTAACTATAACATTTAAAAATTACAACTTCTCTGACACTAAAAAGAAAAACACCAGAAAATGGAAACGCAGCCCCTGGGATTAATGGAAAGGCTGACCCCGTTTCTGATGAAGCACCGAGGAAGACTGCTATCAGTGAGTCACGCCAGAAACCAGTGAGAGTCAGATTTTGTGCACCAGCCTCTGAATCATACAGAGGATCCTCAAGACCACAGTTTGAACATCCCTGAGTTGGGCTCTCACAAGAGAACTACTCACCACCACCTCTGGCTTTGCAACAAACCACGTTCCCAAACCAGCAGATTTTCTCCAATGAAAACATGCACTGAGACCCTCCTTGTGCCTGTCACAAAACCCGGTCCCAGCCCGCAAGGTGCTCAGTCATTTACAAGCTCATAGCTCCCCACGTGCTTTTATACACAGTTATTTTATTTTCACTACAAGCTGATGCAACAGGCATGGAAAATGATTCTTCAATGAGGAACACCGTTCTTATACTTCGCTCCATCTCCCTTGCACTAACACATGTCTTATAAATCATTTAGGAATCTGCTCTACAGAGAGATGCATCATAAAGGTTCCTACAATCAGGTTTAGAAAATGCTATGTGTGGACATGATTCTGACCATCAGTTTCAATGTGATAACAAGTGATCAAAAGAATCTGTAGAAAAGAGCCAGCCTTTGGGTGGTGTCTGCCTCTTAAGAGTGACTATCCACTTGGAAAACTGGCCTGTGCTATTTCCTCAAAAGTTCGTCTAGTTTTAAAAAATGTATTTCCTTGTGCAGGTGAAACCTCACCCATAATTATGATAGTTCTGGAATATGGCAATCCTTTATTGAGGAGGAGCTCTTTAATCCACACTAATCTCAAAAGATTCAAAGGGAGTCCCAGGTGACCGATTCATCAATCTAGTCAAACCCATTTAGAGACAGCAGAGTCTTTGTAAACCCATTCATGATGATCCTCTTAGTAATTGATGACTTACTACGTATGGTTTTGCCTTTAAATCCTTCAACAATTTTACCATATTGGAGAAATGGGATCTTTCAGGTCAAATGTTCAGGTCTATAATATTCCTAAAGAAATCTTACTTTCAACGCCTTTTATTTCCTTACATTCTGCATCCGATATTTGCATGGAAAATACTTCTAACCTCCTTAGATCTGTACTTGTTCTCCTGCAATAAGGCTGTAGCTCTCACACACTATTGAAAAGATTTTTTTTAAGCTTAATTTAAAGGGCCTTTTGAAAAAATAATACTCTCTTAATTCAATCTGATCAAGAAATGAAACACGAAATATTTTAGTATTTTGGGACAAACCTATAAAATCAATTTCTTAAGCCAGAATAATCTTTAATGTCTTCTATAAAGGTGACATTCTATAACAATTCAAAGGATAAAAACAAACTGGATTATACTAGTATATTAACTATATTATATTATAATTTTCAATTGGTAATTATTCAATGGGCAATTATAGTTCAATTGACAATTCTCAATTTTTTGTTGTCTTTCCTTATCTTTCTATCTTTTTAAGTCAAGTTTTCTTTCTAAACTTATAAGAGAACTGTGCACACATATGGTTAAAAATTTCAACACAAGTGAATAAAATGAGAAGTACAAGCCTCCCTTCCTTGTCCACAAACCCACAATCCCAATCCTCAGAAATGAGCACGGTTACGCTTTTGCATATGCTTCCAGAGATCACAAACACCACACACACCATATTTGTGCACACATACTTTATATGAAGAGACACACACATACACATACACATACACACATATATAATGCCTGTTTTCACCCCAAAAGAGATCATATGTTAATGTGCATTGTTCTGCACCTTTGCTATTTAACCTCGATAATATTTTGGGGTATCATTTCATATTGACACATATAGGTTGACTTCATTTTTAAAAGTAGCTGCTTAATATTCTGTTTTCTAGGCATCCAGAATTCATTTAATCAATTCCCTAACAATGAACATTTAAGTAGCTTCCTGTCCCGCTCCTTTTAGAGGTACAATTGACATAAATTTAAAGTGTATAATTTGATGTTTGGCATGTATGCATCCATGAAACCATCACCGCAATCAGGATAGTGAACAATCAATTTTCCTTGAGCCCTGAGTAATCCCTCTCTTCCAGACCTCCCTCCCCCACCCCTGCAGGCTATAACTGATGTTTTCTGCCACTTTAGGTCAATTTGCATTGTGAAAAGTTCATATAAAGTCTCATGTGGTATATGCTCTTTTTTTGTTTAGTTCCTTGCTGCATGTTTGAATAGTTTGTCTCTGCTTTTTTGCTGAGTAGCATTATATTCCATGGATTTGCCATTAAATATTTATCCATTCAGCAATTGATGAACATTTGGGTTGTATTCAGTTTTGAATAATCCTATATAATAAAGAGCTAATATGCTAATTAGGCCAAACAGTCGAACGACCTTCCAGATGTCCTTCCAGACAAACTTCTGGATGAAGCTAGGGCTCCGAGGGCCGGCCAAGACTACAAGGGGCTGCAAGGGTTGGTGAGGCTGCGAGGACCGAGCCCCTTGCATGAATTTCATGCATCAGGCTTCTAGTCTATAATAATAGAAGCGTAATATGCTAATTAGACCAGATGACCTGACCTTCCGGATGAAGCCAGGGCTGTGAGAGAAGCCTGGGTCCTGGGTGCCTGCTGGCAGCCGGAGGGAAGCCCAGGTCCTGGGTGCCAGAAGGAAGCCGGTGCTGGCAGCTGGGGGAAGGAAGGCCTACTCTTGCACGAATTTTGTGCATCGGGCCTCTAGTCATAAATAAAGCTGTATGAACATCTGTACAGTAGAAATCTTTGTATGGACATATGCTTCCAATGCTTTTTGTATAACACCTAGGAAGGGGGTGGCTGGGTTGTATGGTAGGTATCTATTTAACTTTTAAAGAAACTGTTGAATTGCTTTTTGATGTGGTTGTAACATTTTACATTCCCACCAGCTATCTATAGAGTGAGATACTCCATATCCTTGCTACCACTTGGTATGGTCAGTCTATTATTATTATTATTATTATTATTATTATTATTTAGCCAGTCTTACAGATGTGGTGATCTCTCATTATGATTTTAATCTGCATTTCCCTAGTGAAGAAGTTGAGTATCTTTGCACGTGCTTACTTGTCATCTGCATATTTTCTTTACAGTGTCTGTTCACTTGAATATTTTTTGTCCATTTCAATATCTTTTCAAAATCTTTTTTTTTTTTAATCCTCACCCAAGGATATTTTTTCCATTGATTTGTAGAGAGAGTGGAAGAGAGAAGGAAAGACAGGGAAAAATATATCGATGTGAGAGAAACACATGGATAGGTTGCCTCCTGCATGTGTCCCGACCAGGGCCTGGGCTGGGGAGGAGCCTGCAACCAAGGTACGTGCCCTTGCCTGGAATGGAACCCAGGACCCTTCTTTCCATAGTCTGATGCTCTATCCACTGAGCAAAATTGGCTAGGGCTCTTTTGTCTATTTTTAATGGATTTTTAAAAATTAATAGAGTTTGAGAGTGCTTTTTGCATTCTAGATACAAGTCCTTCATTAGATTTGTGACGTACAAGTATCATTTTCCAGTCTGTCACTCACCTGCTCATTCTGCTAAGAATATCTTTTGAAGAGCAATCCTTAATTTTGATGATGTCTAAGTTATAATTTTAAAAAAATGAATTGTTCCTTTGTATTGTGTCTAAGAAATCTTTACCTAAACCAAGGTCACAGTGTCACCTACATTTTCTTCTAGGACTTCCATGGTTTTAGGTTTTTATTTAGATCTATGACCATTTTGAGTTAATATTTCTATATGAAGTGCGATATGGATCATTTATTTTTAAAACATAAGGATAGCTAATTGCTGCAAGACCGTTTGTTGAAAAAGAATGAATTGTATTTGCATGTTTGTGGAAAGGCACGGAACTGTTTTTTACATTTGTGGAAAATTAATTGGCTGCCTATCTGTGGGTCTATTTCTAGACCCTATTCTGTCCCATTAATCTGTTTGTTTGTGTAGATCCTATTAGACTGTCTTGAGTGCTGTAGCTTTATAAGTCCTGAAGTCACGTAGAGTAAGTTCACTAACTTCGTCCTTCCTTTGAAAGTTATTTTGGCTGCTCTAGATCCTTGGCATTTCCACATGAATTTCAGAATAAGCTTGTCAATATCAACAACAACAAAAACCACCTGCTGGCGTTTGGATTGGGGTTGCTTGAATCAACAGAGACATTTGGTGAGAAATGGCATCTCAAGTATGTTGAGTCTTCCAACTCATTAATATGATGTATCTCTTCATTTATCTAGGTCTTCTTTGATTTCTCTCAGCAACATTTTACAGTTCTCGCATATCTTTTGTCAGATATAGCCAAAGGTATTTAATATGTTTTGTATGATAAATGGCATTTAATAGTTTTTAATTTACGATAATTTGTTGTTAGTATGTGAAAATATAATGGTTTTTATTTATTGATCTTGTATCCTACAAATTTGCTAAACTCAATTTTCAGTTATATTATTTTTTCTGTAGATTCCATTGGATCTTCTGCACAGATGATCATGTCATCTTCAAATAAAGAGTTTTACTACTTTTTCCCCAATCTGGATGCTTTTAGAAAAATTGAATTTATTGATGTGGCATTGGTTAATAAACCATACAAGTTTCAAGTGTACAATTCTACAGCACATAGTCTGCACACTGCATCGTGTGCTCACCACCCAAAGTCAAGTCTCTTTCTACCACCATTTAGATCCACTATGCCCTCTTCCACCTCCTCCCACTCCCCCTGGCAATCACCATACACTATTTTTTTCTTTCCTTAATCCTTTCACCATTTTTCACCCAGCCCCCAACCCCCCTCTCCTCTGACAGCTGTCAGTCTGTTCTCTTATCTATGAGTCTGTTTCTATTTTGTTTATTTTGTTCATTTGATTTCACATATAAGTGAAATCATATGGTATTTGTCTTTCTCTGGCTGGCTTATCTCATTTAGCCTAATACTCTTCATGTCCATCTATGCTATCTCAAAAGGTAAGATTTCCTTTATTTTTATGGCCAAGTAGTATTCCATTGTGTAAATGTACCACAGCTATTTTATCCACTCATCTACTGCCGGACACTTGGGCTGTTTCCAAATCTTGGCTATTAAAAAGAATGCCGCAATGAACATAGGGGTGCATATATTCTTCTGAATTAGTGTTTCGGGTTTCTTTGGGTATACTCCCAAAAGTGGGATCGCTGGGTCATAAGGCAGTTCCATTTTTAATTTTTTGAGGTAACTCCATACTGCTTTCCACAGTGGCTGCACCAGTCTGCATTCCCACCAGCAGTGCATGAGGATCCCCTTCTTTCCACACCCTTAACAACACTTGTTATTTGTTGATTTATTGATGATGGCCATTCTGACAGGCATAAGGTGATATCTCATTTGTATTTCTCTGATGACTAATGAGGTTGAGCATCTTTTCATACGTCTATTGACCATCTATATAAAAAACCTAGAGCGAATATCATACATGACAAAAAACCCGAAACAAGCGAGAATGTCTACTTTTACCATGTCTACTCAGCATTGTACTGGGGATTCTAACAAGTGCAATAAGGCAAGGAAAAATGTTAATATGGTGAATGTGTTAATATGGTGAATTACAATGATCAATTTTTAAATATTAAACCAACCTTGCATTCCTAAAATAAATGCCACTTGGTCATGATGTATTATCTTTTTAATATATATTTGGATCCCATTTACTAAAAATTTGTTTAACATTTTTGCATCTATGTTTATGAGGAATATTGGGACTGTGGTTTTGTCTGGTTTTTGTATCAGGGTCATATTGGATTCATAGAATGTGTTCAGTAATATTTTTTCCTCTTCAATTGAGTTTGTGTAGAACAGGTATTACCTCTTACTTAAATATTTAGTAGAATTCATCATGAAACCATCTGGGGACTGGAGTTTTCTTTGTGGAAATATTTGTGTGTGTGTGTGTGTGTGTGTGTGTGTGTTTTAAAATAAACTACAATTTCTTTAATATAATAGATATAGCACTATTTAGTTTAATCTATTTCTTCTTAAATGAGCTTGGGCAGTTTGAGGTTTTAAGTTTAATTTATTATACTTTTAATATGTGCTGATGTAACCTCTCATTCCAGATACTAGTAACTAGTTTCATTGTTTTTTTTCCCTCCTTGGTCTGGGCTGGATGCTTATCAATTTTATTGACCTCAAACAATCTGCTTTTAGTTTCATTTTTTTCTACTTATTTTCTGACCTCTATTTTATTAATTTCCACTCTTCTCTTTAATATGCTCATTTTAAATTTCATTTGCTCTTCTTTTTCTAGCCTTTAACCTGGAACCTGAGGTGACTGATCTGAGACCTTTTCCTTTTCTAGTATGGGCAGGTGTTTAAATACATTTCTCTCTATTGCTTTAGGTGCATTCTATACATTTGATATGTTGTGTTTTCATTTTCATTTAGCTCGAAATACTTTTTAATTTCCATTTTGATTTCTCTTTGACCACAGGTTATTTAGATTATGTATTCATTTTCCAAATATTTGAAAATTTCCAGATCTCTTTCTTTTATTGATTTCTAATTTAATTCCAATGTGGTTGGAACATACTTTAAATGACTTAAAACCTTTTAAACTTATTGAGACAAATTTTATTGCACAAAATATGATCTCTTTTAGTAAATGCAGCATATGCACTTGAAAAGAAAAACCATATTCTGCTGTTAGGTTGAAAGTTCTATAAATGTCAATTAGGTGAACATGGATGATGGTGTTATTCAAGTGTTTTATATCCTTACTGATTTTCTGAGTGCTTGTTGAAATATGACTATAACTGTGGATTTGTCTACCTTCCCTTGGAGTTCTATCAGTTTTTGTTTCATAAAATTTGAAGCTTTGATAGTAGGTGTTAATAATGTATGTCCTCTGGATGAACCAACCCCTTTATCATTATATAATGACCCTCTTTACTCCTAGTCATATTCTTTGCTCTGAAATCTACATTGTCTGATTAATAGTCACTTTGGCTTCCTTCGGTTGGTGTCAGCATGAGTTTCCATTCTTTACTTTTAGTCTATTTGTGTCTTTATATTTAAAGTGGGTTTATTATAGGTGCCATATAGTTTGACCTTGCTTTTATATACAGTCTGATAATCTCTGTTTTTTAACTGCTGTGCTTAGACCCTTTACATTTAATGAGTACTAGTATGGTTGGGTTCAAACTTACCACCTTGCTATTTGTTTTCTCTTTGTTCCATCTGTTCATTATTCCTTTTTTCCTCTATTATATTTGACCTGGTAACTTTTAGATTCTTTCTTTTTTTTTTGTTAAGTTTCACCAAGATATTTTTTCATTGATTTGAGAGAGATGCATTGATTGGTTGCCTCCCACACGTGCCCCAACCAGGGACGGGGACTGAGCCTGCAACTGAGGTAAGTGCCCTTGACCAGAATCAAACATGGGACCCTTCAGTCCACAGGCCGACACTCTATGCATTGAGCCAAATTGGCTAGGACAAAGTTGAGTATTTCTTATGAGCCCTATTTGGAATCATCCTTTGCTGTGTTATTTTAGTGATTTCTTTATATCACTGTATGTATCCTTAACTTATCACAGTTTACCTTCAAGTGATATTATACTACTTCATGTTATATTATGAGACTTAAAACAATATACTTCTGCCCTAACCGGTTTGTCTCAGTGGATAGAGCATCAGCCTGCGGACTCAAGGGTCCTAGGTTCGATTCCGGTCAAGGGCATGTACCTTGGTTGCGGGCACATCCCCAGTAGGGAGTGTGCAGGAGGTAGCTGATCGATGTTTCTCTCTCATCGATGTTTCTAACTCTCTATCCCTCTCACTTCCTCTCTGTAAAAAAAATCAATAAAATATATTTAAAAAAATAAAAATCATCATTCTCCCCTTTTAAAAAAACAACACAAAACAAAACAAAAAACACACAATATACTTCCAATTCTCCTATCCCAGTCTCTGTGCTATTGTCATATATTTATTTCTAAATATGATATAAATATTGATATTCTTTTTACTTTAAAAAGTCTGATTACCTAAAAAGGTTAAAATAACAAAGTAAATATCTTCATCTATACCTATATAGTTTTATTTATAGTACTCTTTACTCCTTTGTGTAGATCTAGCTTTACATTTGATATCATTTTCTTTCTCCTTGAAGAATTTTCTTTAACATTTTTTAAGATGCAAGTTTGATGGGGGTAAATTCTTTCACATTTTGTATACATCAAAATGTCTTTATCTCATCGTTTTTAAAAACGATATTTCTTCTGAGTTTAGAATTCTAGATTGAGAAATTTTTCCTTGTAGTACTTAAAAATATTTGCTCCACTGTTTCATTATTTATGATAAATATGCTATCATTTTTGTATGTGTTACTTTGTATGTAACATGTCTTTTTCCCACTGGCTGCTTTAAAATATTTCTCTTTATCATTTAAGTACTTTGATTACAATATATTTACATTGGTATAGTTTTCTTCATGTTTCTTGTGCTTAGAGTTGTTGAATTTGGATCTGTGGGTTCAGTTCTCACAAATCTGGCAAAATTTCAGCCATTTCTTTCACAATATTTTTTCAGTTTTTCTCTCTCCTCTCCTTTTGGAACTTTAATGACATATATTTTAACCCCTTGAAACTGTCCAACAATTCACTGGTACCATGTTCATTTTGTAAAAGTCTTTTTTTGTTTGTTTCATTTTGGAGAGCTTTTAATGCTGTGTCATCCAGTTCATTAACCTTTTCTTATGCAATATCTAGGCTGTTATTGATACCACCGTTATTTTTTTAAAATCTCAGCCATTGTATATTTCATCTCTAGAAATATATATATATATATATATATATATATATATATATATATATACTCTTCCATGTCTCTAGGTAACATGGGCAATCTTACCTCTAGCTTTCTGAACATATGGAATGCAGTCATAACAATTGCTTTAATGCTGTTGCTTACTTATTTTTATATCTGTGTCATTTCATCATTTTAGAGTCTGTTCAATAGATTGTATTTTCCTACTACTTGCCTGGTAATTTTTGATTGGGTGCCAGGCATTGTGGGGTAATGTTTACTTTTGTTTTCTTATAAACATTCTTGAGTTTTATTCTGGGATGCAGTTAAAATTAATTGGAAACAGTTTGATCCTTTTGGGGCTTGCTTTTAAGATTTGTTCAGGGTGATTAGAGCTGAGTTGATTTAATCTATGGTTAATTTTTCCCCACTATTGAGGCAAAACTCTAATGCTTCTGCATTATGAAATTTTCTTTTTCCTTGTTATTGAGAAGAGACACTATTCCCATCCCTCTGTGAGTTCCAGGCACAGTTCTCTCTAATCCTTAGATTGTTCTTTCTCGGTCCTTGGGCTGTCTCCCCACATGCATGTGCTCATCTGTATTCAACTCAGCACTCGAGGGAGACGTCCTCAGCTCTCCAGATTGTCTCTGTGCAGCTCCCTATTCTCGGCTAGCCATTTTGGTCCCCCACTACGTCTCCAGTCGGGGAGACCACAGGGATCTGCCTACTGTGGCCTGGAGACTGTCTCTAGGCAATAAGCTGAAGCAATCATGTGGCTCATTTTGTTTTCTGTCTTCAAAGATCAATGTCCCAAGTGCTACTGTTTCATATATTTTGTCAGTTTTTCCCTTGTTTTAAAAGCTGCGGGTGGAGGTTAACTATGGTCCATGTTACTTCATCTTGATCAGAAGCTGAAGTCTTGCTTTTACTTTCTAGCTCATGTAATAGATTCTGTAATAAACATCATTGCATACATACCTTTGGTTAAATGTGTGGATCTGTCTGTTGAATAAATTACTTACGGTGCCACTGTTAAAGGGTATATGCATTTTAAACACAGATTATTTTGCCAAAATGATCTCTAAACAGGCTTTACCAATCAATAATCCTACTAACATTTTTAAAAACACCTATTTCCCCATATATTCTACAACACTGAGTATTATCAGATGTGTACATCTTTACCACTTTGATAGGTAAGAAAAGCTATTTTAATTTCATTTCTTTTTTAAGGTTAAACCTTTTATATGCTTACTGGTAACTGATATTTCCTTTTCTGGAATTGCTTATTTATGTCCTTTGAATTTTTAGAAAATTCATTTGTCATTTTCCTTTTGACTTGCACGAATTTGTGCAGGAAATTACCCCCCACCCCTCCTCCCCCAGTCAATGGTTTTTCTTTTGACTTTCCTCAGGGTGGTTTGTGCCATAATGAATCTCAAGTTTTTCTATGTAGTTCAAGCTATCATTGCGTTCCTGTGTGGTTTCTGGATTTTGCATGTTTTCTGGATGTGCATATGTACACGATAGTAACAGGAGTTTATATCCTAAATTCATAATTAATAAGTGAGACAGTTTTTAGTTTCTTCTTTTTTTTCTAGAAACTGAACTTAGATAACAGTATTGCTACACTAAGTTCATGTAACTTATGCTCATCAAGATCTCTGGTGGGCAACTATCTTTGATTAATAAAACATGGAAGATATAAATTATGTGCAAATTCAGCTTGGTAATGAAGAATTTCAAAGCATGGAGGAGAGTAGAGGTATAAAAAGGGAACCACTGGTTTTAAATTAGTGTCTCATTTTTCTCAGGATAGACTCATCTTAGGGTTTGCTAGGAAGGTGGAGGGATGATGTGAAACCCAAAGCTATGATAATTCTAAGACATGTTTGTTGGTTGGCCATAAGCTAGTTCCTAAAGCCTGGACCCTCCCATGACAACAGACTTAGAATAGACTTTGTACCTTGTCATATACTTTATAATGTTGCCTAGTTGTTTTCTGTAAGTTCTATTTTCCCAACAACACAGTCATTAGAGAGCAGGACCTTAGCCAATGTTTTCCACAAATTTGAGCTGAGAGAGAGAGAGAGGGAGAGGGAGAGAGAGAGAGGGAGAAGGAGAGGGAGAGGGGGAGGGAGAGAGAGAGAGAGAGAGAGAGAGAGAGAGAGAGAGAGTTAAATTGAGTTGTATTGAGCTTATGCATGTGCTGTTGATGGTAGGAAAACTGTAGAAACTACGTCAACTTAGGTGAATCGATTTCAAGAAGAGGGCATGCTATTTATTCATGTGCTTGCCTGAGAATGACACATGTCATCATCAGGTGTTTGACAAGAACCAAGCTACTGCCCAACGAAAGAAAGTGAATGCAGTGAGGCCTGAATGGAACACGTCTTCAGGGAAGCATAACTGCTAGCGGCCAGGCTTCCGCTTAGCACAGTTACCGTGAATAAATCACCAAGGGACTTAAAATTGCAAACCTTCACATTTCTTTTAAAAAAATAACTTTAAACTTGATATTTCAATCACAGCTTACATTCATCAATATTGTTCTGTATTAGTTGCAGGTGCACAGTGGTTGGACAATCATACACTTTACATAGTGTTCTCCCGATATTTCCAGGGCACACACAGTTATCACAATGTTTTTCACTTTATTCTCTATATTGTACTTTACAGCCCAGTGACTATTTTTAATGGCCCATTTGTACTTGCAATCCCTTCACCTTTTCACCCAGTCTCCCAACCCCTCCCCTCTGGCAAACGTCAAAATGTTCTCTGTATCTATGAGTCTGTTTCAATTTTATTTGTTCAGCAAACCGTGTTTCCTTAGGAAAAAGGAACTAACCTCCAGCAAGGGCCTACGATATGCGATGAAGGAGGTGAGCTAACTTTTGTTGTGTATCATGTACTCAGCATTGTCCTAATGAGCACTTTTCATGAATCTGCTCACTGAATCTTCACAAGCACGGAGGGAGGTACTGTTACTCCCACTTTATAGGTGGGAAAACAGGTTCAGGTACACACAAGCTTACTTAGGAAACACAAAAAGGCAGTGTGATTGGAACACAGGTCTACCTGACTCCCAGCCCAGCCCCTGACTATGCTACAGCGCACCTCACGCCATCCTCAGAGCAACCCAGACTGACGCTTTCCCATGTTGCTGCTGTGGAAACTGGAGCTCTGAGGTCAAGGAACTGCCCAAGGCCCAGCCAGGTCTTCTTGACTCGGGCTCATGTAACACTGTTCTGCTACATGGAGCCTCAGTCTGTACTCCTCTACGCACTTGTCCCTCTCTCTCTAGCCCTGCAACTGTCCTTCCATCTGTTCCCAACACACACACACGGAAAAGAAAAAGGAAAAAGGTCTAGTCACGTGAGAGAGGCCAGTGATGAGGGACATGCTATGCAGCGTCATTCTTCTGTGTGTCTTGGCTCATGTGTGCCTGGTTATCTTCTTCCCTTGAACCCTTCATGGGAGTCCACACACTCCTTTGAGCCCTCCTCAACTCCCATCTATCGCTCTTTTTTTTTATTTACAAATACTTTTATTCAGTTCAGAGAGGGAGAGGGAGAGAGATAGAAACATCAATGATGAGAGAGAATCATTGACCAGCTGCGTCCTGCACGCCCCACAATGGGGATCAAGCCTGCAACCCAAGCACGTGCCCCGACCAGGAATTGAACCGTGACCTCCTGGTTCATAGGTCAACGCTCAACCACTGAGCCACAGTGGCCAGGCCCCACCTCCCACTCTTGAACCAGTTGCTCTCACTATGCTCTTTACATCACTTGGTTTACACCTCTGCTAATTCAGTGTCCCTCACACTCTGTCCATTTCTCCATCTAGTCTAGACTGTATCTAGCACAGTGGTTCTCAACCTGTGGGTCGCGACCCCTTTGGGGGTCTAACGACCCTTTCACAGGGATCACCTAAGACCATCGGAAAACACATATATAATTACATATTGTTTTTGTGATTAATCACTATGCTTTAATTATGTTCAATTTGTAACAATGAAATTGGGGGTCACCACAACATGAGGAACTGTATTAAAGGGTCATGGCATTAGGAAGGTTGAGAACCACTGAGCTAGCATCTTCTTGTGTCATCACCAGCACCTGGCACACTGCTCAGGCTCAGTGCACATGAAAGAACTCAAGAGCTTGAATGAAAGCTTGCAGGTCACTACGTGGGTGGTCCTTGGGTAACACCGTCTCTTTAGAACATGGATGAGATGCCTTCCCTCTTGGTTATACCAATTAGCCTATGGTAAAGTTGGTTTTGTTATGCATCATTTCACTGCAATTCCAAGAGCCTACTGACTTGCTGTACAGCACTTACTGCTGAGAAAAACAGCTAGTCAGGATCCCAGCCCCACCTGCAGAGTGTAACAAAGATGCCCTGCAGACAACCACCACCTGAGCCGGGCCATTTCCAGGGAGAGACCGAGTGTTTAGGATGCAAGGCCCCTTGAAGGGAAACTGCAAAGCTAGAAAGCACCTCCCTCTTCCCAGATCTGTGTCAGATTTCAGAGGCACCAGGTGCCGGCTGCCCCAACATCCGCGGAGGCAGTCAACACTTTGCCTCAGTTGCTAAGTTATTTTGAATGAATCATCTCCGACATCCACCCAGCTCAATCTCTGCACATCTGCTACCCTATTTGAGTACCGGTCTTTGAATACCTCACACCCATTGCTTCACTTTCCGTGATCCTTAATGGCCATGCTGGGAGCGCTGCAGCGCCTGCACCTGGGCACACAGGGTTGTCCAGAGGCCCTAGCGGTGGCAGATACGAGGACGACATCGGTAGCTTTCTGCCACTATCCTGATGGAACAGCTGGTAGACCGAACCTTGTCTCTATCATTTCAGCTGTGCTGATTTTTCATTTTGTCCTGCCAAACCAATTTCTCTTACCTGTTCAGAGAAGGAAAGTTGTGGGTTTTATTTCCCTTCTTTGTCACCAGACTGAGCGTGGTCACTCCTGTCCACGGAGGGACACGGAGCACTGAGACACAATGGGGCACGTGCAGCACACGCTGGGGTTGAGGGTGGATGGAGAGCAGCAGTCAGTCACACGATAGCCAATCTCAAGGACCTGCTTCAGTCTCCTTAGTTTAGGTGGAAGCTAGTAAGAGATGCGTAGCTGGCAGGTCATAAGGTCCTGTTCTTTACTGCTAAGAACAAACCTATCTGCCATCGAATACAAATTTGGAGCTTGCAGCTGGTTCAGACTTGGCGTAGAGGCCCTTACTATTTTTTTTTATGTGTTTTTCATGAGGCATTTTTAGATTTGGGATGATAGTGAAAGACAGTGGAAAGAAGTTTGCATAAAATGAACCTAATTGCTAACTTTTTCTCCCTGTAATGAACTTCCTGCCTTTCAGGTCTTATCCTACCACTCTTGCCTTGTACTCCAGCTTCATCTGTCTTCTCAATGTTCTTGAACACCAGTTCATTCCAGCCCCAGGGCCTTTGCATATGCTGTTTTTGTTCCTTTGTACTTGCTGAGCTCTTTCCTGTGTTCTATCCCTGTGGGTCCCTTCTGGTTCAGCTCAAATGTCACTCCCTCTCAGAGGCTTTCTCTGACCACTCATCTCAAACAGGCCCCCACTCTGCTGTCTCCTGCTCCCCAGCCCACCCACCACTGGGCAGAGAGCTCATGACATAACCCTTGCACCTAAAACAGATCTCCTGCCTTTGGCGCTGGCCAGCACACCTTCTACTACCACAGTGTGCCCTCTGTGTGCTGTGGTACTATGGATGCAACATGGATCGATACTGCAAAAGGTTTTCTAACAATGTCTTAAAACAATAAAGGCTTCTGTTAACTCTGAGGAATTCAGAAAATTTAATTAATAACCCACTTTCCGAGCATCTGAACTTTTATTTTAATGTTTCTATTTCACTTTAGCTCCTAAACTATAACAGGTACGTTTCTTGAAAAGCATGGCTCAGCGACATGAAAGCTTACTTAATGTTTTAAAGGCTTTATAATTTCTAAAGTTCTTATTCCCTCTCTGGCTCTCTTGTTATCTTAATTTCAGGAAAAACAACCATCTCTTGATTCTATTTCACCATTTAGAGTCACAAAAATTATTCCAAATTTCTTAATTTCCAAGCAACACATTAACTTCTTCAGATTTCTTTCAAAACAGCGACGGGGAAATCCCTGATGATTTCAGCTGACAATTCCTTCATCAGGAAAAGGGTTTCAATGCTAATCACCAGAAAAGTTACAGTTTACCGGAAAGAAAGGGGAAATGCTGACAGATTGCACAACATACCATGAATAAAGCATGATTTATTAGCTGAATGGCATACTCATGCTGACCATTTTATCAAGAATTCCTAGTGACATCATAAACTATGTTGGAGCCAATGAACTGCTTCTATTGTCCGTGGTTCTGAGAGTCCAAGGTGAAAACAAGATTTACTTCTTTGAAGGTTTTATGGGGAAAAGGAAACATCTAACAGTCTGTGCACCCTTCCCCCCGTCCCCCCTCCCCCCCGACCTCAACCGTGGACTTGGACAAAGATTCTGGATTTTAAATGAAGCAAAGAACTGAGCTGGAGGGAGCCCTTAATCTGGTATCTAATTCCATCCAGCACTGAGGAGAGCGCTGTTCGTCTATTACTTGGAGAAGGAAAGGCTTGATCTGCTTCTGCTTCTAGGTGTGGGTGCACAGATCAAAGTTCTCTGCGGGGGGCAGCGAGGGCAAATGCCACAGTCAGGTCCCCAGAACAAAATCCTCCCCCCTCCCAGTTACAAAAGGAAGACAGTTTGAAGGTAGTAACTACCAGATTGTACCTTTGACCCCCAATTAATCTGGTAAAATCAGTTAGGTTTCAGTGGAAGTAATCATGTAACGTATCACACATGACATCACCATGAGTACTGGGTTTCCCCCGTGTAGTCTACACAAATCACAAATCCATCAATCCACCATGTGCTTTATTGATGCTTTATTATAGGTGATTACAAACACACAAGGCATTTCACAAACATATCTTGTTAATCATTACATTGTAATTCAGCAGGAGGGATGATGTAAAATTTATGGTCTTCAGTAAGTGAACAGGATACAAAGAAATGAAGCCTGAAACAGCTCCCAGTGACTCAGCCCCAGAGTCAGCCCAAACCTCTGCTCAGATGGGCCCTGAGCATTTACTCATGACATTGGCTAATCTAGTCATTAGATTACTCATTAGATTGGCTGAGAGAGTCAAAGATTAGTGGAGAACGAATAAGAGACTGGTAGGTATACAGAACACTAAGGAAAACTTAGAGATAAAAGCTGTGGTAGCAGTCTTTATTTTAAAAACCACAATAAATTGCCAAAACAAAAAGTGATTACGAATTTCCCTGTGACCAGCAGCAACTTCTATCACTTATAGGGCACGTATCATAGACTAGATTGCTCCAAGCATTCTCCACGCATTCTCTCTCTTAATCCCCATGACAACTCTATCATGTTCAATCCCCCTCTTAGGGTTAAAGAAACTGAAGAGCAAGAAGGTTAAAAACCTGCCTGCCATCTCACAGCCGGAGGGCTGGGAATGGAATCACTCCCGTCCCACTCCAGTCTGAGCTCCTGCCGATGGCGCAGCTTCTCTCGTTGAGTATTTTGGAGCTAGTCTCTGAGTGCCCTTTGGGGTCCCTGCGAAACATTTCCAGCATTTTCTGATGTCACATCCTACTAATTACACAAGTGATTAGCGTTTCCCAATAGGAAGATACTATCTACCGAGCTTGTTTAATCACATCTCATCCCACGTCAGCGTCTCTGCCTCAGTGTCCCACTGACCACAGCAGAAACGAAAAAGAAACTGGCTTCCGACCCAGCCTGTGTTATCATCTTTCTGAGGTTCTCGCTGCAGAGTTTTAACATTTCCTTCTTAAAAACCTTATAACCACAGACTGGTGCTTCTTGTTTTGACAGTCCAACCTTATTAGATCACGTCCTAGCTCAGTGTAGGCCTTGCTCAATACTCTGAAATTTCAGGCCTACTGAAGCTATGAAAAACGTTTCGAAGGAGTCCGAGACCTGATGTGAAATCGGAGTCGTGGGAATTTGGACAAACTAATAAACAGCTCCATGGCAAGCTGAAACAATGACAATGCAATGAATCACTAATATTCACTTACAACTTTTTATGCAAAGCCTTCGAAGTGTTTAATGAATTTGTGCAAACCGATTAAACTTCTCTGCCAGCAATAACTAACTCCACGTTGTACTCTCATGACACAATCCTTTCACGGGCTGCTGGCCTGCCTCATGTTATCATGCTCCAATGCCCTCAGGGGCTGGCAGGTGGTTCCAGAAATGCACTCCTATCTACAGAGTAAAGAAATGTTCACAGGAAGAAGAGCTTGAGCTGGGGCAGACTGTAGCAACTGACGCCTGCCTGCCTGAATTGGGGGGTGGGGGGAGGGGGGAAGCTGCAAAAACTTGGGGGAGGAGGCTGGTCTTGCAGCTCAAAAGAGAGAGAGGGAGAAGCAAATGGCTCCCAGTGGAAGAAATTTAGAAAAACTGTTCACATCACCTTTGGGTTATGGGGCCCCATGACTCAGTGTTCAGCCTGTGGAAGTGAAACATTATTTCCCCTCTAGATCGCCGTGCTCCGGTCCCCAGATATAGCCTATAACTTCCACTGCCTCAGCCGCCAAAGCGGATGACTAAGGACGAGGCCAGAGGGTGCAACTTTGGGTTGCTGTTTAGCCTGTATTACTGGTAGCAACCAGAACAGCATAAAATGCCACCAATGAAAGAGGTAAGAAAAAAAGAAAAGAAAAAGACTGTTCTCTGACTCGGGGAACACATCAGGTGGGAGAATTTTCAACTGTGTGATTTTTAAGTAAATGACACAATGAATGTTTTACTTGGGATTTTTTTCATCTCAAAGCAGAGAGCAAAGGCCCGAGACGCAATACTTAGCATCTTATTACATTTAGGTCATGGGGAGTAACGAGAAGAATTTTCACTTTTCAATTGGGATCATATTGTTAACAAAAAGCAAAACCAAAAACAGCGTCAGGCTCTAAGAGGATTAAAAACTCCGAGGCCTCTGGGCTAGGGAGGGAGCACCAGGTGGGACCAGGGCACAGTGGCGTAGCCTGCTGCCCGCACAGGCAGACTACGCCATGTGGGAGTGTTGTCTGATTTGGAATTTTTAAAACAAGAAGTTGGAAATGCAGACTGTTATGTGAAATCTTTCATTTTTGCATGTTGCAACTAACTGATGTATTCATGTCCAGCTACATGGGCCAAACCAAACACATCTGCGGGCTGGATCCAGCGCCGAGACTCTGGTGTCTGCCCTCTGTGACCACAGTGATGGTTTTAACCCTTAAGCAGTTAAAAGGAAACAAGATGGACACGTCCTCCAGGGAGTAAATTATGCCATTGCTTGGTCAAAAGGCTCTTCATAACTCTACTGTGTGGGGTTTTAGAAATAAGTCCCAGAAGTTGATGAGTTTATTCTGCGAGCAATGCCCAGTTTCCCACTGTGCAGCCGGCCGCTGGAAGGGGATGGTGTCAGATCTGTAGGGCGGGTGAGGGAAGGGGTTCAGCGAGGGAGATGTGCTGTGGCCTCAGAGAATGAGATCTGAACAATGACTCCACGCTGGGGCTCATGCCCCCTGGTTAGAAATCGAGGCTTTGTTCTTTGCTGCTGCTAGAGACGCAGGAACCCAAGGGATGTGTCAACCAGGGTCTCCAGTTGGCAGCTCAGCAGGGTGGATGGAAAAGTTCAGCTAGAAAAGAACCATAATCCCTGCTGATCTGACAACACGTACAGAGGGAGACCACACGGCGGCCGGCTGGCTGCCTGCCTATCTTCCTTATCATGCACAAGGCATCATGCCATCCACCAGGCTCTCAGCTCTCTCCATACTGCTCTCGGGAGAGTTCTAAACATAGCCACTGCACATGTGTTTGGAAGGAAGGGGGTGTCTATTTTAAAGAAGAGAAAGTTCCTTGTCTCTGGCTATGCAGCTTGAAATTGACAACCTACTGTTCTACCAGAGACCACTGAACCTCATGTTAAAAGCGAGGAAGAGGCGACAGATTTGGGACTCTTGCCTCCGCGCTGAGTGACGGGAGAGCTGACCTGTGACTGAGTTACAATGGGTTGGGGGAACTCTGTGCTCACTGGCCTGCTCTCATCTGAACATGCTGTCTAACCCACTGGCACAGCACAGCAATGGCACTAAGACCGAACCGTTACAGACTGCCTACTACACGTTTGCCAGGTGCAGTTCTACGTGCTTTACATGTATGAACGCATTTATTCCTCACACAACCCCAAGGATGTAGGTGCTGCATCATCCCCATTTTACAGATGTCGAAACTTAAACACAGAGGTTAAGTATTTTGCCTAAGGTCACAGTTAGTGATGCGTGGAACAGGAATTCACACTTAGACAGTCTGGCTCCAGTGCTGAGCTCTTAACCATTTAGCTAGATAACCTCTCAAAATGGGTATGAGGTAACAGCCACAATTAGAGACTGGGCTACTCACTGCAGAATATGAAGGCTTGGGAATTTTCTGTTCCAATGGGAATTTGCTACTTTCACCTTTTATGCAGGTCTCAGAGCAATCATGCGTACAGGAGAACAATCTAAGAAACTTCAATCTGCACATTTGACTAATATTTGTATGGCTGAGCTGCACAGACACATACATTCAAGCATACTCATTGTGGGGAGAGGAGAGAGAGAGAGAGAGAGAGAGAGAGAGAGAGAGAGAGAGAGAATGGTGTGGGTGGTGGAAGCAGCAGTTTCTCAGTGGCCCCAGCCCCCCTGCACGCCTCCCTTACTACACAGGTCTTGTGTGAAGTGCAAGTTTGTGATTTAAAGATAAGTGGGATTTTTATTTTTTTATAACATGGCTCCTCCAGGCAAGCCAACTACTTCATCTGCTGCTCCATGGAAAACAAGTTACAACACTTGAGAAACAAGGTACCCGTGTGGGGCTGACCGAGAGCCGGCGCCTGGGCCTCCTGAAAGGCTTGCAGAAGGAACCGTATGTATAACTTCTGCCTCGCACACTTCAAACACCCAGCTTCCTGCATAAACTATAACCAAATTAACTTCGCATATATTATCTCAATTTTTCTTGTGATCATTCTCAAGCATTTCTCTAAAGATATAATCTATGGTTATTTTTAGGCCCAGCAGTTGTTTTTTTAAATATAATCTTATTCCCCATTATGACTTGTGATCTTAACTCCCGAGTCTGGCTTTAGTGCCAATCTTACATGGGCCCCTAAAAGAGCACTCAGTAATAACTCCAAAGCCTGTAGGGTCATTGATGATGGCTTGTTATTGCTGTTTAATTGCTTTTTTGTTTATGGCTCTCCACTAGAGGAGGCGGGAACCCGCCTCTAACAATGACTGACACAGTGAATGCTCAATACCTAGCCAATGAAAAATAAACGCCATGCGAATTTAGATACCACAGCACAATGCCACCCTTTGGTCAGAAAAAGCACATTGTATACAGGTGTGTGTTTCTACAGTCCTAAACGAGGCGAGCATCCCCCTTCTAACTTCCCTGTACTCGGAGTCTGTTTCTTTTTAACTCAACGTCCTTTGCTGGGTGATCTCATTCACTCCCCTACAACAACCATATGCCAACAACGCCCAAGTTTTTATATCTCCCCCAGCCTCCCCGCAAGCTCCAGGTCTGGTTTTCCAGCTGGCCTCAGATTCCCCCGCCTTCCGTGAGCCACTCAAGTGAACGTTTCCAGAACCCAGCTTTATCTTCACCTTCCCAACCTTACTCCATTTCCCTTCTCCTGAGTGAGGGCACATTTACTGCTGCAATTACTGGGAGACTTTGGTGTCAGACAAGTCCATGTTCAGATTCTCTAGTTGTACAAGGTCGGGCTTCTTTGAGCTTAGATTTCTACTTCTCTAAGAAGGCACAGTATTACTCCACAGTGTTGTCATGAAGACGAAATCACCTAATCTAGGAAATTCCTTAGCTCTAAGCCAGTATACAGTTTCAGCCTGCAGCAAACAGCACCTTTTATTGTTCTCCATACCAGTCCATTCGGTCTCCATGCATCCAGCCTCCTCCACTGGAAAACTCAAAGCCATGTTTTACTTCTGATGGTCCCTTCGCTCCCTCTTAAGTCAGAGTCCCCAATTCTATCAATTAGGCTCCTCAGACTCCTAACCTGGCTTTGTCCTCTCCTTCTCCACGGCTCCTGCCCTCATTCAGGCCCTCGTTGCATCTAAACGACTGTCACCATTTGCTTCAGGTCTCTGTACGTAAGCCCATACATCACAGTGACACCAAAGTCATCTCTGTCAACACCTACATCGATCATGTCACTCCGATGCCTGGAAACGTTCACGGGCTCCCACAGGTGAAGTCCCCACCAGCATTTTTAAGAAATACGGTGGGAACTATCCCTTATGTCCATAACTTGTCAAAACTGTTCTATGTATTTTTCACTTAATCATCACACCAATGCCAATGAAATAAATACAATGATCCTTGTATTAAATAAATACAATGATCCTTACAGATGAAAAAAATAAGACTAATCATTATCCACTAATGCAAGTCAAATAATCTGTCCTTTCACAATCGGGTTTGATTCCACCCTGTACATCTGTCAGAGCAATGACTTCCCTTCTTATCTCCAGAAATAAGCTCTAAAAGTCAAGGCACAAAAGGAAATTTCATATAAATCGGAGCCAACCAGATAATCGCTTAGAAGGGTTGAGTGAACACAGCCAATGTCCCTTTTAGCGTTGGAAAGAAGGCCGTTTCTTTGGCTGGCACCCGATGAAGGAGCTGCCATGCATCACCTGTGCTATTTAACTGCAGTTTCATTTCTGTCTTTGCTGAGTCTGTGCAGATGATTTTGTGTATAGCAACTGGAATAGGGTAACAGAGCACTTGGAATGCACCATGGAAATTACTTGTCCTTCCCAAGCAGCTAGAGGGCGCAGAGACCCTTTGCCTTCTTAGCACCTAGCATTGTACTTTGCATGCAATGGGCAGCTAATTTATACACTTGTGGGGAAAAATTCACATCCTTTGATAGTCATCACAAATGTCGAATTAGTTAAGTGTGGGTTAGAGGAGTGTCAGGTAGGTGCTCATCTGATCCTGCAAAACCAACGATCTATGGTCAACAAGACTTGTCTGCCTCCATGTTCTGCACTGCAGTGGGTGACGCACATTCAGCCAGACTTTGCAAGTATCCATCCAGTTGAGAGCAACATCTTGCAAAGTCAAGAGCCTGACAGTTCCCACAGGCTCCTCTGAGTCAAAGCTGAAGTGCAGGTTCACGGGTGGAGACAGCTGCTCTGAAAGCTGCCTCATTTTCTGGTCTAGTGTGGTCAGGAACAGGAAATCGAACCTGTGGTATTTTGGGCTTTGATTCTACCCTACCCTTAAAAAAGCACTCGGTGGCAGCGGGGTCTATACGTGTGGAAAGAGTGAGCTCATCTCATGTGTCCGTTGGACAAACAGAAGACGTTGGAAGCCTGAGGCTGGAGCTACAACACTGGGTCCACCTGCTCAGTGTCTGGGGAAAGCCCTGTGGGTGCTGAGCACAGCGCTGCAGACACGCTGTCCCTATGTCCAGAGTCCCCCGGCTGCACAGGCGCCGAGCTCCTGCCCGGTTCCTCAGCAGTGGGCCTGTAGAGTAGAATCTATAATAGTCTTGCTACAAGCAATCTGGTGGCAAGCACATTCCTACACTCACTAAATTCTAGTGTAACATCCTGAAAGTCTCACAGACCCGGACCTGCCTACTGCCCCGGGCTGGCTCCCTAACCCTCTGGTCTCAGTCTCCTCTCTGGGGACAATGTCATTTGCCTTGCATCATTGCTCTAATCTGCTTTTTCTATCTGATCAAATCAAACAACAGGGGTGAAGCATTTAGCACAGTGCCTGCTACATCTATAAGCTCAATAATCAGCAGTACTTGCTAGAATTCCTCTCTCAATCCTTACCCCATATTGTTCTCAAAGTCAAAGTCAAAGTCTTTCAATGGCTTTGAGGCCCTTCCAGATGTGCCCCTCATTACCTCTCTGATCTCACTTCCTGCTTTTCTTCCCCTCACCCACTCCATGTGGACATCTTTGTCGTTCCTGCCACCTGCCAGGCTTACTCATACACCAGGTGCCCCACATGGTCTGATGTGCTGAGGGCAGTGCCTGGCTCAGAGGAGACATCCAAGTTTGTGTTGAATGAAGAATGAATGAACTGGCTTGTACGGTAAACTAATAATGCCTCTGGAGAATTGAACTCTGGACTAAATACCTAACTGCAGAGGTCTTGGTATGTTTGGGTCTGCTTCTGAGAGGACCGGGACTCTGGCTCCTACCCCTAACAAGACACTATTCCAAGTGCTTCCACGAATTAGTTCATTTAATCCTCACCCCACCCTTCACCGTGTGGTGAGGTATTACTATCAGTGCTTATTTTAGGGACAACCGAGCTCTGAGAGGTTAAGTAATTTGCTGAAGGTCACAAAGCTAGTGAGTGATGTAGGCTGATGTCATGTGCCATTGACCCTACTACCTCCAGGCGGATGACTGTTTTGAATGCTATTTACTGTCCGACTCTCGCTGATTTCACAGTCCATTCTGAAGCCAGCAATACAGGCAGGTGACTTTCCTTGGCGCCTCCTCCACTGGCCCCTGCTGCTGGGGTTCCAGCAGATTCCTCAGCTCATCCTGCTCGGGTTACAAGGCAGCAGTTCAGACCAAGTGGTAAGGCAGACTGTTCACTTCAGGGGCAGAAAGGCCCAAATGTTTTGCTTTGTTTTTCTTACAACTTATTCTTCACAAAACCGGCTGATCATTGAGACACAGAAATGACTTTTTTTTCCAACAAATAATGACAGGCTTTGAAGTCAGTGGGTCGGACAGGGCACTGTTTGGAGCCTCCGCTGCTGGTTAGGCAGGATGCTAAAGAGCTGTTCGAGGACACAGAGGTCAGCTGGAATGTCCTCCCGTCACTCCTTCCCCCTCTAGTGCCCATCCATCCTTCAGGACTCACATCAGCACCCTGTCCCCGCTGAAGCCGCTCAGACCAGCCCTGTCCTCGGCCTCCTGCCTCCCCTCCAGGCTAAGCCTCTGTCCTCCACCATGACGCTTGCTGAACTGCAGGGAAACTACCTGTCCTCCGACACGGGGCGCAGGGGCAATGCCACATGCTCGTCCCCTCCGAGCCTCAGGAACAGAGGAGTCCCATAAATGACCATGGAATGGACTAGGACCGCCCTCCTGCGGTACCACAACCTCGGAGATCTCCGAATCTGCCTTGTCACCTTTGACCTGACTCAGACTGAGATCCAAATGGCACAGCCCTTGACGGGACCCAGTTCTAGTTCAAGAAAGCCACGATTATGTGGAACAGTCTTCAAACCCAATGTTCTTGCCATCTGCTCAAAAGATCTCCCCCTGGTCTCGATGAATTCATTACCCCCAATTCTCATTACATAAATGTATTCAAAGAGCCATTTACATTTTCCTGAGGGGTCTTTCCTCTCTGCAGAAGGCAGCACAATAAATCGTTATTTCCTCTCGATTCAGCCAACACATTGGCTGATGAGAAGCCTGTATCAATGAGAATATTTATAAGCTCTTGAGTTCTACTGTGTACAGATTTAAAAATACAAAATGTTTGTAAGGGATGCTGACAATATTTTCAAGGGCTTACTTTCAGACTAGTTTATTGGGTCACTGCAAAGGAGCTATCAAACGCAGGGGAAAGAACAACGCATTCCTTTTTACTGGCATCAGGCTATGAGCTGTGGGGCCTGGAGTCCGCATGCAGATGAATATTTCCGCAGCTAATGGGGCAGGGAAGCGCACTTTTAAGTATCTGAGGAATAATCCAGATGGGATTTTGAAGTGAGACTCTCTTAATCACCCAAACTTAATCCTATCAATGCTGACTAAATTTTGTGCTGGTTATCGAGATTAATTTAAAAAAACACATCCTGCTTATTCTGAAGCAATGTAGACATGAGTCTCAAACTGGTGACAACAAACCACATACCACAAAGTATTTAAATGAATCAGAAGTTCCAGGGCAGGTGGGGCCTAAATAAAAAAAAAACAACAACCAAAAAACCCAAAAAAAGACAGAACCCTCCCCTCCCCAAAAAACTAAACCCATAAGAACCGCTGGTCACGTTCAACGGCATTCCATTTGATTCTTATAACAACCTGGTCCATCTCCACAGAAGAGGAAAATAAAGGAAGCAGTTTGAGGAACCTCCTGCCTCTCCTAACTAACAATGCACCCACGGGACTTGAAGTGCTGGCTGACAGCATCGCCAGGGGATGGAGAGGAGGCTCTCTGAGGCCAGACTGCCCGATTCCAAATGCTGGCTCCGACACTTACTGGCCGGCTGATTTTGAGCAAGTTTCTTAACTCTGTGTCTCAGTGTTCTCATCTGTAAAATGGAGCACACACGTCAGAGGGCTGTGGTCAGGGTGAATGCATAAACTTTTATGAAGTGCTTGCTCCAGTGCGGGGGTGCAGGCAGCACTCTTCCCACTCTTGTCTGACTCCAGAGCCCAGGCTTTTTCTTCCACAGCAAGGGTTAGTGTTAGGAAGCATAACACTAACAAATCAACCTCCGCAACAGTTCAGAATGGCTCTGCACTCGGTAAGTAACCAGTGAAAGTTAATGAAGAAAGTCCACTCCAGTTCTCACTGTTTCATTCCAGACGGAAGCGTTAATGTTGAGAAGCAGGCATCAAAGGACACAGAATTTGGCTCGACACAGAAAATCATTCCCATCGTTGAGAACTGCCTGGAAATGGAATGAGCTGCTTGTCCCAGGAGGTGCCTCAATCAACGGTGACTACTGACTGTACAGGGCGGGTTAGAACTGCCACCCTCGGGGCAGGGGAGCGCGGGGTGAGACAAGCTCCAGGGTTGATCTGTGATTCCACACCTGACACTGGAGAAGATATTAGCAAAAGGGCTGCTTTTTGCCAGGCTCTTTGCTGTATAGGGATGTAACTTTAGTGACATCATACTCACTTACCTTAACTGCAAAGCATGAACGGTATGAAATAAAGGCTGTTAAAAATGGGCGTGTCTGTGAGTGAATGTGAGATGTTAATTCATTCCTTGATTTTAGGATCTCTTACAGTAAGTGGCCCAGTGAAGTGATTATAGCAATTTAATCGAAGTTAATAGTAATTTAATTGACCACGAATAACTAGGTTTACAGTGAGAAGGCAAATACTTCTTGAATTTCTAAACGTATGCTGTGTTTTCTATGCAAAACAGTAATCAGAGGTCCTTGGTTTTCGGAGGGAAAACTGGTATAAATAATGTTCTTTAGATTTCTTAAGAGGAAAGAAGTAAAATCGCTGATCCATTTTCATTCCAGGAAAGATACATCTTGGCCATTTTCCTACCTTGGTGGGCTTCTCTTTAGCAGTCTTCACCTCATGCTTATGTGTGACAACATGAAGGAGGGGAAGGCAATCTTAAAAGCTCTGATAGAAACAACTGTGACCCCCTCCCCAAAAACAAACAGACAAAAAGACTCTACTACTGCAAAACTCACCAGCTTGCTTCTGTACTCGAGGTATGCTATCTCTCATTCATTCACTCATTTTCTCTCTCACACCCCTCCCTTTCTAGTATGTGCTGTGGCACTGGAAAGGGAGGGCTACAGTGTTCAGTAAAGATGCCACATGCACAGAGGAAGTTGATTGTTGAAACGCTAAGGGCACAAGCTCCGAATAAGGCAAGCATGAAATGTCATTAAAGCTCAGGTTGTAAAATGGGCATAATCCCTAACGGTGCCCGTTTCAAAGGGCCCTGAACAGAAGGACACGGGATCACCAATGCACAGCTATTACTACAGCGCTCAGCACACATCCATGCTTGACGAGCACTAGTTATCACTGTTATTTTTATTACCACTCAAGGGTTAATCATTTGCAAAACTAAGACTCTAAACTATAATTCCTACTAATACTTTAATAAATAGCATTTAGTTCTTGGATAGTTCTAAAGGCACACGGGTCAGGGTCACACAGTAATTCAGGGTCTTCATTAGAGGCAACAATTACCATTGGGCAACAATATGCTTAAGTTTTAGCCCAAATAATATTTTAGTTAATAGAAGGCTCAAAATAGAATTTACTAAAGCTAAATAACCAAAAAACAAACAAACAAACCAAGCTCCTTAAATATATAAAGTTATTGCTTCCCTTTACTTGGGGAGGCAAAATTCAAGCTCTGCCCATAAATCTACCTGATACTCCCTAACCCCCCACCAAACTAAGCTACATTAATGCATATTAAAAGTCAAGGAGCAAATAAGGCAGACAAATGTGATACACTGTGAAGGGATTAATGATCCACCCTTAGGCCTTTCTCTTTCCCTCCTTGGTCCTCCCAGCCCGGTCAGAGCTGAGCTAACTGCAGGCAGGTGTGCCGAGCCCAAGGCGGACAATCTAGATCTGGGGGGTCTTCTCTCTGTGGGTCGGGGAGGATGATCAATCTTCCCTCAGGGTCTCTTTTTGGGGGAACTTTCTGAGAAAAACTGAGACCTTCTTTGAAGAAAGCATCCTTTGAATTCTGACCAACTTTTAACTTGGTTTTGGTTTCTCACCAAATGGCTTTTGTGGAGGCTCTTTTTACCTATCTGCTATCCGGTGAAATCAAGATGGTGAAACTCTGACACGTTCTGAGCCCCACATCTTTTTCTCTCTTTGACAGACACACAGAGATAACCGCACTAGGAGTTCCCACAAAGGGAAGAGATGGGAGGTACCAGGGGTACGAACTCAAGTCTAGGGAGACAAGCACAGGGCTGACAATCACAGTGCTTTTACAGGAAACAAGGGATATGGAGGCAAACCAAAGCCATAAAAAGGTGCTTTTCCTTCTTCTGCAGCCAAACCCGATGTCATCAGAGCCACACGACATTCAAGAAAGTCCAACCTATTTTAAGGAGTTTCAGGTGACAGATTATTGGCTCACAATGAGACACAGACTGATGGATACGGAGGAGAAAAAGTTCACTGTGCCGTGAACCACTGCTAATCTTAACTGATAAAACCAGCAGAGACATGCATCTCCACTTTCAAGTGTTTACTGGATGACATCACACCGTGGGTTTAATCAAAGTGCTGTCTGGATTATCCGGTAAATGTCACATAATCATACTTGAGTGCCTTAGATAAAGGCCTCGGAACATTGTCAATGATTTCACACTGCAAAACAAATTTCCCAGATGAGTGAGTAACATTAACTCCTTTACCCTTGTGTTCTTTTGGGTATAACTCTAACCCCATACATGACATCTGTCTTGAATAGAACTATGATTTTGTTTTAGAAAAGAATCCTGTAATGCAAGACAGTTTCCATTAGGCACATAAGAAAGTATCAGATTGAAGCTTTTGATGTAGGTTGGTAAAATAAATATCACAATATCAGTCCATCAGGGGAAATGCATATCAAAACAATGAGAAAACACTTCACACCAACTAGGATGCTACAATCAAAGAGACAGATAACAACAAGTGTCGGCGAGGACGAGGAGAGATGGGAACCCTCACACACTGCTGCTGGGAATGTAAAATGGCGCAGCCGCTTTGGAAAACAGCCTGGCAGTTCCTAAAAAGGATAAACATAGAGTTACCATATGACCAGCAATTGCACTCCCAGACATATACCACGAGAAATGAAAGTAAAAACATATGTCCACTTGTGCACGAATGTTGATAAGCAGCATTATTCTTAGCAGCCAAAAGATAAGACACAACTCAAATGATCATCAACTGATGAATGGATAAATAACATGTGGTATAGCCACACAGTGGAATGTTACGTACCACTAAAAAGAAAGTTCTTTCACATGCTACAACATGGATGAACCTTGAAAGCATGATGTGAGGTGAGAGAAGCCAGTCACAAAAGGCCACATATGCATATTTATAAGAAATGTTCAGAACAGGCAAATCTACAGAAACAGATTAGTGGAAAAAGATTAGTGGTTGCCTAGAGCTGGGGGGGGGGGGGGGGGGGGGCTTGGAGGAAATGGAAAGTGAATACTGATGGGTACAGGGATTCTTTTTGAAAATGTTCTAAAATTGCTTGTGGTGATAGTTACTCTGGGAATATAATAAAAATCATTGCATCGTGCATGTTAAATGGGTCAATTGTGAATTATATCTCAATAAAGCTGCTATAAAAAGGCAATATGATCGACCAAGTACCGCAGGAGTTGCTTCTTAAGGATTCAGATGGCATCCTCTCTCATAACTCTCAGGGAGTCACCTGTCAGGTACGAGGTCAGGACCGAATGAATGATTTTCAAAAATTTTAGCAACCTCATTAATGCTTACAGTCATCCTGCTACTTCTGCTACTCAGCATCCTTGAGGATTAAGCTTTTTTCCTGTTTGTAGTCCTACATTAATCAGCATGGAACTTCCACATAGTAGGTGCTCAGTTATCATTTCTTGAATTGAATTCAAATATATTTCAAAAATAACCTATTGGGGACCATAAATAAAAGTCAACCGAAGAATATTTTGCCTTGTTTGAAGAAAGATGATCAGTACCACTATAGCTCTCTTTTTTAATCCTCACCTGAGGATATTTTCCATTGATTTTTGGAGTGAAAGACAGAAAGAAATATTGATGTGAGAGAAACACATCGATTGGTTTCCTCCTGCATGCACCCTGACAAGGGCCTGGGCTGGGAAGGAGCCTGCAACTGAGGTACGTGTCCTTGACCGGGATCAAACCCAGGACCCTTCAGTCTACAGGCTGACACTCTATCCATTGAGCCAAACCAGCTAGGGCACCACTACAGCTCTTTACCCACTAAATCTGGGGCATCTGAAATGCAATGAAGTTCCTAAAATATTAATCAGTGCTGGCTATAACAATAAGATTCATGCTATTCAACTGCCTGGTTTGTATCTCCCTTGATAAAATCTGAACCGTCCTGGACAGCAGTCACTTTCAAAGTGATTTATATACAACAGCCCTGAGAGCACAGGTGGGGCAACATTCCACTTCTCTGATATTTAATGTCAGGAAAAACCCAGGTGGTCTATTGTGGTTGTTGTTTGTTTTGCTTTTTCCTATATTACAGCTTGATGTTCAAGAGGATGAGCTTTGTAGCTAGTCCCGCCTGGCTTTAAATTTGAGCTCTACCATTTATTACTAGCTGTTTAAGGTCGGCACAAGTTATCTGACATCTCCATACTTCAGCTTCACCATTTGTAAAATATGTGCCACGGGATTTCTGTGAAGACATAAAGCACCTAGAAGAGTGCCTGGAATATAACAAGTGCTCAACAGTGAAAGCTATTACTATAGTAGAATTCAAATTTGCAGAATCCCTGAAACAGAACTCAGGAATAGCTATTGTTATCACAGAGAGGAACATACAGCACCAAATATAAACCAGGTCTACTGAGGCAGATCAAAGTAAAACTATGGAATTACACTCTTCTCCAAGTTCCTGGCTGGGAAATACTATTCCAAACTACAGGTGTTTTTGTTTGTTTTTTGTAAAAGGCAATTTGGAACAATTTCAAATTTTCTCAACAAAATTCTTGATGATACAAAGGGAGTTTCTGCACTATTTCCCTTTCCATAGATTCTCTATTATTGCTAGTGTGGCAGATACTGAGAATATTTGCCAATATCAAAATTCTCCTCTTCCTCCTGGGTCCCTAACTACCTGTTTTTTCAGCCTTCCCTGTAGGTAGGTGTGGTACACGTGACTCAGTCCTGGTCAATAAAATGTGAGCGAAAGTGATGTGTATTTCCTGGTCTAGATCTGGCCCAACCTTACTCTTTCCCCATGGGACCAATTTGAATGGAGGGGATTCAGGAGGAGGGAGCCACAAGATGGAAGGAGCCTGGGTCCTTGAATAACTTTCTGGAGTAGACTGCCCAAAAACCACACTATAATTTACAAAGGGAAAAAGACACAGTAATAAGCCACTGGGGTTTTGGAGTTGTTTATATAGAAGCACCTGTTAGTTACTCTAATTAATGCAGCTAGGTAGAGCTTTGTTAATTATTGTTTAGCGGATCAGGTTTGCTTCCAGAATAGTTCTCTCTCTGTTAGATACTGGCAACACTTATACTAATAAAACACATTTCACAGATCCCTTCTGCTTAGTCTCTTTTACCATCATCATGATCACTAGATACAATCTTTCAATCATACCCACAAAACATATCCAGGTGTATTATCTGATCCTGCCGGATTCCTCTTGAGAGGATGTCTTCTGCATTGTGTTACTTGTAATCTTAATACAGATCTCTTTGCAGAGCTGGCCAAGGGATACCTCTTACTGTGCACTTAATTAGTCACCACCTCAGAAAATTGTTTTATAATTACATCAAGCTCTGAGGAGTTGACCAATTTAAAACTCTCAGGCAAAAATTAAAAGCTATCAGCAAACACTGATTACATTTAGTTATAATTTTCATATAACTCTTTATAGCAATCTCTTAGTAAGTAGCCCATGTATTTAATGTAACCACAATTTTTTTTTGTATTAAAGTTACAAATGCAGTGAAATGTAAATGAAATCTTTTATAATTACTGTTGTCAACCTCTTGGGATGAATAAGCCAAGTTTGTACAGCTACCTTGGCTTTAACACCATCAACAACTTTCTGCAAATTTCTATTCTTGCCTGGTAACACCTCCTTTTTCTCTTCCCTTTCTTTAATGGTCTTAGTGCTCACTACAATTATAGCTTTTTAGTTGCTATTTTATTGCCTGATTTTATTACTAGACTGTAATTCCCATGAAGGCAGAGCTCATATCTGGTTTTGTTCATCCAATAAATATTCCCTGAATGCCTATTGTCAGGCCCTGCTCCAGGAACAAGAGAATTAAACATCATTAGGATATGGTACCTGGCCTCAAGGTTCATACAGTTTGGTGGAGGAGACAGGTAAAAAGCCTATAAATAATATATGCGGGGATGAGTGCTACTATGGTGTATTATCACTTCATGCTTCCTTGGTTTTTGGTGGTAGAAGGGACTGTCTATCTATCTCATGATAGCCCAGCCAGTCTGAGAACTGCCTCTTTTGTATTCATATCTTTGACACCCATATTTGTATCACGTGGCTCTGTCCCCTTGATCACAGTTGCTTGGATTACAGTAGACTTTGACCTATGCTATATCAACCAACTTCTCACTTCTGAGAGGCTGGAATTGGAACTGAGAAATTCTAATTTGATCTGAGCTCTGTAGTTGAGATGAAAGAGGATATGTAGCCTAGAGTGCTATGTGGTAGCCATCTTCTACCAGGTAGCCAGGGATACTGAGAAAGCTGGCCCAGAGAGAGGAGAAAGAAGCAAGGATGGAAAGGAGACATGAGAGACTGTATGGACTGAGGAAGACCTCAAGAGCCCACTTCTCATTCTGGTTCTTGTCCCTTTCCCCATGAGACACCCCTGCTTCTTGATAGCTGTTCGTTGTTGTTGCTAAACTATCTTGTGTTACTTTATGCTGCTTTCAACCATGTTTTAATGGAAAGATTTCTACTTAATCTCATTCACTTTCATATAAGATATACTAGAGGCCCGATGCACGAAATTCGTGCATGGGTAGGGTCCCTAGGCTTGGCTGGCTATCAGGTACGATCTATGGGGCTACTGGCGGGACAATGGGCGGGGGAGGGGGAGTGGTGGGCACGCACTGGCCTTGGCTGGCCTGGTGCCGCCCACTCACCAGCCGGCCCTGGCCCTGCTGGTTGCCTCCCTCTTCGGGGCAACCGACAGGGTGATTGGGGGGGTCCCTGCTGACACCCGCCTTGGCTGACCTGGGGCCTGCGGGCTGGGGGCAGCTCCTGCATTGAGAGTCTGCCCCCTGGTGGTCAGTGTGCATCATAGCAACCGGTCATTCCACTGGTTGTTTCGCTGTTTGGTCAATTTGCATATTAGGCTTTTAGTATATAGGATGGGTTATCATCAAAGAATGTTGCTTTTTTATGTTATAAACCAGGGGTGGGGAATCTTTTTTCTGCCAACAGCCATTTGGAGATTTATAACATCATTCAATTAATATAATTCACTTAATATAAATTTATGTTGCTGTGAAAAAAGCTCCTAGATTTATTGAATTTCTAGTCCCACCTGCAGTTGCCTTGGCAGGGCCAGGCCAAATGATTCCTTGGGCCTTATCTGGCCCACGGCCGGACGTTCCCCACCCCGGTAATGCCTCGGCTGGATTTTAAAACTTGGGAACTCCAGCGATACTTCTCAGGTGCTTGCCGCGAGGTTTCCCATTTCCTCACTGGTGACTTTATAATGCAGACCCATTTCCATTCGAGGGCAGAACATCAAAGCCCAACATTCTTTAAACTCCTGTGAAAAACACTATCACATGTGTCCACCAGCTTTTGTGGCCAGTTAACATTCAGGGGAGAAAATAATTCCTCTTATAAACATCAATGGTGTATTTGTACTCATAAACAAAAAGGCTTTGATGACGAATGCTTTGATTTCAGCTCAGCAGTTGATCAACTAGCCTGATTAACAACTGTTAACTGGAGGCACCAGAATTGGAACACACCTATAACACATGGTTTTAAGGCCCTACCAAGAAAACAAACTTAAGCTTTATATTGGGGGGGGGGGGGGGGGGGGGAGATAATACACTAGAGATTTCCATATCAACACACCCACAAACCTTTGCTACTTTTAAAGTGCATTCTGTTCATTCTTCAGGCACTGTGAACGTAAGGGGAGTAAGCTCTGTCTTAAATGAGCTCACAGTTCACTGGGAAGGACAGACAAGGAAAGAGGAGACCATAACGCCCTCTGAGAGGAGACATGCTGGAGATCCCAGCGTGAATGAGAGGTTTCCCCAGCCAGGCCTTGCACCGAGTCCAAGAGAATAGGGGAGAGTTAGGCAGCACCAGAGCAGAGACCGGGGCAGGATTGCTAAGAGACAGGAGCACATGATGCTCAAGTACAAGGCGAAGACATGAGGGAGAAGAGGGTCTGTGTGTCAGCTGCCGGCCGGCCGGAAAATGGTTATGCACACAAGATGCTTCAGGTAACTGACTATATTTTCCTCCAAAGCTACGGTTCCGTGCTTTCCATATATTTTGATTTCTCAGGTTTGATTCAGTTCACCCACTATTTATTGAGGATTTAGTAAGTTGTAGGTACTGCTGTAGCCCTGGGAGCACCAAGATGAGTGAGACCGCGGACAGCACTTGTCCGGAACAGCCTCGCCTCGCAGGGAAGACAGACACACAGAGTCCAGAGTGTTAAGAAAACTACATGCATGAAGGTGAAGGGGCAAAAGAGCCTGAAATGAGGCCTTCAGAAGGAATAAGAACACACCAGCCAGCTTAACAACAGGAACAACAAATGAAGAAGCATTTCAGATGCAGAAAGAACATAAACAACGATGATCGCTGGGTATGACCATTGTAATAACTAGGCTTGGTGCCAGGTGTACTAGATTCATGGGGGTGGGGGGAGATCAACTTCGTAAGTTATATAAATGTCTAACCACTGTGCTGCATACGGGACACTAATGTAATAATGAATGTCAACTGTCATTGAACAATAAAAACAAATTTAAAAAAAAGGCATTGCCGGGAGAAAGTACCAGGGCACCGGGAGAGAACGAACCTGAGATATAGCCAGGAGCCAAAATAACTGCAATGTGATCGTTGGGAGGGAGCGAGACTCCAGGGTTTTGGTTTGAGTGGGCGATCCACTGATTGCGGCGGGGACTGCAGGAAGAGCAGCTGATTCTGGAGAAAAAAGTCACCCGGAAGCTGCAACGCCGCCACGTCCAAGTGGAAAGAGGAGTATTACGAGTAAGATGACGGCCAGGGCTCTCGCTCAGCAGCGTAAAGTGGGGGTGGGAGCAGAAGTCGTGGAAACAACTGAAATGATACAGTATAAAGGAGGGCAGCTGGCCACAAGCAGCATCCTAAAAAATAGTACTGTAAGTGTGGGCAGAGGACCAAGAAGCTCACAGAGATGACGGAGGGAGCAATGAGTTTCTAGGAGAAGGAAGTAGGCAAATGTTTTAAGTGAAGCAAAGAGACCAGTAAGATAGGGACTGAAAATTCTGCAATCCACAGGTTGCTGGAGACATGGTCTGGAGAAGGGTGCTTGGAGTGTTTGAGAGAGATGAGGCTGGGGAGGAGAGAACGGAGAGAGGAAGCGGTCCCTGGGTATCAGACCACTCTTTTAAGAAGGCTGCTTGGGAAGGGGAAGCGAGAGAAGGGACATCTGCTAGTTCAGGACAATCTCAATCTCTCTCTCATCTAGCAATCATTTGAAAGGGAAAGACAGAAAGACGAGTGGGTTCCTAGGCTGAGAAGAAAGCCGCAGAGATGGAGACGAGTGATATAGTGAGAAGACATAACTGAAGAAAAGGTCCTGGAGGAGAACGCTGTCCTAACTATGCACTTTATTTTAACACATTTTAGCTTTTAATTGTCACGCAATATAGGTGCAAAGCAGTAGTGGCAGGCACGGAACAGTGACACGGGGCTTGGAGCAACACCAGAGAGCGTGAGACAAATTCTGGATCTTATTATCTGAAGGTTTCTTACATGTTCGATAAAACCCGACAGAGGAGGCACATAGGTGGTGAGATGAGAGAAAGCCCACCCCTCACAGTTCTGGGATAAGCAGGGTATTACAGCCACGACACAAACATGACTTTCTTAGGCTGCAACGAGTCAGATCTGAGTTTGAGCCTCAGCTTTGCTTGAAATTAACTGCTGGCTTTGGACAATTGCTTTGCTCTCGGCCTCAGTGTCTTCCTCTACAAAACGGAGGGGCCCTGGCTGGTTTGGCTCTGTGGATAGAGCAGTGATGGCAAACCCTTTGAGCTCGGCGTGTCAGCATTTTGAAAAACCCTGACTTAACTCTGGTGCCGTGTCACATATAGAAATTTTTTTATATTTGCAACCATAGTAAAACAAAGATTTATATTTCTGATATTTATTTTATATATTTAAATGCCATTTAACAAAGAAAAATCAACCAAAAAAATGAGTTTGCGTGTCACCTCTGACACGCGTGTCATAGGTTCGCCATCACTGGGATAGAGCGTTGGCCTGCAGAGTGAAGGGTCCTGGGTTCGATTCCAGTCAGGGGTACGTGCCTAGGTTGGGGGCTCGGTCCCCGTAGGGGTTGTGTGGAGGCAGCCGATCAATGATTCTCTCTCATCGTTGATGTTTTTCTCTCTCCCTCTCCCTTCCTCTCTGAAATCAATGAAAAATACATATATTTAAAAGACACCTTAAACACACACACACACACAAAACCCAAACAAACAAACAAAAAAACACAGAGGGAAGTGTCATTACAGCCCAGTCAGCAAGGCTCAGGCAAGTTCCCAGGCATCCAAGAACTTTGTAAAATAGACGCTCTGTGCAGGTATATATGCTGTATGATGTACCTCTGAAGATGCTGTTTGGAGTCTCTGAAAACTGGGCAAATCTGGGAGGGATTGGTCCTTGACTAGTTTGTGTTGTGGCTACCACTGTAAAGTCATATCAATACCAAGGAAAGTACGTGGTAAAGAAAGACCTTCAGCTTTCATTGGCAATTAATTCCTTTGGATTTTCTGGTCGTTTTGTGAGCTTGAGAAGGAGCCAGAAGGTTGGGTGTTGAGAGGAGTACAAATTAGTTACCCCAGGCACCGGGGGGTGGGGCAACAAGTGTGGCAACGGGCAATGGAGACTGTACACACGAGACTCCAGTGTACATCCTAATGGTTAGGGACTCGAGTTTTAGTCAAGACAAACCTGAGTTTGAATCCTGACTCAGTCACTTATTAGCCACGACCCCTTGGACCCAACGCCACTGAGCTTCAGTTTCCTCACGTGTAAACTGGGATAACAGCACCTACCCTCACAACGTTGTCATGTTTGGACACACACTGTATGTACCTATGTGAGTTCCTGGCATGCTGTACGTGCCTCTGGTGCAGGCGTCATAGCACCTTGCATCGCTTTTCCATGTAGCGGTTACTTACTGACAGTAAGAGCTTCGTAGGTGCACAGTTATCTAAACATACATGCTTAAAGTATAAGATCTATTATGTCACTTAGACTTTAAAACTCCATAAGAGTAAAAACTATGTCTATCTATTTTTCTCTGGATCCTCAGGGTACAAAGTACCCGGCACAGAGTGGGTATTTAGAAAATATCTGTTGAAGGAAGAGAGTGAGGCAGAGAAAAAAGAGGGAAGGAGGGATGGATGTTGAGAGATGCCAACTGAGAGGATACGAAATTCAAGACAGAAGGATGGAAACAAGGCACCCCTGGGCTACTGAATGTGGCGAAGACTTGTTGCAAAAAGCCACTTTCTTGGGCCGATGTGACTTATCTCTACTCCTCTACACTTGGATGCAATCTTTCTCTCCATCTGGCAAATGGGAATGGACCAGCCATATTTCTAGTTTGCTAACAACGACTGCCTAAGGTACATATCTGTTGCTTTCCAGAGCAAACCATACCACTGTTTTAGGTTATTGTAGTGATAAGCGCCTTCAGATCCAATTCCAACGACACAGCATGGAAGTGCATTTGACTCAAATCCAGCTATATTTAGAATCCTTTTCACACTGCATCACTCAAGCTGATGTGGGGACAGCTGTTGCTATTCTTTCCTAGAATCTTACCGAGAGGAAGGTTTTAGTAAGGTTTTTAAAAATAAATTACACAGGTGCTGTCTGAGTCATTAGCGCATGAGCTGTAAGAAGGATGTGGCCTCTGGGCTCAGTGGTTGGGGCGTCATCTGTGCACTGCAAGGCTGGAGATTGACTCTGGTTGGTTGTGAACAGGAGGCAGCCGATCAATGTTTCTCTCTCATATCAATCTTTCTCTCCCTCTCCCTTCCTGTCTCTCTAAAATCAATAACATTTTAAAAATGTACAAATCAGGCTCCCTTTCCACGAGCTCCAAGATGGGAATAGGGCTTTGACTGTGTGGATCAATCTATTTTCTTTTGGTTGCATCAAGTTATTTTTTTCACAGAACAAGAAGTAAAGTTCTCCCTGGAGTTTTGTTGTTGTTAGTAGTTATTCTAATATCATCACAGAATAAAGTGAGGCCATGAAGTCCTTTCTCTAGATTCAGATTCAAGTAACATTGAGAGACACGGCTCAGAAGCTCTGTAAATGCTTCCATGTCCACTGTGTCATTTTCCCAAGAGATTTACAGATAACCAAAGCAAATGTGAATGACAGGCCTTCAAAGAAGTGAGAAGCCAGAGAGACAGCTGAGAACCTGAAGAACAAGGGAAGCCAAGTGCCCTGGGGTGGTGCACAGGCCTCTGTTCAGCAGTCCTGCGTCCTCCGTTCTGAGCAAGGACCACTGGGCTGGCTGACCTCCAGACCCCAGGCCACTCTGCTCTGCTCTCTCCAGCTCTGCATCTGCTTGTCACTCCAAGTCTCGGCCAGTGTGTAACTCTTTGAACTCAAGTCAAGTAAAGGAGCTGTGAGAGTCGAGGAAATGTCCCATGCTTAGGGGGTATTTTTTAATAAGATGGGAGTACCCAAAAGTAAACTTTTTACCCTCTGAATTTTTATTTAGGTACTATAAAGCCAATAATATTCCAATATTGTGTTGTAGATCAAGGTGCCTGAGTCGAAACTGAGAGACAGGCAAAGTCGGCCTAATCATAAAGTTATAGAAGAAACCCAAATTGTGTCTCCACGTTGACTGTGGTGTGTCTCAAGGGCCATGCCCTCCCCCACCATCAAGCATGCTTTTCATATTATCCCATCTTACGGATACGCACAGAGGTTAATGAGGCAATTTCCAGGTGATCACAACTAGCAAGAGAGGCAGGATGGTGCTTACACACAGTTCTCTTGATTCTAAGTTCAGTGCTTTCTTGGATACCACAGTAGCAGTGGTGGTTAATAATTACTGTGTGTTACTGTGTCAGGCAGTGTGCCAACAGTTCGACATTGGAGCTTATCTTATCTCATCATCATAATAACTCAATGATGTAGATATTATTACTATTCCCATTTACAGATGTGGAAAGTGAGCCCAGAGAGGTTACCTAATATGCCCAAGGTCAGACAGCTACTAAGAAGCACCATCGAGATTCTAATTCAAGCAGTTCGCTTTAAGACAGTGGTTCTCAACCTTGGCTGCACATTAGAATCACCTGGGAATCTTTTTAAAATACTGATTTCTGGGCCTCATCCTCCAGAAATTCTGTTTCTTTGTTATGGGGTGGGGCCACAACATTAGTAACAAAGAAACAGAATTTCCGGAGGATGAGGCCCAGAAATCAGGATTTTAAAAAGATTCCCAGGTGATTCTAATGTGCAGCCAAGGTTGAGAACCACTGCTTTAAGACTTGCTAGACAGCAATTAGATGGACTCTTATAATAGCCAAGCTGCCCTCATCGCAGTTTCCACCCACAATTTAGGTGACAACAGTTTCACGGAGAAGAGTCCAGGGTTCCCTAACATGGCTCTACACAGGAGCTCCCAGTCACCGAGACACGGGCGCTGGCGGAAGGGCCCCCTGCTCTGAACACAAGCACAGCTGCAGGAGCACAGCGCAGCCGCTGTAAACACGGAGGGCACAGGCTGTACAGCACCACCCCCCATGCCCAAGCGCGATGAATTATACACGAACAACACACTGTGATTATGTGCTGAACGAAACTCCATGGAAATGACTGCATTTTCACTGACGTAGGCTGAAGTACTGACTTTCTCAGGGTTATATCTGTGCTTTAAGATTAGGAGACAAAAGGCTGAAATCAAAGGGTAAGTTCTTCCTCTTAAATCAAAGGAGTTAGTGGAGCAGAGGTGAATGTGTGCCCCACCAACCACACGGGGCCTGAAGACGGCTTTCGCTCTGTTCTACGTTGCTTTTAATTAGCAATCATTAGCCATATTTAAAAATTAAGACATTTCATTACAAAATCCAAACTTCCAATTTCTCTAAGAAAAGCTAGGAGATATGATACTAGACAGGGCACGGGCTCTCTCTCTAGCTCACCAATTTCGACAGGACCAGTTTTACCCATTTATTCCTCTGTGGTCCCTTCCAGATCGTGAGCTTAGGAAACATGAGTTGGAGAGTGTGGAGGAGGACCTGGAAGTGCCTCCGAGCCTTCTAAGATTCTCGAGTCAGTTTCAACACACCCAACAGCGTCCTCTGCCAGCCTCGCTAGAGCACACTGACATTTTAGTCATTCAGTAACCAAGCTTCCGTTTTCGCCTCAGATGACAAGATAAACCAACAGCTCCCTCTCAACTTGGCTTGGCTGTCTCTGAAACGACAATGTCTCCAGCATTAAAGCACCACCATCAGCAGGGCCTGTCGCAGCAGCGACCTTTCCCAGGCTCCAGGGCAAATGACCCTGTGTGCCCTGCACACCTTGGGCAAAGGCTAAGTCTGCCTCACCCGCGTGTCCTCGTGTTTTAAGGGAGAAAGGCTCCCACTGGCTAAAACTCTGAACCTTTGGTAAAGCCATCTCCATCTGCTTATAACTGTCCCAAACGTTTACATTTGCATCCACTAACCCCGTGGTCGGCAAACTGCGGCTCGAGAGCCACATGCGGCTCTTTGGCCCCTTGAGTGTGGCTCTTCCACAAAATACCATATCGGGTGCGCACGTACAGTGCGATTGAAACTTCGTGGCCCATGCGCAGAAGTCGGTATTTTGTGGAAGAGCCACACTCAAGGGGCCAAAGAGCCGCATGTGGCTCTCGAGCCGCAGTTTGCCAACCACTGAACTAACCCCTTCTGGGCAGATGGGCAGGGCTCTCTTCCTGAAACCTCCGTGGTCTGCAGCTGTGCTCTGTTCAGGCAGACAGGAGGTCCGAGGGGCAGGAGCCAGGGAGGCGAGTATGCATTTGAGAAAGTCTTAAATTACTCAATTAAATAGGTTTATCCGATCCAAATATAGTTCCAGATGAACCACACCAGTATAAAACGGGATTTCCTTTACTAAATTTGGGATTTTATAATGTAATAAAAATATTTCTTCAATTAGTCAGTGAATTGCCATTGAATGTTCTCGTCCTAAATAAAGGATCTACACACATGTAACTGCTTTCTTCTGTCTGGATCCCAGACAAAAAACTAAAAACCAGAAGGGACCAAATGCATTGCTAGAATTACCCATTTGGTATCACTTTATATTATTTCAGATAGACGTCAGGTAGAGACTTTTTTAAAAGTGAGGTTAATAGGATCCTTTCTAAACAGGATTTATTTTGTTTTCATTCTGTGTTTGATGATAGGGAATATGCAGCTTCTTTCACTGTTAAAAAATTCCTGCTTGTTAGAAAGTCTGCCGTCAATTCAGCTTTACTGCTCCAAATAAACAGTTTGCACACAGAACAATAAAACTTTAATGAAAGAACATAATAGGCTTAGCAGATGCTGCAATCACAGAACATTTTAGGTAAATGGTTTTAAAAGGACATGTCATCAGTTTAGAAAGTCGGAGAAAACGAAATTCAGCTGCTGGATTTCTGCAGCCTCTCTCTGAGGGGACGTTCGGGCCTACTTTTCTCTAGTAGAAACATAAGACTAAGTTTACAATGAACCAACTTACAGCAAACGTGGCCACAGGGAGCGTAACTCTCTAACTAGGTCCCATTACCCCTGTTCCTGCTTGTGTTGCTAATAAAGGCACTTTGATGGGTTCTTAAAAAAACCCATCTTTACCATTTGTTTGCTGACAGCTTCTGGGGTGTTAAAGAAAACTGTTGCTTTCTTAGCAGAGTCCTTAAACAACCACTAGATGAGGACATACAGATGGCTCCTGCCCTCAAGGAACTTATACTGTAGCAGGAAAACAACAGAAAAAATATATGCTCATCGGTATATAGTTTAACCCACTTCTTGCTAATTTATGGATCGTGTAAAAGACTGCACCGAGTTTACTAAGTCATTTCTGCTAATACAAATGCCACCTTCAGAAGGACAAACTTTTTAAGGCTGAAAAAGGGTGTTACAATTTTAGAATGTTACGTAAGACAACCTAATTACCGAGAAGATAGGCAAGCACATGAAGGGGCCGACATTTTCTTTCCTAACAATGAAGTTGGGTGATCTACTTGGTTATTTTAGTGAATTAAAGTTACAATTTAAGTCTGCTTAGTGTTTCAACTCTTAGTTTCAAAAAAAGAGAGAAAATTAAAGCAGTGGTCTTAGTTTAATGCATCAAAAAAACAAAACAAAACAAAAACGCCTTATGACCAGCAAATCCCGTGGTCGGCAAACTGTGGCTCGTGAGCCACATGCGGCTCTTTGGCCCCTTGAGTGTGGCTCTTCCACAAAATACCACGTGCAGGCGCACGTACAGTGCGACTGAAACTTCGTGGCCCATGCGCAGAAGTCAGTTTTCGGCCTGGGCGAGTCTATTTTGAAGAAGTACTGTTGATATTTGGCTCTGTTGACTAATGAGTTTGCCGACCACTGCCCTAACCCTACACATGCTGTGAAAAAGTTTAAGCAGACTTGGCTTACTCCCGTCTACTGACTTGGTTCTAATTAGTACTCTTTCTTAACACAATGCTTGTATCATACACACTCCATTACAAATATGTGAGAGGGGTCTCAGCATGGTCATTATCATCCTTAAATAACAAGACCGTTCTCTCCCAAGGAAGCTGCTCTTCTGACGGTGGCAGAGAAAATGTTACTGTCCCTGCTGCTGGATCCACCTTCTGCAATATACAAGGGGAAGAAAACATCCCTGACATATCTCCTGCTCCATCTGCTCACTGCCCCGGGCTCCCATGTCTCTCTCAGCTCCCAGGTGCACTGAACCACATCTATCAAAATATTTACCCCGAAAATAGCTTTGTAATAAGAGAGGAATGATCTTATTTGATGATCTCTTTTCAAAATACCTATGCATTTAACTGGCAATTCTAAACTTTTGGAGATAGATCACATGAACCCACTTATTGGAAAAAAACAAAAACACAAACCAAAATTCCCCTCATGGTAGATCTAGCTGATATATTCTAATCACTCTACAAGCACACAACGGATTTAATTTGCTTTACATTTCCACCTGACTATGGTTCTGGCCTCCAGCTGAGTGTGCCTCAATTCCAATTCCATCCTGGTTCTCATTTCTAGTTGAACTTGCTAGATGGTTAGCAGGGAGACAATATTAGGTATGAACCTTTAGTAGCGATGGCACACCAACATTACACACAGCAAGTGAAAGCTATGATGGTCTATTGCAATTTTTGAACAGGTTAAAGCGAATTATCAGCTCGGCTGGTGTGGCTCAGTGTTGAGCATAGATCTATGAACCAGGAGGTCACAGGTTCAGTTCCCAGTCAGGGAACATACCCAGGTTGCGGCTTGATCCCCAGGAAGGGGCATGCAGGAGGCAGCTGATCAATGATTTTCTCTCACCATTGATCTTTGTATCCCTCTCTCCCTTTCCCTTCTTCTCTGAAATCAATAAAAACATATTAAAAAAAATAAAGCGACTATCATCTTTTGGGGCTGCTAATTTTTATTCCAGAATGAAAAACAAAAGACCATCTAAAACAAAAGACAGGAACAAAACCCTTCTGACGGAAGCAAAAGCCTACCAAAAACCTACCTTGTATTCTTCAATACTCATGGCTGAGGAGACACCTTCACCACACTGCCCACAAGGCCACTGCATAGCCAGCACCTAAAACAACGGCTCAGCACCCTGGGTCGCGCCCAATGTGAAGGGCAAATGGAAAGGTCAGTTCGGGTGAACCTGGCAAAGCAACAGTGTGAGCCTCCCAGGTCCCGGCCAGGGCATCCCTCTGCTTCTGCCCTCCGGGCTTCCATGTCACTCCCAACTTCCTACCCTCGGAAGGAAGGAACCAGACAGGGTGGCAGGGAAACCTGAGTGGAGGCCAGGACACAGAGCTGAGGAGGCCCTGAGGGGCCCCACAGGTTGAATGTGGCACTCATTCTGCATAAGTGGGGGGAATTCCCTGAACTCTTTTCTTTTTATAAATTAAATTTTAAAAAGTAAGATACCTACGTACCCATGCTCCCTTCCCTCCGGAACAACAAAGACCACCATCATTTCATTACAATCAATTAAAATCCAGCAAATGTTTCTTGAGTTTGTGCACTGCCTTGGGAACCCAGGCAATTTATTTTAAGATCTCAAGTATGTTTCTTTTTTCGTAGAGCCCCTCCCCGACATCCTATCAAACATATTAAAAGTTGTATTCACAACCCACGTTAAAAATAATTTTATGGCCACAACATTTTTGAAAAAATTCTTGTATTTTTGTTTTTGAACTTATTTGGCTACCAGTTACTCATTTAATTTGTACTTTGCTATGATGTCTAGTAATCAATGCTAAATTTAACATTTAAGGGAGATGACAAAATAGTTGGTTTTAGACTTGTTTGCCTAACACTTATTTTTGATCCTGTACTTCTTTGTGTTTCAGAGCCAGTAATTTTTCTTTTGAGATCAACATTTTTGAGGTTCTTGAAAAGTACAATATTACTTAGTCATTGGGCCCCTAGTGCCTGATGAACCCCACGGTGGCCTTGGCTGTAATAGCTGGAGAGGCAATTTGAGAAGGAGACGCCTTCCGGGGGAACTGGAGGAGAGATCCGGGTGAGCACAGTGGGAGGAATCCCAGGGGAGGGAGAGGATGGCTGATGGAACCCATGCCACAGAGACTCGGCTCAGCAGAACAGCAGACAGGATATCTGGCCCTTCGACAACCATTCTGTGTATGTCAAACGGGGGCCACAGATGAAGGCAGCACTTTCCTTCCCGTCAAGGAACTCATAACCTGGTAGGGGAACGAGGACTGACTACAGATGTGAGACAGAGTGTGAAAACTGTTGTAAGAAAGACCTCCAGTACCATCAAACCATAGAGTGTCACTGAGCCACCAAATTATACACTATGGGTGGGGGTCACTCACACTGTCGTCTATGGGACCAGTGCGCCACAATCATGGCGGAAGGGATAATACAAGTCTTTCTAGAAGAGATGGCATTTGAGCAAGAGGTCTGTTCTGCCATTTACTAGCAGAGACACCTTTCCGAGCTCCCGTTTGCTCATCTACAATAAGAATGACAACACTGACTTCACTGGGTTACTAGGAGGAGACAAAAAGATGCATGTTCAAGTACACTACCTGTGCCAAGCCCACCTTCCTTCCATCTTTTTTTTTTTTTTTTTTTTTTTTTAGAGAGAGAGAGTGGAAGGGTTGGAGAGAGACACAGAGAGAGAAACATCCATGTGAGAGAAACACATCGATTGGTTGTCTCCTGCACCTGCCCTGAACAGGGCCCGGGGATCAAGCTTGCAACCAAGGTACGTGCCCTTGACCAGAATGGAACCCGGTATCCTTCAGTCCACAGGCCGAAGCTCTATCCACTGAGGCAAACTGGCCAGGGCTTCCTTCCATCTTTGTTGGAATGTTCACTGAGCTTCCACCTTGTATCAGATACTCTACTGGGCACTGCATATACAATAAGGAGCAATACACACGGGTTTGCCTTCATGAAAGTTACAATGAACTGAGATGATTCTATTACTAACTATTCCACAGGCAGTGATAGGAGGAAGGTGGGCCAAGTAGAAGAATTAGCATGAGCAAAAGCAAAGAGAACAGTTGTCCAGTGTTTTAGGAAAAGGGTTTTAAGGTGCTACTTATACTTAGTCTCTGAGTGGTAATACTCAGAGAGAAGAGTGGGGAAAATGTGCAGCAAAGGCAAGTTAGAGGCTAGAACAGAGGGGCAAATAGGTTTTGTCTACTATCTCCGTTCTCATCACTGGGTAATGACTTTCGGGAAGGCTGCATTGAGAATGAACTCATGGTTGTTTGTCAGTGTCAGCCTTGGGCATTGGAGGGGCTGGGGGGTGAGGCATGAGTAATGGATCGGGCATTCTTTGTCTAAATGAAATTGAGCAGCCTGCCTTTGTGAAAAGCTTGTCTGGAAGAATCTGTGTCATTTCTTTAGCAGAGACCTTGAGCATTGGAGTGGAACAGAGGAGCCGGGGGAGACAGACCTCTGGCTGGCGGAAGCACAGTAGCAGGCCAGAGATCAAAGGCATATAGGGTGGTGGCGACTGCGCTAATGAAGTGGCTTAGCCCAGACTCCATGTTGGGCTGAGTCACCAAAACGAAGCCAATGAATTGGAAAAAGTGAAAGAGGTTGGATTTTGGAGGCAGAGTCCTGTGTTCAAATTCCACCTCTTTTACTTACTAGTTTCTTATGCGACCTAATCTTTCTGAACCTAGTTTCTCTCAATAAAAAATATGGATGTTAATATTAACTTCACAGAGTTGTGGGAATGATTAAAAACAATGTACAGTACCTAGAATACAATAAATAGTCCTCCCCCTCCTGCTTTCCTGAAATAACTGGAGATCCATACGTAGATCATTTTGTAGGTCTAGAGCAGGGGTGGGCAAACTTTTTGACTCAAGGGCCACAATGGGTTCTTAAACCGGACCGGAGGGCCGGAACAAAAGCATGGATGGAGTGTTTGTGTGAACTAATATAAATTCAAAGTAAACATCATTACATAAAAGGGTACGGTCTTTTTTTTTTTTTTTTAGTTTTATTCATTTAAAACGGGCCGTATCCGGCACGCGGGCCGTAGTTTGCCCACGGCTGGTCTAGAGAAAAGGAATATGAAATCGGAGGACTGCAAGGATAAACAGCCAGTGTGGTTGGGCCTGGCAGCAAAAGAGAAAATACAAATGATGAGAGCTCAGGAAGTTAGGGAATGGTGAGATGAGGATGGGTCACGGTTGGCTGGTGGTCCACAGACATGGTCTTACGTACTGGATACCAAGGGAAGACACAATGAGTACTCTGCTGGTGGAGTTCATAGCTCGTGGAGGGAGTCCTTTTCAACCCAAAGTTATAATGCATGATGAAAAGTGTGTCCCCAAACTAGGTACAGATGACATGGGACAGTTAGGGAACAGGGGACAGGGTGGAAGAGAAATTAGGGAAAGTTTCACAAAAGCTGCAATCAGAGTTGCATCAAAGGACATCCAATTTTTTCCAGATAGAGCGAAAGAAAATTTTCAAGACCAATCAAGAACAAATCAATTCTTATCATTAGAATTCTAACCCTCGTCAGTGAAACTAATGATATATTCATCCTACATAGAAGCCCAATAAGTCAAAACAGTTTTTGTTTCTTTTTTCATGATTTCTCTGTTTTGAAATCTTGAACGCATGAAGCTTTCCTCTGCACTTAGGGCCTCCCATCTGCCCTACAGTGTGGGCTGAGCAGGGAGTGGGGCCCAGAGCACATATGCCTTTCTTAAACACAGCCTGAGAGGCCCTTGTCTCAAGAGCTCTGCAAGTCCTCTGAGAATGACATCGTTGAGGTGAATCATCAGCAATACATTCCTCCTTGCAAAAGGACGGGTACCTGGGCACAGCATGAGTTATGCTGAACAGGGAAGGAGAGGCACCTGGTTGGGGGTGCTGCAGAAAACCTGGGACCTAACTGGCTCTGGGCCCATCATGAGACATGAAGACTATCAAGAAATAACCGCATTCATGAGATCCCAGGATTCTAACACATCATACAGCAACCCAATTTCACAGGTACAGAACCTAAATTATGGGGAGGGTACCAGCTGGCCCCAGTCTGAATGCTGAGCCAGAAATGAGGCAGATTTAAGAAACTGACCTTCAATTTGCCCTTCATGGCTTAGCCCACTCGACTAAACTGAAAGATACAATTCAGAGGATAAGGTGATGAATCACAATCACAGTGTGGTATAAAAAAAGAATTAAATAAAAACCAGTCACAACCTCAAATATGTCCATAAACTGTCCGTTGGAAAGGTAGTTTTAAAATACACTTTCCAATTCTTTTGAACTAAAATCAAATTCAGGACGCTGTAGGAAGGCAGTTCAAACAAAAGCTAATTTTGTTTAATGAACTAACCAGGAAGGCATTGTGAAAGTATTGTGCAACTAAATGCTTAGCTAATTACTGTGAGATCAAATAACTGTTACCATAGTTACCGCACACTGTTTTCCATAATAACTTTTATCACTTCAATAAATCTTTGTGACGCAACAAATATAAAAAGTTTACTGTAACATGACTATAATGTTTTGGAAGGCCCACACTGATGACTGCCCTACTGAAATTACCTTCCCATATTTGCCAGTGAATTAGGGGGTGATACTGTATCTAGGTGACTCAATATCAAAATGTTTCACTGGCTTCTTTAAGAGGCCGTAATTCCTCACAAGTGGAATTTACCTGGTCCTGTCATTCAACTGAAAACAACAGCAAAACCCCCCAAAGGGCCTTTTCATCATGACATCCTGTCTCTGAATGAGAACGAAAAGAACAGCAACCATATATAAAGCAATAATTGTCAAGTTCCATGCTGGGCACTTGACATACACCATCATCTGGTCCTTCCCACACTGTTGGAGGATAAGGATCCTGCCAGTGTCATCCAGCTCCCTCCTGGGAGAGATTTCAACTCAGGTCTGACTAGCTCCCAATTGGCTCTCTTGCTTTACACATAGCCGACTAAAAACTGCAAAAGAGACAATTTCTGTAAGTGTTCCCTTGCTGCTGGGTATAGTGTTATGCCACACAAGATGCCTTGACACAAGGACTGACTGGTCTGGTAGCTGAAATGATGTCACAGCGCCACTGGAAGATGGTCTCTTTCCCCAGATAAACTGGAGTTGAGATCTGATATTACTATTCCTAGTCTCCTTCTCCCAATGCCCCCCACATGCAGGGTCATCTTCACTCTCATTTGGCCACTTTCACTCTTCCCTGTACCCTGATTGGCCTTTTCTAGATCTAAATGCTGAGATTTTTGAATAAGCAAAATGGCAAACATGGTCTGATAAGGTAAGACCAACCATCAACTTGTATGGGTGTGATAAGATAAAGAAACTGCAGATTCAAAAGCCAGATCTGTCACTGCGAAGCTGTGTGGCCTTGAGTAAATCACTGAACATCTCTGCATTTTCCCATCTGGGAAAACTCACAGGGATATTACGCAGATTAATTAGTTAATGTTGTTGAGCTCTTTGAAGATATAAAGTGCTAAGTATAACAGCCATTATCAAGGTGAAACATACATATGATTACAGTTATTAAAAAGACCGAGCCCTAACCAGTTTGGCTCAGTGGATAGAGCGTCAGCCTACGGACTCAAGGGTTCCAGGTTCGATTCTGGTCAAGGGCATATACCTTGGTTGCGGGCACATCCCCAGTAGGGAGTGTGCAGGAGGCAGCTGATCGATGTTTCTCTCTCATCGATGTTTCTAACTCTGTATCCCTCTCCCTTCCTCTCTGTAAAAAAATCAAAATATATTTAAAGAAAAAAAAAAGCAAGACCGAAAGCCACTCTCAAAAGCATACACTACTGCAATAATAGCAAGCATGCACCCTCCAGGTCTGCTGTAGAAACCCAAGGGCTCCTACCTATGAAACCTGATTCATACCTATTCAGCACAGTTCCAAAGGTTTTCAGAGGCCAAAAGCCATTTCATCCTTGGTTTCAAAGATGAACAGGTAGGATTCCTGTCAGGGACTGAATCAGCCTTTCATGATGACTCAGCCACTATAACCTCTCTCATGTTTGAGATAGCCAAAAGCTGACACCTCTTGTTTTTGTCCCCCATGGCCTGGGCACTTAAGCCACAAACTTGTCCTTGACTCTATCTGTCTCTTACTCCCTCCCATTTCTTCTACTCGACCTATTACTACTATATCCCAACTATCTTTCAAATTCAATTCCTCCTCTCTGAACCCATCTTAAATAAGACTCTCCTCACCACAATTACTACAATCCTATATAATAAAAGGCTAATATGCAAATCGACCAAAAGGTGGAACGACAGGTTGCTATGATGCGCACTGACCACCAGGGGACAGATGCTCAATGCAGGAGCTGCCTCCTGGTGGTCAGTGCACTCCCACAGGGGGAGTGCTGCTCAGCCAGAAGCCGGGCTCATGGCTGGTGAGCACAGCGGCGGTGGCGGGAGCCTCTCCCACCTCCGCAGAACTAAGAATGTCCGACTGCCGGCTTAGGCCCACTCCCCATGGGCCTAAACTATCAGACATCTCCCAAGAGCTCCTGGACCGCAAAAGGGCGTAGGCCAGGCTGAAGGACACCCCTCCCCCACCCCCAAGTGCATGAATTTTGTGCACCAGGCCTCTAGTAGTCTTATAACTGTCTTCCTGCCTCTAGCTTTCCCTCCCCCTCAAATCTGTTTGTCAACCTACCCAGAATGGAACATAATGCTGATCATGACTTGGTTCTGTTTGAAACAATTCAATGCACACCACTGCTCTCAGGATAAAATTCAGGTTCTTTAGCAAGTGACATAAGGATCTGCAGAAACTGTCTCCTGTATACTGTCTACAATTTCATGTTTTCCTCCTCTCTCATCATATTCTAGTCACTCTCTTCTTATAGCTTCCTCAGCTTACTTCTTCTACAACAACTGCGCTCAAATTCCTATCACTTGTAAAGACACTAGTCTTGAAGAACCCTAGAGGCGGTGGCCAATTTTTACTTCAGCCTGGCAGAAAGTATGAATGTATTCAATAAGTGTTAAATGAATGAATGAATGAATGAACAGAGGCTTCCGGAGGACATGTTAACCACTTATGTTAACTTACTTTGCTCCAGTCTCAGCTTGGTAAAGACTCTCAGGAAATAAACTGGATAGACGTTTTTAACTATAGAAATGATGACTGATGCAGTCTTGTTATTTAGACTCAAGGGAACCAAGTTATTCTTTGTAATACAGACCTCAACGGTTCGAGTTTGCCTTTTACACTTTTAGATTTAGTCAGATCCCATGAACTATTGCCAAGAAGCACACACTCGAAGCATAAAATAAGAGTCTTAATTTTTGCAGAAAGCTGTGATCATGGAATGCACACATCTATGCCAACCTCTGCTGTAAAAAACTTCTCTTCCTTAAAGTCATGATAGGACAGAAAATAAATTAACCACGCAGCGAGTGGAATACAGAGGCAGGTCACTGTAAAGTGGTATGGTTTTATTTGCTCCATAAGTGTAAGAGAAAAGGTGAAAGGCAACCAGCATTTTAATTCTTTGCTCTGAATGCCATTGGATACATAAAATCTAATCAGCCATATGCAAGCCGACTTCTCTTACTCAAAGTAAAAGAGCCAAATCCATATTAATCCATTTTGGGGAATGAGCAAAGGCAGGCATGTACAAGAAGCTCATATTTTGTGGAAATAAAAAAGAGAATTATGGAACTTAAAAATACATTAAAATTAAGGCATGATCTCTCCCCCAATATCTGCCAATTCAAAAAGTCTTTGAAATTGATAAAACACAAGAGATTTAAATGTCTACTGGTCATCCAGGAAAAACATCATTTATCAAGTTAATTTCATTTAAAGTTCACACAATGGTCATCCAATAGAGCCACCTATTTTAGCTTCCTACTTTTTGACATTCTTCCTCCTCCTGCATCTCAATTTTCATCCTCTAAGTTCATAACGACTCCTTAGTTCTGATCTGCAGGCTCTGTGCTGTCGGCCGCACCATTCTGAAATCACTTCCTCCTCTGGCCTCTACACTTCTATGGGATCTGCACCTCTTCCATCTTGGACCATTCCTCCTAAGATCTTTCTTCCTCCTTCAAGCCAATGCACACATGTCCATCTCAGCCCTCTGTGTTGCTCCTGCTAAAATGTCAACATTATATCTGGATATGAAACTTCCAAATAATTCGTTTTTAGGCATGACCTTTCTCCCAATTGCAGTCTGCATCCTCAACAGCCTGGGCTACATTTTAATTGCTCATCATACACCGTGGCTTCCAAGAAAACCTGTGAACTTGAATAGACCATCACAGTTCCTTTTGCTTTTAAAAATTATTTTTGCAATGGAGTGATCATTTTCTGGGCACTTGTGATAAAAACCTGGGGTCCTTTCCTTGTAACCACCAATATAAGTCCCACTGACGAATGCTCATTTCCTCTCCCACAAATCACAGCCACCCTTTCCCTGCATTCCTAATTTAACCAATCAAAACACTGCTCAAAATACTTATTGTTTAACATGCAAACTAGTCCTCTCCTGTATCCCAGTTTCTTCTTTCCTTCATGTCACCAGATTAAATTTTTTGAATATATAAACTTTTTCGAGTATGAACTTTTTTTAAGTATAAACTTTAGGCTTTTTGTATTAAAAAAAACTTTAAAAAAATATTAGTATGATTAGGCCCTCCCCCACTCAAAAGACTTCTCTAGTTTAATGTCACCTATAACAGTGGTCGCCAACTGGTGGTCCACGAACTACTGGTGGTCCGTGAGGTCTGAAAGGTTAGCGACCACTGATTTATAAGATAAATTATTCATTTCTTAACCTGCATTCAACTCCCTCAGCAGTTTAGTCCTGACCTTCCAGTCTCACTTCTCATAAACTCCCATAAAAATACAATATGAATGAAAGCCCCTATATATCATTGCACTCACTAAAGTAAAGCAATAAAAGGACATGCTTAGGAAAGGGACCCTTTCCCACTCTGCCCTTGAACCAAATGTTCAATGCCTTTATTATAAACCAGTGTTTTACCCTATGATGCTTCCAGGGACATAGTAACTCCTAACGTTTCTCCTTGTCCTTCTTAAGAAACACTGGAATGTTTTTCAAGATCTGTCTCCTTGTCCTCAACTCCCTTTTCCTAAGACTTACTTGCAAAGAAAAACAGAGGCCTACTACTGCTTTCTTTTATTTTACCTCCTATTTCTAATCTCAAGCTCCCAGTGCTTTTTGTTGTTGCTGTTCATTCTGAAATTCTTAAGGATTCCTGTAAAATATTCAGAAGATCAATGTAAGGAAAGTGATCAGCGGAACGGTTTTCTGTTCTTCCCAACTACATAGCAGGACCAAGCGATACGCACTTTAGAGAAACAAAATCTTCACAGCAAAGAACCATTCACACCTCCACGTAGTCCTACCCACGCTCCTCCCATAGGAGGTGAGCATGGATGGTGGTATTTGTCCTGGTTTCCACAGACTAGGGTTTTTTTTTGAATTTTTCTTTTCTTTTTTTTTTTTTTTTTTTACTGTCTAAAGTTTTACATATGTCTCCTTTTTTCCCAATTGAACCCCCGGCCCCAGCCCCCAGCTATTCCCTCCTTGGGGCAAGCCCCGACCATCGCAGTGTCTGTGTCCCTTGGTTATGCTAATATGCATGCATATAAGTCCTTTGGTTGCTCTCTAACCACCCCCCCCTCCCCTACCATTTGTCTCTGGATCTATTCTTGTTCATCCCATGGACTATTTTTAATATTCAAGAAACTTCACTCATGAGGAAAATCTGTAGCAATCTTGACTTTATAAGACATGCTGATTTTTTTTTAAAAAGCTACATACTGTTAGATTAAAAAATAAAAAGGTCTGCTGCTGAATCCCTAGTCGCTACTCTAATCACTATTTCATTCTACAATTTGATGGTGCTTGAAAAACAGACCTCCTCTGCCCCAGCTCATGAATAGTTAGCCGTATTCATTTGTTCTTAATTTGAGTTACAGAATTTAGTTTGAAGCAAGGCAATACTTCTGTGGTGTGCCCTTGAGATAAGATCCGTACAGAAATGCAACCTGGGTATGTGCCCTGACCGGGAACCAAACCAGCGATCTTTCAGTGCACGGGATGGTGCTCAACCAACTGAGCCACACTGGCCAAGGAGAAGTCTCGGCTTCTTGAAGATAGATGTCATCTCAGCCATTATCCTCTCCCCACTTAGTCTGGCCACTTAATATTTGTTGATTTAATGCAGTAGATGAAGTATTGCCAGCTGCAGCTATCATTCCCCCAGCTGCCTCATTACGAAGTCTCTGCCCCGTGGACAGGAAGTAGGGCAGTTGCACATGTGAAAGAACCATCGTAAACATACAGAAATGTTCTCAACCTCCACCCTTTTCACAGAGGCAATGAAATGGTCAAAACCACTTATCAGTCACAAGATCACTACTTGTCTTTTTGTAATGCTATTTTTCAAAGCTCTTTCAAAATCAGTATTTCATCTGATTCTTTCATCAACGCTCTTAGTAAATCGGGTGAGCAATACCACTTCAGAGATGAGGAAATGGACACAGAATGGGTCTCACCTAAAGCTACACAGCTTTCTCGAGAGTGCAGGAAAACAACTGCACCCCCCGCAGTACTCAGCCGGTGACACCAGGCTGTGGAGCTGTGGGCATCAGGTTCCCAAGTCTCAAAGCTCCTGGCACAGGACTGGCACACAGTAAGCTCCTGCCGTCTTATTCATCTGTTACCCCAGTTTCTGGAGCAATATTTGGTGAATGGATGGATGAACAATGAATGGGTGAATAATAATGAATGGATGGATGGAGGAGTGGCAGAACTAAAAGAAGCTTTGACTCATACTTCAGCTTTATAGATAGCAGCTTTCAGAAAGTTACATAAAACTAATTTCACAAACGCTTTGCAAAAGCTTCCACGCTGCCTTTTTTACTTCCTTGCCTGATTAGCTGCAAACCAGAGTAGATGTTTTTCCCTGACCCATTTTCAGAGTTAATCTTTAAATCCCTTGGTTACAAAATCGTAAGGATTAAATATTTGTTCTGTGAAAATGTATAATGGTTCAGGCAAGAACAAATTTAAAAGTGTAAGTATACGGATTCAATTCCCAGAATTCAAGATATTAATAAAAGAGTTATATTAAAATGCCTTAAGTGGGATGAATCCCCAATGAGAGTTTAGTTGCCGAAATTTCAAAAGCTACTGAAGTCATAAACCCAATTCCATGAGAATAGCAAAGGAGCCAAAATGAAAAAAACCAACAAGATGCCTTTATAAATCACAAAGGTTCGATGATGCTGGATTGAGACTAACAGCCTTTCTGATAGAAAATAAGAAGTCTTGCATTTCCAACCTTGTGAACTTATCACTTTCCATTCTTTCCCTCGGTTAATGCAACTGGGGTACAGCTTGCATAAGCTTGCCCCGCACAGTATCCAACACAATAGTGACTGTCAATAAATGTTAAACAACAAATCTGGATGATTCCACACAAAAAGCAGCAGGTAAGGACATGATTCTGTGGTGACTATGGCGTATTCTGGTTGACTCACAAAACAGTGATTTTTCTCTCCTGCACTGAAAGGTAAGTGTCAGGGCGTTTTAGCAAGAGCCACTGAACATTGTCCCCTGCAGGTTTCGCTCAACACATCATGCTCCTTGGTCCATGTGAAATAAGCATTTATCTGTAGGATAATATAGCCAGGTTTTGCCTTAAATCTGTGCTGTAGGATACACTGGGAATGAAAGAATCATGCCATGACAGAACATGAAGGCCCTCACCTAGATCCAAAGCCTCACTTTAGAGAGGATACTCCAGCCCAGAGAGAGTGTGTGAATTGTCCTTGGGTCAACATCCACTGAGAGAGGGAGCCAGCAGGACTAGAATCTAAATCTGCTGGGAAAACAATCAGATCTGGCGAAGATGCACAAAAGTACAGTCGTGTATATGTGTATGTACATGGTGGGCAAAAGTCGGGTTACAGTTGCTTGTATGGAAAATAATACAATAATTAATACATTTATTTATTTTGCATACTCATATCATTGGGAATATGTATATTTCTGAAATGAATCAAAGTAACCTGTTCCCACCTATTAGTATCCTTTTGCAATAGTGCTGTTTTTGGTGCAGCACTACTACTCAGATGATTTCATCTTTAATTTTATCTTCGTGGTTCTCTTCTGAAAAACACATGCTCACACTGGGCTGACACCAGAAGGCAGCCTAAGGAATCAGGCTGTCCTAGGTAACGTCGTGTTCAGGGACCCACTCCCTTCCAACACACTCTGACTCACCGTGGAGACATCTCCTCCCATATTCCTTAATTTGAAACCCAAACCTAAGAGTAGTGTAAGTCGGATGCATTCCAGCTCTTGCTTTGACACTGACCTTGGCCTCTAGAAAGTCACTGAACATTTTTTAATGAAATATTTATTGAGCAACTTTCGTGGCAAATATTATGTACCTGGCACTGGACGAGGCACTTTACATATAGTTCAATAACAACTAATTTTCTAAAAGTGGGTACTTTGGAAACTTAATGATCTCACTGGATCCTCTAACAACCTTCCCAAAAGGATGGTAAAATTATTCTTCCCATTTTACAAATAAGGAAACCAAGGCTTTGTGTTCACATTACTGTTCCTATGTTATAGAAGAGGATCCTGAGGGTTAAAGAAGTTATCCAGACTCTCCCTAACATAACTAGCTTACTGAGCGGCTAGGAAGTGGCAGAGAGAGGATTTAAACCCAGGTCTGAATAACTCCAAAGTCCATGGTGGACACTGAGGTGCCTTCCAGACGGTCCTCAGGAATGAAATGGCCGGGAGTGCTGATGGCAGAAAGTCGTCTGCTCTCAGCCCTCTCTGGGCACTGCTTTAGCCAGAAAGTCTCAGATCATGGCCTTCTTGGGGTGAGCAGCACCCCACAGCTGGTTGATGACATAAAGGCCTGGCTGAAGCTTCTGCTGAGACTGTATCTTCCCCACTTGACTTGTCCCTCCGCTCAGTCCTGCCCCCTCTCCTCCCCTCCCACAGCTGTTGATTCCAAGCACACCCCACAAACTTATGCACCCTAATCTCCATCTCAGAGTCGGCTCCCAGACCACCAAGTCGCCTCACCAGGCTGCTGCCTCAGTTGCTTCGTCTCTAAAAGGAGAGGTTGGGTTATAGAACCCAATGGAGTTTCAGCTTCAAAACTGTAGGGTGGTACAACTGACAAAACTTAGGCATTAGAAGATCTGATCTCAATTTTTCTCTCAGCCACTTACCAGCAGCCAGCATGACAACACCAGGGATTCACACTTCCTAGCCTGTAAATGGGTAACACTCTACCCTGCCTTTGCTCTGACCACACTGTGGGCCCTCCTGCCCCCGCCCCCTGGCTGGCTAGCCCTTACTCACTCAAGACTCAGTCCACTTGTCATGTCACTGAGGAAGTCTTCCTCGGCACTGAAGGAAGGATTAGGTGTCTGTGCTCAGTGTTGCTGTGATACTCACTACACTCACTGTCACCTTATGTCTACCTGCTTCGCAATTGCTCACTTATGTGACTACCTTCTCGTTTTGGCAGAACTTGGTGGCTTAGCACAGTCATTTATTTGCTCATGAATCTGCAATTGGGGCAGGGCTCAGCGAGAGGGGCCTGTCCTGCTCCACACACAGCAGTGAGGCTGGGGCAGCTTCCCAGAGCTAGAGTCTACTTCCAGCGGCTCAGAGCTGGCAGGGATGCGGCTGACAGTTCCTCTCCACCTGGTCCCTCTCCCCACCCCTCACCCCCCAGCAATTCAGGTTTCTTCACAGCATGGGCTCTAAAAGTGAGTGTCCTCAAGAGACAGACAGGAGTGGAAACTGCTGGTTTCTTAAGCTCTGGGACCAGAAACTGAAGAGTTCTGCCATAGTTTACTGTCAAGCAGACAGAGAACCCAGAATCAAGGGGAGGAGGCAGAGCCCACCTTCCCATGGGAGGAGTGTCAGAGTTTGAGGGGCCATGCTGTAGAACCACCACACTTCTCTACTGAACGCTGGGCTCCTTTGGAGCCACGAACAAGGCATGTGTCTGCTGAATAAACGGATCCACCTGACCCAAACTGCCCTCACAGCCTTCACAGTGTCAGTCGGGCACTCGCACCAAGGAGGGTCCAGACAACTCAGCCGCATCGACCAGCAAGAGGATTAAGGCTCAAAGAAAATCAGACTTGATGTCTTAGAAATGGGAGCGATAAACCCTGCGGCATATAAGTAAAAGAACACAGCAAAGAATTTATGTGGGTCGGTTATACAAAAACTGCAATGATTCAGAATTCGCTATACATGGGAAGTTTATACTATTTACTTGCTCGGTGTTTTTTAATCCTCAGAATTTGAATGATAGTATTGCTAATTTTCTTTCTTTTACAAAGGGACACTATTTACTTTTGCAAATTGAGTCCCATGGTAGCTGGACAATCTGAGGGTGCACGACATGTCTTGGTAGAAGGTTCATGGCACACTGCTGGCTCAAGTACTATGCACCGATGTGCATCTAGCCATTCAACACAATATGAAAGACTGCGTAGGACCTTACTTATCAGACATCTGTAAATATGACTGAGACACAAATGCGAACAACGAAGGCATTTGAGTTGGAATTATTAAAGGTAATTATTAAAGTCAAAGAAAATGAAATAATTTGACAATTAAGATCAAATAAAAGCCTACTCTAAAAGGTGAATTTTGACTAAATAAAAGAAAGAATAAATTAGTTTGCTAATTTGCAGAAATACCTAATTACAGCTTTAGAAACACTTTAGATCTGAAAATATTTAATCTCTTCTAGGTTTTCTAAGGAGCTTCCAAAACTAAACAATCTTACAGGAGAAATTAAGACTATGACTAAAAAAAAATAAAATCAGTTTTCCCCAAAGGAATGGATTTTTTTCTTAGAATTCTTTCTGTGTGGTGTAACATTTAGAAAAATGTAATTCCTAAATGTAATTACCTTGTAAACCAGACAGCCTATATGACTTCCTCGTAAGCTTTCTGGAGGGAAGGCTCAATACTAATTTGGCAACTCCGTAATAGCTGCTGGTTTTTTAAGAAAAACTAAGAGGTATATTTATGACACTATCGGCACACCCTACCCAGTGTTTACGCAGTTACTACTTCTTACCCAGCACAACATCTGAGAAACCACAAAATCCCCTGATATCAGAGATAAAATACAAAGTAAACTCCCCCCCCCCACACACACACACATTAAAAAAAACACCAAAAAAAAACCTAATGCGATCCATCTGAGACATATTGCAGGAATTCCCCAAACACCCATCCACAAAGACTGCATCTTTTTTTGTGTAGAGCCAAAAAGAAGCCTGCCCCTTGGGGTTAGTTATCATCAATCAGTACTTCACTATGTATCTACTATAAGCAAGGCTCTGGGCTAGGCACAAAAAATTTCACCATCTGTGTACACCTGCTAATTCAGATTTTCTATCAGATAACACCACTTAACATTCTCAGGACAAGGGAACATGGAACTCACATGGTGTAAATAAACTCCCTATGTAGTCCCCTCATCTGGATGCCACCGAGCCTTACTTAGACATGGCGACACCCTGGAGGACAGTTGTTCATCTGCGAAGGCAAGACAGGAAAACAACAGTGAGAGCTGAGAGCTTGGGCACAATGCTGAGTCCTCTCTATGTACTGCTATTTCACTCAGTCCTCGTTTTACAGGTAAGAAAAGCCAGGCTTACGGGGGTAAAGAGATTCGCCCAGGAGCACAGCTGGTAGGCAAGGGCGCTTTGAACGGTCCTGCTTTGCTCCAGACCTTGAGCTCTGAACCTCTGAACTGCCCCCTCAACATGCGACTGTCCATTTAATGTGATCCATGTGCTGCTAAAATAGACGACGAAGTTAACGTATGCTTACCTTATGACATAACCTAGAAATGGATAAATTCAAACAATAGATTTTTTTAAACCAATAACTACCAGATTAAAATAACCCTTCAGTTATAAAACGCCCCATTATTTTACATATTACTGAGCTGTCCATGATAAGACCTCATTGCTAGAAAGATATGTGCCAATTTTAGAGATACTAAACCGGGAAAACGTCTGCCTTAAAACCGATGAAGTACAGTATATGTTTATTTTTACCTGCTTGCTCCTCTTTCTTTTATTTACCATCCTCTTCCCGGTCCCACACATTAGTTCTTGTTACTTGCTTCCTAAAGGCTGGTGTTCTCAGAATTAGTTCCTCTTCTTTTTGCTGATTACTAGCCCACCCTCAACGATCTCATCTATTTCCAAGGCTACAAGCGATTCCTGATGGCACCCCTAAGCATGCCTTTAGCTCTTTCCTCAGACTCTAGACCATATTTCCAATGAGTTACCTCCAAACTGATATTGTACCAATCTCTTAAACTTAGTCCCTATGTTAAAGAAGCCAGACTTACTGTCCTAACCCAAGCCTGCTTCCCGTTCGGGGATCGTGCCTTGTGGTGGCAGTCTAGTGTAGTATACTGAAGAGGGAAAGTCTTTAGACTACAGGTCTAAGTTCAAACCACAGCTGACACCTAGCCCCTGTCAGAACTTGGGAACTCATTTAACATTGCTTATAAAAGCCTGTTTCTTACCTGGCTGGGTAGCTCAATTGGTTAGAGCCTCGTCTCAGGACACCAAGGTTTTGGGTTTGACTCCAGGTCAGGGCACATTAAAGAATCAACCAATGTGCCTTAGCTGGTTTGGCTCAGTGGATAGAGTGTCGGCCTGCGGACTGAAGGGTCCCGGGTTCAGTTCCAGTCAGGGGCACATGCCTGGGTTGCGGGTTCGATCCCAAATAGGGGGCGTGCAGGAGACAGCCAATCAATGATTCTCTCTCATCATTGATGTTTCTATCTCTATCTCTCTCTGCCTCTCCCTTTCTCTCTGAAATACACACACACACACACACACACACACACACACACACATAAAGAATCAACCAATGAATACATAAATAAGTGGAACAACAAAAATCTATGTTTTTCTCTCTCTCCATTCCTCTCTCTCTCATTATTGAAGAAAAAAAAAAGCCTGAGTTACTTTATCTAAAAAGTGGGATTAATATCGGTAACTTTCAGATGGTGGTAAGATCAAATCAGTGCACATGAAAATAATATCACATTGTGTAGTTCATAATAGGCCCTCGATAAATAGTTGCTAACATTGCTATTATTAGTCAAGGAGATCCTCTTTTTCCCAGGAATGTAAGTTGGAAATATTACTATCTTCTGGCTCTTATTCAAGCTCTGTATCTACTCAAGCACCAAATGCTACTGATTCTACTTGAAGAAATATCATTCCTTCCACTGTGTGAAAATGTGAACTTTCCTCTCTTTTGTATTAGTATTTAAACATATTCAAGTCTCTCCCACGTAAAAAATCACTGTGTCTTCCTACTGAATCCGTGACCTAACATTCTATTGTTTCAAGTACCTCAGACAAATGTTTGCTTTTGGAAAAGATCTACACATTTCTTAAGTTCCTTTCTGGGCATTTTGTGTCATGTTGTTATTTAGAATGGAACTGTTTGCTTATTTTTTTTAATATATAAATTTTTAAAAATATATATATTTTACTGATTTTTTACAGAGAGGAAGGAAGAGGAATAGAGTTAGAAACATCGATCAGCTGCCTCCTGCACACACACACCACCACCACCACCACCACCACCCCCACCACCACCACCCCGGGGATGTGCCCGAAACCAAGGCACATGCCCTTGACCAGAATCGAACCTGGGACCTTTCAGTCCGCAGGCCGACACTCCATCCACTGAGCCAGACCGGTCAGGGCGTGTTTGCTCATTTTGTTCCCCACCCCAACTACACTTCCCAATGGGATGGCTGGTATGTAAATAAGACAGCTACTGACATTTGTCTACTTTGTCCTGCAGCAGACTGCCTTACTCGCTTTGTAATTACTTATACTTTTTTATTATGGAAATAATACATTTTTACTATAAAAACTTTGAATATACACATAAATAAACATTTAAACCACTGGTAGTCCCACCATCAAAGATAACCAACTACTATCAATAGCTGTGTATATATCCTTTTAGATAATTTCCCATATGGCATATCATAGATTTAAATCTATTTTATAAAAATAGATCACATTAAGCATGCTGTTTTATTATAATACATATACATAAACATTTACTACATGTAGACTAATATTAATATTAAAATTAACATCGTTACCAACTGTCAACATAAACGTCACTATTTAAAGATCAGGATTCAAAATGATTTAAAATCTAAAAACTAAGAAATGGCTGGAAAAGAAATGACAAAATAAATGTGAATCAGAAGAAATTATAGCTACAATAACTTCAGACAAACCTGAATTCATGAGAATAAAAGTGAAACAAGTCAAAGTAGATTATTTTAGTTAATAAATGTTCACTTACAATAAAAAAAAATAGGATTTTAGGCTACAAATATTTCTTTTAAAAAATATGTTTTTATTCATTTCTTTAGTGAGAGAGGAAGGGAGAGTGGGGTAGAGAGATAGAAACATCAGAGAAATATCTCCGATCGGCTGCCTCCTGTAGGCCCCCCACAGGGGATTGAGCCCGAAACACTGGCATGTGCCCTGACCTGTAATTGAACTGGTGACCTCTTGGTCCTGGGTTGATGCTCAACAGCTGGGCTATACCGGCCAAGCTAGGCTACACGTATTTCCATAGCTATGTTAACAGAGATACACCAAACTCATTTTTAAAAACAGAGGGGTAAATAGAGAGAAACTCAATAGTATCAGTATTTCAATCCTCTTCATATTAATTTAAAAAAAAATAGAGGGCTAGAGAATCCAAGAGGGTGGAGAAGGATATGCTTTTTTGAAAAACACACTGTGTGCATCTTTACCTTTCCATACCAATAAGCAAACACACAGAACAATGCCTCTCAATGTTTTTAAAAGTTCATGTCACCTTGAAATAAACTTAAAAAAATCTCAAGCCTGCCTTTAATGTTTAAAATAAGAGATAAATATTGTGAACTTAAAATATGAAAATGGTAGATTTGGGAAATTTTTTGCTTAAAAACTCTGATGACCATCAACACTGAGCATTCTTGCTCCATGGCCTCCACCTTCTAACCTGCATGGCGGGGGAAGAGAACTCGGTGGGGGGCGTGTTGATCAAACTGCTTTGCCTGCCCAGTCACAAGTGGAGAAAAACCAGCCTCATAAATGCAGGCTGACGACATATGTGGCATTCGAAGCCCGCTCATTTGTTTGGGAGTAAACAGGGAAATATTTAGCTCAAAAATACTTCAAAGTGATTTTCTGGAAGTAATCCTGGCAACTGAACGACATTTGAGTTCCAGACACTCCCCACGAAGATCTGGCAAACACAGGATGGAGTGAGAAGAGGATTCCTCACAACTCCAAGTGGACTTTCCAGCTGTGAGTTGATAAGCTATCATCCAAACTTATTATTCAGACAAATTAAGTTAAAATTTCCCCTCCCTGAATTCACCTGCAGGAACCTGCTTCTTGAGAACTTTAGTACTAGTCAGAGTTAGCAGCCATGTTCAGTATAGCCCAATGGCCAGGAGAGCCGAGGGGGCACTAGACGGGGTTTGAACTTGGCACTGCCAATTACTTATTAGCTGGGTGCCCTCAGGCAAGCACTGAGACCGTTCTGCTCTATCTTTACCAGTAAGATACGTAAAATACTATTTGTACCCACTTCAGATGTGTTTTAAGTACTACACGAGGCAGATAAGCATCAGAACATTTAGGTTGCAGGAATCACTGGGAAAATGTCCATGAGTCTTAATAGCACAGCTGGACTTTGGCTGCAAACTTTGATGTGTCAGGTAATGACGTTGGGTTTTACCCCTTGAAGTTTCAGTTCTCTGTAACCTTCTAATACATCTTCCAAACATGTTATGCTTCGTGGACTGTCTGTAAGTTTGAAGCCCTTGCTTTTGTCCTTATCATCTCAGAAACTGAGCAACATTATGCTTTAGCTCAAATCTTTCCAAGAACTCCCCCTTCTGCCATGACTGAAAAGGTCTAACAGAACATGAGGTAATGCAAGTATTCCCTGATTATAGCTCCTCATATTCAGTTTCAACTTTTAACAATCAAATCTTTAATTCATCTGGAATGTATTTTAATGTATAAATTTTGGGTTAAGAGTCACTAAAACATTAGCCAATGGTTCCAAAATAATTTCTTGAATAAACCAACTTTTCCCCACTGATTTGAAAATCTATCATACAACAAAATCGTATATGTGATTATTATGCTAGCTGTCTATTTCTTAATGTTCTCCCTTAAGTATCACAAAGAAAGGGACTTGGTTGCTCCAGTTCAACCGCTGGCCCACCAGAGTGATGCTTGGCTCACAGGAATAAATGGCTGACAAAGGCTTTCCTCCTTTGATCTATCAATGTGATCACCATAGTATTGGATTTCTAATGATAAACACATGCTACATTACTGAAACAAGTCTGAACTGTTCAGGTTTACAATTCTTGCAATATGCTACCAGATTTCATTGTTAGTATTTGACTTAAAATTTCACATATGTAGTTTTAAGTGAAAGTGTTTTGAACTTACAAGAAAAAGAAAAATTAGTATGTCTAGACTTTGTACTCTGGGGAGAAAAAACCTTTCTTTTAATTCTATTTTTGCCAGTTTGGCTAAGAAGTCCTCTCCCCAACTCTTAGTCAATTGGTGGGGGAGTTATTCATCCTATTTCTACACTAGCACTGCTTACACTTACACTTTCTTTTTTTTTTTTTTTTTTAAATCTTTATTGATCAGGTTATTACATTTGTTCCTCTTTTTTCCCCCCATAACTCCCCTCCTTCCAGCTCCCACCCCACCCTCCACCCTCACTCCCCACCCACTGAGTTCATCCATAGGTGCATGATTTTTGTCCAGTCACTTCCCGCATCTCCCACACCCCTTTTCCCCCAAGAATAGTCAGTCCATTCCCTTTCTATGTCCCTGATTCATTATAGTCACCAGTTCATTCTGTACATCAGGTTATTTATTCACTTGATTCTTAGATTCATTTGTTGATAGATGCATATTTGTTGTTCATAATTTGTATCTTTACCTTTTTCTTCTTCTTCCTCTTCTTAAAGGATACCTTTCAGCATTTCATATAATACTGGTTTGGCGGTGATGAACTCCTTTAGCTTTTCCTTATCTGTGAAGCTCTTTATCTGACCTTCAGTTCTGAATGATAGCTTTGCTGGATAAAGTAATCTTGGTTGTAGGTTCTTGGTATTCATCACTTTGAATATTTCTTGCCATTCCCTTCTGGCCTGCAAAGTTTCTGTTGAGAAATCAGCTGACAGGCGTATGGGTATTCCCTTGTAGGTAATTGAGCCTCTTTCTCTTGCTGCTTTTAAGATTTTCTCTTTGTCTTTTGCTCTTGGCATTTTAATGATGATGTGTCTTGGTGTGGTCCTCTTTGGATTCCTTTTGTTTGGGGTTCTCTGCGCTTCTTGGACCTGTAAGTCCCTTTCTTTCTCCAGGTGGGGGAAGTTTTCTGCCATTATTTCTTGAAATAGGTTTTCAATATCTTGCTGTCTCTCATCTTCTGGCACTCCAATGACTCTGATATTAGTCCGCTTAAAGCTGTCCCAGAGGCTCCTTACACTATCTTCACACTTTCGGATTCTTTTTTCATTTTGCTTTTCCAATTGGGTGTTTTTTGTCGAATCTTTGGTTTGATTCTTGTGCTCCTCTGGTCTGCTATTGGGTATAATATTCTTTATTTCAGTCCGTGTATGCTTACTTTCTAATTTCTTTATCGTAGCATCGAGGGTCTCATTAGTTTTCGTGAGGCTCTGCACAAATTTATGGCAAGCCCTCAAAATTGCGATTCTTAGCTCCATATCCTCCATTTCTGTCATGTTTTTTTGTCTCCGCATCTTTTATGCTTTCTTGGTGCACCCCCTTGTGGTCTCTGTGCGCAGTCTTGTTCTAGCCAAGCCTTAATTGTTGTAGTTAACACTAGAGGGATTTGACCACCAGGCCAACTGGCAGTGGAAATCAGCTGTGGGAAAACTTCAGTCCTCAGGGGAGGCGCTAGTCCAGCCCTTGCCTGAGGCGATCGGCAAATGGCTGTGCGCAGGGTTTGGGCGGGGCGGGCTCAACAGGGCGGGGGGGAGGGAGCAGCTATGGCCGCTCTCAGTCCGTCCCCAGGGGCTCTGCCTCTCTGTCCCAGCAATCGCTGCAAACCTCGGAGGGGCCGTAGCCAGACAGTCCCGCTTCTCCCGTTTGAGTCTGGGTCCCTATAGACTCGCCCGGATCTGTAGCCCAGAGTCTGAGACTCCCTCCTGCTTGAAAACGACAATCGCACCCTCAGCCGCCAGCCCGCTTTGCGCGCGCACCCTCACCACCGCACCGCCGTACCTTTAAATTTTCCACACTGCGCCTCCGCTGAGCGTCGGAATGCTGTTGTTTTTGCTTCTAGTTGAAGAGACTCTCCTCAGCCAGCCTTCCCGTGGTTCTGGTTGATGTCCGCTCCGACTTTTAGTTGTATTTTTGAAGTGGTTGTCCACGGCGGCAGTCTCCGGTGTTTACCTATGCCGCCATCTTCCTACACTTACACTTTCTTTATCCTGCCTTCCTTACTGGCACCAATAATACACCAGCATTTTGGAGTTTCCTTGTGCTCTTCCACCTTCCTTCTGCCAAACTGTTGAAACACTTACTGATCACAGATCCCTATTATTGTTAGTCTGTTACATTTTCTTTTTTGAGGAGTTATTAGCGTCTGGCTTACTACTATATTAATAACTGTTATTCACTATTAATTCCATACTACTTAAAAATACTCTATTTACAATTTCTTTCTCTTACTGTGTTCTTTATTCTTATTACTTGTTAGGATATCCTTGCATATATATTTTTTTCTTAGGGCAAACACAAGAGCGGGATATTTTGAGTCATTCAATGTCAAAGAGAATGTTTTTGTTGCCCTTTCAAGAAAAGACGCCTCATCTGGCTGTGAGATCTGAGTAACAACCCTTTCCTCTCTGAGGGCTAAGGCGCTGAGCCACTGTTTTCACAGAGTGCTACTAAGTGACTAGATACAAACTTACCCTCCTCCGGTGCATACATCTCCCTCACTGCACCCCACCCCTCCCCACATCTGGATGCTTATAATCAATTCATTTTTGAAATGACAATTTGCTAGGATGTGTTTAAGAGTGAATTTTCCTCATTATTCTCTTTATTTAGCAACAGCTTTATTGAGATGTAATTCACATGGCACAAATTCTTTCAGTAGTTTCTGCTGACCACCCTGAGCCCTTCGATGAGAAGAGTCACGACTCCCTTCAGCTGAGATGGTGGTGAATGTGTGAAGTTTAATATGTAAGCCCAGGTCATCGTCTCGAACCAGAGGCCCCTCTGGTACACCTGAGGCCACCTGCTGCTGCCACGGTAACCCTCCCGTCTGCTCCACCGGCTCCACCGTGGAACCTGCTTTACATTCTTTACACTCTCCTGGCTGTCTCGTCAGTTCCTCTTCTGTCTCCATGGTTTCGTCATGCCCAGGGCTCAGCCCTCCTCTCTCTCATCCACATACACTCTCTGGGCCATGCATCACTTCCTAGCTCCAACTGGCACCTACATTCCCGAATACTGTTTACGTAGACACATTCTCCAGCAGTAACATCTCTCATTAGACACAGCGATTCACAACTATAAGGCTATCTTGAAATCTCAGGAGGGGTAGATTGAAGAAACACTTCTCTGCCCGGGACCTCTGGTCTGTGACACGTCAAAGTCACCTCTGGTGGCCGGCACCATCGTCCACTCAGCTGTCCACTCCAGAAGCCTGCAAGTCCTCCTCACCAGACTTGAGCACAAAGACAGTGACTCCCTAGTTTACCACCGTATCCCACTGAGTGTCTGACATACAGCAGCACAACAAATACTTGTTGAAGAAATGGATTCAGTCAATCCAGTACATATCCTTCCAACTCGCTCTCTTCTTTTCATCATACTGTCAGTACTTCGGTTAAAATCACTATTATTGTCACAAGACTTACTACCAGTCTCCCAGCCTCCAGTCCTGTTTCCCCCAACCCATTCTCCATGCTACAGTCACAGCTAACTTTTTCAGTAGTCACAGATCAGTTCTTATCATTCCTCAACTTAAGGCCCTTTAAAATTAAATCCAAATTTCTCAACATCACACACAAATCTGTAACTCTCTTGATGCCCCATGGCTGAATTAAATATTCATCTCCTGTGCTCTCCAAGGTTTCCTGTACTTCTCCTACCATTGTGTCTATTCTGTGTTGTAACTGTCTGTATACTTTCTGTCTCCTCAACTACACTGTCCTTTTCCCTGCATTCTAGTGCCCTGTAGTTCCTGGCACACGGTAGACATTCAATGAATATCTGGTGAATGAATGTTTTCAAATATCACCAGTGACCATGTAAGTAGATAACTTCGGGATTCCATCCTTGGGCAGGAATTCCAAACTCAGTTGGGATCCATAAATAGGTACTGAGAGTACATGAACGCCATGAAATTATACCCAACATTGGATGTGTTTATACATTTTTTGAGGGTAGTTTTCAGACTGCCTGAAGAGTCCATAATCCTAAAAGTTACTGTTGGGATTTATTTGGTTAGAAAGGAATATTCTAAAGTGTATTACAAAATAACAAAAACAAAAGGCAGACACACATAACACGCAGACACGCACACAGGGATTGACTTAATGAAAACAACACGTATGGTAAACCTTTTATTGAAAAGGGACAAGAATCAGAGGAGTTAGGGGGCTCCAGGAAGACTAAAGAAAAACAGATGATGCCAGAAAAAGGATTTAGAAAGACAGAACAGAGAGCGAAAAGGAGCTGGGTCTACTCTGCCATTGTATACGGGGCCCTTGTGCAGCCAGTAGGTGAAAGGCTGGCCTCGTCACGAAGGGCCTGTGTCTGAAGATCTCTGTATAATTTTGAGAACTGCAAACTTCAGCTTGTCATAACGCTGCCCAAGTGCAGGATAGTTCTGTGCTAACAAGCTGGTTGTTTTTCTAGTTCTGTCCAGTGAATCCCGGTCTAGACTCTGACCTTCAACAGGAGAAAAAGAAAGAGGAAGGCCATGGCCTGGGCTGCTGGGAAAAGAGGGGCAGGGAGAGGGGCAAACACTCATTGCTTCTCAGGGGACCATCTTTCTCCGGCTCCTTCTACTCCTCTGTCTTTATTTAGAGCACAGTTTATGGACTTCCCTATGTGCAGGAATCTTGACAATATATCATGTACTTTGGTAAAATGAGAAGATGCATGAAAGTTCTGAAAATTACAGGTAGTTTTGAGAGTTGTGGGTACTTTTTATAAATGTTGACGATTGTTTATCCTCTCACCCTTAAATAAACATTTAATGAAGGAAGCGAATAGGATTTTTCCCTTTTTGGTAATTCCTTATATCAGCATATAACATACTATACTGCCTAGTTTGATTTAGGAAATGCTAACTTTTGTATCATAGGCAGCTGTTACTAGTTCACTAAGCTAGGGTAAGCACTTCAGCAGTGGTACAAGGCTTGGTTTTGAGTGTTTCGATGCTACCTCGCCTAACTTCCACCACTGCAGAGGCCACAGTGTAGCTAGTGATCTTACATCCAAGAGTCTCTGGTGTGAAACCAGAGACTTGCTCACACGGGGATGAAACTGGGACCCTGTCCTCCTTAGCATCATCCTTCACCCCAAGAAAATGAAAGCCAAACGATGGTGAATTTGGTCAAAAGGCCTAAAGAATTCACTGATTGGTTAACCAGCACCTAAATAATCAAGAATGGTCCATAACCACCTGTCTAGCAATTCGGCCCCACGTCACTACACAGAGAGCCTGCAGTGACACAGGGATAGAGGCCTCACCAACTTACTAGACATACTAATAATCCAACAGTGTCCTATTTTGCTGCAGAGTTCCAACTGTATAAACGAACTAACTGTGGTTGTTTAAATAATCATTTTTAGGAACCAAGTTTGTAAAAAAAAAAAAAAAAAAGTATTTTCAAGATTTTATATTTACCTATCTTATCTGAAATTTTGGTGAGGTCCTAATCTATGAATAAAAGAGAGAGTATTTCAAATCATAGTGACAACTGAGGATTACCTGTGTAAATTCCTGGTAAATTTATGGTGAAATTTAATAGTCAGTTATTCTGGCTGGAGGTTGTAGTGAAAGAGGAAGAACAGAAGAGAAAGGGGAAAAACTGATTAAAAATCCCACTGCACAGTCGACTTATTTGATGAACAGTTAATTTTTTAAAAAATTCCAGGATTCACTGAGGGTTTTGCCGTTATCTACTCTGATGTCCTTTTTGGCAAGGAGACATGTTAATGATTTCTTGAAATCTGGTGCAAGGCCCGTCGTGTTCACAGACCAGTTGAACACGTTGTTGAGAATGTGTGCTTTACTGTTTCTGCAGCGGTGTGTGGGATCTGAAACCCTTTCAAGTACAATTGTTTGAGAAAAGAGAGGAAGATGAGAATGGAAGAAAAAATTCTATAACCTCGTTCATTGCCTGCTCTACTCGCATCCTTATCCTTAATCTTGTCGACCTCACTGTGTCCTCCATCTTCTTTAGGTTTCCCTGCTGCAAGAGAGACCAGGTTAGGAAGTGACTGAGAATGGTGCCAGGATCAAGGCTGACAATGAGATGAGAGGCAGAAGCAAAGCCACAAGAGGCCAAGAAGCAGAACGGGAAATGAGTTTTGGGAGGGCGTCTATAGTATATTTTCCATTCATCTATACAGGTGTGAAATTTGCAAAGCCAAACAAATAATACTCACCAGAGGAAAAGGATCTATTGCACCGATTTAATATATGGTGTTCTCTAACTGAAATGTGCACATTATGAAGATGTTCTCAACACACTACTTCTGAGAAGACTTCTTCTCGTGAAGTGTGGAATGGACAGGAGGCATGGAGCAGGAGGACACATGGGTATCACCGGGAAAGTCCAGCAGTCCACTCCAACAGATGCCCACAAAGTAGCGTCTACCTTGATGAGCCTTGCAGACTGACACCCTCCTCACTGACTGCACCCAGGAATGCAGACTCATGCTAACAAAACTCACAAGACACTGATGTATAAAACAAAAGGAAGTGACTTTATTATTAACAGTGAATAACAGAGGACTCGGGTACACGATGTCTGTATTGGCCTGAGTGAATTATCGTGGTGGGAAGGCCAATTGCCAGAGGGAAGCTGGGTGCACATGGAGGCGGGCGAGTGGAGTCAATTGCAGGATTCCAGTGTAAATGGCATAAGGCTCTGCAGCTCTCTACACAGGGCTACCCGCCTGCCAGGCCTCAACCAGCAGGGGCTGTTGGTCAGAGAGTGCTTTGCAAGGTATCGTGACAGTTACATTAACAGCTTTTGCTTTTCTCTGCTTTGGAGGCAGAGAAAATGCTCTTCTGATGGAGATTTGATGTGTGTGTGTGTGTGTGTGTGTGTGTGTGTGTGTAAGAGGTCAATACCCTCAATTGGTTATAGTCAAGTCTTACTGCCAAGGAGTCTTTATGTCTCTTAAGATCACACTGCCTCTCTTGGATTGAATTTGTGAGGTAGGGTGTTCATTTCTCAGTTTAATTTTTAGAGAGCATTTTCGCTTTCCTGTTTTCTGGGATCCAGAGGGGGCACTGCAAGGCAGACTCCACATTTGCCTACAGGTTCCACAAAGTGTCGTCAAATTCAAATCAACCTGTATTCACTGTGCCAACTTTATGCCCACTGCTGTGCCAGGCACAAAATAATTCTCAAGATATATAACAAGAACCTCTAAGGAAATGTTGTATCTACTGGATGCCTACAGCCCTAGGTTCTTCTTAAGGTACATTTATCCATTCATTTTCCTCTAGTATTTACACACCCTCTACTGTGTACCAAGATTTACTAAGTAGAAGACATATAAACATACACATGACACCATCCTGCTCCCTTTAGGAGCTTATAAACCAGCAAAGGAACGACATGTGTTTTTTTAAAGGTACTGATCCAAGTGTAATGGAGTATGCTAGAGGAGGGCTTTAGGGCTGAGACAGAAGCCACATCTTTTTAAAATCAGATTTTTAAAAACATACTAAATAAAAATGATGATTATTTAAAAAAAACAACAGTTAATTTTGAAGCACAAAATGTAAGTTCCTTCCTTGCTACTCCCCAACCCTTTTCTGCCTCTCAAGGTTGCCCTCAGTAGTTTGTGAATACTCTTCTGACCTTTTTCTGTGTATGAAACACACACACACATTTATACATAAACATAAATTTATATATTTATTATATCAACATGTAAAATTTATGTTAGACATCCCGTTTAGATAATACATACATACACATGCACATGCACGCAGGTGTGGGATGATACTACATATATTGTCCCATAACTTGTCCTTTTAGTTGTAAATTATAACGTGTATAGAAAAGCGCATAAAATAAATATGCTCAGTTTAGAAAATAAATGACCCTGGATAGCTACTACCACTGGGTCAATAAGAAGAAAGTTCTGAGTACCCAAGAAACAGAAACCCACCCCCTCCAAAACCATTATTCTGAAATTTATGGTAACCATTTCCTAGTTTTCTGCGGAGTTTTACTGCTATGAGACAAAGTTCAAATTTGCCTATTATCAGCAAACACCCTCAAGGCAAAAGCAGCTTCCACTCTCTAAGCCTTGCTGAACTCTCACTTTTCCTCAAGTTTGGCCTTTAATTTCTTCTCTTTTCAGCCCTTTGTTGCTCTGAGGATATCTTCTTATACATATTCAACAGTTCCAATTATTTTCAGCAAGAGGATTGTTCAAATAACCTACCTAGCCCTAGTTGGTTTTGCTCACTGGATAGAGCGTCAGCCTATGGATTCCAGTCAAGGGCACATGCCCAGGTTGCGGGCTCCATTCCCAGTAGGGGGCGTGCAGGAGGCAGCCAATCAATGATTCTCTTTCATCATTGATGTTTCTATCTCTCTCTCCCTCTGCCTTCCTCTCTGAAATCAATAAAAGTATACTTTAAAACAAAAAGCAAATAACCTACCTAGCCATATTTCCAGTAACAGAAATGTGTGTCACTTCTCAATTTCTTCCTTGTGTTACAGTTATGTGGATAAAATTAGATTCTTATCCACTAGATCCTAACTCCTTAGGGGTTATGAAAGGCAAACATCTTTCATTTCCTACAGCACAAATGTGAAATATGTGAAATATGCAGTAAATGCAGAAAGAGTAAAGAATACAGGAACGGTAAAGAGAATGAATATGTAAGTGATTAGTAGTCCTGCCCTAGAAGAATTTCCGTTTTCATTTTGTGAAGGAAGATTAGATGTATATGCATGAAATAATTTGACATGAAACAATTTGAGGCAATAAAGAGATATTTGAATGAAATCCCTTATATTCACTGACATGAAAAAATTCCAAGATATATTGTCAAGTGAAAAAACAAACTGAAGGATGGTATCTGTGCATAAAATATATATTTACATTTATCTCCCTGTCTGTAAACAGGTGTGTCCGCATATATGCATCCATGAACGTTCCAGTTTATGCACAGAAACAGAACTCTAAAGACACACAATGGTGAGTACTTCTACGGACTAGGATTGGCTAGCCAGAAGTTATCTTTTCACTTTCAAATATCTTATGTAATATTTTAACATGAAGCATATATTGCTTTTAAAAAAATAATATATTTTTATTGATTTCAGAGAGGAAAGGGGAGAAAGAGATAGAAACATCAATGATGAGGGGGAATCACTGATCAGCTGCCTCCAACATGCCCCACCCTGGGGATCAAGCCCACGACCCAGGCATGTGCGCCTACTAGTTCATAGATTGATGCTCAATCACTGAGGCACGCCGGCCAGGCAAAGCATATATTACTTTTATAGGTAGGAGGAACTTTAAATTATAATCAAGGGCAAACATATGTGACAAAGGAAATCAAGAAGAAAAAACAGGAAGACAGAAATTCCTGGGGAAGGCCTCTTTGAAAAGGTAGGACTTGGAGTGGGCACTGCGGGACTAGAGTTTAAATGAGAGAACAGGGTGGGCAAAGGAGGGTGAGGTGGGGCCGTGCTGTGCTTTGAGTAGACGTTAGGGAGGAAATGAGGATAGTACCTGAAGAGGACCATAAGGAAGTTCACCTGGCTAAAGCTAAAACCAGCTGACATTGATATATGGTTAAAGGGGCAAAACAGAGCCATAGCATAAAATGTGGAATGGCATAAAAATTAAGAGCTTATGATTGCTTTGATGGGAAATAGAAGTCATTACGACCTGAACAAGGTCGTAATAGGAGATAATATTAATCTCATGGGTAGAGTTTTTGTAGAATGAGCTCAAACATGAAAAATCCCTGGTACAGTGGGGCCTTGACTTACGAGTGTCCCGACTAACGAGTTTTTTGAGATACCAGCTGTCTCTTGGCCGATTTTTTGCATTGAGTTGATAGAGTAATTTGAGTTAACGAGCTCCTTAACAAGCTCGGTCTTGGAACGAATTAAACTTGTAAGTCAAGGCCCCACTGTAATTTGTAAAGTGCTACATCAATAATTCTAGGTTTTATTAAATAAGTTATTATATTACAATTATATTTTAGGGAGACTATATTGGTTTCTATACTAATAAAAGCCTAGGTGGCCCTCACACCCTCATGTCATCACAAGATGGCCTCCACAAGATGACCAGCAGGGAGGGCAGGTGTGGGCGATCAGGCCGGCTGGGGAGGACAGTTGGGCCAAACAGGCCAGGAGGGGAGAGCAATTGGGGGGACCAGGCCGGCAGGGGAGGGCAGTTGGGGGCATTCAGGTTGGCAGGGAAGGGCAGTTGGGGGTGATCAGGCCAGCAGGGGAGGGCATATGGGGGTGTTCGGGCCAGCAGGGGAGCAGTTAGGCATCAGTCAGGCCGGCAGGGGAGCAGTTAGGGGGCGATCAGGCTGGTAGGCATAAGTGATTAGGGGCAATCAGGCAGGCAGGCGAGTGGTTAGGAGTCACCAGTCCCAAATTGTGAGAGGGATATCCAAGGGGTCCCAGATTGGAGAGGGTGCAGGCTGGGCTGAGGGACACCCCTCTCCCCCCCCCCCCCCCCCCCAGTGCACGAATTTCATGCACCAGGCCTCTAGTTCTTGTATAAAATGCATTACGGGGAAGAAAAACTCAGAGCAAGGACATTTCCTTAGCAATATAACATACTTGAAAGAACTTGGCCAGTTTTCACAACCTGAAAAAAATTCGGATAACTTCCAATCTCCCAAGATTGCTGCAGGGATTAATTGTAAGGTCAAAATGCATTAGTCCATTTCTTCTCAACTGCAATTATAGTCCAGAGGCATGCTGATAATGATCAGAACTGATCCCCTGATCATGGGAATGGAAAGGCTGAACCCAAGAGATTTTTCTAAATAAAGAACCCATAAAGATTTATTCATTAGATGTAGGGAATGAAAGAGGGAAAAATGGAGATTTCTGGGTGTCCAGCTGGGAGGCCTGGGGAAGGGTCCGAACACCTAGAAACTGACCTACCTCTGTGATCCACGTTTTGGGAGTCATGTCACTGACCTCATGAGTTTCCCCTCCCCCATCTCTGTTACTCCTGACCCACAACCCTCCCGATTTGGGTATAGAGCAATCTCCCTGTATGAGTGCAAATATGGCTTGAAATATTTTAAACTCAAAGTACATTTATATTCATTTTATTTTGGAAAGTTACTTTCAGGAATGTATAAAAACCTTGAAACAATAGGAACATGCAAAGTTACTGACTATTCAATGGTTGCAGTGAGCAAAACTTACCAATACCTTGTAAAAAATCAAAATGAACGCCACATTTGACTTTAGAAGAAAAATTCTATATAAATAAAGTGTCTAACAGATTGAATATCTGTAGGGTTTTAAATTATTTGTATTGGTATTATATTAAAGTCTGAACCACACAATTATGAAAACCAAGACAAAACAATAAAAATGAACCCCATAAGTGATTCTAATTTACTGTTTTATAAATTCTTTTCTTCTAAGTGGAATCTGACTTCTGAGTGACATGTTACAATCCTGGATACAGTCCTAAAGCAGAGCTTACAGCACTCCAAAGTCTCAGCTGGATACTCTGTTGTCTAGCTAGAGGTCAAAAGCTTGAGGACTAATACATGATAGAAAATAAAAATTAAAAAGTTTACACGTGATCTGTCAGATTTCTTACTTTTCTGTCAGGCCACATCCCTGCAGAGGATGACAGAGAGAGGCAATTGTGTAACTGAGCCTCCAGAACTAGTTACCGCTCTGGAATGTGCCCACTGTTTTGCAATGCACTTGGTCACCATCATATGAAAACCTTGGGAAATATAACATCTTGGTTACCTGCTAGTTCCTGTGAGAGAATAACTCATAACTCATTCACATCACACTACAATGGTACTTTAGTCTAAACTACCAACTGACATTTCTTTGTACTTATGATTATATTTTAAAAGAATGTCAAGAATATTTATACATACTTACAAACAAAGGGGGGGAGGGGATGAAAAGGAGGAGAAGAAAGAGGAGGAGAAAGGAAATACACCTTCAGAGTAATATGGGAAGGGGGAGGTAGAAGACACAGATGAAACAAAATTGGCCGTGACTTGCTGTTTGTTGAAGGTGGGGATAAGTGCACAGAAGTTCATCTTCTACTGTGCCTACTTTGTATGTTGAAATGTTCCATAATAAGAAGTTAAAAAAAGGCACATAGCGAATAGTTCAGGATTGTCTCCTAACTCAACACCTAAAGAGGGACCTCTCAGTACTATAAATAGTTATAATTAGTACAGCAATAAATATATCATCTTTAGAACACTGAGTTACAATTTCAAGAGTTCCTGAGGTGTATGTGCCCAACAACAGTAACAATAATCATACCAGACAATAACCCTTGTTAAGCACATAGCGCTTACACAAAGTATTTTCACATCCATTATCTCAACTGATATTCACAATAACACTGTGAGATACCATGGGTAACATTCTAATTTATGAAAAAGAAATATGAAGCCCAGAGTAAGTGACTTTCATTTCATTCATTCATTCCACAAACATTTACTGAATATCTAGTATGTGTCAGTCAGTTCTGACTGAGGTATAAGGAATTAAAAGACAAAATGTAATTCCTTCTTTCAAGAGGTGTGTTGCTTAGCCCAGGCGATGTGGCTCAGTGGTTGAGCATCAATCTATGAGCCAGTACATCACGGTTCAATTCCTGGTCAGGGCACATGCCCAGGTTGAGGGCTTGATCCCCAGTGTGGGGCATGCAGGAGGCAGCTGATCAATGATTCTCTCTCGTCATTGATGTTTATATCGCTCCCTTTCCCTTCCTCTATGAAATCAGGGGAACAGATTTATAAACTGATAATTACATGATGATGTGATTCATGCTATAATGAAGTATTTCTCAAAAAAATTTTTAACCCTGACCTGCAGTAAGAAATATATTCCTACCCAATATATACAAAAATGTGTTTAAGTGAAACAAAAGTTTTATGATATAATCCTCTTCCAATGCATGTTACGCATTGTGGAATTTTCTAATCTACACTATTCAATAATTTTTTCCTTTTTAAGAAAATTCCGATCACAAGCTGTTACAATGATTTCATTACTCAATAGTGGACTGCTACCTCCATTGTGCTGTGATGAGTATGGTCTGAGTTCTGATCATACAGAGTTCACAGAAGGAAGCAAAAACTGTTCCAGGGAATGAGAAAGGCATTAAAGAGGTTGGACTCCAAGTACTTTTCAATATTAAAGTGGCAGAACTGGACCAAAGGTCTTATGATGCTCTAATCACTTTGCTCTTGCAATAGCTGTGCTGTTGTTGCACGCTCGCCAAACACAAAACAGCAACAGACTGTGAACTCACTGATAAGCTATGAAAACAAGTTGTTTTCTTGAAGGGATGTCAGCGATCATTCATTCACATGCACTAAATCTGCACTTCCTGTCTATTGGATCATCCTGCTACTACCTGTAAAACAACTGTAAACATCCTGAGACTATAAGTCTATGACTCACAGCCCTAGATATTTGTCCTCTAGAGCAAAGACTTAAAAAGCAAGAGAACAGGATAATGTGTTAGAGGTAAACTTAGATATTACAGTTTTTATCAATCACCAATCCACATTGGGATTTTGTTCAGTGCCTTAATCCTCTACCTCATTTGCTGTCCATCCATTGTACCTGCTATGTACAGACTCAGTGAAGGGAAGAGCTGGTGGGGAGGGGAGAGAGGGTAGAGATCAACCAAAGTTCTTGTATGCATGCATATAAGCAAACAATGGACATAGACACTGCGGGGTAAGGGCATGTGCTGGGGGAGGCGGAGGAGTGGCCGGGGAGAGGCCAATGGGGGGAAAAGGAGACATATGTAATACTTTAATCAATAAAGAATTAAAAAAATTAAAAAGCCTATGACTCCATGAGTACTAATATCTCATGCTGCTGCCCTCTGCTGTCTGAGAAAGACGGAAAGATTAGGGGACCCTTGGACTACATTTTGCTTTGCCATTTCCTCCAATAGGAAGGTTTCCATTCTCAGGTACTTGTTTTGAGAATCCATTTTTGCCCAATTGCCCCAAAGACTCATTTTGTGAACTTGACCTAGTTTGGTAAGTTCTGTCTTTTATCCATTAAGCAATAAAAAAATAATTGATGCTTTCCCAAATCAGCCTGTGATTAGCTCACAATAGAATAACAATGCACTAGGGATTGAATAAATATTCATCAAGGATACTGATATTGACACTGAATAGAAAATAGACAAAAGGAAGAAAGTTCATTGGACTTCATGAGATTTGGAGGAACTACAGGCTGTTTCTCATCCCTACTTTCCCAAAGGGAAACATGCTCTGAATATCAATAATAAAAGGTTTTTGTGGCTGAAGGTTGAAAAAAATAGTAATCTTCATTAAAAACAAACCAAACTAAAACAACCCCCAAACACCAACTAGCATTTGTGCCTTTCATCATATAATTGTAGGGTCTTAGTATATGGAAAGTTTCCTGGGCTAGACTTTCTAGGTATGAATTCAGTAACACAGGATTGGCCAGAAGGAAATGAGAATTACACTTTTGAGAAAGTTACTAAAAAGCATAAGCCATTTGTAAAGACGGTCTGCTCTTTGGATGAATCTCTTGGTTTGGAAGATGCGTTTAGGCTTGATACCTTTGAATATTCTAAACAAGTCTGAGTAGGTCAATGAACTACAATCCACAAGGTCTTCAAAAAGATCTTCATGTTTTAGAATATACAAAAGGCCTATTGTAAGAATACTCACTCTTTAATTTAGACCAAGGATAACATTTCTAAAAATCTGCAAATATTTAGTTGAGAAGCAAATGATAAAACAGTGAAACAATCAACTAAAGATATGTTGCTAAAAATAATATAAAGCAGACTCCTTTTTAATCCACAATTATTCTTATACAGAAAGTAGAACTGTGGAGAAAACCACTGGACTCTATTTTGAGGCTAAAGCTGAATTCCAGTAGAACATGAGTTTGGTATCATTTTCCTCCGATGAACCTGAATACTCGCTTGCAAATTTGTATGAAGCATCTTCAAATGACTGCACTCCTTTAAGCATCTCAAAATCAGTCATGTCCAAAGCCAAACTCTAATTCACTTCTACCCTTTCCTCCTGCCAACCTCCCCGGACACCTATTCTTCTTAATTCTAGTGATCTTTAAAATGGGTATGCCAAAGAAAATGCACAAGAAAGGGGGTTAAAATATTGAAACCTTTGTACTGGACACATGCTCAAAAGCATTTAAATATTTTTAAAATATATATTTTTTAATTTATTTCAGAGAGGAAGTGAGACATAGAAACATAGATGAGAGAGAATCATTGACTGGCTGCCTCCTGCACGCCCCCTACTGGGGATTGAGCCCACAACCTGGGCATGTGTCCTGATTGGGAACTGAACCATGACCTCCTGGTTCATAGGTCGATGCTCAACCACTGAGCACACTGGCGCCTGGCAAAAGTATTAAGGGTGAGTGATTATTTAAGAAGTTACTAACCTAACCTAGGCTTCCTCACTGTCTTCAGACCATCAGTCTACTCAGTGCTTAGTAAATTCTCTCAGTCCCTTCCACTTTTCCTCTGCATATCCACCACAGTGCAGCAGCTCCGATTCTCCGTGTCCTGCTTGGAATTCGGCGGCAGCTTCTAGCGTGTCTCCCTTCTTGCAACATCTTCTTACAACTCATCCTTTGCTACCACTAGAAATATCTTCACTAGTCAGATATCACTTACCAAAAAGCAGCACTACCCACAAAATTATCCAAACACTTTAGTTTTCAGCACTTTCTGTACTCTTAGCTAAAAATCTAGGGAAGTAGTGGGGCAAGGAGGGGGGGGGGGGGAGGGCGAAGGCATGGACTTCAGGCCTAGGCTTATGTTTTACAAGCTTAATGACTTTGAGGAAAATTCCTTAGGCTTTCTGGGCTTTTATTTCCACCTTTGAGTGGTGACAGTAATAGCTCATGAAACTGTTATGTAAATCCAATGAGATTATATAACAGAAGGAAATTAGTGCAGAGCCAGGCACACACGAATTGATCGTCCATTTTGGCCCCCTTCCTGCCCTGCAACAAATGCCCTCTGCCTCGCTCCCCCTTCATTTGCCCCACCATGATCCTGGCACGTTACCCACCAACCCTCTGGAACACCTGCTTTCCTCAAATGTGACCGGCACTCTTAAGCCCCTGTGGTTCTGATTATACTATATCCTCAGCCTCACATGCCCTTTACTGCCTTTTCCAAGTGAAATTCTACCCAAGCCTCAAGGCCAAGCTCGAGTGTCAACTCTTCCAGGAACTCGTCCCTTTCTCCACTGATCAGCTTCAATCTCGGCCTTCGTGAGCTCCCTGCACTCTGCTTGCGGCTTTCACGTGGTAGTGCTTTATTTCTCTGTGCTAGAATATTACTTATCCGTATACTGAATGTAAGGTTAGGTGTACATATGTTACCTGCATGAATTATAAGCTTCTCGAAGGCAGAAAGCGTGGCCTCTGTATTTTCTCAGCAGTTAACACTGGATGGGATTTAGTAAATGTCTGCTGAATGAATACATAGGTGCATGAAAACATTTTCAGAAGGAGTAAATTTTTACCAGAACAAAACACCAACCACTTGTTTCAACTTTTAAAGTAATTTTTAGAAAACCAGTTCTACCTGAAAAATAGATTATTATTTAGCCTTTGTAATAGATAAATTAAAAATAACAAAGAAATGAACTAAAAATGGTTCACTTTTGAGACTTCAGACTGAGTGCACAGAACAAAATATTATTTTTAATTAGTTAAACTGATTTTTAAAATGTATAATATCAAGTCTTGTGCCCTGATAGAGCACCAGTGAGTGACTGTTAATAGAGAGTAGTGATTAAAAGAGGAAATTCATGTACATACATAAAGTGGAATATTAGGTATCAATTTAAAATCATGTGTTAAAATACTGAATGAGTCACAGTATACTAAGGGAAACACTCAGGACATAAAGAGATCCCAATTTTACAAGTTTACACTTAATACAGAAAAAGACTACGAAAATACAGAGGATGTCAATATGTGGTTATCTCTGAGAAAGAATTGCAGGTGATTTTAAGTTTTTGTCCTTTAGATTACCTGAAATTTCTATAATATACACATTTGTATCACTAAAAAAGTAACTTAAAAATTTGACTATAAAGAAATGCTAATTAAAGTTTAATCATATTTGGAAATACTAGAAAAGTTTTATTAGCCCAGTAAGAGACTTCTTGGTTTTTAATATTAATCACAATATATTCGTATAGACATCATTAAAAACTGAGAGTTAATGCTGCAGTTTAATATTGAGAAATGTTTTCCTTAATTATAAAGAGAGAGCAGTCAGTAAACATCTGACTCGTACTTGGGTAGGCAGACAGCACCAGCTCTGGAGGTTCAAGGACGCGGCTGGCATTCCAGCTGGACCCCCTGTCCACTGTCGGCCTCGTTCTCAGAGCCACAGCCACTCTATCCGCAAGTCAGGAAGACCCCTCCTCTTTCTCACTGGGAACCTGCAGAACCCATGTAGCTACCATTTATGAAATGGCTATGGCCGTGTCCGGGACACGGAGGCAGGTCTTCTGTCTCCTATCTCCCGGGTCTGGAGATTGTCCACGGATCGAAAGATGGAGAAGGATGTGTACAGGGGCCATTCTGACCCGAAGGGAACCCGGAAGGTCTGCTGAAGCTTGTGGGGTAGTCAAGGCTGATTCTAAAACGCTGAGTGACCGCAGGTACTTGCCAGCCTCGGCCGTGGATGTGGCGCTCACTGGTGGACCCCTCTGCAGAGTGGGATGGGGGCCCCTGAAGGAAAACGAGAGGAGGGAGTTTGGGACGACACAAGATGATGAGAGAGAGGGAGGAGAGAACCAACCCTGAAGGGCAGGGCCATGGAAGAGGCAGAGAAAAGAGGAAGCCTCAGGAGGAAGCAGAAATGACCAGATTGCCAAACAGGGAGGAGTAAGTGGGACAGGGAAAGCCGTCTCTTCCTCCCCAAATTTTCTCTCCCTTCGTGCTCATTCCCCTGGTTCTCCTCTTTCCTGCCCCTCCCAGCTCCTCCACTTCCAAAACCACATTCCTATTCCGAAGAGTCCTCCCATTTGCTCTCTGACAAGTGGCATTCCTTCCTGGGGAGTTAGGAGGTGGAAACCTAGGAAAGAACTCATCTACAGTGGCCTGCAAGGCTCAAACTGGCTTGCCACCCCCGGGCTTCAGGGATGAGATCTAGAACTGATCCTGGCTGCAGACACGAGGGGCACGGAGCAGAGGGAGCAGCTGTCCACCTCTCTGCTTTCTGCTCCCGGCCACCCCATGTCCTCATTTGCACTATCTTCAATTACAAAGGATGCACTGTCTTCAATTACAAACGACCCACGTGAATGTCCCATGATGAGGACTTACTATCTGATAATTGTATGGCCACCGTCCCTCTCTGGCAAATTTATAAAATGCTATTTTAAAACGTCAGGACTGGACATGTTTAAAAGAAAGTCCACACAAAGACCGAGCCATGAGAATACAGTCAAAAGTCATATCCTCAGGGTGGGAATGCATTTATTTCCACGGTGCACCCCAATATGTCAGTTTCATGTGCCCAAAAAGCTCCAGACTAAACTGCTTGCTTCTGGTTTCCTTGAAGAAAATTCTATGCATTTTTTTTTTTACAAATAAATACAATGGCTGTATTGAATCAAAAGTGTAAATAGTTTTTCAGTGTTCTTCCATCTGTGGGTGCTAAGTGGGGGCAACTTCAGAGACTCAATGATACACTTCAATTCCACTGTCACCAGTCCATTAATTCATCTCTTAGACATCATTACTTGAAAAATAAGAAAACGCTAATAGTTACCAGAAAATGCATTCATTCCCTAGTTTATGTGTGTTATTCTCTACCTCACCAAACAGGATGAGAATTTGTCAAAAGCTGTGCAGCCTGAAGTGAAAACTAAAATGTCTTTGCAGACAACTTTGTTCAGCAAACAAGCAGAATTTGCTCCAAGAGAAAACACTGTCTTGTAAAATATACCAAGCAATAAATAGGAAGTGCCTTGCTAAATAAATGTATTCCAATAGCATGAACCAAATGAACTAGTAGGGACCTCCCAGAAAGATTGCTCCCTGTACCTTTAGCCCCTGCTTCTTGGGTGGGGCGGGGGGGTGGGGGGGGGGGGTGGCGGTGAGGTTTGCTGGCAAACTCCAGGATATATAGGGTCAGGATGAGCTGATAATTTTCACTTCTTCCACTTGGACAAAGCCAAGAGAGAAACAAGAGCTGCAAGGCTCTGAATAACTATGCAGTAGTGTTGACTGTAAAAAAGCATTGTTGGGTTTGAGGTGAACGGAAGGGACAGAAAGAGGTTGTCAGAGCTTAAAGGAGCCCCGGGATGAAAGAAGGCGTCTGTCTTCGATGGGAGGCAAGCTCTACTGTGAGCTAAGTGGTTTCCAGCTGCCCCGCTCACTGGGCCTCTCTGGGCGGCAGAGCCCACACTGGTCTAAGAGCCGATTTTAGTCTCTGAGGTCATGTGTGAGAACACTGAGTTCTCAGCCTGAGCTCCTTGTAGGGATTAGCACAGATAGCCCAAGAAAGATGTGCTGGAGATGTGGTAAATAACCCTCAGAATTAGCCCACTGAGGAAGACACTCCGATTTAGCAACACAGATTTTAGCAAAGGTATTCCAAAATAATCACTCAGTTTTAAGATACTCTAATGTCCCACAAAAGAGATCACAGTGTCCCTGATGAATTGACTTTCCATTTTCTCCTATTTCTAAGAGTTTTTCTTGTTCCTCGACCACGCCAGCCAATGGGAGGCAGCTTATGTAATGGTTAAGGGCATGGATTCTGCAGCCAGATTTCCTGGGTTTGAATCATGAATATGAAGTTGGGCGAATTGCTCAACCTCGGTGAGCCTCAATATCCTCATTTGTGAAACGGGGACGATTCCACCACCTACCTCACAGCACCTGAGCAGAACTGGTACACAGTCAGTGCTCAGAGAAGGTCAACAGCTGCTACTTGTTAAAAATAAAGTCACTACTGCAAGATTATGACACCCTTGTACCTAGACTTTTTTTAAAAAGCATATGATTAGTCCTGGCCGGTGGGGCTCAGTGGTTAGAGCGTCGCCCCATGCACCGAAGGATCTCAGGTTTGATTCCCAGTTAAGGGCACATACCTGGGTTGCAGGTTCAATGTCTGCCCCTGGCCAGGGTGCATGAAGGCGGCAACCAATGGTTGTGTCTCTCTCACATTAATGTTTCCCTCTCTCATTCCCTCTCCCCCTCCCTCTTCCACTTTCTCTAAAAATCAATGGAAAAACATCCTCAGGTGAGGATTAACAACAAACTAATAATAATAAAAAGCATATGATTAATGTATTTAATAATATGCATATCTGCTTCTCCAAGCTAAGAATGTACTTCTTGAAGGCTTATTAATCTTTTGTCTCAAATACCTCAGTTTCAAGCATATAATAAGAGCTCAATAAATGTTTGAAAGAAAAAATTAAAGAGAAAGAAGAAAGCTTTGCAAACCAAATAAGGTGAGCAATTGTAATATTTGTCCTATAAATAAATTCAGATTTCCTGAGCTTTTATTGAGTGCCTGTTTTATGCCAGGCCCTGCGTGCAGACTCTCTGCTATCTGAATACATTGCCATGGACAAGACACTGCTCCGTAACTGCAATAATAACACAGTGGCTGCTGGGCTATGCTGACTCATTTAGACTAGCCCCTCAGCTACAACCTGAAAAGGGCTGGTTGACTAAATCGTGTTGAGTTAATTTGGGGGCCATACAAACAACTCATTCACATGCTTCAAAATGCAGCAGGAAGGGTCCGCACGCCCTTTCCAGGGAGTGCCGTGGTAGGACTGGCATTCTCTCCTCTTGATCCAGGGTGATGGTAGCTTTGGGGATATAAAAAGCACCTTGGGGTGTTTTTAGCACCCACAGGGCCTCAGTGAGAAAGCCCAAGTTTAAAGGATCTCTTTAACCACAGAATAAGGAACCATGCATTACATTCAAGACTTGGCCGCAAGTCAATTTCCAAACGTTAATTCTTCATGAAATCATCATATACCTCAGGGAAAATTCATATCGATCTCAGCTCTTTTACCTTTTACTTTATTGGGAAGAAAATTCTGAGCCAGAGTAATGAATAAGTGGATTTCAGTCTTCTGAAAGGGCTTGGGTGTGGCTGAGATAGCTAACTTTGAAAACTTAGCAACACAGGATACATTATGAGTAAGTTCTTTACTTTTTTTTTTTAAATAATGATGCTAACTCACCAGATCCTTCTGAAAGAGTCCTTTTATTCATTTCAATGAAGTCAAGTAGAGAACAAGTTGTAATATGAAACACAATTTATGCAACTGTGTTGAAATTCTCCACCAGAGTTACATCTTCTAATGTAAGAATTTTATGGTAAAACAATTTCAAAATAATATCAAGCACTGGGTTAGGCTTATTTAGGCTGTCATAGGAAAACTCCTTGAATACAAATCATTGAAATCTTAAGGCAAAATGATAGTTCCTTTAAATATTTTTTTTTTTTGAATTGTGTTCCCGACAGTTTACAATAAAAGAGCTGAAACGAAGCCTCAATTGAAATTATATTGTTAGGCAACTCCAAAAACTAAACACAAAAACATGTTAAAATACAGATTGCAACATCAAGGGAAAACCATCCTCATATATACAGTTTTAGACTCTCAGCCATTCTGACCCCAGCCCACAGCCTTCCAAGGTTTTCCCTCCCGTCAGCCAGCGAGCGCCTCACTCCTGCCGCAGCCGCAGGGGTTACTCAGGGAAAGGCGTGCAGTGCCTTTAAAGGGCCAATAAGAACTCCTGTGGGTGGGTTTGGTCTGCCTTTCAAAACCAATGAACTTCTCATTTTATAACCTTTACTAACAAGAGAGAAGTGTGTAAGTCATACAGCCAACTTAACTATAAGGCAGGCTATGTTGCATGTTGAATTAAATAAAAAGAAAGAAAAAGCTTTGTGAATGGCATGATCCAGGTTATGTTAGAAAATTAATGAATCCTACTTGGTAGTATTACTAAGCTCATTTTGACAATGATTTTCAGGCCGTCTGATGTTTTCAATCAGAAAAGCCCAAGCCTCTAAAATAAAACCTCTGTGACATTTTATTAATTCTTTATAAAATAAAGTAAGTCTTTGAACCACAGGAGAATTCTGAGAATCTGGCCTTTCCAGAAAGCCCAAGAAAAATACTTGTTTCACCATTCTCAAATTCGTTTGACTTTGAAACAAAATAAACATATTACTCTATTTAATATCATTGCACAAGCGAATTCACAAGAATGAAATGTGTTCAGAGTTCCTAGAAAAAATGTAGCAATACAGGCTGCCAACTTGTTCAATGTCAAGCTCTAGGCAGGATAGCAACACTAGCAGTAAATGACTCAGAGTGAGTCACGCTTAAGCTATTTTTGCTTTTAAAGTACTGCCAGGCACTGTGTTAATATTCAACCCAGAGTAAATTTAGCCCAACAAGAAAACAAGTGTTTCCATGGTTGCTTCTTCCTGGTGTTTATGGTATATATGTAGCCATTAGGCACAGGAAGCCAGCCAGATAAATTAAGTAGAAATGCTCATCTTTCATTCCTGTCCAGGCTTTGGAACACTGGCAACACTGAATGCCATTCTGGCCATTCTTCCATCTCCTTCTGTGTAGCTGCCTCTCCAGACCTCAACAGCAAATATGTAGGGTGTGTATTACTAATGATTCATTTAAAAACCTGTACTATTTACAGAGGCTCTAGTGGATTGTTGCTTATGGATTTTATGTGGCTCTGTATTAAGAGTCACAGCCACAGGGAACTAAAATGCGTAAAAATAGCTGGCAAAGGTGGACTATAGACACCAAATGGAGTCCTTCTGCAGCATCGCGGGCAGTGAATGGCCAGTCTGGCAATGTGAATACGCAGGAGGTGTTTGAAAAATACTGGTTATGGGAGATAAACGGCTAGAATAAGACTGATCTGGAAAAAATAATCTAAAATTTTCAGAATGTGCTATTCCTACTGCAGATGCATACTTAAGTAGTACAGTGAATTCGAAATAGATGCTAGGACTTTTCCCTAATTAAAACCCACCTGTTTGTTTACAGCTGTTAAAATCATTAGCATTATCTATGGAATCTATGCTCTAGTTACATACAGTGGTTTGGTATTTTTCTCAGTAAAAAAATACTAAAGCTAGATATCCCAGTGCAGCGTTTCCAAGTAGGATGCATGCACCTCAGAGGATGTGCAAAATCTTAAAACTTCTGTTGATAATTAACTTTTATCGAAAAAATTAGGTTTTGCCAATAATGTACATTGCCATTATGGTGAACATGTATAAATATGAACACACGAAATACTGAGAGGCATATGCTCCACTACGGGGAAGAATAGTCAAAGGTGCTTTAAGGAGCACAGCCTCCCGAGGGAACGGAGCCTTCTCTTCATGTTTGATCCAAGTACAATGTGTTTTTTACATTCAAATGGTCCCTGGCACAAAGGATGTAGAGTGGAAAAGGCTAGGTCAGCAAGCAACTGGAGAAGATCGAGAAATGGTAATGCGAGCAAGGCAAGCCTGGGACACAGCCACACAAAGTGCATAACGACAGGACTGAGCACAGCGACGCTCGCCCGGACCAACCAGCCCAATCGAATGGTCCTTGCTCTAAATAAAAAAATGATCTCTCCTCAAGATCCCTAGCCCGTCAGGACTCCCGGAAAATTATAATGCAGGTCCAAACGCTATTTTTAGTGAACGGGGAAAGCCCACCATAAGTGTAATTCTAGAACAGGCATCTTTCTCAACACATGGCTCCTGGGGAACAACTGTGAAAGGGGTACCAGGGGTGCAAAAGGTGAGAACTCCTAAAATAGTTTCTAACTTGCTTGAATGGGTCTCTAATTCCATGGAAAGAATCTAGCACAGGACTTGGCGTATAGAGGAGGTGCTCAATAAGTCTCTGTGGAATGAATGGGTGGGATACATATCTGTTTGCCCACCAAACATCCTACTGGAAAGCCATGCATTCTAAAGGTCTGTGATTGTTATCTACATGTTTATTATACAGGTAATTTTCAGAGTTTGAAAGCCTAAGGGACTATAAATAATTTATCAGAATTTCTGGCTTTCTGACTCCCTTGATTACTAATTTCACTAACTCTACTAACAACATGAAAGTTTCAGGTTAGAGGAGTATAAACAATGTTCACAGAAGGAACATTAAAATATAAGCAGAGGCAAAGATGGGGTGGGATGAATTGTTAAAGCATGAGGTTTTTTAGGGCAGTGAAACTATTCTCTATATTATCATAGTAGATACATGACATTATGTCTGGACCGTGAGCCCCCACTACTCAGCTTCCTTTCCTGCCGATTCTGACCTCATCTCTTGTTCACGTATGTCCTAATCCTAGGAGCCTGAAATCTGGATTCTCTTGTTCCCACGGCACAGCACGGGATGCTATTTCTATTCCCCAGTCTGACTACTCACTCTGACCTATGACCTGTCTTGACCTCACTGTTTGTGTATACGAGGGCTGGAAGGGCCTGGCCTACTACTGACCCTTGGTACTCTAAACCTTGATACAGTTCCCTAATTCTGTCTACCAACCTCATATTCATCTTGCTGTAAGCCCCAGCACAGCCTAATAGTAATTACACAGGAAGAGAGCCTGGGGGAATGATATTGGCACAAAATTATAATATTGAAAGACATTTCTTAAAAATAGAAATAAAAAAGTTCATTATAAAATGTATGATTCCCTGTAAGGCTCTTAGGAGCAGAATTTTATTCTATCTTTTAACTTCCTACCTTAATTTAATATTCACAGGACATCCTAAGTGTAAAATGCCAGAACTGATTTGGAACGGGAGGGCAGGAGGGAGCATTAGTACCTTGTGTAGACTCTACTATTTAAGACACTAAATTTGAGTTAAGCCACCCCCTAATAAACATGTTTATTTATTAAAACACCAGAGAAGAGCTTAGGCCTAAGAATGCTATGACAATCAAGACACATTTCAGAATGGCTAACCCTCTGGCCAAGTGAGAATGCAATCAATAACATGACTAGTTTCATGTGCTCTGTCAAGATATAGATAACCCTGTGAAGGCTAAAAATACATTTTTCGATGGCCCAATTAATTTTGCTTTCACAGTGTCCTCCAAGGGAAAATCATAGGGCAGAGAATAAAAGCCTAAAAAGAAAAACACACACAAATGTTCAAGCTCTCTTTTTTATAAAAGGGGTCTATTTTTTCAAAAACAAAAAAATTTTTTTTTCTTTCCTATTCTCATTTTAGAAGAGGGAACTCAACTATGACCTGTTGTTACTATTTACCTCTAAACTCAATTTTTAGTATATGTGCTGCCGAAGCGAGCACTCTAAACTCAATTTTTAGATCAGAAAATATTATTGCACGTTGATTTCAAGACTTTTTAAATAGATTAGCAAATGTTCTTCTCATTAAGCCTATGATGGGGTAAAGGGAACAAAACCTGCTGGCCCGGCCTGCGCACCTGAGTTAGCAGGTCAATTAGGCTATGGCCTTGGTGACTGGGACACAGGCTAGCTGTTGGTCACCCCTTACTCCCTCAGCCAGGTGCTTTGTGTAATGTACAATAAACTGTACAGCTGTCTGAAATAAATTATTTTAATAAAGGAATTATTTAGGTTCTAGGGAGGCAGTACTGTCTAGCCTAGAATGTCTTACAAGCTATCTAAGATGTCAAAATAATTCCTATCTTGTCAATGCCTTTCAATGGTTTTATATCAAACCACTTACCTGAATCCTACCCCCTCCACCTTCAGTGTGACTACCCACTTCCTGCCCACTCTACTCTCCCACCTTGCTGCCCAGAGAGGTGCACAGAATCACCTGGTTGTGAGCTAGGCTCCCTGCCAGCTCAACCGAGTCCCTGAGCTTCCTCATTACCCCAGAATGACATCTTTTATGAGATTCTTCCCAGCTAACGAGCCAGCTCTGCAGAGTAGACCCTGAAAGGCTCTATCAGGGCCACCAGGAAACAAGTCATAGAATCTTACTGAGATCTCCAAGTGAATTTGTGTTAACATCTCTAACAAGGTAAAAGTCTGTAGCAAACAGGCTGAGTTTGAGCTGTGAGAATGATTCATATATATAGTAAGAGATACCAATAATGTTAATTAAAATATTTAACACAAAGGCAGAAACTAGTATAAAATATTTAGAAAGTGACAACCCTCCCTTCTTCAAAATTACACATAGAGATTGATTCTGCCCACTTAGGACAATCAATCCACAGAGCACTATGACACATAAGTCAGCGAGGGGGAAACACAAAACCGCATCATAGAACGACTCTGTTTCACATCAAAACTTGGGACACCTGGAAAAAAAAAGTAGGGAGAACCAAGATGGCGGCATAGGTTAACGCCGGAGTTTGCTGCCTCCAACAACCACTTCAAAAATACAACTAAAAGACGGAACGGACCTCATCCAGAACCACAGGAAGGCTGGCTGAGTGGAAGTTCTACAACTAGGAGGAAAGAGGAAACCATACGAGACACAGAGGAGGCGCAGTGCTGAAGTGAAATACTAAGGTGTGGAGTGCATGTGGAGCGGGCCTGCGGCGGAGGGTGCGGTTGTTGTTTTCAATCGGGAGGGAGTTTCAGACTCTGAGTTCCAGATCCGGGCGAATCTCTAGGGACCCAGACTCAAACGGGAGAAGCGGGAAGGCAGCTTTCTCTCCGAGGTTTGCAGCGGTTGCAGAGCCGCTGGGGACGGAACTGAGAGCAGCCATAACTGCTCGCCCTGCCCGCCCTGTAGATCCCCTGGGACCCGCCCCGCCCAAGCCCTGCACAGAGGCATTTGCCGGATAGCCTCAGGCAAAGGCTAGATTAGCACCGCCCTAGAGATTCAGCACAAAAGCTCTCCCACTGCAGACACAGCTGACTCTCATAGCCAGTTAGCCTGGAGGTCAATTCACCCCCAGTATTGCCGACAACAATCAAGGCTTAACTACAACAAGACTGTGCACAAAGACCACAAGGGGGTGCACCAAGAAAGCATAAAAAATTCGGAGACAAAAAAACATGACAGAAATGGAGGATATAGAGCTAAAAAACGCACTTTTAAGGGCTTTCAATAATTTTCTAGAAACTGCCGATAAACTTGATGAGAGCCTCAAGAAAACTAATGAGACCCTCGATGTTGTGATAAAGAACCAACTAGAAATTAAGCATACACTGACTGAAATAAAGAATATTATACAGACTCCCAACAGCAGAACAGAGGAGCGCAAGAATCAAGTCAAAGATTTGAAATGCGAAGAAGCAAAAAAAAACCCAACCGGGAAAAGCAAAATGAAAAAAGAACCCGAAAATACGAAGATAGTGTAAGGAGCCTCTGGGACAGCTTCAAGCGCACCAATATCAGAATTATAGGGGTGCCAGAAGATGAGAGACAGCAAGATATTGAAAACCTATGTGAAGAAATAATGACAGAAAACTTCCCCCACCTGGTGAAAGAAATGGACTTACAGGTCCAAGAAGCGCAGAGAACCCCAAACAAAAGGAATCCAAAGAGGACCACACCAAGGCACATCATCATTAAAATGCCAAGAGCAAAAGACAAAGAGAGAATCTTAAAAGCAGCAAGAGAAAGAAAGTCAATTACCTACAAGGGAATACCCATACGCCTGTCAGCTGATTTCTCAACAGAAACTTTGCAGGCCAGAAGGGAATGGCAAGAAATATTCAAAGTGATGAATACCAAGAACCTACAACCAAGATTACTTTATCCAGCAAAGCTATCATTCAGAATTGAAGGTCAGATAAAGAGCTTCACAGATAAGGAAAAGCTAAAGGAGTTCATCACCACCAAACCAGTATTATACGAAATGCTGAAAGGTATCCTTTAAGAAGAAGAGGAAGAAGAAGAAAAAGGTAAAGATACAAATTATGAACAACAAACATGCATCTATCAACAAGTGAATCTAAGGATCAAGTGAATAAATAATATGATGTACAGAATGAACTGGTGATTATAATAAAATCAGGGACATAGAAAGGGAATGGACTGACTATTCTTGGGGGGAAAGGGGTGTGGGAGATGTGGGAAGAGACTGGACAAAAATCATGCACCTATGGATGAGGACAGTGGGTGGGGAGTGAGGGCGGAGGGTGGGGCGGGAACTGAAAGGAGGGGAGTTATGGGGGGAAAAAAGAGGAACAAATGTAATAATCTGAACAATAAAGATTTAATTAAAAAAAAAACAAAAAAAAAACTTGGGACACCTGGACTGACAAGCACAGGCCAATGGGCTAGAATATCAGAGACCAGAACTCTTCTTTAAAGTTAAGAAATACAAAGTCAATGAAAATACCACATCCAAAATTGCAAAGAGCTGACAACGTAAGGGAGACAGACGGAAATGCTCTAAAGCAGTGGTTCTCAACCTTCTGCTTGAGAGCAGTGGTTCCTCATGTTGTGACCCAACCAAAAAATTATTCTCGTTGCTACTTCATAACTGTAATGTTGCTACTGTTATGAATCGTAATGTAAATATCTGATATGCAGGATGGTCTTAGGCGACCCCTGTGAAAGGGTCATTCGACCGCCAAAGGGGTCGCGACCCACAGGTTGAGAACCACTGCTCTAAAGGATAACAAACGAAGTGAAACAGAGTAAGAGCAGCTTGTCTGGGACATGCAAGTGGCAAAGGCCAAAGGTTTAGTACCACCTGAGTTGGCCAGTATGTAGGAAATGGGCTCTCCTATACCTTCTAGATGGGAATTTAAATGAATATAATCTTTATGGAGGGCAATTTGTCCTCCACGGTACAATTTCAAAATTCCCATGTGCTCTGACTCAGCAGTTTCACCATCACTTATCTTACAGATATAGACCTTCTTGTGTGGAATTTTCCATGTGTAAGTATATTTATTGCAGTAATATCGATAGCAGTCAAAGAACAATTATCCCATCATCAGGGGACTGGTTAAAAATTATGAGCTACCATGCAGCATTAAAAAGAATGAGGAAGCCCTATATGTATGGATATAAAAGAATATCCAAAATATATTAAGTGAAAAAGCAAAGTATAACAGTGTATCTATATGCTGTCATCAACACATACACATACACACAGAGAGAGATATTTCTACAGACATACATAAGAAACTGGCAGCAGTAACTACTTCCAGGGAAGCAAAGACCTTTTCACCACATAGTCTTTTGTACTTTCATATATTAATTCATTTAATCTTCACAATTCTATAAAGAAGGTATATTACTATCATACCATTTTAATAGGTGGAGAAACTGAGACACAGAGTTTTTTTTATTTTAAAACTTAAAATCCATAGTTACACAGCTAATAAGGGCTGGACCCAGACTTGAACCCCAAAAGGGTGGCTCTAGAACTAATCTATGACCTACTAGTGACCCTCAAAGAAGTGCCAATCTCAGAATAATAATACACCTTACATTTATCTGTGTAAGACTTTGTAAAATACTTTCATGTGTTCTATCTCAACTTACAATAGTCTTGTGATCTGAAATAATAAAATAGCCCTGGTCAGGTAGCTCAGTTGATTGGAGTGTCATCCTGATATGTCAAGGTTGAGGTTCAATCCCTGGTCAGGGCACATACAATAATCAACCAATGGCCCTGATCGGGTGACTCAGTTTGTTGGAGTGTCGTCCCGTGCACCGAAAACTGCGGGTTCGATCCCCAGTTGGGGCATGCAGGGAGGTAACTGATGGATACTTCTCTCTCACATCGATGTTTCTCTCTTTGTCTCTCTCTCTCCAATCAATAAAAAACATGACCACAGGTGAGGATTAAAAAAATTCACCACATGATAACATTAAAATTAGACAATATAAGTCAAGCATCTACTGCTTTCATAGGAAAGGCAATGAAATAAATTAGATAATGTGATTCACAACATATTGTAAATGCCATTTAAACAGTGAAATACTGTCTTGGATTTACTAAAATAAAAAAACATAATTCTTATATTCTATTTTTAATTATATGGTCATGTTGAACACCTTTGCAGTTTAGTATATGTTAAAATATTGTGTATTCAATTACCACTAAATAAAATTCATTTTAATCAACCCTTGTCCTTCTCAAAATTGCTTAAAATTGTTAAAACAGGACAAACTAGAACAGAAAGTTTGAAAAGCAAATTTATCTGTCAAACTTGGGAAAGGAAATCCCCCATTTTTTCTATTAGCTCAGCTCTTAAGTAGATTCAGATATACGTGTAGAAAGTACCAGCTGACATTACTCAATGGGGGTTTCCTTACTTTTGTTAATTTTGGATTTCCTTGCTAGCAGGGACACAATATTTGTTTCTGTTTTATTTAGAAATACTCAGTGAAAGTAAAATGTGTATTTCCCTTATAAAAGTAAAATAAACATTCTCGACTCCCATTTTCCAACTGAAGCACACAAATATCTGAAGAAAATTAAGCCCTGGCACCACTGGATGGGAAAAAATGTGCCAGACACCCTCCCAGCATCATGTTTTCTAAAGTCTCCCTACAGTATTATCTCATGCTCTTTAATACTTGCCACTTTAAAGAACTCTCTCTTTAATTAAATAATTACCTTCTTGGGAAAACACAACTCACTCCTATATTCAGTAGGATTCTCACCTCTCCAATTCTACTTACTCAAATTCTACCACTTCTTCAAAGTCTTGTTCAAAACTCATCTCTATGAAGCCATTGCCCTCTGTTTCAAAGACCCCTCCCTTGTCGGGTGTTAATTATACAAATCACACATCCTGGCAGCTGATCATCTGTCTCCTCCTATTCTTTTATCATTCAGTAGCACACGGTGTATATTCTCTCATGGCACTTATTATTCTGCTTTGAATTACAGTTATTTTAAGTATCTGTTTCTCTACTCCACTCAAAGGTCTAAACCAGCCGTGGGCAAACCGTTCGAAATGAATAAAACTAAAAAAAAAAAAAAAAGACCGTACCCTTTTATGTAATGATGTTTACTTTGAATTTATATTAGTTCACACAAACACTCCATCCATGCTTTTGTTCCGGCCCTCCGGTCCAGTTTAAGAACCCATTGTGGCCCTCGAGTCAAAAAGTTTGCCCACCCCTGGTCTAAACCATGTTCATCTGTGTTCTACCTTTGATTAAAGCCCTGTCCTTGTTTGCTTGAATAGACATAAATCTTGCCCATCCTATAAAAACACAAACTTCTTGAGAGAAAAGAATATGCCACACTTCTTTTTTTCTCTATTTCTGAATACTTAGCCCAATGCCACGTACAAAACAGCACTGAAAGACTCAACAAATACTGTATAGGTAAACCAGTTGTAGTTTAGTTTTACTTAAGTTAAATTATCTCTTCAGTTGCTCTGGTATCTGAATAGATATGTCTCTGATTGAATGAATGACTCAAAAAAGTGAGAGAATACTTCAAATACCCCTTGCTCTGAGAGTTGCATGAGAGAGTTAAACACACACACACACACACACACACACACACGGCCAGTGCTGTCTCAGTAGTTAAAAAATGATAATGTGGTAGAGTAGACTGAAAACCTGGCCACAACACTTTCTACCTCCTCCCATCAGGAAGCAGAGTCTAATCTCCCACCCTTGAACCTGGGCTGCCTGGTCATGGCTTTGACAAATCAAGTCTGGCAAAAGTTATACTGTGTGATTTCCAAGCTGGGACCTCCAGACATCTTCTGCTCCTGCTCTTGAGGCTCTTATCTCCCTTCTGCCATTATGTGAACAAACCTGAACCACAAGGATGGGGAAAAAGCTGTCCCAACTGAGGGTGCCCTAGAACTGGAAGCCCCAAGTCAACCGGGGCGCTGACCACAAATGTGTGAGTGAACCTTGCTGACCACAAATGTGTGAGTGAACCTAGCTGGACCAGCAGAAGAATCACCCAGCTAAACCCAGTTCAAATAGCCAATCCATGGAAGCACGAGCCAAATGAATGGTGGTTGTTTTAAGTCATTAAAGTTTTGCGGTGGTTTGCGGTGGTTTGTTCCACCACAAAGCTAACTGGGAGAACTAGAAAGTCATCACCACTTACATTTAAAACAGAACACTTACAAGGTGTCACGACACTAATTTCTACTCCACAACAGTTTTGCACTTTACAGCTAATGAAAATCACTGCTAAATGTTTAATATTTCTTTTGAATAATATTAAAATTCTAATTATGATTAAAGCACAATTTCTAAATAAAGAGTAATTGCTAGCTTTTTGACTGATTTTAAAAAAACACATTATCTAATAAATGAGTACAACTCATCCCTATCTCCTTATGCATCGTGAGAATTCTTTTATTTAACTACACAATGTGCTTGCTGCTTGAAGTAGGGTATGACTTCTATTCTTCATTGCTTTAAATACTCACTCTGGGAGAGTCAAAATAAGCAGTGAAGCAAACTCTTAAGTCAGTACTACTTACAAGGAGTAGGAACTCCTCCCCCCCTCCCCCCATAAAACAATGGCTAATCCTACCTCCTATAAATCGCATTAGATTATGAAATTTAGTTTATGAATTTTGAAATATGAAAAATAAGAATAATTTTTAGTTTAAGACAGGTGGCTCTGGAAATAATCTATGACTTACTAGTGACCCTGAAAGAAGTACCAATCTCAGAATAATAATATGCCTTACATTTATCCAAATAAGACTTTGCAAAACACTTTCATGTGTTACATAATTTTCAATTTACAAAAGCCTTGTGATCCATTCTCTCTGAAACAAACACACCTTCCAGCTACTAAAATAAATGAAATAAAAGTGATGATAAATTCTCAAAATTCCTGCCACTGAAAATAACTGCAGTAGTAGAAAAGTTTCTTTCAAATAATTCTACAAAAATTCACCACATGCTAACATTCAAATTAGATAATATAAGCCAAGCATCACTGTATTCATAGGAAAGGCAATGAGATCAACTAGGTCATGGGATTCACAACGTACCATAAATGCCATTTAAACAGTGAAATCCTGTCTTTATTTTACTATAAGAAGAAAATGATACTAAAACAAACTCTCCCTTGAATATTGTTATCACCAAAGCCCTTGTCCTCCTTCCAATCTCCCGAGCCTTCCTTTCTGTCACCTCCTTTTCTTCCTCTCCTTCAGAGCCTCTTGGACTCTTCCCCTTGCACGGCTGTCTCCAACCATAGCTCGGACCATCGCCTGGGAGCATGTGAAGAGCCTCTCTCCCTCTCCTGAGCCATAGTTCACACCAAAGCTTTCCTCATCTCCAGCCATTTATTGAAGATCTATGCCCAAACCCAGCCCCTTAAATTCAATATACTTGACACTAAAGTCATCCTCCCCACTTAAAGACCAGCTCTTCCATGAGATATCTTAGTACTTTTAGAGGTATCACCTTTTCCCCATTTATTCAAACTAGAAACCCCAGTGCCATCTTCAACTCCTTATTCTCCTATTGTTGTTTATTTTTAATATATTTTTATTGATTTCAGAGAGGAAGGGAGACAGAGAAAGAGATAGAAACATCAATGACCTGGAATCGAACTCTGACCATCTGGTTCATAGGTCAACACTCAACCAGGGAGCCATGCCAGCTGGGCTCTCCTATTGTTTTAAACGAATTGGCAAGTCCTACAGATTTAACCTCCACCACACCTCTTGTATGCATTCCCTGTTTTCCAATTCCCCCATCGTAATTCAGGATATCATCAGTACCTGATTGAACCACTTTACCAAGACCTGTTTCCATCCCAATTTATCATATATACCACAATGATTTTATCTTCTTAAAGTTCAAATCTAATCAAATGGCTCACCTAATGAAAAACTTAATGTCCCCATGACTTACTAATTAAACTGTCCTATTCAAGGCAACAAATAACTCCACAAATCACTCCCAACATACCCTTGTACTCTTATCTGCCATATACTTATGATCTAACTGGATTACTTACTGGTTTTTCATGTCCTGTGTCTTTTTCTACTTCTGTTCATGGTTTACAGTATTTCCTTGCTCAATAATGGGGATCAGAATACATATGTAAAATTTGCACTGCTTTAAAATTTAACATTATGTGATAAAGAAATTCCTAAACATTTCTTTTTTTTTTTTTTTGGTAAAAAATTTTCACAAATTTGAGTCATGGCACACATTCTGTACCTGTAATATTTTATTGATTACAGATATCTTAAATTATCATTGTATTAACAAAGCTTAAGCTTGATTCTCAGATAGAGTTTGAGTATTACTAACTACAAGGCTGGTATTTATAACCTATAATTGTAATATGCTTCTCCCAACCCTCTCCTCCTTTAGGGCCTCTTCATCTCCTCCCCGAATGATGACCTCCAGTCTCCAGCCCATGCAATTACCAGAATGCAGCTGCAGGCCACTGGCCATTACAGCAAACACAAAGAATAGCTCACTGCTTCTCAGAGCTTGGAATTCTGAAAACATAATAATATACTTTCTATGTTTAGAGGTGGGGTCATGGGGTAACCTGTATTCAAGTCCAATGAGTCAGATGAGAAAGTTAGTATGTTTCAGACATCTGTGCTGGCATGTACTGTCATCAAAAGCAGTGGACACAGAATATTTTATTTTAAAAGACAGTATTAATACATGTTCAAATGTCAGATTATAAATTGGGTATGTCAGTATTATTGGTTTCCATTTTGCATATCATTTAAACAAAATAATTATCATATTTCAAAGCTACATCAAACATGGCCTCAAATTCCTCTTTTCCTGCCGAACCATCTCACATGCTATGAGATAAGCCTCTCCAAATCCAGACTTCTTAAGAGGCCCCACACTACAGATGTGCAGTTGCTCTACCGTGGGGAAGACTCCGGGAAGCCAGGGATATCGGTGTTAAGGCAGAAGGATGAGCTTGCCTCGCCAAGTGAAGAGAGGGAGAGGTAAACAGAACATGCCATGAAGAGGGCATCGAGTGTGACAGCCTGGAAGTGAAAGAGAATACAATACTTCCAGGGAATTGCAAGTGTCTGGATCAAAGGGCTGGAGAGGAGAGGGGAGAGAAGGAGGAAAAGAAGCCAGTGCCAGATGGCCTCTATGCCAGGAGGGCTGGACGGGCCACGTGAGGGACAACCATGACCAGACCTGGCACTTTGGGATGATCAATCACTCGGGCAGAAACTGGGGGGAGGCCAGTCTGGAGCAGGAAGCAGGTAGGAGGCTGAGGGTAAAATCACAAATAGAGCAGCAGCAGCAGAAGGAAATGGGGGAGGGACTAGTAGAGGTTTTCAGGAATGGGACTAGACAGCACATCTTGTTAACTGGCTGAAAGTTCTTACTTGTCTCTTTGGAGAAATAATTTTTCTGCTTTTGATAAATGTAAAAAATAAAGCTCTGATGGAGAAGGAAAATATACCTAAATGAATTACAACTATATTATCTTGACTCTAACCCTATCAAGTGTAAGAAGCATTGTCAACCTAATACTTTGGGTGAGGACCAAAGCTACCACGTAACAGGAGAGCTGGAGGTTAAGGCTGATGGCTGGGGGCAGGAATTAAAAGTTCTGGAGTCTGACTTGTAAATTTCTTGCTTTATGTAACTGAAATAAAGTAAAAAAAATAGTGTCCTCCTAGGAAAACAGAAAGGAAGTACTTTCCACCAGTCAGGTAAGCATCCAATGGTCAAACTGGGCAAGGTCTGGGAACACCTCCAGCCAATTGGCAACCGCACTTGTACTCAGAGCACAGCTGACGCCCAAGGGGACCTTGGAGAAAGGGTCACAAGGCCTCACCCCATCCTCTCATTCCCAGGAGGAGTGTGTGTCCAAGTACCTGCCATGGAATATTTGTCCCATGGGGGACAAGTCCCTTGAACTAGGCTGTAACTCCTTTGGTAGTCTTTCATTCATTCCCCAAATATACAGGAAGCCCTGGATCCATGCCAGGTGCTGTTCTAGGCACCGCAGAGGGTAGCAATCAAGGCAGACAAGTACCTGCTCTCACTGAACTGACATTCTAACCAAAGGCAAATACATAATGAAGATGAAGAAATCCCATGATAAAGATAATAGATTAATTTATCCAACTCTGAAAACTGCATTTTATTATTTTTAATAAGCTGACCATTTATTTTAGAAAATGCTACTCAACACCTTTCACCACCACCCCTACTCTCATTTCTTCCCCAAATTTTGTACATCAAGTTCTAAGAGCTTGCAATCTCAAGTGAACAGTGTCCTCTCTCTCTCACACCCAAGACATTAACTACTTGCCTATGTCCCTTGTGCCTAGCACAGTGCTCTGCATAGAGGAGGTGCCTGTTCACTACAAAATATTTTTAAAATGTCATCAGTGGATTAGGAAAAAAAGCTAACTTAAATAACTGGGCTCAAACAGCAGAGCAGATGCTCTCCAATCAGTCCAGTGCATACCCATAAGAGAACCCCCAGCATATTAGAGGCCCATAGAGCATGCAGTGATAGCTGCAGCTCCATTACATCGGCTATTATATTTGCTCAAAAGAAATACATTTCATCAGACACAGGCCGGTTCATGATGTGAACAGTACTGTGCTTTCTACTTCCCCATCACAAAAAGGTTGCCAAAACCAATACTGTACTAAAAACTTATTTGTCACCTTATCAACATTTGTTCACACCCTTGTCCACGACAGAACATTTCTTAACCACTTGAAAGTCGAGCAATATTTTATCCTTCACTAAAATGTCTTAATGCTTTAACAAAATAGTTAAAACACTCTGAGCTGGTTTCCTTGAAGTAAAAAACTAATGCCAACTATTAATAACTCATAGCATGTATATTCCTTGAAGTAAAAACGATTAAAGGAAATGCCTTTAAGCAAGCAAAAAGAGAGTAACTAATATTTGGGGAGTATACTATGTTTGTAACATACTTTCACTTTTTGTTTTTAAATATCTGATTTAATCCTTTACAACTCTGTGAATTAGGTATTATTAATTATTATTAATTTTACACATACTTTACAGAAAAGTAAAATTCCACTGATTTTATTTAAAAAAACAACAACAACACAAACACACAAACTACTCCATGGTTGAGCCAGAATCTGAATTTCTATTTTCTGATTCCAAATTCTAGGATCTTTCCAGGCGTGGACAGTTCCATCCTTAACACTGTTATCAACATAGCTAAAGTGATTACATAAAGGAGTTTACAAAATAGGATTTCATGACTAATATAAATTTTAAAAATACAAGGTGACTAACTCTGAAGGACAGTACTTGAGTATAACAAACGCACAACTATCTATGATCATTATTAAGGCTATCAATTATGCATATGAATAGACACTTGTCGGTCTGTTCACACCTGTATTCCCAGCATACTCAATAAACAAGTGTTGAATGAATGAGTGAATGAATGCTAAGTACAACATGAAGTATAAAAAAGAGGTTCTCAGACACAGAAGGGTAGAGTTAATTTATACAGAGTTAATTTATACAAAAGTAGCTATACAGTTTTTCACATGGAAAACAATACATTAATAAGTAATAATACAAGAATAAACTTTGTGTTCTGTGTCCTCACAACTGTAAACCTACTCTTGCTCAACCCTGTACTGAAACTCAGGACACTGAGTACAACTTAATTCTTTAGGTAATTACCAAGGGACTTATGAGTGCCTCGCTATGCTATGTATGAATGAATGTTCCCTATTAGAGAATGAACCACATGAGACCTGGAATAGGAAGTCAGACTTGTAGCCTCTAGAATACCTCGCTAAATGACCCTTAATAGGTTAGTTATTTTCAACCCTGACTGTATATAAACACGACCCGAGGAATTTAAAAAATGCCTAGAGCCCCACCAGACACCAACAAAATCTTAATCTCTGGAGGTGAGGATGGAGCTCTCATTTTTACTTTTAAGGTCCACAGTGATATCAAGTGATAGTCAGTTCACTAGATATCAAGTGATGGGTGAGCGCCACAACTGTAAACCAATGGCTCTCAAACTCTTATGTATGACATTCAGCTGAGGACTTGTTAAAATTCAGCCCAACCCCCATGGTTTCAGACTCAGAAGGTCTGGGGTGGCCCCAGAAAACCTGCATTTTCAATGTTTCCAGGTGGTGCTCCTGCTGCTGGCGGGCACCACACTTTGAGAACCACTGTTGCAGACCCTCTTAAGTGTTTCTTGAATGAATTAAGTTATATGTGCAGAAGATGCACAAATAGGAAAAACATGAACATTATATGAAAGTTTTAAATATAAAATAGGAACTTCATGCTTCACTGGTCATCAGGAAAATGTAAATTAAATCCATAGTGAGATACCACTGCATACTTATTAGGAAGGCTAAAATGAAAAAACGAACCCCAAATACCCAAATGCTGGTGAGGGAATGCAGAATGGTACACCACACTGGAAAACAGCCTGGCAGTTCCTACAGTTAAACATACTCACCATGCGAGTCAGCAATCCCATCCATGCCTGGATATTTACCCAAGAGAAATTAAAACTTATATTCACATAAAAACCATGACTGTTTTATAACAGTTCTATTCATCATGCCCCCAAGCCCGAAACAACCGAAATGTCCTTCAACTACTGACTAGATAAGTCAGCTATGGTACATCCACAGGATGAGATACTACTCGGCAACACAATGCAACAAGCTGATGATAGTAGCAACACTATGGATGAATCTCAAATGCATTCTGCTCAGTGAAAGAAGCCACGTAAAAGTCTGTCTACTGTATGATTCCATGTATGTCACATCTGGGAAAAGTTACAATGATGGAGACAAAAACAAAACACTGGTTGCCAGAGGCTGGAAATGGGGGAGGTATCAACTACAAAAGGACACCCATTATATGCATCTAACAATTATGAAACTTAAATCCTTCCAAGCTCAGAAATGAATAACTTGACAAGATATTTATTTTCTGAAGTATGATGTATATCGTCCCAGGACACTTATGATTCGGCCTCCCTATTCCAGGTTCAGGTTGCTTTCTGAGGACCGATGGCATCACACTCTCTCAAAATAAGCCACCACAAGACATCCACAGCTCACAGTTTGTGTTTAAACTTGCTGCTGACTCATTTCTCCCTTGATAACTGAACCTTTCTTTCCTAATAACTTTAATTATAGCCATCTCTCATTCTAAAGCTTCCCCTTTCCTTGGGAACGAATTTGTTATCCCTGTGATCTCCTGACTATGAGACACAGGGCAAATATGTCACCTCCGGGACCCAGTCTGCTAAAAACAGAACCTGCATTTTTCATGCATTCCTCTCCTGCACACTGATGTCACAAAGATTAAGAGAGATGGTGTATGGGGCTATTGTTGTTACGTTTGAAATAAATTTCATAGAATTTGTTCTAAGCTTGTAGTGCAATAAATATCCCACTCCTCTCTGGCATAACACAGCAACTATTCACACCGGAAGTAGCATTCTTAGGTACTACTTATTGAATTTTTTGGTAATGCCAAAACCATAGGATCTGGAAAAGGAGGGCCCAGTTTTAAGTCTCTGTCAACTTCCTCTGTGACCTTGAGCAAACCACTTACCTTTTACGAATCTCATGTCTTTACCTATAAAACGAGACTTTACTTATAAAACAACTACATGTTTTTCTAGGGGCTACTTCAAAGGCAAGATGGGGCACACAGTAATAAACCACTACATAATGTCTGATATGACTCCTACCCCTGACCTCTGAATGGAAGTGACCCAGCAAGAAAGTCTCTCATTGTCATTGGAGCACATCAAGGCAGATCCATGGAGGCCCAAACAAATTGTTCTCTACTCAAGAGCCCTATGACAAATCAATTTTTCAAGAGATGAAAGAAACACCTAAATTGAGAGAAAAGAGGACCACATGGGAGTGTTTTCAAGAGCTGGTATAATACATGGGGGAAACAACATGAGCTTTGAGTTTTAGCACTTATGGACTCGGGGAAGTTATATGACTTCTCTTTGCATATTTTCTAATCTATAAAATGGGCATAGTTACCTTGTAGGGTTGCAAGAAATCAACAATAATATAAAGAATGTAAGCTCTATATGCTGTGCACAGGTAGGCACTCAAATCATTGCTGTCTGTAGTTACTCATCAATTCAATAAGCACTCAGTAAGTACCATGTGGACTAGGCACCATACAAAGCCTGGCTATTACTTTTATTATTACTAATTTCCAAAAGGACTAGGACAAATCTAAGGTGAAGGCTGAGTAGACTGACATCTTTATTGCTCATTATAAAGGGCATAGAGAAAAGCTAATTTCTCACCATAAAGAAGCTCCCTGATAGGGCCTTGACTAAAATTCCAACATGACAGAGTCCATCTATTTTGCATTAATCTATTTTTCTTCACTTATTCAATTACTTATTTGGTGCCCCAATCTGCTTTAAAATATAAACATTTCTGGAAATTAAATAAGATAAAACAGGAGGAGGAGGATAGTCACAACCCTCCCTGATGCCCGCCTCTATCTCTGGCACTTCCTGTCTGCTGGTTCGACGATTTACTAGCTTCATAACCTTGGAAATATCACTGTACTTCTCTGAAGCAGCTTCATCGTTAAGGTGGGAAGGGTACCATTTAGCTTCCCTGATGTAAATAAAGACATTTGGGAAAGAAAAACAGCACGGGGTGAGAAATACCAAGAAAGCAGAAAGGAGGAAAGAGACACAGAAGAGAGTCAGTCAGAGGCTAACTCAGAGAAGAGGAAGAGGGATAGAAACAAATATACAAGGAATAAAAAATTTGCATAGGACAGAATTTCACTCAATAAGCATAAGTCCTCAGGCCAGGGATGCTATCCAGCCTGAAAGGTCAATCTCTGTTGTGAAATGTATGGTTTTTAGCATTTCCCAATAATTATGGTCATACAGATGGCTTCATCAATAACAAGGAATAAAATGAAGACCAACTGAGGGCCACAGAGATGACAAAGCTGTCTATAGAAGAGCCAGAAAACTGAATTTTTCATAAATTTTGTTACATATTCTTCTAAGCAGTCACATTTGAAGTGAGCCATCCTCAATTCCTGAGCATATACTATTAAAAACTGTCTGTTGCTATATGCACAATACATTTGCACCAACACATCACTGTAGAGGACTGTGTACACAAAATCATTATGTTGACTTTTTTGAGCAATTTAAAGGGTTGTTTTCAGATCCCAACCCTATAAATGCTAATTTTCTTCCTCCTCTTCTTCTCTTCTTTACTGATGATAAATTACTGAAGGGAAAAGGAGTTTTAGCACCAGACTGCCTTAACTAGGTTCTGACCCTCTTTTTCTAGTTAATAATTCTGTTTTGTAAATATTATCTGAACTCTGGTTATGTGAGGAACAAAAGGAATATAGAGATGAGTAAGAACTATACTCCTGCCTTAAAGGATCTTGGGTTTTGGTTAATTGCCAACCAGCAATACACAGTGTTTGGATGGACAGCAACACCTTAGGAAAAGACATATTTAGAGGTGGGAGGATCTATCAGGATTAAGTCAGGTTGGTCAACACTTTGCCCAGTTTAAATGCACTCAACATACTTCTAGGCACAGCCAAACATTTTCCCTCTTGGCAGAACCTTTGTGTCTTCGTCTCTTTTCTTCCAGGTCTCAAAACTCACACACACCTTCCCAATCTGCAAAGGTGCGAATCTTCTCTATAATCTTCCCCAGTGTCCGTCAGCATCTGGGTTAGGGGCTCCCACACGTAGCTCCTCACCACAAAACCTCCATCTACTTCTCCACAGAACCCATGAGGCTTCCACTCTACATTCCCAAATGACACAGAATGCACATGATGGCCTTACTTTGAAGTATCTTGAAAGCTAAACCATCCCTTTCTCTGAAGAAATTATAATCTACTGTTAATTGGCCAAATTAATGCTAATGTCAGCATTAATTGCACAACAAGGCACTAAATTATGAGGTTAAATCAAAGGTCACAAACTGATTGTTTTGTTTGCACAGTGTTTTGAAAATCTGCTAACCAATCAGCTAGATTTCTGGGTTTTCCAAAAGAACCTGAAGATCTGGCCATGCCAGCAACAACAGACTGGCATGGTGGCAGTGTCTCCTTTAGGCAGGGCATGAGATCTCAAGTCTCTGGTCTTCTGAAAATTCTTGTGAACACCAAGGACCTGGGCTATAGATGCTATATCTAGATCTCATGCTGAAGTTCAAGGAATATAGCAGTAAGTAAAACACAAAAGCCCCAGCCCTCGAGGAACTACCTGTGGTTTTGAAATATGCTGAAGGAAAGGGAAAGCACCCCATTAGGAACAGCAAAGTGAAGGCATGTCACGTTCCCAAGGAACTCCCTATTAATGGGATCCTTGAGGGAAGTGAATCGCCACACCCTATTTTATCAGTTTCGAGATCTAGATTGAGCATGCTTAAAGGGGAAGGTACACAGTTAATTTGTGAGTCCATATAATTAAAAGATTAGAATATAAATTTATATATATATAAATATAAATATAAATATAAATATAAAACAAATGTTATTGTCACTGAAATTGATTTCTAAGATTCACTCATGGATTCAAATATCTCCATATCTTATTTTCTGCATTTTTCACATATGACCTAAACATGTATATGGTTAAATCTATGAACATCTTCAAAACAGCATATTTGCATTAAAAAAAGGCATGTTCTTCTTTACTCTTAACCTTTAAAAGTAGCAACAAAATGACATTTTATATAAGGTTATTTTAATACTAAAGATCTCAAATTCACAGTCAATTCTATTTTTGACCACAAAGTGAAGCCCTTATATTTTGAAGATTTCTAAGTACCAATTCTTGTCTGATGCCCTTAACTTCTGCCTTGCTGACCTGTACTAAAACTTCTTATGCCTGCTAATCATATAACAGGGAAATGAATAAAGGATGCCAGAAAGATTGCTTAATGGCTTGAGAAATCTATACAGAGGTGTAGGCACATTCTAATTAAGTTCTCCTGATGCTAAAATTGCAGAAAATCACAGGTTGCAACAGTAGAGACAGTGTAAGTGAAAAAGGCAAGGAAGAGAGAGCATTACCTGAACATATTGTTTAGATAAATTAAAATAATTTCATCCAAAAAAGTCTGACTACATCTTAAAGCCTTAAACCAAATCATACTGTTTATTTCACAACTTGGGTTAGTAAGAACATGATTATCATTTAGGAAAATGGAATTCTTCTCTAACTCAGTTATCATCACCACCACCATCATAGTCATCTTGTCTAGAAGTATACACATTATCTTCAGACAATCTTGCTCTGTATGACTCAAAGAATTACAACTCAGAAAAATGGGTGACATCGGTAAGAAGACCAGGCTATACATTAAGTGACTCAAACCAAGGACTTCTGGCTGCTAAGCTCATATTCTTCCCACTACGCTGTTCTAGCTCTTTCTCAATAATAACTTAAATCTAAAGTAAGCCTTTAAGAGGCTGCCAAGATCCACTATCTCATTAGATCTCAGTAATAATCCTGAGAAGTAAATAGGGCAGACATAATCTCTCTAATATACAGGACACTTGGTACCCAGGGATAAAATGATTTGTCCAAAGAGATTGGATCTAATGCCTGGTAATACCCATAAGACATAAGTAACTACTAAAAAAATACCGTATGTTACTGAAGGATGTTACCTTTAGAGTAATCATATCTTCAAAGAAGTAGAGTGTATCTGTTACGCTTGCATTCTAGGGATGGTAAATACTAGGTATCTGTACTGCCTCTTTCCCACCATAATCCTTCACACACTCTTTCCTGCTGGGTCTGAACCCAGCCTCAGAATCTTCTTGAAAATACAGCTCCAGGCAGCCCCTATCAACTGACTGGCAAGACAAGCCACCCAGGTAAAACCTGCGTTACTTACCCTGACTCTCTTCATTTAGGTCCCACATTGTATTACATTTGTTTTTGACATCCTTTCTTTGCTTTTCATTTGATAACTGCCATTCAAGCTTCTCACATTATTTCACGTGTGTATATACTGTCTTCTCCCAGTACCAGGACTCTGCCTTTTATTTATCCCAGAACATCAACTCAAAGTGTTCTGCGTGATGGAGACAAACGTATGGTATTTACGGAAAAAACTCAGGTTTGAAAAACACACCTGGAACAAAAAGTTGCCGTTGTTTCTGATTATGGTTTAGACCAGCGGTAAGGAAACTTTTCTGAAAGGGGCCATATTATAAATATGAGCTTTGTGGGTCAGATGGTCTCTGACATACCACACAGCTCTGCACTGCAGTGTAAGACACCGCAGACGATCTATAGATTAATAAATGTATCTATATTCCAATAAACTTCACTTGTGGACAATAGAGTCTGAATGTCCATACCATTTTCACATATCACAAAAAAAAGGATTCTTCTCTTGATCCCCACCTCCCACCCCCAATTAAAAATTAAAAAGCCATTCTTAGCTTGCAGGCCACAGAAAAGCAGGAGGCAGGCTGGGTTCGGCCCACAGGCTGCAGTTCATGGACCCTTGGCCTGGCTCTGAGATTTCCAAAGTGAGAATTTCTGGTGGTCTACAAGATCCAGTCAACAAGTCCAACTCCCACTGAGTGATTGTGGGGCCGGATTTTCTTCGTGTTATCAATGACAAGAGACTGAACACAGACGCAAGTACAAGGGTCCAGCTGCCTTCTATTAAGGCAGAAATTGAAGAGATTTGCCAAAATGTAAAACAGCGTCTCTCTTCTAATTCTTTATGGTATTATTATATGCATTATTATATTTCAGATACTCATAAAGCTGTTTATGTTAACATGTAATGGGCTTATTATTGATTTTTAAATGGATTATTATATTTTAAATTCCTCAGTTTTGATTTCTAACATGATGAATATCAGTAGCTATAACCCATGTGAAACAAAGCTCTCTGGGGCCCTCAGTAATTTTAAGAATGTAAAGGGATCTTGAGAGCAGACAGTTTGAGAACTAACTGCTGACTACAGCTGGTTGACTCATTCCTGCGGCACTTCCACCCACCAGACAGACCACCTGATTTCAGTCTCCATCCTGACTTCTCCCCACCTAAGAGCTTCCTGGCATTTCTGATTAGATCCTGATTTGGTAAAATGAAATCCCATGCAATTTATGTTCTTGGATAATGAATTGGTGAAGACAAGGTGGCCATCTTCATGAAAGAACCTTCAGAAACATGCAGCCCACAAACACACTGCAGCCTTTACTTCGCCAAAACAGGCAACGTGATGCAACGATTCCTCCTTAGCTTGTATTTTCAAACCTTAAAAAAAAGGTATTGGGATTCCTTGCCTCCATGAGAACATAGCTCAAAACAAACAGATTTCACTGGCTCCTTTATAAATCAGAGACCCTTTGACTTGGCCCCGAAAAAACTGTGGGAGCCCTCAGGGCAGCCTGAAATCTAAAGAAAGAAAATTCATCAGATCTGATGCCAGTTTATTGGCAGTGCCAATTGATAATGCACTGTCAATTGTATTTGCAACATCTTTAAGAGAGGATTAACATTTGGTTTGTTCTGTTGAGATTTAAATTTTTTTAAAGAATATTTTAGGAAATAAGAGGAAAAGTGGTCTTATTTCCAGTGTTACCATATAAGGAAACCTTATATAGGGAAGCATTTCTTTCGATATAAATTAACTTTGTCATAAGGTTGAGCTGTCTATCCAAATGATGTGTACTGCTGGCCTTGGGAATCCTGTCTGCCCCCCAACCCCCAACCCTAAATTTAGAGAGATTTAAACAATAACTATGATTTCCAACATTAATCATTTTGTTGAATTATACATTAACTAGAAAGTGTTTCGCCACAAGTATATGACTCTAAAAATCTCTTATGGAATAATAACTTTGTAAATACCGAAAAAGAAATTTGTATTTTAGGATATTTATCTTCAACCTGCATTATAAAATACTCAAAATAAAATAAAATAAAAGGAATTATAATCAGATACTAAATCTGCCATAATTTGTGATTTTGGCTCCAACTAGTAAAATAAAAAACTTCTGGCTATTTTGAACAACACCAAAACTGAAATTCACTACCATCTTTAAGATCAGAAAGCCACTAGCAAATTATTACCTGTTTAGGGGATTACTACTCATTTGGGCAACAGTGCAAATTATATTAGAAAGATTTTGGTAGTTGTGATGCTCAATGAAGAACAGAAAATAGCCTTAAAATGTGGGGAAATGCTTACTGTTTAAATCTACAGTAAAAGCAAAAGTCTCACCATGATTGCAAAACATTTCAAATTGTGAAACTTCATCTGTAAAATAGACAAAAGTAAGCCAGCTTCCTCAGTTAGTTTTGAGATCTCAGCATCAACTTAAAGAAAATGCTTATATTTAAAAGAAAGCCTATTTCAAAACACGAATCCCTACATTTAGTACAAAATAAAGCCATAAATTGGTATGTCGTATCATACAACATTCCTCTTGTTCCATGTGTATGCAAATGAAGGCGATGTGAAACTTAAGTTTTTAAAAAAGTGACTTACTCCACTCTTCAATTCTTTAAGCAATAAAAGTGCCTCAAGCCAAAAAGAAAAAAAGACAACTGATGCCAAGGTAAAAACAATCAAATTACATAAAATCGGTATGTGAATTTCATGGAAAAAAAGAAAACAAGGATATGTGTACTTCACTGAGTAGAAAAGATGTATTGCTTCTGGCAAATACTGTCTACAAAACGTTTTTTTATATGATAAATCATTTTCCCCATTCTCATCTTAAAATAAAAATTATGTTAATTAAAAAACCTGAGTACAATAAAGTTGATTAGGAAGGCAATAAATTTCAAAATCACATGGAATTTATACTATCACAAAGATAGAAGGGATCAAGAGAATTTTGGTCCATATTTGAGAAGAAAAAATATAGTCTGAATAAACATTGTTTCTACTATTCCAAAGCAACAAAACTAGAATCAAGTATAGTTATTTTAAAGCTTGGCACAGCAGTTTAAAATTTGAAAAACACCCTTGTTATTTTAATAAAATAATTTTCAGTTTTATTTTTCCCCCCATTCCCCTCCCCAACACGGGGACAACACAGTGTAAATTTCTGTAGCTGGTAGGGAATTTTCTTAGCACTTTGTGGAAACTGTTGGCTTTCAGAAACAGACAGGCTGATTTGAACCAAAAGTTAAGACAAAACACAGAATTGCAACAATAATAAGAAGCCATTTAGGAAGAGGATCAAGCCAAGCAGATAAGCAAACTTCATAAAATCAGCTTTCTGGGACTGTCCATCAAGTCAGTTCCCTAATTTCAAAAAGCCAAAGCAAAGCAAAGCATGCTGACTTACATTGCTTCTTCAGTTCTCTCAGCTGTTGTTTAAACTGCACAAATTTTTCATTGTTTTGAAAGTCTGCATCAGAATTCTTATTCTGTAAAGCCAAAAATTTCTTCTCCACTAATAACTTTAGATCTGGTATATTCTCTGGACGTTCTTCTTTTACCTGACAATGACAATAACATTATCTTAGTCAAATGTTATCAATAACACAGTTTTGTAACATTATTTTTACTTCATCTCATTCAAATGAAAATACAATGAGGTAGAAAACAGAATCCCCTCACTAGAGAACCAAAGTGATTGGGACTTGTTCCAGGACAGATTGCTGGGAAAAATGGAGGGAATCATTCATCCCATCTACTCATCGCTTTCTTCTTCTTCTTCTTTTTTTCTTTTTTTTGCTAAATTTATTGGGGTGACATTAGTTAATGTTAATTAGTTAAAAAGATTATATATGTTTCAAGTGTACAATCCTGTAATATATCACCCAAAGTTCAATCTCCTTCCATCACCCCCTTTACCCTTTCAACCACCCCCAGATAAGCACTTTACTGTTATCTGTGTCAATGAGTTTTTATTTGTTTTGTTTGTTCATTTGTTGATTTCTGTTTTGTTTTTGTTTTTTGTTAATCCTCACCAAAGGATATTTCCATTGGATTTTAGAGAGAGTGAAAGGGAGCGGGAGAGAGAGAAACACTGATGTGAGAGAAACACATTAATTGGTTGCCTCCCACGGGAGCCTGAACCAGGGCTGGGGATCAAGCCTGCACCCAACGTACGTGCCCTTAACCACAACTGAACGTGGCACCCTTCAGGCCACAGGATGACACTCTATCCACTGAGCCAAACCAGCTAGGACTGTTGCTTTCTGTTTTATATCTCACATAAGTGAAGTCATGTGGTTCTTGTCCTTTTCTGACTTATTTTGCTTAGCATGATACCCTCAAGATACATCCATGTTGTCGCAAATGGCAATATTTCATCTTTTCTTAGGGCTGAGTAGTATTCCACTGTGCCCTAACTTGCCTTCTCCCCACAACTACTGGAGAAAAATGGCACACAGCCCAACGCTGTGAGCTCCACTGCACCAGAACCTGAGCACCACTTCTTCCTTTAACCCAGGTCTGCTCGGTGCCCTCCCCTGCTTCACCTGCAGCCACTCCACCCTCCATTCCCATCACTCCTCCTTTCTGGCCCTCTGCATCGGCAGGTGAGAGTGGCTGCGACCTCACAAAAGAAGTTGAGACTTTAACCTTGAACTTCACCATCTGCTGCCACAACAAGGAATAAATGTCTACTATTCTGTTCAAAGCTAAATTCTCAATCTATGTTCTTGGTTTTCCTCCCAATATTTTATTATAAAAACTAGAGGCCCGGTGCACAAAAATCTGTGCACTCGGTGGGGGGGCGGTCCCCAGCCCGGCCTGTGCCCTCTCACAGTCTGGGACCCCTCGGTAGATAACAACCTGCTGGCTTAGGCCTGCTCCCGGGTGGCAGAGGGCAGGCCCAATCCCTAAGTGCAGCCCCTGGTCAGGCTCAGAGCAGGGCCGATTGGGGAGTTGGGGCGCTGCCCCATTATGCACAGAGCAGGGCGGATCGGGAGGTTGCAATGCCACCCTCAGTCACGCTCAGGGTAGACTGATTGGGGGGTTGGGGCACCTCCCCCTGTTACACTCAAGGCAGGGTCGATGGGGAGGTTGCGGTGCCATCCCCGTCACACACAGAGCAGGGCCGATCAGGGGGTTGGGGTGCTGCCCTCTGTCACTCACAGAGCAGGGCCAATCAGGGGGTTGGGGCGCTGCTCCCTGTCACTCACAGAGCAGGGCCGATCAGGGGGTTGGGGCGCTGCCCTCTGTCACTCACAGAGCAGGGCCAATCAGGGGGTTGGGGCGCTGCTCCCTGTCACTCACAGAGCAGGGCCGATCAGGGGGTTGGGGCACCGCCCCCTGTCACACACAGAGCAGGGTGGATCAGGGGGTTGGGGCGCTGCACCCTGTCACACTCAGGGCAGGGCCAATGGGGAGGTTATGGCTCTCCCCCGTCATACACAGAGCAAGGCCCGTGGAGGGGGGTTGGGGCGCCACCCTCTATCACTCACAAAGCAGGGCCGATCAGGGGGTTGGGGCACTGCCACTGTCACACTCAGGGCAGGGCCGATGGAGAGGTTATGGTTCTACCCTGTCACACACAGAGCAGGGCCGATCAGGGGGTTGGTGCGCTGCACCCTGTCACACACAGAGCCGCAGGGCAATCGGGGGATTGGGGAGCTCCCCCCCTATCAGGCACAGAGCAGGGCTGATCAGGGGGTTTGGGCGCTGCCCCCTGGCACGCTGACCCCGGTGCCGGGAGCCTCGCTGCTCCACTGATCCCGGTGCCAGGAGGCATATTACCCTTTTACTATATAGGATAGAGGCCTGGTGCATGGGTGGGGGCCGGCTGGTTTGCCCTGAAGGGTGTCCTGGATCAGGGTGGGGGTCCCCACTGGGGTACCTGGCCAGGCTGGCTGAGGGGCTGAGGGCTGTTTTCCCGCTGGCAGTTGACTAAAAGCTCCCAACCGCTCCTTGTTTTCTTTTTTTTTTTTTTTTATTCTGGGCCAGCTTTAGCTCTGAGGCCTCGCTGCTGAAAACATGGATACAATGTTGCGGTCCAGGGCTGACTGAAAGCCGGTTTTGTTTAGCTTCTTATTTGCAACATAGTAATAGTTGCTTAGAGTTGCAGTTGAGAGTCCGGCAAGTCAGGCGGGGAACGTTGGAGTCTGCAGTTCCTGGAGGAAGCAAGCCTCCCTGCTCGCTTCAGTGCATGGCTGCCGGCCGCCATCTTGGCTGACAGTTAATTTGCATAAGGATACGCTGATTAGCCAATGGGAAGGGTAGCGGTCGTACGCCAATTACCATGTTTCTCTTTTATTAGTGTAGATTTCAAATGTGAAAACTTGAAAAATTCATTGTATTTTACCATTCATCTACTTCCTGGATGCCACAATTAATGTTTTGCTATGAGTGCTTTATCACACATCTATTCATCTGTGTCCCTCTATCTATCCTCAACCTTGTTCTCAAGTTCATTCTGAATTCCATCTTCATCTCCTTCAGAGCAAACTTTCCCCTGTAAGTGCTTTCCCCAAAGCCTTTAAATTGGTTCTTTACACCCATATTTAAAAACAAACAACCTCTTTAATCCCTGCCCACTCCCCTGCTATTTTCTCTCCAAGTCCAGATCCTTGAAAAAAAATCATCTATACCCACTGTTTCTGCTTCCTCATCCTCACACATGACCCACCCCCATCACTGCTGGCCCCCACTTCTCTGCAGTGGCTCTTCTTCAGGCCTTCATAATGGGTCCCTTGAATCACTGGCCTTTTCCTGATGCTCCTGCCACCAAGCAAAATTCACCAAATTCTCCCATGTGCCCTGATATGCTCTGGACAGATTTCTTCCACAGCCCCAGTAATATTCGATTGCACTTATTTTTACATGTTTCTTTTCCCTAATAACATGTAAACTCTTTGGAAAATGTCTCATTTACCACTGTGTTGCCAGCACCTAGCACATAGTAGATAGTACTCAATACATATGTACTCAATATATTTTAAAGGAATTAATCTGATTCACTCCAAATAGATTTACCCATTAAAACGCACATTTTATCAATGTGTTAATAATAGAGCATAAAACACACTTTCTGAGCTGGAAGATAACTTGGAGATCATCTAACCTTGATACCTACCTTCTGCAATTTCATAAGCAAATAATATGATATAGAAAGAAGTTAAATGATTTATCTACTATCATCCAGTTAGTTAGAAGCAATGCTAAGACTGCAAGATAGATACAAAAAATTATTGGTATTGATATAATCTTGCTTAATTGCTATGCATTTTAATTAGCTAAATCAAAAATGAAAATTAAGTATAAAATCAAAATGCCTAAATTTATATTTATAGTACAGAGTGAAGGAATTAATTGTGTTCTCATTGCATTGATGAAACTCTACCAGTGCTGGGCCCACCAGCAAAGAGAGTTGTGGAAACAGAGAGAGGCTTTAATGACAAGTCTTATATGTAATTTAAAAATTTAAATAAGCCCTAGCTGGTGTTGCTCAGTGGATAGAGCATCAGCCTACAGACTGAAGGGTCCCAGGTTGGATTCCATTTAAGGGCACATGCTTGGGTTGTGGGCTGGATCCCCAGTAGGGGGTGTGCAAGAGGCAGCCGATCAATGATTCTCTTTCATCACTGACATTTCTATCTCCTTCTCCCTCTCCCTTCCTCTCTGAAATCAATAAAAATATATTTTTAAAAGTTTTTTTTAATAAGTCCTGTAAGGCTAAAGAAACAATAAAGCTCAATTTGGAAAAGAGGAGGTAGAAAGGCAATTTATTAATGCTTTAAGTCTCAGGAATAAGAGCTATTACACATGGTGACTACTAGCCTCCACCCCTACACTAAATAGAACAAGATGAAACAAGTTCAAGATTGCAGAATGAAGAGTTCAAAGTGGATACAGAAAATAAATTATGAGTTCTTAGAAAGGAATCATAGTCTCTTTTTCTGGATTTATAAAATATAACCGACTCACATCCACCTGAGATGTTAATGGTAATACTACAAGCAGGCATACAGATGAACCTTCTCCAGGTCTTTAATGAGTCAAATTATTATTTAATCTGGGGTGATCAGAAAAGATCTGGTCTGAGCAGATGGTCAGTAAATGCAAATGTTCTTTTTCAACACAGTCTCTAACTCACTCAACATACTTAATTTTCCTAATTTAACTACAACCACAGCTGAAGAGATGGAGAGAGGGGGAGGGAAGATAGAGGAAAAAGCATTTTGAGGTTGACAGCATGGCAATCTGAAATATGACTAGGAAAACCTGAATAAACCAAATTTAGTGATTCAGAGAAGTTTTCTTCCCCACAGCCAGAACCTCAAGAGAACTGCTGCACAGCACATAAATTCATAGCAGCAGATATCTTCTCTGGAAATCTGATGCTACAGCTGGCATAGCTACACACTGCAAAAAGAATTACTGCACTCTAGCTTTAAAAATGAGAGCCTGCAAAATATCAAATTCATTATCTGTTTAAAACAATGCACTACATGGGGATCAACTATATTTTTAATGGTTTCTTGCTTTGTTTGTATCTTCAAGAGAAACAGATACATAATCCCAAGAGGGAAATAAAAAAAGCCATTGGTTGGTAACTGATAATAAGTGTTATGAAGTCTAAAAAAGGGAAGGATAGCCCTCATTTTCTAGGACAAATTTAAAGTACCTCCAAGAACTTTGGGAGGGGAAGAGAGGATCTATTAGATCCCAGGCCACCCCCTCCCTAAGGACAAAGCCCTAGATACAGGACCTGACACCTCAGTGAATTAAAGCACTGGGTACACTAGTATGCTAAGGCTGTCAGTGAGCCACAGACTGGGTGGCTTTAACAGGAGAAATGATTTTCTCACAGATCTGGAGGCTAAATGTCTGAGACCAAGGTGATAGCAGGGTTGGTGTCTTTGGAGGCCTCTCCCTTTGGCTTGAAGACAGCCGTCTTCTTGTGTCATCACGTGGTCTTCCTTCTGTGTGTGACCATGTTCAAATTCTCTCTTCTTATAAGGTCGCTGGTCATATTGGATTAGTGCTCATTCCAATGACTTTATTTAAACTTAATCACAATTTAAAGCCCTGCCTGAGGTACTGGGGATTAGGGCTTCAACATAAGAATTTTCAGGGAACACAATTCAGCACATACACTGGATTAATGAATTTTTTAAAAATATATTTTATTGATTTTTTACAGAGAGAACAGGAGAGGGACAGAGAGCCAGAAACATTGATGAGAGAAACATCAATTCAGCTGCCTCCCGCACACTCCCCACTGGGGATGTGCCCACAACCAAGGCACATGCCCCCGACCGGAATCGAACCTGGGACCCCCCCCAGTCCACAGGCCGATGCTCTATCCACTGAGCCAAACCAGTCAGGGCGGATTAATGAATTTTTAAAACAGAATTCTTTAAATAGTTTACAAATGATTAATCTTTATACTACTATAATTTTAAAATGATAGAACTACTGAGAAGTAAACTTAGCAGGTATCATACAGACATAAGGAGAATTTCATACTGCCCTCGGGAGAGAAAAAGTCAAGTTTTAATGCATCACCCACTTACCCATCCAGTATTCAGTGAGTGCCCTCTATGTGCTAAGAGACCAGGAAAGTGGATGGGAGCAGATGGTAAACAACTCTGGGAGCCAGGCTATGCAAGTGAGCCCTGACCTGATATGCAGCAGAAAAGACACTACAATATTTTAAGGATTAAAGCAATAATACCATGAGAACTTTTAAAAAAATTATTACTATGGTTAAAGTATTATAAGATGCCCTACAGATAGAGAGGGAGAATGAGGTTAATGCTGTATGTTAACTAATGGCAGAGGGGCTGGCAGGCTGGTCCAATTATAAATGCTATTTGAGAAGCAGAATGGCTGAGTCTTTTCGTGAGAGGAAGACCAGGACTGATGATGACTCTAAGACAGTCAATATTTAATATAGCCAACTAGCTACTAACATTTTCTTGGGGAAAAAAGGGGGCAATCCTGAATGTCTGTTTAACATCTCAGTGGAGAGATTAGAAGGAGGTCAGAAAGACATTTAAAATGAGAACATGGGAAGAAAAAGAAAAGATGTGAAAGCAAAGAAGAAAGCCAGGAGTGAGGAATGTCACAGAGAAAGAAAAGAGAAAACTTCCATAGAGTGATGCTTGTTCTTTGGGAAAAATGATACAAGAGAGCTCAAGTAAGCTAAGGTCTAAAGACTTAAATACTAGGCACTCAGTACAGAGCACTGAAACTATTGATCTGTCTCAGCCTCACAGCCTGTGAAGCTGTGCTCAGGCAAGGCTTATTCCACTGGTGTCCAGTCCACAGTAGGTGCTCAAATGATGCTGATGAACAAGTGAATTACGGGGAGGCCAAATTATGCTGCACTGAGATGACAAAAGAGATTCAAGGAGTTCTGTGTGAACAAATGAATACATTTTGGTGACAAAGGAAGGAGAGAGTGCAGGAAGTAGATCATGGGCAAGAAAGAGCTAAAGGGACTAGTTTATTTGCAAAGAGGGTGACAGTAGCTTGAAGTGAAGTTGACATGATGGAGGAGAAAGAACATAGATCTCGGGATCCGAGAGGTCTCGGTCCGCCCTATGCATGAATCTTAGGACAGTCCTGCTAGCTTCTAGACCAGTGATGGCGAACCTTTTGAGCTCGGCGTGTCAGCATTTTGAAAAACCCTAACTTAACTCTGGTGCCGTGTCACATATAGAAATTTTTTGATATTTGCAACCATAGTAAAACAAAGACTTATATTTTTAATATTTATTTTATATATTTAAATGCCATTTAACAAAGAAAAATCAACCAAAAAAATGAGTTCGCGTGTCACCTCTGACACGCGTGTCATAGGTTAGCCATCACTGTTCTAGACCTTGGATTTCTCTCCTTTCTTAATTAGGCACCAGGGATACCCACTTAAATGCTGCAAAGACTCAATTAAATCATGTTTGTGTTTAACTTTGGCATACAGAAATGTTAAGAAGCTTCAACTCTTTTCCTTCCAACTTTAGCACAGAGCCTTAGCATGTCTGTGGACGCAGAAGAAGGAGCCAATGGGGAAACAAGTCCAAAACATTAAGAGAAAGCAAGTAACAGATTTCAGTTGAGAAAATCATTCAAGTACTAGGACAAAAACTAGAGAAGGAAGAAGGTGACCTGCTGGGGAAGCGCAATAGTCTCTACCTGGTGTCATAAGTGCCTCCAGGGCTGGGCAAGCAAGGATCTGAGAACCTGCCCCCAAAGTGTAGGACAACAGGAAGTGGTGAGGACTGTGTTGAGTAGCAGGCACCAGCCCCAGGTGAGAGGAGGCTGCTACACAGCTCTGGATGACTGCTGCCTCCTCAGAGAGCAAGCCCTGTTTTTAAAGAAAGGTTAGAAATCTAGATTGTTGTGAGACATTTTCTTGTTTTTAAAACAATATATAGTCCAAACAATACATCAGCCCACAGGCCATGAATGTGAAACCTCTGTTTAATGCAAACAACATGCTTTAGACATAAAAATAAAAGTACTCTTGAGATCCACATTATTTGGGGGGGGGGGGGGGGGGGGTACTGCAATCCTCAGACTTCTTTCTACTTTAGGGATGAAATGTGGTCCTCTCAAGCAAGACAGAGAATAATGGGAAAAGAAGGGTGTGGGGGAGAGAAAGGAAAGTAAAGAATCCCATTTTGACATGTTATTCCAAAGTATTTATGACCAAAAACTTGGGCTTTAGACTTGCGATTAAAAATAAGACTCTGCTACTCACAGAATGACCTTAGAAAAGTTACTAAACGCATCTAACCTTGGTTCCCTCACTTGTAAATAGAAAATAGTAACAGTGTTCACCTCACAGTGTGGCTGAGAGGAAGAGATGAATGAAGCAGTAAGGCACAGAGCTGACTGTCACAGAGAATATGCAATGAGTAGCAGCTATTGTTGTTGTTCTCATTTTGTGTGTGTCTCCAGGGGCTGGATGTACAGGTTTGCAGCTCAGCAAACTGACATGGAAATACCCATGTGGAGGGAATCAGTTTGGATTTCAGTGGAAACCGTGGAAATAAATGGGATCACCAGGGGACTAAATACACAGAAACTAAAAAAGAACCAAAAATAGAACTCTGAAGAATGCCACACTTATGAAGCAGCTAGAAGAATCTAAAAAGAAAAAGCACAAGAGTGAAAAAGACAACCAAAATAAAGTGTCCAAAAGTCTAGGAAAAATATCAGGATCTGTCAAATGCTGCAGAGAAATCAAGCTCATAAGGACTGAAAGTGGCCACTGGCCTCAGTGACGGGTCACTGGGGACTTTAGCAAGAGAGGTCTGCACAAGGTGCTGACTCCGAAATATCCAGGTCTTTGTCTAAGAACTGTTTCAAAAAGATGGAGCAGTGACTGGAAAACACACACAGAATCCCAAAAGTTCCATGAATTCTCCAACTGCTCAGTTTCAGCTCAAAATCACTTGTAAATGCGCATTTAAATGGAACCCAATGCTCCTGTGACTGCAATATCAATGAGGTGACTGTCAAGAACTCAGCCTGGTTGTTTTTAGGGAAAAAAGATAATGGTAGAATAAAAGGCGGAACTCAGTCCTTACCCATAGTGAAACTACATATTATTTTCAACATGCTTTAACCTAACTTTTTAAATATTTATATGATAATATACTTTATTTCTTTTAAATAAGACTGTGTGTGTGTGTGTGTGTGTGTGTATATGCAATGACTCAAAGTGTGTCATTTTACTGCCAGAGGGCAAAGTCAAGGTCTCCTCCAATTATCATTATTGCCTTATAGCTACCATCTCACTGGGAGGGAAGATCACAGAAGCTAAAGATATTAATGGGCTGACTCATTCACACACTTTTGAATCATGTGAGAATCTAGCACAAAATCAGTCATTCTTGTAACTGAACTGAGACTCAGATGAATTTACTCTCTCCAACAGAGTCACTGTTAGATGTCAGGCTCCCAAAATAACTCTTGAGATCCACAGTATTTGGAGGGGGGCGGGGAGGGGGGGGGGGGTACTGCAATTCTCAGACTTCTTTCTAATCTATATTTTAGAAATCACACAGCCTTTAGAAGTTTATTATGGGTACATAAGAGTGATAAGCAATTTGCTTTGCGTTCTGCTCAGTACACTAAGTATTCCAAGTTCTGAGTCACAGTCAGCTTGATCTAAGGCTATGGGGCCAGCTTTCATGCTGGGTATCCAGAAGAAATGGCCTAGCTGGTCCTAGAACATTCATTCAACAAATATTTACTGAGTCCCAGTTGGGTACCAGGCATATGCTAAGCACTGAGACATTTATGGAAGCCGGCCCAGGCTTCTGACACACCACCAACCCAACTGGTCATGCACAGGGTGAATTTATATAGGCCAACACCGTCTCCACCTTTATACAGCAAAAAGGCTTGGTAACGTTTTTATTGAAAGGCATGTCCAGGCTAAGAATCATTATGCTTTCCGTGGCTAGAACCTAATTGCATGTACATGGGGAGACACATCACATTTTCTACAGAGTATACTATACCGTCTTCGTTCTGTTTAAAAAAAAATCACACACACTAATGATGACCAGCATGAATTACACCCTTCATCTCATGCCAGTTTCTGTTGCCCATTGCACAACCTGCACTGAACTCTTTGGACCCAACTCTTTATAGTTGAGTGAGTTTCCCTGTGCCATTATTTAGTTTGACTTCTGACAAAACACTTAAGAGAGAATACTTCCTTGTTGAGCATTACCACACATCCCATGGAATTCACAGTTTGCCAAGGTGCTGTAACACACCATTAGTGAGCAGTGGCCACCAGACATGGAAACATCTTTCCTCCTTCAAGCCTTTCAGCAAAATGTTGAAAATGAAAAAACTTACACAGTGCGAGAAAGTGCTACTGGTCTAGTCCTAATGGGCCAATCCTGTGGAACAGGCCGTTGTCTAACAGATGGCAGTTGAGTGAGGCAACCTGCCATCAATGTGCATCTGTTACTAAACATTCATGCTGTTGAAAATCACTCTAATTTCTCACGGCACCATCCCCACTATAAGACTAGGACAAACAGGAGCCATAGCGATCACCTATTTACACAGAATGCAGCATTAAGATTACCATATTGGAGGCCAGGAAGGGGGCAGGGGTGACAAACTGTTGATTTTGTTCTGTTTTGGCATAATTTAAAGACATGTGCATTATTTATTTATTCATCCATTCAATAAATATTTACCAAATGCCTACCCCACGCAGGCATGGTGAAAGGCATTGGAAATGCAATGCAAACAGACTAACCTGGCCCCTGTTGTTCTCATTGGGGTTGGGATCCAGTGGAGGAAACAAATATTATTCAAATAGTCAAACAAATATGCTACCACCAACTGAGGAAGGAAACCTATCAGGTGCTAGGAGAGAGCATGTCACAACGTAAACAGTGAGGACCTTTTTCATAGGCAACCTAAGCGCTGTACAATTGAAACACAGGCCATGCTGCGGGGAGGGTGGGACGAGGCTGCCTACTGTTGTTATTAACAACTACTGTGCACTTGCATAGCACCTTTCATCTGAGAGATTCAAAGCCTGACATACACAAGAACCATTATCCCAATTTTACAGATGTGAGGAATGGGCAGCTCACAGCAGTTAAGCGTCTTGCCCAAGGTCATACTGAGTCAGTGACAGACGGTTTCAACTCATTCAAACCCCCTTTCAACCTCATTTTGCTTTGCATGTGCTTCCAATAACTTTTATACCCCAACTTAATTTTATGAAAGCATACTTGATTTCAGGCATATATTCTCAAACTTCAGGGGTCATTCTGTAACTGGACAATCAAAGGGTCTGGGCTGCCTGTCACTACTTGAGCCAATTAGGCAGAGACAGGGTTGAATCATATATGAGCGTTTATTCCAATACTGCTGGCAGTATGGGAGAGTAGCAGGTCATCCACAAAAATTTGTTCTGGTGCCCCACCATAAGACAGCTGCTTATATTGGGTAGAAGAACAAAGATTACATGGGAAATAGGCAAAAGGGTATGCCAAATGGGCAGTTCACAGGAAATGTAGGCTGGAGATTTTCAAAGGCCTGCAGGTATGCAAAGGCTGGGGTCTTCAAAGGGCTGGTGACATGCAAAAGGCTGGCAGCTCTGGTTTCGGCAACAAGATTGTTAATCTTTCATGAAAATTGGCAGCTCCCAGATGGAGAGAATGTGCCGCATTTCCAGGTGAGCTCCCCGGTCCCACGTGCAACTCCCAGCCAGGTTAGAATGTGCTTTCTTTAATCAGAACAAGACAACCATGGTTAACAGAGCATTACTAATATTTCTTACAATTATAGCTGGTCCCCAATATTCTATTTCTGCCCCTATCAATATGTTAGTTCTTAGATGAAAAGACACTTATTCTGAATTTGAAATTGCCTTTCCTGTCCACAATACCTCTGTCATTCACAGAATTACTAAATGCCTTACTTATCATCACAGAATTTCACTTAAGATTTTGCAGTGAAGAAAGTACAGCAATGGGTTGATGCTAGTGGGATTTAATGGTCTTACCAAGTACCCCATTATCCAGAAAGAGGATCTGTCAGAATGCTGTCACCTACTGAAGATTCAGTTCCTGTGCTACCTGAGCAACACCACCCCCTGAGGTTAGAGTCATGGCCCACAGGATGCTTGTAACATGTGAATAAATCATGGCATTGTTTCTCCCACAGCCAGAACACATGGGCCGAGGAGCCAGGGGACAAAGATAGAATTAGTTACACATCTCCTCCCCCTCATCACACCTAATGACCAACTTGCATTTGTCCCCATGGCTGTAACTCTAGTTCTGCTGGTTTAACAGTCTCAGCACCCAAGAAAAGAATGGTTTCACTAAGGGACTCAACAATGCCTCCACTGAGTTGAAAGCTTAAACTGCAACCTAGCGATTTTGAGCTCTTCATGACACTCAACAGACAGACAAAAAGTGAGGTTACAGAACTGGTTGGGACATGAATCTTCATTATCAAGGGTAAATAGGGTTTCTGCTACAGAGTGAGAAAAGGGAGGTGTGTGTCTGGAACCAGGAATCCTCCAGGTTTTTGCCATGTCTACTGGTAAATGATAATGGAAGTCAGAAACAACTCCACACAGACAGAATATCAAGAACATAGATACCTCAGCAATGAAAGCCCAGGTGTTACAGTCAGATAAAAACCTCCACCAGCTCAGAGTTGGCTGAGAGCAGAGAGAACATGAAATGGGTAGTAGAGAAAGGGAATTTAAAATACCAACTGAGTTCAGGACCAACAGCAAAAGTTAAGACTAAAGTATCCACTCTTATTTCTTCCTTGGTTTGGCATGTACGTCTTTATGTTTGTAACTGATTTCTCCCTTTCCCTTTCTTCTAATCCCATATAATAAAAGCCTAATATGCGAATTGTCCCCTCGTGCAGTCGTTTGACCAGGAGTTCGACCACTCACTATGATATGCGCTGACCACCAGGGGGCAGCGCACAACATGGAGGCATCGGTGACACAGTGGAGGCATCGGTGACACAGTGATGGCAGCAGGTGGCAGTGGAGGCACTGCTGGCCCCAATGGGCCCCAACAAGAGCAGGACCATGGCAGGATGGTGGAGCAGGTGACAGGGTGGCGCCAGGCCAAGGTGGGTGTGAGCAGGGGGCTGATCAGCAGTGGCAGCGACCAGCGGCGGTGGCAGCAGCAGCGGCAGCAGCAGCGAGGGAGTGGGGCCACTGCCTGGCTCCCAGGCGCTAAGGAAGCCGGGAGGGGGCCCTGTCCCAATTGATCGCCCCACAGGCAAGATGGTGGAGCAGGTGAGGGTTTGGCACCAGGCCAAGGTGGGGTGCCAGGCAGGGCTGTGGGGCTGCGAGGCTGGGGGTGCAAGCTGGGACCCAACCCCTGTAGGCCACCCCAAGAGACCCCACCCATGCACCAATTTGTGCACCAGGCCGCTAGTATTTTATAAAAAGTGAGTTGGTGGCTCATTAGTTATAGAGTGCCATTATGAAACAATAATGAAAGTCATAAGCATGGCCCCAATATTCAAGACTTGGAAACTGTAACTGATAAGATGTTGTGTTTTTCCTCCTTTTGTGGAAAGAGAGAGCATGTTTTTCACTGTTATGAGAGACAGCAACATTAGCAGGAAGCATTTTGTAGTTGTCACTGTTTGCAAATTTAAGTCTGGAAGAAGAGTGGATGCAACAGAGGTTGAGCAGCCAAGCTTGTTCATTGGTCCAGAATCTTTGGAACATCTTTCCAATGTTTAGGGAATTTCCCACCTTAGGAGTGATCCCTTACTGGGATAAGAACCAGCAATTTGTTTTCTCAGCCTCCTTTGCAGCAAGAACACAGACACGTCACCTTGGTCCTTTGCCTGTGGCCCATTGTCTGTGGGACTGCAGTATAGAAGGTGCCAGTACAGCCCCTGAGACCAGATTACCAAGGGATTTAACCATTAAGTCCCAATTCTACCTCATACTAGCTGTGTAATCTTGGACAAGTTACTTAGCCTCTCAGAAATTTGATTTTTTCATCTATAACTCTGCCCAAATCATAGGGTTGTATAAAGAATTTAGGAATTTGAAATCTAAATGCAATAGCTACTAGCCACATATGGTTATTTAAATCTAATTTAACACATTGCGCACCAGTAGTTTTATTGCTAGCTTTACCCAGTGGCCAGGTAAGTTTCTATTGAATGAGTACAAAAAACATCTTACAAAGTATCATACTTTAAAAAGATATTAACTTGTAAGAACATGTAATAAAAAACTTCAAAATGCAATGGGTATTTAATTTTAAGACGTGCCTTTAACATTTATGTAAAACACTGTGTAATATGAAAACACGAGAATGCTCGTGATCCGCCCACAATCTGTTAAAATGAAATAAAATTAATAATTTCATGCCTCAGTCACACTGCCACATTTCAAGTGCTCACATGCCACCTGCACCCAGTGGCTACCTTTTTACAATGCAGACAGAGAACACTGCCTTTACTGTAGAAAGTGCTACAGGAAAGTACTGACTCACAGAACACTTCCTGGCACCCAGTAAGCACTCAGATGGTAAATGCTGCTATAATTAGTAGTAGTGGTGTTTTCATTATCATTATCCTATCTAATAATAGACAAACATGGTAATTGACCATACCTTCGCTACACCTCCCATTGGCTAATCAGTGTGATATGCAAATTAACAGCCAATAAAGATGGCGGCTAATTTGCATACTGCAGGCAGGGTGGACAGTGCGATCCGCCCGCCCCACGACCAGCCGCCGCCTGCCCCGCCGCCCGCTGGGCCTGCAGTCCGTGTGCGCGGCCCGGCGGCCGGCGGGGCGGGGTGCAGCGGATCGAGTTCCGCCTGCCCCGCGCCCCGCCGCGCTGCCTGCGGGGCCGATAGAGATCCGCCCGCCCCGTCCCACCGCCCGCCGGGCCTGCTGTGCGGTAGGCAGCAGGGCGGGGCGGCGCAGCAGAGGGCCTGCCATCTGTGACCCAGCGCGGGATCCGGTCCTGCCATCTGCCACCCAGGGAGCCGGCCTAAGCCAGCAGGTGGTTATCTCCCGAGGGGTCCCAACCCCCTCATACCCCTACCCCCCGCCCCTGCCAGTGCACAAATTTTTGTGCACCGGGCCTCTAGTTTACACTATAGCCGTAGAAATCATTTATCTTATACCTAGAAGTTTGTACCTTTGACAGCCTTTACCCAATTTTCCACATCTCTCACCTCTGGCAACCACATTATCATCATCATTATTATAATAGCAAGTTTAAGATACAGCAGAATTTTAAAATCGGGTAGAGGAGACAGATAAGTAAGAAGCCATTAAATGGAGTCCTATAAGGACTGGCAGCAGTATCAATAGCAACAGCTGCTCTCAATGTACAGTTTAGTTTACTAGTATTATGGGCAAGCTATCGAGCTAAGCACTTCACATGGATTATTTAATTTAATCTTCCCCAAACAAACAACCTAGGAAGTAAGAACCAACACATCCTTACACTACAGGTTAGGAAATCAAGGCTCAGAAGTGGTTTAACTGCAAGTAGTCAGAAGTCTCATCAGTGCTGGAGCTGGAACTTGCATTGGTAGGTCTATTAAACTAGTAAGTCCATGTCTTAACAACTACTTAGAAGTCACAAGTATTTCCTGAGTGCCCACTAGAAGCCATGCACCGCTCTAGCTGCCGGGAATACAGGAGTACACAAAAGAGAGCAAGTCCCGGCCCTCATGGAGCTTACACTGTAGTTGGGAAGAACAATAAGAAAATACGTAATTAGCCGGATGGTAGTAAGTGCTGTGAACAATAAAACAGGGCGGGGATAGGTGAGCTCTTCTATGATGGACGGCCAGGGAAGGCTTCAATGAACAGATGTCATTTGAACAAAGACTTGAAGAAAATTAAAAAGGGCAGGAGAGTGAAAGGAGATGAGGTCAGAAGTAAAGATGGAGGGAGGGTGGGGCAGACCAGGGAGGCCATGTGTGGCCTTTAGCCTCTACTCTAGGAGAGATAGGAAGGAGTGAGAAGATCTGGTTTTCTTTTTTAAAGGATAACTGGCTGTTATGATAAGAATAGATTTAGGGGGGAAAGGACAAAAGCAAGAAACCAGTGAGAAGCAGGAAACCAGGTAATAGGCTACTGCAATCATCCAGGCAAAAGGCGATGATGGTATGAATTAAGGTAATAGCTAAAGTAGCAGAGGTGGTCATGTTTTTGTTTTGTTTTTTGAAAAATATTTTCATTGATTTTTAGATAGAGAGGAAGGGAGAGGGATAGAAAGAGACAGAAACACTAATGAGAGAGGAATTCATTGATTGGCTGCCTCCTGCACGGCTCCCACTGGGGATCGAGCCTGCAACACAAGCCCACAACTTGGGCATGTGCCCTGTCCGGGAATGGAACCAGTGACCTCTTGGTTCTTGAGTCGAAGCTCAACCACTGAGCCACACCAGCTGGGTGAGGTGACACTGTAAAGATGGAACAATAGGGCCTACTGATGGGCTGGATAAGAGCTCAGGACAACTGGCTTTGGCCTGACTAAAGAAATAGTACCGTTGCCATCCTCTAAGGTGGGCAAGTCTGGAGGAATGGCTGGTTTGGGAGAAAAAAGAAATCCAGACTTGAATTTGGGCAGGTTAAATGTGAAAGGCCTATGGGGATGAAATGAATGCAAATGAAAAGAAGACAGTTGTATATCTGAGACTTGGAGAGAAGATAAGGTTATAGCTACAAATGCTATGAAAAATGATGAAGGGCATGGTATTATAAGAGCACAAGGAGTGATACATTTGGCAGACAGACTTGGTGATGGCAGGGAGGGCTAATAAAAAAGCAGCTAGTCTAAGTTTGCAAAGGGTGAGAAAGAGTTAGCTATCTGAAAGTGAAAGAAGGGCACCACCAGTGTGCTAAGGCAAGAGAACATTCCAAGAATGAGCATAAGAGTGGTAAAAATCAGACTGCAGAGCTAAGCAGGGGAAGCTTGAAACTACTTATTCCTGAGAGCAGGGATTGCTTACCAGAGGGAAAAGTTGTGAAAAAGGAGGGAAAAATAATCAAATTTTCTATTTAAAAAGACCTCTTGAGCTACTACTAGAGAGAAAACAAACATATCAGAAGAGAACAACACTTCATGCAGCAAACTTGCCATAGGAGACCTGAGACTGTGAAATGGGGGTGAAGGAGGCGAACTGATTGGGGGTGAAGAAGGTGAACTGATCTGAAAAGCAATAAAATCTGGCGATGGAATGAGAGACGTGAGGAGCTAGGAGGAGCAAGGACACTAACCATGTTTCTGATGTGGGAAACTGGGTGGATAGTATTGCCACTTGCAAAGTAATAGGAGCCCAGAGAAAACCAGAGGAGAAACTTCTCTCGGGGACCTCTGAATTAAGTCAAATTGTAAGCATATTTGTCACCTCTCAGGAAGAGAAGGCAATGTGAGAAAAGAATCAAGGAGCAGGTAGGCATACCCAGATTTAATGGATGGCAAATGGATGAAGTGGGGTCCACCAAGGAGGCTATGGAGAGTGGAAGCCAGGAGAAAAAACAGGTGTGTGATCATGGACGTCAAGGGAACTTGATTCAGAAAGAAGGGAGTTATTAGCAGCGGTGAAGTCGAAGAAGAGAACGAGTGAAGGTTTTCACTAGGTGTGCAACTGCGGGCAGGCAGCCTCTGCTTCCTCTCCTACACAAGAGCGTTCTGTGATCTGCACCCTGGTGATGCGTATAAAGTACCTAGCACGTGTTAGACCCACAGGGCACAGAAATAACGCTCTATTTTTATTACCACATATCTTATGCATGCTAGACAGGCAGGTCCAGGGAACAAGGAGAACGGGGGTTGACAGCATGAACCACATGGGGCCAGGAAGGGAAACTGCAGCTTGAAAAGGGCAACTGGGAGGCAAGACCTAGAATCTTTTGCCTTTTCCCCCACCTCTCTCCCGGTGCTCCCCTCCTCCCTCCTAAATGCAGTTTCTAATGCACAAGCTCCCCGGCCCTGTCAAAGGGGCCTTTTAAGCATACCTTCATGTTTACACCAAGCACTCTGCTTGGCCATTTACCACAATCCTCAGAGTTTGTGACAGAGATGCCAGACTCTTAAAAGGGCAGTTCACAAATAAATGAGTAAGTGTCTGTGGATATGAATCTATCGTTTAGTGATTTCAGAAGTTCTTCCAACAGTTTTTGAAATGATAGGCTAAGTAATGTTTATCAAATGAAATATTCTAACTACCTGATTAAGGAGACCATTGGACAACCAAATTGACTCTTGGGTTAGTTTCGACACTGGCAAAATGACAGTCACATGGAAGTTTCCCAGGTGGCATATACTTTCCTATCGAGAATTAAGGTTTCACCCTTTCTTGCTCTCACCTCCTCAAAGACATGGGGTCAGGTGGACCTGGGAAAAATGTCTCCAATGCTTGCTTTGTTAATGTAAGAAACACGTGGTTTAGAAGAATTCCACCGATTTAACCTAAACTATCCCCGTCCTAACATAATTTCTTTCCTACTCTCTTTTCTGTAGGATCAGCCTTGCAATTCTTTCAATACACAAAGTCTATATTATAATCCCTTCCCTACCTGTTGATTCTGTGTTACATCCATCAAAGTCAAGTTTCCTAGAAAAGTCCTCATTTATGAGGATCTCAACCTTCTTATACTCCTTCCGATAAACTTCTCTTTTCCATACGGTTCAGCAGTGGCAGGAGATACTGAAGCTTGTCTGGCGGTAAAGAGACATCATGCTTCAGGATCTGAACAATGAAAGAAGTAGTCCTTGCCCCAGTCCTTGTGTGAGTGTGTGTGGAAGAGGAGGGATATACACACCTGCTACTATCTAGCCCAGTGGTTCCCAACGTGGGGCACACACCCCACAGTGGGGCGATTTATTTTTAAGGGGAGCAATTTGAGAATGAGTTATTAACAGTGAATTTTCTGCATTTCTTTTGGTTCTAAGGGGCCTCATGTACAGTATATAAATATGTATTGTGACATACTTATGCATTTCAGTTCTCTATTATATGTTTTGAAACTTTATTTCTATTTTTTCATACCACTTCATATTATTTTTTAAACAATTTCTTAGTGATTTCTTCCTCAGTACTTCAACTGTCCTTTCATTCTTTTATTTTTCTCTTTCATGAATGCCATGTTCTTTGGAAGCTTGTTTAGACCAAGTTAATGTCCTTTTAGGCTTCCTCCATATGAATAGGAGTTCACTTTTTGAATAAGAACTATATGTCACAGGGGAGGCATCAGCATTTTAGAGATGCTTAGGTGGGGCATGGCCAAAGAAAGCTTGGGAACCACTGATCAAGCCTAAAAATAAGCCGGGGTGGGGTGGGGGTGGGAGGAGGTTTGGGCTGTGTTAATTTCATGGAAGCCCCTCCTTTCCGAGCATTCTGGTCCAGGAAGCCGAGACTGCTGCTCCTGGGCCACGGGGCGGCACCCCGCCACTACCAGGCAGCTGGGAGGAGGCTGTGAGAGCTTCCCCCAGGCTCCATGTCTGCCCTGGGTCCTCCGGTCACACCCTCCATGAACCCGAGGATCCTATAACCAATACAACACATTCACCATTTCTGTTGTAACCAAACAGAAAATTGATGTCCTATGACTATAGAAACAGGAAAAACAGAAGCAAAATATCTACTCTAGGGCTACTACATTTTTCTCTAAATCCGTAAGTTAACTTCTAACTCTCACAGGTGCCCTGAGGGTTTGGGTAAATAACAAGTCAAATCCCTTATGCTGATACCATGCCACACATACCACCACAGAATGAGGGCAATCCCAGGAGCGAGGCCCCGTCCTTCCCTCAGTTATCACATCTCACCCAACACAATAAAGAAGATGGGATTACTAACCCCGGCAACTGATTAATGCTCCTTATCCCTTACCTGCTCCATTTACTCTTGCCTATCAAATTCTCTGATGTTGCCTTCTCTATAATTAATATGGCTTCCTCATATTTGAAATTACTTCCCACGACTAAAGCTATCAAATTGCCTCTCGCCTTCCAATCCCTTCCCTCTGAGAAAGAGTTCCTGACTAAATGAGAATGAATGCTATCCACTGCTAACCTAATCAAAATCCCAATGCACCACAGGAAAATTAAAATAATAAACAAAAACTGGTTTGGTGCTTCATAGTTTATAGAGCACTTTTCAGAATAATTTATATAATTTGATTCTTGCTGCCCAGAGAGATTAATTAACTTCCTTGAACCAAACACCAAATAGGTGAGAACCCCGAGGTGGCCACCGAGTCTGGAAGCGCAGGTAATACCATTTCATAAGGCACTGTAATATTATACCACTAAGCCAGCTATTGTGCATTCCCTGACATTTCCACACTTGGTGGCCACCCTGTACACTCCGACCTTCTAGCATAACTCATTTCCCTCAACTCCCTCATACTTTTACTCGGAAGTGCTAAAGAAGGCAACAATGGAAAATAACTTGGGATGATACTTTAAAAATTTTATAAACCAGCTTTCACATTCTGTTCTCCAATTTAACTTCAAAACCACCTGGTGCATGGAGACCAAAAGAGGCAATTCATGCCAGCTCCGGTTTGGCTCAGTGGATAGAGCGTCGGCCTGCGAACTGAAGGGTCCCGGGTTTGATTCTGGTCAAGGGCATGTACCTTGGTTGCGGGCACATCCCCAGTGGGGGGTGTGCAGGAGGCAGCTGATCGATGTTTCTCTCTCATCGATGTTTCTAACTCTCTATTCCTCTCCCTTCCTCTCTGTAAAAAATCAATAAAATATATATATTTTTTTAAAATGCCACATACTGGCCGTATCACTCCCTTCTTCACGCAGACTTCTCCCTCATTGCTCGGAAAACTGGTCATGAATATATCTGATGGCTCACCTGGCAGGATGACAAAAGTGCCTCAACTGAGAATCCTGCCTGGCACAGAGCAAGCCCAGAGAAATGTTAGTTAGCTGGGCTTACTATTATGATGGAAAGGGCTAATTATTTTAACAAACATAAACACAAAGCATCGCATTAAAACTAGAAAGAAAAAAAAACACACCTCCTTCATATTCACCCCACTGCTACTTTAAAAATATACCACCAACAAAAAGTTCTTGAAGGGTCAATGATACTGGCCCCTCTAAAGTTTTCCCTCTTTCTAATATAACAGTTCCACTTAACAATATTCACCTTCTCAAGTAGTTCTGTAATACTAACAGATTCCCTCCTTCTTATGTGTCACATCAGTGTGCGGAGTCCCTTAGGCTAAATGTCCCAAACCTTCATCTTTGGGAAAATTACAGTAAGCTATGTAGAACATCAAAAGCACACTTTATAACTGAAACTAGATAAAAGTATTCTTACTCCCAACAGAAATCCAAAGAAGTCAGTCTGCCCTGAGGCACTGAGTGTCATGAAAAGAGCCTCAAATTACATGTCAAAAGCCTCCTGAGACTAAGCATGTCCCTGACCCCTCCCAAGGCTCAGAGTCCACCAATCTACTTACCTACCTCAGAAGGTTACTGTGGTCTTTAAAGAGGTTGGGGATCCAAGCGGGCTCCCCGCTCCCTTACCTGGCACAAAGGAAGTTGGTTCCAGACTCTTACTTAAAGGGCCTGGGGGCTGGAGTAGAAACTGCCTACATTTCCAAGTCTGGCTTAACACACAAATCAATGACCCCAGGCAAATATCAGGCACTGGGACAGCCAGTAGACGTGAATTCACTATTTCCCAGTTTGGGGCTAAGTCCGCTAGAACATTCTAAACACCAAACCGATACCTATACTACACATGGCCTTTGTCCCAGTTTTATAGAAACTGGATTACAATGAACTACTTATGATTAAATCATTTTTAAAATTTATTTTTAATTTAACCTGGAAACCTAGCCACTGAGCGTTATTTCTATGGGAGTCTATATTCCAGAATTCCATTCAGAAATCCGGATGCTGGGAGCCTATCTTTTGTTTTTCCAGGTCCACGAGCTCAGAGACTCCCTCTGGCAGATTCTGGAAGTCGCTTTCACTCTTTGGTCCTGTGGCCTTTCAGATAAAAGATGTCAGCTGCAGACTGTCAGGATATAATAACTATAGGACCATCTTTCACCTTTTTTTTTTTGGCCACATTCCTATTTATAATCTCATTTTATCTATAATTGCCCAGTGAAGTATGTAGAACAAATACTATTATTACTCATTTCAGAAATGAGGAAGCTGAAGTACAAAAGTTAAGTGACTTGTCAAGGTCAAAGCCTGGCAGGATGAGGATCAGAAGTCAGATCTTTATTTGCCAGCCCAACACTCTTATCAATTAAACAGCAAAGGCTTCGAAAAGGGGGAGAAGGAAGTAAATGTGATTTAAAATTATTTTTAAACAATTTTGTCTGGCTTGGTGAATTTTCATTAATTTCCTCTTGTCGGCTGATGAGTTAGTCACTAAAACCTTCAGCTCAGAAGTAGAAATTGTTTTAAATTATTTCCTCATTGTTATATGTAGATGTTCAACTTTTAAGTGTTTCATAATAAAGTGACTCAGGGACGAAGCAAGCCCAATCTATATTAGTCATTTGTTGAACGGTTACAGGAGATTCATGCAAAACTATGGGGAAGACAGAAATAAACATTTACCCAAAAGATGACTAAATTAAAGACAAAAAGTGCATGTAAAATGTAGACATTTTTCCTGCTAGTTTAAGCTGTGGGATGGGAGAACAAATGTGAGGAAACAAGACACAAGTCACCTATTTTCATTTTTTTCTGAGTTTAGGTGGTGCCCAAGAGTTTTTTGTGGTAAGGGAAAGAAGTTAAAAGTTAACAGGACAGAACACCCAGACCTTGCCTTTATATAGCACTTTTACCTCTCAAGTGCTTTCACATACGTTATCTCATTTTTTTAATCAAGAAATCACTCTGAGAGAGATAGGGGCAGATATAACTAAGTTCATTTTGCAAAGTTGCTTAAGGCCACACAGCCATTCAGGAGGCAGGTGTAGAAAAAACTCAGTAATTAAATTGGACGTTGACACCAATTTACCACTGTAAAGGGATCATACACGTTCCATGTTACAAAGGCAAAGCACTTTAATCCCATAATCTAGAGCACCAATTCAATTACTATTATAGAAAAGGTGGTAGGACATATTCTAATTGCATCTATATTACTTATAGGTGCTTTAAGTCATGTCTTAAGAATTTCTTCTAAAAAAAATGAAGCACACAATGTTTGTATTGAGACTTTTAAAAACACAGAGTAGCCTAATGCATCAAATTTAATGTCTGATTTCAGTAAGAGGAATGTTCTGAACACACCCAGGACTTAGTCCATTTAGAGTTCCTATTTAGTATTTCATGTGGCATTTTTGGCTTCTGTTTCATGTTGGGGGCAGAAATAAACCTCAGGGTGACAGAGAGTAACCTAATGGGTAGAGAGGGCTTTCTTGGTACCAGTAACATTCCAGGAATCACAAATAGCTGAGGCCACGGGAAGGCAGATGATGAAGTATATGAGACCTCGGGAAGGTAAAAGGCAAGCGAGTCAGAATGTCTGGAAACCAATCATGCGATGTAATCATCTTAAACTATTTCTGGTTATTGGTCCCATTTTTAAGAAACACTGATTTGGTCTTTCGAAATACCACTATTGGAAGATAATAAAACGATTAGTTGAAGATGAAATAAAGGACAGAAGACATAATCAAATTAAAATCTGTTCACAGTAGCAGATTGTATTACTCCAGCCCATGAAAAATGGATATAGGGATTTCCACTATTTTAAAGAATGCTGTGTTATGTGACATACATTTTCCTTGGGGGTGGGTAGGGAAATGAAATTTTTAAAACTCCAATGGTTAGAATATCATGTTGGCCGTGACACAGAACAAGGAGAGATGAGTGTCACTATTCCCTGAAGCTCGATGCTTTGAGAGAAGCAGAGGAGAAAGAAATGGCTCCGTTCTCCCAATGGCAGCTCCCCGGGCCCGGCTCCACTTCTGAATGAAAGAGCATGTGCTGCCAGCACAACTGCACTCACATAGGGACTGAAAAATAATGCCCACTGATAGTCTCCCCTTTATACTCTTTCCATTCTGTCACTTGTCAGCAAGAGGGAGACTACACATTTCAAATACAGCTGACAACTCGCATATGATACATCAGAGGAACCAGTCCAGCACATTTTTCTCTCCCAGTATTGTTCAAATGTGTGCTGCTAAGAATGTAAACAAAAATTACTTAAAGATGGAAATGTCTCAAGAAATATTTCTGTCAGGCACCTGAGTGTCTAATTATGCTATTTATTGAACTATTCTGCTCACATCTTTTAAGTAATTTTTATTTATTTTATCTAAGAAAGCATCAAAAGTTATTTCTGAATTACCAAAGTTTTTATTTAGTTGTCTGATCCTTTTCTCTAGAATGACCCCTCCCGCCCCCCTTATCACCTTTAACTAGGGTATGCCCCGGAATCTCTTTCTCAATGCTACAGACTTAAGTAGACTTAACTGATCCGGTCGACCAAATGCCACGCTGCTCAGTGGCCTCTGCACTGGCCTGGTCCCCAGGATTTGCCCGTAAGTTAGTACTAAGTTCCCACCAACACCCCCTGCCCTCATTACGAACACCCCCTGCCCCCATTTCCAACACCCCCTGCCCCCATTACCAACACCCCCTGCCCCCATTACCAACACCCCCTCCCCCCATTTCCAACACCCCCTGCCCCCATTTCCAACACCCCCTGCCCCCATTACCAACACTCCCTGCCCCCATTACGAATACCCCTTCTAAGGAAAGAGGCCCTTCCTTCAACAAACAGTCTCTGGCCTTTCCCAATTATTTCCGGCTGCCTACTCTACTCCCCAAATTTTAACTCAAAATTCCCTTTCAGATACTATTTAAATTTGATCATAGGAAATGGCTTCTTTACAGAATTCTCTGGCAACTTTACAAATCAGTATGACATAAGTTATGGGCTTTCACGCTATCACTTTTCATTGTTACCAGAATACTATGACTTTTACTATGATCCCCACTTGAAGAAGAAACTGAGGCTCAGAGTTACCGTGTAGAAAAGCCAGAATTTAAACAAAGTCTCCTTTTCCTTATTCTGAGTTTCTTCAGCACCTTTTCACTCTCTCTCTCAATCTATTTCAGTGTTACTGGTAATATTATTTTGTGGCTAGTTTGTGTACACATGCCAAGAGGCTTTTGTATCTTTATTAGACTAAGCATACTATTGGCAATAATTGAACAACTTAATCATGAGGTTAATAAACCAGCAATGCTTTCACCTCCACACTTTGAAAATGCATCCATTTTACAGTGAACCTTACTATTTAGTGACCCCTTTCCCCATGTAATCTATTTTCTCATCTCCCTTCTACTGCTAGAGGTGGGGGAAAGCCTAAATCTCAATTATGGTGAAAAGTGTGATATGCAAGGAGACGAAAGTAACTGCCCAAAATAAGGGTTCGATGCTATACATGGACTACGCTCAATGTCAGAAAAAAGCAGGAGTTTGCTGTATTAAAGAGCACTCGAGTCACCTAAATAATCTGGGTAACTGGCTGCCAGACTGCCTGGTGCCACAGAGGCCACGGCGCTCAGTAACACTGGCACCCAGTGTGCACCTGGAGTGGTCTGTACACTTTTCCTGCCCACATTGCTGCTGTGTCCCCCGCTGCCTCTTCTGTAAGCCCCTCTCTTTCTTTCCTCAAAACTGTCTCCTCCTCTCCGCATTCCTGATGAGCACTCCACACACAGGTCCTGTTCGCTTCAAATGGAGACTCTGATAGGCAAGTGACGACTGCATGTTTTGGGTTTGTTTTTGTGGTTTTCTTTATTGGGGGGGGGGGGGGGTTGTTTGTTTGAAAATATATCTTTCTTGATTTCAGAGAGGAAGGGGAGAGATAGAAACATCAATGATGAGAGAGAATCATTGACCGGCTGCCTCCTGCACACCCAACACTGGGGATCAAGCCTGAAACCTGGGCAGGTGCCCTGCCCCGGAATCGAACTGTGACCTCCTGGTTCATAGGTCGACACTCAACCACTGAGCCACACTGGCTGGGCATCACTGCATGTCTCCAGAGGCCTGGTTCTCTCCAGAGCTTCTACGCAGCGGTTCTCAACCTATGGGTCGCGCCCCCTTTGGGGGTCGAATGACCCTTTTCACAGGGGTTGCCTAAATACATCCTGCATATCAGATATTTACATTACGATTCATAACAGCAGCAAAATTACAGTTATGAAGTAGCAACGAAAATAATTTTATGGTTGGGGTCACCACAACATGAGGAACTGTGTTAAAGGGTCGCAGCATTAGGAAGGTTGAGAACCGCTGTACAGAAATGCCTCCGAGGACATTTCAGATAGGGGGCTTGATGCACTCCCCACTTCCCTGGGGCCACGAAAACACCAGCCAACCTGCTGGGCTCATCCCCTAGCCTCCTGTCAGACAGGACAAACCCCGAAGTGGGTTCTGTAGAGTGTCAGTCCTTCCCCCAAAGAGAGTGGTTTTCTAGTTGAACAAAATCAGGAGATTACTAAAGCGCCTTCTTTCCTTTGGAGAATCACAAGGCATAAACTTGTATAGGAACCTGTATGAATTCCTGCTTAACTTCTGCTCTGTGCAGACTTTGCAGTGGTTCTCAACCTTCCTAATGCTGCGACCCTTTAATACAGTTCCTCATGTTGTGGTGACCCCCAACCATAAAATTATTTTCGTTTTTACTTCATAACTGTAATGTTGCTACTGTTATGCATCGTAATCTAAATATCTGATATGCAGGATGTATTTAGGTGACCCCTGTGAAAGGGTCGTGACCCACAGGTTGAGAACCCCGGCTTTAGAGTCTTTAAGGATATTCTTCAATCAAGCATTCCCCAAACTTATTTGACCACAAAACCCTTTTTTCCTCACATGCTTATGCACGGCCTAATAAATTAGTATTTGGAGCCAAGTTTTGAAAATGCTCACTAGAGGCACATTAAGGCCCGGCAGAGTGTAAAGGTTTTATAATTCTGAATAATCCAACACTTACTACCTACAAAACACGAAGATGGATTTCTATAAACTACCCATGAACATCAGCCTCAATGTAGCACAGACCAGAACGTTCGCTATTAGCAGCTACATTGCTTGGTGACCTGAGAGATGTCTATCTAGATTCTTTCCTATAGAGGCAACTCAATTAGTGACATACTATATCCAAACCTAGCTCTCTCTGCATATTGGACAAAATGCTACCAAACACAACCTTAAATTTGGAAGTAGTTACAGAGGGAGTTCTAAAGCACTGGCATAAAAATTAATTTCCAGTAATCACCAAAGCAGACACATCCTGGGGCCAAGTGGTTGAAGAGTGAATACCTACAGTCACCTTTTTCTTTCCTGGTTAATTCCCACTAGTGGGCAATATTCCTATAGATGAAAAGGCTCAGATATAAATCACTTGGAAATTTTTGACAAGAAAGGTGTTAAGAGTCAAGTGTGTGTGACAGGGAGTGGAGAAGAGGGTATTCTCCAGGAGCTTCCAATCTGGCTCCAAGAGGTTTTCCTAATACCACTGTCATCTCTCACCTTCTTGCTATTCCATGACCACAGTAATTTCTGATGCTCGGGAATCTCCTGTCCCCAAATTTTATAATCCCCTTCCTCTCCTTTCTCCTTTGTCAATGATTCACAATGTGGGTGCACCTCACAGTCAGTCAGTAGACAATCATATCCAGTAAACTACACCATCTGGCCTGGAACATCCTTCAGATACTATAAATTATTAGCTTTCTAAGTGAAAAAATACTTCCCAAATCTGGTTTAACTAAAATGGTAACTTCCAACTTGCAAGATACTCCTTGAGAGTTGATGTTGAAGTAGTGAATGATAAGGTAACTCTAGAGTAAGATTTACAAAAGGCAAAGCTTACCAGTTGATGGAGGTAGAAGGGTGAGCAGGCACAGGGAAGTGACATGTCAAAAACATTCTAAACGAGTTGCATAAGGCTGAGGTAAGCTATACCTTTGACCCACCTCATTCTTTTATTATATCTAAGATTGTGCTGGTTTCAACAGCTTACACGAGGTATATTTCCACTCTTCTCTCAATCAGATTAAATGTTCGAATTGGTTTATCAAATAAAAACCACAGCACACAGGGCACATCCATGAACAGAGTTCTAAGAAACAACACAAGTAGACCAATTTAGCCCTTAATTGCTCCTATTAGTTAAGAAGAAAAATACTCTCCCTCCTCAGGCTTTTGGTGGGAATTGTTATAAAACATTAATTAAAAAAAAAAAAAGTGCCACAACAACCTAATTTCAATGTTTTCAAATTTTACATAATCTATAAGATACACATAGCACCAAAGAGAGTAGGAGAGGAAAGTGAAGAAAATACAAATGCTCTGGATTTTCCAATACATAAACATGCGGAAACAGCATATACTAAGAGAATTATATATAAGAGAATTAGGTAAAACCTGACCACTCTTTTGAGGTTTACAGTTTATTAAAGTAACATTACACAATTAAGTATCATGATAAAAAAATAAACGCCAAAGTATAATGTGAATCACTAGCTTTAGTTACTTTGCTAAATTCTAGGACTAGACCACTCATCAGAAAGCAAAGAGGATGTGTATTTTATCGCTGACTGCTAATGATACATGAAAACAATCTGAACCTGTGAGGACATTCATCATTTAGCTTCATGGCACTCATCCTTTTTTTTTTTTTAATCCTCACCTGAGGATATGTTTTTCTTCTTCTTTTTTTCCTTTTCTTTTTTTTTTTTTTTTTTAGAGTGAGAGGGAAGAGGGAAGAGAGAAAGAGAGAGAGAGAGAGAGAGAGAGAGAGAAACATCGATCAGTTGCCTCCCATATGTGCCCCAATCAGGGATGGAAACTGCAATCAAGGTTATGTGCCCTGACGGAGAATCAAGCTGGCAACCTTTCGGTGCACAGGACAACACAACTGAACCACTCTGGCCACGTCCTCCTGAGTTATTAATTTTCCTTGAACACCGTGTTTTCCCTTTGTAGCACATGCCACAACAGTCATTAATAATGTCTGTACTGCTCTGTATCCCTATCTACACTTCTGACATCATGGAGGTTGTGTGGGCTTTGCTGAGTGACCTCCTGCGTCTTGGACCTAGAATGACCTGGCACACAGAGGTGTTAAGTAAACATTTATTCAGTGAATGTTTGAGAACAAAACGCCAACCAATGGTGCCCATTCCATACACCCAGATAATAAAAGCTTAGAAATGAAGTAAAGGAACATCAGGTCATCAAGACTGGTGTTCAGCACATCACTGTTCTCAACATGAAGCTGAGAAAAGCTTTTCCCTGGCAAGTGACAGTGCGAAAGGCAGTAACTGCTCCACAGTTTTCTGTGAGTCATTTTACAGCTTTCAAAACCTTTCCATCATCTGGTGGTCTCATGATGAACGTGGCCAAAGAAGTCATACAGCACTCTGTGGTTCGAAATGAATGCTTTAAAGAATTGTGACAGGTATGTAACCCATTTATTCTGAGTTTTTAGAAATGACACAGACTATCTGGAACTTTCTTTAGTGCTCACTGCATAATATTCCCTCTGCAAACTATCTGGGACAAAGTCCTATTTTTTTATTTTATTTTTTTATTTTCAGAGCTCTGAAATGAACACTGACTCCAAATAAAACCTTCAGGCATTGGAGAATATACAGCAGCTCTATTTTCTCAAAGGAAAAAGAGAGGCAATCCGAGAGCTTCTGTTGAAAGGGGGTCCCCAGGGGTTGTGGGTAAACTGACCTACACCTCTAAGGTTCCAAAGTAAACTTCTAAAACCTCTTCAGAGGTAGATAGCCTCCAGAATTCTGTGAAGGTGAGAGTGGGAGGAAGACGTTAGTTTAAATAATAAGCTCTAAAGCTCTTTGATGGTTACATTTTTTTTTTTAATGTACCATGACTATATGAACATTCATACATAGAAAGACCACAGGATGGATTAGAATCTGGGCAAATGACATAATAAAGCTCTTCAAAGTCTGCACAGAGCAGAAGTTAAGCAGGGACTCATACAGGTTCCTATTATCTGTATTCTTTCTGAGTAATCTGACTTAAAACAGTTTCTGTTTTAGGGATCATGAACACCTCATACTGTAACTTAACAAGCTTATATCTAATCCTATGATTACTGAATTCTAGACTAGGACAGGTCAAAGCCAATGTAAGTTTTATTTCAAAGCCTTGAAATGAAGTGAGCAAAGTACTTGTTTTGAAGAAAGACTCTGTTCCATCTTTCTAAGTAATACATTTGGAAATCTGGATTTGCAGCAGTAACATATCTTCATCCAATTTTATGAAAGTCAAAGGGTCTGATACACACACAGTACTCTAATCTGAGTCACATAATAATGTTGTGAAATAGGCAACCCAAGGAGTTTACAGATGAAGAACATAAAGTTCCAAAAGGTTTCGTTTGTTGACCCAGGGTCATAACTTAGAAAATGGAAGAAGTAATTAGGGTTGGAAGGGTTTCTGATCCTGAGATCATTGCTATTTCTAAAGAGCTATACCATTCTGGCCCCTCCCAAGCTAGTGTTCATTTTTTATCCCTCACCAAAACAAGCAACAAGATAGCATGTCCATAGCTTCAAGTATATAAAGAACATAGTATATTAAAAGGGATAAAACATTTCCCTCAAAATACAAGTCATGTCCCCATGTGGTTTCAGGTCTCGAAACCTTCCAAAATTATGGTCTACTATTCTTGGTCTTGTGTCAAGCTTACATAGAGAGCATAACTTTGCATCAGAAAATAACAAAAATATGTTTCCTTTTCTTATGAAAGACCAGGGACCTTCCTAACAGCACAAGAATCACTAAATCCAGTTGCTCCATATTCTGAAGTTAGCACCAAAAAGTGGGATAAAACTCAAAGCATAATCTTTTCTGTTTAGTAGGGTGGGGGCAATGGGATGAAAGAAATTCTGTTAACTACTGAATGAGTGAGGGCAAGGTGAGGGTGAGGGCTTCTTTGTCTTTAACTTTTGTTTTTTATGAGTGGCTCAGTTTTCTGAAGGGGCAAGAGTTCAATTCTTTATGTAAAAATACCTTAAGTATCTGTGAATCCTCCAGTTCAATAGGAATAAAAAAATCTACGTTAAATTCTTTAACTTCCCAACTCTGTTTTTTTTTATCTCTAATGTACACTGTGCTGTTACATTTGCACAACTTCCAAGTGAAAGACAGAAAAGCCTATCAAATAACTTCCACAGAACATAAGGGTCGAAGCAGGATTAACCTATACAATACGTTAACTCTGATGTCTGGTAGCAAACACACTTTATTCTAGAAAGTCAGCCTTGTTCTTTGAGGTCAGTAGTTTTCAACCCTGGAGACATATATTAAAATGAGCTTTTACAAATACTGTCCCCCAATCCTGCTCCAAACCAATGAAATCAAAATCGCTTTAGAGTAGAGATGGGCTAGTCCTAGGGGTGGGCTAGAATCAAAAGCCTTTGGTCTGAGTGCTTCGCCCCCAGTTTCAAATGCCCCAACAGGAGGTCATTTTCATATTTTCCTGTGCAAGAAATAGTCACAATACCAGGACTAACAGTGCCCATGCTTAGAAACATCAGAATTTCATCAGCTGAAGGAGTTTATTACTTAGATATAAGCAGATACTCTTAAGTTAATCACAAATAATACACTTAATAAATACTAGTCAAATACCAACATCCAGAAAAGGGGAAAAAATTTAAACCAGAAAATTATTTCTTTTAATTTTTTATAACTTCATATAACTATGTAATGCTCATTTACGCATGGTTTAGGTATTAAACCATATTTAAAATGTTATCTTCCCCTGACTAGTAGCCAATCTTGTAAAATATTTGATTTTTGGAATTTTCCCATAGATATAAGTTAGTAAAGGCAAATAAAGAAACCAGAAGTACAAGACATCCTATTACACAGGTATATGAAATAAGTTCAAAGGGGAGTTTCCACTGCTCAGAAGACAAAAGACTTCTCAGAAACATTAGTGCAATCGGATTGCTCACTTCTTACTCAACCCGGTACTGCTGAAAAGGAGGTTGCTATGTTCCCACCTTAACTGCCTATCTGTTGTTCCTGTGACAGCTGGAGTCAACAAAGATAAGTTTGGCTTCTGGAAAAACCAAAATGCCAAGCTTCTTTATTTTAAAACCTGTTCTGAAACTCTTCCGTATTATCTGATTCTATGAATTTTGAAATAGCTACATATTAGTTAAAGCTGGAGAATGAGTAACTAAACCAGGTCTAAATTGTATGCTTAAGCAAACAGAAAAATAAAAACAAGTTTTAGGGAATTTTTAGGCCTAAGGAGGCTTAGACTGAAGTCTAATACCAAAAGATGCAGGAAAATCTAAAATAGAAGTAATGTCCTAATTAAATGTGGGTGGCCTAACTGGAAAAAATATTTAAGATTCCTACTCTATGAACTTCCTGATTTAGAAGACATGAATGGCTGCTACAGGAAGACATTAATGGCTGCTACAGAAAAAACTAATAAGGAAATACTAGTAATAAAGGTTAGAGAAGAATTCTGATTCTGTGTTTTTATTTCTAGGTCAGAGTTGTAACCAAATATAACGAGGTGAGTGGAATAAACTTACATGATTTATCGTCGACTGAACAGCCTTTACATAATGATTTAGTTCCCGATCCATCATAGCAAATTCAACCATCGCCTTATCCATACTGTATTCACTACTCACTTCAGCTGAAAAAAAGAAAATGCAATTATTATTTTCCATTTAAAATGCCATATCTGAGAAAAGTTGCACCAATGTAATGTATATCAATCAATGCTCTAAATGATTTTGTGAAGGTATTACATGTTTTTTAAAACTTCCTCAACATATTGGTGCTTCATTCAAAATTCTAAGAACATACCCAGTTGAAAAAGGCTCAAAGGAAAAAAGATGGACTCAGACTCAGGGGTTCCAGGCTCTGCCACTTACTTGTATGATCTTAAACCAATCACTACACTTTTCCCAGCTTCAGCTCCCTCATCCCCTAAAGCACCCCAGTCATCTACCTACACATTGACCTCACAGGACTGTTAAAGACCAAATAAGGAAGATTTCCACGTCTAATAACAGTAGCTTGGGTTATGCAGGCCAGTCCTCCTTTTGAAGACAACTAAAACGATTGGGAAAAAGAAATCTTAAAAACAAAAGAGCCACGAGATAGTAAGAAACCATCAGTGCAAAATCTAGGGGGAAATGAAAAAGACAAGCAAAGCACCAAACCAAGCTGGGTTCCCTTCCTCAGAATAAAGATGAGCCGGAAGTGTTCCCACCCTGTTCCTGGCTGCTTCTGAAAGCCACCTGCTTCTGAAACACTGTGGCCACAGCCAGCCCTCCTGAACTTGCAGCTGGGGTCCCCCTCACCTGAGTGGTCCTGGGAACCTAAGAACTTCTGATCTTGGGGTGGTCCCAGAGTGAGGGTACCCACACGTACTCTCCTCTAGAGAAGTCACTCATCCTGGGCCTCAAATAATCCCAATAAATAATCATTAAGGATAATGAACAGATTACAGGAGGAGGAGGGACCCTTACCCTATAACACACAAGCCACCAAGAGTAAGAATCAGCAGAAACAGATCCACAAATGTTTCAGATGTTGGGATTATCTATCAGAATATGAAGCAGCTACGTTTACTACGCTTAAAATTTTAAAATACCCTCGGGGAACACGAGAATAAACAGTGACCAGAAGACTGGAAAAGTGTTTTAAAACAGTTTTCTTAAGCTCTAAACACAAAGGAAAAGAGAAAGAACACAGGATAATAAACATTTGGAAATGCAGTCACTCAAAGGCCCTTCATTCAAATGTTGGTATTTCTTGTCTACGCTGAAGAACAATATGTCATATTGTCCCAAAGCATGAAATAATAAAATCCACTTACATCTGGCTTTTAAAGATGATTTTCCTAGTCTTTACCATTAGTCTTTAATTTTACAATAGTTAATTATAAACACATCCCGTAAAATATATCCAGAGTTAATCTGCTTCTGGGAGAATACCTCTTGGTTTATAATATCATTTGATAAAATGTTGACAACCTTTTGAAAGCACTTAGTAATGTGCCTTTGACATGAAAATGCTATGAAAAGTTTTGCAAAGTAAAATAAACACGATGATGATTCTCATTATCAAGGTCCCATGGATAATAGCAGGAATTGAATCAGATAGCAATTTCAAATACAAAGCCAAGAGACCCTCCCTGTAAAGGAGAAAGTGAGCAATGGCTGGGTCTTTCATAGCATGAAGCCTAAAGGAGGCCAACTGGGGCTACAGGCAGCCTCAGCTAAAGTTCCAGGGCCCAGGAACGTGGGGACAAGCTGAAGAACCTCTCTAATGAATGGTGCAGCCTGAGGCAACAAAGGGAAAACACCAGAAGAGATCAGGAAGCTAGTCCTAAAAATAACTGAGAACCACACCACACCTGGAAGTGATGTCGTCAGATAACTTCGGGCTAAACCCAGTGTCTTGGTCTATTGCAGAGACCAGAGACTGAAGACAAGAACTAGCAGAGATTCCATAATGGTATCTGGGAGACAGGCCATGAGAATGTCCATATCAAGTTGCAAAACTACCTCCACTATTTAAATATTTAAAATTATTTTTGTGATTCTTTTTATTCTTCTGCTAATCCTTATTTCTCTTATTATTGCGATCATAATCCCTTTTTCTTGATACACTGGGGGCCTTGACTTACGAGTGTCCCGACTAACGAGTTTTTTGAGATACGAGCTGTCTCTCGGCCGATTTTTTGCTTTGAGTTGCAAGCTAAAATTCGGGTTAAGCCGAAACCAGTTTGGCTCAGTGGATGGAGCGTCGGCCTGCGGACTGAAAGGTCCCAGGTTCGATTCCAGTCAAGGGCATGTACCTGGGTTTCGGGCACTTCCCCAGTAGGAGATGTGCAGGAGGCAGCTGATCGATGTTTCTCTCTCATCGATGTTTCTAACTCTCTATCTCTCTCCCTTCCTCTCTGTAAAAAAATCAATAAAATATATATAAAAAAAAAAAATTCGGGTTAAGAGCCAGCTTCAGATACCCCACCGCTAGTTGGCGCAGCGAACGTCACAGTGAACGCTACAACATCAGCCTAGCATCACGTGTCTCACTTGTTCACTTTTTGATTTGACATACGAGTAATTTGAGTTACGAGCTCTGTCACGGAACGAATTAAACTCATAAGTCAAGGCCCCACTGTATATATTTTTATTGATTTCTGAGAGGAAGGGAGGGAAGGAGAGAGAGAGAGAAAGGAGGAGGAGGAGGGAGAGAGGGAGGGAGGGAGGGAGAGAAACACCAATGATGAGAGAAAATCATTGATCGACTGCCTCCCATATGCCCCAGACTGGGGATCAAGCCCACAACCCAGGCCATGTGCCCATGTGCCGTGACTGGGAATTGAACTGTGATCTCCTGGTTTATAGGTCAACGCTCAACCACTGAGCCATGCTGGCCAGGCTATAACCTCTTTTTTTAAATGTTATTTGGGTTCATGTTTCAGAAACACTAAGCTAGGGAAGACAGAGAATCTGTGTCTTTTTCTACTAAAGAACTGCAGAAAAAGAGAAGCATACTGTTGCATAAAAAAAGCCAACAGGCCAAATAAATCCCAAAGAATTCATGAATTCAGAAGAGAAAAAAGGGATGAACAAATAAAAAGGGAGTTGGTTGTTGACTAAAAAAGTGGTTGGGAGTAGGGGAGTGTGGAAGGACTGACCAGCCAGAGGTTCCTGCTCCGTTATTCCACAGTATATCATCCCACTATCAAAAACCTCCCACTTATCCCACTCCTGACACCAAAACAAAAGACAAAACCCTCCCTAAAAATTTACAGGGAAAGCCCTTCCTAAAAATCCACACCAACCAAATTCTACACTGCACATCCTTCGAGGACTGAGCACAAGCCCTACTTGCTTTTAAACTATGTCAGCCTAGAAGGATAGTGCTTAATTTACCATAACTATACTTGATATTTTGGCACTTTTAACCATAAATAATCTTGTCTTTTTATATGCATTCATCACATTTCTCCAAACAAATTATAATACATTTATGGGCAAGAATGATGCCTTAGTGTTTTGGGGCTCCAACAAAGAATTATAGCACCTCTTTCTTCAATATTGTTATATGGCCATTTAATTTAATAAATTTGGAAATTAAACCTTTGCCAACTATAAATTGTCCTGCCTCAAATATTCAATTCAATTAAAATATGAAGAAAACATGATATAGATTCATTTGCCTATTATATTTTCATTGTGATTTTTCTATAAGAAAGAGGCTGGCACCAATAAAGTGGGGGGAAGGGGAGAGAGCAGGAAGGAAGAGAACCACACAAATGATGTTAAAATTCACAGAACAACAGTTTCAGAGAGGGAAGTACTTCTGTACCACACTCTGCAAGCCTGGCATTGGAGAAAATTGGTGCAGATGATAAAACATGGAAAGTAATGACAATGATGAAAAAAGTATATAATAACAGTAGCTGTAGCTAACAATTAATAAACACTTTATTATGTGCCAAGACTGTATGAGCGCACCATATTTACCTTAAGCCTCACAGCAGCATGAAGAGACGGAGAGTTTTATCTCCACTTCATACATGAGAAACTGAAGCACTGAGCCGATGAAGTGACTTGCCCCAGGCAGAGGCCACCTCCAACTCAGGCTTCCTTTCTGTAAAGTCTGTACACCTGCCACCAACACTAAAGGTGCTTAAACACAAGGACAAGCACCCAACTCCTCCAAGAAAATCTACCAAACAAACCCTCAGGGGGAGAAAGTCAGGGCCCTAGCTTCATTTTAGCTCCCTGGTGATCCCTTCTAAGTAGGACACTAGGTACTGCCATTCAAATGGTATTAGACCTGGTCCTGGAAAAGCTTTTCCAAATTCCTTAAGGAGAGGAAACTGATAAAATAATAATCTCCCCTTTTTAGAAGATTACAGTTGACCCTTGAACTACATGGGTTTGAAATGCACATGTCTACTTGCACACAGATTTTTTTTAAATTACTGCAAATGTATTTTCTCTTCCTTATGGTTTTCTCAGTGACATTTCCTCTAACTTACTTTATCATCTTACAGTGTATAATACATATAACATACAAAATATGTGTTAATCGACTGTTTATGTTATTAGTAAGGCTTCTGATCAATGGTAGGCTAACAGTAGTTAAATTTTGAGGAGTCAAAAGTAATACATGGGTGTATGTTTTTCCCATTGATTTTTAGGGAGAGTGGAAGAGCGAGAGAAAGACAGAGAGAAACATCAATGTGAGAGAAACACATCAATTGGTTGTCTCCTGCACAAGCCCTGATCAGGGCCCAGGCTGGGGAGGAGCCTGCAACCAAGGTACGTGCCTTGACCAGAATAGAACCCGGGACCCCTTGGTCCGAGGGCCAATGCTCTATCCACTAAGTAAAACCAGCTAGGGCCAGTAAATACATGGATTTAAACTGTGTGGAGGTCAACAACCCTAACATCCACGTTGGTTAAGAGTCAACTGTACTGTTTGTTTTTTTAATTCAATTTATTTGCGTGACATCTACACTAATAAAAGAGAAACATGGTAATTGGCATACGACCGCTACCCTTCCCATTGGCTAATCAGCGTATCCTTATGCAAATTAACTGTCAGCCAAGATGGCGGCCGGCAGCCATGCACTGAAGCGAGCAGGGAGGCTTGCTTCCTCCAGGAACTGCAGACTCCAACATTCCCCGCCTGACTTGCCGGACTCTCAACTGCAACTCTAAGCAACTATTACTATGTTGCAAATAAGAAGCTAAACAAAAGCGGCTTTCAGTCAGCCCTGGACCGCAACATTGTATCCATGTTTTCAGCAGCGAGGCCTCAGAGCTAAAGCTGGCCCAGAATAAAAAAAAAAAAGAAAACAAGGAGCGATTGGGAGCTTTTAGTCAACTGCCAGAGGGAAAACAGCCCTCAGCCCCTCAGCCAGCCTGGCCAGGCACCCCAGTGGGGACCCCCACCCTGATCCAGGTCACCCTTCAGGGCAAACCAGCCGGCCCCCACCCGTGCACCAGGCCTCTATCCTATATAGTAAAAGGGTAATATGCCTCCTGGCACCGGGATCAGCGGAGCAGCGAGGCTCCCGGCACTGGGATCAGCGTGCCAGGGGGCAGCGCCCAAACCCCCTGATCAGCCCTGCTCTGTGCCTGATGGGGGGGAGCTCCCCAATCCCCCAATTGCCCTGCGGCTCTGTGTGTGACAGGGTGCAGCGCACCAACCCCCTGATCGGCCCTGCTCTGTGTGTGACAGGGTGCAGCGCACCAACCCCCTGATCGGCCCTGCTCTGTGTGTGACAGGGTGAGGCGCCCCAACCCCCCGCCCCCACAGGCCCTGCTCTGTGTGTGACAGGGTAGAACCATAACCTCTCCATCGGCCCTGCCCTGAGTGTGACAGTGGTGGCGCCCCAACCCCCTGATCGGCCCTGCTCTGTGGGTGATAGAGGGTGGCGCCCCAACCCTCCTCCACGGGCCTTGCTCTGTGTGTGACAGGGTAGAGCCATAACCTCCCCTTTGACTCTACCCTGAGTGTGACAGGGTGCAGCGCTCCAACCCTTGATCCACCCTGCTCTGTGTGTGACAGGGGGCGGTGCCCCAGCTCCCCTATCGGCCCTACTCTGTGAGTGATAGGGGGGAGCTCCTCAACCCCTTAATTGGCCCTGCTCTGTGAGTGACAGGGGGCAGCACCCCAACCCCCTGACGGGCCCTGCTCTGTGTGTGACAGGGGGCAGCGCCCCAACCCCCCTGATGGACCCTGCTCTGTGAGTGACAGGGGGCAGCGCCCCAACCCCCCTGATGGGCCCTGCTCTGTGTGTGACAAGGGGCAGCGCCCCAACCCCCCTGATGGACCCTGCTCTGTGAGTGACAGGGGGCAGCGCCCCAACCCCCTGATTGGCCCTGCTCTGTGAGTGACAGGGGGCAGCGCCCCAACCCCCTGATTGGCCCTGCTCTGTGAGTGACAGGGGGCAGCGCCCCAACCCCCTGATCGGCCCTGCTCTGTGCGTGACAGGGGGTGGCGCCGAAACCTCCCCATTGACCCTGCCTTGAGTATAACAGGGGGAGGTGCCCCAACCCCCCAATCAGTCTACCCTGAGCGTGACTGAGGGTGGCATTGCAACCTCCCGATCCGCCCTGCTCTGTGCATGACGGGGGCAGCGCCCCAACTCCCCAATTGGCCCTGCTCTGAGCCTGACCAGGGGCTGCACTTAGGGACTGGGCCTGCCCTCTGCCACCCGGGAGCAGGCCTAAGCCAGCAGGTCGTTATCTCTGGAGGGGTCCCAGACTGTGAGAGGGCACAGGCCGGGCTGGGGGACACCCCCCCCCCCCCCCCCCCCGCCGAGTGCACAAATTTTTGTGCACCGGGCCTCTAGTTGGTTAATAAAATTATATAGGTTTCATGTGTATAATTCTATAATGCATCATCTGTATATTGTATTTTGTGTTCACCACCCCAAGTCATTTATCCCCCTCTTTGCTCTCTTCTCCCTCACCCCATCCCTCTTGCCCTCTGGTAATCACCATATATTGTCTGTGTTTATGAGTTGTTGTTTTTTACTTACTCCCTTCACCTTTTTCACCCAGCCCCTCAAACCTCCTCCCCTCTGACAGCTGTCGGTCTGTTTTCTGTATACATGAGTCTGTTTCTATTTTGCTTGTTAGTTTATTTTGTTCAATAGATTTCACATGTAAGTGAAATCATATGGTACTTGTCTTTCTCTGACTGGCTTAGTCCACTTAGCATCATACTCTCCAGGTCCATCCATGCTGTTGCAAAAGGTAAGATTTCCTTCTTTTTTATGGCTGAGTAGTATTTCATTGTGTAAATATAACACAGCTTTTTTATCCACTTATCTGCTGATGGGCACTTGGGCTGCTTCCAAATTTTGGCTATTGTCAATAATGCTGCAATGATCACAGGGGTGCATATATATTCAACTGTACTAAATTTTAACACGGGTGAAGAGAGTGACCTTCCACATCGGCAAGGCTAACTAGAGGTGCTATACAAGCAAACAAGTCACCATTGAATGAGAGGAGAATAACTAAGCCAACTCTAACTGAGAAGCCAAACCAGTACTAGGATCAAGAGCATGGCAGCAACAAAGATGGAGGTGGCAGCCATGGACTGATTACTGGGCAGCAAATGAGGAGCAGCAGGAGGGAAACGTTCAAGAGGATGGGGAAAGTGCTGGAAACACTGAGGGGAGCCCAATGTCAAAACCATTTCTATTTTTCTGCCTTCCCCAGCGGAGCAGGGTCTGGAGAGCTAGGGATTTTCCTAGTTCTTGAATGTGCCATTCTATGAGTATGCACTTAGTCCAGCCAATCCTTGCTTGTGCTAACCATCTGAACCTAAGTGATATACTTGAACATGCACTTACAAGCCACTAAATACGTGGGCAAGGCTTGGGGGGAGCTCTGTGACTGTGAGACCTGCGTAACACATCTGGTATACTAATTAAGAAGTTAGTACGATAAGTAGCTGAAATATGTCCGCCTGCCCCTGCCCCAACAAATCAAGTCCAGACGGCACAGATAAACCTTAATTTACATTATAAACGTATAACTATTTCTGTTAATACTAATACCAGGGCTGCCCTCCCACAGATCTTCGTGGCTGTACCCAGTGATCCTGGTCAGCACCACCCCAAACACTATGAGCTGCTAAAAGTACCCAAAGAACTTCAAAAATGTTATTTCGACCAGGAAGGGCCACAGCATTAAACCCACTCTTAAAAGATGTTTTGTTTCTTTTCTTTTCTTTTTTTCCTGTTCAGTGGCAAACTCTAGAAAAATAAGGATAATCACTAAAGGAAGGCTTCTTTTTAGACCGAAGTACTCTGACATTTATGTAATATAAAAAGTATCTGAATGGATGAAGTTGGCTTGCACATAATTTTCCTAAAGTCAAACCAACCTATAATTATGCAATCTGAACAGCCATGCTATTCATTAGACACGTCATCTGTTACTCAATGTCAAAATGCACTAACAGCAATATTATAACTATTACTAACTCTCTCTTTTTGAAGTGTTGAATAGGCATTCAAATTACATGATCAGGAGACATTAAGCAGAAATGGGTAATTTAGTGTTGCAATCAAATTCAACTGAAAACAACATTCATGAGAACTCTGTGAGAGTAAGATGATAGCTGAGGCAGGAACAAGTGTGAAAGCAAAGTGGTGACAACCACTGCTGGCTGTCTTGGATATGGACTACTGGGGCAAAATGAGGAAGAAGAGATAGGTCTGTGAAAGGAAAGGAAGGGAGACAAACTAGCTATTTTTATAGACATAGACTCAGGTGAGACAAATTCCAGGCCCTCGACTAGAAGATGTAGGTAGTAAGGCTGTAGCACATGAATTCTTATGTAGCAGAGCATGGACACATGAGTTGATCCAGGATGGGCTTCAAGATTGCCAGATCTATTCACATCTTGTTTGATCAATATAATGGCCTTCTCTAGGTCACAAGTTAGAAATGGGGGAGCAGAACATTCATCATCTTGGCTTCCCCAAGTTCAGTTGGGCATGGTCACCAGAACAATCAAGCTTGAGTTCTAGACCAGCAACCAGCTCAGCAAGAACAGAAGGTAAGTGATGCAACTCAGAGCTGTAGCTTCATGATCAACTATTCCAAATAAGGCCCCTCCTAGCCATAGCTGTCCGACAGCTGCAGCCCAAGGCATGCATGACAGAGAAACAAACCCCGAGGCCCAGCCACGAGGTTGGGGAAGCACAGCTGAAATAGGTCCCAGAGCCAAGCAAGCTCCCTCTCATCCAGAATAGAACCAAATGCTTCATTCTTCATAAAACCATAAAACTTCTTTACCTTACAACTGGGACGTGTGTGTGTGCGTGTGCGTGTGTGTGTGTGTGTGTGTGTGTGTTAGAGAGGCACACCCTGAAGACAAATTTCACCTATGTATCTTTTCAAACTTTTTGTCCCAGATTCAACTGCACAGTTTTCCCCATGGCCAATATGTTTCCTGAAATTTTGTCCCAAACAAATAAAAAGTGCAGAATCAAGTGTTTTGTGTTGTGGTTTTTTTTTCCTACAAAGTCATGTATAAGCGTATCTGAATAGGAACAATGCCAATTACATATAGTTGATTAAATTCAACTCTGTGTATTTTATTAGTGAAATACCAGATGAAGACAAAGCATCCATTTAGGGTTCTCAGGGGGCTGCTGACTCCAATTCAGCATGAATCACACATTCAGAAGGATCTGATAAATACTCAATGCCATAAAGTGCATATCATTCTGGGAAGGAGAAAGGAAGGCAAGGAGGCAGGGAATCACCTCACTGTGTTATAAATTTCCTAGAGTAGATGGGACATGTACATAGTAGGGAGATCTTATTTTCTGAAACACAGAATAAGTATTTCCTACTCTCTTCAAATTAAAAATTGATTCTTCTATATTTTGTAAGCAAGACATTTCTTTTCTTTGGATAAACTGAAATAAACAGCAGCATAAATCATACCACCGTTCCCTCCCTCCACAGTACACTCTTCCTCTGAAAAGGGAGCCCCAGCTATCTCTTGCAGCACGGATCTCCACACACCTTCCTCCAAGAGTAGCTGTGTGTGTTTTCCTGGAGCCTAGTATTAAGCAATCGGTATACAGTCATCAGGCGTTGAGTTTAATGACTTACTCACTGCTTGAGCAATATTTAATAGAAACTTGGTTACTTCTCACTACACTGTACTTTAGTCATAATTATCCCTCCACATAGATATTAGTGTGGTAAAATTAAAACCAAATCCACATTTTATAACTGCTTCCCACCAGAAATAATAGTGAAGAGTATAACAGTGTATGGCACAAACAAATAAGCAAGCGATCCTTTTATAAACAGCGAATATGGGGGAAATCTTCAAGAAATATTGATGTTTATAATAATTTTTACCCACCTATACAATCTGCTTATAATACAGAGAGGAAAGTTGTATAATACAGTAACTCAAAAAGCCAGCTCTCGAGTCAGATTACTTTCAAATCTAAGCTCTATTGTTAGCTCTGTAGTCTTTAGCAAGTCACTTTACCAGAATCTCAGTTTCCTCTCCTATATAAAGGGTAAAATAACAATATCTAACTCACAAAATGATATGAGGACTAAATGAGAAAATGTAGGTAAAATGATCAGCCTAGGGCCTGGCCCACAGTCAGCACTAACAAAATATTATCTGTCATTAAAATTATTCCAGAATGGATAAGTACTTTGCAAATGTAATTAATCTTAATGCTAAAAAGCATTTTGCCCTTAGAACCAAAAAGTATTAAGTGAACATCACCTCCTTAACTTTCAGTTATTTTTACTAACTTGAGCCCAAAGCACTGAGCTGAACTCACAAGACTGTGATGTTCAATGAGAAACTTTGTAAACAAACTGATGCCCAAAAACTCATGTACCTAGCAAATCTTTATTGAGCACTTAATACATGTCAGGCAGAGGATAAAAATGTCTTGATGCGGAAGGAGTGGCTAACACTGCCCACAGACGGCAGGAAAGATTTAGCAGGAGGGTAAATCCGCATGTTTCTTGGAGGATGAGTAAGTGTGTGCCAGATGTTCACCAGACTGGGGTAGAGGCTAAACAAATGCCCTCACGCCTCTCCTCAGAGGGTGACTTAGAGTTTAAGTGCTCAAAGAAAAACACTGGGCATGAACTGAGGAGAGAGACAAAGATTAAATCTTCACTGAGCAGTGACTACGTGCCAGGCACTTTGAACACACTACTCATCCTAGCCTTTGTTACAACAATATGAATTAGGTATCATTAGACATAATTTCGAGATAAGAAAACTGATGTTCAAAGAGACTAACTCATTTGCCCCAGGTCACACATTAATAAACGGTGGAGTTTGGAATGACCTCATGTGTGACTTAAAGTTAGCATGGAAGACACGTGCTATAGCGGCTGAACTGCTGCTACCCAGGAAAACTAAAATACACTTCATGCAAAAGTCACGGGATAATGAATAACTGCTTCTCTAGCTAAAGGAATTCTCCTCAACATTAACTTATTTTAAGAGAGAGCAAGAGAAAGTGAAAAAGAAAGACTGACTCACTGACTTAAACAGTTCTCAGAGGAATGGAGACTATCTTTCATCATATAGACATATTTCCTTTGAGAGCATAGTTAATATTCTCGAAACTACCATGGTAAAGTTATAACTCAAAGTGCTGCTTGAAGTAAATTCTATGAAGAGGTGAAGTCATAAAACCACAGAAGTCAATCTCTGGATACAATCTAATCTCTACCAGTTATCAAAAGCACTATGAACCCTAGGTTATGGGCACCTATAATTTCAAAACATATCCACAGATGTCTTTGGTTACCTGTTATAAAGTCCCTGACTATTTAAAGTCAAGCCTGTCTTTTATTTGACTGAAATTCCTTTTCTATACCATTCTTGCCTACTTCTTCCTATTCACTATAAAGAAATAGTGAATGCAAGGCAGCAAGCAAAATTCACAACAGCATTTCCCAGCCAACATAATTTCTAGGACTTGGCTTTGCCCAAGGTCTACCTACAGTATGAGGCTTGAAGGCTCAGGAGGAGGCTTAAGGAACAGAATCTGACTTTGATTTCTGGTTCATGACCAAAGTGCCAGCATGAATTTGTGGCAGCAAAAATAAAAGAAGTGAGGCTTAAATGTCATGTGGTTATTAAGAAAATTAAATGAAAATGTAAGTGAAGCATCCAACATTATGTCTTAAATTCAGTAGACACGATAAATGGAGCCTCTTTTTTGCTGTTTAACTACATGTGCTTGGCAATATTTCCCAATACAAATTTTCTTTTCCACTTAAGCTAGTATCGAATCATAGAGTCATCTCACCCACTTTTTAAAATCAATAAAACATACAGCTAAGAAATTCGTTGAGCATAGGGTTGAAAAATCCAAACATGGGTCTCCAATCCCAAAATTCCCTCCTTACAGGCAACCATTGCTAAGAGGGTCCTGGGAATGTAATCTCACAGAGCTAGTCCATGTAAAAGGCATCTTCTTGTAAAAGGACTACAGAAATAAGAATACTTACAGAAGTAGCAGAAATAAGGAATATAAAATGGCCCAACTATTCTCAGAATGCCTCATGTTGAAAATCATGTGCCCTAGTCTTCAGAAAGTGCACCTGAATAGAAAGTTTGGTGTCAAAATGTTCATCTATAATAATAAAAGTGTAATATGCTAATTAGACCAGATGTCCTTCCAGACAAAGCTGGGGCTGCAAGGGAAGCCCGGGTCCCGGGTGCCTGCCAGTGGCTGAAGGGAAGCCTGGGTCCCGGGTGCCAGAGGGAAGCTGGTGGCGGCAGCCGGGGAAAGGAAGGCCTACTCTTGCATGAATTTTGTGCATCAGCCCTCTAGTTCTAAAATAAAACATAAAAGGCAAATAAATATATCCGGAAACACAATGCAAACATATTAACAACAAGAAAGCAGTGATGCTAAGCAAAGAATAGAGTATGAAGGCTAGAGGGGGGGTCTTCCATTCACTCATTTAACAAATATTTACCAAGCACAGCCCTGTGTGCTTGGAGACCTAAAGAAAGCAGTAACAAGGCAAACACTGTACCTTCTCTCAAAGAGTTTGACAAATTTCTACTCCATGCAAAATTTCTACAAAGTCCTAGTATCTGCCTTTGTGTGGGATGGAGAATCTGGTTCCACTGCTGAACACCTCATTATTAGATTCCTTCCAAAGAGAGAGCTGAGCCAGCACCTTCCTAGAACAATTCCAGACAATGACAACAATAAAGTTGAATGGCTCTTTCACACACATTAACTGATTTACACCTCATAACCTGCATATAGAGTGATTTTACTCTCTGTTTTATTCACTTGAGAAAATTGACACTCAGAGAGGTTAAATGACTCCAATGAAGTCATGCCTCACTATCAGAAGTAGGACTTGACCCTTGATCCTCAACTCCAGAGCTAAAGAAGCGCCACCTGCTGGTCCACACAGAGCCAACTCTTCTAGACCACAGTCCTTCAAAGACCTGAAGGTGGCTAATTAAATATTTCCTACCCGGCAAGTTCATTGGCTGACCTGCCTTCAAGGTGGACTACAAAATTAAAAAAACAAGAATTACAACCAGGGGGTTGACCAATGAAGACCATGATAACACTATTATTACATGTATACCACTGAAATCTTGGGTTAACCTTGTCGATAAAAAAATTCAACAGAAATGGCTATTAAGCAGACCTCTCGTTTCCTATACTAGTACCACTGAGTCTTTCTATCTAAAATTCAAAACATAAGACTGTGAGATTTCTAGGTTCCTGAAATCTGGCATTCCATTTCATTCAGGAGGTGAAGGTCTTTCTGAATATCAACATGTCATCCAATTACCAGCTAGTTCACCCTATGTCCTATGTCCATAAGTCTGATAACCTTGCCTCTCTTGGTTTTTTTCAATTAGTTAAACAATAGCTAACATTTATCGAGCACTTACTATGTGAGCCAGACACTATGCTAACCAATTTACATGCATCATTTTATTTAATACTTACAATAACTCTGTGAAAAGGACAGTATCATTATCCCCATTTGATGAAAGGAAAAAAATGGACTCAGAGAGGTTAACTACTTTGAACCAAGTCATACAGCTAATAAGCTATGGAGAGAAGACTCAAATCACAGACATAAATGTAAAACCTAAAACTATTAAGCTTCTAGAGAGAATTTTAAGGAATTATTAGGTTAAGCAAATACTTTTTTAGATATAACACCAAAAGCACGTCCATAACAGAACAAATTGATAAACTAGATATCATCAAAATTAACAACTTCTGCCTCTTCAAAACAATCTGTTAAGAGCACAGATTGGGTGAAAATATTCACAAATCATATATCCAATAAAGAACTGTAGTCAGAATATATAAAGAATTCTCAAAATTCAATAAAAGTTTTTAAAAATAGCCCAATAACAAAGGGGAGCAAGATTTGGATAGACACTTGACCAAATTGGTGAGTGCCAAATAACCCATGAAAAGGTATTCAAGATTACTGGTCATTAGGAGATGAAATTAAAATACTATAAGATACCACTGCATATTTATTAGAGTGGCTAAAATTAAGAAGACTGACATATCAAGTGTTGGCAAGGATGTAGAGTGACCAGAGAATTACCTTAATGTATTCCACACATAGGTTCCTAATTTTCAGAAAACTATAATATTACCAAAAAAGTATACTTTACTGTATAATCTAACCAGTTAATATAATTTAATCTTATCATAATTATTCAAAAAGGACTTCAAATATCATATCTTTGTGTTATCATTACGGTTTTACTAGTAAAGTATGGAAACTTAAGTTAACAAATTTATCATGTAACAGATATCAAAGAAAGCAACGTTTTTGTCTATAATGACCTCATGAGAGTATTGATTGCTTTTTATTATAATTTGTTTTCTCGAATTCAGTGGTCCTCAAAGTGTTGTCACCAGACCACCAATATCGGTGTCCCCTGGAACTTGTTAGAAACCCAAAGTCTGAGGCCCTACACAGACAACTGATTCCGAAACTCTAGGGTGGGGACCAGAAATATCTATTTGAACAAATCCTTTGGGGTAATTCTTAAGCCTGGTAAAAGCTGAGATCCACTGTTCTAATGTATGTTTTAAAGTTAAAGGCACAAATTGGCTTTTCTCTGAGATTTTTTAATAAATTCACAGAATTTGAAGACAAAAAGGAAATATTACTTCAAATACACATTTTCAATAAATCTCAAACTCAACCAGCTATCTCCCTATTTCTATACTTACTGAATTATTTTAGGCCTTTTATTACGTTATAAAACCAACACTGAACGTAAGATCCCATAAATAATGCACTCTACAAAAGCCCCTGTCTGAAAACCAATTTTCTACTTCAATACCCTAAGCCATTTACTCACATTTATTTTTGCAACTGCACCCAACATTCCTTCCAAGTTTACTAGGTTTGCTTCTAATTTTAGCTACAAACTTTCATTCTCCAGAGAACATCTGTGCAACTTTTAATTAGGCTCATCTAAATGGAATGGATTTTAAAAATAACTCTAGTTATAAATTTTTAATTGTTTCATAAAGCTACTTTAGAAGCAGAATGAAAGTGGAAATGATATTGTACTGAATCAGGACATCTGGGGCTGTCAGTAATTTGTTCAGAGACCTTGAGTTAGTAACTTAATCTTTCTGGGGCTCAATTCCCTCACTTGTAAGAGGAAGTTGAGGTGACCTGTGAAGTCCATTTCAGGTCTAAGAGTCTATAAATCTGTGATCGTACTGTTATACTCTACTAGAGGCCCAGTGCATAAAATTCATGCACGTGGGGAGGGGGTGTCCCTCAGCCCAGCCTGCACCCTCTCCAATCTGGGACCCCTCGGGGGATGTCCAACTGCTGGTTTAGGCCCGATCCCACAGGACTGCTGGCTCCCAACCGCTTGCCTACCTGCCTGCCTGATTGCCCCTAACCACTCCCCTGACAGCCTGGTCCCCCCAACTGCCCTCCCCTGTAGGCCTGGTCATCCCTAACTGCCCTCCCCTGCCGGCCTGGTCACCCCTAACTGTCCTCCCTGCAAGCCTGGTCCCCCTCAACTGCCCTCACCTTCAGGCCTGGTCCCCCTCAACTGCCCTCCCCTGCTGGCCCAGTCACCAACGGCCCTCCTCTGCTGGCCTGTTTGCCCCCAACTGCCTTCCCTTGCCGGCCATCTTGTGGCAGCCATCTTGTGATGACATGGGCATGGCCATCTTGTGACCACATGGGTGCAGCCATCTTTGTGCAAGGGCATGATGGTCAATTTGCATATTGCCTCTTTATTATATAGGATGGTATTGTACTTTTACATTGATATGATGTTGCCAAATTATTTTCTTGTATAGAGTCTATTTTTATCAATTTTAAAATTGTTTTAAGACATGTGCTTCTTCTTAGGGTTCAAGAACATCACTGTAATGCCACTTCCTAGAAATCTGAATACTACAAACTATAAACACACGTAAACTCTTAGTAGCTGAACACCAAAATGACAGTGTGATTTTAGCAGTCTCTTTCCTCTTTCTTGAACTGTTGAATTTAGCTCTGAAACTATGGGATGCACTGTACGACCCCTGAAAGCTTTCACAGTGTCATAAACAATGTGGATTCTGGAGGCAACTGTCTGGGTTTGAGTTCTGGATCTACCACTTATGAACTTTTTGTGATCTTGGGCAAGTTATTTAAACTCTTTAAACCTTCAATAAGCATCAGATTTTTTCTTACTAATATTACTTCCAAAGTCAGCTCTCTCATCAGAAATTTTCAGAATTGATCTGCAATTCAAATTAGTAAACACAGAGGGTAAAGTACACCTGCTTTGTGCAAGGCGCCTCACCTTCACCCTAGGGGCAGGGCTTCTCCACCTTCAGAATGCATCAGAATTATTTGGAATGTTAGTTTTGAATGCAGATTCCTGGGCTCAGCTTCCAGAAGCTCCAACTCTACACTTTTTTAAGGTTTCTAAGGCAGGCTGCTGAGGGTTGCAGTCTGAGAAACATTTCTGTAGGGGTTTGAAAGAGGTAGAACCCCTCCCTTTAAATACTTAAAATCTCTAGGCCTCTGCTCCATTTCAGAATTCACTGCAGCTACCACAGTGTTGCTCCTGTTGGCTGTGTACCATGTACACCTAATATGGTCCTTTCATGTAGATTCCATATGTCATCACTTTAAGTTCCAGTATCTATGTCCTGATGCAAGGCTATAGCTCAACTCTTTACCTATATTTGAGATCTGCCCAATCCTCCAAACCCCAACACCTCCAAACCTGTGGCTACTGAAAGTTCCTGGTATTCCTGACCTCTGCACACCAGAAGGTTCACTAACCCTGACCACTGACTTATAAACCTGACCATGGCCTCATTCACAGTCCTAGTCTCAGAATAACACTTCCGACTCTGCTGCCAGCAAACAGCCCAGTATGTCTTCAGTGTAGTACAAATTTTCAAAGAAAGATAGTAGTGTGTCAAAACCCACATAAATTTAACTCACAAAACTTTTAATATATACAAAACAACAAGAACAACAACAAAGTAACAATCAGGGATCAGGGAACCCGGGGCAGAATGCAGACCATGACCAAGGACTTCAAATGTATTACAAATGTTTGACATAACCTCACTGAAGAAAGTGAAGGGAAAAAGGAACTGACCCAAGTAACCTTGAAAGCTCTGTTTTGACTCAAAACTGTAGGACTAAAGACAAAAAGCACTGTACATATAAACACTGTATGTTAGTTGATGGTGCTGTTTGTCATGGAGGAATCCTATATAATAAAAGCCTAATATGCTAAGTGTCAGCTTGTCTGTTCAACCAAAGTGTAATCTATATATATAAAAACCTAAGTGAACAACTGGTCACTATGACACACAATGACCACCAAGGGGCAGACACTCAATGCAGAAGCTGCCCCTCGTGGTCAATGCGCTCCCACAGCCAACCTCCTGTGGTACGTCCCCCCCCCCACCCCCTCTACCCCACCCCCCGCCGCCAGCCAGCCCCAGTTGGCCCTGATAGGGACTGGGCAAGACTGCCTCGATAGGCCCGATCACCAGCCAGGCCGAGGGACCCCGCCCGTGCACGAATTCGTGCACCAGGCCTCTAGTATGCTAATGATATGCTAAGGCCACTCAACTGCTTGCTATGACGTGCACTGACCACCAGGGGCAGATAGTTGACCAGTCAACCAGTTGCTATGACATGCACTGATCACCAGGGGGCAGATGCTCAATGCAGGAGCTGCCCCCTGGTGGTCAGTGTGCTCCCACAGGGGGAGCACTGCTCAGCCAGAAGCCCTGAGCCGGGCTCACTGGTGGCGAGCGCAGTGATGGTGGCAGGAGCCTCTCCCACCTTCACAGCAGCGCTAAGGGTGTCTGACTGATGGCTTAGGCCCGCTCCTCCCCGGGAGCCATCAGTCGTACATCCCCCGAGGGCTCCCAGACTGTGAGAGGACAGAGGCCGGGCTGAGGGAGCCCCCCAAGTGCATGAATTTCGTGCACTGGGCCTCTAGTGAATTAATAATTCTGAAACTGCTTTACATGTCTACTGAGGTCACACGAATAAATAAATGGACGATGGACAGTGAGGGCCTGGTTTCTCAGTGTTGGAGAAATTACAAACTAGGGAAAATGAGAGTTGACCATGTGGTACCACTAGATTAGAGATGAAAGCATCGGTATAAACATGTTCACCTTACTACAGATACAGAAGGACAGATACAAAAATAATGACAGGTATGTACTAGTATGTACATATGTTAGTACACTACAGATGCTCCTCAACTCTGTCTGCCAAAAGGGCTAAAAGCAGTGAGATCCTGGTAGCAGCAAGCACACCCAGAACTCAGATTTTAGTTTCTAAACCCAATTTTTCCGACAAAAGGAACAAGAAGAGCTCCTTGGAGAAACAGCTAATTCTGGGGCTGGGGAAGGGAAAATGCAATTCTTTACAGAAGATTCCAAACAATGTGTGTAGATACCTGTCCCTCCTAAAGATGGAGCTTAATTCTTCCCCCTGCGTGTGGGTGGAGTTAGTCACTTGCTTCCAAAACACAGTATATAGAGGGGGAAAAAGAAAAGCACCTTTTTAGTAAAGAAACTGGACAAACACAGCTGGGGCCAGGTGGTCAAGGTCAACACCATCTGTAAGTCATGCTGATGTCATGTATTCCCCGGGATGATGTGATGAGAAGGGCACTTGACCTCTATAATCCTCTTTCCAAAAATAACATAACCCTCATCTAACCATGGCAAACCCAAATTGAGGGACATTCTACAAAATACTTAACCAGGATTCCTTAAAACTGTCAGTTATAAATTTTATTTTAATTAAAAAAATAAAAACAGACTATGAAACAACCAAGGAGATGACAACTAAATGCAATGTGGATCCTGGATTGGATCCTGGACAATGTCTTAAAAATGGACACCAGTGAAATCCAAATAAAGTCTGGAGCTCACTATTTAGTTTAGTCAATAGTAATGGATCAGTGCTGTTTTCTAGTTTTGACAAACGGGGGCTGGGTGAGGGTATATGGGAACTGTCTGCAACTTTTCTGTCCATCTGAAATTATTCCAAAATAAAATGTTTATTTTACAAAAAGAAAAGAGAGAGCATACACACAAAATGAAGTGAAAGGAAAGACTGTAAAAGGAAGTAAGTGACACTGTACTTAGGAAAAGCTACACAATTAAAAAATAAATCTTAACTCTTTTATTTGGTATAAAGAATTTGACTTGCATGTAGCTAACGCACTAGTTAGACAACATCATCTCAGCAACTTTCTCAGAGTTCATAAAGCCAATAAAACACATACCCATACACACACACACAGCCAAAATCTTTCCTCAATACCATCTTCAAAAAGAAAATATTAAACAGGCTCAGGTTGGCCAATAAACTGAAGTGGGAATTAAGAAGCACATCTATCAGCTAGTTGTAGAGTCTTAGACACGTCATTTCATCTCTCTGGGACTGTTTCTTTAAAAAAAAAAAAAAAATTATTTTATTGATTTTTTGCAGAGAGGAAGGGAGAGGGATAGAGATATAGAAACATTGATGAGAGAGAAACATCGATCAGCTGCCTCCTGCACACCCACTACTGGGGATGTGCCCGCAACCAAGGTACATGCCCTTGACCGGAATCAAACCTGGGACCCTTCAGTCCGAAGGCCTATGCTCTATCCACTGAGCCAAACCGGTTAGGGCGGGGACTGTTTCTTTATCTGTAACAGAAGCAGGTTTAAAAAGAAGTTTAAGGATCCTTTCAGTCAAAGATACAAAATTCTACAAAGGTGATTAGCAACCTCTTTGAAACCAAATTCTACATTTTCTCCTATCCTCCAATAGCTCCTTCTCAATCGCTTCTTTCTGCAACTTTACCCAATCCCTCAGGACGCTAACCCAGGCCCTCAGGAATCCACATACTCTCCCTAAGAAACAATATTCATTCTGTGGCTTCCATTCCCATGTACAGGCTATTTCCGAATCTATACCTTCATCCTGAGCTCAAAGACCAACTGTATAGTGGTCATACCACTTGAAGATATGAATAAAACTGAATTCCCCCCACCCCCCCAAAAATTATCCCAGTCCTCAGGTGCCCATCGTGAAAGGCAAAATAATGCTCCCCCTTCCCAAAATGTCCATGTCCTAATCCCCAGAACCTGTGAGTACAGTACAGTAAGTGAAAGGAGGGAATTAAGGTTTAAATAAGGTTGAGATGGGGAGGTGAGTGATCTTGGATTATCTGGGTGCAGCTAATATAAACACGAGGGTCCATGTTAGTGGAAGAAAAGCAGGAGGCCAATGTTAGAGTGATGCAGGGTAATAAAGACGTGACCAGCCATTGCTGGCTTGGGAAAAGGCAAGAAAAGGATTCTTAACTAGAGTCTCCAGAAAGAAACACAGCCATACTGACCCCTTGATTTTATCCCAGTGCGACCTACGTACTTCAGATTTCTAACCTCAAGCTCTCTGAGAATAAATCTGTGTTGTTTTAAGCTGCTAACTGTGGTAATTACTGTGGCAATAGCACAGTGATACACCATATTCGAATACAGGACCTAATGTGGATGGTTAAGTCAGAAATCTGAGTTAATTATCATTGACAGCTGCTTTCCCCTAATTTGCATACTTAATAAATCATCAAGTTTCATCAATTATTTCTCCTCTGTCTCTTAGGAATCTGTCTATTTCTCACCAACCCCATACCACCTTGAGTCCAAGTCACTATTATCTAACACTTGGGGATTATTGCAACAGCCTCCCAACTGGTTGGCCTACCTCCAGGCTCATTCCTGCAAAACCATTTCCCACATTATAGCCAGAGAACTAATGAAAAATACAAATCGTCTTATTCCTCTTTTAAAAACACTTTATAGCTTCTCACGGCCCTAAAGCTAAAGTCCAAACTCTTTCATTTGACTTACAAGAGCCTGCCACCCCTATTTTGGCCCTTTCCTCCTCTCTCCAGCCTCTACCAGCACTCAATGGCCATGTCTATTTTAGTCACTGCTAGAGTTCCAAAATCCAGCACAGTCAGTAAGTGGTTTTCAAACATCAATTCTCTTGGTCCTTACATGAATGTTACCCTCTCTTTGAGAAGCAGAGCTTATGTCCTTTACCCACGGGCTGAGGCTGGCCCTGTGTCTGCTTTGAATAACTGGACACTATGAAAGCGACATTCTGTAACTTCTGAGTCCAGGTCCTAAGAGGTCTGGCCGCTCCTGCTTCCTTCCTCTTGGAATGGCCACCGTGCTGGGAGAAACCCAAACCACATGAAGCGGCCATATGAAGGGGGATGCTAAGGCTCTGGTCAATAATTCCAGCTGACAACGGCCAACAGTCAGCACCCACTGCCAGCTGCGCAACAGGGCCATCCTGCAAGTTCCCACCCAGTCGAGCCCCCAGATGGCTGCCATCTTCACTGACATCACGTGAGTAAAAGAACCTCCCAGCCCAGGTCAGGTAATGCACTAAATCATGACACATTAGGACAAAAAGAGTTTGTAGTTTTAAAACATTAAGGTCATTTGTTTCACAGAAATATGGACATATGCCAATGTGGGTTCAAACCCCACTCCTGATACCAATTTCACTTATTGCTACTACTGCCAAGCTGGGGTGATTACCCCAGTAAGTTCCATCTGTTGGCGCAAGGAACGGAATGAAAGCACAGTGAAGGGAGGACTTGCTGGGGCCCACCGCTGGAGAGCAGTCACTACGGCACATGATAAATAGTGCCTCTAATAAATGTATGAGGACCTACATACATTTATTATGTTTTTACACCTCACTTCCTTTCCGGATCTACATTTAAAATGTGTTCTTAATGAAAACAGGAAGTTAAATCAATCACCTGTTAAACTCTAACAAATAACATAATATTTTGGCAAATATACCTTCCCCTTTAGAGAAGAAATCCATTCGCATGGCCAACCAAAACCAATAAAGAAAGAAAGAACACAGGACATTAAAATCCTGGTCACATGGCAGTCTACCCTGCCCTGGCAATAACTATACTAACATGTGAGGGCAGATTATGTAAAAGATTCTGCTTATATTTCGAGAGCCCCCCCCCCCCCCATTGGTGATATGGCCAAGAGTGATAAGAATGAGAAGCAATACACTGGGGTGAAGATGCAAATATTTTTTAAATACAAGAATGAAAAACAGCCTTAGCCGGTTTGGCTCAGTGGATAGAGCGTTGGCTCGCAGACTAAAAGGTCCTGGGTTCAATTCCGGTTTAGGGCAGGTACGTCAGATGCAGGCTTGATCCCTGGCCCTGGTCAGGGAGGGTGCAGGAGGCAACCAATCAATGTGTCTCTCTCACATTGATATTTCTCTCTCTGTCTCTCCCCTTCCCTTCCACTCTCTCTGAAAGTCAATGGAAAAATAGCCTTGGGTGAGGATTAACAACAACAAAAAGAATGAAAAATAAATTCCTGGAACATACAATCAGTTAATTAAAAAATAAAAGAGGAAAGGAAATAAATAAATAAATAAATAAATAAATAAAATAAAAGAGGAAAGGAAAAAAGCCACCTCACAGTTGAGCATCCGAAATACCTCAGACCAGAGGTTCTCAACCTGTGGGTCGCGACCCCTTTGGGGGTCAAACGACCTTTTCACAGGGGTCGCCTAAGACCATCGGAAAACACATATATAATTACATATTGTTTTTGTGATTAACCACTATGCTTTAATTATGTTCAATTTGTAACAATGAAATTGGGGGTCACCACAACATGAGGAACTGTATTAAAGGGTCGCAGCATTAGGAACATTGAGAACCACTGCCTTAGACCTTGTATGGTCATCTGACATCCACCTGGGTCTAAGAAAAGTTTCTGGGTATTACAGGGATTTGGTATATGAATCTGTTAGGGTTCATTAGAGCAACACTATTTGTATTTTGCCTCCCAATTATTAAGTACCTAAACGCAGGTGCATGGTGCACTTTGAAAATTATAAAATTATTTCTGAGTTCCAGCCAAGGTCCAAATGAACTCATAAACTTAGCCTTAAGAGAACAAAGATATGGCAGATACAGGGTAATTCCTTCAAACTCAACAAACTCCAAAACTACCTAAGAACTCTGGAAGGTTCCATTACAAGGGAACAGACTAACAAGCTGCATCTTCTATGTAACACATTACATAATCTTTCTTTGTTAACTGGTTTAAATGTCTATTTTAGTCTGTCCCACAGGAACTCTGATCCTTTTTGCTTGAAATTAAATCCCATACTAATTTTTCTGAAACTAGAACACATTCCTGCTTCTCAGACCTTACCATAAATGTCTCCTTTTTTTCTATTAAGAAGATAAGGCCCATACTCCCTCCACCCACACAAACACACTTGGCCCTTAACATCTTGGTGCCATTCTCCATCTCAATAGAAAAGTATATACTTTAAGTTGTTTTCCCACTGATTCTTATAACCAAAGCAAGTGTTTCTGGTCTGACTAGCCAACGAGAAGTAAATCCTGCCTAACAAAGCGTATAAGCTGCTTCAAACTAGGAACAACCATGAAAAAAAGATACTGTCCATATGCAAAGAAGTGAAGGTAATTGGTTCAAAGTCGCACAGCTAGTAGGTGGCAGGATTTGCATGTTACCTCATGGCTACCTGTATAATATTAAACTGTTACAATATTAATTCTGTGTAATACTCATTTTGAGCCAAGAACGTCAAAGGATCCCTCTCTCTCACCTGCAAAGGGCCTAAATAATTATTAACAAAAATGAAATCATGTTAGTGCTATGTGCCAAGCACAGTGGGGAACATTTTACACACATTATTTAATTCTCATATCAACCCTAAATAAAGTAGGAATGAGGGAGGTATTTGTGGACACATAGTTAAGTCGTCATTAGGTATTAGTTGCTAGTTTATAATACTATTCCTATTTTACAGATGAGAAAATCAGTTATTTAAAGTCACAATGCTATTAACTGGCAGAACTGAGTCTGAACCCAGGTTACTTGATTCCAGAATTTTTCAAGTCCTAAGTTATTCTGCTCAGCCAACCAAGTATTGTGCTGGCTTATTCGGCAAAAAGGGAAAGAAGAAAGGAAGCCAGCAGCAACCATGCCCTTGCTGCATGAAGAGATGTCTTACATCTTCCTGACGTAAGTGCTGAAGCTGTAACATGTGGTGGAAAAATCTCAGAAAGGCCCAAGCTGAAGTTAATCTTCAGTCTGAACGGCTCGTGGGTCCCTGAATCTGCCAGGTGTTGGGAAACAATTCTTAATAGGTCTCACACATCTCGGCACGGTTTGCAAGCAGAGGCATGAAGGGCCCTTTTGTTGCAAACTATCTCTTCAAAGATGTTTGTACAATGAACAGAGCTTTGGAAGACTGGGACAGTGTTTCCCCCCAAAGCAGAGGGCAGTACAGTAAGATAATGTCTTCCGCCAGGGCAAAGCCCATTGTAGAAATCTGGATCCCATAGCTGTGACACAAACCCACTGCAGAATCACTCTGGACCCTTCCATATCACTCCCGTAAGGACTTGGGCAGCAAGGCAAACCCATGGGCATATGTGCTACAAGAAATAAAGACCTGTCTCTCATCCAGAAGTCTCCTGTCTTTTGCTCGCATCCATGAAACTGGTGGCTAACATGGTAACTACCAAGTAGGGTGAAAACTTACTCTCCACAGAACCTGACACCAAGGACTTCACACCTCTTCTCACCTTTGCTTTCCTCAGAAGTAACCTCTCCCAGGAAACACCTACCCACCTTTTTCTCTTCACCTTCTGTGTGAAATTTTTCCTATAGGCCCTTAGCTAGGATTGCTTATGAAGAGGTTTCTATCACACACCTTTAAAGCTTTATTCCACTTGCTTATTTGTGTGCTGTTCCACTTAACCAATTTGTTGCCACTCAGCTCAAATGTATCTTCTAATACACACCCTCGGGTAATGAATGGAATTGCTTTGAGCATCTCCTTTTACAGCGAGCATGTTAAACTTTCTCCATAGAGGGTGCTGGAAGGACACTGCCGGAGGGAATCCTGCAGCTAACGTTATACAGGACTTAATGAGGAAAGACTAGATGCTTTTGCCCGAGATCAGGAACAAGATAGAGTGTCAGTTCTCACCACTTCTATTCAACATTGTACTCTAGTTTCTAGTCAGGGCAATTAGGCAAGAAAAATAAACAAAAAGCAACCAGATTAGAAAAGGGAAAAATAAAACTATCGACATGCTCTGATCCTAAGGAATCACCTGACATTTGTAGGCAAATTAGCTGTACACTGCATCGTATGGGATATACACTCAGTGTGTGTGTATGTGTGTATATATATATATACACACACACATAAAACTAATAAACAATTTCAGTAAAGTTGCAGGCTGAAGAGATGTAAGACATCTCTTCAGCCTGCAACTTTACTATAAGATTAACATATAAAAATCAATTCTATTTGTAATGAATAATCGGAAAATGAAATTAAGAAAACAATTCCATTTATATTAACATCAAAAAGAGTAAAATTTTTTTTGGAATAAATTAACAAAAAGTGTAAAACTAATACTCTGAAAATGTTATTGAAAGAAATTTTAAAATATCTTTTAAAATGTAAAACAACATGAAAAATGTAAATATGTAAAAATACATGGAAATGGAAGACTTAATATTGTCCAGATGGTAATACTCCCCAAATTAATCTACAGATTCATAAAATCCCATCAGAATCCCAGTTAGGTTCTTAGTAGAAATGGACAGCTGATCCCAAAATTCATATAGAATTACAAGGGACCTCAAACAATCTTTAAAAAGATGAACAAAATTGGAGGACTATACTTCCTAATTTCAAAATTTGCTACAAAGCAACACAACAAGACAGTGTGATACAGGCACAAAGACAGGCATACAACTTCATCAATGGAACAGAACTGAGAGTCCAAAAATAAACTTGTGTGGTCAACTTACTTTCGACTTGGTACCAAGACCATTCATTGCGGAAAGAACAGAGCTGGGACAACTGGATAGCCACGTGCATACAAAGGAATGAAATTTGACTTTAAATTAAAAAATATACAAAAATTACCTCAAAATGGATCTAAATGTAATAGCTATAAATATAAAACTCTTAGAAAAAATAGGATTAACTTTTCATAACCTTAGATTTTGGTGATAGATTCTTAGGTATGATACCCAAAGCACAAGCAACAAAAGAAAAATAGATCATTGGACTTCATCAAAATTAAAAACTTCTACATTTCAAAGGACACTATCAAGAAAGTAAAACAGCAATGCACAGAACAGGAAAAAGTACGCACACATCATACACTTGGTAAGGGCCTTGTATCTAGAGTACGTATTTGTGGAACTAACTCCAGAAAATGTAAAGGGCTTAGGAAAGGAGGAAATCCCATGAACTTCACTATGGACAGGCCTGACCCTAGAAGAACTTGCAAGTTCGAGTTATTACGAACTCATGAGATAGAAGCTGCCAAGGCTCACATTATACTCTTTATGTGAAATTAAAAATTATTTTCTACCAATAATTAATTGAAATGGCCAGAAAAAAAAAAGGTTATTTACAAGAACATTTCTGTTATTTTCTCCATAATTCCTTTCCAGGTACATTGATTTTATAAACTTGAACCCATCCTTATTAGCCTTATACATATGAACAGAGACTATCACAGAATGACTTTTACCTAGACCAGGAGTCAGTAAGATGCAGCCCACTACTGGTCAAATCAGACCCATTCGTTCATATATTATTTATGGCAGAGTTGGGCAGTTGCAACAGAGACAAGACTTGGTTGGGAAACAGGCTATTTACTGGCCTTTTCAAACTGGATCTCATGGTGGGAATGTGGACTTACAAACAATTAAATGCAAAGAAGTGCTGTATTGTTTTGATAAATGAATGCACAACCCATACAGAGGAACCAAAGAGAGCCATTGGGTCTGGGTAGGAGAAGAATGTCTGTAGAAAACACAATACTTATGCTTCGCCTGGAAAGATGAGTAAGTGCCCTCCACGCAGTCAACTGGGAGAGAGCATTGTAGGAAAAGGAAGTCATGTGAGCAAAGGCAAAGAGGCGTGACAGAGCACATGGTGTAACTCGACCCAGTTTCTCTAGCTGGAGCACACAGAGCGGAAGGAGGAGTATAGCTAGTGACATCATGAACATTCTTGTAAACCAGGCTCAACAGTTTAAAATGGGTATAGAAATTAACAGCTTCCATTTTTCAGAGAGTAAATGCCAGATGTTTTGGTCATGGCCAGAGGCAAGATCAAGCAAGGATGACCTGTACAGTAGAAACAATTCATGGTAATCAAGATTTTTAAATACAGTCCTTCTTAGTCAAAGCCTTTTGTTTTAAGCCCAGCAAGGGAACCTTATAAGTCAATAATGAGCATTAGTATAGAATGGATATGCAACTTTCAGGTACAATGATGACAGAGCTCAGCCAAAGGGCTGTCCCTCCAATGAGCACAGGCGCAGGGTGGGTAAGAGGACTGATCTCAGAGCTCACTGCAAACAAGAAGGGAAAAGTCACACATGAGGAAAAGGGTTGAGAAAGGCTCAGTGTACTCATATGTAAAACAGCAATTAATTATGTTACCTACCTACCCTTACAGCATTGTTGCAGGATTAAATGAATGAATACCCATGAGGTATTTAGAACATGGCAGGTAAATACACAAAGAGCACTGTATGTTTGTCACTGGTACGTTGCCTAGTAAGTGTCATCTACAAAAGATGTGTGTCAACCGGATAGAAATTCAAGCTGTTAGGTCATAATGTAAAAAGTCGTGAGTGGGACAGACAGACCCATCATCTCATTTGAAACATACCATTTACTACCATGTAGCCTTCCTTATATTTGTCTTACCTGCTAACTAAATTATTAGCTTTTTGAACACATGGGCCAATAAATATTAGTAATTTATAAACCAAGTATCAGCAATCATCTAAGAATAGTGAAAGCCAGCCAAACACAAGTAAATGTTTTGAATCGGTACAGTATAACAGTAAAGGGAGAAAACTACATTGCCCAAGCACTGCCCCAAAGAAAAGGAAGCCTAAATCTTTGTTTGGAAGCAAAAGCCATCACTGCTGCCACCACCAGTTTAGAGAGTGTAACTACATTTTACACATATTCTCTCTCCTCTGTCTACTGAGTATTGCCTATAACTTCTCACTGTGTATAACTTTTCCAATTAACATTTCCTTCTCTTCACTTATTCAGCTAGCTTCCAGATCTGACACTACAACAGTAGTAATAAAGACAAAACCATAAAAGGTGCCTTCTATGTCCTCTTTCAGTGAATTTAAGAAATATGATGAAATAGTGATGAAATCATTTTTAATCAGCCATCATTATGGCAGACAGTGCTGGAAGAATGGGGAAGGGTAGACCTAAAGGTAACCGAAGCTTCCTCTCAACTTTAGGCGGAAGTGTCTGATTCCACAAGGCATTCAAAGAAATGCATGCGAGGAACATGCCTCTTGCAACTTGGTCACATGCAAAGATGAAGCAAGAAGCACATCTGTTTGGAGCTTGCCCCAAGTGCCTCTAAAGCTTCTCCAAACTGGGTTCATAACTCCCACCCACAGAGAAAGCCAGCGCCTTAAGCAGCAACCAGGGACAAGCAAATTAGAACATTTCCAAGGTCAATTGCTCACAGCCCTAATTGTTTACTGCAACTAGAGTATATCTGGCTGCTGAAGAGGCTGAACCTCTCTGCCTTGCCCAATAGCATAAGAAACTAATTTACCACATCAGCTACACAATAGGAAGTTTTGGAGGTGTGGATTCAAATAGCATATGACATTTCAAACAAATATTCATAAGGTCTCCCAAAGTAAGTCATTTTAAGGTGCTAAAAAACTTTGGGAAAAACCTAAAAGAGCAAGCACACCAGTGGCAATGGAGTGACAAGTGCAACAACACCACCAACAACAAATCAATGAATAGTATTATCTTGTTTTACCAACTGATTCGATTTAAATACTCACCAAAACTGCTAAAGCTGCAAAACTGATTTAAGTACCCTTATAATTTCTTGCCTTCCTCTGACAGCCACCGAAAAGTGAAATATCCTCTGTACTTGCTGCTATGACAACAGCCATTTGCCACATGTGCTGTTTACTGTATGAAATGTGGCCGGTACAGACTGCGATGCATTGTAAGTTTTTTAAAAAGTAAAAACAGCTCATCAAATATTTTATATTGATTACATGTTGAAAAATACTTTTTAGCCTCTTTCTTCTCACCATTTATAAGGAACATAATGGAAAATTTTAAAGTACACATCTGGCTCATACCATGTTATTATTGGACACTTGCTATATATAAATAACGCTTCACACTTATATAGAACACAAATATATAGTTATAGTTCTAAGTACAGAAGACAGAGAAATAGGTCTGGATAATAAAATAATCCTATATAATAAAAGCCTAATATGCAAATCAACCAAATGGTGGAATGACTGGTTGCTATGATGCACACTGACCACCAGGGGGCAGATGCTTAACGTAGGAGCTGCCCCCAGGCCAGCCAAGGCGGGTGCCAGCAGGGGCCCCCCGATTGCCCTGCCAGTCACCCCACAGATCAGCCCTGATCACCGGGCAGGCTTAGGGACCCTACCCATGCATGAATTTCATGCACCAGGCCTCTAGTCTTTTTATAAAAATCACATTGGTTTCAAATGTTGATCACCAACCTAATAAAAGCTCCTTTCTCTTATCACAAGACAAAATTTTATATCTTTCAAAAAGGAACCTGATGTTCCAAAGATGATCCTTAAGTCTGCTCTATATCTGCCATGAGTTTACATCTTAGCCTAGCATTAGCCAAGCTTAATTCTTTCAATGACCAAACATCTATATGTATATAAACCTAATATGCAAAGTGTCCCCTTGGGAGTTCAACCAACCGCGAGTTTGATCGCTCTATTAGGTCACTGAAACCTAACCCATGCCTCTGCTCCAAAGATAAAGAACAAGAATCAATGCAAAGATTATTCTCAAGAGTCTAGATAGAAAAACCCAGGCAGTATTCAGATACTGTCCATCTCCTGTTTTAAAACCTAAAATGTGACTCAGTTACTATTTCAAAATGTGACATCCCAGTGGGAATGGGAGAGCTTAGCTAACAGGAAAGCAGATCAAGCAATTATCTGAACACATTCCATCATGTGGAGAAATCACACCAACTTTCAGGCTGGGACAGCCAGTGGAAGAAAGACAAACTGGAGGTGTCAGAACAGTTGGAAATTTATGGGGGGAGACCGCACGGACACGAGGTGAGGTGAGGCAAGGTGAACAGCAGCCCAAACTTTCCTCTCCAGAGCTCTTACAAAGAAAAGCACTCAACTTTCTGACCCAGGAAGCCAACAGGACAGGAAACTCATCTCAAACTGTCCCAGGCACTACTGGCCCATTGAGAGAAAGACAAAATGACATGATATTTATGTGAACAGCAGGTATAAATCATTTTAAAGTGGTTTTGAAATGTAATCAACAACAAAATCAGGATCCATTAACTTAGAATAATAAATATGAGATGTATATTTCCATTTTTGGCAAGGCCTGTATCTATCTCTGGTAAATGCAATTGAATAACCTGGATAACTGAAAATAAAGCAGCAGAAATGAGAGGTATGTTCCTTAGTCCTACAGTTTCTCTGCTCTGATGTGGTTAACACATTTTGCCTCTTTTTTTGTTGTTGTTGTTATATGGGATAATTCAGGCTCCAAATTACTAAATTCCAATAGATTAGTGATTGTACCTTTGACACAATCCTGAGCCCTGCAAACTGGTCAATAAGGCTGATGGCCACCTCATAACTGAGGTGTTCTAGTGCCACCTAGTGGCATCTGTGTCCTGTCAAAAGGGAAATAATGAATAATTAGAGCAGGGTTCTCAAAGGGAGGTCCCTGGACCAGCAGCAGCACCAGTATCACCTTGGAACTTCTTAGACATGAAATTCTTGAGGTCATCCCACACCTACTGAAATTCTAGTGGTCGGGCCCAGTGGACTGTGTTTTAACAAGTTCTCTAAGTGATTCAAATGCACCTTCAAGTTTGAGAACCACTGGATTAATCAGTCCTTATACAAAGATTTAGTGAAAAGTCTTAAATAAAATCAGGTTCATAACCTAACAAAAGTACTGTTTCTAATTTTTGGAAAGCAACTCCCCCCCCCCCCCCACCTACTTTTTGGGTACAAATATCTGTACTTAAAGAACAGATTTAAAGCTACTTAAGAACATCAAATGAGTCCCAGCCTCTAAAATATCAGATGAGTTCTCTGAGCAAACCCAGTTTGTTAGGGGCAAAAATCGAATATTGGGGACAAGCCATGGTTATGTGAAATATTAATCATGCTCTGTTAACCATGATTGCCTTGTGTTGGTTAAAGAAAGGACACTCTGACCTGGCTGGGAGTTGTACGCCCCCAGGACCTGGGAGTCAGTCAACCTTGGACCTGGGAATCAACCTTGGAACCATTCTCTTTCAAGAACTGCCTATTATCGTGGAAAAATTAACAACCTTGTTGCCCAAACCATGGAGTCCCACCCCAGCCTCCTACTTCCGCATGTAATCCTTGTCCTACCCTATATAAGCAGCTGGCTTATGGGGGGCTGCAGAGCAGATTTTTGTCGATGACCTGCTGCTCCCATACTGCCGGCAGTATTGGAATAAATGCTCATAATGATCCAACCCTGTCTCTGCTTAATTGGCTCAAGTAGTGACAGGCAGCACGGACCCATTGATTGTCCGGTTACAAGTTCACAGGGGACACCAGACCCATTAACAAAACAAAGTATGATGTAAATACAAAAAGCCCCAAGAAGCAAAGAAAAGGTCTAACTCTACCAGGATATCAGGAATAACACGTTACTATATCTTAAGAAGGAAGGGAACTCACCTGAAAACACATGAAAAGCCAAGGAGGTAGAATATTGGTGATTTTTTATATTGAGAGTCATCTACCCTAATGCTAACAGACACCACTAAAGAGTCCACTGTATACATCTGCTCCGTGCAATTATATGTGAAGTAATCGAGAAAAAAGCAGATCTGATGAAGCCTTGCAAAATTGTTTCTTTCCTATTTAGGTCTTAGGGGACGTGTCAGAGGTATGAACAGTAGACAAGAAACAGTGTTTTTCTTACACCTGGGAAACACCGTGACATCAGCAAAATAACAGAGTTTTCCTAGAGAGCTGGATTTTGTATATTCTGTAGGCCAGGGGTCCTCAAACTACGGCCCGCGGGCCACATGCAAATACAAATATTGTATTTGTTCCCGTTTTGTTTTTTTACTTCAAAATAAGATATGTGCAGTGTGCATAGGAATTTGTTCATAGTTTTTTTTTAAACTATAGTCCGGCCCTCCAACGGTCTGAGGGACAGTGAACTGGCCCCCTGTTTAAAAAGTTTGAGGACCCCTGCTGTAGGCAATGCCTTTATACGTTTAGCACTATAGATCCCATAATTATGTATATTCAATTGCCTTAAGTTATTTAACTTACAATAATATTTTGCTTTGATGCTTGCCTCCAGTTATAAAAGCTACACAAGAAACGCAAACTTTGGCTCCTTATGGTTATTGTTATTTTCACTGTCACTGTGGCCACCACCATCACCAAATCACCTCCTTCTAATCACTGCGTCTAGTCAATAACATCATTACAGAATAAAGAACAGGAGCAAAGCCAAAAAAGAAACCTCCCCCCTCAACTAGAGCCCTGGCTACAAGAAACAACACTCTAGATGGAGAAATATATCACAACATAATGCTAACGCAGAATGTGGGTCTTCCTAAGAAAATAAGCCTTCAGGCTGGTAATATGCTGGCCTGCCAAGTCATTGAGCAATGTCAAACAATTTTAACGTGAAAGGTTTAAGTAAATGATTACTCCTTTTTCATAAAATAAGGTGATGGGTAATAGGATATGGGTAATCATAATTTTATTTTTGTCTATATTCATTCAATTTTCAGAACGCCTTATAGCAGCAGTAAAACTAGAATATTATCCCCAAATCACCCAGAATCAGAGCTATTCACTGGACTAAATACTTAACATTTGCAAATTTGAAAGTTCAAATAATTCATGAGGACCACAAATGTCCAAGGCCGTGCAATTTTTAACTTAATGGCTGTTCTTTATTCATCATTAACTCTGATGAACAGGAGACAAGAAATGGTGTTTTATCACAAAGTGAAAACTGTTTCTCACCTGAGTGGAGACTAAGGTGAGTACAAAGGAATCAGATGTAGAATCTCAGGGGGAAGGGGGGTGAGTGGGAAGAGATCAACCAAAGAACTTGTATGCATGTATGCATAATCCATGGACACAGACAATAGGGTGATGAAGGCCTGGGGCGAGGGGTGGGGATGGGCTAGAAGGGGCCAATGGGGAGGGAAAAGGGGACATACATAATTCTTTCAACAATGAAGATTTTAAAAAGCAAGTAAGTAAATAAATAAATAAATGTGATGAGTTTTAGTCAAAATATAAATTTTGGACATGAAAGAATTATCTATCATTCAATCACTTCACTATATCATTTCTATCCATCAGGACTGCAACTGTTGGAATGAAAGAGAAAATCTGACAGCCATTATTTTCTTCCTGCCATTACGAGTTCAGAAATAAGACCAAAAAAAGAGTAGGGAGAGTGTAATGGCCCCTAAAGGCCCCAACTTCCTCTCTTCATGAGCAGATTCAACTCTGCCTTTAAAAATAGAAGAGGCTGCCCTGGCGAGTGTGGCTCAGGTGGTTGAGCCTCTTTCTGTGCACCCAAACTAAAGGCTGCCAGTTGATCAGAGGCAGAGCACATGCCTGGGATCCCCGGGAGGGGGGGTGGGGGGGGGAATGCAGGAGGCAGCTGATCGATGTTTCTTTCTCGGACCAATGTTCCTCTTTCCCTCTCTCTTTCCCTCTCCCTTCCTCACTCTCTAAAAATCAATTAAAAAGTCTTAAATTAAAAAAAAAATTAAAAACCAACAGAAGAGGCTGAAACCAAGAGAGGGCACCCTCTGACTTCAGAGGGAGAGAATGTCCAAGGGAAGTTGCTGAGAACTTCACTAGCAGAAGAGACAAAAGCTGATAGGCTTTTTCAGAAAAATCATGCAACCTCATTTGGGTATTAAGGGAAGAAAAGAAGAGAAAAGGAGAGAAAAAGGGAGGGGAGGGGAGAAAAGGGGAAGGGAAAGAACAGGAAAAAAATCAGATAATGTTACCTTCAACAACAACAAAAAATTTTCTGAGCTAAAGATTATTTCAATGGTATCTGACTACTGCAAATGCCATTAGGCAAACACGATCAATTTTCGATCAAGTGTAAGATCGAAGGGCAGAAACTATGGAGTCAGAACATATATGTTCAAATCTCAAGTCTTAACACTTTCTAACTCTGTGATCCTAGAAAAGGACTCAATTTCACCAAGCTCCATTCGCTCATGTATGCAGTGGGAATAACAACAGTCCCTCCTTCACAGGATTACTGTTAGGACCAAATGAGATATCACATGTAAGAAAGCACAGTGCCTACACACACTGGAAATGTGTAACATTCAGCTATGTTACCTTCACCTTTATGACCATCATCATCACCATACCCTGGCACAGTTCAGCAAACACCCGACTGATTATCTGCTGACCATAATTACTGAAGTCTTTCTGCCCTGTGGCTCCACAAAGCCACAGGAAGAAAAGCAATATAGAGAGAAAAACCAAGAAGCCTCCAACAAGGTTTCTTATCTACTGAACCCTTGAGCAATTAAAATGTATCCTCTTCTTCCAAATGTTCCTCACAAATATTTAGCAAGATCTGATAAAAACTTTCAATCCTCGCTCTAGCCGGTTTGGCTCAGTGGACAGAGTGTCAGCCTGTGGACCAAAAGGTCCCAGGTTCGATTCTGGTCAAGGGCACATACCTCGGTTGCAGGCTCCTTCCTGGCCCGGGCCCTGGTCAGGGTGTGTGCAGGAGGCAAACTATCGATGTGTTTCTCTCACATCGATGTTTCTCTCTGTCTTTCCCTCTCTCTTCCACTCTCTCACAAAATCAATGGAAAAATATCCTCGGGTGAGAATAAAAAACAAAACAAACCAAAAAAAACAACTTTCAATCCTCTTCCCTAGAAGAGCATTAAGCAAACCTCTGAAGTCCATCCATGGACAGGCCCTGGCAGAGCGGTACAAAGAGAAAGGACACAACCCTGAGGGACATTAACATTTCAGGGAAGGGCCATTTCTCAAATTCACATAACTAAACTCAAACGGTTTACAAAAATTCAATTGCTTAAGGATAATGTGAATAACAACAATTCTGGTAAATTAGGTCAGTACATTCTGTTTAAGCAAGCAGAAACGGGCGCCTTTCCCTCCCCACTATCCTCCCCCCCACAGGCCTGCATCTCCTAAACTCTAAGGACCCCACAAGACTTGCAACCAGGGAAGCAATGGGCAGCAGCAGCTTGTCCCGAACTAACCCCCTGAACCTGTCTCCAAGGCCCCTTTTCTCTTACTTTCCAGTGAGCTGACAGCAACCCCACCTAGGCTCTCTCCTGTTGCTTCTTCTATCCTAGGTCCTTCCTTATTTCACTGTCCCCAGCTTCAATAAATGTACTATTAAATTTTAAAAAAAAAAGAAAGCAGGAAAGTAGACAATAAATTTAAAACTCTGAAAAATAAGTTCCAGTTATCTCAAAAAATCTCCTAATGTAACAAATTTCATTTCCCAATTAGGTCAAATAAAGAAGCTACTTCTAGAAAATCAACAATTTTAGAGAAAGACTAATAGACATGGTGGCAGTAAGAGTCCAATTGCCTAGGCCAGCCAGTGGTCGGCAAACTCATTAGTCAACAGAGCCAAATATCAACAGTACAATGATTGAAATTTCTTTTGAGAGCCAAATTTTTTAAACTTAAACTATATAGGTAAGTACATTGTTATTAACTTAACACTACGGTGTCGGGTGAATTTCCCGCCAAAATATAAGATGGCGCGGGCAATTATTTAGGTTTCCCGCGCAAAATCAGAGTTAGTTTAAAATGCCTATATCTTTTGAAGTATGGGTTCGATTGAAATGAAATTTTCGGTTTCTTGTGTAAAAAATGAAAATTTATTCAATCACAGACATTTTTTTATCTATTCAGTACATAAATAATTCGATATATATAAACTAAATACGAAAAACCCAAAAAATACTTATTACCTAAAAATATACACATATTTTTAAAGTTTAAAATAAAATTTTCATAATAAATCAAAACAAATAGAAATTAATAGTTTTTTAGCGTATGATATTTTTCAAAACACGCCCCTTTATGTAGAGGTATATTGCAAAATTTGCACATGTAGCGTGTCTCACTGCGCAATTTATGAACGGAACATACGCGACACCTTCTCAAAATGTTTTTCTTTTTTCCACTTCCGACAATTGCCTGTAACGTATGCTTTCTCATGTCCATCGATAGCCTGCATGGTGGATCAGATGTAGGTGGTTTAGCCCGCATTCCAGAAGTAGACGGTACTGGGTGAAGGTCTGGAACAATGTCCATGTCCTCTGGAATATCATCCGTCAACCAGTGGATAGCTGTTTGTTTCAAAAACATTTTAAAACCCATTTTTCTTTGCCTCACTGATTTGTAAACTGCATAAGAATTAAATAATGCGCAATTTATCATATACATTGCCAACCTTTTTGTCCATTTGACCGTCCTCCGCAATATCGAATAATATGAAAGGTATTGGTCGGCCCGGTCAACACCTTTCATATGTTTATTGTAGTCAATGAGTGCATTCGGTTTGACAATTTTCTTTTTTGATGTTCTGTCAATATTCTGACTTTCTTCCATCTCCGCAGAATGAATCGAAGAAATCAGGTATACAGGCTTTTTTGATTGCCACACTTGTAACAATATATCATTTTTCCTTATAAATTTTGTTTCACCTTTTTTCAAAGAAATTGTTTGAAAATCTTTAGGTATACCTCGATTTTTCCGGATTGTTCCACATATTCTGAATTTGTTTTTCATAAGTGCTTCACAATTTGCGACGCTATTATAATAATTGTCCATATATATATGGTACCACGAATCAGTGTATGGAGACACTACTGTTTGTATCGTTTCCAATAATCGCTTTCCTTCGCCGCAATAAATTTCCATGTTACAGATATATCCTGTATCACTTTCGCACAACAAACGAACCAATATTCCATATTTAACGATCTTGCCAGCATTATATACCCTATAGAATAATCTTCCCCTCCAAGGTACGATCCCTTCATCTAGTGATAATTGCTGATGAGGTTTGTAAATATTTATAAATTTAGGCACAAAATAATCTAGTACTGGTCTCACTTTGCAAAGTCTATCTGATTCATTTACGATATCCGCATTATTATTGAAGTGCCAAGCTTTCCATATCTGTCGGAACCTGTCTCTCGTCATCGTTTTACCAAAATATGGCGTCTCCGTCCATGGCTCCGTGGTCCAATAGTCATCTCTTCTATCTTTGCGCACCTGTCCCATGAGAACAATTAACCCTAAAAACTTCTTCATCTCTTGAGGGGTTATATCTTTCCACTTTAGGCTTTTTTTTGAAAGTTTGAAATTATTCCTATTTTGATTATAATACCTGTTTGACTCCTCTACAAGAAATTCAAAAAAATCATCTCCGATAAATAATTTCACGGCATCTTCTATATAATTTATAACAGCATCTGTGTTTAATCCTTGATGCCCTAAAAAATCTTCTAAGACCGGTGGATTATCAACATGCGACCATTCTTCTCTCCCGCCTTCTATATCTGACTCTGAGTCAGAGCTGGAGCTCGAAATTCTTCTTCGCCTCAATGTCCTGGGACGCACCATTACTTCATCATCACTAGAATCTTCATCACTTGTACTCGCATTTTCAAGATCGCTATCACAAGAATAATTGGACAACTTGTCTGCACAAAACTCATCATCACTATAGTCTGAATGCTGCGACATTCTAGGTTAAAGCAAATAAAAATAATACTAACTGAAAATAGCGGTACTCCGATAGATATCTGATATAAAAAAATAATTATTATGCGAACACTTTGCGGAACGATTTTATTTTATTTGGTTAAAAAATTCTATATGAATGTCTTTATCACAATATATTTAAATATTTAAACACGTAATAATATTCACAAAACTCAAAACTAAAGACGTCCGGACACAAGAAGTATTTCTCAATAACTATTCTCTTTGCATGGTGAGATATCCAGGGATATCGGTTATAAAATGAGAAAACAATACATTGGTACCCTAACGGTATTGTACTCGACCAGCGCCATAAAGTGTTCTCTACTTACAAGGGATTTTTATGATACCTATTACCCCAATGGGTATGAAACGGTTCGCATACGCAGGTAGGTATCTTTGTGAACGGCAAACAAACAAATATTTGGTAATAAGCAGTTACAATCGGCCCGAGTTTACACGTTTCCCGCACTCCACCGCAAATCTATATGAACCGAGTTAAGACGGCTCCCGCGGAGTACGCGCAATTCACGCGAGCCGACTTAACTCGTTTCCCGCAATCCAAGTGTTAATTAGGGTACTCCTAAGGCTCAGGAAGAGCCACACTCAAGGGGCCAAAGAGCCGCATGTGGCTCTCAAGCCGCAGTTTGCCAACCACGGGCCTAGACCAGTGGTTGCCAACCCGTGGTCTGCGGACCGAGGTCCGAAAGGTTGGCGACAGCTGGCCTAAACACCATTATGCAGTAACACAACAGAGTCAAAAGTGATTATTTCAAATAAGCTAGAAAAATCATCTGGTATAGGAATATGCAACCAACAAGAAACAAAACAGAACACATCCACACCCCTCAGGTTCTCGGTGGCAAGAATCCCCTTCAACAGTGATTTAATAATAAAGTGACAAGAATTGCAGTGCAGAGTGAGATAATGATACCTAAGTGATCACTACCGTCTATTTGAACAAAGCCCATTCCTTCTAAAAAAAAAGAAAGAAATTGGACAACCCAAAAGGTCAACACAAAGCGTGCCTCACCTTATAAGGTTAAGAGGAAAAGGGAACTGCTCTGAGGATAGTTCATGAACTTCCCCTCCTGTTCTTCTGCACTTCAATTTCTCACAATCCATTCACTGTAGTCAACTCAAATGCAAACCACATGACTGAAATAATTATAGCTAACATTTCCTGATCACTTAAGCATCTAGGACTGCTCTACATAATTAGTATTATCTCATTTACAAATGAGAAATAAAAGCAAACAGAGGTAATAGAACTTGCCCAAGGTCACAAAAACTGTAAGTGAAGAGCTAGGATGAGAACCAGGCATTCCACATGCACAGCCCTGCACTGTCCGCCTACCTGACAGTGTGTGCACAAGATACAAAGCACACAAATCAAGTCCTCTTTATCTCATGCCCAGTAAAGTCTGGGAGATGTGGGAAGGTGCAGTCACCTGGGAGCAAGTCAGTGGCCAGAATAGGTGTGGCCACTGGAAACTCGGGAAGATTTAATATTTAAACTCCAGAACAAAGGGAGTTCTCTCTCTTGCTTTCTTGCTGCTCGTGCCTAACTCCTGGTTTGTGGGGCTCCCACGCTCTGCACTCACCCATGTGGCTCATGGCCATGTGGAACCCACACAGTGGACTGAATCTAGCCTCAGGGGACTCAGCTTCACCACAGAACCGAAGCTCTGTATACTGACTTTGCTTTAAACTCTGCTAAAGCCCCAGCTGCCCCTCTTTCAGGACTGGATTAGGGGAGATGGGACTTTGGAGCCTGAGGAATGTAACACCACAAAAATAAAGCCTTTTACTGAAAGGGCGAGGGCTAGGCCCTCCATCTTGCCCCAGGGTAAGGGCTACGCCCTCCATCTTGCCTCAGGGTAAGGGCTACGTCCTCCATCTTACCTTGGCCACGTGCTGGCAAGGAGCTTCTTCCCGGAAGTCTAAGACTCTGCTAGCCACACCCAGGAACAAGACACCGACTTGCGCCTGGCCAATCGGCAGAGCACAGTCCTTTCTCCTCCCCTTACTCCAACCCCCCCTTTAAAACCCGTCTCTACGCGGGGTTCTGTCTCTCAGCCACTTGGCTTGCCGTTGTGTCGGTGAGTCTGGTGGACGGGGAGCTCAAGCTAGCTTGAAATACAGATTCTTATGCTTTTGCATCAGATTGGCTGGCTCCCTGATGTGGTTTCTTGGGGATCTTGAAATCTGGGCATAACATTTACCACATCTCATCCTCTAGTGGGGGCCTCCAGAAGTGCTCATTCCAGCGGTGTCCAAGAACCCCATTCCCACTAGCGACGGAGAAATTCAATTCTCCGGTAACTAAATGTCCTGAAATATCAGGAGTTTTCCTCCTCTCCGGGTCCTTGGACAGCACATCAGTCTGGTGCCACATTAAACCTGCTTTTTAAATAAGCTCTTGCTGAATTACTCCAGTGGGGGGCATCATGGCATTCTCTCTGTAGGAAATTCCTCATGCCATCTCTGGCCTGCTCAGCGCAGTCCCATTCACTTTCATAACCAGTGGTTCTCGGGCTGTGGTCCCTGAGAACCTTATATGAGGTCCGCAGAGTCAAAACTATTTTCAAAATAATTGTAAGAGCTTCAACAGAGACCACATGACCCACAAAGCTGAAAATATTTGCTATCTAATCCCTTACAGAAAAACTTGGCTGACTCCCATTTTAGAGCACGAACCTTTCAAAAAGCAATGCTTACAGTTCTTTCTAAATTACATAGAACATGTTGTATTTTGTACCAAAATATACTTAAAAAAAAAAAAAGGAACTTCATAGTGAAAACACTCAGAAGCAAATCCTGAAAATAAACAGATACAATCCTACAGGAGGTTTATGTTCCAGCTCTCTCCTCTTATGATTTAAGATTTTATTAGGACTTTTATCCAGGGCTACGTAACAAAGCCAAGTACCCAAAAATAGACTACAAATCAGGCTGGGCAGGCTGAAGACCTTTAGAGGCCACCCACTAAAGATGACGGTGACTTCTGCTGCCAGCCAGGAATGAATAACTGCTATGGAACTAGCCCTCCAGCCATAAACAACTAGAAACGTGGACAAAATATATGAAACAAATGCTCTGACAATGGGACAATCGGTGGAGGGGAACTATGATTCCTGCAAAAAAGGAAACAAGTGAGATAAGTCCTGCCAGTGTCCTCCTCCCTGCAAGGGAGAGGGGGTGGAGTTGCGGGGGGCTGGTGGGGGGCAAGGAGAGCACAGAAGTCTTAAAGGACCTAGGAGCCAGACACTGGAGTTCAGGAAGGCTGAGGCAGCAGGGGTTTGCAAGACAGAGCCCTGGGAGGGAGCTACACAGGGAAAGTGCCCTAGGAATCTGCACAGGGATCCCTTGGGCCTGATGCTGACGCCTAAGCTGCTGAGGAAGAGCTGGGAGCTGTAAAGTGAACAATTCCCAGAATTCACACAGCACTGGAAGACATTCGTCGTCAGGGCACATGGCCAGATTGCAGGTTCAGTCCTGGCTGGGGTGCATAAGGGAGGCACAGGTTGATGTTTTTCTCTCACATCCATGTTTCTCTCTCTCTCTCTCTCCCTCTCCCTTCCTCTCTTTAAAATCACTAAAAAACATACTAAAAAAAAAACTTAAAAGATAAAAAAGGACATTCAGATTCCACCCAGCAGAGCAGAGCTCTCACAGAACCCTCCAGACAATCAACAGAGACTCCAGAAAGGCCAAAGTAACAAAGCTAAATTAGCCCTAAAGTAAAACTACACTAGACCTTCCCTAGTGTAAACAAAGTTTAAAGGATCAGCTCAATCCACAAACAACTTAACTTCCTGGCAAAACAAACACCAAAACTCTTTAAAAGAAGCCAACAAAATCCAAACACTCAACAACATAATACATACAATGTCCATGTTAAGCAGCAGCAAAAGACTGAGATGACAGAACTAGCAAAGATATTGAAACAGCTATATAAATATGCTCCACATATTCAAGAATATAGAAGAGAACATGAACATAATGAAGAGAGAAATGCAAGATAGAAATAAGAGTCCATTTAATTCTTTCTTATGTCATCTACAGCTGAAAAATCCACCCCATGAAATTAAAAATTCACTGAATAGACTTAGCAGTAGGTTAGACACTGCAGAAAACAAGAATAGTGAACTTAAAGACATAGAAATACAAACTTTTCAAATTAGTGTCAGAGCGAAAAAGGACTGGAGGAAAAAACTAACTGAGCCTCAGACTTGTAATTAGAGTCCCAGATGGAGAGGGGGTAAGAAGGAACAGTATTTGAAGAAATAGCAGCAGAAATTTTCCCAAATTTGATCAGAACTGTAAAGCCACAAATTCATAAAGCTCAAAGAACACTAGACAGAATAAACAAAGAAAATCATACCAGGGCACATCACAATCAAATTACAAAAACCAATGATATTAAAAAGAAAACAAAAAGATAATATTGATCCCCTGCCTCCACATCTATTCTATTATAATAAAAGCATAATATGCTAATTATACCAGATGTCCTTCCCGACAAAGCCAGGGCTGCAAGGGAAGCCCAGGTCCTGGGTGCCAGAGGGAAGCCAGTGCTGGCAGCCAGGCGAAGGCCTACTCTTGCACAAATTTTGTGCATCAAGTCTCTAGTATAAGATTAAAAACAACTATAATCCAAAGAAAGCAAATAACATCTTTCTGGATATTCTGACCGAAAAATGTTGGTCAAGTCCATTGAAGCTGCTCTCCTTGTACAGGCCTTCCTTTGGCAGCAGTACCTCTAGCATAAGCTTAGTCTGTCTATAAGGTGATCAAAATACAGTTAAACCTCGTTTCTTGAATATCTCCTATCTCGAACAATTCGCTTCTTGACTCGACAACCCTTTCATACTATCTGTTTAATCAGCCATGTGTCTCTCAGGCAACAAATGAAGGAGAGAATTCGAGAGTATGAGTCAGTTTAACATCATTAACATCTCAGGATAATGTGCTGTGAATAGTTTCATAGGTTTTTTTTTGGTTTGTTGCCGCTTATTATTATTAAATTTTCATTTTTACTGTACATTTCTTTTCCTTTTTGTTAAATTTTTATTTACATTTCATGTCCTTTTTGTTTTTAAAGTGTTTATTTATAGGTTAAATAGTACATTAGACATTTACTGTATATAAGAAAGGTTAAAACAGGGAACCACTTGGGGGTCTGGAATGGATTAATTCAACTTACATTATTTCTAATGAAAAAAATGCTTCGGTTTTCCACCAACCTTCCAAGAACAAATTAAGTTCGAGAACTGATGTTCCACTGCAGAGTTAAGTTACTGGAAAACATATTTATCAAATGCATTTGTATACTGCAAAGTTCACAAATGCCACATACTTTTGACTGTATGTTCCTTGAGGTCAGACCATATTTTAGCCCATAAATTTCCAGTGCAGTTCCTATTGGCACATAACTGCTTGAACACACATGAATGAGTCATTCTCATTTCATCCTCAGCACATCGCTATATGACATACAGAACAAGATGAAAGAACAGGTGCCAAGAGGGATTAAATGACTGCCCCAAGGGTACACACAAAGTGAGCAATACCTCGCATCCCTAGCATAATGCCCCCACACAAGTTACCTCAAAGTAGACACAAAAGAAATACATTTTAATTATGACTACTTACTCTGAGTTTCCACAAGATCCAAAGCAACACTAGAAGCTGTGTCCATTCCGGTGTTGATGCAGTTTTGGAAGTTTTTTAAGGAGGAGAGAGCAGATTCTACACCGCTGAAGGATATAAAACCAGTTGAACCTGAATTTGAACTGGAACGCCCAGGCATCTTGAATTTTTACCTAAGTTTTCAAACACAATGAAATATAATTTATGAGCTTTTATGAAGAATTTATAAAATTTATAAAGAAAAATGGCTTTATCTATTTTTTTTATTTATCTTAAAAATCAAGACCTAAGGCACATAGGGCAAAATGTTACACATGCTAAAATCCAAATCACAAAACAAGGGTTTCTGTTATGTCATTTTCTGGAACTTTCTGCGGTATTAATATTTTACACCAAAAGAGAGAGAATATCTGACTATAAATAACCAGTGATGATTTTTGAATATTTGCATTTTAGTGAAAGACAGTATTATTTACAATCTCACTTTATTACAACAAATAAGTTGAGACAGCTTATACAATATAAATACAATCACATATAATAAATTCATAAAAATCAGAATAAAAAAAAAGACTAAAGAGAAAACCAAGTACATGAGAAAGTTAGAATGCAATCATGTAGGCTTAGGATTCTTTAGAATTCTACCAGTATTACAATGAGTGGCCAGATTATTATGACCGGCCAGATTATTATGACCACCCCATCAGTACAATGAAGTCAATTAGTTATGCAAATAATAATAAAACCTTGAGAGTATTTGTTTAGGAAGTTTTCAGTATTCAGTATTTTTGGAAGTGTCAATGAAGTACTGATGGGGTGGTCATAATAATCTGGATGGCCCTAACCGGTTTGGCTCAGTGGATAGAGCATCGGCCTGCAGACTCAAGGGTCCCAGGTTCGATTCCAGTCAAGGGCATGTACCTTGGCTGCGGGCACATCCCCAGTAGGGGGTGTGTAGGAGGCAGCTGATTGATGTTTCTAACTCTCTATCCCTCTCCCTTTCTCTCTGTAAAATATCAATAAAATATATTTTTTTAAAAATAATAATAATCTGGCCGGTCATAATAATCTGGCCACTTGTATACTTGTAATACAGATTTGGCTATGAGCATCTTGACAATCATACAAATGGCTGATATATTCACTAGCTATTAGAGAAATGCAAATCAAAACCACAATGAGCTACCCCTTCATACCTGTTAGAATGGCTCTTATCAACAAGACAATAGATAACAAGTGTCTGAGAGGTTGCGGAGAAAAAGGAACCCTCATTCACTGCTGGTGGGAATATAAATTGATACAGCCACTATGCAAAGCAGTATGGAGGTTCCTCAAAAAAATTAAGAACAGAGTTATTACCCTATGACCCAGAAAGCATTTATTCATAAAGACATGTGTATCCCTATTGCAGCATTATTCACAGTGGCTAAGACATGTATACAACCAATGTGTCCCTTAATACATGACTGGATACGGAAGATGTGATACATATACACAATGGAATACTAACTATTCAGCCAGAAGAAAAAATGAAATACCGCCATTTGCGACATGAATAAAACTTGTGAACATCATGCTAAGCAAAGTCAAACAGACAAAGAACCATATGATTTCACTCTCACGTGGCATATAAAATTGAGAGCAACAAATGAACAAATAAGACAAACAAAAACTCAGACATAGACAACCAGAGGATTCCAGAGGGAAAGGGGGGTGAGGGATACAAGAGGGTAAAGTGGGTCAATAAATGGTGACAGAAGAAGAGGACTTGTGGTGGTGAACACACAATGCCATATACAGATGATGTATTATAGAAGTGTATATTGAAACCTATATATATTTATTAACCATGTCACCCCAATAAGTTCAATAAAAAAATTTTTAAGTGAAAGTTTTAGAATTTTCATTCTCCATAAAGAAAAAGTACACCAGTAATTCCTGGTAAATAAGTCTATCCATGGCAATCAAGGCATCATGGATCATCACATATCTATAATAATAAAAGCGTAATAAGCAAATCGACTGAACAGCCGAGCAGCGGAACAACTGTCCAGATGCCCTTCCAGACGAAGCCAGGCTACAAAGGCCTACTCTTGCATGAATTTTGTGCATCAGTCCTCTAGTGAGATAAGAGTCATACTGAAAAATATCCTCAGACAGCAGCTTGGTGCCCACCAATCCCATTTCCTCTTCAACTTGGTCACATAGCTTGACTATAGTTTGCAGCCTTCCTTGCAGTTGGGTGTGGTCATATGACTGAATTCAAGGCAATGATGTATGAGCCATATGCAGGCCCAGTCCATAAAAAACACACTTTCTCCATACTCCTTCCCATTTTGATAGCTTGAAACAGGCAAGCAGTGACCTTGGAAGCTATATATTGAAGATGGAGAATATGGAAGAAGCCCAGGACCCGACATCACTGTTTGGAGGAAAACTGCCCCACTAAACAGGCTCAATGGATGAAAGAAACAAAAACTTCAATTGTGCAAAGCCACTTTGATTTGGGGGTTTGCCTGTCATACTACCATTACTCAAAAAATACAAACTTGCAGGGATCAAATGATATGGTTCAAGTATTCAGTTTCCTAGTCGGATTCTGTGTAAGTCTACGTGATCTAGAGCAGCACTATCCAAAGGAACTTTCAGACACGACAAAAATGGTCAAGGCTCTGCACTATCCAATATGGTAGCGACTAGGCACATGTGTGGCTATCCATTACCTCAAATGTGGTCAGCGTGAGTGAGGAACTGAGTTTTTAATTGTGTTTAATTTTAATCAATTTAACTTTAAAAAGCCACATGCGTCTAGTGCAGTGGTTCTCAACCTTCTGGCCCTTTAAATACAGTTCCTCATGTTGTGACCCCCAACCATAAAATTATTTTCATTGCTACTTCATAACTGTAATGTTGCTACTGTTATGAATTGTAATGTAAGTATCTGATATGCAGGATGGTCTTAGGCGACCCCTTAGAAAGGGTCATTCAACCACCAAAGGGGTCGCGACCCACAGGTTGAGAACCGCTGGTCTAGAGGCTGCTGCATTGGGCAGCACAGTTCTATAGACACGATTTTCAAAGCGTGTTACATATATGAACTAGGGGGTAAAGCCACAGTATAAGCAGGGCACATCTTCCTGGAATATCAATTTTACTTACAGAAAACATGAAACATGTTTAGATTAAAATAAACATTAACTGCATTATAGAGCAGAATATGGAGGCAATACAGAGCAGGGATTAAGCATGTAGTTTCAAGAGCCAGCCGATTGGAGTTCAAAGCCTGATTTTACTTCTTAAGTAGCTGAATGACTTTAGGCAAATTATTTAACCTCTCAATGCTACACCTTATCTTTCTGCAAAATAAGGATGATCCAGTGACTATGAGTTTGTTCATAGATATAGATATTGATGTAGATGTATATATAGGTATACAGTGGGGCCTTGACTTACGAGTGTCCCGACTAACGAGTTTTTCGAGATACGAGCCGTCTCTCGGCCGATTTTTTGCTTTGAGTTGCGAGCTAAAATTTGGGTTACGAGCCAGCTTCAGATACCCTACTGCTAGTTGGCGCAGCGAATGTCACAGTGAATGCCACAACATCAGCCCAGCATCACGTGTCTCACTCGTTCACTTTTTGATTTGACATACAAGTAATTTGAGTTACGAGCTCCATCGTGGAACGAATTAAACTCGTAAGTCAAGGCCTCACTGTATACCTAATCTAATAAAAGAGAAACATGCAAATTAACCGTACCTCTGCCACACCCACCAGCCACGCCCCATCAGCCAATCAGAAGCGAATATGCAAATTAAACCAACTAAGATGGCAGTTAATTTGCATACTAGGCACCAGTGGCCTGGGTCTGGGAAACATCATAGGACACCCAGGTCACTCTGAGGGCCCTCTGGGCCCTGAGCAGCCTAGGAAGGGCCTGAGCCTGCAATCAGAGCCGAGGGGCAAAGCCTGCAATTGGAGCGGGGTGGGGGTCCCCTGCCCAGGCCTAACGCCCCAGCCAGAGGCCTTAGGCCTGGGAAGGCGATCGGAGTGGGCTGGGGGTCCCCTACCCAGGCCTAATGCCCCTCTGGCCTGGGCAGGGGCGGAGCCTGCAATCGGAGCAGGCTGGGGGGTCCCCTGTCCAGGCCTAATGCCCAGCCAGAGGCCTGAGGCCTGGGCAAGGGCCTCAGGCCTAATGCCCGGCCAGAAGCCTGAGGCATGGGCAGGGGCGGAGCCAGCGACTGCACGGGGCTGGGGGTCCCCTGCCCAGACCTAACGCCCTGGCCAGAGGCCTTAGGCCTGGGCAGGCGATCGGAGAGGGCTGGGGGTCCCCTGTCCAGGCCTAACGCCCAGCCAGAGGCCTGAGGCCTGGGCAGGAGCGGAGCCGGTGATGGCACGGGGTTGGGGGTCCCCTGCCCAGGCCTAACGCCCCAGCCAGAGGCCTGAGGCCTGGGCAGGGGCAGAGCCTGGGATGGCATGGGGCTGGGGGTCCCCTGCCCAGGTCTAATGCCCTGGCCAGAGGTTTTAGGCCTGGGCAGGGGCCAAGCTGGGGATCCGTGTGAACTACAGAGGAAACACCTTTTCTGACTGCTCATTGGCTAAGCTCCCTGTATGCCACGGGTAATATTCTTAGTAACTTGAGTAATAAGAATCCAAGAAGGTGATGTAGGGTTTTTCCACCTCACTCCTGGAGGAAAAAACAAAGGTCTGCTGCTGGAGGGCTAAGAAATGTCATATCCTGCCCTAGCTGGTTTGGCTCAGTGGATAATGCCTCAGCCTGCCCACCGCAGGGTCTGGGTTCAATTTTGACCAAGGGCATGTACCTAGGTTGCAGGCTCCTCCCTGGCCAGGGCCCAGGTCAGGGCTCATGCAGGAGGCAACCAATCAAAGTGTTCCTCTCACTTTGATGTTCCTTTCTTTCCCTTTCTCTTCCACATTCTCTAAAAATCAATGGAAACATATCCTCAGATGAGGATAAAAAAACATAATAATAAAGAAATGTCATATCCTATGAAAGACACATCTTGAAAATGCCTAAAGAAAGTCGTCATTTTTTCATGGTGAAGGGACTGGAGTCCATGTTGATGAAAACACCTTGGTGGCTGCGGTGACTGGCAGTGGCTGCAGCAGCGGGGTGATGGGGCTGGCGCCTTCCCCTGATCAGCCTGGTTGCCTCCCACAAAGGGAGGCCAGACGGCAGCTTAGGTCCAATCCCCAAGGCGAGCAGGGAGCGGGCCTAAGCCGTCAGCAGGACATCCCCTGAGGGCTCCCAGTATGTGAGAGGGGGCAGGCTGGGTTGACAGACCGCCCCCCCCCCCCCGCCCAGTGCACAAATTTCATGCACCGGGCCCCTAGCAGATAGATATAGATATAGAATAAAACACTCAGGATAAGCCCCAGCACATAAATCTTTTAACATGGGGACAGATATTACCATCAACTTCATCATTATAACACTGTGAGGGGCGATACAAAGTGGTGCTTAAGAGAATGGACAGTGGACACAGAGGCCTGGAACTTCCATCCTGTCTACGCCCCGATTAAGTTTCTTATCTTCTCTATCTGCAGCTTGCTCCTGTGTGAAAGCAGAAAAACCACATCTCTCTCATAGCATTATTAAGGATAAATTAAATTTTGCAGTTTTCTCAAACTTCTCTGATCTTAAGAATCAGTTGAAAAACTTACTAAAATTACAGATTTATGGATACTATCTCAGACCCATTGAATCAGAGTCTCTCTAGTGGACACACTGAGGAAACAGTATTTTTATGAAGTCCCCCAGATGATTCTTAGGACCACACTTGTATGGAGAACATTGAGATATTTGTGTTTCCCCAAAATTCATATGTTGAGACCCTAACACTCCATGTGATGATATGTGGAGATGAAGCCTTTGGGAGATAATCAGGTTTAGATGGGGTCATGAGGATAGAATCTTCATGATAAGATGGGTGTCCTTATTAGAAGAGGAAGAGACACTAGGGTGCATTCTCATTCTCTCTGCTCCTTGTCCTCCTCCTCCTCACAAGTAAAGACACAGCAAGAAGGGGGAAGGTGGAAGGGGGCCGGCTGCAAACCAGAAAGAGAACCCTCACCAGTATCCAACCATGCCAGCATTTGTCTCCAAAAACTCTAAGAAATAATTTCCTATTGTTTAAGTTACCAGCTTACAGTTTTTTTTTTAAATAGCAGCCCCAGCTGACTAAGATAGAATATATATAAGGATTAATCAATTCAGGATAAATGGAAAAGTGTCTACCACATAGTAGCTATTCTTTTATGTGAAGGCAAAATCCACATCACTCCAATAAAACTTTACACTTGCAGAGAGCTGGGGAAAACTTTCTCCTGTGATTCTGGAATATTTCAAAGGAAAAGATTCAGATTGGGAAGCACAGAGAGTGGATGGAGCAGAAACGTGGAGTAGACACACTTTTCCATTCTTCCCACGAAGTACAGCTAAGTATATGTCACAACACAGCCCCTCCCAAAGAAAGGAATATCTGGCCCCGGTGTCAGCAGTGCACTGGCTGAGAAACCCTGGTTTAAATCGACCTCCTCTTGGAGCCTTCCCTGGTAACAGCAATCCTTTTGATCCTTGTACCTATAGTCTCCGAGAAAGTTTAAATAAGGTTACACATTTCATGAGTTTTCCCCCAGCATGTTATTTTACCTCCCCTAACAGGCCTTGTCTTACTTACCCTATTCCAGCGGCTATAACAAAATACCAGACTGGGTAGCTTATAAACAACAGAAATTCATTTCTCACAGTTCTGGAGACTGGGAAGTCCAAGATCAAGGTACAGCAAGTTCTGGTGACAGCCCTCTCCCGTGTTCACAGCCCATGCCTTCTACCTCTTTGTCACCACAGAAGGGACAAGAGACCTCTCCGGAGCCTCTTTTATAAAGTCCTTAAGCCACCCATGAGCTCCGTCCTCTAGTCCAGTGATGGCGAACCTATGACACGCGTGTCAGAGGTGACACGTGAACTCATTTTTTTGGTTGATTTTTCTTTGTTAAATGGCATTTAAATATATAAAATAAACATCAAAAATATAAATCTTTGTTTTACTATGGTTGCAAATATCAAAAAATTTCTATATGTGACACGGCACCAGAGTTAAGTTAGGGTTTTTCAAAATGCTGACACGCCGAGCTCAAAAGGTTCGCCATCACTGCTCTACTCCTAAGCACCCCCAAAGGCCCCGTCTAGTAAAATAACACTGGCATTAGGATTTCAACACATGAATGGGGGAGGGGACACAGACATTCCGACCCTAGCAGGTCTATAAGACTCTCGGCAGGCAGGACCAATGGTTAGCTAATGCGAAAGCACTACTCGCCCTGGCCGGGTGGCCCAGCTGCTTGGCGCGGAGTCCCCAAAAGGCTGTGGTGCAATTCCTGTTCAGGGCACATACCTAGGTTTGGGGCTCAATCCCATCCGGGTGTGTAGGGGAGGCAACCGATCAATGTTTCTTTCTCTCCCCCCCACCCCCGCCTCCCTCCGTCCCTCCTTTCTTCTCTTAAAAAACACACAAAAATAAATAAAAACTCATCCTCCGGGGAGGATTAAAAACACACACACAAACGTCCTCCTGTTGCCTCCTGTAGAGCTCAGTGGTAGGCACAGAAGAACAACTTAAAGCGATGTGCTGGCCTCCTCTAACCACGGCCTGCGCAGGTTGAAGCGGAGCTCTATGTCAGGATGCGAGGGTACGTCTTTCTTTTTAAAGCCCCTTTCCCATGCAAGCCTGTTCCCTCTATCATATTCTCTCTCTCTCTCTCTCTCACTCTCACTCTCACTCTCTCACTCTATCTCAATAAAACTCATCACAGCTACCTGCTCCCACGCCCGCCACTCCTCCCCCGGGAGCAGCTTGCACCAGCGCTCAGACCCAGGACCCGTCCCCGGCGCACGGCTCGGCTCCCACCAGGCAGGCGGCGGGGGAGCCTCGGGGAAGTCACAGCAGCAGCCATTCTCCGCCCCCGCCCCGCCCCCCCCTCCCCCTCGGTCCCCGCAGCGGCCGCCCCCGGGGCCCGGGCTTCATCCCCGTCGTCTCTGGTCCCCGCAAACCCTGACGGGTCCGAAAGGGAACCTGCAGCACCGAGCGTGTGTCCGGACGACCTGCCCACCGCCCTGGTGTAGAGACCTTTCAGACCAGATCTCCTGGGGTCCGGAAAGCGTGACCCGTCCCCAACGCCGCGGGCTGCAGGGCGGAGGGGGGCGGTCTCGGAGGACCAGGTCAGCGGCCGCAGCCTCGACGCCGACCGTGACGCGGGGGGGACCCCAGCCCAGGAGGCCCGCGGAGGCCCCGGGAGGGAGGCGACACCTCCCGGCCTCCCCATCGCCACCCGCGCGTCTGCCTTACCTGCCGTCCCTCCCAGCTCCGTCCGGCTGCACCCCGACTTCCCACAACAGGACCCCAAATCCTCCCTTAACCGAGCGCGGGCTCCAACGTCATCAGCCGTTGCCCGCCTGCGGTCACGTGACGCCCCGCCCCTCGGGTCACGTGACGGTCAGGGGAGCCAGGGGCGGAAGCCGGGGTCCAGCGGGCTCCTGGTCCGGGGCTGAGGGTAGGAAGCTCCCCCGCGGAGAGGCGGGGTGGGGGGGCCCCCCGGTGCCGAACCCGCGCGCGATCGGCGGCCCGGCTCTGCCCCTCGCGGCCCGGACGGCAGGTGAGTGAGTGGCGGGGTGCACGCGCCCCTCCCTTGCGCCCCCTTCCCCTCCTGGGCCGCGCTGGCCGAGGGGACTTGGGGTGGGGTCTGGGTGGGGTGCCTGGCGTGGAGGGCTGTGGGGCTCCGGGCGGGGCTGCCGCAGCCCGGGCTCCTCTTCTCCACTGGATGGAAATTGCTTCCCTGCTCCGCCCGCGTCCGAACCTTCCGAGTTCCCGGGAGCAAGGCCGGTGCACGTCGCTCTTCTCCACGGACTCTGGAGAGAGCTGAGGCTCAGTGAGCGATTTACCGCCCGACGGCCCGCGAGCGCATCCTGGGTCTGCCATGGCCCTGAGTCCCGGCAAGTCACTGTGCCTCTGCACCTGAGTTCCCTCGCCTGTGACCTGCGGTGCCAAGGCCCTTTGCATTTCGGAAAAGTGTTCAGAGGATCCCCAAAACCAAACAAACCAAAAACGTACAGAGCCCATAGGAGGCGCGGGGCGCCTGGCTGCGAGTGCACGGAGCTCCCTCCCTGATGAGAGATGGGGTGAGGGTGGTGGGAGGGGGGCGGAGGTCTTACTGCCTGGACCCACCATGAGGAACACCTTCCCGTTTTCTTTTTGCTGTCTTTTCCAGGACTCATGAATCAGACTAGAGCGATCAGACTCATTTCAGAGTTTTTCTGGAGATTCCCATCACTTTTATCTTGATCCACAACCATCATATTTTGTCCTGAGAATGGGTTGGTACTGAAGTGTGTGGCAGGATAAAAATAGACCTGTCTTTTCTTGTCCTCAACAGCAGCTTGTCCCAAGACAATTTAATGTCCTTCAGAGTTCAGTTCTGTACTTATTGGCTAACTGGTAGGATGGTGTCATGCTTCATTCTTGAAAGCAGGATATCTTTTTGCCTAGGATCACTTTCCAAACTAAAAAACAGTTTCATACCAAATTCTTAAAGATAAAATAACTACCACCTTTCTGGGTGCTTTGTAAAGACAATTAGAAAATTGAGTGGGATCTCTAGTTTCATTCCATGCCAAATGGCAGTGCAATCTGCATTGGGATCTTCTTCATCCCTAGCACCAATAGAACCAAATGCAAGATTTAATATAGCTTCTGCTACGATGTTTATTTACATGTCATTCTAGAGTGATTTGTTTTTAAGCTCAACTAAGTCTTAACACCTATGAAGCTACCTGTCTGAGATTGCTGCAGCATTGGTGCCCATCTTTAATGATGCTCTTAAATTCTGTTCTGTAGGGCCAGTTTTTCAGCCAACAATGGGGTATTTGCCAAACACTCTAGCAGCGGCCTTATCACAATCTGCAGGTGGCTTTTCTCTGAGACTTGTCACCTCATGGTCTCTAGGTGGCTACTGTGGCTTCGGGCATGAAATGTTCATTGAGCCATATTTAAAGGCAGGAAGGAAGGGGATAGAGAGGGAAATTTCTCTCCACATGCTTCTCTCCTTGTAGCAGGAGGAATAAATATTTCCCAGAAGTCCCACCATAGACTTCTTCTTATACCTCATTGGTCAAAACTGAGTGACGTGTCTAAACCTAGCTTCAAGGAGGTGGAAAGTAGTGCAAATGTTGAGAAAGACCTGGGCTTTCAAGATTTTGAAAAGTAAATCAGGCTTCCATGAAATTGACAAATGATGACCTAGATTCCTAGCCAATCGATACAGAGAGGAGAGGAATGCAACAAAGATGACACAAATTAGCACTTGAAAAGATAGTGATTTGAGAGGGAATTGGGAGAGAGTTTGGGAAAATTAATGATACCTTGAAATTGTTTTGCAAAGATTACCTCCTTAAAGATCATGATATGAAAGTCAACCATGAAGTATAAGATGCTGTGTTATCAAAATCAGAGTTTGGTAAAATAAACTTTTGACTCCGCTGTTTGTCCATTGAATTAGTACATCGTTGTTGCAATTTTAGCCTAAATTTTGTTAAGCAGAAACTTATTTTCATCGGGTTACAATGTTTTAAGATATAACTAATCAGACTTTCCTACTGCTTGGTATGAAATGCTTATCTTTACTTTACAGTCACTGCGCAGCCTTTCTCAGGCATGTATTGTCCTCGATAACAAGGACTTCCTGCACATAACATATGAGAAAAGCATCTCTAAAGGTGTTCCTTCAACTAATTCTAGTGGATTTTAGGACATACCTTTTCCCGAAGGTGAAACAAGTGACAGTTCCTGGAAGGAAAATACAATAATTGGTGCCCAATTGAGGGCACCTTGGAACCACTCATGCTCAATGGTTCCTTCTCCCAAGCTCAGTGGTAGCCACATTGGGTCTTTCCTCAGGGGGAGAAGTGAATCAAGGGGTGAAAAAGAGGCCAAGAGTGTTCATTTATCAAAGCCCTTCTACATGGAAAATGTGAAGAAATGCCCTCCCCCGTCCCCCCCCATCAGAAATCATTTTTCTTATTTGTTTTTTAGGGAGTTTGGGAGAAAAATAGTATCTATGTGTTTCACATGCTGCCTTAAAAAAATGGAGATTTATTTTGTTTTTTGGATACAGTTTCTTAAATGGAGCAAACATCTGTCAGCAGAGCCGGTTTCCACTAATGATTCACAGACCCGAGCTCTGAAGCCGGGTGACCGTCCCCACCGGCCAGTGGGGACACGCACGGAGTAGCTGCCGGTCCTCAGGATGTTGGACTTCCTGGCTGAGAACAACCTCTGCGGCCAGGCCATCCTCAGGATCGTCTCCTGTGGCAATGCCATCATTGCTGAACTTCTGAGGCTCTCTGAGTTTATTCCTGCTGTGTTCAGGTTAAAAGACCGAGCTGATCAACAGAAATATGGAGATATCATATTTGATTTCAGCTACTTTAAGGTAATCTGCCCCTATAGCATATTTACCATTGTCTTTTCTACGAAAGCATGCTTTCTGTGGGGACCATGAGATGCTGCGAAGTTAAGTCATTATGGAGAAAGAGTTAAGTAGGAGAGATTTTTATTTTTATGTTTTTGTTAATCCTCACCCAAGGATATTTTTCCATTGGTTTCTAGAGAATTGAAAGGAGGGGGAGAGAAAGAGAAACATTGATGTGAGAGAGACACATTGATTGGTTGCCTCCCGCACACACCCTGACCAGGGCCGGGGATTGAGCCTGCAACCAAGGTGTATGCCCTTAACTGGAATCAATCCTGGGACCCTTCAGACCGCAGGCTGATGTTCTACTACACTGAGCCAAACCGGCTAGGGCAAAGAGGAGAGATTTTTAAACCAAATTTAATATCAGCCAACTAACTTGAAAATAATGTGAAGGTATTGTGTGCAGCCCTAATACAATAGAACCACATTTTATTAAGATAACTTTGATATAACATATTTCATATTTAAAGCATGCTAATTGTGGTTGCAATTCAAATTCGTTTCTTTCAAAGGGATTTTATATCTAGGCTTCTGTTATCTTTATTTCTTTCTGTTGCTCTGCTTTCAACTTTTGACATCCCTCTTAAGGCATAAGAACACATTTTTAAGACTACTTAGAAATCGTTACCCACAAGTATGTTTTTATTGACATCTCCATAAATGTGTTTTTCTTCTTAGGGTCCAGAATTATGGGAAAGCAAACTGGAAGCTAAGCCAGAGCTACAGGATTTAGATGAAGAATTTCGTGAAAACAACATAGAAATTGTGACCAGATTTTATTTAGCATTTCAAAGTGTGCATAAATATATTGTAGACTTAAACAGGTATTGATTAATTTAGTAATAGCTTATTCTGATAATAAATCATGGCGGGGGAAAGGGACATTCTAGAACATGTCAATCTTTCTGAGTTATTATTACACAGCGTACTAGGTTATACCATGCACAGTTGTCTTGTCCTTCCTGTGGCACTAGTCATCTTCAGTATCTTAGAGTTTTATTATGATTTCCTGCTCTTGTAAAGTGTTACAATAATCTTGGTCTATACTAACTCATAATGTCTTTCAATCCTGTGGTTTGTGATCATATTTTAGTATATTAAATATGAGAAGTGGAAAAAAAGGAACATATTTTCATAGCATTGGTAACCATACTTTCCTTCTTATCCCTAACAACACAATATTCTCTTCCTTCCAGCCCTGCGGTTCTCAACCTGTGGGTCGCGACCCCTTTGAGGGCCGAACAACCCTTTCACAGGGGTTGCCTAAGACCATCGGAAAACACATATATAATTACATATTGTTTTTGTGATTAATCACTATGCTTTAATTATGTTCAATTTGTAACAAAATACATCCTGCATATCAGATATTTACATTACGATTCATAACAGTAGCAAAACTACAGTTATGAAGTAGCAACGAAAATAATTTTATGGTTGGGGGTCACCACAATGTGAGGAACTGTATTAAAGGGTCGAGGCATTAGGAAGGTTGAGAACCACTGTTCCAGCCCTTAGGAATTCATTACTCACTAGCTTTAAAACTAATTAAAAGCATTTTAAACTAGTCCATGTTTGTATGCCATTACTTCCTAAGATATTTGTAATTCACAAATTGGGACTAGGGAATATTCCTTTTACTTGGAGTAGCCATAACTAGCAACCTCTGGCTCTAATCGCCATGAGTTTCAGCTCAAAAATTATTTGAAGGCCAGAATGCCTAGTATCTTGCTTTACCTTTAGAAATCTTTACTTTTCTTCATCAAAGATATTGTTCAAGTTTTCATTGTCAATAACTTGCTCTGGGGTTTCATTTCTAGATACTTGGAAGATCTCAATGAAGGTGTTTACATTCAGCAAACCATAGAAACTGTGCTTCTCAATGAAGATGGAAAACAACTTTTAGTAAGTGCTAGTGACCATTTAAATAGGAGTTCAAGAATGTCAAGCTTAACATCACTTTTTCCCTGTAAGTCACAAGTGCATACAGAGTACCCTTTAAAGTGAAGCAAAATTCACTGATAATTATCTTCTGACTAACAGATCTGTGTCTGAATGTAGAACAGTGTAGACTTTAAACAGAATTACAAGTGAATAAAGATGGTGTTGAGTTTCTGAGCTTCCTCAGTGTAACAGTCCTCTCTTCTTTATCTTTTGCATCCCAGATATCTAGCCTAGTACCTAGTATAGAGTGATCACTTAAGCAATGTCTGTTAAGTAAGTGAATGACTTAGGGGTGTTCATAATATTGGTATCCCAAGCAAAATATCAAAACCAGGCCAGCTGAAAGATAAGCACTCTGAGTTGAAATTTATTTTGCATAAGATTGTTAAAGCTCATTCTGTACAGAAGGTGAGAAAACCCTTCGGGAGAAACCTACATTCTCCTTGTAATAGGAAGCTTTTAGGAGGAATGGGAGCAAAGTGATCTTTTTAACCATCATCAACATCCCTCCATGAGAATGTGTCCTCCTGTGAGTTTGGCCATTGTCTCTTTCTCTTCCTAGTGTGAAGCGCTGTACCTGTACGGAGTCATGCTGTTGGTCATTGACCAAAAGATTGAAGGGGAAGTCAGAGAGAGAATGCTGGTTTCTTACTATCGATACAGGTATCCCTGGGTTGGGGCTACACGTGCCAGAAGCATGCTATCGGTACAATGCAGTGTAGGTTTCTAAATTGCTTTTATTGTGCAGCAATGTAATCTAGAATGCAAAAAAGAGAAGATTCTTAATATCTTCCGAAGATACAATAGAAATTACAGCAGTTACTATATATTTTACATCATCATAACAGATTAGATATCATATAATATCCAGATTACATATATGTTATAAATTATTAGTGATATACGGATTGTCATGTCCATGATGGTACCTCAGTTTTTGGGTGTGTGGTATGTTTTTTTAAGGGAACCTGAATTTTCTTTCTTTACCTTAAAGATAAATTTGCAAATGTGGAAGTCTAATGAATGTTCTTCTTTGGTTTGTTTTTGTTTTTAAGTTTCAAATGTTACTCCTTTGCAGATGTAAGGAAATGGATGAATTTTCTGTTGTGAGTTTCAAGTTAATGGCTTTGAAAAGTAATCACTCAGAGGTCAGGTTGAAAGGGAGTTCTCACTCATATACATGCACGAGACAAACACAAAACAAGCAACAGCACCCCATCATGATCATGTGTTAGGTATGTCTACAAAGCGCTGTGACTTCAAGGAGCACCACTTCAACCAACTCTAATCTAGTACCTAGTACACAGGTTTCAATTTGTTGACTTAATGAGTCAAAATCTGGATACAGGATTAATGTGAGAAATAGTCAAATTCAGGGAAGAAACAGTCAATAAGCAGGAGTCAGTTAGGAACTTGAGCTAAAGATGCGTGGACTAGAATTAACATTTTCAAACTTACAAATTAGGACAACCTAAATAGGGCAAGGAGGGAGATCCAACAGAGGGATTGTTTGGGGACCCCTGGGACTGCTGCCTGCTCAGCAGTAAATTACTCTTAGCTACTCAGCTGGCCTGCTTCCTCTCAGCCTTATCAGTGGGAGGAGACTGTCCGCCCACATGCATAATTCAGTCTCATCTGCGTGACCAAGAGCTGTCTTAACATCCGTGGTTTTAAAAATGAACTTCGAATGGCCTTGCCTATATTTCTGAAAGTATCTGGAAGAACAAAAGGTAAATGACAGAAAGAAGAAGAGAAAAGTGCTTCTCAAGCCCAGCTTGGACAATCTGGCTTTGTCCCTTTGGGTACAACAGCTAATTCACTGGAATGTAAAGCCCCATTATTGAAGTGACACAGAAAAATTGCAAGTCAGAGTTGTGACAGAGGAGATTCCTACATTCAGTAGGAGGCCATCATCAAGTCTAAGATTCTTTGAGTCTCTGAGGGAATCCTACTTCAAACCATCCCGAAAATCATAGATGTTTTGATTAAATCTATGTAGAAAGTGCCCCTTAACAAGAAAAAACAATTAATGTGTATCCTACTTTAAATTGTCTTGATTTTTTTGATTTTTTAAAATATATTTTATTGATATTTTATGGAGAGGAAGGGAGAGAGATAGAGAGTTCGAAACATCGATGAGAGAGAAACATCAATCAGCTGCCTCCTGCACACCTCCTACTGGGGATGTGCCCGCCACCAAGGTACATGCCCTTGACCAGAATCGAACCTGGGACCTTTCAGTACGCAGGCCGACGCTCTATCCACTGAGCCAAACCGGTTAGGGCGATTTTTTTAAAATTATTTTTTAATCTATGAAACATTGGTGCAGGTTCACATTCTTTATGTACAACTCTGAAATCCAAAGAGCTATGGAAAATACACACACACACACACAGTAACTCCTTTGGCAGCAAAATATGATCCAACCTGAAATCATATGGAGTCAAAACCTGACCAGAGCAAATATGAGGCTATAGATAGTCTTCATTTATCTCTCTTGTGTGATAGTCCTAAAATTTGCTATAAAAATATTAATGTGTGGTGATCATGGAATGCCAGCTGACACCCTACTGGAATATTATATTGTACATGGTCTGTGCACATATTACTTTCTTACATTTGGAAAATGCTGTATTCTGAAACAAATCCAGACCCACAGATTTTGGAAAAGGGACAGTGGACCTTAACCTAGAACTATACTTACATCCAAGAACCCATCATATGTTTGCTGTATTTTAACAGGCTTTTTGAAAATATGATTTTGAATCTTAAGGATATAAATTGACCCACTGTGATATCTAAAACTAGATAAAATCAAGAAATTCTTCTGCTTTGTTGGACTTTTCAGTTTCTGATGTGTGTGGTTTGTTTGGCCCTTTATTTCCCTTTGTGCACGTGACTCAGTGCCGCCCGATCTTCTGCTGATTCAAACATGGACGATATTTGTAAGCTGCTCCGAAGTACAGGTTATTCCAGCCAACCAGGAGCCAAAAGACCACCCAACTATCCTGAGAGCTATTTCCAGAGAGTGCCTATCAATGAATCCTTCATCAGTATGGTCATTGGTCGACTAAGATCTGACGATATTTACAACCAGGTGGGAAATGAGTCCACTAAGACCTTAGTCATTTAAAAGTCCGATTTCACTTTCCTCCTCAATTCCTCCTGCTCTTCCTGCTTTCTCAAAAGAGTAAAAGCAGCTAAAAATTATTTAAGACCTTTGAGTTATGCTGTGGGATGGGAGAGAAAAGAGGGATATTGATTTAGGCAGAATTGGAGATTTCTGGGAAGAGATGGGATTTGAGCTTTATTGGGAAAGAAGTAGTTATTGAGTGGATGTATGTGCCTGTGCACGTGCTGGGGATACATCGCTGATGGAGGGAGGCCATGGCCCCTGTGTACAGTGGGCTCGTAGCTGAGGAAAGAAGAAAGACAACTAAAGAAATTATGTGGAGGCAAGATGCGTCGTATCTTGGGGAAGCACGTGTGTCAGAGAACAGGTGTCAAAGGGGATGTGAGAGCAGTCCAGGCAGAGGAGGCAGCATGAGCAGGACTGGAAACCCTGCCTGCCCTGGCCAGTGTATCTCAGTGGTTAGAGCAACAGCCAGTGCACCAGTGTTGTCTGTCTGCCCTGCCCTCCCCTGTCCCTGGCTGATTGGAGTGGGGCAGTCCCTTGACCCAAGATGGACCAGATTCCATCTCCAGGTAATTTGGAATTGAGCCTGAGAAACAGTTTCTGGGCATGGGTTTACTCCCAACATGCAAAACCTGGACTTTGGAGCAGCCTCATTCTGCCATGTTATGGAAAACATTCTGGAGAGAGAAAAACATTGGGCAGACACATCAAAAAGAGAAACAGTGAGGGCTTTGTGGTTCACAGCTCTAGGCCCTTCCAGAGAGCTGGCCAGGTTCCATGAGACATCACTCTGCTGTCCTTGTAATCATTCCTCCCTTCCTGCTCAGTCCTTGAGGTGATATGTACTGTGAGCAGCCAAAGATTCCTCAGGCAGGAGGCGATGGACACACCAGCACTGGGAAGCTGGCAGGAGAACCCCCCGCAAAGCAGATTAGAAGAGTGGTGGCTGGGAAACCAGCGGAGAGAATTTCGTTCCTGAGAGAGCTTAAGTGCGAGTGCTAAAAGAGGCATTGAATTGCGTGATTGTGAGCTTATGAGTGACCTTCGGTGGAAGACATTTCAATGAGTTGACGAACAAACGGGCAGTGAGAAAATAGCAATAGTGAGTGTGGATTCTGTCAGTTCTAAGAGATTGTGATGGGAAAGCACAAAATGGACAACTAGTGGGAGTCCTGGGGTTGCAACAGCTTAGAATTGCAGCTGAGTTGAGGGTTGGAAGGAAGAGCATCAGATGGCGTGGTCGGGGATAAGGAAGGCCATGCCAGCAAAGCCAGGAGAATGGCTTCCAGTGTCCGGGTGCTCTGAAGAGATGGCTTTTGGAGAATGGTGTTCTAGGATGCAGTCATATACTGGGCGCATGGAAGTTCAGTTGTTACCAACGGCTGCCTCTCCTGGTCTCCCCTCTGTTTGCAGGTCTCAGCGTACCCCTTGCCGGAGCACCGCAGCACGGCCCTGGCAAATCAGGCCGCCATGCTGTACGTCATTCTCTACTTTGACCCTTCCATCCTTCATACCCATCAAGCAAAAATGCGAGAGATAGTGGATAAATACTTTCCAGATAATTGGGCAAGTATTGCTATTAGGTTTTTTTACTCTATAAGAAGTTTATTAAAGAACTGGTTTCTCCATTCTTTTGGCCTATTACCCAGAGGTCATAATGTTGTACATAGTGAGACAAAAATCACTTAGGTAAAATTACTTTAAGTATGTTGAGAATTTTATAAATCCAAACATGAAGGAATAGACCAGCCAGTAAAATTTCCTGAACCTGTTCCTTTTTTTCTCAAATGGGCACTCTCAAGGTAAAACCATATATTTTAACGTGTCTTGCTTTTTAGCTACAGAGATTGCAGCTAAGTTACACAAGCCTGTCTTCTTATTTTATGACTCGAAGCTAGCAGAATTGATCTAATTTGTCGTTTTATGAATAGAATTTCACTTTTATAATAGGTTTTCTCTATACGCTCACACTGATGGGGCTATGAAGGTTTAGCTTCCTGCAGGGATTTGCTTATCACTTTTTAATGTTACAGTAGTAATTCTTAAAAGAATAAAACTGACTTAACATACTTAATGTATGTGAAATGTTTTCTTCGCTCATAGAGGTTTTCACAAACTGTGAGTTGGATCATGTTCTCAGGCAGCAGATTTCTTAGCATCTGTTGAGTCTCAAACTATCTGTGATGAGGCCCCGAATGAGGACCTTTACTGGTGGGAAGAACAGACTGCAATTAGGAGATGGTGCTCCCTGCCCACGAATGATCGTTCTCACACAATAGGGTTGAGCCACCGAGAAGCACACGCTGATAGTCTGGCTCCTGAGCTTCATACAGAGGTGTTGGCCGTAATGCTATTCTCAGAAACGCTCTAAGTATGAAGGAAGGTCAGACCCACCTGGTGCACTGAAAATAAAGGGGAAAAAAAGATATGTCAGGCAAATGCCAACCAATAAAAAGCTAGTGCGAAAATATTAATATTACATCAAGAGAATTTTAAAGAAAAACACTAATAGGGATAAAGAGGCATTGTGTGTAATATTTTAAAAAAATAAATGTAAAACAATGCCATTCTCAGTTTTTTGGAGGGAAAACTTTGATTATTTTATTTCTTCTTTTTTTTTTTAACTTTGATTATTTTAATACAAAAATATGTTAGCATGTAATGGGTTTATTGTTATTTTAAATGAAATTTTTCAATTTTAATGTGTAATATGATAAATATCAATAGATATAATCCACATTTTTCAAAAACATTCTTTGGGGTCCTCAGTGACTTTTAAGAGTGTAAAGACTGAGATGAAAATGTTTGAGAACATTGTCTAGTCAGTCTCTGCCTCTCTTTCCCCTTTCATTTTCCTTCACCTAGGAATCTAACACATAGCACTTTGAAAGGAAAATCTCCTTTTACTTATTGTTCATGAACAGCAACATTGTCACTTTTGTGCCAGAGTCCTCCTAAGTAAGAACACTTCCCTGTGTATCTGGAACATCTTGCTTTCTCATTGGTTTTCATTGGAATGGAATTTAAAATGGGAGTGGGCGATGTGTCCTCTAACTGTGTATTTTCCCAGCCCCTTGCCTGGACGTGGGTGGGTGTTTAGCAAATGCTGAGTGAATGTCTCCTCTTTCAGGTAATTAGCATTTACATGGGGATCACAGTTAATCTAGCAGATGCTTGGGAACCTTACAAAGCTGCAAAAACTGCTTTAAACAATACCCTGGACCTTGCAAATGTCAGAGAACAGGTAAGTTCTGGCCAGTCGGGGAGGATTCTCAAACAACCTCCAGCCTGCATTAATAGGGTAGGAAATGAGCCCAGTAGATTTCCAAAGGCATTTGGAAGATGTCCACAAAAAACATGAATGCAATGATTAATGAAAGCTGATGTTTGCAGAATAAGATAGATTAGTTGTAGATTTTAAAACTTGTATCTTATACATAAATGGGAGACTTGGGTCTTAAGGAGGATTCAGCCACCTAAGATGAACCAGCGTGACATGTGGTTCCCATTGGCTTGGTTTATTCTTGCTTAAAGATTGTGTCCTTATGTTCTGGTTACTTTCACTGGTAACCAGAATTTTCATATTGTCGTCAACAAGATGGGTGTTGAAGACAGTAACTGAATGTACACATATGCCCTGTCACTGTACTTTAAATTCATCATTTCTGATGTGCAAGATAAGCAACAAGACTGAAGGCATTCCTCTCAAAGTTTAAATTGTTACGTTGTGTCTCTTTAATAAAGAACACAAGGTAGCCCTGGCTGGTATGGCTCAATTCATTGGAGCTTTGTTCCGTAAACCAAGAGGTTGCAGGTTCAATCCCTGGTCAGGGTACTTATGGGTGGCAACAGAGGAATTAAAAGCTTTTATTGGGGAACATACTTGGTATTTCTGAACAGCTGTCTTTCTCAGCCTACCTATCTGAGTTTTTGAGTTTCCAGTGTGGATAGAATAATATTGATTCAAAGACCTCGCATGTTTTATTCTGATACATTGCAATCCATAAATAATGCACAAAATAATTGCAATTCTGGAATGTCTCCTAGAAATATATTGGAGAAAGTGGTGCTTTCATACTTACCAGCATCAGAGCATTAATTTTTCATTACTGAAATCTCTTTCCAAAATTGCATTTTCTTGTTTGTGACATTGTAAGAAATTCTTCAGAGTCTCCTGATGAAGCATCTAGTGATAGTTTTAAGCTAATTTGAAGAGGTTAATGATGTTTGACATTAAGTCTTGCCGAGGGCAAATCAGAATGACCAAATTTACCAAAGGTCTGCAAATTCAGTTTCGATGCACTGAGGTGTGTTTTTTGTGAAGTTTCATCTGTCTGTAGAAGTCTCATCTTTTGAGTATTTCTACTCTGATCTGACTCCTTTATTGATAATAATGGAAAGAACAGATCATTTAGCTTCTGCCTTTATGTTTCTTTTCCACCCAAGAATAGAAGGGAACCACCTGATCCAGTTCTCTAATTTACATTTGGAGAAACCAATATGCAGAGGTTAAACCCAGAGTCACACCAATATTTAATCACAGCCTGGACTAGATTTTAGTCTCTTAATCCTAAGTCCAATACTCTTTTTTTAAAAAATATGTCTTTATTGATCTTAGAGAGGAAGAGAGAAAGAAAGTCAATGATGAGAGAGAATCATTGATCAGCTGCCTCTTGCATGCCCCACACTGGCAATCGAGGCTGCATCCCAGGCATATGCCCTGACCAGGAATCGAACCAAGACCTCCTAGTTCATAGGCTGATGCTCAACCACTGAGCCATACTGGCCGGGCAGTCCAATACTCTTTTTATTATTTTTTTTTAAATATATTCCACTGATTTCCCACAGAGAGGAAGGGAAGGGACAGAGAGTTAGAAACATCAATGAGAGAGACATTGATCAGCTGCCTCCTGCACACTCCCCACTGGGGATGTGCCCGCAACCAAGGTACATGCCCTTGACCGGAATCGAACCTGGGACTCCTCAGTCCGCAGACCAACACTCTATCCACTGAGTCAAACCGGTCAGGGCCCAATACTCTTTTTAAAAATGTCCAGTAAACTCCCGTTGAGCCTTATCTACTACAGTCCATATGTTAGGCATCTCATATAGAAATGTCATCATCCATCCAGGGATTCATTTCAATGTGATTCGCTTTTTAAATGTGATTCACGTTTTTTATTTGCAAAGGCAAGCAGATATGCCACTGCCAGTGAAAGAGTGCACGCTCAAGTGCAGCAGTTCCTGAAAGAAGGTTACCTGAGGGAGGAGATGGTCCTGGACAACATCCCAAGGCTTCTGAACTGCCTGAGAGACTGCAACGTGGCCATCCGGTGGCTCATGCTCCACACGGCGGACTCAGGTGAGGCACGGGAGGTGTGGCCGTCTGCATCGCTCCACGAGAAGGCGTTCAGAGCTAAGATCTGCTTCATGATGCAAAGTGGTTTAGCTCTTGGATGAGAATTGAGTTGCTTTCTAAGTTAGTCATTCTGTGCCTACTTGGACAAGTCAGTGCCCACCTGAACAACCCCTTCGTCAGGTACTGCTAGGTGCTTGGAATCTGAAGAAATTTACCTCCCTTGTTCAAGGATCTTGTCACTGGGCAAACTGGGGAGATCAGATGTATACATTTGAAAAGTATAACTATAGATCTGTGGTGGGCAGAGTAATGTCTCCCTACTCCCTCCCAAAGATGTTCATGGCCTAATCCTCGGAACCTGTGGGTGTGTTATACTATGTGGCAAAGGGCGTGTAGGGGAGTTAAGGTTACAGATGGGATTAGGCTTCTAATCAGTTGATCTTAAAGTGAAGAAGTTATTCCAGTGGGTCCAGTGCAGTCACAAAGGTCCTTAAGTCAGGTAAAGGGAAGCGGAGAGTCAGAACTAGAAAGATGGCATCATGAAAAAGTGGGTTTTCCCTGGAGCCTCCAGAAGGAACACAGCCCACTGACATCTTGCTTTTAGCCCAGTGAGACCCATTTCAGATTTCCCACCTCTGGAACTATCCTATATAATAAAATCCTAATATGCAAGTCGACCAAACTGCAGAACAACCAGTCACTATGACGCGCACTGACTACCAGGGGGCAGATGCTCAACACAGGAACTGCCCACAGGCCCCAGTCCAGCCAAGGCGGGTGCCAGCAGGGGGCCCTCCAATCACCCCGCTGGTTGCCCCACAGATTGGCCCTGATCGCCAGCCAGGCCTAGGGACCCTACCCGTGTGCAAATTTCATGCACCAGGCCTCTACTAAGGGAATAAATTTGTGTCTTTTTAAGCCACTAAGTTTGTGGTAATTTGTTATAGCAGCAATAGGAAAGTAATGCAAGGGCTGCGCCCATGACTAAGCCAGACGGATGGTGGGATTTGAGTCCAGAGCAAGAGAGAAACATAGCTTGGGATGGAGAGGTGGCGGTGGTCAGGGAAGGCTCCACTCAGGAGGCAGGAGCTGACTGGCCTTTGATAAGTTTCAAAGTGAAAAAAAAGACACAGAAGAGATTCTAGACCAGCCGTGGGCAAACTACGGCCCTCGGGCCGGATCCGGCCCGTTTGAAATGAATAAAACTAAAAAAAAAAAAAGACCGTACCCTTTAATGTAATGATGTTTACTTTGAATTTATATTAGTTCACACAAACACTCCATCCATGCTTTTGTTCCGGCCCTCCGGTCCAGTTTAAGAACCGATTGTGGCCCTCGAGTCAAAAAGTTTGCCCACCCCTGTTCTAGACTGAAGAAATGCTAGAAGAAAAGGTATGATTTGGGAAGAATAGGAAAGCATGGGCGCACTGAGTTGAGGAACTATCTAGACAAGAGCACTTAATTAAGGTAGATTGGTCTTAACCTTTTCTGGGTCAAGGTTCTCTCTGAGACCCTATTGGCCATGAAGGTCAGCGCTTCACAGGTTGTGTGAAACACCTCCACAGGTGAGCCCTGGTTCAATGGTAGAATGTCCCTCTAGCTGCCATGTGTTTCCACTTCCTGTGAGTGGTCAGTAGTTAGACTTCCTCATCCTTTGTATCTGAAAATGTGTGGCATTTCTCCTCAGCCTCTGTCTTCTCACTAGAAGTCTCCAACTTCTTAAGCCTTTCTCACTAGAGCAGTGGTTCTCAACCTTGGCTGCACATTAGAATCACCTGGGAATCTTTTTAAAATCCTGATTTCTGGGCCTCATCCTCCAGAAATTTTGTTTCTTTGTTATGAGGTGAGGCCACAACATTAGTAACAAAGAAACAGAATTCCCAGAGGATGAGGCCCAGAAATCAGGATTTTAAAAAGATTCCCAGGTGATTCTAATGTGCAGCCAAGGTTGAGAACCACTGCACTAGAGCTAGTTTCAAACTGTTTTTGCTTTTCCCATCATTTTGCTTCTTGGCCCACATCTCTCTTCAGTTTACTAGTATAGCTTACTCACAGCATGAATATGATAGCTAAAGTTTTTAATCATGTAATAGATCTGTTTGGTTTTTTTTATTTTTCTTTGGTTAAGCCTCACCACGGATATTTTTTCCATTGAGTTTTAGAGAGAGTAGAAGGGAGGGGAAGAGATAGAGAGAGAAACATTGATGTGAGAGAGACACATCGATTGGTTGCTGCCTTCACAGGCATGGCTGGGGCAGGAATAGAGCCTGCAATCAAGATACGTGCCCTTGACCAGAATTGGACCTGAAACCCTTCAGTCTTCAGGCCAACGCTCTAACCACTGAGCAAACAGCTAGGGCAGATCTGTTTTTTTTAATAAGTTGAGTTTGTCTTACATAAACTCTAGTTCTAATTTGTGGATTTTACTACATCAACTCAGCTTATGATCTTTTTTTTCCAAAAGTCTTACCTTCTCAAGCCTATAAGCAACTCAAGCCCTCACTTTATCCTCTCCAGCTGTGGTTTTCTAGTGACTCAGCCTCATCTCCATGTTTCTGACTCTGGGAGCCAGTGGTTCCCTGGATTTGCATCCTGCCGGGGACCACCTCAGCCTGCCAGGGTCCTCTGCTTTTACCTTCAGCCACATCTGTTTTCCATTTCTGTGCCTGGAAACTGTCTGACCTGATTGCACAAGGTCATAATTTACCAGAAACAGATGATCCGCCTATCTGGTTGTGAGTCATATGTGGGAAGAGTAACTGCTTATTTTGCTTTTATGGTGTTTTAGTCATATGTGCAGAAGGAAAGTGTGGTCTTCATCTGCCTCCTATTAACCGGCTGGAGGCATTCACCCAGGCTCAGGGCTGCCTGCAGCTACTGAAGAAACGGTGTCAGAGGCTCTGCCTGTCCCTATCGGACACTCGATAATAAATCAACCCCCAAATGCCTGCAAAATCTGGAAGTACATTCCATTTAACAGTTCAATTATACTTTCTCCCATAGCATACATGTACTTACAATTAATTTTATCATGTTGTTGATATACATTTTGCTGATTGCCTTTTAAAAACTTAAAATGAAGGAAAGTATTTAAGAATTCATATTCCATAGATAATCCCTACACGTTTAATAAATGGAAACTCTTTTCTGTTCTAGCCTGTGACCCAAACAACAAACGCCTTCGTCAGATCAAGGACCAGATCCTAACAGACTCGAGGTACAATCCCAAGATCCTCTTCCAGTTTCTGTTGGATACTGCACAATTTGAGTTCATACTCAAAGAGGTAAAAATACTGAATTGGATAATCACCAAAGTCATAGTTTTTTTATGGTTAGTGTTTGTTTGTTTGTTTGTTTGAAAGATTGGGATTTAGTAGCAGTATCTGTGATTCAAGCTACAGATTCTCGCTGTCTGAGATAATTCTTATGAAAAAGGACAGAATTAACCACTGAACAAGCATTTAGTGCCAGCTGTCATTGGAGCCACGGTGATGGGGGAAAGTGCACAGGATTGAGGAGGTTACAGTCTAGTGAGGCGTATGGACATGACCAAGAGACTCCCCCTAATGAAGATGCAAATACAAACTGAGATGCATGCTCTAAAGCAGTGGTTCTCAACCTTCCTAATGCCGTGACCCTGTAATACAGTTCCACATGTTGTGGTGACCCCCAACCATAAAATTATGTTCGTTGCTACTTCATAACTGTAATTTTGCTACTGTTATGAATCGTAATGTAAATATCTGATATGCAGGATGTATTTTCATTGTTACAAATTGAACATAAATAAAGCATAGTGATTAATCACAAAAGCAATATGTAGCCCTAACCGGTTTGGCTCAGTGGTTAGAGCGTCGGCCTGTGGACTGAAAGGTCCCAGGTTCGATTCCGGTCAAGGGCATGTACCTTGGTGGCAGGCACATCCCCAGTGGGGAGTGTGCAGGAGGCAGCTGAATCAATGTTTCTCTCTCTCATGATATTTCTAACTCTCTATCCCTCTCCCTTCCTCTCTGTAAAAAAAGCAAACAAGCAAAAACAAAAACCAATATATAATTAGGTATGTGTTTTCCGATGGTCTTAGGCGACCCCTTTAAAGGGTCGTTCGACCCCCAAAGGGGTCTCGACCCACAGGTTGAGAACCGCTGCTCTAAAGGAAAGGACCACAATCTTCTGGGAACCTAAAGTGAAGGCTTCTGTCGTCGCTCTGACAACTTCCCTAAGAAGAGAAGCTTCTGACGGGGCCTGAAGAAGGGACCTGTCAGAGTTAGCTAAAACAGTGATAGGGAACATGGAGAACATTCCAAAGAGAAGACAAACTATGTCCCAGTCCTCTGGGTGAGGAACAGCCTGGCCAGCTCAAAACTTAAAAGACCAGTTGGCTGGAGGGGAGAGAATGCAAGTGGGAGGAGATACAGAATGAGCTTGAACTGTGGGCCGGAGCCAGCCTGTGCTGGGCCCTGCAGGATTTGTCTTCATGTAAAAGCCATGGTAGCCTGTTGCAAAGGGCCAAGTGGGTAGACGATTTGCATTTGAACAAGGTCCTCTCTTAAGGACTTTAAGGAGTTTGAGTTCACTGAAATTCTGGGTTTTGTCTTATCCCTAAAGAAGCTCCTCTGGGCATGGTAAAAGTGGCAGGTTGCCGTAGCTGATTTGGCTCAATGGATAGAGCATCAGCCCCTGGACTGAAGGATCCTGGGTTCAATTCTGGTCAAGGGCACGTACCTCAGTTACAGGCTCAATCCCCCGTCCCTGGGTCCCTGGTCAGGATATGTGTGGGAGGTAACCAGTCGTGTCTCTCTCACATAGATATTTTTCTCTCTCTGTTTCTCCCTCTCCCTTCCACTCTCAAAAAACAAAACAAAACAATGGAAAAATATCCTCAGGTGAGGATTAACAACAACAAAAAATTGCAGATACCTGGGAATGCCCAGGTTCTGGAAACAGTAACCTTGGGGGTTTGGAGCAGGTGAGCCCAGTAACTAGCCCAGGACAATAATGCCCATTCGGAACCAATACTTAAGCTTGCCTCAGTCTGGTGAGGAGTATACTGGATGTTTCTTTAGCTCCTAGGTATGAGGACACTGTGTTCTCCTATGAGGGAGCTCCGAAAAAGTAGGTGTTGATGATTAACCTGATGTTAATGCGTGTGCTGCATGATTTCAGCAACTAGTTTCCATATAACTTTGTATTATCAGAGAAATACCACAAAAGTACAGGGGTTTATTTCCCTTGGATTTTAATAGGAAAGTACACATGAATACTGGTTTTCCTCTTAAGAAATTCTTTATTTTTTTCACAGTGAATATTGAAAAGACGAGCAATGGAGTGGGGAGACTCCATCTGCAGATGGAAGCTCGGTGGAATTTTGTGGGGAATCTTAGTGATAGGGCAGGATGAGTGACCAATGAAATAAATAATAGGATGAGGGACTGAGAATTATTTATAGAGTTCACCCTATCTTATTGAGTGCTAGGATCCATCAGTGCCATTTGGCCAGCAATAGCAACAACACTATCAACCTGAGGCCTTCATTACAGACCAAATGGCTTTGAGCCCTTCGAATACTCATTCACAGGTTGAACCCACAGGTTCATAAATTATAGGATGTGATTTGGGATAGGGGATGGGGCTTAAATTAGGAGATGCACCTTCCTGTAAAGATCAGAAGCAGCACAGTTTCAATTAGTGGGATTATAGGAGAATCCGAAAGTGATGCTCAAAAAAGGGTTTGTGTAGAAGGAGGTAGGAGAGATGAACACATAGGTTAAGGAACCAAACTGAACCATCAGAAAGTCATATTATCATTGTTTTGCTCTATTTGTATTGGGCATCATAGAAATTGTTGCCTCAAAAGGACCATAGAGCAGTAGTCGCCAAATTTCATTTCATGTTACAATGCTGATTCCTGGGCGTACCTGTGAACCAGAATCTTCAGGGGTGGAGTTCAGGAATCTAACCATGAAAGCCCTCCAGGGGGTGCTCATGTGCAGTTGATCTGAGAAACACTGCATTAGGGAGGGGCCAGCTTTGCCCCTCCATTTGTATAAGAAGTCAGGCTTAAGAGATGTCAGCAGGGTAATGTGAATGTTAGACATTATATTTTTCTAATAAACTGGGTGTCATCCAGGCTTTCTTAGTAAATGGCCTAATCTGGATTTTCTCTTAAGTAAATGAATCTCTTCTGTCCCTTCAACAGATGTTCAAGCAAATGCTTTCAGAAAAGCAAGCCAAGTGGGAGCATTACAAGAAGGAGGGCTCAGAGCGAATGACAGAACTTGCTGACGTCTTCTCAGGAGTGAAACCCCTAACCAGAGTGGAAAAAAATGGTAATTGCTGAAGAAGAAATGGGCAGAGACAAAAGTTCTTAGTTATTATCCATTGAGGGCTAGGACATTGCTAATGAAGATCCCTGGGCAATATCCATATCCTGTCTCATTTCTTATCTTTGAAGAATGAGATTAAACTAAATCAAGGGTTCTTATTCTCTGGTTCATAGTCTTTATAGAATCACTAGAAGCCCGGTGCACAAATTCATGCACAGTTGGGGTCCCTCTGGGTGGCCTGCGGGGATCGGGCCCCAGCTCGCACCCCCAGCCTTACAGCCCCACAGCCCTGCCTGGCACCCCGCCACCCCCTCACCTGCTCCACCATCCGGCCTGTGGGGAGATTGATTGGGGTTGGGCCCCCTGCCACTGTCGCTGGTCACCATCTGCCGGGTGATTGCCGGGCAGTCAGGTTCCCGCTTGGACTTGCCTTGGCCTGGCACTGCCCTCTCACCTGCTCCATCATCTTGCCACGGTCCCGCTCTCATCAGGGCCCTTTGGCCGGCAGCACATTCACTGCCGCCCACTGCCAGTGCCAGCGCCCGCCATGTTCTGCGCTGCCCCCTGGTGGTCAACACACATCATAGTGAGCAGTAGAACTCCTGGTCAAACAATTTGCATATTAGGCTTTTATTATATAGGATAATCCATCCCCCGACCCCCACTATAGTATGCAATACTAGGGTGTCAGTTTATGTGTTTGGGAGGGAGGGAGCCTATAACTGTCATGATCTTCTCAGAAGGATACTTCACCCAAAACATTAATAACTACTAACATAGATGGTAAGGAGATTCTCACCTTCTGATCTTGTTTGGTTCTTTTTCACTGTTGCGCCTGCCATCTAGTGGCAGAAGAAGGAACCTGCAGACTGTTTTGAAATTAAACATAACTTAAGTATAACTTTGACTTTACTAGTAATCCTGTTTCATTTAAGAAATTTTATCTATAGGAAAATTGTGGTATTACTTCAGTTTTTATATAACTAGGAAATTTTCAAATCGCCCCTGAAAAGCCACTCTGAATTTAAAGATGACAAGTTACACTTTTTTAAAATGTTTAATGTTTGTTTTAACTATCAAATCCATTTTGAGTTATACAATAAAATTGCTTAATAGTATAGATTTTTATTTTTAAAAGCTTTACTATTTTTAATCAATATGAGCTTGTGATTACTATATTTGGCTTTTGTTGATTTATTTCAGTGGTTCTCAACCTTGGCTGCACATTCCTCTGGAATGAGGCCCAGAAATCAGGATTTTAAAAAGATTCCCAAGTGATTCTAATGTGCAGCCAAGGTTGAGAACCACTTATTTATTTGATGCCGAATGGTTGTCTAAAGTATATTTCCAAATGACATCATTATTCCTATTGGAAAAAGTTGGCCAGTTTTTAATGATGTGATTTAAATTGCCAACAGGTTTTGCAGGTCACCATCTTGTGACTGAAAAACAAAGAGCCACCTGTAACCGTCTAACCAGATTAGTTACCTGGAATTGGCACATTCATCCCTGTTCAGTCTCTTTCAAGTCCTCATAAATACCAGCATTGTTTCAGAGGTCATTCAAAACAATGTCTTGTACCTTTTCTGGCTACATAGCCTGTTTCAGCTTAGGAAGTACTTCCACAAATCTTTCTCATTTGACCCTCGCAATCCTGTAAGATTAAACATCTTCGTTCTTATTTTATATGTAAGGAAACCAAAGCTTAAAAATGTGGTCACTTGCCGAAACCGGTTTGGCTCAGTGGATAGAGCGTCGGCCTGCGGACTGAAGGGTCCCAGGTTCGATTCCGGTCAAGGGCATGTACCTTCGTTGCGGGCATATCCCCGGTGGGGGATGTGCAGGAGGCAGCTGATCGATGTTTCTCTCTCATCGATGTTTCTGGCTCTCTATATCTCTCCCTTCCTCTCTGTAAAAAATCAATAAAATATATTTTTTTAAAAAAATGTGGTCACTTGTCTAAGGTAAGAAAGGTCTAGAGCAGTGGTTCTCAACCTTGGCTGCACATTAGAATCACCTGGGAATCTTTTTAAAATCCTGATTTCTGGGCCTCATCCTCCAGAAATTCTGTTTCCTTGTTATGGGGTGGGGCCACAACATTAGTAACAAAGAAACAGAATTTCCAGAGGATGAGGCCCAGAAATTAGGATTTTAAAAAGATTCCCAGGTGATTCTAATGTGCAGCCAAGGTTGAGAACCACTCTTCTAGGTCATATGCCCTGGGCATTTTTGTTGTTTGGATAATTCCTGAGAGCAGTGGTAGGTACATAGTAAAAACTGTGAGTAAGAACTAGTTTTGTGAAGAATAATTTAATTAAATTCAAAGGCAGTAGTCTTTCCTTCTTTCTGTATTAATAGAAAATCTTCAAGCTTGGTTCAGAGAGATCTCCAAGCAAATACTGTCTTTAAATTATGATGATTCTACTGCTGCAGGCAGAAAAACTGTGCAACTGATACAAGCTTTGGAGGAGGTAAGGCGAGTCTTTTTTTAATGCTCTTATTTCTATGAAATTAGCAATTTTAAAAAATATATATTTTTATTGATTTCAGAGAGGAGAGTAGAGGGAGAGAGATAGAAACATCGATGATGAGAGAGAATCATTGATGACTGCCTCCTACATGCCCTGCACTAGGGATCGAGCCTGTAATCCAGGCATATGCCCTGACCAGGAATCAAACCGTGACCTCCTCGTTCATAGATCAACGCTCAACCACTGAACCACACCAGCCAGGCAGGGAAGTCTTTTTAAATGACAGTTCTTGGATCATGAATGATACCTCTGACCCACCCACCAATCTGCTCCTAGAAGTGTATCTAAGAAAATATTTTATCAAAAGCAAAAGTAATACAAATTAATCTGCTCACTGTAATATTATATAGTGCCCTTAATTTGGGAAAGTAATTAAATGACCAGCAAGAAGAGAATGGTTGCAAAAATTGTGATATTTCAATTGTGGAAACATGATGTCTCAGAAAAATAATTATGAAAACAAGATAGAAACATTGGGAAAATTGTGGTAAGGAAGTAAAAGCAAAAAGGAAATTGCATTGCATATATCATTTTTAAGTTTATAAAAAGAATATGCCCTAGAAAAAACTAGAAGGCATACAGAAAAGTGAAATAGTTGTATGATAATTATATGCTTATAAATGGTATGTTTTCTTTTGTGAAATAAAAGTTTATTTTTTTACGTACTCAAAAATGATTGTACCAAAAAGAATTATTATACCGTCTCACTCTTAAAATGTTAAGTGTATGTTTAACTAGGTTTAAAATGGAGACATTTTAAAACATCAGAGCAGTAACTATAAACTCTATTATTTTTAAAACATCACCTATACTCATCTGTAACCCAGTCCAATTGCACTGATTGGTGTAATTAAAAGATATAATTGATATTTTTTTCTTGGCAGACATTCTTATAGGCTTGTTAATTTTGCAAGGTTTTTAGGATGGTCACTATTAATGGCCACAAAGTATAATCGAGCATTGTTAGCGTGCCAAATTCCCTGACCATTCCAGAACAGTTGCTCACTTGTACTGTTTTTATTTGGTTGTTTTGGATTTTCTAGTCTGTGGTATAACTATAAACAACTTTGTAAAACTCGGATGCTTTTTATCTTTTGCGTTATTTATTCTGGCATGTAGCTCAGGCCCCTTGAATTATATACATTAAAGTTCAGGACACGGTGGAATCATTATTTTGTTTTAAAGAGTACATCAAAGGAACTTAATAATGCCCATGTGCCAGCACCTTGGTTGTGAAGGAGCTTGCTTTGTTTTTTAGCAACCCTGCAAATCTTCAGAATTAAGAGGATTTCCAGTAGGTGTTTATTGATTCCGAACTGGAAACGGGGAGTAGTCACTTACGATATCAATCATATATTTACAGGATAAGAAGTCCCGCTCAGTTTCTAATCCTAGAAAGTTTCGCATGGGTTTATGACTTGGCTTACACATTCCTGAAATTATAATTTGAAATTAAAAATTTGCCAAGAAATTCTTCATTAGTAGTGTGCTTTATTTGAAGTGTTTTCAAGAAAAAGCAAACTCCATAGAGGCCATTCAGGATTTTAAAAGGACATGTATTTCTGTAACAGGTTCAGGAATTTCACCAGTTGGAATCAAATCTGCAGGTGTGTCAGTTTCTCGCCGACACTCGCAAGTTCCTGCACCAAATGATCCGAACCATTAACATTAAGGAGGAGGTGCTGATCACTATGCACATCGCGGGGGACCTTTCTTTCGCTTGGCAGTTGATTGACAGGTAATGTGGAGAGTCTGACATCTGCCCTTGAAGAAACCACTGTGAATGGCTTCTTACCATTTATCTCTCTTTACAGTTTCACGTCTATCATGCAAGAGAGCATAAGGGTAAACCCATCCATGGTTACCAAACTCAGAGCTACATTCCTAAAGGTAAGCGAAGACCAGTGAGATCACATTCTCAGCCACAAGGAGAGAGGTGGCCTTCATTGTTACCTCATTCATTCAGTCCAACATTTCATCCTTTTAGAAAGCTGGATAATCTTAAGTATAGCTATAGACTGGAAATCGTTAGCAGCTTTTCTATGAGAGCATGGTTTCAAAAGTGCCAGAAGTACTGGAAGTGTGAATAAGTTGGAGCATCTTCCAGAAAATTATTTTTAAATGAAGAAGTAGATTTTGTAGTTTTACAAGTATACTAAAAATGTGAACCCTATGGGTCTTTTATTCCCTGGATGTAAATTAGATCCTTTCACTTATTCATTTTTTAAAAATTCTGCATGGGCCTTGCTCTCAAGGTAATATCAGATCATGATAAATGGACAAGTAATTTACACAATGTCTTCTGATGGAATTACCATGTATATGAATTCTCAGGTGCACTTTCTTTCATATTTAACATCTCTGTCATTGGCGATGGGTTTTATCATCGATGGCACATCATAGTTTATTTGTCAGCATGTTTTCTCCTTTTTAAAAATTTAATTTTTAAAAATATTGTTTTATTTTTTTAATCATCACCAAGGACAAGCTTAAAGAGAGAGAGAGAGAGAGAGACATTGATGTGAGAGAAAAACATCAATCGGTTGGGGATCGAACCCACAACCCAGATGTGTGCCCTGGCTGGGAATTGAACCAGCAATCCTTCGGTGCACAGGATGAAGCTCAACCAACCGAGCCACTGGGCGGGTTTTCTTTCTGAGAGGAACATAAATAACGGCACGTCTCACAGCATGACAGCTTTGCGTGGACTTAGTGCAGGGTCCTTCCACCAGAACGTCTGGTTTCCAGAGGACCAGCTGTCCTCTAGCACAGTGGCTCTCAGACTTGAGGGCACATGAGCTTCCCCGGGGGTGGGGGGTGTCACACACCGATCGCTGGGCCCCACCCCGAGGTCCGACTGAGGAAGTCTGGGTGGGGCAGGAGAACTGGCCTCTGCAGCACGTTCCCAGGTGCTCTTGGTGCTGCTGGTCCAGAGACCACAGTTTGAGAACCCCTGCTGCAGCCAAAGACTTTCATTGTTTAAACTTACATCCATGTCAGAAACTGTTAATGACTTTGAGAAGCTCAGCAGTTGTTGCTCTCTCTTGGGTAAAGCCCAGGAGCTTTGTTATATGTCACGATCTCTGGAAAAAGAGAGACTTCTAGGGCTTTCCGAAACAGGGAAATGGCAGACCTATCGTTTTTCTTCCAGCTCGCCTCTGCCCTTGACCTGCCTCTTCTCCGCATTAATCAAGCCAACAGCCCTGACCTTCTCAGCGTGTCTCAGTATTATTCGGGCGAATTGGTGTCCTACGTGAGAAAGGTAAGAAGTGCATCAAAGCTGTATCGTTTTTCTTGGCAAAGTAGCTGCTATTTTAAATACAAAAAGTATGGCTGGGCCCCTATAAAAAGTCCACCCACGTTTCTTTCCCTTGTTAGTGTTTGACTCCAGCAATTTGCAATGGCTGAGAATCAGCGTATTGTTACTGTGGATGTGCAGGTGTGTCTTCACTTTGAAAGAACTCCCATTCCCATTTTTTAAATGCGGGTGGTTTCAACTTCCGTTTTATAGACATAGAAACTGAGGGACAGACTATAGTGGCTTCAGAGTCACAGCACTGCTTGGTAAAAGGAGCCAGATCTAGATCCAGCATGTCCTAGTCCGAACATAACGTTTTCAGGGGACTTTGGTCCTTGTTTCAAGAACTTATGAGGCAGCACAGGCCTGGATTCCAAATTGACCTGTGTCACATTAGCTGAATGGTCTCTGGCCATGTCACTTAGCGTCTCAGAACCTCAGTCTTTTAAAAGCTTGTCATGGTGCAGCACAGGGGATATAGCTGATAATGTTGTAATAATTGTATGGGAACTAGAATTATCAGAGGGATTACTGTATAAGTTATATAAATATCCAGCATGCTGTACACCTGAAACTAATACAGTATTGAATGTCAGCTGTAATTGAAAAATAAATGTAATTAATTAGTTAATTAATTAAAAGTATCCAGCAGCCTGTAAAAAAATAAATAAAAGTTGGTGATGTGAAAAAGCTACATTTTCTGTAGCATTTCTATGCGGATTAGCTTTCTGTCCTGTGAGCAGTTCAAGATTGAAGGGGCGTAGCCCTGTGCCCTGAGCAGGTATTGAAAAGCTCCTTTAAGCCCCTCAGCATCCCTTCCTGCAGACAGCTGGCTTTGACACACTGGTACCCTTCTTGCTGTCAGAGCATTTATCAGCTAAGAAAAAGAGAAGAGGTGCTTCATTGTTTTTCGTCTTTTCTCTTTCCTTAAAGGTTTTGCAGATCATTCCAGAAAGCATGTTTACTTCTCTTCTAAAGATCATAAAGCTTCAGACCCACGATATCATCGAGGTGCCCACCCGCCTGGACAAGGACAAGCTGAGGGACTACGCCCAGCTGGGCCCACGATACCAGGTGGCTTGTCCCTTTGACTCATGCCTTTCCGTATTTAAAACCTAACCCATGAAAGATCACAGGTCTGTGTCACCCGCCATATCCCTGGGACCCCCAGACCAATTCTGATTTGTTTGTTCCTACTCTCAGTGCTAACTCCCTTTGCTATTTTAGTGCCTCGTAAGTTCGTGCATTGTCCTGGTGTCATGGGAGGCCTTGCCTGGCTGAGTATTCTCAGAGGAAGTGGGGTCTGCTGATCACGGTTCTCTAGAGTAGTCCTGGTGAATCAGGCCTTAGTCTCCCGGGGCTAGAGTGCCTAGACTTTTCATGTTTGGATCCCTCCTTTACATCCAACCAGTGGCTCGAAATAATCTATGGTCGTTTCACCATGGCCTACAGCCAGACTCGGGGGTCCACTCAGTAGTTAAGCAGCCTCTGAGGTCATTATTCTCAAACACCTCTGCTTTTCTTTCTCCCTGAAAAGTGAAGTCAAGTGAAAATTGAAATGTGCTGCCTGGGGTCCTCACATTCATCCCAGTGTCAACTTCACACCCTCTGACACAGCTCCAAAATTATACCATAAATTTTTATACCGTAAATTTAGATTCCAAGCTTGGGATTGCCACATGTGTTCCAACATAGCGCCTGTCTACCCGATCAGCGTCTCCTGGTGTTGCCTGAAAACAATGTAGGCGGCAGTAAGGGGAGGTACCTGCGTAGAGTCTCCACAAGCCTTTTCTACTTGGAAGGGCTCATCCATGTCATTGAGTCCTGCCCCCATGTTGTGCATGAGAAACTGAGGCCCAAAGAAGGGAAAACAGTTGGTCAAAGTTTAAAGAACTATTTAATGTCTTCAGGCTCAGTTTTCCAAAATGTCTCTCAGGGACACCCCGAAGCCTCATTTCTGACTAGGACACGTGCACACGGGGGTCCGAAAGCTACACGCTCATTCCAGTTGTCTTTGCCCATTCCAGGACCGTCGGCCAATTATTTTACCTTCCCTACCAACGATGGGTCTTTTATCTGAAGTGCTTCACTAACCACTTTGTCTTTGTTAAAGGTTGCCAAGCTGACTCATGCGATTTCCATTTTCACTGAAGGCATCTTAATGATGAAAACGACTTTGGTCGGCATCATCAAGGTAACTGCTCTGATGCTGGTCTGTGTGTCTTCATCGTGAGACTCTTAGTTTGAATGGATGTGGTATTTATCCCTTGGGGAACAGGGAATGACATCATTCCCGTGTGTGCCTGCTGTTTCACATTCGGCTTCTGGGCTTTATATTACTCATGTATTGATGGAGGAAGAGAGAGCATTATAATCTTTATTTCTCGTAATACCCAAGAGTTACTTAAATCTAAGAAAAATCCATTTTATTGACTTTATAATTTTTTAAAAAATGGTTTAGTGCCCTTAGACAAAATAGCTGGCTAGTCCTCTCTCTTTCTGTCGCTTCCTTTTCCTTTTTAGTATTTTTATATTGCACCCAGGTGCAGAGAGCTGAGGTCATCCTACCTTATTGTCATTAGCAGGTCATTGTCAGCACTGATGCATGTAAGCTGTCTCTTATTTTTTCTCTTTCTCTTTTCCTGGGTACCCACAGAGCCCACTCTTTATGTTTGGTTTCTGTCCCTAAACATGCAAGTATCCTTCTTTTTAGCATGTGGTGTTATTATATGAGTGCATGTGTGTTTTTTTTTTATTTACCTAAATTACTGTGTTCGGTCTCTGATTCTTTCTCCAACTCTTCTCTCTAGGTACTGCTTTTGAAATAAATTTACGTTGCTGTGGGTCAGGTAGTTGGTTACTTCTAACTGCTGCACTGATTTCACATTTTATGTAACAACTGCCTGAGGGCAAACACCTGTGTTGCCCAGGGTCTCACCTGTGCCCCTCCCCTTTATCATCTCGGAACATGTCCCCATTGCAGACCTGTATAAGAATTTCTGGCCGAAACCGGTTTGGCTCAGTGGATAGAGCGTCGGCCTGCGGACTGAAGGGTCCCAGGTTCGATTCCGGTCAAGGGCATGTACCTGGGTTGCGGGCACATCCCCAGTGGGAGATGTGCAGGAGGCGGCTGATCGATGTTTCTCTCTCATCGATGTTTCTAACTCTCTATCTCTCTCCCTTCCTCTCTGTAAAAAATCAATAAAATATATTTAAAAAAAAAAAAAAGAATTTCTGAAATCTACATACCCAGAGTGGGTCACTGGGTCAGACATGCCTTAATTTATACTTAATTTGTCTCAATACTACCAGATTGCCTTCTGAAATGACCATTTTCTTTGTATCTACCCACATTTCCCCAATACTTGTTATTTTCCACTTTCTAATGTTTGCTTGCCCACGGGGTATAAAGTGGTATCTCACTGCTGTTCTAGTTCATTATCCTGAGATTAATGATGTTCAAGGTGCTTTCATTTTCTTTTCTGTTTATCTGAGAGCAGTAAAACCTGAACATTTCTGATTTTTAATGAAGTGTAAAGCTATCGAATACCCAGGGTAACATTTATGTTAATAAAATCCAAGAAACTAGAGGAAATGAACCTAAAGAGATATGGAACTTTAGTGTATGATCTCTGGAAGTGCTTTAAAAGAAATACATTTACCCTTGGAGTATTAATAGAATCCGTTAAACATGCTTTAGTCCTGATGCCAGTTGAATTCAGTTGATATGGAGAAATTATACATGCAGCTTACCACTTCTGACTAATCCATAAAGTAGTGATAAATCCTAGGACCAGATTAAGTATCTTACATGTGAAGTGACCCCTATAAGAAGGATGTAATAAAACCTAACATTTAGCACTAATTATCAAAGCAAAGGCTGCTTAGAAAGGTGTAAATCATTTGCCCCACATTTTCAGGTAATAAGAGCAGAGGGCATATCGTCCTGACCCCATCCCACCCAGGAGACGACTGTCTTTGCCAGTCTGACAGCCCAGGCCCTTACGGATCTGGAACCTCCCAATGTGAAGGATCTATTTCAGACACTTGTAAAAAGTAGTTCACTTTAGTCATGACTTAAAGCAAGTGAAATGTACACAGCGATATGTGTTCATTGTTAGAGTTAGCCCCCAAAAGAGTGATAATCTAAATAGTATTTAATGGTAAGAGATTGGCTGAATACATCCTGGTGTGCTCATGCTATGGATGGTCCTGCTGCCGTTCAAAATGAATTTGCCACTGGAAGATTTCCAGGAGTTAAAGTGAAAACAGTGAATTGCAGAACTGTGTTTGTGTGTGTGTGTGTGTGTGTGTGTGTGTGTGTGTTATCCCATTTAGATTTTTGAAATTAAATATGAATTTAAGGACAAATACTTGTGTATGTAAATGAATAGAGAAAGTTCTGGAAGATCCATATGAAAATGGTTCCCTGTTGCTAACTTTAGGGGAAGGGTTAGAAAGGTGAGGACGGGGTGTGTGAGGGGGGCTTTCTCTCTGCTGTGAACACTCCATAGATGAGTGAAAATCTAGGGAGAACGGGAAGGTCCATTGGAGACCTTTAGATTCCTGAAAACATTGAACTTCTTCTCATCAAACCTGTTCTTATGAGGAATGTTTCTTTGAAAACTTCTCATTACTTCTTTGATTTTACTCTCATTGTTTATATTTATTTATAATTTACCTTTTTATTATAAAATAAAGCATAGATATTAAAAGCTGCAGAAACAATTGTGTAGCTTAGTAGATTATTATAAGGTAAATATCATTCGTTTTCACCAACACTTAAGTTAAGACACATAATTTAGCCAGCTCCCACACCTATCCTCCCCCTCATGTGCTCTGACCTAATTTCAGTCTCTCTGTTTACAGTTTTATTATCCAAAAATAAATCTCTCGACGCTATAGTTTACATTTAAAATATATATATCATGTCTTTTACGTCTCTTTTACTCTCCAGGTTTCTTTATTCTTTTTTTCTATTGAAGAACCCAGGCCTTCGACCGGTAGTCTCCCAGTCTGGATTTTGCTGATTGCATAGCCATGCTGTCGTGCAACATGTTTTTCTGGCTTTTGTAATTCTGCAGCTTTCATTGCATTTATCTTCCTTGAAGTTTAGACATAACCAAATGCAGATGGAACCCATCAGTTACCTTTATGACGTTCTGAAATAATGGTTCTTTACAGATTAAAAAGAGAGACAAGTCTCAAGGAATCCAAAGGATGCCGTGAAGCTATTTAATGTTTACGGATCTGATAGGAGACTGTTTTGGGGGGAATAACAAAAGCTTTCTCATTACAGAAAAAAAGAATCAGCAAAATATGCTCAGGGAACAGATTTTCTTTCATATTTTATCTCCCTAATTTCCAACCCCATTCCCAGTGTGCTGAAAGAGAATTGTTCCATCTGCAGAGCGTCCAACCCAAACCTTGAGTTGTCCATATGGCTATAGAGGCCCTGAGGTAACATCCAGAGGAAAAACACACTGACTTCAATTGCAGACCCATTATTCTGCCCCCTCCTGGTGATAAGAAAAGGAAGTTTAATTTGTAATGAAGTGATTAAAACGTGAGACAATTTGAAACTTCCATACCCATCCACCACCTTTGAAACGTCATGTTATAAAATTATCATGAGTTTTACTGAGGTAAACCAGATCCTAATGAGGTGACAGGCCTGATAATTCCGTCCTACTGAGCAGATCACAGAGGGACAGGAAGGGACAGCAGTCCCAGTCCTTTAGAAAAGAGGTGGAAAGCGGTCCACTGGAAGTTCTTTCCTCTGGACTTGGGGGCCCGGCTTTTTCTCACTGCCGCTTATTACTCTTCGATTTTCACTCAGGTGGATCCCAAACAGTTGCTGGAAGACGGGATAAGGAAAGAGCTCGTTAAACGTGTTGCTTTTGCTCTTCATCGGGGATTGATCTTCAACCCTCGAGCCAAGGTACCAGATGACCAAACTACATCTGTCCTTTCTCTTGCTGTCTATTCAGTTTGAAAAAATGGACTAGAGCATCACTTTTAACTATTGTGAACAAGACCCTTCCTCCTAACATATATCGAATAGCTGATTTTCAGTACAATCAATAGATGTGCCTTTTGATCCAATATGGTAATGTATTCATATTATGAAAAAATCCTTTCTAAAATCAGTCCTGTTTTTCTTTACCTGTTGATCCGCTAATATTTTTTTAATCCTCACCTGAGGGTATGTTTTTATTGATTTTAGAGAGAAAGGAAGGGAGAGACAGAGAAAGAGAGAGGGAGAAAGAGGCCTTGATGTGAGAGGGAAACATCGATCGGTTGCCTCCCATACATCAACCAGGGATTGAACCCCCAACCTTTTGGTGTATGGGACGATGCTCCAAACAACTCAGCCACCAGCCAGGGCTGAACCCCTAATTTAAGAATTGAACTGATGTTTGTAATCCAGAGTTACTTCTTCTAGATACAGAACTTAATCGTAAAGCAAATAGAAAGTAAGTTTTTATTTTGTTCAATGTATTAAGGAATATGGTCATTTTTCTCAGGAGAAAAAAGAAATAGGCCTGAAATTTATTTATTTATATATATATATATATATATATATATATATATATATATGTGGTACTTTTCACATCAGGAAATTCAATTTAAAATAGTTGAAGTGTTTTAAGATAGATATACTCATCAAATGATGTGTGAGAAATCAACATTAATTTTTTATATTCTTTTGTATGAGGCTTCCTTCCCAGGTGAATGAAATGTATTCCTTGCTGAATGTCGGACCTTGGTTACCACTGATCCTAGATGAGTAGGAAATGAGCATTTTCCAAGGCGTCTTGAACTATCAGTGTGGTCTCTTAGGGGATCATTTAAAGTCCAGCGTGGATATTAGTGGTTAACAGCCTCCTGCAATATGATAGAATTTGTGTTTCCCCTTTTGCACAGCCAAGTGAATTGATGCCCAAGCTGAAAGAATTGGGAGCGACCATGGACGGATTTCACCGCTCTTTTGAATACATACAGGACTATGTCAACATTTATGCTCTGAAGATTTGGCAGGAAGAAGTATCTCGTATTATAAATTACAATGTCGAGCAGGAGTGTAATAATTTCTTACGAACAAAGGTATCTAAGTGCATTTTTAAATTCTTGACTGTGTTTGTTATTTCTGACTTTTAAAATACATACCCTAGACTTCAGAAATGTCAACAAGAAAGTTTATTTAAACAGTGACTAAAAATCAGTAAGCACTAGAAAGTCACAAATATCCAGAGTACCTACAGGAGCTGTGAGGGTTTCAAAGTTTATATGATACCTGACCTTTGGGAGTTCACTCTCCTATGGAGAAAACAAGACTAAATGGTTGCAGAATGAATCCATTTGTTGTCATTGTTATAACTCAAGTGATCGAGAATTCAGAAGACTTAGAGGTCAGTTGGGTTTGATCAGAGTATATACCTGAGAGCGGAATTGCTGGGCCATATAGTAATTCTGTGTGTAGCTTATTGATGAACCACCAAGCTATTTACCACAGTGCCCGCACCATTTTTATTTCCACCAGCAATATCTGAGGGTTCTAATTGCCTAATTCTTCCACATCCTTGCCAACACTTGTTTTCTTTTTTTTAAAAAAAAAAAAAAAAATTATACCCATTCTAATTGGTATGAAGTGGTATTTCATGTGGTTTTGATTTGCATTTTCCAAATGACTAATGATGTTGAGCATCTTTTCCTGTGTTTTTTGGCCAAATCTATATCTTCCTTGAAGAAATGTCTACACAAGTCCTTTGCCTATTTGTTAATTGGGTTGTTTGAGCACCAAATTCTTAAGTATCACAGCTGAGAAGTTAGATTTTAGTAGTTAGCAAGGAGCTACTCTATACGCTTTTAATTAGAGAATTGATGATTCATGCATTGAAACATTAAATATCTTCCAGCCTTGTGATATTTTTGGTTTTGTTATTACATTGACATGTGTTAGCTCATGAGCCAAAAGCCGTATGTCTCTGTGTCTCTTCTTACTTATCCTCATTCATGTTACTTTTTCACAAATGTTTCTTTTTTAATAAATGTTATATATGGCATTTTGCAATGACTATTAACACAGTTTTAAAAGTTTCCTTTTTGAAACTAAGGAGCACTCATTGTCGCTCTTTATGCAACATTATCTTTATAAAGCTACTAGAGGCCCGGTGCACAAAAATTTGTGCACTCAGGGGGGTCCCTCAGCCCGGCCTGTGCCCTCTCACAGTCTGGGACCCCTCAGGGGATGTCCACCTGCTGGCTTAGGCCCGCTCCCCGGGGTATTGGGCCTAAGCTGGCAGTCAGATATCCCTCTGGCAGCCCAAGAGCCCTCGGGGGATGTCCACTTGCCAGCGGGGAGCAGGCCTAAGCTGCAGTCGGACATCCTTAGCGCTGCTGAGGAGGCAGGAGAGGCTCCCGCCATCACTGCTGTGCTGGCAACCATCAGCCTGGCTTGTGGCTGAGCAGAGATCCCCCTGTGGGAGCTCACTGACCACCAGGGGGCAGCTCCTGCATTGAGCATCTGCCCCCTGGTGGTCAGTGTGTGTCATAGTGACCAGTCATTCCCAGTCGTTCTGCTGTTAGGGTCAATTTGCATATTACCCTTTTATTATATGCCTGGTGCATGGGTGGGGGCTGGCTGGTTTGCCCTGAAGGGGTGTCCCAGATCAGGGTGGGTGCCTGGCCATCCTGGGTGAGGGGCTGAGGGCCGTTTTCAGACTGGCCACACCCCCTTCAGGGTGGGGGTCCCTGCTCGAGTGCCTGGCCAGCCTGGGTGAGAGGCTGAGGGCTGCTTGCAGGCTGGTCACGCCCCCCAGCAGGGACCCTCACCCCTTGAGGGTGTGGCCAGCCTGGGTGAGGGGCTGATGGCTGTTTGCAGGCTGGCCACAGCCCCTTCGGGGGGGGGGGGGCCTGCTGGGGTGCCTGGCCAGCCTGGGTGAGGGGCTGATGGCTGTTTGCAGGCTGGCCACAGCCCCTTCAGGGTGTGGGTCCCCGCTGGGGTGCCTGGCCAGCCTGGGTGAGGTGCTGATGGCTGTTTGCAGGCTGGCCACGGCCCCCAGCCACCCAAGCTCCCAGTGGAGGCTGGCTGGAAGCACGTATCTGGGATTTATTTATCTTCTATAATTGAAACTTTGTTGCCTTTAGCGGAGGCCACAACCGGCCAGGGCAGGCGAGAAGCTTGGCTTCTCCATCGCCGGGGAAACCAAGTCTCCTGCTTGCTCCAGCTCTGTGGCTGCTGGCCGCCATCTTGGTTGGGTTAATTTGCATATAGTCACTCTGATTGGCTGGTGGGCGTGGCTTGGGGCGTGGCGAAGGTACAGTCAATTTGCATGTTTCTCTTTTATTAGATTAGAAGTGGGAAAAGCATTACTAGGTTACCTGGTCAAAGATGTACCAAATATTTGTTTTTTTCTTCTAGATTCAAGACTGGCAAAGTATGTACCAGTCCACTCATATTCCAATACCAAAGTTTACCCCTGTGGATGAGTCTGTGACGTTTATCGGTCGGCTCTGCAGAGAAATCTTGCGGATCACAGACCCAAAGTAGGTGCATCTGAACTCCACTGGCCTTGAACACCAGGGACGATCGAAGTCTACACATGTGTTGCATATACTGAGGTCACAGCTTTGCTTATTGAAATTCACTTTTTTGAGACTACGTATTTTCCTCAGTCCAAAGAGATAGAGATCAAAACAACCCTAAGGTTTGTTTGGCCACCTATGCTCCTCTTGCTCCCCATTTAACATTCTACTTGCTTGGACCAGTGGACATCCCAATATATCAAATTATTTTTTAAATTACAAATTGCTTCTCTGTATCTAGTAGCGTGTGTGCGCGAACGAGCACATGCACACACGTGCGCACACACACACACACACACACATTCCAGCCACAGGGTCTTGCACTTGTCGGTTGATATCCTGGCCTTTTAAGATGACCCTGACCCTCTTGTTTCTTAGCCCGTACCAAGGCACCTTTGGTAGCAAGAACTAACCCTTTCCTGAGCATTTACCTTGTGCTCTCTTCCCAGAACATGATCTGCGTTCTTTCGCTTACTCATTACAAGAGTTTTATGAGGTAGGCACTGTTACTCTTTCCCTTTTAAAAATGAAGTGACTGAGGCACAGAAAAGATAAGTCACTTGCCCAAAATCTCACAGAGTTAGTAAATGGTGGGCCCAGAATACACACCAGGAACCAGCTCTTAAGTCCTGTGGCGATCAAGGGTAGACCACATAGGCACATAGGTTTGCATGCAGTGAGTCACAGTTTATAGAGTCACAAAAACTTAGATAATCAAAACTGCCCTTGTCAATATGTAAACTTAATCCAAAAATCCCATCGGAAATGAGTGTTGTCTAAGAGTAATTGATCCAAACCTTTTGTAGCTCCTCCTTTCTTGGTGCCCACGGGTTCATCACTAAATCCTTTCTAGAAAACTACCCCCAGATGCCACACTAATAGTTACAGAGGGTTTAAGCATGATAGGGGCTTTCAGGTCAAGTGTTGACTTGATCGTCAGTGCTGGGAGCCTCGTGAGTGACAAAGTGCCAGCACTGGGCGATGGAGGGCACACCTCAAAGCCTGAAAGGTTTCCGTGTGCAGTTCTGGAAATCTCTCGCTCTTCTCATTTACTTCCAGAGTTACATCTCCCAGCCCTCGCGGCTCTCACTGCCTCCCAAGTTCCATTTCGGTAAAGTCGCATTCTGGTTCTTAGAATTGGGCACGTCATGTGTGGAGTGTGAAATTGCCGGGGCTGGGAATCCATGCCAGACCTGCCAAGTCAGACTCCCCAGGAGTGGGTTTGGCCATCTGCTTGTAACATAGTCTACCAGTGATTCAAGGTCCCGGCCCCACGTGTGGAGCCATTAAAATGGTGGTGGAGAGTGTGGTGTGGAAATCAGGCCTCTCTGAGCCTCAGTTATCTCACCTGTAGAGAAAGGGCCACTTCCTCTCATGAGGAAGAAAAAGAGAGCACATGGGAGGAGCTCTGCCCAGCGCCTGGCCTGGGAGAAGTGCTCAGCAAAAGGCTGCCTATCGTCATGGTCACGCTCCTGAGTCTAAATGAAGTCATTGTTGCTACCAGAACTGGGAGAAAAGAGGAAATGGCTTGTCATTGTACTCTCAAATGTTACATAGGATTCAAAGTTTCTTTTTTACCAGAGTGCAGATAACACATGACTTGTCCCCAGTTTCTGGAAATTTAAAGATAGGCCCCATGGAGAGACACCCGGGCCCTAAAGTCCTCCAGCCTGACACCCAAGTCTAACCTTGTCCTCTTGGCATGACTCCAAGCAGCAGCACAACCAGTGACATAGTGTAGGGCAGGAAAAGGGGGTGCAATGCAGTGCACCGCCCTGGTCCCTCGGGCATCGCCGTGAAGGTACATACGCTGGGTGCCTGCAGGCAGAGGTTATTCAGCACGAGCCATGTCCCTGCTGTTTTCCGTGTCTGATACCCCAAAGCCGCGGAGTCCTCCATCTCTTAAGGACGACTCAGCTGCTTCTGGGCTTTGGGTGTGTTTCGTGTTGCAGGATGACATGTCACATCGACCAGCTGAACACATGGTATGACATGAAAACGCACCAAGAAGTGACCAGCAGCCGCCTCTTCTCGGAAATCCAGACCACGCTGGGGACCTTCGGGCTGAACGGGCTGGACAGGCTGCTGTGCTTTATGATCGTGAAGGAGCTCCAGGTGAGCTCGGCGAGACGGGAGTGGGCCACTCCACTTTCCTTTCATCCTTTCCCGTACTGACGTGTATGAGACTCCGGTAGGTATGTAAGGACGGGAAGCAACTAGAATCTCGCAGCCAGCATAGTATTTGTGTGGGCAGATGGTTTTTGTGAGTTTCATCTTGGGAAGATAAGACTTCTTCTCATTGAAGCCAGCAACTAGCTCCTCCCAAAAGTGGGTGTTTCTGATGGGAACCGGAGGCGGCTGCTTCCCGGGACCCTCGTTACAGTGGTGTGACGTGGGCCAGTCTGTGTGCTACTGAACGCTTAGGTAACTGGAGTACTTGCTCATCTTATTCATTATATTTGGTTCTTTGGTTTTGCCTTCTTCTTGTTCTAGAATTTCCTCAGTATGTTTCAGAAAATTATCATGAGAGACAAAACTGTGCAGGATACTTTAAAAACCCTCATGAATGCTGTCAGCCCCCTCAAAAGCATTGTAGGTAAGTGTTCTGAAACTAGCCTGAGGTGCAGATAACACTGTAACCTTTCCAAATCCACTAAATAGAAAATTATATTTTAACCTTTCAGCCAATTCGAATAAAATTTATTTTTCCGCCATTGCCAAAACACAGAAGATTTGGACAGCTTATCTCGAGGCTATAATGAAGGTATGTTGTGGAAGAAAGGGTGATAATGCTGTGTTTTTTTAATTATTAATTTCTTATAATTTTGTTGCTCAAAGAGAGCCACAGAGCCACTCTTCTTTTGTCATTAAAACAAAAACACTTCAATTTGTCATTATTTCTGTAATTTGTCTCTTTATCTTCCTCTCTTGGAGCTGTTCTTAACTATGCTTTTCATTGGCCTGGGGGGTTTTTTTGCTCAAGGAATCTGTTTCTTTCTGAAATGCCTTTTGGCAAGAAGTGCTTTCACACAGGAAATGGGAAATTAATCGTCCATCTCACAAAAACGTCCATGCCGTGACTGCTCTGTCCGGTTACAGATCGTTTATCTCCTTCCCCTCTGTCTGCACGGATGTTAAAAGCCAGGTTCTCTGGGGCATAGGGCGTCCTTACACTGCAAATAGGACACTGTGTCCCTGGAAATGACCGGGAAAGTGAAATGCGGAGATTAATTTGCTGGATGGAAATCAGCTTGTAGAACCCGCTGTCTGCTCTCCTGCCTGGCCCTGTGACGGGCGCTCTGAGTCTTCCCAGTGTCCTTCTCTTGTCGCTCGATGACCCGAGACATTCGACAGCCCTTTCCTGGCACTCGTTATGTACAAAGCATCGTCAGTTGGGTGACACAAAGTTAAAGGAAACGCTACCTGTCTCCTCAGAATACCTATTGACAGTCTGTCTGCTAGATTTCCTGCTGGAAAATGGATTCATGGTTAAAAGTGTCCCATAAAGGAAACGTCTAGAATGCCACAGGAATTTGCAAAAGTTCCATTCTCTTGTTCCCAGTGACAGAAGTTGCTCATTGAGTCAATACTCATTGTTGTCTTGGCCAAACTCACAATGTATTTCCCATCATTTCAGGGAGTTGTTTATGGGTGTGTGTTTAATTTAGAAACAAACAGAATAGGTAACACTAGGAGCCTTTGGCCTCTTGTTATGAAACCTGATGTTCCATCACCAAGTGACTTTCAAATACTGAGCTTCTCAGGCCGAGTTTCTAATCGTGGGAAAACCTGGGCAGAGTGAGGAGTGGCCTGAGGTCGGTCTGTGGGAGCCGAGGGAGGCGACGGGTTCTCGGGGAAGGCTTGGGCGTGTTCTGCTTGGTGGCCAGGCAGTTCAAAGGCCACTGTGTTACGGACCACGGTTCGTTGTCATAGCTGGTGACTCTGCAGTAGCCAAGTATTGGGCCTTAGTGACCTTTGCCTAAAGCCCCAGGGACAAGTTTGTCACCTTGGAAATAACCTGCTGTTCAATAGTGACCATAGCCACTAGCCACGTGTTGATGTTGAGCACCTAAAACGTGCCTTGGGGGGCCGAGAAACCGAACCTTTAATCTTATTTCATTTAAATCAGTTTAAATAAATAGCCACATGTGGCTAGTGGCTGCTGTATTTCTAGAGAAATCATGGCAAAAGCGATGATCCAAATATCTCTAAATAGGCCATTAAATGGGTAGAATGAGCTCCAGTGTTGTATGAAAGGCTTGGAGTAAGTAAGCACCAAAAAGAGAAAGTGTTGGTCACCAATATTCAGTGTGCTTTAAATGAGAACAAGTTATGTTGAACTGACTTTATTTGTTTCCATTTCTAGATTGGTACTTTCAAGGGAACCCTTGACATTGAGTATCTGGAATTAAGCAAGGAATTAGATGGGCCAGATACAAGGTTGGAGGCACATTTTTGAGTGGCTTGAGAGAACCCACTGTTTTCTTGGCTTGCCCTATTCTGACTTTAAAGTAATATTTTTCTGTAACAAACGGTTTCTCACTTATAAATAGCATTTTTTACAAAGGCTTTTATTTTCCTCACCCAAGTAGAATAGTAGTCTGGTAAGAATAATGGTCGAAAGTAATACATTTGAGGTCATTTAACACTGTAACTGTTACAAGCTCCATTTATCTAAATGATAACTTGTCTTTTTGTTTGTAGAGAAGGCCACTCTCTTTTTCTTAATTTTTCTCTGCTCCCAACAACTCAGAGTAAATGTGTTCATTTCCCCTTTGTTGTTGCTGTTTTATAAAACAGCCTCCCCTCTTGTCCCTCCACTCCCCATCACTAACCATTTAGGGATACCTCTCCTAGATTGGAACATAAGAAATGTACTGGCACAGAAAGTTATGCTGTTGCCTTTATGATGCCAACAAGCTTACGGGAGCAGGCTGAAATCTATCTCAAGCCAGATCCCTAAGTAGTTTCTATCACCTCATTGTTCCTTGGGAATTACAGTGGTTGATGCACTGTGTTGACATAACTGTTTCACCAATCTGTTTTTAATAGTCTGGTAATTACCTTTGGGTACAGTTGGCTCCCAGGATCCTATCTGCTTTATTTTGTGCTCATGAAAGAATTATTCTGAGACAGTGTCTGTGTGCTTCACCAGATTCCAGTAGGGGTTCTAGGTACAAAAAGAAGGTTAAGGACCCCTAGACTTGGGTGTAGCATCGTCAGGGGACTTTCTTGGTAGATTTTATGTGGATTATTATTTTTTAACCCAGATTATTACATGATGTTTATCCTGAGTGATGTAGAACACATATTCACCAAATTTTAGAGTATTCGAGGGAATGGCATCCTGAGCACTTGTTTCGATGAGGACAAGTAAAGGAGGTAGGGCTGCTCCTAGCAGCTACTACACTTAGAGAACTTATTCCCAAAGAGCAAACACAGAGCTCCAAAACAGACACCTTTAACCATGAACACTGAGCATCACCAGGCCCCTTTGCAGAATACTAGACCCGGGGCTATGCTGAGGTCAGCACACTGGAGTCCATCCGGTTTCCTGGCATGGGCTCTTGTGCTCCATCGGGGTGACGTTGCTCTCAGCAGGGAGCCAGTCCAGGCGGTCCCCCCATTTTCCTGTAGAACCTTGACCCTCCAGTGAAAAGTGTTTGCCTCCTTCCCGTCGCTGAGATGCCCACCTGCCCCACCTGTTCTTTCTCTCGCTTGTTCACAGGTGGGGCAGATGCAGATTCTGAGACAACAGATTGCCAACGAATTAAATTACTCCTGTCGATTTGACTCCAAACATCTGGCAGCCGCCCTGGAGAATCTCAATAAGTAAGTGCCAGCATTTGAAAGAGCCCGATTCTTCCATACCTACTCGAAACGTTAAGTTCTTTTTGGGTAAGAAGGCTCTCTGGATGAATAGGCTGCTTCCTGTATTGTCCTGTGGGGTGTGTGTGTGTGTGTGTGTGTGTCTGTCTGTTTCTTGATGGATTCATTTCTTCAACCAATAAATATTGATCACTTAACACATACCAGACACCGTAGTAGGTACTTGCACAGATTGAGAAAGCAGTTACAGTTGGCCTCTGAACACCACGGGTTTGAACTGTTTGGGTCCACTTATAATGTAGATTTTTTCCCAATAAATACTATAAGTGTTTTTTCTCTTATGACTTTCTTAACACTTTTCTCTAGCTTACTTTAAGAATACAGCATATAATACATACAACTTACAAAATGTGTTAATCAGTGTGTATGTAATCAGTAAGGCTTCTGGTCAACAGTAAGCTATTAGTATGTAGGTTTTGAGGAGCCAAAAGTTATACATGGGTTTCCGATTGCGCATGTTGTTCGAGGGTCAACTGTTACCAAAACCCCCACTTGGCTGTCCACAGGACTGAGTCACTGAGCATCCTGTGGGCAAGTAGAAGTGTTTTCTTTGCGAGGTGTGGCTCTGGGCACACATCCTGGGTACAGTCCTTCGCCAATGAGTGGTTCTCATTCCAAGCTCCCTACTTAAGTAATTCATGCTTCTTGGTCAAACAGTTCAGTCAGTTCACAAAACTTGAGTGGTGAAAGCATTTGGTATGGGTGAATTCCAGAAGATAAAGCAATTTGAGGTTAAATTTTTCATGTATACCCAATCGGAGACCTGGCACTGGAGAATGAGAAGGATTAAGCCCTCATTTTCCAGATGAGGACACTGAGGCCCTGAAAGATTACATCATAGTCTGTACTAACTGTTGTAAAATTCCGTATATTTCTAACATGTATCACTGCTTTGTGTTTCTTCCACGCAGGGCTCTCCTAGCAGACATCGAAGCCCACTACCAGGACCCCTCCCTGCCTTACCCCAAAGAAGATAACACACTCTTATATGAAATCACAGCCTACTTGGAGGCAGCTGGCATTCACAACCCACTAAATAAGGTTGATGGTTAAAATGTATAATGGTGTGGTGGGAGAAACATGGTCCACAAAGGCGCTTTGGCCGGAGTAGCAGATCACTGGGCTAACGTCCTGGGAGAACCTGGGTTCAGATCCCAGCACCTCCCTTCCTTCACTCAAGTCCCCACCCCTCTGAGCTCCTTTTTCCCACAGGTAACAGGAGGGTGTGCTCACACCTTTCCTGCCTGACTCTGGCTGAGGGACTCAGGTGATAGTGTTTGCCAGAGCTCCTTAACAAGCAAAACGGGCTCTGTCTGTAAGAGACTCCTTTTAGGCTTGTCCAGGGTTTGATACCTGAATTGCAACCAAATGGTGGCATTGATCCTTCCTGCTTGTGTCTGATTGTAATCACAGCTGTAGCCTGGGGCTCCTAACGCCCCTGCAATCCCGACCTCCGAAGTCCTCTGAGAACTGGACGTTTTCTCACAAGTTGGTATCAGATCTCCTTTGGTGGCAACACCTGTTCCTGTGAACGTTCATGTTCTGATGACTTTGATTATAGGATGTTATCTAGCCCTATATTACCTTGGTAAAATCTATAACATGTGAAATTTTGAAATCTGTATGATACCCTGGGTTTTTTGGTTAAAAGATTATGAGCCTAGATAGCAGCTCACATTTTTTGAGTACTTACAACGAGCCAAGCACTGAAACGTGCCATTGTTGGGCGAGGAGCCCGAGGCTCAGGGGTGGATCATGTTCCTCGTCCCAATGGATCTTGTCCCAGTCCATCTCGGTCTCACAGCAACTCTATGAAACATGCCATTGTTGGGTGAGGAACCTGAGGCTCAGAGGTGGATCACGTCCCCGGGCTCCTCACTAGTTAGTGTGGAGCCAGGCAGTCTAAGCAGAGCCCTGCTCCCCAGCCAGAACGTGACCCTGTACTCAGGCTGCTGGCGGGGAGGGAGAGGGCCAAGTATCTACCTCCTGCCAGGTGGACTGGGAGGGAGACTGCTCTGTGACACTGCCCAGGGCTCGGCAAATGACAGGAGACATCTGCTTGCTTTCTGCGTGTGTCCTGCCACGCGCAGCCCTGTGGAGCTTTCCTTCCTTCTGCCTCCTCCCCACCCTCCCTCTGTCCTCCCTTCATCCCTCCAGCTTTGCCTTGACTATTGCACTTGCTTTCCTTCCTATCCCACTCTTGCTCATCACTCTTTTCCTCCTCCCTTTGTTAATGACATTCAGAGGATTGTGAGGAGGGAGGAGTACCTGTTAATCTCTAAGCAAAATTGTTCCTTTCCCAGAGGGCTAATTGTTATATAGGTATTTATGTTTTCGGGGATCTGGTGATGTTAAATAAACTCTGAAGGCAGCAAATTAATGGAACATCCTAGTTTTAGGTGGTCTGAAAAGGAAATTGAAATAAAAAGGAACCCTTCCATTTATAAATGTGTTCTGCAGTGTTATGCAGTGTGAAAAAACATCCATTTTTTGTACCTTTCTCTTTCCAGATATACATAACAACCAAGCGCCTACCCTACTTCCCCGTTGTCAACTTTCTATTTCTGATCGCTCAATTGCCAAAACTTCAGTACAACAAAAACCTAGGTATGAGATGAATCCATTATTTGCAATAAGTAGCAATATCAATAGATCAATAACTAACAAAACAGCTCTTTGTATAGAATGCTATGTCACATGTTTTCTTAGTTAAATCTATGTTTATAAAATCCATATCTTTGGGCCTCTGAAACTTAATGCCCCTCCATGAAATGGGGACAGTGAATTTCCTGTCAACCTACCATAGTCCACCTTTATTTCCAGTGGTTAATTATTGAACTTGTAAAAGGTGTGGGGCCTTGGCTTCTTTCCTTTCTGTAAAGTTTAGGCAGCTGATTATGGTTCTGCCTCCTGCCCGCCCCCTACTGGGGATCGAGCCTACAACCCAGGCATGTGCCCTGACTGGGAGTTGAACTGTGACCTCCTGGTTCATAGGTCGATGGTCAACCACTGAGCCACACCAGCCAGGCTTTTATATTTTTTAGATCTTTAAATTTTTCTACAATCGCATGCTGTAATTATATAATGCAAAAGACAGAGTGATGGTAATTGTAAAACTGAGTAATTATTCTATCATGTTGAATCCTTCAGACCACAAGCAGCCCCCACCAATCCCGGGTCTAACTCAGAATGTCCAGGGTTATTATTCCTTCCAAATAGTCCCGTGCCAGTGAGGATGTGGTCCAAACAGGAGCGTCCCTACTGACTGGACGTCGCCAGAGGCCAGCCTTTGACCTGGTGGTGTAACTGGTGGTCTGCGGTTCCTTGCAGGAATGGTCTGCCGCAAACCTGCCGACCCCGTGGACTGGCCGCCGCTCGTCCTGGGACTGCTCACCCTGCTGAAGCAGTTTCATTCACGGTACACGGAGCAGTTCCTGGCGCTGATCGGCCAGTTCATCCGCTCCACAGTGGAGCAGTGTACCAGGTACGTAGGCCAGGAGTGCATGGGACCCGTACGGGAGGGCGTTCCCTCGTACACCAGGTTCCTCTTAGTGCCTCGCCGGGCAGATGGGGATGGGCTGCTCAGCCTGCTCAGTAAAGCAAGTCAGGGCACATCTCCTTGATTCAAGGAAATTAAGGTGGGCCCCTCCTTAGTTGCCCTGCCCAGGGTGCTCCAGGTACATTCACAGGGATGTTGCATGAATGAGTCACAACCATGATTAGTGCGGGGATGCCTCTCTCAGACCTCAGGAGCCTGCGTGCCCTGACTGGGCCACAGCCAGGGACAGCTCCACACCCTTGGTGGGAGGCAGGGAGCATGTCTGTCAGACGCTGGACACAGCTTGAGCCCCGGTGTGTAATGAGACCGAAATCACACCCCAGTTCCTATTGAATACAAAGCTTGTAAACCTTTCCTTCCCCCCCGCCCCCCCCCCAAAAAAAAAAAAGTTATTTGCGTGAGATGCTGGGTCCTGAGCCTCCTTCTCTGGTACCTAATGGCTCAGCCCGGCTAACTGAAATTCTGTCACGTCACACATTCAAAACCTGGGAGATTACCACCTGGCCACGTGTGTCAGTGTGACTTAGACAACGAGGATGGTCTTCCCAGCCCTCTGCTGATCGGACGTCATTTCAGAGCCCATTTTATTTGCCTCCTTCCACAGGCACGATCAGCTCTCAGGTGTGCCGGGCAGGTAGTCATCCCGTCTCCACTGGGACACGCCCTTCCATGAGGCACTCGTTACCTCTCAAGGCAACACCAGACACTGGTAGAGTCGTTCTCATCATTGAAAGGTTCCTGATTGCACACAATAAGCGGAAAATGCCCTCCCATCTTGGAAACATCACTCACTGGGCCTTCTCTGACCCTTTTATTAGAATAAAGCCGTCTCCTTCCTTGGCAGCATCACCATAGGTTGTTACTGTCCCCGCCGCCTTAGGGCTTCTCTCTCATTCGGGGAGCGCCTCCACCTATTCCTGACGTGCTGGTGACCTCTCCGGGGGTTCTTGTTTGTTACTAGTTTGGCCATCTCACAGTGTGTTTTCCCTGATTCCAAATACAGCCTCCCCTTAGGGTGGAGGGGTGTCACACCCCTTCCTTCCGGGTCCCCCTCAGTGCACCTAGAATCGCAGTACTGGGTCCTTGACATCCACTGTATACCAGTGGCTCGTAGTGATTTTATATTCATTTTAAATCCTGCCATCTTTTCTCCGTGGGCCTCAACCAGGCCACCCCTCCCCGGTCTTATGTCACGGTTAGAATAACACTGGATATTTTTCTAGGACATGTGGTCAGCCTTTTTCAAAGAGCAAATTTATTTTTTAACAATTGAAATATAGAAGAGCACTTGGAAGGATGGGGAAATCTCAATAATGAAATTGTCACAATCACAAAATAAGGGCAATTGCAAAGGAAAGTAGCAGGCCCCCAAAATCTGATGAATCTCGCCCAGGGCCATGGGGAGAGGAGAGGAGGCCAAGGACTCGTTCAGGTGGCACCAGGGCGGTGGTTTCCAGTCACCTCCACACCCGGCCACCCCCAGTCGTAGTGCACCGTCTGGCAGGAGTTGGCGGGTCCACCTCCTGTTTCTCCTTCGATAATGACTACAAAGGAGTAAGTGTGCCTCTAGTCTGGCTTGTTCCTGGCAACCGGAGAGAGGTCACCAGCTTACAGGGGTCAAGCTGCAGCTCAGGATTTCTGATTCGGCTCAGTGAAGTGACGTAGGGACTCGGGATGTATGGAGACGCCTTCCTTCCCTGGTTCCAAGCAGAGCAAATATAAATGTAGCCCTGGCCACACCTGAAAGATTGAGAGCAGTGGGAACTTTGCCAGTTGCAATCATCTTAAACGTTCTTTTCAAAGCAAAAAACCAGTAGAGAAATACATCAGTAATCCATTTCCATAGCATTCTTTATTTAGAAAATGCCAATCTGTACATAAATTGGAAATAGTTCTCATACCCAAAAACTCATCTTGAGAAAAGTAATGTAAGCTGCACAAGACGACCATCATGCATGCTGCTGCATTCCCAGCTCTAGAGTGGCTGGCACTATAACTGTGTGAATAAATACATGAGTAGGATCCATATGGAAAATTACAAGACGCCGTATTTACTTGCCACCTTCAAATATACAGTACTGGTCCAGGCACAGTCCCAGGTACTGGAGACAGAACGATGAAGACATGAACAACCGAAAATATGAGGCCTGGGGAAGATTCCAGGCACACTGAGAGCACAAGGAAAAGGCCATCCGCCCACAGGAGCCAGGGCGGACTGCACCGAGGAGGAAGTACCCAAGCTGGGTAGAAGTTTACTTTCAAATACGCATGCAGAGCGAAAGTAGCTGCAGAGGCTGGAGGGCATGGGGGAATGTGGCCTGTTCGGGGGCCTGCCAGTCTTTGAACCATGAAGTGCTGAGGGATACCAAGGGGTGAGTCCAGACAGACGGCCAGGTCCACGTGAACCACAGTTTATCCTCTACGCTATACTATGAAACTAGGCGAGCAGGATAGACTTGGTATGAATCAAGGTCTTCTTGTAGGTGTTTCTTTGACTGCATTTAGTAATCTGTCATTGAGTTCGTATTTCAGTATCCTAACTGGGAGTCTCCCATGTGCAACGCAGTTAATCGATCCAGAGTGTTCTCTTACAGCCAGAAGGTCCCTGAAATGCCTGCAGATGTTGTAGGTGCTCTTCTGTTCCTGGAGGATTATGTTCGGTACACAAAACTCCCCAGGAGGGTAAGTGATAAATAAAGAACTGCATTATGCCTTTTGTAAAAAGGTGGGATTGCGTGGCCCCAACTTAGAAGTGAAGTTCAGTAGCTCATTCTCAGGGGATGCCTGTCCCCTCGCCACTGCTCTGCACACGGCTCTGAGACGTCCTTCCTTCTCCACCATGCTAAGAGCTTCGCAAGGAGACAGAATGTCTACCGTACCCCTGGCAGCAGCTTCCCCAGTTGAGGAGGTGAGATGTGCAGTCCAGGAGAGAATTCCTTCAGTGCCAGGGTAGAGAAACAACCAGGTGTGGTGTGTTCTCTCCAAGTAACGGGGTTAAGTTCATGTTACAGCTAACGTTACATATGACCACTGTTCCAAAAATGACACACCCCTTTTTACCTTTTAAGAATTGTTTTCCTAAGTGTGTGTGTGTGTGTGTGTGTAATCTGGAAGAATTCAATACAAAATAATTATCAGTTTAGTTCTAAGGGATTGAGATCAGATTCTTTCTTATACTCCTGCATTTATTAAATTTCCTCTAATAAGCAGTTGATACCTTTATAATAAAAAAAAAATTAAACACTGCTTTTAAAAAAATACCAATTTCTAGCACCTGGAGATTGCCTAGCTCTACACCCCACCCCATCCTACCCCTCAGAACAGCTCAGGAATGGGTGCCTATGTGGGCCTTCTTCTCATCCCCCTCTGGGTTGGTCATTGGCCAGACTTCCTGATCTTCCTGGAGATATTACCTCTTAGTACTTCCTAGCAGATCACAGTGCCTTTAAGAGTTCAGGTTTGCAGGCAGGGGGAGCTGGGCAGCATCCCCTGAGATGTCAGCAGTGCCAAGAAAATAGGCACCAGGATGGAGAACACCAGGAACCGAAGCGTGGTCTCAAGGCGTGGCCCACCCCTTGAGGCCAGTGCTCCCTGGGATTCCCCCTGCTAGAAGGATATCATTTCTTCAGTTTTCTTTTGGGAAATGTTGCATGTGTTCTGAATAACACTATGAATAATTTAACTCGTTTTATTATTTCAGGTTGCTGAAGCACACGTGCCTAATTTCATTTTTGATGAGTTCAGAACAGTACTGTAACTTGATTTCTTCTTCTACTTTGATGAAAGGATTATCCCTAAATCTTCCCACCACCACTAAAATGAATTGAGGATGAAACTCAACTGCTCATATAAACTGCATGTTTTCCCTTTATCGTGGGAAACATCAGACATTCTGAGTAAGATGTATCTCATGGAATAGATAATAGACTATTGTTTAAATCATGGTATTATATGCAATTTATATCATGTAGGAGCAAAACACACTTTTGTACTGCCTCTTTAAAAATGCTAAATGTACGTATACCTCAATTTAGTTTTATGTTCTAAAGAACTATTTGTGCAGCTCCAGATTTTCAGTAAAATAGTATTGCCAGTACCCAGTGCTCCGGTTTATTCGAAAACTATGTATTCACTGTGCAAACACCTTGTTTTGGAGGTCCTATGGACACACCCAGGACAGGCTGGTGGCTCCTAGTGATAGTCAAACTAGCAGCAAATGCAGTGATCACACAATCTGTGGACTACAGACTAAGGAAGTTTCTTAGTGTCTGTGGCTCACAGTCCCTCTTCTCATCTCAGACACCCTCAGGGGTTCCAGCATCTCTTCTGAGAAAGTGAGTTTTTAAACAGAAAATAGAACTTTGGGAACCAAGGGAATGAATCAAGGCAAAGTGATGGATGCAAATGAGTCCACTAGTAAGTTGGCCAGAGAAAAAGTTTTTCAACCGAAAGAACTAAAAAGTTAAAAAAGTTAAAAAAGATAAAGTTTTATTATTAAAAGCTTACATGTGATTTTAGCCCTAATCATTAGAATCTAAAGTCATTACTTAATAGTCCAGGTTATATTTTACTGCTCCGATTTCAGGGGGAGCATTACTGATATTGTGATTAACTCACGTCTATAATCTTTTCAAATACACCATAAACTTGGAAAAACATATTGGTTTTAAGGCATTATACCAGGCATTACAAGTGCTTTTTATTCATTCAGTTTCTTGAAACAATCCTAGCCTGGCTTATTAATGCTCTACAGTGGACCTTATAAAGCCCTTGCTGCTTTCCTGTATGAATGTATAAATGTGATATTTTCCAAGAACTCAGAAAAGAACCTTATCACACTCTCTCCCTGGATAGATGAGGAAAATCAGGTCCAGAGATTTAAGGCAACTTCCCCCAGCATCAGCGTCAGAACAGGTTTCCCTCTGCATTTTGCATCCCACTGTGGTCTTCTTTTCCATCATCCTGAAGCTACGTAAAGAAGTCCACAACAAGAAACAAAACGACCTGAGGGTTCATTCTTCATTTTATTTGTATGTCCCACAGTAACTCATTCCAAATACTGAATTCAAAAGAAAAACTGTTCTCAGTATTAGCACTGATTTATGGTAACAATCATTTCTTTTGAACTATCTTATTTGACCCTTCATTTTAAATTGAAAATTAAAGTATATATTTACATGTTTATATACAAATAACTTCAAAAACAAATTAATTCCAGTCTTGGTCCAAGAGTTTCCAAGAAGTGGTATAGTACCATACTGCATAAATCCTCTTCTGAAAGTCCCTTAGGACTTGGTGAGTTCCAAATACTCATTCACAAATGGTCCCTCTCTTTAAAGAACCAAGTACTTCATTTCTGAATAAATCAGAGGGAATATCACAGAACATGCTTTGTAAAATACAGCACCACTACTGAAAATGGCTCGGGGTTTTGTAATCCAAGGTTCTGATTTAAAGCAAAAATATGTGGCATAGATGGCAACAGCAAAGAAGTGTCCAATTAAACTTAGAGGATTAGGAGAGAGCCTATAATAGGAGAAAAACAAAACATAAATATTGGTAAGACACAGAAATCAAATTTACTAGAAAAGAGTTTCAATTGTGTGTATGATCTATAAAGCTAAACATTCTACATTTTAGAGGACTTTATAAGCTTGTGTCTGCCTGCTAAGTTTGATGCAGGGATGAACTTTTAAAACATATTTTTACAAGAAACTACTTGGACTATACCTGTCAGAATTCAGTAACTACTCTTAGTCTAGTTTACACAAGTCCTATGTTTTGAGTTGTTTTCTTTCGGTAATCTTGAGTCTGGCCTATGGGAGTCTGACATTCAGATTATAGAAGAGAAAAGACAACATCTGCACTGTGAAAATTATCACTGAGTTTCTTGAGTCCCTGCACTTGAATGGAATTAATTTTTAAATACAAATTTTTCAGTCATCCATGGCTCCCATAGATCAGATGTGGATTAGCCCAGAGGCAAAAAACAAGCTTCTATTTTAATCAAGGGTTTTAGCCTCGTCTACCGACAACTTCTAATCAATGCTGTTTCCCCAAATAAAGCACAGGCATAAATGTTGTCTTTTCTCATTTCTCTGGGAATCCTGATTTGCATACTAGTGGATAATAAAATGACAAAATATATAAGGAGAAAATTTTGCAGTAATTCTTAACCCAAGTGTTAATCCTAAGGACATCTGGACTATGTTCCCTTTGTGTCAAAACAACTTACACAGAAAGCAGCCCAACAGGACCAGCAACACACTCTCCACCAAGTTTGAAATATAAAAAACAGGCTTTTCTTAGCTGATGTAGGGAATCTAAAATAAAATTTAAAAATTACTCTCAAATTATTTATACATTTATGTTAGGGTGCTAATGACATATCAGAATAAAAGTATAACAAATATCAAACCTCTAATTTTTTTTTAAATCTAGTCCTGAAATTTCAACAATCTAAGATTTCTTTTACATTCCACAATCAACATTATGGATAGTGGTATGAATAAACTTTTCTGTTAATAAATAATGACTATACCAAAAATGTAGGTCCCAGAAGTTAGAGTTGTTTAAACTATTTCCTTGATTATGTTATAAATTCATTCAATGATGCAAAATACTCTGTAAACTCTTTGTTATAAAATCACAATTCTGGAAACCAAATACCTTGTCTGAGATGCCCAACCCATACCTTTAAGCGGTAAATTATCAAGTTAAAAAAATAGCTGTGAATAATAAAAAATGTCTCCTATTTGTATAGCTTTTTACACTTTTCAAAGTAACTCATTAAATACTCACAACATAGTATAATCAATCCATAACCTATTTTGATAGTTTAGAATTAATGTTCTTTTCAGGTCTGCCTAGATTTTTTTCTTAACAACCAATAAAATAGGATACAATAGGTAAACTTGTACTCCAATATGCCCTAGCCGGTTTGGCAGTGGATAGAGTGTTGGCCTGCGGACCAAAGGGTCCCGGGTTCGATTCCTTCAAGGGCACATATCTCAGTTGCAGGCTCCTCCCCGGCCCAGGCCCTCGTCAGGGCTTGTGCAGGAGGCAACCAATTAATGTGCTTCTCTCACATTGATGTTTCTCTCTGTCTTTCCCTCTCTCTTCCACTCTCCCAAAAAAAAAAAAAAAAAAATCAACGGAAAAATATCCTCAGGTGAGGATTAACAAAAAATAAGCTTGTACTTCAATAAAGTTCTTTTCTTCTCCAATCTTTCATAACTTTTTTATCACAGATTGACAGATTCAAATTCATAGTGTAAGAAACACAACAGCTTAGAAAAGCTTTAAAGAACTTAGAAAAACTCAAAACTGAGTTCTTTTTACTTGCCCAACCAGACATTTAACTTCCTTACCAGTTAGCGAGAGAGATTTGTTTGGCAAATCACCATCACTGAGTTTTTTAGGGTTTTTTTCTTTTAACAAGAATAATGGTTATAGAGGTTACAGAAGGCATTTGTAGTGTATTATCCTTTGTAATCAGATCACCAAACCACAGATCACTAAAGGCCTTGGCCAGGTTATAGAAATAGTGTTGGGATCTGAAGGAATGGGATCAGAGTTATATTTACTCTTGAAAACCTGAAGGTCTAGTTTCGTTAACTGATTTGTACACTGCTGTGGTTAGGAGGTGGCACTCTTGCCTTCCCTCCATTTCTAACACTGCTTCTGCTAAGTCATGTTTTCCTTACTGTATAGATTGACCACCACCTCTCTATAGGAATATGAAAACAAAAGCAGGGGAAGATTTCAAATAAGCAAAAGGTGGATGCGTTCTGCTACTTTGTGCATTTTTAAAATATATATATTGATTTCAGAGAGGAAAGGAGAGGGGGAGAGAGAGAGAGAAACTTCAATGACGAGAATCACTAATTGGCTGACTCCTGACCACCCCCTACTGGAGATCAAACCTACAACCCAGGCATGTGCTCCAACCAGGAATAGAACGGAGATCTCCTGGTTCATAGGTTGACACACAATCACTGAGTCACACTGGCCGGGCTACTTGTGCATTTGATGACAAAAACAATGTTACCTGGAGCTCACATTCATTTCATAAAATTCTATTTGGGGGAAAAATGGAAACTAGTGTTTGGGAAGAAAAATGAACAACTATATTGCCTTTTAATTCATGACCATCAAGATTCCCCATTACAATCTTATGCATCTGGTTTGGACCAAGGGAATTAAAAGTAGCAATACATTATCAATGTATTGCTTTTAGGGTTGTCTAAGGGGAAGACGGCAGCCATGTCTAACAGATTCACGATGATGCTCAAGGATGGAGTTAAAAATGATTACCAACCTGAGAGTCAGCAAACTCAGGAAACATTTGTTTCTGGCCTAATTGCTAAATTTTTTATAGTTCAATTCTGTTCCTCTACTAAAAATCTACAATATTTATTTTTTTAAAATCTGCACTTACCATCTTTTGCAGAAAATAATTCATAAAGTGCCTGAGCAAGGATATTCACAACAAAGGAATGAGACATTTTTCTTGACCAATAGAATGATTTTTTGGCCTAAAAAAGGAAAAGATCACTTATTATATGATAAGGGAGGGGAAAAAAAAGCACCAACTGATGTTTATAATCCCCTCAAATAGATATTTATCCTGAGGTCCACGTAGAATTATGCCCTGCCAGTTACCAAAACGTCTTCAGAGCAATGAGTTATGAAGCAAAGAGCATCACTGCAGCTAAGTTTACAATCGGTATGAGCAAAGTGGCACATGCAATCAAGTGTTACCTAATATTCAAATACAGAAATTGAGATTCTCTAAGATTCACAGGTTGCCGGTCAGGTTCTATAAGCCTGCATAGGATTGCATAAGACCCATTAAGCATCAGATCTCCCCATCAAGGCCCCATTCCTCTTAGGCCCCACAAAGAAATCTATTTTGAGACATTTTTTGTCAGAATAATTTAATCTCTTACCTGGAAAATAGCTGCATCATCATAAAGATCAGGGATACCCTTTAGCAATTTCCTCCACAGTTTTATATCTTTAAAAACAACACTCATTCCTCCTCCGGTGAGAGGATGCCTTATATTATATGCATCTCCCAAAAGAAGAACACCTAGAAAGAGGTAATTTAAAGTATGACATCATCCTGCAGCATCACTTGAGACCAAAAAAAAAAAAAAAAGTATGTTAATTTACAAATGTTATTGATGCGAGTTAGTAAATAGTAATGTGAAAATAACAAGGGTACAGATCATGACTAAATTTTGTTGAGGCAAAAATTCAAGAGTTGATTCAGTCAATAGCTACTGGATATCTAATATGTGCCAGATGCTGGGAATACAGTGAGAAAAAGACTATGATCTCTGCCCTCATGAAATCCACATGCGAATCTAATATTAAACAATGTCAAGACATTTATAAGGCCTCTTTCATGAAAAAAAAAAAAAAATCAAAAGGATCTACAGGTATCCAGGCATAAGAAACAAGTCTTCTAACAAGGGGGGAAAAACCAAGAGGTCATGGACATTTCACAGCAATATTCACTGCCAGCACATGACAGAGAAATGTCTGTACAATTCTAAGGAAAGAGGGTAGGCCTAGGAAGATTATATCAAGCCACATCATAGTTCAAGCTGAAAGGCATCAGGGGAGATATTTTCAAAACCATCAGAAGTTAATTCAGGAGAATAAACCTTGATTGAATCTTATCTGAAAATTAGGAAGCTCCACAACTTGCCTCGAGGTGCACCTCCTGACTGCTGCCCCACTCTGAGATTCCCAGTCCATTGTCAGAATTATGGATAATTGTTTTATTAAATAATAACTACAGCTATCATAAACTAATTTTGGTATTAGTAATGTGTTAATTCATGGAAACCAATTCTCTGTCCCACATGTTATTCCCAGCAGCATAAATTTAACCATGTATTTGTCACTTGGAATACTGAATGTGAATATTTGGAATACCATTTATAAATAAATCCAATAAAATAATACCTCGTTTGTTTACTGGTGAAGGAGGAAGGAAGCTTGCTGGCATAGACCTCAAACGAGAATTCTGCGTGGCTTCTAAGAATGGTTCTTTCAAGTGATCTGCAATAAACCCCACCCCACCAAATAAATGGTTTATAACATTTAAATTACCAATTACCACATTTTCTTATCAAATATAAAGAAATAACTACTATATATCTGTTATGGTTGTTACATATATTCCTTGTGATAAATAAAAAGCTAATTATTTTATTAATAAAACTGTTTATTAAGCACCTATTCATGCTAAGGAATGACTAAGGAATCTTAAGAGAAAATTAATGTAAAAAGAAATACAGCTAAATAAATAAAAAACTAGATGAACAGTGAAGCAAATTCAGATGACATGAGATCGGGAGAAAACCACCTGCCTCTGCTCCAGATGTTGACAGCTGTCATAATTAACAATTTATTGTCACCACCATATTCTGGTAATATCAGATGAAATATACTAACATTTCACAAACAGCAGAAGGCTATGTATACTAGAAACAGGATTTAAGTAATTAAGTATAAAGATATTTCAAGAATTTACAGACCTTAGATTGCTAGCCAGACTACTTTTAAAAAATATTAAAATTTTGTCAATAATGATAATTATTCTGAAAACTATGCTTTATTGATATGAAAAGGATATCAAAACTATTTTTTTTAACGTGGAGATTTTCTTATGTGCTAGTTTAAATAAATAGTTCAGCTCCAGTGTATCTTAATGGCTGGATGCATTTTTCACCTGCCAATCTTATCTCTGGCCTGTTTTTGTTTTGTTTTTTTCAGTTTTTTATAACAATTTATATTTTATAATACATAATATAGTACACAAGACTATTTGGAAAAATTAAAAATAGACAAAATCTAAAATTAAACAAAATCACTTAGCTCCATAGCCCAGACATAAACAAGCCTATTATTGGTGTATCTTTTATACATTTGTTCGTAAAATGGTATGAAATAAAAAATTAGTTTTCTGTCCAATTCTATTCTCTCATCTTTCTTTGTATATGCAGTAGATTTAGACCATTTCTACTTTTATTCTTTTGATATCTACTTTCATGACTTCAATAATAATTTCATAACTCCATTAGGGATTTATCAGAGGATATACACCATGAAAGAAACTTAGCTCACATATACTAATACCCATCTCTCCTCTAATTTACGTATTTTAGTGAAAATATATTGGCTTTCATTTGCTTAATATTAATATTTTTCATGATAAACAAGTATATTTTATTGAGCCAATAACCTTAAATATGTATATTTTGACTCCCTATTAGGTAATACATATAAATGTGCATCTCCAGGAATCTCGCCTTTTTTGTCTCTACAAATTGGGTTAATTTATCCAGGGTCACAGTTGATGGTTTTACAGACAACTCCAGGCAGTTCCATCATTCATAGTCATCATATATTTGTATAGTTATTGCTGTAAAGTCTCTTGCAGATGGGGCTGCTATTTCATAATTCACACAAATATTCCATTTGGCTAAAAATAGATAAAACTGATAAATTATGTGCAGTGTATTCTGCAACTGTAATAAAGTGTTTTGTTCATATGTTTATTCTGGAATCTGAAAACCAGTAAATATGATAACTTTGTATATTTATTGCCTAGAATTGGAAATGTGGACTCCTATGTGACTAAATCTGGCCTGCTTTAACACAGCGTTAGTGAGGACTGAAGATGAAGAGCCTTTTGTGAGATGTGCTTTCACACTTAGATTACAATGAAAGTGAAATCCTATTTCTTACCAGGTAATTGTGGGTAAATTTTTTCAACCATGTATTCTCTTAAATTCCTTGGCAATTCTCCTTGAACGTCAACAAGTACTCGAGTTTCATGAGATGAAATCTGGTAGATGAGAACTGGGCTTGGATTAAGTAAAAGAAGTTCAGCATGATTTGCTTTAAATTGTGGTGCATTCTAGAAAAATAAAATGAAATATTTTAATAATTTTAGAATTTCAGGTTGCTTTTATTTTTTTACAATCACACCCCTACAGTAAGTACCTCCATAAGAAAGCCAACAAAATGAGATGAAACGGAAACTTTACTCGAGATCAGGTTTTTCCTAAACTTGGAAAATAGTCCATCTGCAACAACAGTCAATGGAGCATGGAGTTCCTACAACAAAGATAAAGAACATTCAGCTAAGCAGTTAGAAATACACAGTAAAAGGACCATTCTTGTAAAATGTGCATGAACGGATTTAAATATGTTACCGGATAACATTATAAAGGATATTTAAAGATAATACTATTGAGGAAGCTGTTATGTGGACTTAAGTTAATGCATGCCCAATCTTTAGAGACACTTCCTGGAGTCCCTGAGGATCACCTTCCTCCAAAGCTCTACCATCCAAACCATCTGGGATTAAGCTGCACTTGATAAACAATGAAGAAAACCATAAAGCAAGCATAGCCAATAGAAGACTGAAATCTCATTCATTACAAATTCCAAGGACGAGCCAATTTTTTGTATTCTAGAATTTCATAATTAATATAGTACTTCAATCAGTAGCTAGGACTTTGAAGAGTTTTTGTGTGCATGGGTGTACATACAATTTATTATTACCTGGCAATCACCCTCATTAGAGTACAATTTCTAAGAGGGGGTGAGCCTATAGAGCAGCTCAGAAGAATCCACAGATTAGCCTTTTACTACGCCAACAGGAGCAGATACTGGAAACTATTTTCTTCTGCTATTTCCTTAGATTCTCTTACTTTTGCCTTTCTTACTTAAACAATTGTTTCTTTTAGCTTAGTCATTTCTTTTATGTTGAATCCTTCCTTCACCTTCCAGTTCCCCTCGGCTTCTCTGCTAGTGTATATTTCTCATTCAGTTTTTAATACTGTTAATAGAGTGGTGTTTGTTTGCAAAGTTATTTATATAACATTCTGAAGTGCACTACAGACAATGTGTTACGCTTAGAAAGAACTCAACTCCATTTGTTGAGTAATAATTTGCTGAGCCCACTTTTTTAAAGGAGGAGGAGAAAATGAAAGAGGAAAATCTCTTAGGAGAAGCTAACACCTGATATATCTCACCTTGATGTCTCCAGTTTCTTTATCCCTGTACTGAACTCCAACCACAGCATCATCTTCTTCTAATAACTGAAGCGCAACGCCCTCAATAAACTTCGTACTAAAAGATAGATAAACAAATACATTCTATAGTAGCTCACTAGAGCAATTTAAGTAAGGAATCATAAATTCCTTATCCCTCATCTTGTTTGCCCATGTAAACTGGACATGCATGTGGGTGCACACACATGTACATAAAAAAAGGTATGGAGTGACAAAAAAGGCAAAAACATCATTAATGATTTTTAGAATTATGTGTGGTTTTTAATATCTAATTTTTAAGAATTGGCTACATTACTAATGTAATATTTTAAAAAGTAACGTTAGATTTTTATCTCAATTTATCTACATGCAAATAAACCTAACATACCCTCAACCAATTCATACACAGATGAGAATACAGAATTGAAATTTATCCAGTAAATTATTCAGAGTGGTTAATTCTAGTCAGAAGGATCATGGATAATTTTTTAAATCTTCTTTATATTTTGGGGCACTTTTCTACAATAAACATATTCTAGTTCCATAGATATAAAGTCCTTTCAGTCTTAAAGATAAAATTACTTCAACACTTAAGTTTATGCCAATGACAAGAGGTTCTCATATTTTAAAAGTCCCTCAATTATAATGTCAATGACAAGAGGTTCTCATATTTTAAAAGTTCCTCAATTACAATGTTTAAAGGCTAGAAGCAAATACAAGTTAATAGAAAAGAGAAGCCAGTCCTGTCACACTAGGTCCTTCATAACAATGGAACAGGGACTTTCCCTTGAAGGCCTCTGTCCTGATTTAATAGGAAGTATTATAGTCACAAACCCTAACTCCCAATAGGCACACACGCACTGACTTTTTTTTTTTTTTTTTTTTTTAAATATATATTTTATTGATTTTTTACAGAGAGGAAGGGAGAAGGATAGAGAGTTAGAAACATCCATGAGAGAGAAACATCGACCAGTTGCCTCCTGCACATCTCCTACTGGGGATGTGCCCGCAACCCAGGTACATGCCCTTGACCAGAATCGAACCTGGGACCTTTCAGTCCGCAGGCCGACGCTCTATCTACTGAGCCAAACCGGTTCCGGCCACGCACTGACTTCTTAATTACAATAACTATCTTCTAAATTCCAACCACGTAACAATCCCACAATTTATTTATTCAAAGGAAAATTCACAATAGTTCCATGTCATTCCAAAAAGAATTCTCTATATGATATTCTTAATAAAGGCACTGAAAAGATTTAAGCGTAAGACCTATGGTCTAGCCCACATCTGAACACTTATGGAAATTTATAAAATAGTATTTGTACTTAAATGTGTTAATTCTTTAACATTACATATTTGAAGCCATAGTCTTACTTGGGCTCTGCCATAGCTGCCTTCCGGAGACTCATGATGAATCTTCCATGATGGAAAGCTCTTCCACTCTGCACTTGATTGTCTTCTAGCAGAGGGTAAGGAATCTGAACATCTGATTTGCTTTCCCGATCATGAATTACGTAGCCATGTATAACCTGGGCATCAATACCTTCCACTGTATCTACAAAACAATTCCGTTAAAAAAAATCAATTTTGTTAATATGCCCAGAGTTATGGTAGGCATGAAGAGAACATGAAGGCATGGAAAGTCTCTGTCTTCAAAAAGGTAGACATTCGTGTAACTATTTCAGAAATTTTAATGCTTCTGTAAGATGATACTCTTAGCAAATTTATAGTATCACAAAAGATTAATATTCATATATAAAACTCAGACATTAAAATCCATAGGAAAAATATTAAGACCCAATAACAATGGGTAGAAAGTATACAGATGATTCACATTAAACAATCTAGAACATTGAACATATCAGAAAAAGGTTCAAAACTTGATTTAAAAAAAATAAAATTAAATTAAATCAAAATACCAAATCTATCAAAATTGCTGGTAAGATTAGAGAAAATTGATAAATTTATATATTATTGGTCATGTGATAAACTAATAACATTTTAGAAAATAATAAAGCAATAATTATCATAAAGTTATCCACTGACATACTAGTAATCTTAGTCTTGAAAATTCATCTAAGACATTCACCCTGAAAATATAATTTTTAATAACTTTTAAAGTTATATACAAGAACTAGATGCCTGGTGCATAAAATTCGTGCACGGGTGCGGTCCCTAGGCCTGGCTGGCGATTGAAGGGCAAGCGTCTGGCATGGAAGGGCAGGTCCCAGCTGATCTCTGGGCCCTAGGCAGCACCTGGGCCCCTGGGGCCCCACGCCCCTCTCTGCCTGAGTCATTGGGTCCCCGCCAGGCTCCCTCAGTGCCTGGGAGCCAGGCGGCAGCCCGCTCCCATCTGCCTTGGCCTGGTGCCGCCTGCTCACCTGCTCCACCATTCCACCAAGGTTCTACTCTCATCAGGGCCCATCGGGGCTGGCAGTGCCTCCACTGCCACCCTCTGCCAGCACCATGTTGCCAACACCGACCATGTCCCACGCCACCCCCTGGTGGTCAGCGCACGTCATAGCGAGCGGTCGAACTCCCAGTCGAACTCCCGGTCAAAGGGACAATTTACATATTAGGCTTTTATTATATAGGATAGGTTCACTACAGTGTTATCACTAATAAAAAACCTAAATATTAATGTAACTTAGAAAGGTAAGGTACATTATGAACTATCAATTAAGAAAATACTATGCACAGACATACAATTATAATGAAAAACAATGGTTAACAGTAATAAAAATATACTTATGTTACATGAAAAAGTGGAGTTTAGCAAGTATATTAATATCGTCACATACTATATGTTTAAATACATTAAAATACAATGTTAAGATAAAGTACATTAAAATAATTTCATTTCTGATTAAAGAAAAACTTTTATCACACATCTATGCCAAGATCAAAATAGTTTTCTGATACACTTTTTAATTACTCTAAAAGTGAGTAGAGTATCTTTTTTAAATGAAAATAAAATAGAATACCTTTTTACCAGGGATAGGGTAGTCTAAAATGAACAGTGCTTCCTTATACCACAGAACTCAACACCAATATGAACCTACCTTCAAGACCAAGGTCTTTAAGGACATGATAACCACCTGGCTGCAGAAATTCTCCAACTATCCTGTCAGGCTCTTGTAAATCTCTCTCAATTACTGTCACCTTTCTTCCATCTCTGGAGAGCACTGCTGCCAAAGCAGAGCCAAGGACACCAGATCCCACAATGATAACTTCCGGGTCATTTTGAGAAGATATCGATGTAGAGGCAGCTGCTCCTATTAAGGTGGTTTCTGAAATATTGGTTCCTTTTTTGCACTGTTTCAAAAAAAAAAAGTAAATTATTTTTTTTACTATCCTTAAATCTTATTGCTACTATACAGACACATTGGACTTTTGCATCTGGGAAAGCTACCCCCTAACCATTACCAAACCAAATGAACCATTATGTCCTTAAATCTTGATCATATATGAAAACCAACAACACTAAAATATTGAAGAAATTAAAATGTATAATAATATCCCAATACAATTAAGTGTATATTCCTTTTCCAAATATGGTATTTAGAAAATGCTGTGATACAGATATATTTAGAAATTCACACCAGGCAAAATATTTTAAAAAATGTTTATAAGGGGCTTCAAAGGCTTATTATAGGGAAAATTCTATCATTAATTACTCAATTCTTCAAACATAATCTGAGAATCTGCCAAATGCAAATCACATACAACTTCCAGTTGGACTTCATGTTGCAAACTATTCAGCACCTTTTATATATTGCCACTATTCACCTTTATTTTCTCCTTCTGTACTGTCACCTGAAAAATCTACCTCAATCTAAAATCACTTCTATGTAACAAATTGTCAGATTTTGCCTACTCATCTACTAATTGAAAATTATTTAACTCTACAAAATTCCAAAAAGAACAAAATAAGTCCTTGTCCCTTGGAACTTGACCTGTTCACAATTTTAGTCTTTGACATGTAAGAACATATTTAATTTACTCCTTCATTTTAACTCTGATTCTCTAAGAGAGCCTGGTCAGTAATGTCAATCAAGTTGGTCCTCCAATTTACTAATAAGGACAAACATTAAACCTATCACTAATTGGGCTGACAGTAAAAACTTTAACTTTGAACATAAGAAGATGAAAAAGTCCTGTTTTGAGAGATTTATGCCCACTGATAATAACAGTGACTGTATGGGTTTTGTGTTTTTTTTAATGAACAATTCAATGCTGTAATAAGTAATTTTTTCCCTTTTTTGGCCTATGGATTCACAAATATGACTACATTTCATTTCAGGTAAAGGTTTGCAAGGAACCATCTTCCTTGAGTTCTCTGACCTTAAGGATTAAAATAAGACTAATTGTCATTTTGAAGTGTTTTTAATAAAAGAGACCTCAGGCAGAAAGGAAGGAAATAACCCCAAAAATCCTTTAGAACTTTAATTCTCTGTAATCCTAATATTCTTTTATTATGTTTCCATAATGGACTGGGGCCTTGTCCATTCCATTTTTTATCATTTTTCTTAGGGAAATTAACTTTCTGTCCTTTACCAAGAGAAGCCGAGAGCAGACTCTTCCCTTTAGTCTAGCATTTCTTACTGGCCAGAATAACTGACTATATATATAAATTATTGTTCTGAGAGCAAGATAAGCTCCTTTTGTCATCTTATGCCATTTTAAATTAGTTTTTCTTCAAGGTTTTCCCTGTTACACACACACACACACACACACACACACACACACACACACACAATCCTGGTGGAATGAACACTGGAGGAAGTCAGAACCTGGTCAGGAGAAGCAGCACTGAAGGGAACTTAGTACTTAATAAAAAGCAGAAAGCCTGAGGCATTCACAGAGTGGGAGCAAGGCAGACTGCAGCTAACCCAATGCTCCTGCCCCAAGATTTGTCTACACAGTATGATGTGACACCATTCCTTCAAGGACCCTGAGGGACCTTATCACAGACAACAATACCCAAGATTTCAATCTGAGAATCAAAGTTTCCCCCTCCCTGCTCTCCCATTCCTCCAGCCTACACCCACCATCCCACTATTCAAAAGGCTCCTAGCAGATGCATCCTACCTTTAGACTAACATTAATAACAACTATTAGACAGTTATGGACCAAGCATTAAATCATTTAATTCTCTAACTACCAGTAAGGCTGCTGCTGTCCCCATCTCACAGAAGAGACAACAGTCTTACAAAGACTAAACCATTTGCCAAAGGTCTCACAGCCACAGGTAGCAGAACAGAACTTCTAAACCAAGTCCCTGTCTCCTGCAGGCTTGCTGACCTGTACTCTGGATGTAAAACTAATGCAGCCCCGGAACCCTGACTCTGCGGGCCTCTACCCTATGTCCCGCCCCCCTCACCTGGTCTACCGCTGGTCTCTGCCCTGAAATCCTGGCTCCCATTCCTGTCTCCCTACAATTTAGTCTTCACCCAGCAATTGGAATGCTCTTTTAATAAAGTAAGTCAAATACTGTTACTCCCGTGCTTCAAATCCTCCAGTGCTCTTGGGAAGAGGTCCAACACCAATTGACCAATTGACCAAGTTCTGGCTTAACAGCCTCATCTCCAACTGTCGTCCTCCGCTGCTTTCCCAAGGATCATAACTTCGCGTGGATTTGAAGCCGTCTTTGGTTTGGAAACATGACTGCACTGTGGACATTGCTCACTTACTCACCTCATCAGGGCATCGCTGCACCGATTTGCTCAAGGCCCCAGCGATGTGGAAAGCAAGCACTGTGCCCGTGGCCGCAGAATGCTGGGTACCTTCATTCTGCCCAGCCAGCTGTCACTTCTGGACACGGAGGACTCACCTGCAGCAGGTGTCCTTCTTCCGGGTATAAATACCAACCGCACCCAGGGATTTAAATAAAACATTCTTTTTTTCCATCACAGAAAGTGATTCTGTCCTCCTTCAAAATGAAATTCTAACCTTCCATGTCACCTTTCATAATCAAACCGATATTCATGATGAAATCAACATTCATAATAACATAATTCATTTAGTCTTGGCTCAGACAACACTACATGAAATGTTTCCAAGTCCTTGCTGAGAGTGCCAAGGAACAGTCAAAAGCTTTTTAAAACAAAACACACAAAAAACCACCAAACAAGTACATGAGAATTCATGCCTGAGTATCTACACCTTTTAGAGAAAATGGACATTTGAGTGACCCCAACCCTAGTTTTAAAATAAGACACGCATTCCTTTGACCACTTTGAATTCAACCCACCTTCCTGGACCCGAGCTGCTCGTTATTTTCTGTCCCCGGCGGGGATTTGGCCCAGAAGAAGCCGATGAAAGGCAGGGCCGCCAGGAGGTCCGAGAAGACGGCGAGCTGGGAGCCCTTCTGCTGGCGCCGCGGGAGGGCCCCGCCGCGGGAGCGGAAGCGGCAGCGGCAGCGGTAGGACAGCACCAGGCCCAGCGACAGGAACACCAGCACGCACAGCAGCAGCTCCTTGTTGGCCCAAGTGACCACGTCCCCGCATTTCTTATAAAAGTACGTGAAGGTGGCAAGGCCGAGGAAGGTCCACATGGTCGATGCTGAGATCCTCTGCTGTCCTTGTAGGACGCTGATGATTCGAGATTCTCCCCAGAATGTGTTCCGAAAAGGAGCACCGGGAGCCGGCCCCGCTCCCAGGGACCGTCCTCACAGGATTACAATTCCAATCAGGCTCATTTAGAAAATCCTAACGCGAGTATGAAAGTATCTGAACGGGGAAGGTGGGGCTTGGCAGTCTGTCAAAACCGCCTGCTCCCACGGCTCCGGGCTTACACTCTCCTCTCTCTGGGGCCATCCATTTATGTTTCTTCCTTTCTTTTGTGAGATGGGTTTCCCTGAGGGTTGTTGCGGATGATGGTTTCAGTTCTGATGGTGGCTCATCGTGCTGTAAAACGCTCTCTCAACAGCAGCAGGTGCCCTACGAGAAGATGGAGGAGGAAAAAGTCAAATACCTTGGCGCCGAGAAAAATGCGGCCTTGCCTCTTCCGCCGGCGATGGCGGGGCGAGCGCGGAGTCGGAGTCCTCGACCCGCCTCTCTCTCTCCCGGGCGACCCCACGGGTGGAGCCCGCGCAGCCCACGGCCGAGAGGAACCTGCCCGGCAGGGCTGCCTCCTCCCCCCGACCAGGTGGACGAGGACTCCAGGCGGCGGCGCCGGGAAAAGGGGCGCGGCCCTACCTGGAGACTCTCCTCCGCGGCGGCTCGCGATCCAGCCTCCTCACCTTCCAGTTCGCCACCTCGTGTCCCCGCGAGTGAATACAGGTCTCCAGGCAGCGGCGGCGGCGGCGGCGGCTCCCTACGGCGTCCTCTCCAGCATCCCTCGCGCGGTAACCAAAGTAACCGCCGCGCGCCCTGCGCCTGTCCCCGAGCCCTGCGCGCCCGGCCGCCCGAGATCCCGACCCACGCGAGGGACCAGGGGGCGTGGCTCCGGAGAGCGAGCCCGCCCCGCCCAGCGCGCCCTCCGCGCGGGCCCCGCCCACCTCCGCCACCGTCCAATGAGGGCGCGCACGCGCGGTAGGCCGAGGTGGCGCTATGCGGCGTTTGGCCAATCGCGGGCGGCGCAGCCCTCCCGGTGACGCCCCGGCAGGCGCTAGGGCGATGTTGCGTGGTGTGGGGTGGGGGCGTGGGTCTCGGCTGGCTGTTCGGTGGGCGGTGGGGAAGGCCCGGCTGGATCCGGAGGAGGTGGGGCGTGGCCCAGGGTCCCGAGGTCAGTGTACCCGCCTCAGCCCCAGCCGCTGAGGTCCTGTCCTGGGGAAGGTGGGGTCGGTTCCGAGGAAATCCCGCCCGGAGCTCTCCCGCCTAGAGTCTGGATGATGTTCCCATTCATTCCGTGAGCACTTACTCGGCGCTTCCTAACCGGCCGGCCCCGGGGCTGTCGAGACGAATCAGATACCACCTTTTGGCCCTGTGCCCGGTGTGTAGGCAGGAAGGGCTGGAGGACGTGACTTTCGAGCCGAAAACGGAAGAGCGAGTAGGCGGGCATTTGCCTGTGGGAGAGGCGCTGCCAGGTGTTGCCTTCCTCCACACGTTGTCAGCAAGACTCGTCGCTGTGCTCGGACTAAATACGCTGACGTGCCTCGCCCTCCCTGTTCTCTCAAAAACAAAGACATGGGGGGAGGAGGCCATGGGGGTGTTGCGATTGGGGCAGATTGTGTTCAGAGACTGAGATTGTCTTCTCCAGATATTTACTTAACACGGGTTCACTGTGGGCATTATAACTTGCAACAGTAATATTTCACAGGCCAGTAGCATATAGGATACTGTCCTTTAAACTGGTAACATTACAAACCAACGACAGATCTCACTACCGCACCAGGCAAAGAGGGGACGAGAGTCCAACTTCAGTGACGTGATAACTTTCTCCGGGTTTGTTCTTGGTGGAGTCCGCGCTTCCCACCAGCTGCCAGCGTGGTCCCTCGCATGCCGGGGCCGGTGGCCGGGGTTGCTCCTAAGGGTATTGCAGGGACCTGTACGTGGTACACGGCACTGCCTACAGCGAATGGCCTCACCACGGCAGGAGCATGTCCCTTCTCTTCCTGATGCTGCTGCACAGTGTATGGCCACTGTCCCTGCCTGCCAAGGGCGGCCTGACCACAACCCGGACCAAGTTCTCAAGATCTCATAGAACTATTTAGATAGGCCAGCAAAGAGCAGCTTTGTCCAAGCCAAACACTCAGTAAAGCCTCCTAAGTTCCCGGTATTTCAAGTTTAAATATCACATTTGGAGTATCTGGGTGGCCCCGGTAGTCATGAGGGTCCTTACAAGTGAAGGAAGGACTCAGAAGGTGAGGACCGGAGGGATGGCCCCATGAGAAGAAATCGGCCTAACAATGCCGGCTTTGAAGTTGCAGGAAGAGGGCCAGGAGCCAAGGAACGCACGAGGCCTCTTCAGGCTTGAAAAGGGTCCCAGAGAGTCTCCCGACGAAAGCAGCTCTGTTGACTTTAGCCCATTTTGGACTTCTAACCCTCTAGAACTGTAAGTTAATAAACTTATGTTGTCTTAAACCACAAGAAAACAGTATCACATGATCGTTTTTCCTCCACAGGCTCTTATAGATAAGGTCCCGGTGATGCCCCTCAACAGGTGTCAGTGACATCCTGGCACAGCTCCCTTAATTTAAACCCGAAGTGGGAAACCTGTTTCCTGCCAAGCACCATTCGGGTATTTATAACATCATGTGCAGGCCATATGAAATTGTCAACTTAAAAATTAGCCTGCTAGATTTGGTCAAACTTTTAATTAACTCACCCCCAATGCCTTGGGCAGGACCAGACTAAATGATTTCACGGGTCTTATATGGTCCAAGGGCGGGCCGAACTTTCCCCACCCCTGATTTAAACAAAATTCACCCATGGGTCAAAGCAACTTCACTGAAGTCATAAACAAGTTCATTTGAAATCATAACCAATACACACCAGGGGCAAAGAAGTAACACAAAGGGAGGTGTGTCATAAGTGCCCTGAGAGAGTGGGTGAACTAGGAACCATGGAAACAAACAGGAGACAGTCCTTCACTGGCCAGGAGGGACTTAGGTAAGGTCTGGGGAAGTTAAACGTGAATTTGTTCAGGACAAGCGTGCTAATGAGAACAACAAAAGTGTGCAAGAGTCAGGGTGAAAGATGGCCCCTGTTATAAAATGATGAAACTTCCCTAGAATTTATTTTTTTTAATTTTTTTTTATTTTTAAATATATTTTATTGATTTCAGAGAGGAAGGAAGAGGAAGAGAGAGATAGAAACATCAATGATGAGAGGGAATCATTGATCGGCTGCCTCCTGCACACCCCTCACTGGGGATTGAGCCTGCAACCCAGGCATCTGCCCTTGACTAGAATCGAACCTGGGACCTTTCAGTCCGCAGGCCGACACTCTATCCACTGAGCCAAACTGGCTAGGGCGTCCATAGAATTTAGTGACCCGGTGGATGACCAACTTTAAACCCTATGACTCATGTACAAATCCTTTCTGCCGTTCGGAGCACAGCTGAATTGTCACCTTTTCCAAGTCTCCACTGACCCTCACCAAGTCACATCATAGTTTATTCATACTTTATTGTTCCAAGCTCTGACAGTACATTTAGGGTTAAGTCTTATCATCCCACTAGTCCCTATGTTCCTTGAGGGAAGGATCTGTGTCTGATAAATCAGAATCATCCACAGCATCACAGCATCTACCACAATGCTTTGAACTTAATTTATCCTCCATAAGAATGTAGTTAACGAATGAATGAATGATGAATGACAGTAGTGTAGTAGGAAGACTGGGTGACTAGAATCAGGAGATCTAAATTCTGGCTGCCACGAACCAGCTCTGTGACCTTGGACAAATCAAAAGTCAGTCACCATGGGGGGGTAGAAGGGGGCATCTGTCTTCCTTGCCATCCTGCCCGACACTGCTGAATTTAAGGAAGTATGGCACCAGTTATCATTTTCACCCCTAATACTATGTTTTATCTGCTACTAAGATAATCACGTGTCAAAACACTTTCCTGGGCATCACATGACCCCCAAAACAACTTTCCTCAACTGTTCTTCCTCTTAGTACTTCTGGGCTTTGGCCTCAGATCACTTTTCTAGTTCTTAGAGCAGCTTCTGCTGACATTTACTGGAATTGTGCCCTGGGCTGTGTAAGAAAATATCCAAATAATTCTTAAAATGATTCAACCAAAGTGTCACACAACTGACCCTAACACAAGAGAGGAGAAGGAATAGGCTGGGGAAAGATTATCCAAACAAGCTGCCTTAAAAGGGTTTCAAGCATTTAAAGTTATTGACCTTGAATTACATGTTTTTCTCTCCCACCCCCTCCAAAAGGTATTTAACGAAATTATTTCACTGGAGTAATTTAAATTGATAAACATTTCTGGAAAGTGTAGGGCGAGGCTATAGGGTTAAGCCTCGGACTGACCTGTTGGCAAAGCCACAAACAAGTCCCAGCTTAGAGGGCACAGTCCTCTTAGCATAGTTAGGCTTGACCTTATGACTCTCCCTAGAGCTTATCTGGGAAGCTAATGGGCTGAGGGACATGCAGCAAGTGCCTCCAAAACAAGTGAAACTCACAGAACACTACCTATGGTGACCACTACCTTGTTTACCTCTGGCTATAAAATAAAAGGCTCAGCTTGCCTCTGGATCTCTCTCTGTGGCCTCAGCCAGGCACAGGAAGATCCACCTAGACCCAGCTTATTCTCTTTGTCATTTCTTCATCCTTCACCGCCCTCACTCAGGCTTATGAACCCTTGGCTGAGCTGGCTCGGCACAGGAAAGTAATTAAGTAATATTAATATGCCTTTAAAACTTTATGCCCTTTGACTCAATAATCTCATTGTTAGGAATTCACTCTATGGAAATAGAGATGTACATTAAGATTTGTGTAACAACACAAAGCAAAAAAGCAAAAGCAATCACAACCACCATACCAAAACAAAACCACCACCAAAAGACAAATAAACCCTGTTTACTGTAGTGTTATTTTTAATAGCAAACAACTAGAAACAATATAAACATCCAACATCAAACAAATGGTTATGGTACATCATTCAATGCAGTATTATGAAACCATGAAAAACCGCATAATAATTTAAAACAAGTAAATTGACAAATGATGTGAAATTAGGAAAAAAGACAATAATATATGACAATTGTGTGTGTGTGTGTGTAACACACAATAATATATTAGAAAAGTGGTTATTGGTAAAGATCCCAGAACTTTCATGGTAAGTGGTCTCAGAGGAAAATGATTTCAGGTGAGATTTATTTTGGTGTTCATACTTTTATGTTTTATACTTCTTTGTATATTTTAGCAACTCTGACTTTAGTGATCAGAAAGTAAGCTATTTTAAGAGAAAATCTTCCACCTGTATTTGTCAGTCTAATCAACTAATACTTTTCTAAATCTGACCATTTATCCATGGCTCAAAATTAATCCTGACCCTTTTACAACTAAAGCATCTACTTCATCCCACACTGTGTCAAATCCTAGGATATTTATTGCTTTTACCAGTCAAGCAATGTTAGACCAGCAATCTATCTATCTTAGCACCCACAAGCTACCTCTGCCTGTAAGTGGCCACATGCCCATAATGTTAATGATTGCCAAGCATCCTGTATCTTTTATAACCAAGCATTTGGACCATCCTTAGCCTTGACTTGATTCCTAGTTCACTGGGAGGGGAAGGTGGGAGAGGGAAGGAAGGGAAACAAAACAAATGATAGAAAAAACACACACTAATTTTGGGTTAGAATACAGTTGAACAAGGCAGAGGAGGTTAGGGTCAAAGAGAGGTAGAAAACAAACACGAAATGAAAGAGATAGGGGAGTAACAGGAAGGGTAATTTCCAACAGAAAAGGCAGCAGTTACCCAAATGCTTGCCATATTACGATACTGATGTGCTACATTATCAGCCTACTCACTCTTAGTCGTGCTCTTCATGTTCACAGGATAAATAACAAAAGGATTGTGCAATTTTAGTGGGTCCAAAGGACACCCAGATGTCTGAGGCTACCTTCAAGATGATCCAACTGGCCAGTGTGACTAAGGAACAGAATTTTAAATTTCATCTTAATTATATAAATTTAAATAGACACAGGTGGCTAGTGGCTATTCTATTAGTGCAGTTCTAATACTACAAAAGTTAATGTTCAGCAATTGAAAATGCATTTTTTAAAATGAATCTTTTCTTCCTTAAAACCCAAAGAACAGCCAGGAAATCGGATTATTTGTTCAAAAAAATCTTTCTCTGAATAAATCCCTGAGACCAGTAATGATTTATTGCCACCCAATCAGGAAAGAGAAAATAAGGCAATTCAATGGGTATCTCAGCTGCAGGCTCTCGGGTGTCATTTTGTTTACTCTCTGGGTTACACTTTAGTTTTTTTTCTTTCTTTTTTAAAATATATTTTTAATTGATTTCAGAGAGGAAGGGAGAGGGAGAGAGAGATAGAAATATCAATGATGAGAGAGTCATTGATCGGCTGCCTCCTGCACACCCCCTACTGGGGATCAAGCCTGCAACCCAGGCATGTACCCTTGGCCAGATTTGAACCTGGGACCCTTCAGTCTGCAGGCCAACGCTCTATCCACTGAGCCAAACCGGCCAGGGCACACTTTAAATTTTCTTTTGAAGCTCTTCCTATTTTACCTTAGATCAAAACAAATTTCTTCTTTTTCTCCATCCATGGCAGTATCTATCTCTCACTGGCAGATTCAATGACCTAGTTAGTGATCTAGATCTTCCCATCCTCCCAAGAGGTTCACCTTTTCTAGATGTTTTGGCAAACAAACCAAAGAAACGGTGTAGGGAGCGGCTATAGGGTCAAGCCTCAGACTGACTTGTGGCAGAGCCTCATACAAGTCCCAGGTTCGAGGGCAGAGCCCTCCTAGCACAATTAAGCTTGACCTTATAGTCCTCCCTTGTTCCTAGGTCTAGTTAATGGGCTGTGGGAGGTGTATCAATTGCTGCCAAAACAAGGCTTGAGTAACAAAATAGATTATTGTAAACATGTTGACCACTCCCTTTGTTTTGCTTTGTGTGACCTGACTATAAAATAAAGCTTCAGCTTACAAGCTGTGTCACTGTTTCCTCATCCAGGCAGTGATCCACCCGGTCCCAAGTGTATTCTCTTGTCTGCTTTAATCCTTCACCGCCCCTCCTCAGGTGCCCCCCTGGCCGACAGGGTTCACTTTGTAGTGCAGTGATCAGAGAACACCTTAATAATAATGTCCCAAAAAGAATAGTGGACTTTGAGACTTAAGAGGAAGATGAATTTGGGACTGAAAATGATGAGATGAGGGCCAGTTCCCCTGAACAGTCTTTCCAAGTCCATTCAGGAGGAAAATCTTCAACCTCAGGAGACTCAATAGACTTTTGTATGTGAATTTTCTGATGCTGACTGAGGTAGGCACTTCTGCTAAAGCATTTCTCACAGTCGGTACATTTGTAAGGTTTTTCTCCTATGTGGGTCCTCCGGTGCCTAATAAGGTTAAAACTTTGACTAAAGCACTCACTGCAATCAGGACATTTATAAGGTTTCTCTCCTGTGTGTGTCCTTTGGTGAATCACCAGGGTGGAACTCTGACTAAAAGTTTTCCAGCACTCAGAACATCTGTAAGGTTTTTCTCCTGTATGTGTCCTCTGATGTCTGATGAGATGGGAGCTGAGGCCAAAACTCTTTCCACATTCACAACATTTATATGGTTTCTCTCCTGGCTGGGTCCGACATTCTTCTATCACACTGCAGTTCTGACTCAAACTTTCTTCACAATCTGAACTTTCATAGGGTTTTTCTCCTGTGTGTGTTTTCTGGTGTGCTATGAGGTTTGAACTTCGACTGAAATTCTTCCCACATTCTGTACACCGGTAGGGTTTTTCTCCTGTATGTATTCTCTGATGCTTTATTAGAGTAGAATTACAACCAAAGCTTTTTCCACACTCAGTACATGTGTAGGGCTTCTCACCTGTGTGTGTCCGCTGGTGGCGAATCAGGCTGGAACTCTGACTAAAACCCTTCCCACAGTCAGGGCATTTGTAAGGTTTTTCTCCAGTGTGAGTCCTCTGATGTTCTATTAGGACGTAACTGTGGCTGAAGCATTTCCCACAAGCAGGACATTCATATGGTTTTTCACCAGTGTGTAATCTGTGATGCTGAATCAGGTGGGAGCTGCTGCTGAAACTCTTCCCACACTCAGGACATTTATAGGGTTTCTCTCCTGTGTGTGTCCTCTCATGGATAATAAGATGGGAGGTATTGCTGAAGCTTTTCCCACATTCCCCACACTGGTAGGGCTTCTCTCCTGTGTGTGTTCTCAGATGTTGAATCAGGTGAGAGCTGTTACTGAAGCATTTCCCACACTCAGAGCATTTATAAGGTTTTTCTCCTGAGTGGGTCCGTTGGTGAGCACGCAAATGAGAACTGTTATTGAAGCTTTTCCAACATTCAGAACATTTGTAGGGTTTGTCTCTGAAGTGTGAATTCTGCTGGACAGAGGCACTGTCATGTTCTCCTGGGTCCCAACCCCCATCATTGGGTTTTTCTTCCTCTTTTCCTGTAGAATTTTCCTGATTCTCTGACTTACCATTATTCTCACAGAAACCATCACACCAAGTTTCATCTCCTTGGGACCCTGTCAGTGGTATTTCTTTTGTGTCCTCATGCTTACAATTTTGTAGGCCATCTTTTTTAGACCATTTTGAGGCTCTCTCTTTAAGTTTATCTGCCTTACGGTTATTGTGTTGAACAGTTTCTAAATTATTCTTACGTTCATGTCCTGCAAAAATAAATAAATATTCTAAATATAGTTCCTAATCTCTGACAGGGGAATTCTGAATTGCAGTGGAAAGAGGAAATAACAAAGTAAAACCTTGTAAATAATTTTTTTAAAGCTAGTTTTACTTAACATCAGAAGCAAATGAAATTATTGTACTTAGTAACAACACTAATCAAGTATCTGAACATTTGTCAGCAATTGCCAAGGGATGTATTCATTAAAAATAAATTCACTAGTTTTATTCTTAAAGACCTAAAAGAAAAAAGGGGATCTGAGTAGGGGAGAAACTGAATAGGACACCATCTGAGGTGAAAACAAGACAATGTCTGAGTGTATACAGAAATAACTATGATAGCCACTACAGGCATACCTCATTTTATTGTGCTTAGCTTTACTATATTTCACAGATGTTGCATTTTTTACAAATTGACAGCAAATACCTGCACCAGATTATGACTTACTTTATTGAGATGCTTGCTTTATTGTGATCTAGAACTGAAACTGTAGTTTCTCTAAGGTATGCATTTATTTACTAAGAACAGTAGCTTTGCATATAATATCTCATTAATCCATATATATATATATATATATATATGACAAATATTATCACATTTCTTTTTCTTAAAGAAAAAACTAAGGCTGTAAGAGTTAACACAATTAGAGTTTGTCTCATTCTAATGCCCTGTTCTCTCTACACACCCTATAGCGCATCTTATAATGGATTTTCAAAGTATTCAGATCATCTTCTTGATCCCTCACCTGTAAAAGAGCTTTTCAAACTCTTCCTTTCGGTGAAGCATTTAGAATCTGAGACCAAGTTTTTCTCTTGCTCCATCACAATGACCACAACCACGTTAGTGGTCAGAAATCCTGTGGAAGGAAACAGGTCACGTTTGGAGGTATTTGTTAAAATGTATTCTTCTTCCTTCCCAATCATTGTAACATAACAATTATAGGCATAGAATGGTCTGTTAATAATTATGGAAATAAGAAATATGATCTTTAGAAGTCCTTTTAGAAAATTCCTTTCTCATATGCAAGTGTTTAGAATTAAGAGTTAACCCAATATATCTTTTCCAAGGAAATAATTTAAAAAATTAAATTTTCACATTAGAATATGAAGATCAGGCTTCAAAAATAGAATGAATACAATACTAATTGTCCACTCAGAGCTTAGAAACACTTTTAATGGAAAAAACAAAGTTTTTTTTTTATTGGGGCAGGGGAAAGGAACCAATAATAAGACTTCAAGGAATCAATATGCAGGTAAAGAAGCCGCTAAAGAGAAAGCACCCTGTTTAGTTTAGAAAGAATAACTTGGTCCTTAAAAGGATGAAACCTTTTAAGTCAATTTCAAAAGAAAGTTAGGATTTCCATAACCAGTAACAAGAAATTAGTGCAAAGCAGGGCTGGGATAATTTTAAACAATAACCACTAACTATAAAAGAAAGCGAATGCGAGATCTCTTTCTTGCCTCTAAGTCTATCATAATCCCAATATCCATTTCAGCCTCAACTTTATCTTCTGCAGGCAAATACAATCCCTGACCTACTTTAAGGGACCAAAAAATGTGATCTGTCACTGGAAGGCAGTTATATATGAACTTGGCACCCAAGTTAAGATAGAAAGAATACATAACTTGGGAAAAATGAAAGCCTAAAAGAAAGATATACAAAGGTGTGCATATGAAAAACAAGAAAAAGTTTACTACTACTGAAGTAAACTGAGTAACTTGCACATACTATTTCTCATTTAATTCTCACAATAACCCTCTGAAGCATATAAACGGTTACCAATATTTTATAGATGAGTTCAAAAAGACATCAAGAAACTTTCCCAAGGCCACACAATCCGAGAGTGGGAGAGCAGGATTCAGTCCCAAGTCTGTTTGGACACTGACTTTCACACACTCAGCTATTACAGTAAACTAGAGCAGGAAGCAGAGAGCTGGGCATAACCCCAAACTTCAAATGACCCTCAAAGAAGGCCTTTATTTAGAATACATTGCCTGGATGAGAAGGGATTTACATCCCTAGACCTTATACCAAATGGAGCTGGCATTCCCTTAGCATCCTGAGCAATTAGGGATGTGTTAAAAGAAAAGGTGGAACCAGTCTCAATTACAAATATCCCATGTTTGACTAGGGGGAAATGACAGCTGAATGGGCGGGGGGGAGGTTGTTCAAATGGAGTAATATGTTTTGCTTTCTAAGTTACTACATATTTCTATCAAAGTCCTTACAAAGGAAGCGAGAGCCTGGGTAACAGCCCGTGCCAGCATTTTCCCTGCTAAGACACTATCACTTTTGACAGTAGAGGGGTCCTCCGGTCACTGGCTCCCTCATAGGGCAGCACACTCCAAGCCATAACCGGTACTGAAAGGCTGTCCTTACGGTGTCGCTCTATAGAGCGGGCCAGTCTTCACTGTCAGCGCCCAAGGGGGCCTTAGGATGGGGCCTGAGTGCACTGACCGAAGCTGGGCTAATTACGAACCCCTGGCCGGGACTATTCGCTGGGGTGCGCTGCGAGGTGAGGTTCCAGGAGACCCGAGCGTCACCAGCTACCGAGACCCTTAAGGGACTCCCTCGCCGCAGCGGGACCCCCTCCGGGACCCGCAGAGCGGCTTCCACTCCTGCCCGCGGCCCTCTGCTCCCTCCCACCCCCCGCCCCAAGAAGGAACTCACTGTTCTGGGGGCTACACACAAGGCGCCCTGCACCCCCCGCAGGCCCAGCAGTCCGGGAGGAAGCAGCCCCTCTCCTTTTGACCCCACCAACCCAGGGTCCTAAACTCAAACCGCTAGACGGGAGCGAGAAGTGGCCCGGCCGCCGGCGGCGTTTCCGGGGCCTCTCTAGGAAACGGCGGCCGCCAGCTCGTTGTTCTTAACTCTTAGGGGCCCGGACAGAAGGGAAGGAGCTGGTGGGGTTCCCTCCCTTGGGCTGCCATTCGCCTTCTGTGATTCTCACCCCTCCGACTAGTCAGGTTCCTGTAATAGGGGCCTGATTAGAGCAAATGCTTTTCTTTGACCTAAGGGCATCATTACTTAACATCATCATTACAATCATTAGAATCAAAACAAATGGAGTATTTATTAAGCACCTATTGTTTCTGTTCTCACCGCTGTGAAACTTGAGGAGCTAAGGCATCCATCCACATATAAAACAAGTTGCTTACAAAGCACCGTTATTACTAATATTCGGAGAAACAGTTAACCTCTCCTTTTTTGTTACAGAGAAAATAGAAGCCAACCTCTTCATACCAAACTTGCAAATCAATGTAAGTCTGCAACGGTCACACTCGCTTTCTTCCTTCCTGTTACATCAGAGGACTGGACCTTGCATTTAAAACAAGCCCTTTACTCAGTGGTTCTCAACCTTCTGGCCCTTTAAATACAGTTCCTCATGTTGTGACCCAACCATAAAGTTATTTTCATTGCTGCTTCATAACTGTAATGTTGCTACTGTTATGAATCATAATGTAAATATCTGATATGCAGGATGGTCTTAGGCGACCCCTGTGAAAGGGTCGTTCGACCGCCAAAGGGGTCGCGACCCACAGGTTGAGAACCGCTGCCTTTACTGGTAGTACTCACCTTCCCTCCCACCTTCTTAGAATCCTTACACTATCAACTAACCTCTCAGGTCTCACAGCTCCATCCCAAAATAGTCCCTCAGTTTTATTTTCCTCACAATGTTTCTACTTTATCACTTGCCACTTACCTTTTAAACCATTTCTCCTGCAGCAAAAACAATAAATCATTAAGATTAGTCATGACCTCCGTGTTCTTAGTGGGATCCTTTCTTCAGTTTAGACACTGCTGAAAACTCCTAGAAACACTCTTTCGAGGTGATAGCACACTGTCCTCCTTTTTCTCCACAATCTCTAGTCAGGCTCAAAAAACATGGTCTGAGTACAGGTCAGCAACTTACAAAAGGCCTTTTACACATCTTACCTGTGTGTCTTGAAGAACTTCTCTGCTAAACAAAAGGATACCAATGAGTCTTAAGGGCCTTGTCCCACAGCAACCACACAAAGAAGCCATGGCAGAAAAGAGAACATGCCAAAAGCCTCGAGATTTCTGAAAGTATTATATCAGCTGGAACTGAGGGCCACAGAGACAGCACAACATGATAAGAGATCTTTTGATCCCCCAAGTTTTATTGGCAGAAAGAAGGCTATGAAAACTACTCAGCCACAAACATGAGCTACTGTTGAAGGAAACCAAATTATGCTACTCCAAATACGCCTCTTTAACATAAAAATTATTTTGAGCTGAGGGCAATCAAGAAGCAACAAATGCAGGGAAAGCTCTCTCTACCCTCCTCTTTTTCTGCGTAAAGGCAGGATATCAATGCCCCTTCACTGGAGATGGCTCTAGACCAGTGATGGCGAACCTATGACATGCGTGTCAGAGGTGACACGCGAACTCATTTTTTTGGTTGATTTTTCTTTGTTAAGTAGCATTTAAATATATAAAATAAATATCAAAAATATAAGTCTTTGTTTTATGGTTGCAAATATCAAAAAAATTCTATATGTGACACGGCACCAGAGTTAAGTTAGGATTTTTCAAAATGCTGACACGCCGAGCTCAAAAGGTTCGCCATCACTGCTCTAGACTCTTATCAGAACCTGAGGAATCTGCGAACAAACGTTACTCTATTAGTTCCCCTTCCCCCATATAATTACCTTCCTACAGTTTGCCTCCCTTAGAAGCCTAAAACTGTTTTACTTTGTCTTATCATTTCTCTATAGATTTGTTATTGTTTGTTGAAGATGGTATATGAACCAGAGTTCTAAGTCATCTATTTGAGTTACTCTTTCCCTGAGTTTCTCCCATGTACATAGGGTGGGGCAAAAATAGGTTTACAATTGTTCCTATGGAAAAATAATACAATAATTAATAAATAATACAAGAATAAACTCTGTTTCATATACTGGTACTCACAACTGTAAACCTACTTTTGCCCAACCCAGTAAATGAGATAATACATGTTAATAAACTTCTGTTTGTTTTCGTTCTTTAATCTGGTTGTTTGTTTGGTTTTTTGTTATGTGTGTCCAAGCTGAGAACTTAGAAGGAAAAGGATTTTTTTTCCTCTTTTCCACTAGCAATAAGATAATATCTAAATTTCAGGAGCTTTCTGTTGAGCCTTGTTTTGGCAACTGTGTTCCTCCCACTGGATGCCAAACTGCTTGTGGTGTTCAGAACACAGCTTGCTCTTTCACGCTTTTGTGCCTTACTCTCTTCCACCATATCACTGCTTCTGGCACGTCTAGCCGTGTCCCTCTGCCTACCTCTGGCTGCGTAGAAAGTGTCCACTCCTCATTTCAGCTCAAGTATCTTCTCCTTAGTTTAGTACCCGTTTACTCTCCCAGGAAGACTTAGACCCTTTCCCTCCCCAAACTGTATTCTGTTTATTAGATTACAGTGTTCTATGTCCCCCAAAATTCTGAACCAACTGAGAAATAGACAGGGGTATCAGAGAAGGATCAAAACGAACACCTTTGTGGCAGGTAAAGCTGGATTGGAGCATTGGCCTTGGGTCCAAGACTTCCTGCAGGTCCCCATGCATTAGACTGGCTTACTCTCTCAGTTGTAGGACAGAGAAATCCTGCCCCAGAAATGTTATTGACCACATGCACAAGAGGCAGATAACAGGTAATAAATGTTCCATGGGCAGGAAGATCTTAGAGTCCCCAAGGAGGGATAAATCACACAAACACATGTTCAGTCCTTTCCCCCCCCCTCTCTCATCTATTAAATAAGTTGTTGTTTCTGACCCCAAAAGTGATAAGGGGTAAAGTTTGAGGCAGTGGAATGAAGGGCAGAAGATTTCCATAGAAATGGAAGTTCTTATTTTATAAAGCTGCAGAAGTATGGGGATCAGAAAATAATGGCTCTCCATTACATCTGTAAGATTCTTGAAGGTGCCTTTCAATAAACATCACAGACTGGATTCAAACAAGAATAAATGAACAAACTTGCTCACCAGGTTGTCTTATATTATAAACCATGTGGATATCTGTCATCCAGGTTAGCAGGAGAGTTCTCTGAACACCGGAATCCTGTTTTAGTCTTACATTCCAAGCACACAGCACATAGTAAAATGCAATGGATACTGAATGGTTAAATAAACTCCTAGGTTACAAGGTATAGACGTCAGTGATGGTATATCCTATTGTGAAGCCTGGACAATTCAAGTCCCTTTATTTCTCCTTTCACTTGTTTCCTTTGTTCTTTCACTCAATTATTCAGCAGATATGTAGTGTCAATTACTATTGACTCCTACAGGGTCAACCTGAACTGAAGTTGGTGTAGATTCTCCTCACCCCCAACTGATTGATACAGGCACTGGCAGGTGAACTTTGGCCTTCCCCAGCCATGGCTGCTTTCAGGCATCAGTGTCAATGATAAAACAGTTCAAACTGTCTTCATAGGGATGCTCTAGGAGTGTTTTCCGCTTCAAGTTACAGTGGTTTAAGCCATACGGATATTATTATTAACTTAAGAAATGTCTAAGGCAGGCAGTGCAGGATGGATTAAGCAGGTCAGTGATTTTCTTCAAGAACCCATGCCATTTCACTCCTTACTCTCCATCATCCTCAGCATTGTGATGGCATCTCCCCCTCAGGCTTCTCACTTCCTGGCTACAAGATGGCTGCATCAGCTCCTCCCATCACACTGTAACACCACAGTATGCAAAGCAAGAAACAAAGGGAAGGGGACAAAAGGCTTTATTTTTATGTCCCTTTCTTTTCCTAAGGAAAAACATATTTTCAACCCCCCCCCCTCCCTAGACTTCCACTCCTGTCTCATTGGCCAGAAATTGATCCCATGCCCTCTGATTAGACCAATCATTGCAAGGGGGAATGGGCTTGTTGTGATTGGCTGAGGCCAACATGATTTAGCCTCTGGAATTGAACACATTGCCCAAACCAGATTAGTAAAAAGGGGAAGACTGACGATAACAAACTGTCTGCCACAACAAACATGAAACAAAAGGAGAAGCTTCTGGACAGCAGTATCCACCAGCTTTCTGAAGGGCATGGATCTGAGATAACACCTTCGAATATAACTCCAGTACTTTCACCCATGGCCCCATCCATTGGTGGACACTGGGACTCCTTCCATTCCTTGCTATTGTGAATAACATTGTAATTAACATGGAAGTATAGATATCTCTTCAAGATAGTGATTTTGTCTCCTTAGGGTATTTACCCAGAAGTGAGATTGCTGGATCATATGGTAGTTCTATTTTTAATTACTTTAAAAGCATCCATACTGGGTTTGCAGATAGGGGCGAGCAGCTGAAACGGGTAACAACCAGCCCGATCAAGCTGGGGAGGTTCAGCTGAGAGACAGTCTGCAGCCAGGAAAGACAGAGAACTCCTGAAAAATGCGGATGGTTAGAGATTGAGGCTGAAACTTCCCCCTGGGCGCCAGCGCAGCGGCGAGACCACGCCATCTTGGGAAGCGGTTACCTACCGGCATCCAGAGATCGGCTACTAACCCAGCGGCTACTAACCCGGAGGCGGCGACTTGCGGGCGGCGCGACTGCGGGAGCCCAGAGGAGGCCTGCGCCCCTCCACGGAGGGGCGGACACTCCTGGGCGGCCAGCAGAGGCACAGCGACCACGCCATCTTGGGAAACAGAGCTGCTTGAGACTAGGATCCTGGCCTCAGCACCACCCAGTCTGATCTCAGACGCATACCAGGACCCTGCAGCCACTGGGGACAGAGACCTGTGACCACAGCTACAGACCTGCAGACACGGAAAGTTCGGAGATCCCTGCTGCAGATCCGAGATAATCAGAATGAAGAGACGACACAATACCCAGAGGAAAGACAATGAAGAATCACCAAGAAAGGAAATTAATGAAGCTGAAGCGTGCAACATGACAGAAAAAGAATTCAGAATGATGGTTGTACAATTCATTCACCGGATGGATGAGAAAATCAACAACCTATGCAAGAATCAGGAAGAAATGAAAAGTGATATAGCTACAATCAAAAACACCATGGAAAGTTTCAACAGCAGACTAGAAGAAGCAGAAGACCGAATTAGTGAGTTAGAAGATAAGGCAGAGAAACAAGCTCAATCTGAACAGCAACTGGAGAAAAGAATTAAAAAACAGGAGGAGAGCCTAAGGGAGCTTCAGGACAACATGAAACGAAGTAACATACGCATAATAGGGCTGCAAGAAGGACAAGAAGAGCAGCAAGGATTAGAAAATCTATTTGAAGAAATAATGACAGAAAACTTCCCAGATATGGGGAAGAAAAAAGTTACACAAATACAGAGAGTCCCAGGCAAGATGAACCCCAAAAGACCGACACCAAGACACGTCATAATAACGATGGCAAATGTACAAGACAAAGAGAGAATCTTAAAGGCTGCAAGAGAGAAACAGAGAGTTACCTACAAAGGGTCCCCCATCAGATTATCAAACGATTTCTCAACAGAAACACATCAGGCCAGAAAAGAATGGACGGAAATCTACAAAGTGATGCAAAGCAAAGGACTGAATCCAAGAATACTCTATCCAGCAAGGCTATCATTCAAAATTGAAGGGGAAATAAGAAGCTTCACAGACAAAAAAAGGCTAAGGGAGTTCATCACCACCAAGCCAGCAATGCAAGAAATGCTAAAGGGACTGGTGTAAAAAGAAGAAATAAAAAGCCCAGAAAGAAAGCAGCCACAAAAAAATAGAAATGGCTACAAACAAGTACCTTTCAATAATAACTTTAAATGTAAATGGACTAAATGGTCCAATCAAAAGATATCGAGTGGCTGAATGGATAAAAAAACATGACCCATACATTTGCTGTCTACAAGAGACCCACCTCATTAGAAGGGACTCACACAGACTGAAAGTGAAGGGATGGAAAAATATCTTTCAGGCAAATGGAAATGAAAAAAAAGCTGGGGTAGCAATACTTATATCCGACAAAATAGACCTCAAAGTGAAGGCCATAACCAGAGATAAGGAAGGCCACTTCATAATACTAAAGGGATCAATACAACAAGAGGATATAACCCTGATAAACATATATGCACCCAATGCAGGAGCACCCACATACATAAGAAAACTCCTGGAAGGTATCAGGGGAGAGATCGACAACAATACAATCATAGTAGGGGACTTTAATACACCACTAACATCACTGGATAAATCCGCTAGACAAAAACTCAGCAAAGAAACAGCAATCCTAAATGACTCACTAGATCAGATGGACTTAATTGACATCTTCAGAACACTTCACCCCACAGCTGCGGAATATACATTCCTCTCAGGTGCTCATGGGACATATTCAAAAATAGACCACATATTGGGTCACAAGCAAAGTCTCCACAAATTCAAGAAGATTGAAATCATAAAAAGCATCTTCTCAGACCACGATGGCATAATGTTAGAAATAAACCACAATAAAAACAACCCAAAATACTCAAACACTTGGAAGCTGAATAGCATGTTATTAAATATTGATTGGGTTACCGATGACATCAAAGAAGAAATTAAAAACATCCTGGACACTAATGACAATGAAAACACAACAATCCAAAACCTCTGGGACACAATGAAAGCAGTCCTGAGAGGGAAGTTTATAGCTCTACAGGCCTACCTCAAAAAACAAGAAAAAATGGTAGTTAATCATCTAACTCTACAACTCAAAGAATTAGAAAGAGAGCAACAAGAAAAGCCCAGAGTGAGCAGAAGGAAGGAGATAATAAAGATTAGAGCAGAAATCAATGAAATAGAGACCAAAAAAACAATACAGAAAATCAATGAAACCAAGAGCTGGTTCTTTGAAAGGATAAACAAGATTGACAAACCCCTAGCCAGGCTCACCAAGAAGCAAAGAGAGAGGTCCCAAATAAACCAAATCAGAAATGATAGAGGCGAAATAACAACAGACCCCAAAGAAATACAAATGATTGTTAAACAATACTACGGACAACTCTACTCCAACAAACTAGACAACCTGGAGGAAATGGACAAATTCCTAGAAAAATACAACATTCCAAAACTCAATCAGGAAGAATCTAAAAATCTCAATAGGCCAATAACGATGGAAGAAATTGAAGCAGTCATCAAAAAGCTTCCAGCAAACAAAAGCCCAGGACCAGACGGCTTCTCAGGGGAGTTTTACCAAACTTTTAAGGAAGAACTGAAACCTATCCTCCTCAGATTACTACAAAAAGTCCAAGAGGATGGAACACTTCCAAACACATTTTATGAAGCTAGCATCACCCTAATACCAAAACCAGGTAAAGACAACACAATGAAAGAGAATTACAGGCCAATATCCCTCATGAACATAGATGCCAAAATCCTCAACAAAATCTTAGCAAATCGGATCCAGCAGTACATCAGAAGGATCATACACCATGACCAAGTAGGATTTATCCCAGGGATGCAAGGATGGTACAACATCCGTAAATCAATAAACGTGATACATCACATAAACAAATTGAAAGAAAAAAACCACATGGTCATATCAATTGATGCAGAAAAAGCATTTGACAAAATCCAACACCCATTTTTGATAAAAACTCTCAGCAAGGTGGGAATAGAAGGATCATACCTCAACATAATAAAAGCCATATATGACAGGCCCACAGCCAACATCATACTCAATGGACAAAAACTAACACCATTTCCCCTAAGAACAGGAACAAGACAGGGATGTCCACTCTCTCCACTCCTGTTCAACATAGTCCTGGAAGTATTAGCCATTGCAATTAGACAAGAAGAACAAATAAAAGGCATCCAAATTGGAAAAGAGGAAGTAAAACTGTCCTTATTTGCAGATGACATGATATTATACATACAGAACCCTAGAGACTCCATCAAAAAACTACTAGACTTAATACATGAATTTGGCAATGTAGCAGGATACAAAATTAACCCCAAGAAATCCGAGGCATTTCTATATACCAATAGTGAACTTTCAGAAAGAGAGATTATAAAAACAATCCCATTTACCATCGCACCCCAAAAATTAAGATACCTAGGAATAAACTTAACTAAAGAGGTAAAAGACCTCTACTCAGAAAACTATAGGACGTTGAAAAAAGAGATAGAGGAAGACATAAACAGATGGAAGAACATACCATGTTCTTGGATTGGTAGAATCAACATCATTAAAATGTCCATATTACCCAAAGCAATCTATACATTCAACGCACTTCCCATTAAAATACCAATGGCCTTCTTCAAGGATCTAGAACGAACTCTCCAAAAATTCATCTGGAATAAAAAAAGACCCCGAATAGCTGCAGCGATCCTGAGAAAAAACAAAGTAGGTGGGATCTCAATGCCAGATATCAAGCTGTATTACAAAGCCACTGTTCTCAAAACTGCCTGGTACTGGCACAAGAACAGACATATAGATCAGTGGAATAGAATAGAGAGTCCAGAAATTAGCCCGAACCAATATGCTCAATTAATTTTTGACAAAGGAGGCATGAACATACAATGGAGCCAAGATAGTCTCTTCAATAAATGGTGTTGGGAAAATTGGACAGATATATGCAAGAAAATGAAACTAGACCACCAACTTACACCATACACAAGAATAAACTCAAAATGGATAAAGGACTTAAATGTACGACAGGAAACCATAAAAATTCTAGAAGAATACAAAGGCAGCAAAATCTCAGACATATGCCAAAACAATTTCTTCACTGATACAGCTCCTAGGGCAGTTGAAACTAAAGAGAAACTGAACAAATGGGACTACATCAAAATAAAAAGCTTCTGCACAGCAAAAGAAACCATCAACAAAACAACAAGAAAACCCACCTCGTGGGAAAACATATTTGCCAACGTCATATCTGATAAGGGCTTAATCTCCAAAATTTATAGGGAACTCATACAACTTAACAAAAAGAAGATAAACAATCCAATAAAAAAATGGGCCAAGGATCTAAATAGACACCTTTCAAAAGAGGACATTCAGAAAGCCAAGAGACATATGAAAACATGCTCAAAGTCACTAATCATCCGAGAGATGCAAATCAAAACAACAATGAGGTACCATTTCACACCTGTCAGAATGGCCATCATCAACAAATCAACAAACGACAAGTGCTGGAGAGGATGTGGAGAAAAAGGAACACTTGTGCACTGCTGGTGGGAATGCAGACTGGTGCAGCCACTATGGAAGGCAGTATGGAGGTTCCTCAAAAAATTGGAAATGGAACTCCCATTTGACCCTGTGATCCCACTTCTAGGAATATATCCCAAGAAACCAGAAACACCAATCAGAAAGGATATATGCACCCCGATGTTCATAGCAGCACAATTCACCATAGCTAAGATCTGGAAACAGCCTAAGTGCCCATCAGTAGATGAATGGATTAGAAAGCTGTGGTACATCTACACGATGGAATACTATGCTGCTGTAAAAAAGAAGGAATTCTTACCATTTGCAACAGCATGGATGGAACTGGAGAGCATTATGCTAAGTGAAATAAGCCAGTCAATGAAGGAAAAATACCACATGATCTCACTCATTCATGGATAATAAAGACCATTACAAACTTTTGAACAATAATAGATACAGAGGCAGAGCTGCCTCAAACTGATTGTCAAACTGCAGTGGGAAGGCCAGGGAGGGTTGGGGGGGAGGAGGGAGGGGATTAAGAGATCAACCGAAGGACTGGTATGCATCCATATAACCATAACTAATGGACATAAGACACTGGGGGGTAAGGGAGGGCAGGGGTCTGTCAAGGGCGGGGGGGAAAAAAGGACACTTATGTAATACACTTTGTAATACTTTTAGCGAAAAATAAAAAAAATAAAAAAAAATGTATTTTCTTTGATTTCAGAGAGGAATGGAGAGGGAGAAAGAGATAGAAACATCAATGATGAGAGATAATCATTGATCAGCTGCCTCCTGCACGCCTACACTGAGGATTGAGCCCACAACCCTGACATGTGCCCTGACCAGGAATCCAACCATGACCTCCTGGTTCATAAGTCAAGGGTCAACCACTGAGCCATGCCAGCCAGAGCCATACTGTTTTTCATAGTGGCTGTACCAATTTACATTCCCACTAATAGTGTTTGCTACCTTGCCAGCATTTGTTATCTCTTGTCTTTTTGTTATAGTTGTCATAACAAGTTGTGAGGTAATATCTAATTGAGATTTTGATTTGCATTTTACTGATTATTAATGATATCCAGCACATTTTTTTGTACTTGGCCATTTGTTTGTCTTCTTTGGGAAAATGTCTATTGAGGTCTATTAACCCTTTATTAGATGTGTCATTTGCAAATATTTTCTCCCTTTCCATAAATTGCCTTTACACTTTGCTGTTCAGAAACCCAACCATCTGACATCCTGAGCTCATTCTTCCAGCCTCCAGAACTCTGAGAAAATACATTTCTATTGTTTAAGCCACCCAGTCAATGGTACAGTATTTTGTTGTGGCAGCTCGAGCTATGTGATCAGAACAGCTCGCACTAAGTTGTCAATGGTCAGGTTTCCTTTTTTGCAGGAACATGTGCATTTTAAAAGAGAAGCTGGTTAAAATGATGGGCTCACTAACTGGCAGGTGGTACAGAGCCATCTGGTGAGGGGCAGTGTGATGTCATAATCAACAAATTCTTTGCCTCATGTGTAAGATTTGTGACCCTTTCCCAAGAAACTCAATCTTCCTAAGCCTCAGTAACCTGGGTACAGTGATGCCCATGCTCCAGAGCTATGGGGATTGTTCTGATTCCTTTTAGTGGTGGGCTTTCTGAGGTCTCTGGTTCCTGTTCTTCTCCCCATCATGCCACCTCCCACTGCTTCCTGCATTATTTGGGGGTATATACAGGGAATAGCTACTGAAACAATCGCTGCTCCAAGTGCATTTCGCTTGTTCAGTATCCACAGGATGGAGTGAAACAGAGCCGCGCCTTGGCTTAGGGAGAGAGGATAGGCTGGCCCAGAGCTCCAAAGCTATAGGTCCCCAATGCAGGGGCATGACTCTATTGAAACAGATATCAAAGGAGATTGCAACATGTTTTTTGAAGGTGGGTGGGAGGGTTGGGTGTGGGGGTTGGGAGGGGAGGAAATGTCCAGGATGATTTGATTCGGGTGCTAATGGCAAGTCAAGGGCATCAATGGGCAGAGTCTAGATTGCACTTCTCATTCTTTCCTGTTCACTCAGGATGGCATTTTCGTTATTCATATTAAATTCAATATTCTAAACTGTGTCAGCAGGTGGCTCCAGAGGCAACTATTTGGTGGAATTGCAGCAAAATGTAAATTATGCTGCAGAGAAACCCAACCTTGTATACTGATCCAAAGGAATCTTGATGCAGACATAAAGTGATATTGTTCCAACTAGATTAAATAGGAATAAACCTGAGTATAATAGAAGATTATGAGCATGGATACTCTGTCATGTGAACCATGTGAAATTACTAAAGAGAAACAGAGACTATTGTTCTGAGTGCCACACCACTCTCCAGAATGTTAAGGGTCAGTTTTCCTCCTCGGCCAGAGATTTTTCTAAGGTTAGTTGTCTTCAAATGTTCTCATCGAGGCTCCCACCCAACTGCAAGCCAATCTTCCTCTGGAAGACAAAAGGTCAAGACCAGACAGGCTGCATTCCTAGTAGTACTATAGGAGAATTCCAGGTCTGGGAGCCACGGAGTTGTAGAAACCTACAAAACTGGTCTCAAATTATGCAGGGACCTAGAAGAGAAGGACACCATTTCGAAATGTGAGGTCTGAGTACGTGTCATGAAGCATGACATGCTATGAAGCAAGCGAAGGGCACTTGATTCATTTGTAAATCCACCCAATGCTAGGAAAGCAGGGTGGTGACCAGCCAAAACTAAAAATAGCAACATTTCTCCAGGACATCTTTTCACTTCCTCTTTATAGTTCCAACCCCCTACCTCCAACTCTGCACCTGCCCTCCAATTTCAGATTAATCAGTGAGCCCCTACCAGTTGTTACCTCTTTCAGCCCCTGCATTTAAAAATATGTATTTTTATTGATTTCAGAGAGGAAGGGGGAGAGAGATAGAAACACCAATGATGAGAGAGAATCATTGATCAGCTGCCTCCTGCACGCCACACACTGAGGATAAAGCCCGAAATCTGGTCATGTGCCCTGCCCGGGAGTCAAACCATGACTTCCTGGTTCATAGGTCGACGCTCAACCACCGAACCACGCCGGTTGGGCTCAGCCCTTGCATTTATTCTTTGTCTCTTAACCCATCCTTGTGGGTGCTGGGCAGGTTGAACAATATTTGTGGAATCACAGACCAAGCGTTGGAAGGAGGTAAGGTAAAGAAGAATAGTATTCAGGCAGTGCCTTTCCCAGCCCAGACACTGTCACATGTTCCTCTCACCTCACCCTCACAGCCATCCTATATGATATAGAAATTGGTATTGAATTTATGAACTCACTTCTCCTGTATTTTCTACTGTAGTGAACGAATGCTATTCCCAGGTAACAAGTTGCCTGCACCATATTTTGGGCACCATCTTTGACTATAGCTTTTCCCTTACCCCATAACCAACCACTCACCAAATTCTGTTGATCCCACTCTTAAATAACTCAAACATGTCCACTACTCAGCTCTCTCCCACTGTCACTTTCCTAGGTCAGTCCACCATCATTTCTTACCTAACATGTTTCTGTCTCCAGGTTGGATCAAGTAGGGTATGTCTGGAGTAGGGGCAGTTGAGGAAGAGTGAAGTGTTGAAGAAATATCCTGATATTATCATTGCCTTTTAACAATATTAAACCAAATGATGGCATATGTGGGATGTTCATATTATTGTGCTTGGCACTGTAACTACTCAATACATAGGGCTGGTATTAATGTGGAAATCACATGCAAAAGACTTCTTGGTTAATGTGTTTAATATTGTTATGCAGCTCAGCTAGCAGGTCATGCTTTGTCTTTGTCTATTTGGACTAGAGGCTTGGTGCACAAATTCGTGCACAGGTGGGGTCCCTCCTGCACGCCAGACACTGGGGATCATGCCCTTCGGGGATCAGGCTGAAACCTGCAGTCCAATACCACCTGCCACTCCTGCCTGACACTCCTGATACACAGCCTGTAGTATTTTGTTATAGCAGCCCTAGCAAACTGAGACAGTAAGGAATAGGAATACTAAGTGCCCTACAAAGTACAGGATGTCAGATTCTGCACACTGAAAAATTATCCTACCCCCAAATGCAAATGTTCGCTAGAGAAACACCTATCTGGTTTCAACTCTCCGTCTTAGAGCTAACCCAATCACACTTGTCATGGAGGGAAGATACTATATCTTACTCACCTTCTTCTAGGACTAGCACAGTGTCTGGCACTCTATTGGAGCTTAGTAATTGTGAGGGTGTGATATCTTTAAAATTATTCATGTGTTTATTATGCATTTTACCTTTTGCCTCAGTTCACCTGAGCCATCCATCTGTGTGGGGGCAGCGTGGGAGTGCATATCATGACATGTTACTGAGGGACTACAAAGAGAGACTGTGGTAATATTCAAAAATTAGATTTTGCTGCAAGACAATAATAACATTTTTTTCCCAAGCTCTTGTCTGGAGGAAGGATTGGTTAGAGTCCTTCGGCGTACATATCAAGGGCCTTGTTTGGGGGCTCAGGAAAAAATTCTTCCAATGGGAATTTGAGAAAGAAGATGAAGGGGGAGGTTCTGGAGCAGGGAAGCCCTTCTGCTGAAGGTGAAGAGCTTGAGATGTAGAAAGGTAACCCTGATTGGCACTGTAACTCCTCAATACATGGGGCTGGTATTAATAGGGAAATCACATGCAAAAGACTTATTGATTAATGTGTTTAATATCGTAATGCTCTTATCCGCTCCTCCATTCCATGGTAATCTGTCTAAAAATTGCACCCCAACCCCACAGATATGGCTCAGTGGCTGAGCGTTGACCTATGAACCAGGAGGTCATGGTTCGATTCCTAGTCAGGGCACATGCCTGGGTTGCAGGCTCCATCCCCAGGAAGGGTGTGCAGGAGGCAGCCGGTCAATGATTCTCTAATTATTGATGTTTCTCTCTCTCTCTCTCTCCCTTCCCCTCTGAAATAAAATATACATATATTTTTAAATTGCACCCCCATCACTCATGTTCATCGCATTTTATACCTGTTTATTTCCTTGTTTATTGTCTTTCTCTTTTACTAGAATGTCAAATCCATAAGATAGTTCTTTGTCCATTTAATTACTGCTGTGTTCCCAGCATCTAAAACCGTACCAGGCAGCTCAATAAATATTTATTGAATGAGTGAATGAGTTTTCTTTCCTTTTCATCTCCCTTCCACATCTAAACAAAGGAGTAGACGAAATAATTTCATTTGAGGGGATATCTTTGAGGCTTTTGAAGTCATTCGTTGGATTTCCTCTACTCGCAGAGGATTTCCTAAGAGCAGGCTTTGTAAAACTGCATCCTGAAAGATCTAAGGACAGGCGCATCTCTGACTCAGTGCCCCTTGTTCCACAGTCTGTGTCTTCTTCCTTTGAATTCCCTTGCACAATTTATAGTGTCACAAGTGATGGCACTGGGCCACTGATTGTTCAGGAAGTGCACAGATAAAATAGAGCTGAAGCCCTGGGTGTTTGCCTGTTTCTGGCAAGCAAACCTGGTCATGTTTCCCTCTTCCAAGCAGTGGGACCTAATAGGTAGTAGGTCTTAATGGAACTGCCCAGAGAAGCATGTCATGTTACTGAAGGAAGTCATACCTCCTGGTCCATCATGCTTGTGGGAAGCGAATATGGGTGAAAAGGTGGAGACCAGATTCTGCATTAGAAAACAATCTTATCAGGAAATCCTGTGCATTCAGATCACTGAGTTCTGGCAATCGGCACTGAGACTTTTCTTTGCCACAAAAGAATAAATGTCCTAGGAAAGATCAGGTCAAGTGACCAAGAACGTGCATCTTCACAAAGGATTGGAACCATCAAGTTCTTTATTAGTATCTGGAAAGATCAACCATGTTCCTTTGGGATGAATTACATAGTGCTTCATTATTAGGATGGGAAAGGGAAGAAGACAGGGTGGGTCCACAAAGGGTGTGAAAGTTTACCATGTGACATCTGCCTAAGGCCAAGTTCACGTAGAATAAGTCATTTGTTACCTTTGGAGAAACCTCCTAGTAAGCTATTGGATAATAGGATGAAACAATGGGCTCCTGATCCTTCTGTCCTCAGTTTCATTTGCTTAGTGGTGCAAAGCTGATTGAGTACTTTCACACAATATGTCACTTACTTCTCACCACAAGTCTGTGAAGAGGACAGAACAGGAATCATGTCCATTTTTCAGACAGGGAAACTGAGGATCCGAGAGAGGAAGTGAGTTGTCTAAGCCCATGGAGCCAGTGGAGGAGTCAGTCAAGAGCCCTGGTCTCCCAGCCCCATTGTAGTGTGTCTTATACTCCACCTGGATGCAGACTCCAGGGTAGGTCATATGTAGTGTGACCATATGATATGTCACCTACTTTGGAGCACAAAAGAGGCTCTATGAATAATTATTCTGAGACAACAACTGGAAACCAGGACTATCTCCGGAATATTTGGCTGAATGGTCTCCTTCATCATGGGGCAGAAGCAGAGGAGACAGGTGTCTTATACACTGCCCAGCCCATCTCTTTTCTTTGGCAGGAGACAAACATTTTTATCTTATTTGTTGAAAGGAGTGACTTTTCAGTCCTGAGAATAGAGTTCAATGAACAGACTCAGTTGGGTCAAGTAAGGAGGAACCGTTCTCTTTGTTTTGTGCCACCGTGTCCGACCAGTTTGGAACACAAAGCTCCAGAAATATGACCAGTGCTTGGAAGATGTACTCAAGAATAATGAAGGAAAGATGAGAAAGATGGTTTTTGCAGGGCACAGAGTAAGAGGCTGATGAGAATAGTCAGAAAGGACCACCTGGGTAACTTATGGTCTGATAGCTGGGCAGCAAGCAGCATGGGTGTTATTATCTGTGTCCATGTGTTTCCACTGGAAAAGGCAAATTCTACCATGTGATAAGACCATGAGGCTTCTTAAGTGGGTGTACACTGCCCCATCTGGCTAGCTAGTTCATTTGTTCCCTGGGCATTGTGAATATCTCGCTGGTGATTACATTATCTATTTTAGCAAGAATTTGCTTCTGGATATAGTCCCTCAGGCAAAAGTGTATAACAGTGATTACAGTTATATTTCTAATAATACCACATAATCTTTGCAGAATGCTTTTGTAATTATTAGTGTTTTTACCACAGTTGTAAGTTTACACATGTAAAGTGCTTAGAACAGTGCCTGACACATAAGTACAATATATTTTCTATTATTATTTCCTTTGACTTGCACAAATACCCTACAAAATGGATTGAGCAGAAATGACAAAGAAGAAAAATAAACACAGATTGGCTAAGTTTATTTTCCATCGTTACCCAGCCTGTTTCAACAGCACGATCCTGGTCAGAGGCCTTTGGGGTAATGATACTACAAGTACACTTGGATATTTGGAATCTTGAAGCAGGATTGTGGCTGGGTGATCAGTTGTGTCAGTGTGCCGTGCCCTGTCTACCTCATTCTCCATCACCAGTGCAGTAAACCCAGTCCCATCACAGACATGGCCTAATTGAGTCCACTCCATAAAGCTGTATTTGCAAAGGCACCAAGGGACCCAAAGGCAATCTGTCAGGAAACATTTTTGCTGCATTCCAGAACTCGGTCATAACTCAATGCACTAGGAATGAATTGTCCTCTCTCAATCACATAGCAGGGCATTGCTGATCTCTGTCAGCTTCCAGCATGAAAGTGGAGAAGTGAAATCAATAGAAATAGCAAGTTGAAGCTATATCTAAATAAATTTTATTTATTTATTTTTGCCAAAATTGTGTCCTTAGAGTAAAAGAAGAATCAAAGAGAAAGGTCACTGTGGGTTTCCCTTTTGAGAAAGGTCATATCTGAGTAAGGATATGGCAGGTCCACCCAAGATCAAAGCCATTTGAGAATTAGGTGTGGAAACCAGAATGGTGGGTATGTATACAATTACATACCTACTGGTTCTGTTTCTACGTATAAATAGATTTATTATACAGAATTTGCTCTTATAATTATGGAGGCTGGCAAGTTCCAAGATCTACAAAATGAGCCGACAATAAGGATGGATACTCAGGCAAGCCAATGGTTTAATTCCAGCTCAAGTCCAAAGGCCTGAGGCTCAGGAAGAGCCCATGTTTCAGTTCTAGTCCAAAGGCACAAGAAATGCCAATGTCCCGGTACAAAGCTCTGAGGCAGGAAAATTCTCTTCTACTCAGGGGACAGTAAACTTCTTTGTTCTATTCAAGCCTTCAATGGGTTAGATGAGCCCATATACATTAGAGAGAGCAATCTGCTTTTCTTAGTCTAGTGATTTGTAAATGTTAATCTCATCCAAAAAACACCTTCACAGAAATACCTAGAATAATGTTTGACCAAATATCTGGGCACCCTGTGGCCCAATCAAGTTGATCATCATAGCTGGTATCAAAGGTGTATCAAAATTACAGACAGTGGTCTGGGAACTGCTAGAAGCAGAAGTCAGTGATTTTGACCGACTCCGTAAGGAGGCATGCAACTAGCCAAGGCCTGTTTATGGAGTGCTAGAAATCAGGGGAGACATAAAGGAAATTGCAACCAGGCATCAGCCCACCAGGGAAAATGGACATTGCCAGAGAGTATAGCTGGTATTCCTGTGCTGAGAGCTATTCCTAAATATATTTAGAAAGTACATTTTAAAAAAGGGCCATTGTGGCTCAGTGGTTGAGCCATGACCTATGAACTAGGAGGTCAGCGTTCTATTCCTGGTCAGGAATGCCTGGGTTTTGGGCTCAATCCCCAGTGGAGGGCATGCAGAAGATAGCCGATTCTCTCTCATTATTGATGTTTCTATCTCTCCTTCTCCCTTCCTCTGAAATCAATAAAAAATATATTTAAATAAAAACAAAAATATAAAGGGCTGTACTTACTGCTAAAACAATTAGAAAATATAAGAAATCACAACCAAAATTTCATCAATAATCAAAGCAAGTATTCATTTTTTTTTCTAATTTTCGTTTGTACACAGCTTTTTATATAATTGTAGTCATGCTATATATGGGACATTGTGTTATAGGTTAAACACGTGTTATCCTTGACCAAATGCAAATTTATCTCCAGGGGACATTATGCAAGGTATGGGGACATTTTGGGTTGTCAGTCTTACAGGGAGTATGCTATGGCCAACTGGTGGAGGCCAGGAATGCTGCAGAACATCCTGTAATTCCCAGACCTAACCCCACTCCCAGGCAAACGATTATCTGATCCAAAATGTCAGTGGTGCTGAGGTTCAGAAACTTTGCTATACTTTTTAGAACTAATTTTACTTCATCTACAGTGCTCAATATTGTTACATTGTCTTTGAACTAATTTAGTCAACATTGTAGGTATTGATTACATGTATTAGTGAATGCATAATGCCTCATTGAGTTCATATAAAGAAATTTCCATAACTATTCCCCTAATAATGCTGTGATGATCATTGTGCAAGTTTCTTAATTTGAAATATTCCTTTTGGATTAATTCCCAGTCATGAGGTTAAAGGTCCACTGCCAAAAAAGAGACTGGCAATGTCTTGTGAGTAATAGTTTATGTTTTAGGTTCTTAAAAGCAGGGACTTACCTATTTAATGTTTTAAATCCTTCAAACTTAATACAATGTCCTGCATATGCTATATCTCAATAAGAGTTCATTTAACATAAATCTTAATGTCAACAAAGATCTCTCAAGATACAGTTTACAGTTTAAATTTAAAAAAAAAAAACTAGGATAATTATATTGTTCTCCTTTGGTCTGTGAAACATAGTTATTAATGTTAATTAATTTCCTAATGTTATGTTATCCTTGTATTCTTGAAATTCTACTTGATCATGAGTATTATCCTTTTTACATATTGTTGATTTGAGCTGTTGGTATTTTACCTAAGTTTTATTCACAAAAGATCTTGGTTTATAATTTCATTTTTTTGTGCTACCATTATCTAGGCATGTACAGATGTCGACATAGCTAGAGTGGGAAAGTCACAGAAGGAAGCAGAGGAGAAAAATTCCATGGAGGTATGAATGTATAGGGCCGTGGTCGGCAAACTGCGGCTCGCGAGCCAAATGAGGCTCTTCGGCCCCTTGAGTGTCGCTCTTCCTAAGCCTTAGGAGTACCCTAATTAAGTTAATAACAATGTACCTACCTATATAGTTTAAGTTTAAAAAATTTGGCTCTCAAAGGAAATTTCAATCGTTGTACTGTTGATATTTGGCTCTGTTGACTAATGAGTTTGCTGACCACTGGTATAGGGGGAAAAGGCAACAAGTCATTGGAAAAATAGTATGATGCCAGACTAACATAAATCTCTCTAAGTAAATAAATGAATGAATAAAAAGCCATCAATCCTTGGAAAATTTATTCAATGTTCTCCCATACATTAATAATTCAGCAAATATTAAGCACCTACTACATCCAGCCATTGTGTTGGATGTGATGGATATCATGGTGAATAATTTATAGCAATATCGTGGGAGGTACACTCTAGGCCAGTGGTTCTCAACCTTCCTAATGCCGCAACCCTTTAATACAGTTCCTCATGTTGTGGTGACCCCCAACCATAAAATTATTTTCGTTGCTACTTCATAGTTGTAATTTTGCTACTGTTATGAATCGTAATGTAAATATCTGATATGCTATATGTGTTTTCCGATGGTCGCGACCCACAGGTTGAGAACCGCTGCTCTAGGCAATGGTACTCTTAACCCAAAATGCTGGGGAAAAATAAGTGATTTCTTTAATTACAAACTTAATATATGCTGAATGCAAAAAAAAGAAAGAAAAACCAAGAAGCTTGCATCCATCCATAGTCTCATTACCACTCAAATATAAATGTTCTTGCTATATATAAATGTGTTACAAACAACCCCAAAACATAGTCATTAAAACAACAATTTGTTGTTATTTAGAGTTCTGGATCTGATGGGCTTAGTGAGGCAATTCTTACTTAGTGCCTCAGATGGTGACAGTCAAAGGGCATCAACCTCTCCATGTGGCTAGCTTGAGCTTCCTCACAACATGATGGTTTCAGGGTACTGAGCCTTCTTACACAGCAGTTGCCTTCCTGAAAGTGTTCTAAGAGACATAGGCAGCTGCAAGTCATCTTAGGACCTAGTCTCAGAATGACATTGGCAGTCTTTTGTTGATCAAAGCCGTCATAAATCAGGTCACACTCAAGGGAGCAGTGGAATAGACTGTAACTCTGGCTTGTGTGTTAGGGAGAAGGAATCCACGGTGCCCAGCCATCTTGGAGACAAGCTACCTCAATCGCTTACCTTTGTCAATGTGACTTTTAAATAATTTTTCTATGAACCAAAAATATGACCATTAAAATCAGGAAATTAACATTGATAATCCTCAGAACTCATTCAAGTTTTGTCAGTGATCCCAACAATAGAATCCAGTTCAGAACCACACATTGCATTTAGTTGACAAGCCTCTTTAGTCTCTCTTAGTGTGGCACAATTCTTGTTTTTCTCTGACTTTCATGACTTTGACATCCTTGAAGAGTACAGGCCAGTTTGCACATAGAATGTCCCTGAATGTCAGTTTCATATGATGTTTCCCCATGATCTGTTTCAGGTTTTGTCCTTTGGATGAAAATATCACAGAGGTGTTCCTAGGTTTTCTGTCAATTTAAATCTACAGTTGAGCCCCTCTAATAAATTTTAAATTTCAATTGTATTTTTCAACTCCAGAATTTCCACTTGGTTCTTTATAATAATGTCTATATTTTTACTGATAGTTTTTATTTGATGTGATGTTGACATCTTACCTTCCTTTACTTCTTTAATCAAAGTTTCTGTTAATTCTTTGAACATATTTTTAATGGCTACTTTGAATTCTTTGTGAAGTCTGACATCTGGTTCCTCTCACAATTTCTGCTGCCTGCTTTTTTCCTGTGTATGTCCCACAATTCTTAGTTGATAACTGAACATTTCAGATAATGTATTGTAGCAATTCTGAATTTCCCTTCTCCTAAACTTGCTATTGTTTGCTTATTTGCTTAGCGACTGGTTGGTCTGTTTATTTCCCCCACGGTGTGAAGGCTCTTCAGAGGGCTCAGCCTTGGGCCTGTGTACTGCCATCCCGGGATGACTAGGTTTTCTCTTTCGCTGTTTCTTTCCCTGTGCAGACCCAGCTTTTAGCTTCACTAATTGCTAGGCAAATGCTCTATTTTTTGGGCACTGCCCTGGGGTATAAATTGCTCCACAATTAACCAGTTAAACTTGGGCTCCTTTGTAAGGCTGGTTTTGAGGTCATTGTTAAATTTGTTCTGACTCCCAGGTAGGCTCTTCTTAGCTACCTCCTTCCCAGGGACAAACTAGCTGGCCTACGGTTTAGCCTGTATCTCTCATGAAGCTGCGGGCCTCCTCTTCATTGCTTTCCATGCATAGCCCATGGACAATAGTGGGGTGAAGGCCTTGGGGTGGGGCGGGAATCAGTAGAGGAGGGCAAAGAAGGTGGAAATTGTCTGTGACACCCTCAACAATAAAAATAAATAAAAATAATAATTGTTTTTTGAGAATGGCCTTAGGCTTGAACTTTCTCTCACTTTGTTTCACATAAAGTTAGTTCCTTACAGGCTAGCTTCAGAGCTCACAGTCCTAAATCCACCTTCCACTTAGACCAGTGGTTCTCAACCTTCTGGCCCTTTAAATACAGTTCCTCATGTTGTGATCCAACCATAAAATTATTTTCATTGCTACTTCATAACTGTAATGTTGCTACTGTTATGAATCGTAATGTAAATATCTGATATGCAGGATGGTCTTAGGTGACCCCTGTGAAAGGGTCGTTTGACCGCCAAAGGGGTCGCGACCCACAGGTTGAGAACCGCTGACTTAGACCGTTAAACAGTCTCCTACCTTTGTTCCTGCCAATTATTCACCAACAATTAAGTGAATTTACTTCCTTAAATAAACTCCACCAAGGGTCTTCCAGGAAGGTGTGTGCACTGCTTGTTTATCACTCCTCAGCCCTGTTAATGTTTCACCTCTGTTGCTGTGCCTTCCAGTCCCTTTTTGCCTGGCAGCATGGAGGAGGAGGAGGAGGAGGAGAAGGGGGAAGGGAAGGGGGAGGAGGAGGGGGAGGTGGTGGTGGTTACTATGCAGGGCATGCTATTTGTCAGGAATGGGAACTTAGTAAAGTAACTAGACCACTGTCTTACAGATAGAAAGTGGGAAACTGGATTAAATAGAAATAGAATACAGGGTCTTCAACCTTAAGCTTGGCATGTGTTTGGGGCAAGACCAACCCATATGAAACAATTAGTGAATGAAACAAGATGCTGTGTTAAACTGCTCTGTCCTCTTCATTTTATTGCAGCATATATTCTGCCTTTCCAAATATAATTACATCCAAAGCAAAGATCACATTTTCCACTAATTGTATCTTTTAGAACGCTTAGTGCTATGTGGGGCATAAAGTGAGCACCCAGTAAATGGGTGTTAGGGGACAGCAAGTATAGAGACTGAACACTTATGCAATAAGTAGGAAGTCTGAAATATTAAGACAAATTCTGTTTTCACTAAATGGCAGCCAGAGGAAAAATCTGAAACTCAGAGGGGAGGTGACCCACTCAAAATCACACAGTGCGTTAGAGGCAGACTAGGCAGAAACCAGTTCCCCAAGCTCCCTGCCAAGCATACCTCCCTCCGAGCCCACTGCCTGCTTAGGTCAGGACAGCACACATGGTATCCACACCATAGTTTTCTAGTTCATGAGACTAAATGGCCCCACCTACTTCACCTCTACACACACTGCTTTTCACTTACCTATAGAAATGTAGCTCAAAAGTCATCTCTTAGAAGCCTAGCCAGAACACCCTAGTCCAGTGATGGCGAACCTATGACACGCATGTCAGAGGTGACACGTGAACTCATTTTTTTGGTTGATTTTTCTTTGTTAAATGGCATTTAAATATATAAAATAAATATCAAAAACATAAGTCTTTGTTTCACTATGGTTGCAAATATCAAAAAATTTCTATATGTGACATGGCACCAGAGTTAAGTTAGGGTTTTTCAAAATGCTGACACGCCGAGCTCAAAAGGTTCGCCATCACTGCCCTAGTCTGAGTGAGGTGCCCCTCTTAGCTAGCCGTTGGCACTTTGGGCATTCCTCTAGCATAGCATCTTGGCAGGGATCACTCCCACTAACTTACCTGCCTGCTCTCCCATTAGATTAGAAACTTTCTGAAGACAGGGACCAAGCCTCCTTTGACTTGTGAAATCATTGCCTAACATAGCATCTGGTACATGGCCTCCTAATGGAGGCTAATGGATGAATGCGTGCAATTCAAGTAACTCAGTGTGGGATGTGAAGGTCACAGTCAACGATGGCTTCTTGGAGCAGATGCAATTGCATGAAATGAAGGGTAAATCCAATTAACCAGGTAGTGGCAAGTGAAATAACACTTGTTCCTTTGTTTCACAAATATTTGAGGGTATCCTGTTTGCTTCTGGGGGAAAATCAGCTAATATGACAGACATGGTCTTTGTGCTCATATGCAGCAACAAAGGTAGACAGGAGACACAGATGTGAAAAAATAATTTCTGATAGTGGTGAATTAAGTACTTTGAAGAAAATAAGAGAATTATGCTAGAGCAGCGTTTCTCAACCTGTGGGTCGCGACCCCTTTGGGGATCGAATGACCTTTTCACAGGGGTCACCTAAGACCATCAGAAAACACATATATAATTACATATTGTTTTTGTGATTAATCACTATGCTTTAATTATGTTCAATTTGTAACAATGAAATTGGGGGTCACCACAACATGAGGAACTGTATTAAAGAGTCACAGCATTAGGAAGGTTTAGAACCACTGTGTTAGAAAATGGCTGGGGTGAGGGCTCTTCAGATAAAGTGATCAAGAAATGCTTCTCTGAGGAAGTGACATTTTAATCGACACCCACAAGATGAGAAGGAGCCTGCCTTATAGATGGGGGAGACACTTGGAGGTGACCAAAGCAAGGGGACCAGATTGGACTGGAGCACAGAATGAAGAGAGCTGTGGAGGTAGGGCTGGAGAAGCAAAGACCGGGTCAGGGAGGGCCTGGAGGCCCAGATAAGGAGCCCAGAGGTTACTCTAAGTACAATGGGAAGGTTTTTGGTGGGGGAGGGGATGTGCTCTGATTTGTATGTTGAAAAGGTCATCCAAGGTGGGAGTCAGGTGAGAGGGTGAAGAGTGGGCTAGCTCCACCTTCAGAACTGAGTCCTAGTCCCCAATTGGGGCTTCCAATCAACATTTCAGAGGCAGCCCGGAGTTAAAGACAAGCAGCCTGTAAGAAATGTGTAGGCTTTTGAACTTTCTGATGTTTATTGTTTTTGCAACCTTATGCTTCTCGAAGTCCTTAAGCCTCAGGGATCGGATGGAGCTGAGGGTAAGGAAGCCTACGGTGGTGTAGAGGAGGAGGCAGCAGCTGGCCAAGGAGAAGAAAGCCAGCCAAGTCCCCAGGGCCTGCAGCAAAAAATGGAAACACCAGCACCAGCAGGTTCGGGCTTGAGAACAGAGAAGAGGGGGTGGGTTTAGAAAGGGAGCTTTTACATCTACTTAAATCATTTAGTTATATAGGCAGCCCCTTATCACATAGAACTTTATAGCCAGATCTTTTAACAGTACCTAATTATATTGCCTAATCAACACTTACATCACTTACCAACATTAAACTCACTCTTTCCTTGACTTCTGCAGGGCCCTACATGGGCAACTTGAGGTACATAGATGTGACAATGAAGAAAAAGCAGGAGGGAGAAAGAGTTTTATCCTATTATTTTGTAGAAATTTCTGATGCAGAGGGACCAGCTGGAAATCTGCTCCAGCAATCTGGGCCCCCATTGCCGGTGATTTAGGGCAGCTGCTGTATAAACGAAACCAGAAAGCAAGGCAAAGGGCAGGTCCAAGACTCTGCTTAATTTTCTTTCCAGTCTTTCTGCCGAGATCACAAACACTGCTCTGCACAATTTGAAGGGACTTTTTTTTTCATCCTCAAGTTCATGAATGCTGTGCTCAGCATGTGGTAGCGACTCGGCAAAGCTATGAAATAATTCTTCCGGAAAGAAATAGGCCATAGAGCTAACTGGGTGAGCAAAAATAGGTCATGGCATGAGCATAGAAGGGCTGCTGGCCAAGGCTGGAACCAGAAGGGGGCCATTTGCGAGGACACTGTCAGTGCCCGGCCTCACTGGACAGGTTCATTTCCACTTCCTGCCACAAGTGTGCCCCGTGCTTTTGTACTGAATCAGGCACTGCTTCTTATCTTCCTGTTGTTTAGCCACTTTCAAAGGTGGAATTCCATCTCAGCATTCAAATCCTAGCTTACCTGCTCTGCGACATTAGTAAGTTACTTAAATTTTTTTTTCTTTGAGTCCCAGTTTTCTTACCTGTAAAATAGGAGGCAGTAATATTTACCTAGAGTTTTTGAGAGTTCAGTTAGAGAATTGAGTAACTCATCTCATGGGGTTGTCAGGAGAATTGAAAGGGTTAATATGTGGAAAGTGCTGGGAGCAGGGTCCGACACACAGAGCATGTATTAGGTTTGGTTCTTCTCCGTCCATAGGGTGCCAGACACACTGAGCATGCATGCTGGGACTTCTCCATGTTTCTAAGAACTAAATAACTTGAAAATGTCTAGGTAGAAACAAGCCATGGAATTCCCTTTTTTAGAACTGCCTTTTGCATTTGTGTTTCTGTTTCCTCAGAACACAATGCCATGAGTCAAAATTTCCAGTGAAGTCACTGGAAATGTAAATTGAACAAGTTTTATAAGAACAGACTTGTGTTAGGCCTGCAGCCATACCTTTTGTGCTTTCTCATGCTTCACGTCCAATCCCCCCTTGCCACCTCCCAATCTGTGGATGACTCTTCACAGCTTCTAAGGGGGCAGAGTTGGGGGCTCACTGGAAAGGCAGTGAGCTCCTTACCCAGCTGGAAGTCAGAGCAGGTCCACATGGATGTGGCCCGTGAGAGGGGTCCAGGACAGAGCTAGAGCATGAGGCTCCAGTAGGGAGCAGCCTACGAGGGACCTTGCAGGAAGAGCTTCCTCATACATTGGCAACTTGGTGGAACCACCCCGGGAAAGGGGTAAAGTCTGAGGATCTTAATGCAAATTTTAGCTCATGGTGCCCAGAGAACACCTTGGCATTGCACGGTTTGGGTGCGTCCTTTTGTACTAGTATATGTTACGGGAGCTGGAATTTGCAAGTTGAAAGAAACTGTTATGACACTTCTGACAATAGACCAATGCCCTGTACTAAAGACAGGCACTGCTTCTTATCTTCCTGTTGTTTAGCCACTCTCAAAGGTGGAATTCCATCTCAGCATTCCAACCCTGGCTTACCTCAGAGGAAGAAAATGGTTGAGCCCATAGGTGGAGGCTGTGACTGAGAATAAAGATCAAGAGGAGAAAAAGGCACTGGAAGTTGATCACTTGGGGCAAGAAGGAAAAGAATGAAATGAATGATTACTTCTGCTTCCCCTGGGCACAGCAGACACCATTGTATGGGTTATGGCAGGTGCCAAGGAGAAAAAGTTCCTGATGACTCTGAAGGACTTTTATGATAGAGCAGATGACAGATGGCTTGTCCTGACAGCTTCAGGTCAGGTTTTTCATGGCAGATTCTGGAAAAACGTATTGGTCTATTGTCAGAGCTGGAAGAGGAGCAAGAAGAGAAGTGTCATAATAGGTTGCTTTCAACTTGCAAATTCTAGCTCCCAGGTCATCCATGGTCGAGCAGGTTTCTTGACTTCAGGGTCATAGCAAACAGGTTGCTCTTCAAAAAGCTGGAAAGTGTGACCAGGGACTTGGAGAAAAGGGGTTCAAGAAATGGACCTCTCTGCATAGCCTGCATCCAATGACTGACGGTTGTGGAGAGTAGGAAGGCCTGCTTTTCTCAACTTTGGACAATAGCAAAGGGCCATTCTGGTTCTAGAGTTCCTCGTGGCATCAATGCCATGTGAGTAGTGTAATCAAGATTTTTCTGACTCGAGAAACTGTACTGTTAACCAGTTAACTACCATGTGTCCAAAATGGAAACCATCCCCACACGCCACGATATTTTGAATTTAATTTAAAAACTCAATGTGTAATGAATATTATACAAATAAATATATTACTCACAATTCAGATGTTCTTGAATATTTTCAGCAGAAAATTCTCACAAAAAATTATTTTAAAATTGGTCAGGGCTGCCACTTAGGGAAAAAAAATTTTTTTTTTTTATAGACGCGTGTGGCGTGTGAGGAAGGTCCTCCGCTTGCGTCTACAGATGCTTATGGCGGACAATGGGTTAACTACTATGCCATTTGTGCTAGAATAAAACCAGGCAGAAAATAGCAAGAAGTGAAAGGAGGAAGAACCATAATGGTATCTTCTTGGTGAATGTTTGGACCAGGAGCTTGAACCTGCCTTTCTCTGCTCATGAGCCATAGTGGGAGGGAGAGTCAGCTATACGTATGTGATTGGGGACAGAGCCAATATCTATTGTGTTTTTCCTGTTGGGTTTTCCTGGTTAATCAACAGAATTTACTGACTTGTAGAGACACAAATTGCAAGAACTAAAGATGTTGTTTTAGGAAGTGTGGATTTGAATGGTAGTATTAGAATATTAAGATAGGAAATAATCAGCCATATCCTACATGATATTTGGATAGCAGTGGAATTGATAAAATCAGTAAAATCAGAGCATAGAGGAGTATCCATGTGAGCTTTACTAGTGCATGGTTTATTTTGAGGCATTTGTGTTCCATTTGGAACTCAGAGTAACATTTAAGATCCTACTGTCCATCCATCCCTCCTTCCGTCCACCCAGATGGTCATCAAAGATTCATTCACTGCCTATTGTATGCCAGGGACTTTGTTAGGTTCTGGGATTGAAAGCTAAAGTATAGTAATGAGCCTTGTATCCTATGGAGTTGACAAACATTTCCAATACAATAGCATAATTACTTGAATCTATTGCAGTGGTTCTCAACCTTGACTGCACATTAGAATCACCTGGGAATCTTTTTAAAATCCTGATTTCCGGGCCTCATCCTCCGGAAATTCTGTTTCTTTGTTACTAATGTTGTGGCCCCACCCCATAACAAAGAAACAGAATTTCCGGAGGATGAGGCCCAGAAATCAGGATTTTAAAAAGATTCCCAGGTGATTCTAATGTGCAGCCAAGGTTGAGAATCACTGATCTATTGGTTTAGGCTAAATTATGCTGTGATAACAAACGATCCCCCAAATCTCAGTGGCTTATAATAACAAGGTTTATTTCTCCCTCACATTACTTGATCTTGATAGGTTGGCTGAAGCTCCGCTCCACATCTTCCCATTATGGGACCAAACTAGTGGGAGCAGTCTCTATGTAGAATATGCTGACCTCATGACAAAGGAAAAAGAGAGAGAGTGGAACCACTGAACAGCTCTGAGGCTTTGGAAGCTTCTTCTGTAGCATGTGGCCCATGGCACTTCTGCTTACATTTCATTGGCCAGAGGGAGTCATGTGACCATGACATCAGCAAGGCCACCTTGGGCAGTTAGCAGTTGGCAGTTGACAGTTGAGAGGAAGCAGCAGTTACCATTGTGCTACATAAGAGTTAAACTTTAGGCACAGACAGCAGGCGGAAAGTTGTCAATATTATGGAGCTCTTCTTAGTTCTCTTGACTGATTTTAATTGAACCCACAGGTTTTTTTTCCTGTCCAAACTTTAGAGACAAACTGTGCCAGAGCTAAATCGTGCAGAGGAGGTATATTGGAACTAGTGTCACTCGTAATACTGGGGATCTGCATAAAAAAATATAGCAAACTTGAGAGGCAGCTTTCCTGACAAGCCTCTGTGGTACAGAGATAGTGCTTAAGTTGGGGGTGTTTCTGTGGGAAAGCCTTTGGGTTTGAAGTCGGACGGACCTGGGTTGGAGTCCTGCCCTGCCACTCACTAGCTGTGTGACTTTGAGGAGTCATTTGGTCTCTCCGATTTTTAGTTTCTTCATTTTGAGCGAGGGTGTCTGGGAGAAAGGGAAATTGTAAACAGTGAACTACTGAAATGTTCGGCTTTTGTAAAAATTCAATGAAAACTGTCATAAGAAGTGGGCAGTTCTTTCCCCCCCGACCCCCCACCCCCCCATTGTGGGAAGCTGGCGCACAGAATAAGTTTACTGAGAGCAGCTGAGATGTGCTGAAGCTGGTAATTATCTCGGAGATGGGCTGAGTTTTGATTGTGTGCCAGGCAAACCTATCAATGAGACATGTGCCTTGATGAAATGCTGACAGTCTATTTACACAGAAGCAGCTGTGATGTTTTAAAGGAATGAAAGGCATGCTGGAGGTCTAAGTTGTTATGGAGGATATGGCTTCCGTTTATCTGTGTGTTTAATTGTGCCGGAATGGTACAAATCTGGTAAATACGTGAGCAAAAGAGTTCCTGAATCTTAATATTCTGGTATCTTAGAGATGGATGAAATCTTGGTAAATGTTTGAGTCCAATCCCTTCTCTATAGATAAAGAAACTAAGACTCATAGAAGTTAATAAACTCGCTTTTATATCACTTATTCTTGGCTAGGCAGAGCAATAGCGTCTGAATAGCTATTAATCCAGAGAGAAAAATGAAAAACTCACCAGTCATTTAGTTAATGAATGTGCTAACTCAATTTCTAAAACAACACCTTTTCCAATATTTAGCTTCACATTCTTAAATATTCACTGTTTACACATAATCAACTAAAGCATAAAAGCTTAACATTAAATTTCCCTGGACATTTAAACATTGATTATGAACTTGTAATCAAGCTCTTATATAAACAAACAATTAAAACTACAAATCTAATAAATCAGATTCTTTTACGTGCTCTAAAGACTTAAGAAGTAGACAATAAACAGAACCTCCCTTTGATTACAGAAATAATTGTACTACGGGGAAATGGTTTCTGAGATGCTGGGGAGCCAGAGGGAAGATATTATTTTGCTCCTCGAGGCCAGGGAAGCGAGTGTGTTTTCTCCTCCTGGACGAGGAGGGGCCTTGCCGATGCCACGGGGCTCAAAAACTAGGAGGTGGTCTAGGAGATATTTGCAGTTAAGTGCGTGGATTGCTAGCATCCTTTCTTCCTAAGGTGATGACGTCATCTCATAGCACAACCATAGCTGGGGCTGTGCTGCCCTGGACGAGCTTCACTCCCCCCCACCTGAGGACAGTGCTTCCCGGAGGGCACACTTCTTTGGGGAGTTTGGGGATCCCAGGGCTCTGCACAGGGAATGTGGTTAACAACTCCAGCTCTTTATGACCCCACACTTCTGCTCACATTCTGTATGCTGGGCTAATTCTATCAGGAACTTTCTAGAGAGGGAGGAGAGCAAGAGTAGGAAGAAGAAAGTCTCTTTTCCCTGTTGCGTAGCCCACCTGAAAAGCTGCGTGCACTCGTACCACAAGAAAACAGTAGTGCAAGTGCTAATGTCGTGAATTTGAGCTGCTTCTCTTTGTTTCCCAGGGTCACTACTTTTAAATCTTTGCAGTATTAGTCCTTGTTATAGGGTGTGCTTTCTATGCTTTCCCAGATTTGATCGATTGATAAAAGCCTCAAAAAGGAAAAGATGACAACTTCTGGCCAGCCGACTTTACAGGTTCAGCAGTTTTGATATAGAGTCAGCCATTGCTAGAAGCACCCTTGACCGCATGGTCCCAAATGGGTCCCAGCAGCAGGGAAACGGGGAGGAAGGGACGTCCCTTCCTTTCAAGGGCTTGACCCGGAGGCTGCTCTATCCCTTCTGCTGTTTTCACGTGGCACCTAGCCAGCAGGGAGGCTGGAAAAGTCTTGGCCAGGTGCCTAGACAAAAATCGAGCGTCCTTTTAATCTAAAAGAAGAGAACCAGCACTGGGTGATACCTAAGTGTCTGTCACTGTCCATGCTCTTGGCCACCCAGTGTTTGTGGGCAACCTCACCCACAGGCACACTTACCTCCTCTCCAAGGGAAACAAGCCTCAAGCCCCAAATGCATTGATACAGCTTAAATGCCTGAGTGACAAGCAGTCAGAGCTGGGAATAGGTCCTGGTGGTATGACAGCTGAAACAAGTGGTCACCTTCACCCCCATCTCTTCCCAAGAAAGCTGCAGTATAAAGTGCAATTTGTAAAAAGAATGAAAAGGAAACACACCTAAGTTATTGGTTCAGAGCAGTGATCACATCTCGCAGGGCAGGAACTGAAAATTTCTTCCACAGAGTAAGTTGCTTGGTTAGCCTGCCTCCCCACCCAGGGGGACCCTGTTCTGACTTTTTCCTTTTGGGTGGTTCTGCCTGTGTAGCCGGAATAGCATTTCCAAGTTATGTCCCTGGCGGGGCGTGCAGGGCCTTCACGGGCCCTTCCTGCAGGTGCGGCACTGGAGCCTGGAGCCTGCTGCTGGGTCCCGGGCGTTGTTAGGTCAGCTTTGCAGTTTCCCAGGCAATAAACCTCCCCAAGAAGCCCCCGAGGAAGCTGTGAGTCTATTTGCTTCCAATCCATTTCATGTGCAAATAATGATGACAGCCAGTATCTGGTTTGACAGAGGTTTAGCCTAAACACTTCATTTACTGACTCCCACGCTCTGCCCAGCCCCCATGGCTCAGTCTAAGTGCAGTTGTCCTGAGTCCGCCTGAAATCAACAGGCTTAAGTGGGAATGCAACGTCCTGAGTTCTGGCTTGTGTGCCATCTGGCAGAAAACTGCATAGCGGCGCTTGAGAAAAGCTTGGGGACAGAGTCTTAGATTTTGCGGAAGCTCCTCAAAGCCCCCTCCAAGGACTCAAAGGGTATCATCAGATGTCTCTCTCTCTCACCATCTCCCCTGTGCCATCCTCCGGGTTTAGTCTCACTCAGGCAAGTTCCACCTGCATTCCTAAATATACCAGGTCCTGATTTTCGAGGAGGGCATACACAATCACACCAGCATCCATACAGGAAGTCTTAGGGAAGTTCCCGATTGGCCCACCCCAAATCAGTCATTATGCCCAGGGGATGGAGTTCTTTGGCTTAGTCTGCCGTTGTGTAGACCATCATGGCAGGGGACCTGGCCAGGACCACCGAAAAGGCAGAGATATCAGCTGCCCCAAAGAAGTTGAGGGGGGCCTATCAGACTGAATGGGAGGGTATGGCTGGCCAGCACAAATGAAAGAGACCCAGGACATCGGGCCACCAGCTGGGGCAACAATGCTCCTAGTAAAGAGGGCGGAACTGCTAAGTAACTCATTTTCATGTAATAAGAGTTGTTAGAACGGGCGCCATGCCTCTTCAGGCCAGGTGGAAACCACAGGGAGATCAAGAAGCATCATTTCCTCTTCAAAACTGATGCGAGTCTGCCTGAGTGTGGCCCTAAACCTGCCCATGGCCCTGTACCTGGTCCTTCCCCGGCTGGAGGAAGCTCCGAACGAAACTCCTCTGTCCTCACCCTCCTCTTTCTCTCTGCCTCCCTCTCCAAAAGTGAGTCTCTCTCTCATGCTAGTGTCCTTGCCCCAGTCTGGGGCAGAGGGGAGCCTCTGAGTGTGGGCTTAGACTCAGACACAAGAGGAGTGTCCTTTGGCTGAAAACAAGAAGGGTTAAAATTAAATCCTTTACCCCTGGAGGAGGGGCAGGAGCGGCCGGAGAACAGCGAGGGTGTGTTCCAGCCTGCACACCCCACTGCTCTTTAGGCCCACAGTCCCTCCACTCCCCTACACGACTCCACGTTCACCAACCGGCCCATCCTTTCACCCATATATTCACCCCTAGAACTCTCTGAGCATGAGCACTGTAGTAATAATGGTGCTGGTCTCCACATGTTTGAGAAGCTCTTAGGATGATAGCACTTGGACCACATTTATTCCTTTGAAGTTGCCCCACTCTAACCCACCACCCTACCTGAACCCACCTTCCTGAGTTCCTCAAGGATCCATCTTGCTCCATCTTTCCAGCGTCTAGTCTCATCCTCTCACTCCGGCTGTCAGGATGGTTGACAGGCAGATATGGGTCAAAGGGAGCAGCACTGTTGCCTCATGGTTTTGAGGATGGTTTCCTGGCCCTGCCGATTCTCAGCATAGCCTGCAGGCAGCACTCACCATTAGGGTTCAGTTCAGGAAGAAAACCTGGTCCTCCTCTGAGCAGGGATTTCCCAGCTCATTGTCCTCCAAGGCAAAGGTTGCTGTGGATTTCCTGTCTCGGGCCCCCAAAACTTCCCACTTGACCACACTGCCCTGCCCTTGGGGTAAATGTGGAGTTGTGTCTCAAAGTCAAGAGTAACTCGAGAGTTTTGGAAAGACTCTTAATGAATCTGCTAGGGTTGGTAGCTAATGTCAAGTGGATTGGGAATTTGTCAAATGGGTTGGAAATTTGCTATTCCGTGAGGTTCTTGGAGTCAGAAGCTCTGTTTGCAGCCACTGGTGGGAAGGCTGGGCCTTGCTACATCAGCCTGTGCCGCCCTACTATGGTTGTGTTTTCCAAGGTGTCCGCACAGGATCTCTCATCCTGTATACTCTTCTGCACTGTGACTTTGCCACTCTGTCATGAAGAGGTGGAGTCTGTTTCCTCCACCGCCTTGCAGCCAGGAGGCCCTGGTACTGCTTTGACTAATAGACACAGCGGAAATGCTGCTGCACACTTCCGGCACAGCCCTTGGCTGGCCTGGGGCTTTGATTTCTGCCACTCAGAAGCCAGCCAGTACTTAAGAAGTTCATCTATACACTGAGACAACTCTGCTGTGAGCAGTACAAAAGCCCACTTGGAGAGGCCCCGGAGGATGAAATGCTCGATGGAAGGGAGCAAGGATAAGGAGCACTGAGGCCCCAGACATAGGAACACCTAAAATTATAGAATTTTAACTTAATTCCTCTCGGAATTTATACTTGTATCTCTTTCTCTCATGCTCAAAATCTTGAATCCAAATGATGTTAACATAATCAGTTTTATCTTACAAATATACCCACAAACATTTCAAATAATGAATAGGGCAATGCCAACCTTATTAGAATACTAGGGGCCCAGTGCATGAATTCATGCACCTTGAAAGGAACTGTGGTCCGCAAGGCTGCAGTAGGGACAGGGGAGGGTCTCGGCCCATCCGCTGCACCCCCACCTGGCCCCTCACTCCACAGCCCCTGCTCCCCTGTCTGCTGGCAGTGCGGCTCCTGCCGCTGGGGCTCCCACATGCTGAGGGTGCCTGCCCCACTCACATCCACTGACAGCGCACAGAATGATTGGGGCCGGCACCAGCAGCGGGTATGAGTGGCAGCTGCTGCCCCAATTGCCCCTCAGGAGCAGGGGGAGGTGGAGAAGCCCTCAGGGGTGATCAGGGCCTGTAGCCACCCCTCGCACCCGCTGATGGCGCCGAGTGATCGGGACCAGCGCCAGACACTGGCAGCAGGTGCGAGTGGCGATTCCGGTGCCAGCTTCAGGTGTGAGCAGGGCCGGCGCCGGCAGTGGGTGTGAACGCTGGGCAGGATTGCGGCACGCAGGAGCAAAGAATTTTCAGTAACCATCAGAGGCTCACCCCAATGAGAGTGACCAGCGCCCCACCTTGGTCTGACGCCCCCGCTCATCTGCTCCACCATCCGCTGCAGCCAACGCCCACCATGTTCCACACACCTTCCCCCCCCTCACCCCGGTGGTCAGTGCACGTCATAGCAACCAGTTTTTCGATTGTTCTGCCATTCGTCTATTTGCATATTAGCCTTTTATTATATAGAATTGAGATTGTGATCTTGAAAAGATAACTTTTAGTTCTTTTGGTCTTTATAATATACTAGAGGCCTGGTGCACGAAATTCATGCACTGGAGGGGGTCTCTCAGCCTGGCCTGTGCCCTCTTGCAGTCCAGGACCTCTCATTCCTTATTGCTCGCTGCTCCTTAGCACTGCCACAGAGGCAGGAGAGGCTCCTGCCACTGCCACTGTGCTCACTAACCATGAGCCCAGCTTCTGTCTGAGCTGCGCTCCCCCTGTGGGAGCTCACTGACCACCAGGAGGCAGTTCCTGCATTGAGCATCTGCCCCCTGGTGGTCAGTGTGCATCATAGCGACTGGTTGTTCTGGTTGTTCTGCCGTAATGGTCACTTAGGCTTTTATTATGTAGATTCCTTTAGAATCAACCTCCACACTACATTTGGGGCTGGATAATTCTTTACTGTGGGAACACCTCTGTGCATTGTAGCCTCTACACTCTTCCCATTTAGATGCCAGTAACAACACTTCAGTTGTGACAACCAAAAAATGACCCTGGGCACTGCCAAAGGTTGACTGGGGAACGAAATTGCTCCAGGTTAAAGACTACTGCTTTAGGAATGAATATACAGTCAAAATACTGAACTAAAATTCTTATGATATCATTATTTTCTCTGTCTGATGATGCCACTAACATGATGTATAGTCAGGTTCACTTGTTTCAGTGGTTTTAAGTTTTTGAGATTGCTTTTTACTTGTCTAATTTTAAAAAACGTAATGTTTTACATCATTCCAAAATCAAGATTTGCAGCCAGGTATTTTAATTTTGTCTTTTAATTATGTAAAGTATAATATTGAATAGCAGTACTGTCAAAGAAGTTTTCACATCTCTACCCTGCTCCCTGGGGTTATCCTACCATTATATATATATATATTTATATGCACATTTACTTTATTGCTTCCTTTCTAATAGGAAAGTCACCATACTATAAGCCCTGTTGCATATAATAAAAGCAAAGATTTCTATTCATCTTTTGTAACTGAAGTATTCGAGTAGCTACCACATGCAAAGCTCTGTGCTAGCCATGAAGAGTCTTGCCTTATTGGAGAAGAAAGACTAATACAGGATCTATTTCCATTAGTCAAGGCCAAATTGTCAAGGTTTCAAATACCATAGCTGATTTCTGCCATGTGATTGGGGGCCATCCTAACTTTGACCTCTGGTGAAGCACACATCTCTGGGGCTAAATGTGCTGACTGAGAAGTCTTCATGTAACCTTGGGTGAGGATATTCTTTATTAAAGAAATGATTGGGCCTGGTCGGAGTGGCTCAGTTGTTTGAGCATTGTCCTGTGTACCGAAAGATTGCCGGTTCTATTCCCAGCCAAGGCCCATACCTGGGTTGTGGGTTTGATCCCTGGTTAGGGCAGATGAAGAAGGCAACCAATTGATGTTTCTCTCTCACAATGGTGTTTCTTTCTCTCTTTCTCTCTCTCTCTCTCTCTCTCTCTCTCTCTCTCTCTCTCCCCCCCCCCCTTCCTCCCTCCCTCTAAGCATGTCCTTGGGTGAGAATTTTTAAAAAATGATTGGGGTGAGGCAGTTTGGGACAACTGCTTATCATTTTTATCTTCATAAAAATGCTAAGCTAGTGTTAAAAATGAGAGGAATGACCTAGACTGGACCCCTGCCACACTTGTGTTATTGGCTACTGGATTCTTTTAAGTGAGACATCAAGAAATCTCAAAGTCGCCCAGCCGATGTGGCTCAGTGATTGAGCATCGACCCATGAACCAAGAGGTCACTGGTTCAATTCCAGATCAAGGCACATGCCCTGTTTCAGACTCAATCCTCAGTAGGGGGAGGCAGTTGATCAATGTTTCTCTCTCACTGCTGTTTTTATTTCTCTCTGACTTCCTCTCTTTTTAAAATCAAAAACATATTTAAAAAGAAAAGAAAAATCTGAGTCAAATTTAACCACTTAACATCTACCTACCTTAATTGTCAAAATATCAATGGGTAAAAGTTACATGTGAATAAATGTGTTCCTTTTTCTTATAAAAATTTCCAAATATAAACAAAAATAGAAAATAGAAGGAACTACTTAGTCATCACCCAGTTTCAACAACCATCAGCACACACTTATTTCATCTTTCCTAACCAATTATTTTCTAAAGTATTTCAAAGCAGATTCCACTTAATAAGTCATTTCACTCTTAATACTATGCTGCTGTAAAAAAGGAAGGAATTCTTACCATTTGCAACAGCATGGAGGGAACTGGAGAGTATTATGCTAAGTAAAATAAGCCAGTCACTGAAAGAAAAATACCACATGATCTCACTCATTTATGGATAATTAAGACCATTATAAACTGATGAACAAAAATAGATACAGAGGCAGAGCAACATCGAACAGACTGTCAAACTACAGCGGGAAGGCCGGGGAGGGTTGCGGTGGTAGGTAAGAGATCAACCGAAGGACTTGTATGCATGCATATAAGCATAACCAATGGACACAAGACACTGGGGGGTATGGGAGGCTAGGGGAAGGTCAAGGGGAGAAAAAAAAAGGAGACATATATAATACTCTTTGTAATACTTTAAGCAATAAAACAATAAAAAAAATCAACCAAAAAATTAAAAAAAAAATAAATAAAAGCACATGCTGACACATTCCTCTCCCCCCCCAAAAATAATAAATAATAAAAAATGCATTGAAAAAAAATTAGGTGGCAGGGGTGGGGCAGAGCATTTTCTTACATAACTACAATGTCAGTAACACACCTGTGAAAAATAATTTGTTAATATCATCCGATATTGAGTCCAAATTTAAATTTACCTGATTATCTAAAACAAAAAAACCCAACTGTCTTTACTGTTATATTAAATCAGGGTCTACACAAAGTCCACTCATTGTATTTGGGGGAACCTGCTTATGGGATATGAACTGATACAACTGAGCCCGAAACATTCTGGGAGGCCAAACATAAATTGTCAAGGATCACGCCACATTAGCTCCTGGTTGGTTTGACTCCAGATATATAGGGTTGTGTTTCCCTCGGACTTCTCCAAGTTGAACGTTCTCAATTCCCACCATGGTTTCTCTGTGACATAGTTTCTCTCCTCCTTCCCATTCTTCCCTTCTTAGCATCTTCCAGTTGGTTAATGTCTCTAATAAACATAAGGAGGTGCTATCCTCAATTATCAATCCTCAGGTCAGCATTGATATCCCTACTTTAGAAATAGAGCTCATAGCTTCATGGGTGGCTGACTTGGTCTTGAGCTCAGTATTAGTTGTAAATTCCAGATGTAGGCCAACAACTTATAGCTTTGCCTGATTCTTCTTTCTGGATCACAAGCCATTTGAGTTCTAGCCACCCTTTGGTTCCCACTAAAAACCTGATTGATCAGTCGGTCATTTGGAAATACCCAGGTGCCCATCCAGCAGGGCTTGGTTAAGAGCGTGGGTCCTGGAGTCTCAGAAGCATGGCTTAGTCATTAGATGCATAGACTTTGCAGCCAGGCTTTCCAAGTTCAAATTCCAGGTCTGCCAACTATGATCTGGGAGAAATGGGTAAATCATTTAACCTCTGTTTCTTTGTTTATAAAGTGGGAATGATGATAATACCTACTTCATCAGGTTGTTGTGAGGATTAAATTAACACATGGAAAGCCCATGAAACACTGTGGCCTGACACAGTGTTATGTGTTTGTTATTGTTACTGTTCTGCATTTACCACTTAGATGATGCAAGACCTTGAGCAAGTCACCCAGGTAAAATATGTCTCCAATTCCTTATCTCTGACTTGGGGACCCTACTAACAAATAGTTTGAAGATTAAAAGACACAATTCACCAAAAGCTGAAAGAAAAGGGGTACATAATAAGCACTCAATAAATATAACTATTACTAATTTTGCATTTTGTATTTACCATGTACAGATCCCAAGTCAGAAAGGCAGGTGTGTTAGAAACACTGGCATCTCTTTATTTTCAAAATATCAACTGGGTTTCATCTCGAACTTCTTACTGCCTCAGTACTTCTTGGAGTTTCTTCCCTGAGTCTTCCTAAGATATAACATAATGACCAGGTTTCTGGAGGGTCCTGTTAGTCATTAGTCCCCCATCCACTCTGATGTCCTTATCTCCGTCCAGGAGGTCTCTGCCATATCAGTACCACAGTTGGGTCCCAGGGGCTTGGCCAAGCCTATAGGCCTTCGCACAGTCTCCTGTGCATTTCCAGCCGCATCCTCAGAAGATTCCTGGATCTAAGAACCTTTCTCTTACAACTTGCCCAAGTCTCTGGAAATCTCTTCTTAATCCAGAGGAAAATCCTTTTGTTCTCTAATCTTGTTCACCTCAATGAATTTTTGGAAACAAGCATCTGGCACAAGTCTCTACAGAGACAGAAGCACAGGGCCTTGAATGGGAGGAGGAAAGAGAGAAAAATCATATATCACTATCTTGCAAAGCTCTCTACGCATCACATCTATAAACCGAAGGGACTTTGTCTCACAGTCACCCAGTGAACACTTACCAAGTGCTAGATACTCTGCCAAGCACTGAAAGAAAGACATGAACTAGGTATGAACCCCACCCTCAAACAGTTCTCCCAGAGCACTGGTGATTTGGGCTTCCAGCAGATATTGGGTAATATCTGGAGACATTTTTAGTTGTCACAACTGGATGGGGTTGTACTACTGGCATCTAGTGGGTAGAGGCCAGAACTGTTGCTAAATGCCCTACAATGCACCAGATAGCCACCCCACCCCCCCCACCCCCGCCGCCCAATAAGAAATGGTTTAGCCTAAAACATCAATCATGACGAGGATGGGACAGGAATTGTCATGCAAGGCAGAAGAAAATGACAAGCCAGTGGTGCCAGAGGCTCATCTAACAAAAATTACTGAAGAGAAAAATTTCTAGACAGACGGAATATTCCTGGGAGTTTTTAATCACAAGGAGATAGCCTGAGATAAGAAGAGCCAAGATTTTAGCTCATAGCCCTTTCCACACAATTTCAGATATCAGTTGTCTAGAAAAGATCCAAAGAGTTCATACCAGCCCCCTCTGGTCTGGCAAAGTGAACTTGCACAGGCTGCTGTCATTGAGGTCCAAGGCAAGACAACTGCCTTGTCCATGGGAACTAGGGACTGGGGGCGGGGCGTATGCAGCTGGCAGCTGCCCTTTTTCACCCTGGTCTGTGGAGCTATTATCCTGCCAGTGACCATTGACCAGGCTACTGGTTTGTGGTGGTTCTCAATCCTGACCTTGCAACAAATCCCTGCAAGGATTCTGATAGCTCCGGGGCAGTGTCACTGGAAAGGGTCCAGGACCAAGGTGGATCTGCCCTAGCACAGCCTGGAATGTGTGGGTTCTTGACTTCATGCAGGAAAGATCTCACAATATGAATCCAGATGATTTTGAGAGTACATGTCTATTAAAACTGGGACAATGAAACAATGGAAGGGCTTAAGATAGAAGAGGTAAGATTACAGCAATAGGAGTGAGCCTAGGTTTGGGGGCTCACTGAAAAGTTAGGCAAAAGGAGGGCCCTTAGCCCAGGACAAGCTGCTGTTGCCCACTGTTCCCCTGGTTGCAAGCCTCACAGGGACTCTTGGAGCTTAGGAGAAAGAGAGCAAAGGTACTACATACCTGAGAAAGAAATTGGGGGCGGGAAGTGTGGGCATGCCCAGGGGAGAGCACCTACTGGGTCCTTTTTCTTAACGGTTTTTATCTATTTTCTAAAGGCAGGAATTTTAGGGGAGATCACAGGGGAGGGTCTCAATAGAATATTCATCAGCTTTCCAGGTGTGTCCTTTGATATGCTAGTGCCATGGCCGGCAAACTGCTCGAGAGCCACATGCGGCTCTTTGGCCCCTTGAGTGTGGCTCTTCCTAAGCCTTAGGAGTACCCTAATTAAGTTAATAACAATGTACCTACCTATATAGTTTAAGTTTAAAAAATTGGCTCTCAAAAGAAATTTCAATCGTTGTACTGGTGATATTTGGCTCTGTTGACTAATGAGTGTGCTAGTGCATCAAAATGAGCATATAGAGGGATCAAGGTCATTCTCTGGTCAGTTTCACCTTGAAAGAATGTCACAGGAAAGAGACCTGACTAGGCAGATCTGCCCTAGTATAGTCTGGAATGAGTAAACCATTTGCTCCTAAGCATCCTTGGTTAGGGGAGATTAGATCTTTCAATTTATTAGCTGGTTATAAATTGCTCAGCCTTGTTTAGCTATCTCAGTTTCCCCATTCCACTTGCCAGGAAATTTTCCTAACCTCTTATTAACGTAGCTTCTTATTAACCCGGGAGGGGTATTTTTTTATGATTAAAACCATTTCTAATTTAATAACTGAAAGGGAGGTTAAAAGCCATTGTGCTATGAAAAACATGTTTTTAATGCAAAAGATAGTTTTCCAAGCATTCCAGGTTTATTTTAATTCAAAAATAGGGTTAGATCTTTTAAAACATTTTTTTGGGGGCCAAGAGAGCCTCATGGTTTAAAACGTGTGTGGGATCCTGGTACAAATTCTCGAGGGTTGAAAGGCACATCCCGTTTTCCAGGCGGAACACCTGGTGCATATTCTCTTAAACCTAGAGGTGGCCACAAACCAGGACCAAATTGGGGAGAAGGGGGGAGATGGCTGAGGACCGACAGGCCTGCAGACTTGAGGAGGTAGTCCACATCAAATGGGTAGTAGCAGAGGGCCTCCCATAGGGAGCTCATGAGGGACACCTTGCCCTCATCCATCACCTTAGAAGGGCAAGACCTGCTTCGGCTGCTGTTCATCATTGGAGTTGCTCCAGCTTGTGGAGCAAATTTACTTCTGGGCACATCTCTTCAATTGAGCTGCTTAGCAGAGAGGGGTCTCTCAGTGGGTGGGTCTTTTCAGTGGAGGGCCATGTTCTCCACCACTCACAGGCAGTGGGCCAAATGAGCCATTCTGGCTCAGTGGACCTCTTCATGGAGGGTTTTATGCGTTGGGTCTTCCTGGCCTTGGTTTTACAATTATAGGTTCTTATAGCATTGCCATCTTTTGGGTTAATTCCAGTAATTTTCTCAAGTTGGCTGTTTCCCTTTTCTCTTCAGCCGTAGCTCCTCCTGCAGCGTGAGCTTTCAGCCAGTTATCATGAGCTTGCTTCTCATGAGTAAAAATCTGTTTTTTTGAAGGAGAGCTCTGTTTTCTGCAGGGGTTTTTCTTTTATTTCCTTAGGTAATTCTCATGTTCAGGCAGAGTTGAGAAATTTATTTTACCAAAAATCCCGTCTCACTGCTATTGTTGTGGGAGGTGATTCAGAACTACTTCCACGTTGGCAGCCTTGGGTGGGAAAGGAGGAACAGATGGAGGAGGTGGCATTTTTTCCAGGCATGGAAAGACAGGTGGCCGCAGCTTAGCAGAGTTGGGGCACTCTGTGATGTCCTTAACTGCAGAAGGCACGGGGTTAAAACCATGAAATGGGGTAACGCCCTGCTTCAAATGTCAAGTGTTAAAGTAGTCCTACTTCCCTAAGATATGTCTATCTGTGTTTAAGAAATAGACTAGATTAAGAGCTCATTATTCACTTTGATTTGCAACCACGTCTAGAGCATGGAAAATAAGGTTTAATTTCTCGAGGACTCAGCATTCACAATGGATGATATAGCCAAGAACTTTAAGGGTCTCTTTATTTCCTGCATGACTGTGGGTGAAGGGGAGGCCTTGGCCCACTTCCTCACATAATTGGACAAGGTTCTCTCTGAGGCTGCGCACGGCTCTAAGCCATCTCGTCTTCTGTGATGACTTTAGTTGCCAGCTTTGTGCTGTTGACTCTCAGCTCATCTCTGGATGACCTTAGTCGGTATTCTCAAACTCATCATGTAGCCACTGATATAGAAATAATTCCCTCTTCTAGTCTCCCAAGCTGGATTTTCCATCTCAGTTACAAGCAGGAAAATCTATACTCCTTCTCTCCCTCATCAAGAGCCACCATTCCAGAAGGTTCTCTGTTCTCAACATCTCCCATTTCACTCCTGTGCAGGCCTTCCCCAGTGCCTCTGTGTTAGCTCAGGCCATCATCACTGCACACCTGGACCATCATCACTGAACCCATGGTCCTTTCTTGTTCAGCTCTGCTTCATTCCCCACCAGGAAACTAGAGTGATCTTTCTAGAATGTACCAATGCTAATGTAAACTTGTGGGGCATTTACTATATATGTTAGTCACTGTGCTGAGCTCTTTACATTTTAATCTCTTTTAAAATCTCCCTTTAAAAAAAGCTATGAAAAAGATACTCCCATTATTCCAGTCTCTCAGATATGGAAACTGAGGTACAGAGAGGTTAAGTATCTTGTCTGAGGTCTCATAGCCATTAAAAGGAAAAGCCTCTTTCAATGGTTGGTCCCTTCGATAACTCCCCAAATCTTGACCTCCAGGGCAAAATGCACACTTTCAGCTTGGTCACAGAGTCCTTGGTGACCCAGGCTCTGTCTGTGTGTCCAGATTTATCACCCACTGTGCTCCACCCTGACACCTGAGCATCGAGCCCTGTGGAGCCATCCACAGCTGCCTGAAGGTGCTCGTGCATCATGCTAGTCTTTGTTCAAATTTTTCCTTTCCCCAAGATGCCTTCCGCATGCAGTCTGTCTGGTAGACACATCTCCCAAGGTTCAACTTAAAGAATGCCTCCTCCATGAAGCCTTTCCAGATGTTGTACTCCCAACCCCTTGGAGAACCTCTTCCTCCCTTGGACTTTGCTGTACCTGGGCCTACATATTATGACCAAGGGTTGAGGGCAGGAGTCTGATTTCCTCTCCATGTGGTTGTGCTTTATGAATATTATAACTATGGCTGCTGTGGCCTGATTGATCCATGCCAACTGGAGAATTGCTTCTCACTGTCTCAGTGGTGTGGGCTATAATGGCCATCTGTGAAGTTCATGTCCCTTCGTGTACAGAAGAATGCATTGGTAGCTGACTGCTGTCTTTGGGCTGTGATGTGGCCTGGGGAGCATGAAGGCCCTCAGAGCCTTGGAAGTGGCTTCCCTGGGACAGCAGACTGCTAAGGAAAGGTGCAAAAAGCTGCCTGCTGTCCTTTGAGTTCCAAATTCCTCAAATTCCCCAAGGGGTCTTGTGAGACTAGAGCCTGTCCGTGACACAGTGGAACCTACTTCTAATGCCCTTCGGCCTTGGCCAGCCCTTTGCTGGTGGGCAGGAGTCTCAGGCTCTATCTTTGGAACTCTGTTCCCAGGCCACCCCTGAAGGACTTGCCTCGCCCCTCCTTTGGTGGGCAGAAGCCTTGCTTGGGCAAGTCTGTCACTGCCTCCCTGCTTCAGTGCCCTTCGTTTTTTATTTATTTATTTATTTATTTATTTATTTATTTATTTATTTATTATTTTTTGTTGTTAATCTCTAACTGAAGCAGATTCTCTAAGGCCGTATGAGAGCTTCAGTAAGTGTCAACAGGGCAGCTTCTAGGCCAACAGGCATGCTGCTTTGAGTACTACTGGTTGCTTCACTTATATCTTGATCACTCACTCTGAATACTGCTTTCAGCCCTTCTGCATCCACTTGGCTCATCATTCTCTTCTTCATGGGCGGTTGAGCAACTGCCTCCTCTTATTCTCTGTCGGTCAATGAAGACATGGACTCTTTGGTGGATTTGTAGTCTCGGAATGTTCCATCAATCCATCGTTTTCTTGTGTTGGCCATCTTGCATAGGTTCGAGAAATTCACAGGTGCAGGATGCTCATGCCCAGGTAGATGCAAGCACTTCAGATATGGGAACATTTTGTCCCCATGTTGCTCCTTCAGCTCTTCCTCAGCTTTTGAGAAGGTCTGGATCTCCGAGCCAACACCAGGTAGCATGGAAGCTTTTGACAACCCATCATTGATGAATGACTTTATGGTCAAGTATGGTGTCATCTCAGCATATGATGAGACAAGCTTGAGCTGAGATATGAATGCCTTGCCAGTCGCCCCAACTGTGCTGTGATCTTCAAGCTCAAGCAAGGTTCCCAGGATGATTGTGTCTAGCCCATTAGAGGATAGCCACATTGCTGTCTCCTTAAGATCAAAGATAGGATCTATATTGACAGGAGGAGGTTGAACATCTGGTTTCACTGTGGAGTACAGTGCACTAAATCTTCTTCCGATTTGAGTGTTCAGGTTTTGTTGAGGCTTCCTGATCATGTGGTACATGATACCTAAAGCGCACTTGACGATGCAGTTGACATGATCAGCTGTCGGCCTTATATCATCAGAAGGTGTCCAAGGGTGATAGGTTCCTTGCTTCGTTAGCATACCTCTATCATCTCATATATACGGATTTAATGATTGTCTTCCAACGTCATATAGTTGAGGGAAGACAGCGAGCAGGAACCCAGTGCCCACAGCAACACTTCTGCCCAATGTTGATGAAACAGTTACATTTGGGCGCACAATTACGATGGTTGAAGTGCTTACAACATGGTTTCTAGGCAAAAGGCAAATTGCCTTTGCCTCTTGGTCCCCGATCTCCACAGGCAATAACATTGTGTCCGCCCTTCATTTTTAAAATGGGGCAATTAGCCCTAACCAGTTTGGCTCAGTGAATAGAGCATCGGCCTGCAGACTCAAGGGTCCCAGGTTCAATTCCGGTCAAGGGCATGTACCTTGGTTGCGGGCACATCCCCAGTAGGGAGTGTGCAGGAGGCAGCTGATCAATGTTTCTCTCTCATCGATGTTTCTAACTCTCTATCCCTCTCTCTTCCTCTCTGTAAAAAATCAAGAAAATAGATTTAAAAAAATTAAAAATAAATAAATAAATAAATAAATAAATAAAATGGAGCAATTACTTGCTCCTCCACTCATTGCACTTGACAATGTGTGCCAGGGGAGACCATGTAAGAAGTACTTTCATTTCCTTATGACTAAGAATGTGGAGGAAGCCCCAGGGAGAAGAAGTAATATTAAGTAATAATTTAAGCCTGAGCTGTCAGGAGCTGGGGCTTGGGGAGTGTGGCTGCCCACACTTCCACAGCTGAAGGACAGCAGCAGACTGGAGGAGGCATTTGGACTCCCACAGACCTCCCCCTGCCACCAGTCCCTACACCAGGTGATCTCTCCCCAGAGCTCCCAGGTGAGCAGGGCAGGGCTGTGCGGCTTGGCGGTTAATGAAGGCAGACAGGAAGGGTGTTGAAAAAAGACTGAATAGGTCTGTACAAAGAACTGGATCTTTGTTGACAGTGAGTCAGAATGGTCTATTAGATTTTCTTAGGCCTCCATGTATAGCCAGTTCTTCTTCCAAATGCCTGTAGTAGTGTGCTCCTTTGGCCCTCTGAGCCCTTGCTATGTGCCTCTCTCAAGGAACGTATATTTGATTCCCACCACAGTAATTTGTGTAGTGCCTTTTCCCCACCCCCTCATATCCTCAGCTGCTTACAAACAAAGGCCATCTCTGTTATTAATCTCTGCATTCCAGCACTGAGCATGGAGCCTGACCCTGGTAGGTGTTCCACACGTGTTGAATAGAAACAACCCTGAGGTAAACTCAACATATAATTTTGGCATTTGTTTTCAGTTCTTCCCTCATTTTATTATCATTATATATCACTAATACTATATGATATTATGTTATTACTAATATATAATATTAACAGTATTATATATTACTAGAAGCCCATTGCAGGAGGATTCCTGCAACAATAGGGCTTCCTCGGGCTGATCGCACCACCAAGCCCCATCTGCCTAGGGCCACTCACAGGGGTCCCGGCTGGGGGCGGGGCTTAGGTGGCACACGGGGCGGATGGCGGCTCACACTGGCCCACCCTGCCTGCAGTATGCAAATTAGCTGCCATCTTTGTTGGTGGTTAATTTGCATATCACCCTGATTAGCCTATGGGAGGCGTAGCGAAGGTACGGTCAATTACCCTTTTTGTCTATTATTAGATAGGAGGATTACTATAGGCAAAGAAGCTAATGGCAATCTAATGTGCTGATAAAAAAGGCAAATAAACATAACTTTGATGATACATATCTCTCCCTTCTCTTTCCCTTTACTTACGGATCCCTTTCTTTCTTTGGGTCTTTGCATAATCTGTTTCCTCTTCTTTGTGGTAAAGAACAAAACTCAACTGAGTAAATCTGAAGATCTAATTGGATTTATTAAGTGATTCATGAATCCAGGCTACACTCTGAGGGGTTGGTATAATGGAAGGTTTGTACAGGAAGAAGGGTGTGATGGAAGTTTTCAGAGAAAGAAAAGGATGATTTTAATCTTTTGGGAGGAAGGGAATGGCAAGGGTTTTTATCATGCAGATAATCTGCTTCTCCTTCCTATGGGTGGACAGATTATATCATTGGTTTTGGCCAGAAATTCCAGACTAGTTTAGATTACATTTCTGAGGAAGGTCAAAACTGCAATAGATCAGATATTAAGTCTAGGTTTGATATCATGGGCTTTAGCACATGTGACACCATTCTGGGAATGCAGGTTTCTTTTTAAAAATTCCCTTCTGTTGATGGGACTCTCAGCTTCATTAAGAGATGTAATAAAAAATTGAGACATTAATGTCAGTCTGGGCTACCAACCACTCTGCAGCTCTGTTGCTCCTTGGTGTGGCATGAAGCTTTTGTTTAATTTCCGTGACATTCACAGGTCACAGTTTCAGGTTAATAACCCTTAAATTGGTCATTCTCTGCATTCCCTTTTTGACATTCCAGTCGTAGGAAGATCATTTGCTTGGCACTTAGCAGCTGCAAGCATACCTTTAAACCTTTTGAGAGAATAAAATGCCAGGGAGATTATGATAACTATAAGTAGGATAATTCCCAATGTTTGGAGTGCACTTCAGAGCCATAGACCCCAAGACCCAAACCAATCAAAGAAAAAACCCTATGGTTTTCCTTTGTTCAATGATCTTATATAATTGAATGTCCTGCTGGATGATCTTATATGATTGAGTTTCAACTTTCTTAGAAACATTTGATTCAGGTGCAACCAGGTGGAGTCAGCCACAGCATAGACACCTCCTTGCTCGGCTAAAGATAACCAAGGGCTATTCTATTATCAAGAACAATTTTGGCTGGAGAGTCTAAGGATCTTCTCTGGGCACCAAATGTCTTAGCAATGAAGTGTGCAATGTCAAAAAGTTAAGGAGAAGCTCCTGATCATATTTATTCCAATTGGCTTTTACTCCTTGCCAGGAAAACATAGCCCTGCCAAAGGAAGCAACTCCTGAATTATAAGTGCCTCCTGGGAGGTCATTTCTACAAGAGTGTGAGGGACACAGATCACCCAAGAGGCATTGCCCTGCTGTGCACCAGCAATCTAGGCAGTCATAGGGCCAAGGAGAATAATGACCACCACAAAGGTAAATCCTGATGGGGCACAATGACCTGCTCACGCCAGGGATCAGTTCGGTTTTTCTCCTGGCCTGAAATAATACATCATTCCAAATTCCAGTGGTTACCCCCACTTAGTAATGGCCTTGGAAATCTGAGAAAGGAAAGAAGGGTTTTTATGTTTAGATGAAGTAGCAAGTCTTGATGGGGTGTCTTGAGCGACAGCAGTCTACATGATGTTAGCTACTTCTCTTCAGCTACTTCTCTTCTTAGTCAGTTTGATTTGAGGGTCTCCGGCATTTGGACAGGATCAGATGTCAGGTAGAGCCTTCTTCAGCTGTAAGGTGTGCATCCAAAGCTCAGTGCTTTGTAGTTTTGCAGCAGTGTCAGTGATCAGGAGAATCTGATGAGGTTCCTTTCATCAGGGCTTGAGGCTGTCATTCTCTGGTGACACTTCTAGAGCACCCAGTTAGCAGTCTCTACACTGTCACCAACAGGATTCCTAGAATTGGTGTTTTGGGAAGCTTTCTTAACCTGTCAATGATAGGCTCGAGCACAAGACATTGAAGACTTAATAGTAGCTGGTCATGCTAGCATGGGACAAGAGAGCAGCAGAAGGCGATATAGACAGTTGTCTATTTGTGATGGATTCTTGCAGAGTGAAAACACAATTTCTAAGTGTCTTTGCCACTGTGTGGGCATCAGCCTTGTGGCAAGAGAAGGTGGCAACCCGTCTGGAATACATACACACAAGAGGGACATTTTGATAACCCATACTGGTGGCAATTGAATGAAGTCCAGTAGCATGTCCTCAAAGGGTTCTGAGGTCACTGGGGACAGAAACAGTTTTTGTGCACTATGGTGGGTGAAGGAATACAGAAACCAAAAAATAGGATTGCCAAGGGAGCATGTGAGAACCAAGTGGCCGTCTTGGGTTTCCCGGAGCCCCAACTACTCATAAAAATTAATATGGTTTATGCATCCTAATTTTTATTTAGAAGCAGGCTGTTGCCACGTTACAAGGAGATTGGGAGGGCAAAAATGTGGCAATGAGGGGGAGTGTCATTTTTGCAGAAGCAGAATGGACTTCATCCCTATGTGCCACAATCACTATGAAGTCTGCTGCCACCACCTTTGCATCCCAGTCAGCTCAGATATTTCCCTGATCCTCAGGTTCAGTCCTTCTAGTATGAGCCTCAATTGTGACAACAGACAAGATTTTATGCCAGATGTATCAGACTTCCAGGAATTGTATATACTTTCTAAAACACTGTAATTAGGTCAGGTACTAAGTCTGGGTTCTAGATTATGGGCTTTAGCACAAGTGATGCCACTTTGGGCCTGTGGTTTCTCTTTAACACTTGGAATTTCATTTCTTTATTCCTCCTGTGGCTACTTCCCCTTCCCCTTCAGCACTCAGCCCACCATGTCAGGCACTGTGGGAACTCTTCCCTGATCTGCTCCCCCAGCAGACTGACCAGGAATATGCCTCCCCAGAGTTTTCAGGCTGTCTTCTGCTACAGGACACACAATTATAAGGGTCTGTGTGTCTCTCTCTTCCGCTAGAATGACAGCTCCTTGAAGGCAGGGCCTGAGTTCTTTACAATGCCCTGCGCAATAACATAGGCATCCATTCATGGATTCAACCAATGCTTTTTGAATGCTGATCACGCGCCAGGCAAAGGTGTTACAGTAATAAATAAACTGACCTGCAGTAGCCAACCTCCAAGATGGCTCCCAATGAGCCTCAGCCCCTGATACTCATGCCTTTGTTTGGTTTCCTCCCACCTGAGTCAGGATTGTCCTGTATGACTGACAGCATGTGGCAGAAATGATGACAGGTGACTGATGCTCTGCAGCATAAGACTCAATCATAAAGGAATGTCCAGCTTTCTTTGGGGTCTCTCAGATTGCTCGCTCTAGGGGAAGCCAGCTGCCATGTCAGGAAGACGGGAATGCAGCCCCGACAAATGTGCACGGGCCGAGGAGCCAGCTTGGCAGCACCTGTCCGCCATGAGAGTGGGCCACTCTGGAAGTGGATCCTCCAGGCTCTGTCAAGCTTCCTGATGCCTATAGCCCCACTGGCATCTGAGGTGCCACCTCGAGAGACCCGTTCAGCCCTGCTGGGCCTCTTCCAAGTTCCTGACTCTCAGATGCCATGCTTCTTGCTGTTTTAGGCCACTAAGTTTTGGAGTTTGCTAAGCAGGGATAGGTAACTGATGCGATTCTTTCTACAAAGTTCACATCCTGGTGGAAGAGGTGAAATGAGTAGAATTTAGGGTCTGGAGATTTCAGTGGCAAGCGAGACACTAGACGAAGTGCCTGATCTCAAGTAAATTCTATAGAATATTAGGCCTTATGTACTAGAAATAAAAGAAAACTGAGCAAGTTGGATAAAAGGGAAAGAATTGTAACTCAGATTGCTTAGTTACTAGACACTTTTTGTCTTTATCTCAATTAGTATCCTCAGCTACTTTGAAGTAGTTTATGAACATTGTTCAGTGGAAATTGAGTGTCAGAAAAGTTAAATGATGCAGCCAATGTCACACAGATGGTGTAGCCCAGGCCGCTCAACTTCCAAAGCCAGTGTTCTTTGCAGCACAGAAGGCTGACCATTCGGGACTTTTGTTTTGGACTTCAACCCTTTTAGCACAGCCAGTACTCAGCATCAACTGGGTGCTTGTAATATGATGGTGGAAAGTAGGCAGGGAAATGACCTTTAGGTAGGATTATCCCAGGCTGGCAGGGGGGCCCAAGCCTCTACTTTCTCTAACTCTTGGAAAACACCTTGATGCATCGAGCTCTGCCTACAGGCGGGGATTAGCCACCCAGGCCTCAAACCCTTGGCTGCTCTAGTAATTGTTTCTAAACAGTGAAGTCCACCCCCACGAACTGCTTCCTGCCCACTTTTCTTTCTGTCTTTCTATGTCGCTTCATTTGCTTTGCATTGCAGGAGCTAGAGTCCTGGCCAAGCTCACCCGTCTATTGCTCCTCATCTATGCTCACTGAGTCGCTGGTGCCTCTTGCCCCTTAGTATTATTTTTTTTTGCCTTCTTGTGCCAAGACCACTAGATGGAGATATACTAATACTTACTGGATGCTTACTATGTGCCAAGCACCCACCATTCTGTGTGCCTTTTCTGCATGATTTCATTGACTCCTCATGACAACCCTTTGTAGAAGTCCCACTATTTTTCTCATTGAGGTAAAGGCTCAAGGTCATTCAGCTACCAGGTGGCAGAGCTGCGATTCAAACCCACGTCTGTTTGAATCCAGACTTCATTCTTTAGCCAAAATCACACACTGAGCTGGAAGAACTTCAAAGATGGGTCATTTCAGAGGTCCCCTTAGCCACTTTTTTTGCCCCTGGGCAGGGTCAAACCAGATTGTCTCTAGAAGATTACAAATGCTATCTTAAATTAGTGCTAAAGAAAGGGGAAAACATATCCCTTAACAGCTCATACAGCTTGTCCAAGGATTTGCAAGTTTAACATTCATGTTATTGCCTAACACAAATAATTCCTTCACGAAACATTTATTAAGTTCCTACTATGTGCTAAGCCCTGTGCTCTGATAGAGTTAGGCATGGGTTATCATGAAAGTTGAAAGAGGCACAGAAGAGACTGGTAAGTCAGGGATGTCACTAGGTGATTCTGAGCTGAACCCTGACAATCTCGTAGGTGCCAGGCAGCACAGAGGGCCATCCAGACAGATGGAACAGCAGCGCAGTCCGGTAGAGGTGACTGAGAATAGCCTGTTTCACAAATAGCTGAGCTTACAGAATGTGTTGGGGCGGGATGAACAATTGGGATTAAGTGATGAACAGGGGCAGGGGCCGGGTCAGTGCCAAGGTAAGGAATTTACTCTTTCTCTGGAAAGCAATGAGGAGCTTTGTAAGGTTTTAGGTAAGGTGCTGATATAATCAGATTTGCTTAGTAGAAAAAATTTTTTTTTTGCAGTGTGGATGATGAATGGGAAATGACAATTAGGGCAGATATTGCGATGGTTTAGGCAAGAGATGATGAGTAGAGAAGAGAGGTGGAAGAGATATGTGGGAGAGATTTACGAGTAGACTAGTTAAAACTTGGCAGCTGCCTGGGTGTGGGGGCAGTGAAGGAGAAAGGCACAGACTGACTCATCCAGGTTCCTGGCGGGGCAAGTGGATGGGGGACCATGTGCTGAGATGGGAATCAGGAGAAGCAGGTTTGAGGGAGAGATATAAATATCTTCTTATCTCCAGGCTCCTTAGGGCAATTCTTATCTAAGATGATGAAATAGAGACTCAAAAAGGTACTGTGATGTGTTCAAATTCACATGGCCAGTAGAGTGTCGGAGGTGGGACTCAAGCCTGGGTGTGTCTATTTATGGAATTATTCTCCTATGCCTAGGCAGATTTGCTTTGCTAGGAATGTAAGGAGGAGAGCTTAGTACAGAGCAATGTGTGGCAAAGCAAACATTCGCCTATGTCAACTTGCCATTTTCACTCATTCATTCATTCATCCATTCAACAAGATTTATCGAGCTCCTGCCATGTGCCATGCATGTGGAGATGCAGTTGTGAACAAGGACCCTACCCACAAGCAGCCTATAGTCTAGTTAGGGAGACAAATGATACACAAATGAGCAAATACTGTCAGAGTAAAGTGATAGGGGCAAGAGTGAGAGTGTGGGTGCTATTTTGGCTAGATGATTAAAAAAAAAGCCTTTCTATAATATTTGATCAAGACCAAGTGATGAGGGAAAACCATGCAAAGATCTGGGGAAAGAAAATTCCCAGCAGAGGAATCATCAAATACAAAGGCCCGAGGTTGGAACTGGCCTGGATATTCAAGGAATCACAAGTAAGCCAGTGTTCCAGGAGAAGTGTAAGTGAGGAAGAGAGTGGTAGGAGATGACCTTGGTGGGATGGGTGAGACCCTGGAGAACTTGTCAAACATGATCAGTGGTTTAGGTTTACTCGAAGCATGATGGGAAAATCTTGGGGGTTTGGAGCAGGGCTGTGTGAGCTGTGTGACAGCTTCTATTTTTAAACTACTCCCCCCGCCCAAAAGACTTGAGGATTCAAATGCAGTTGTAATAAATCAGACAAAAAGGTCCTGTGTATTCTTTTCCTATTTTCCCCCAATTGTAACATCTTGCTAAACTCCAGTACAGTATCACAACCAAGATAACTTTGTGGTTTTCACTTGCATTTCCTTGTGATAACGATGTTGAACATTTGTCACATTCTCATTTACCATCTATACATCCTCCTCAGTGAAAAGTTTGTATCTTTTTCTCATTTTCTATTTTTTTGTTTCTAACAGTTTTTTTGTTGTTCACTTTATATAATCTAGAGGCAAGTCCTTTGTTACGTGACTTGCAAATATTTTCACTTGGTGTGCAGCTTGTCTTTCCATTCTAACAAGACCTTTCATAGAACAAAGGCTTTTAGTTTTTGTGAGATCCAATTTATCAGTTTTTTCTTTTATGGACTGTGCTTTTGGTTTGACACCAAACCAAAAGACCTCTTTTCTTTGCCCTAGAGCCCAGAGGTTTTCCTCTGTGCTTGTCTTGGAAAGTTGAAGAGTAACCTGACTAAAGAAATGTAGGGTTGCTGTACCGAACTGAGGGCCCTCTTGAGATTCAAGGGTAGGTGCAGGAAGAGGCACCTTCTGCTCTGTGGAAGTGGTGACATTATGGGGTCGGAGCTCCGTCTCCTTCTGGCTGGAGTTACATAGGTCTAGCAGATGGTCCTCTTGCAATATGACTAGAGGCCCAAGCTTCCATTCTCCTAGAATAAGGAATTGTCTATTCCTGTCTATAGAAGATACTACTGAGGTCCAGAGAAGGGCTGGGTCTAAACACAAATCTCCTGCTACCCAGAGTAATGACTCTTCTCCTCTACCAGCTGACTTGAATTTCTACCACTAGTTATTGCTTGAGATGAGTGGTTCTCAAAGGATAGTCCATTGATCCCCAGGGATCCCCAAGATTTTTTCAGAAGGTCTTCAAGGTCAGAGTTACTTCCTTTATAATACTAAGACAACAGTTGCCTTTTTACTGTGTTCACATTTTAATTCATGGTGCCAAAGCAAAGGTGGATAAAACCGCTGGAAGTGTGAATTAAGGCAGTGGCACCAACATGTACTGGTTGTCATTGAGTTCTTCACCCACAAGTACTCACAGGTGGCAAAATAGCCAATTTCACACTGACGTGTGATTAAATGGGACCACAAAAAGCTTTGTGCTGTGTACCAAAATGAGGTGTTGTCTTGAGGAAAAGTGCTGCTGCAAGTATTAGTGCTGCAAGCTAACCTATCTTCTCTTTCCCCGCAATGGAGTACAAGAGAATGACTAAGACACTGTAGTTATTTAGCCTGGGATATCTGGCAGACATTTTCCTAACAAATGAACAAAGTGAACTTGTCACTTAAACAATGGACGTAAAACAACATTTGTTGCTAATGATAAAATTTGAGCTCTCAAGTGAAAATTAGAATTTTGAGAAAAACTTGCCACTATGCGTTTGAGAGCTTTCCAATACTTAAAAAAGATTTTCCAGTGATATTAGTGGTCATATTAATAAGTGATTTGGGGGGGTTTGCTTACACTTAGGAGAGCAGCATAACTCAGCAAACTAGTAATCTGCAAGTGACCAATGCAGGATGGTACAAGTCAGCATGGATCAAAGGTCCATTCAAAGCATAAGATCCATCAACTGGTTTTAATATGACAGAGTATAAACATTTCATTAATATGTTTTCAAATTTCATATTGCAATTAATCTTGAAACTTCCACTTGTCGAGTTTTGTGGCGTATCAAAAAAGAATACCCACAATTATCTGAAGAGGCTATTAAAATACTTCTTCCTTTCCCCATTACCTAGCTATTGAGAGGCTGGACATTCGACTTCAATTTAAAAATATAATGGTGGGGAGACTGAATGCAGAGCCAGATTAGAGAATCCAGCTGCCATCCATTAAGCCAGACAACTTAATGGACAGCTGAGCCCCAACCCACACTAGTCCCCTCTAACTTACAGCTCTTGTCAGGGGAGTTCAGAAAGTTTCCTCAATTTCTTAGCTACTCCCTCCCCAAAGGAGGATCCCAGCCGCCCTGCCCCAAAATCTCTAACATCTCCTAGGGGCAAGGATCAACCTCCCCTAATTTTGAACTTCTCCCAGGGGTCAGGGGTCCCAGCCTTCCTCCTCTCCCCCTGCCCTTGTCCTCTGTGATGCTCCCAGGGGCTTGTTGCCAAGAAGGTGAAATGCCACCTATCCAGAATTGGAGTGTGGGCTCTCCAAATACAGTTCACACCAAGTGGGTCTGAGCCTGAATAACACCCCCAAGTCCCTGCCTTCAACTGCCTAAATGAATGCTGCCCTTTGACTTGGGACCTGTTTCCCATGTGGGGATGGACCAATGCTGCTGCTCATTGGAGACAAAGTGAAAACAAACAAAAACTAACAACAACAAACATATTTTATTGTGAAGATGTAAAAAGATATTTACACTAAATATCTTTATATTAATAAACATTAAAAACACTCCGTTTTAATTTTGATTATTGCAAAGATCAATAGGCATAACCCATATAAACAAAAGCTCTTTTAGGTCCTCAATAATTTTTAGAATGCAAAGGGGATCCAAAAGTTGGAGAACTGCTTTATGCTAAAGTGGTGAAACCTTCTATCTCCTGTGACCAAGTGATGCATTACCCAGTATTAGCATCCTTTTCCAGATTATTCTCCAACTGCAGGGTTCAATATGAAAGTCCCTGAAATAAGGACCTTCAAAGGTCAGCTGAGCATGTTCACAGGGGCCCCAGACTTCCAGTGATGGCACGTACCCTTACCCTGTCCCTTTCCTGCTCTCCCTCCTCATGCTGAAGCCAGTAGACCTTGGTCTCATTCTCAGCTTTGCTTTTAGCAGCAAAGGGACCCTAGATAAGTCTTCTGATTCTCTAGTCTCCATAAAGTAAAAAATAATGCCTGTCCTTTCACACAGATTGTTTTGAGGATTAAAAGTAATGGAGACAAATCTGTAAAGTGCTCACAAATGTAAGGATCATTTTCCAAATGAATTCCCATACACATTTATGGCCATTCATTTACAAATATTTACCAAAAATGTCACCCCACAAAGGCCTTGAACGCAAAAACAATAATGCACAGTTCCAGCGGGCAAGGCGCTGTCTAATGAGGGAGATGAAAATAAACGCTTCACTTACAAGACTGTATGTGGTGGAAGATCTCTGAAATCTTAATGGCTACTTCCCTCCAACCACCCACTCATGCTTTTTGCTGCCTTGTGACCCATTCCCCTACCCCACCCCCAGATAACCAGATGGTATTACATCTGTGTCTCAGCAAAGGGATGATACAGAGGAATTAGAGAAAAAGGTTTTGAGTGTTTAGTCAAAAGCCTGATCTGGAGGAGACTAAAAATGTAGAAATTACAAAGGGAAGCAGGGTGAAGCCCCCGCCGCCCCACCTCCAAGATAAGAAACGAGGCTCCCCTCTCCTGAAGGGGAGCTGGAAATGGGGCTTATGAGGCCTGAGATAAAAGGTCCAACCTAGAGGAACTAGGTGGAGAGAAGCCTGCAGAACCAGTATTCATAGAACCACCTGGTCTCCATTCCAGCAATCATTTGTTCAATGTCAGAAATAGGGTTTCCTACTTGGTTGGCATTCACTTGTAGCCTGTTTTCTTTCTCTACCTCTGAGCTGCCCAGATCCCCGATGCTGAGGAAGATACTATTTGTCCTTGGCATTTGAACTTCTCATCAGCAACCAGAAAAAGTGGTTCCATATGTGCCCCCTAAACTTTGCTCAACCACATTCTGACTCACGTTGCATAGACAACCTTCTTTTTAATGGCCTGAGGCTCTGAGTAGTTAAGGGGCAGAAGGAAAAGCTTCATAGGCTTGTGCTTGGGTGATACTAAATGGAACCAGCCTGAGATCTCCCCCTGAAACGGACAGGGAGCAGCAAGACTACAGAGGAAGTGACTCATCCCACTAGGCCTTCCTGGGCAGGAAGTGATGGGAGGAAGAGGAATGGGAGGCTTCACAGAAGAGGTGACATTTGAACTGGGTGTGCGTGCTGAGCCTCTGAAAACCAGCCACCGGTCATTGCCACAGAACTCAGCCTGTCCTATCCAGGAAGAAGAGGCTGTTGCCTGGGAAAGAGGAGCAATTGGGCCCTTGGGGAAGGCACCACTCTGAACAGGAGGTCGGGTAGAGGCCCAGCAGACACCAATTCTTCCCTAGAAAATGTGCCGGTCTTTTCAGAGCATAGAGATTGTCCTACTCACATACCTATCCACCAACAAATAGTGACTGCCACTCCCTGCGCTAGGTTCTAGAATGGGTAAGGGGCGGGCTGGCTACACAGCAGTATAAAAGCCACAATTGATTTATTGGGTTCTCAATAGATACACCAGGCACAGTCCTAAGCATTTACATTTACATGGTATTTTAATCCTCAATTTTCCTGAGGCTAAAGTTCCTACAGCTGGTTAAATGGTAGAAACAGGATTTGAACCTGTATTTATATTTTTCCTGAATTTCTACTTAAATAGCTTAGAATTTAGTTGGGTAGTTAAGGAAGAAATGCTTGAAAAGGTAAATGATACAAGAGAAAACACATTTGGGTGCATGGCCCTTCCCCATAGACACCTATGCTTATCCGCATTGGCAAGCCCTGCATCCCAAGCCTGTCTGCTATGGTAAATTTCCACTCTGCTATCTAACCCATCTCTCACCTACACCAAACACTAGACTTGACGCTAAATCCAAGGTCTTGACGGTTAGAAAGTTGGTCCCTCCAGTCATGTTCCCTGTAGTCAGAGTGGGTGGCAGGTAGTCTGCTGCCTGTCCTCCAGCATCCACTTGCTCTTCTGCTACAGCAATGGAATGTCTTTTCAGCTGGGTCAACAGATGCCCAGAATAAAGACTGCATTTCCTCTCCTACTTTGTAGTTGCATGTGGTTCTGTGACCAGGTTCTGACCAATGGTATTTGAGTGGAAGTGACACATGCAACTTTTGGCTCCAGCCCTTAAAGAGAAAGGCTGTGACTCCGATTCCCCTTCTCCTGCTTCTGCGGGCAGGCAAGAGGATACTGTGATTTGCTACTTCGGACCACATAAGTGAAGGGGCCACTTAGGGGACCCATACCAAGTCCAAGTTTTATGTGAAAGAGAAATAAATTTCTGTTATGTCATTTGGGTATGTATATCTCCTAATAAATATAGGAGAAGAAAACATTAAACAAATCATCACTCAAGGACATAATTTGTATAAGTACAAATTATAATCAATAACAAGAAAGAACATACATAGAATTTTCCCTGAGGGAATAGAATTGAGGGGGGAGCTCAAATGTATCCTTGTTAGTCAAGGAAAGCTCTGTCTTAGCATTGCAGGCTACTCTAGTAACCAAATACCATGGACTGGGTGGCTTAAACAACAAACATTTCTCGCAGTTCTGGAGCTGGAAGTTCAAGATGAAGGTGCTGGTTTGAGCTGGCTGTGTTTCGTTGTGCCTTCACATGGCAGAGGGAGAGAGGGCCCTGCTCTCTAACTCTTCTCATTAGGGCCTCAATCCCATCGTGCGAGTCCCATTCTCATGACCTCATCTAAACCTGGTTACCTCCCAAAGGCCCCACCTCCAAATATTATCACTTTGTGAGTTGGGGCTTCAAGATATGGATTGGGGTTTGTGGGACACAAACATTTACTCCTAACAGCTTCTCTGAGAAAGGGATAGTTATACTGAGACTGAAGCATGGATATGGTTTGGTCAGGGAAAATAGAGAAGCAAGGAAAAAGCATCTATGAAGATTCTGAGACCATAGAGAATGGGGCCACTGCTGGAACCCCAAGAGGGCTGGGAGCCGAGCCCCTCTGTGTCACATTTTCAATCAGTTTCCAATATCACTATCTTCTTTCCTTCTGATCGGTGATAGAACCAGGCACCTCAGAATCTAGACTTGAAGCAGCATAGCTAATTTGAATCCAGATATTTCTTGAAGGGATGCTCTGGCTCTACATCTGGAGGATAGTTGCAAACCTTCCTCCAGGAAGGAGCCCCGGAGTCCAACTAGAGAAGCTGAACTTACAGTTGGGGACCAGGAGTGAATGGGGTCCAGGAGGGAAGAAAGCTGGGGCTCAGAACGCGAGAGACCCAGGAACGGATCAGGAGGTGAGGAGCCAGACAGCGGAGGCTCTGAGGTTAGACATGACCCGGCTGGATGCTCACAGCTGCTTTGTTTTGGAGGCTTGATGCGTGAGCATGGCTGGAGGCTTCACTGCCACTTCTCAGTGATGCCAGGTGCAGTGGCAAATACTCTCAATACAAAATCCCACCCAATCCTCGCACATTGAGTTTGCAAGGAGGGCATTATCTCCATTTTACAAATGAGGAGACTGAAGCTCAGAGAGGAGAGGTAATTGCCCAAAGTCCCCAAGTGGGTAGTGCTGGCCTGGGGTGAGGGTTAGACCCAGCGCTTATCTGACCTCCTCCCAGGGCCATGTGAGGAACACAGCACACCCAACCAGTCCAGAAGACCACCTGGGCAGGTGTGGCAAACTCTTGGCTTAGAAACCAAAGTCAGCCCGCAGCTGTGTTTGGTTTGGCAGGTCAACAGTGTAAGAAAACAAACAAACAACTGAATTTGAATGCCTATAGACACGGAATGGATTTTGTCATAACCTCCCCCACTTAATTCTCTCATTTATTCCCTGCCTGGCCCGAAGGCATTTAAGTGTTCTTGTGGCCTCCCTTCTAGAAAACCTTTATTTGGCACCAGGAGCAGTTGGGGAAGCTTTCCTGAGCCCCTCTTCCCGTTTTTCTAGGAATCCATTGGAGACTTGGAGCTAATGGATTTGAATATGAGGCAAATCTTTGTCCTACAAGGAAGGTAATGCGTGTGGGCAAGGACCCTGTTTAGGAAAGAGCCACTATGCACACACTGCAAGCGAGGGAAGACTGATGGATGGCCGAGTCCTGGAGTTCTTTAGGGACAGGAGGCAGTTGCATATTTGCTTATTTCAAGCTGAACGTAATAGGTGGCCAGCTGGGGCACTTGGAGGTAGAACCCAGGGGGCTGGCTGTCTTGAGAACTCCCCTGGGTCCTCTTCCAGCATTTTGCCAAGCTTACTAGCTCCGTGGGAGCCAAGCACATGATTTTTACCCTTCAGTTCCCCATTGTGTACCCTATCTGTCTGGTCTGGAGTTTAACCAGACTCACCATCAGGCCCAGATTTTCCACTGCAAAGCACTGGCTTCTGAACCCCTGCAGTGCTTGAAGCACAATTTGTGGGCCCATCTCTGTCATTTAGAGTAGCAACCATTTAGTTCACAGGGCAGTTCAAGGGCTTTGAGTTGCAAGTTGCCATGGGTAAGGGAAGTCATTCTCCTGAGCTCAAAATAGCCATCTGTTAACTACTTTAGTTTTTAGATGAAAGCAGCTACATTTTTTTTTTTCCAAAACCAAGATAAATTTAAGTTGTCCATGGTATGTCTAGTGAAAAGCTATAATCGAGGGTTTTATGTTCCATGAATGCCTTGAAAATTAAAGTTCAGCAAAAAAGATGGGATTGTGGGGGTTGAGGGGGGATCATGGAGAAGAAAGACAGCACTCCCCTTCTGTTGACATGAGCTTACAATGAAGGGGAAAGCACTCATTCGTAACCCAAACCTCGCCCCTTGAAAAATAATTTCTGCTCCAATGAAATAGACAGGAAGGGGTGGGGCTTCCAGGTTTATGAAATTTCATTTCATTCAAACAATAACAGCAAAGTGACACATGATATGCCTAGGGTCATAGACTAATTGCCTCTGAGTAAGTAGATTCCCATCATGCTATTCTTCAAAATCTCCAACCTGCTTCCCTGTGTCTGTTTTGAATTTCCTCTTCTCTAACTTATATGTATATCCTGCCTGTTACAAGCTGGCAAGAACAATCACCAGCATTATCTGTTTCCTTTCAGATCCTGGTGTAATTCACTTACCTTCTTCCCACGGCTTGTTTCCCTTGCCATCAAACCAGACTGTCTTATAAAGATGAAGGCAAGAGAGAGGTTGCACTTTTGGACATTATTAAAAAACAGACAGAAAACAAGGCTATTTGGTCCTGAGTACAGAGAAGTCATGTAGTAAATGTACTCATTAATTCATTCATTCCACCAAGAATTTACTGAGGCTACTATGAATGAGCCATATGCAGGCAGTAGCAGTTAAATGAAGAACAAGATGTGGTCTCTTTCTGTCAACTCACAGTTTAGTAGACAACACAAATACCCCAGGCATTTACAAGGGAGGGCAGTGTGAATTAGCTTAGCTGCTATGGTTGAAAGTGCATTTTCAGGTTTTAGGTGAATGAAGGAGGAAAGGATGATTTCTGCTGATTTGATCTGGTTGAAATTGTCAAGGCATTCTCATTGCTAACAATGTATTGTTAAAGAACAAAAAGTCAATCAAGTAAATTTAAAAATCTAATTGACTGCATTGAACAATTTATGAATTGGGCAGCATCCCATCTAGCAAGTAAGAGAGGTACTCAGAGAAGTTGTACAAAATAAAAGGTTTTTAGAGGCAGAAACTGGGTGGGACAAGAAAGTTATTAGCAAAAAAAAAAAAAAAAAAAAAAAAAAAAATTATTAGCAAAGAAGAATGATTTTTTTTCCAGGCAGGGTCGCCTTTGTTTGAGGAAAGACAATAGTGCTCATATTAACTAAGATTGATGTCTTCTTGGTTTAAAATTTCACTCCTGGGAGGAGCTGAAACTTCAGTCGGGTTGGCTATTAAGTCTTGGTGGGGCTTAGCATGAGTTACTCCATTTTGGGCCTGTTGTTTCTTATTAAGTATTAAGGACTCCTTAAAGGCAAAGCAAGGCTTTCGATGGACAATCACAATTTGCCAGTGCCTTCTGCTTTAGCTCTAGGATGTGACTCATTTTATTAATACTAGGAAGAAGGAGAGGAGTAAAAAGTACAGTAGCGTTAGAAAGGGGATTCAAGGGGAGAAACTTAGCTCCCCAGCTATTAGAAGGACCCTCTCTCTCATGCTCTGTGTGCACAGCAGTGGAGGCCTTGGAACTGCCTACTTGGGAGAAATTCAAGAAGGGCTGGTCTGCAAGGGCGATGCATCAAATCCTGAAGGCAGGGACTTGGTTGACAAAAGCACAGCGCCCATGATATCATTTCCCTGACCAGCACCATGGCCAACAGCAGCAGCTCATCAGACGGCCTAATCTCAACCAGTGTTCCTCATCTGAATCAGAGACAGAGACGACCATTTTCTCAATTGTCATAAGAATGTTGCTTAACTAGTCCCACCATGGCTGCACTAGAGAAGTTAATCTCTCACAATCAGTGCTTAGGGTATTGGGGCTTCATTTTCTGAGGAACCCCAAATGCAATCAACTCTCAACAGATAAACAATAGACAGCAGGTTGGTGAGAAAGCTGAAGTTTATTTGCTACCCAGGGCAACTTGGCAACCTGAGGGGAAATGAGGAAAGGCTACAGAAAGAGTAGGAAATAAGTTTTCTTAATCTAGGGGCATCTAGAGAGCTACTTCCAGTACAGCCCTCAGGTGGAGCAGGAAGACACAAAAAGAAACTGGGAATCAAAGTTTCCTCATAACACTGCCACATCCCCTGGATTTTTAGATATGGTTGTAGGCAGAATTCTCACACGGCCCCCAAGATTCCTGCTATGAGGCACATCCCTTCCCTTGGAGGGTGGAAGGGACTTGAGAGTATGATGGGCTTTCACTCTGTGATTGGGTTACCATGTTATACAGCAAAGCAGATGTCCCTAATTTGTCAACTGGTCTAGCAACACCAGGTCCTCCTCAGAGGGTGGAGGAGGGTGAGAACTAAGTAGTCCAAGTCAGAATCCCCTTTAATGAGCAGAGGGTGGAAAGTAAATAAGAGCACTCACATTTCAATCATTATTTACCTGGCATAGCCAAGGACAAACCCATAACAATCTAATTTTGAAATCCTGGTCACTGCAAGTATGTACCATGAAGAGTAGGAGCTGTGTTTATGGGTGGCACCCAGACTTACTCTGAAGTTTATGGGTACAACACCTGTCCAATGATCTAGTGGAATGAACTAGTCACACTGAGGAAGACAGGCCTAGAGTCGGGGTTATTCCATAGCAGCAACTCCCAGGTTGGATGGCAGGAACTGTCCCTCAATAGAGAGGCCTTTCCCCAAGGGAGGACATGGAAGGAAGAGTGCCTGGGAGCCTGCAACACCTTTAATAGAGCCCTACCTAACAAGCCAGGGCCACAGCTCACTAAGCAGAGGCTGCTTAGTCCAGCAGTCCCCTCCAACCCCTAGAGCTAAGAATCTGGAAACATTCCAACTCACAGCAGAGTTGCCGACACAGATTTCACAGGCCTGCCCACTAACACTCGCAGAAATTGGTATTTGAATGGGTGTCAGGCACTGGCTTGCATTTCCTTTTGTTTCTTCGCCACCCCTGTGAAGTAGTTGTTATTATGCTCATTTTACAGGTGGAAGAGCTAAGCCACGGGAAAATAAAATGACTTGCCCAAACTCCCTAGCTCTTAAGTCATAGAGCAAGAATTTGAACTCAAGTCTCTCTGTAACCTGAGCCTCTTACAGATGTTGATGGTTGGGTTCAGAGTTCTCTGCCTTCAAGATTTGACCACAGGGCAAATGCCTCACTATGGTAATTCTGATGCATGTTAACCCTACCAGACCGCTGTACCGATTTTTAGGTAATTTCCACACAAAGGTGGAATATTGGCGCTAGATGAAAGGTAGATGAAAGGTAGACCTATTTTCTACAATGTCTCCAAGTTCCATCTTATTCTAACCACTTGTTTCCATGTAACTAACATTTTTCTATATCATGTTGGTTTTTTCTCTTTAATGCTCAGGAGCCCAGGTGTAGGGGAACAGTTAGGTTCAGGGCCTCAGGTCTGGTATTAAAGTTCTATGGTCTTGCCACTTTGGCCTTATATCTTAAGAAAGCTGGTCTCCAAGGACTTCTATTTTTAAAGAAAGTCCTGATTTGTTATTTCTCACATTATAAATGCAATATATTAAAGTTTACATTAACCAGTAAAATAAAAAAAGAGATGTCTCTTTGTTCTGCTTCATATTTTATTAGCCTTCCCCAAGGGAGCTCATGTTAAAAGCCTGGTACAGGTCTTTCCATATCTTTCTCCTTCTTCATCCGTCTAAAAGCATAGACACATATAGACAGGGTGTTTAGTTTGTTTGTTCACTGTGAATGACACAGAAGAAGAGCACAGTATTTTTTTTCGGGACAATTATATATCTTATCACCCCTACATATCAGTAAATATGAATACAAACATTCCCCCAATTTCCTATCTTTCATAAAACACATATGGAATCCTATATAATAAAAGGGTAATATGCAAATTGTCCCCTTGACCAGGAGTTCTACCGGAAGTTCAACCAGAGGACAGGGCCGGCTGGCCAACCACCTACGGCCCCTCCCCCTGGCTGACCCCACCCCGATTGGCCCCCCACCCCGATCAGGAGCGGGGCCAGCCAGACCCCAACTGTCCCCACCCATGAATTCGTGCACCAGGCCTCTAGTATTTAATAATTGAGATCAAATCAAACATGGAGAATTCATTTTAGCCAGATTTTACCTTTTCATATCCACCTCCCTATTATACCTATATCACCACATACACACGCACACATACACACACACACACACACACACACACACATATATGTGTATATATATATATATATATATATATTTATAATCTAGGTTAAGAATAATTGTGATTCCTGCCATAGTTTTCTCCATATGCAAATAAATTGTATATAAAGATGTAAAAAAAATACGTACACACAGGTTTTTGTTACTGTCTATTTTACAGGATTGAGCTGAATCATACACATTTCTTTAGATATGGCTTTTCTCAGAAATATCTCAAGGAAATCCCTCCATGTCAATTGTTAATGGCACCTACTTATTCCTTTAAGTGTCTGCACAGAACAGTGTAGCTATGCCACAATTTACTCGGCCATTCCCACAGTGATAGCCCCATCTGTTTCTCTTTTAGTCACTCTAACCCTAACTAAAATAGACTACTGCACTTACTACTCTTGTCCCTATGAGCTTGTATATTTGTTCTCAAATTGAAATTAATTCCTGCATAGAGAGCTACACACTGATGTTAATGAAGAAAGGTTATACAATCTGGCATTACTGTCAATAGAACACAAACTTTGTGAAAGGCTCAATTATAACAACAAAAAACTTACAAAAATGCTTTTGCTAAAATAAAAGTGAGAAAAGTAAATGGTATAGATTAGTTATGTAATAATTTATACATTATTTATGCCTTTCTTTTATTATTTATCCCAACATCATCAGCCTTTCAACAAAATACCTAAATATTTGTGATATTAATTAGACTTGGACATCTTTGATATTTTTTTCATATCCTATCTAATAAAAGAGAAACATGGTAATTAGCCGTACGGCCGCTACCCTTCCCATTGGCTAATCAGGGAGATATGCAAATTAACTGCCAGCCAAGATGGCGGCCGGCAGCCAGGCAGCTTGAAGCAGAACATGAGGCTTGCTTGCTTCAGTGACGGAGGAAGCCAAGCTTCCCCGCCTGCCTTGCCAACCTCTGAGCTGCAACTCTAAGAAACATTGTAACAAATATAGAAGCTAAACACACCCCCAGAAACCTGCTTTAGTCAGCCAGGCTTCAGCCAGCCGGACTGCAACATTGTTTCAAATACAGAAGGTAAACAAAGGCCAGAAACCTGCTTTCAGCAGCGGAGGTCTCATAGCTGGAGCCGAGCCTCAGAGCTAAAGCTGGCCCAGAATTAAAAAAAAGGGGGGAAAAAGGACAGGTTGGGAGCTTCAGTCACCCACCAGCCTGAAAACGGCCCTCAGCCCCTCACCCAGACTGGCCAGGCACCCCAGTGGGGACCCCCACCCTGAAGGGGGTGTGACCAGCTGCAAACAGCCATCATCCCCTCATCCAGGCTGGCCAGGCACCCCAGTGGGGACCCCCACCCTGATCCAGGACACCCTTCAGGGCAAACCAGCCGGCCCCCACCCGTGCACCAGGCCTCTATCCTATATAGTAAAAAGGTGATATGCCTCCCAGCACCGGGATCAGCGGAGCAGCGAGGCTCCCGGCACCGGGATCAGCGTGACAGGGGGCAGCGCCCAAACCCCCTGATCGCCTGCGGCTCTGTGTGTGACAGGGGGCGGGGCCACAACCTCCCTATCCGCCCTGCTCTGTTCGTGACAGGGGAAGGCACCCCAACCCCCTGATCAGCCCTGCTTTGTGCCTGATAGGGGGGAGCTCCCCAACCCACTGATCACCCTGCGGCTCTGTGTGTGACAAGGTGCGGCGCCCCAGCCCCCCCCCACCCCCCCCTGCTAAGGGCCCTGCTCTGTGCTCTGTGTGTGACGGGGTAGAGCCATAACCTGCCCATCGGCCCTGCCCTGAGTGTGACAGTGGCGGTGCCCCAACCCCGTGATCTGCCCTGCTCTGTGTGTGACAGGGGGCGGTGCCCCAACTCCCCTATCGGCCCTACTCTGTGAGTGACAGGGGGGAGCTCCCCAACCCCCTGATCACCCTGCGGCTCTGTGTGTGACAGGGTGCGGCACCCCAACCTCCCCCCATCGGCCCTGCCCTGAGTGTGACAGTGGCGGTGCTCCAACCCCCTGATCCACCCTGCTCTGTGGGTGATAGAGGGCGGTGCCCCAACTCCCCTATCAGCCCTGCTCTGTGAATGACAGGGGGGAGCTCCTCAACCCCCTGATCGGCCCTGCTCTGTGCGTGACAGGGTATGGAGCCCCAACCCCCCTGATGGGCCCTGCTCTGTGCATGACAGGGGGCAGCGCCCCAACCCCCTGATCGGCCCTGCTCTGTGCATGACGGGGGGTGGCGCCGCAACCTCCCTATTGACCCTGCCTTGAGTGTGACAGGAGGCAGTGCCCCAACCCCCCAATCAGCCCTACCCTGAGCGTGACTAGGGGTGGCATCGCAACTCCCAATCCGCCCTGCTCTGTGCATGACAGGGGGCGGTGCCCCAACTCCCCAATTGGCCCTGCTCTGAGCCCGACCAGGGGCTGCACCTAGGGATTGGGCCTGCCCTCTGCCACCCGGGAGCGGGCCTAAGCCAGCAGGTCATTATCTCCCGAGGGGTCCCAGACTGCGAGAGGGCACAGGATAGGCTGAGGGACCCCCTATCCCCCCCGAGTGCACAAATTTTTGTGTACCGGGCCTCTAGTATACATATATAACTAAATGTATCTCTTGACTTTTTTTTTAAATATATTTTACTGATTTTTTACAGAGAGGAAGGAAGAGGGATAGAGAGTTAGAAACATCAATGAGAGAGAAACATCGATCAGCTGCCTCCTGCACGCCCCCCACTGGGGATGTGCCTGCAACCAAGGTACATGCCCTTGACCGGAATCGAACCCAGGACCCTTCAGTCCGCAGGCCAACGCTCTATCCACCAAGCCAAACTGGTTATGGCTACTTTTTTGTTATAAAGATGTATTATTGAGGTAGGAGGAGACAACATTGTATTTAGCAGTATGTTAACTTGTTTTGTAACTTTAATTATTTAGACATCTAGTAAGTGGGTTTCAACTTGTTCTGTTGCTCAGGCCCTACAAAATGTTCATATGGGACTGATCCACTTTGGGCCCAAGACTATGCTCATCTATTAATTTGTTCATTCATTCATTCATTCATCCATCAAGCATTTGCTTAATATTTTCTATGAGCAGACATTGTACTACTTTCAATCATTCAACAAACATTTATTGAGTTCTGAGGACCAGACACTCAAAAGGTACTAATTAAATTCTGATTAATATAATCCAATGGTAATTGGAGGGAGTTCAGTCCAATGGGAAAAAAATAGACAAGTAACTCGAACATATGGTAAAGGTTTAATGAAGGTATATTACTATAAATATACATATATATTTATAATATACTATTTATATTTAGTATATTTTTGTATTCTAATGTATAAAATATATAATCTAATGTTATATAATCAATATATTTAAGTATGTAATACATGATATAAAATATAGATACATAATGTATATGATATATAGATTTAGGGCCATAAGAAGGAAGGATAGAACCAAATAAATCAATGGCTTGAAGAAAGGGACAATCACTTGTGGGATTTCAGACCTGTTGATCGATTATGGTAGGAGCACAAATCTCTGGTGAGAAGCAAAGCTTCTGTCCATGCTCATGAAATGCAGATGAGGACCGAGCAATTAGCTGATGAACTTGGCCGTAGTTGCTTGTTCTAGACATTGAGATGACTCACCCCAAAACAAACCTCAGCAGAGGCTGGGGAGCCCAGCATCACACTATCCCATCACCTCCTGCTTTTCTAGCTGAGGCTTTCCAGCACTCTGTCCGACCACCCAGATGGTTTGAGATGCTGCCAGCACCCTCATGAGAGAACCTTAGCCTGTGGGTGTTTTCCTGACCCCACTACCTCAATCCAGAATATTCCCCAAAGCGGTTATTGCGCACAGCACCTAACTCTCCCACACCCCCACTGTTCAGTGATCTCACCTCCCCAGGATGGCAGCCAAGATTCCCAGGAAAACACCTGCTCTGGTGATGAGCACATAACAAAGGGGGAAACAGAGATGCTTCTGGCCAATCCTCCAACCGAGGGGTGATTTTTCTACATGCCTCCCGGTCAGAATTATACTCACCCACCTGAAGCAAATTGTGAAAATTACAGGAGACTGAACCCCCTAGTGCACAAGTCCGGTAGAGGTTTTCAGCTTTGAGAAAACAACTTTAAATGGATCTAGTTGAATCAATGATGAAAATTCAAATAGAAAAATCTAAGCCAATAATTGGGTTTTCCTCAATTGCAATGAAGGAATCTCCACTTCTGGCTTTAATTCTTTTCCTCTGTTTGTATGGGCAACAAAGAAAATATTGCTCTACCTACAAACAAAAGAAACCAAGAGTGACCATCAGGAGGCTACGGGCAGCTGCTCCAATAAAAACTTGATTCCTTGCTCAGTTTCCAGGCCTGAGCCCGTTTTCAAACGCAGAGCACATTGCCTGAGGGAGATGGTTAAGTCCTCAGGAGGGAGGATCTGTAACACTATGGCAAACACATATGGCAATGATGTCCCTCATCCTTTCCCAACAAGACCCGTGGTCATTAGGTAATCCTACCCCAGGGAAAAGCATTCCAAATATTTCATGGACTATAGGGCATAGGGTCCAAGTTATCATAATTCTGCTATGTAGAAATGTACTTCCAACAAATATATGTGGAACATATAATTTTCCAAGATAAATGATATATCTATGAATATGGCCTCACAGCTATATGCAATTTACATATAAATATATTTAAAAACATTATCTATAATGGAGACATTAACATTGAGAGTTTGCTGTGCGCAAGGCACTGTTCTAAAGAGTTTTAACTCTTTGAATCCTCACAGCAGCCCTATGAGATGAGAATTTCATTACATTTTACAGAAGAGGGGAATATAGTGCTTTGTAGAGATGAGGAAATAGGCACCGCACAGTTAGTGAACTTGACGAAGAGCATGTTGACAATGATTGGAGAAACTGGCTTTCAAACCCAGGCACTCTGGCTCCAGGGTCTCTACTCTTTGGGTATGGAGTAAGGGCAAGGAGGACGGGGCCTTATTCTCCTGTTCTTTTTCTCCGGATGTCCTGAACTTTTGCTTCCAACCCAATCAGGGTTTATTTGTGTGTGTGTGACTGGATGAAACCCCCAGAGATTTTGAACTTGTCTATTCATACCTCCAGGGAATTATTTTATCAACAATAGCAAGTCAAACCCACAAGCAAGTGTTCAGCCAAACCTGTGTTCTGGAGAATTTGAGATATTTCCAGTGCATCATATGCTTCAGGTGCCAGGCTGGTGACCCAAGTGAATGGAGCAGCTGGGTGGAGGCTGTGGCAAATCATGGTGCTCACACCTGTCTAAAAGGGGCAGCTGCTCAATTCCAGCCTAGAATTGCCAGGAGCAGAATAATCCAGTGTAAACAGACCTTCCCACTTTTTTTCAAGATAATCAGAAATATAGATAAAATCTCCTGACTTTTAAATATTAATGATTTTTTATTTAAAAATCTTAATCTTATTTAACCAGTTCTGGCAGCTGAATGTTTTATAAAAACTTTAAAGATTGTATAGTTTATATACATTTCATACTGAATGAAAAAGTAGATCCCACAGATGCAAAAATACTGCACCAACCAATCCCAGGTAAAGGAAGATTTACCCCCTGTAGAGCTCTCCCTGCAGCAAGGAGGTGGTCGGTTCTAGTATAAACTTCAAAACTGTACAGAAGGAAGGTTTTGACTTCACTTTTCAGACATTCAGTATGATTGCAAGCTCTGAAGCCTGACTAATAAGAGGCATCTGTATGCAGGAACCAGCCGCCACTCCTGAGAGCAATGCGCACCTCTGTTTACGCAGGGCACTCTTGGGCACTGCACTGTACTCAGAATGTTGTGTCGACATGAAAGCGGATACCAAGAACATTGAATGTCAAATATAAGGTAGTTCTTTTTTAAAAAAGGAGTTTCTGCATTTAATAGTGTGCCAAAAGAATTTTTTAAAATATTTTTTATTGTTTTTTTACAGAGGAAGGGAGAGGGATAGAGAGTTAGAAACATTGATGAGAGAGAAACATCGATCAGCTGCCTCCTGCACGCCCCCTACTGGGGATGTGCCCGCAACCAAGGTACATGCCCTTGACCAGAATCAAACCTGGGACCCTTCAGTCCATAGGCCCACGCTCTATCCACTGAGCCAAACCAGTTAGGGCCAAAAGAATTCTAACTTACTAAATAAAATATATCCTAAGTGAACCTAAAAATTACACTTTATAAACATAAATATATTTTTTGGTGTAATCCATCAATCTTATCTGCAAATAGAAAACCAAAATTGTGTAATATGAAGTAGTATTTCTCACCCAGCAACAAGAAGCATTGCAGTCATGTTTCCAAATGGGTCAGAGACACTATTTAAATCAATCCCATGAAGGCTAACGTAACTTAGATATTTATACCTAAGCTATCCAGTGCTTCACTATTTCTGCAAAACCAGCTTTCTTCTAGAGACAGTGGTTTCTTCATGTTAACTGGGTAAGAACCAGACACATTAAACAGGAAGGAAAAGGCAATTGATTTTTTGCAGCATAAATCCCAAGCATACTTTAGTTTGGGGCCATGTTCATCAGTGGAGTTTTCATCAGAAATATCTGAAAAGATGTCTTACTTTTGATTTAGATTTTTCATCTGAGGTACCTGTACCTTCTGGGAGACAAAAGCACATCTCAGGCCTTTCAGTATCACTATTTGGTACAGGGGAGGTGAGGCTGTCTGGTGCCTCTTTAGAGTCTGTTCTAGAAGGAAAAAATAAGGAAACCAAACCTTATTCTAGACTTCTCTGCCACCCCAAACCAGCAAAACATACTTTCCTTTTGTATACAGTACAAGGCAAAAGATAAACAGAAACCGAGAGCTTCAAAGAGCTGTCTAGAGCTTGCCATTGTACATTCATACTTGTGTATATATTAAGTATAAAATAATGACTTTTGGACATAGGAGCTTTGCAGTCAGTTATTTGAAAGTTACAGTACTTAAAAACTCCTTGGTAATAAATAGCTTGGATGTTTCAAGTCCTGCATCCAGTGTGACCTTGGAGTGAACTTGTTTCAGGCTTTGGGAATGGATTAGAGCACCTTGGAGCCACAGATGTCCCGCTCTATAATTGCAGGGTCATCAGCAGGCAGCCTGCCAATCAAAACTCATCCATCTTCCTCTCAAGTATTTCAACAGGGAGTCCCTCCCTTGGGCGGAACCCCAGGTATTCTTTAGCACTTCACACTCCCTCCCATTGGCCGGCTCCAACTCCATCATCATGTTACAGCGCAGGGGTGCTTTGGATTCCTCAGCACAACTGGATTACACAAGGCAGGCTGCTTGCGACCCATGACTTCTTGGGTGAAGGTCCCAGGCCAGGACACCCAGGGGAACAGGCCTTCTTTCGCTGCCAGATCCCGGCCATCTATCCATGTTTCACATGCAGATGCTCCTCCCATAATCTTGGGAAACGTAATGGTGGAACAGTCATCTGCACTCTGTCCGAAGGTAATAAAGGGTGTCTGAGCCCAAGCCTTTTCATCGGCCCAAACCAATTACAGAGAGGCAATATGTGGGGATGCTCCCAGTCCAATGGCTGGGCCATTTACTGCTACAATAATAGCTTCTTCAACAGAATGAAATCATTTATGAAGTTTCTGGTAGCTTCCGCCATTTCAGTGCTTTCTCTTTTTCTGCAGCGGACACTGTCTCAGTTGGGTGCCTGCGTGGCCTGCACTTCCTGCTCCTGCTGCTGCTGGGGAGCTCAACATAGAGGGGCCTTGAGCACTCAGTGCTCCACCCTGGGGTGAGCCTCGGGGATGGGACCCTGTGGTGGCATTGCACCAGGTCACAGCTGGCGCCGTGCATTAGTGATTTTTATTTTTAATGGCACTATTTTGCAGGCCAAACAGAATCCCATGGACAGCAATGATTCATGAGCCGCCATTTTGTAACTTCTGACCTGAATAAAAATTAAGTGGGAGGTCTCCCAAATGCTATGAATTGAGTAGCATTGGGAAAGTGACCTCATCTCACCACGTAGCTTCCCCAGTGTAGCCAACCCCTTCTAAAAATTCTCGGACTTAGTGTGTGGAGGCCTTAAAATTTTTTTTTAAAAAATTGAGGGACTGTTACCACAGAAAATGGAAATGGATATTGTGTAGGGAAGATACTACCCCAGATTTCCAGGGAGACCTGGACAGTTGCCCAGTTGCCTTGAATTTGACTAATTAGGGAGAGCAAATCCAGTGGCAAACGAAGCAACTTAAAAGCTTTTCTTCCCGTGAAGCCGATCTCATTAGTTCAGTTCCTGCTCTGAGTTCTGGCAGTGCGGGGCCATCAGGCTCCAGCTATGCTCTTGAATCTGATCTCAAAGGGAGAACTCCTTCCTGCCTCCACTGGCTGTGCTTCCTCATTTTCTTTAAAGTGCTCCCATAGTCTTCATGGATGTTGTGACAGTGCGGCCAGCACCCATGCGAGCCTGTGGAGAAAACAGGTTAGAAACACAGCCTCAACCTGATCTTCTCTCCCAGGCATGGCTTCCTTTCTTGAAAGACCTCTGTGACTGCTCTTGGCTACAACATAAGGTCTAGGCTTTTAATTGTGGCATTTATAAGGCCTGTGATTTGGGCTCCACCTATTTGCCTTTGTCTTTCAATATAACTCTTTCTGCATTGTACCGCAGTCTGAAGGCACTAAGCTGTCTTGCATTCCCTCCACAATCCTGAACATTCCCCCTCCCTTACTTTTGCAGATTCTATTCTGTTCCTGGCATGCCTTTCCTTCCTTGCCACCTACTGTTGGAATTCTACTTACCATAGAAGAACTTGGGGTTCTTTTTGCCATCCAGTACCCAACATCCCTACCTTTCTAGTAGAATGCTGATCCTAAAGGCATTCTCCATGCCTGTGGTCTTGATGGCGTGAAAATGAATAAAGGAAGCCTCAACTACAATTGGAGTCAAGAGGATTTGTAGGGGGAGCTCTCACACTCTACTACTTGTCAGTTACCCCAAACAGAAGAGCGGTACCTTGCATCTCCTACAGGAAGATGTTTTCTACTTTACTACCACAGCAGGAGAATGGAAGATTTTCTCCTGATCTGGCAACAGCTCAGCCAATGAGAGACTGTCACAACTCAGCCAATGAAAAGTCACTACACTTCAAACTTCCAGTTTCTTCCCATGGACTCTGTATTAATTCCTCCTAACTTCCCCCTTCCTCTATTTAAAAAAAAAAAAAGTTCTTCTCTTTCTCCAAACTTGCCTATGGTTTTGTCATAACTTGAATATCCTGAATTGCAATTCTTTGCTATTCCTGAATAAATTAATTTTTGCTGGTAGTACAATAACTTAGTGGTGTGTTTTTTAGAGTTGGAAAGGAATGACCAACTCTTGCTAAAGAAGCCAAAGCTACTAGCCTTCAATTCCTCACCCTGACTTGGACAGTGGCTGAACATGTGACTTTGCTCAGTTTGTTATACATTCTGTCCTGGGACTTTGACAGGTAATAAAAGGACATTTTCAGTAGCAACAAGGCCAAACCAGCCCATTTTTTTCCATGTGGGGTTTGTATTCTTCATCCATGGCTCCCTTGATTCTGCTCACTTGGTCATTTCAGCCTCCTGTAAATTCCATGATCTCCTGATCTCCTTCTTATACCTTGCTCTTTTTTTGGTTAAGCTAGCTAAAGAAGCTTTCTGTTGCTTGCAGCTAAGAACTCTGTCTAACATATCCCTTTTTAAGGCCCAACTTAGATTTTACCTCCCCACAAAGCTTTTCTTTAAGCCATCCCTCTTCCACAGTCCTATAAATTCTCTAATAGAAAAGCAAATCCTTGGAATTGGCTCTGATTTCGAGTTATTTACTTACAGGTCTGTTCCCCCCACCAGACTGGGAGCTCCTTGAGGACACACTGTGTCCTAGGTGGCTTTGTAACTCCAAAGCTAGCTCAGTGCTTGGCACATAGTAGGTACTTCATAATTTTGCACCAAATGGTAAATATGGGTTTAGTTGAATTTATGCAATTGTTTCTTTTTTTTTCTACATATTTTTATTGATTTTAGAGAGGAAGGGAGAGGGAGAGAGAGATAGAAACATCAATGATGAGAGAGAATCATTGATTGGTTGTCTCCTGCACACCCCCTACTGGGGATCAAGCCCGAAACCCAGGCAGTGCCCTTGACTGGAATCAAACCTGAGACCCTTCAGTCCGCAGGCTGATACTCTCTATCCACTGAGCCAAACCTGTCAGGGCAAATTTATGCAATTGTTTCTTTCAGGACATTGCACAGCTTCAGATATTTTTTCCAATTTCTATTTATTTAAGAAGGAACTGAAGACTGAAGGAAAAAGAGAATTATGCAGCTTTTATTATTAACGAAGCCCTGGATCAGCTGCTTTACATGCAGTGCCAGGTCACTAAGTATGATAATGATCCCACTTTATGGCTGAGGAAACAGATTCCAGAAGCTCAAGTGACTTAAAGTCACTGAACTGGTAAGAGACAGAACTGCTATGACCTCAACATGCTTTTCCTCATCCTCTATCTGCTCATGGTGATTCTCTCAAATTATGAAATGTTTAAAAGTTCAGAAGAAATGGAAGGAAAAGCAAGAGGTTGAAAAAACCTCATACAACCAGCCCTTAAATGGAGGAGAAGAATCTACATTTGGAAGCTTAAGTTAAATCTTTTATGGAGCATCTTACCACTACTGTCTTTAAGAGTTTATTCATTATGGGACCTTCTAATTAAGTTTAAGTTCATTTTAGCCCACAAATGCTTCAAATCACCAGGAAAGAATCTGGAAGTGAGAATGCTGTGGATGCACCAAATCCCAGTCCTTACAAAACTCCCCACTGGTAGGGGATGAAGGCTAATAAAAGCCTCATTCAAAGACAACAGGAATCCTAAATGGACCAGCAAAGGGCTGTGGGTACACAGAGCAGGAGGGCAATTCCCAAAAGATGTATCAGGAGTGATTTCATAGGTCAGAGTAAAAGGATGTGTAGAAGAGAAGCCAAGCAGGGTGGTTTAAGAGGGTGGGCTCTGGAGCCAGCTGCCTTGGTCCAAATGTTGCTTGCAGCACCTGCCAGCTCTGGAATCTTGAACAAGTTTCTGTGCCTTTATTTCTTCATCTGTAAAATGGGAGAATAGTAATGATACCTACATCATTAGGTTCTGGTGAGGATTAAGCAAGTTAACATTCATAGTCTTAAACAGCAACCTAACACCAAGTGACACTCTGTGACTGGTACACTCCAGTGTGGGGTGGACCGGCAGAGAAGGGTGCAGGAAGGCATTCCAGCCATGGAACCACAGGAGGTACACGTGGCAAATGGGAACACAGCGCATGATTCAAGGGCTGGAGCTCGGCGTGCACAAGGGATGGGAAGGGTGGGCAGCAGTGGGCTGAGGTGGGATGGAGGAGGACGCCTAGGATGGAGGTGAGCTAAACCTCAGTGGAGGGCATGTGAGCAATGTAGCGACTTTTCCAAGCAATAACCCCCATTTGAAACCCAGAGACTTTGCAGATGCACAATGAATCTGGCTTCTTGAGTTAGGGCATGGATAAAAATAGTCTACAGGAGAGAACCTTGGGTGTTCCTAAAAGGAAAAACCCAGAGAAAACTTTGATATGAATTTTTAAAATATACCCCTAGAAGGGGAAGGAGGGAGCCCTGTTCTGTTTGAGGCAGCCTGCTGCACGTGTCTGAGGCAGCTCTAATAGAAAAAGATTGGCACCCAGACAGGGCACAGACACGAACCCTAAATCTCAGGTCACTTCCTGCTGTCTACCCCTCAGAGAGTCTAAGATTTCTGGATCCATCGCTTCTCCACCCTCAAAATGTGGACAAACCTACCTTTCTCTGCTGGGAAATTCTCTCATGATGTAAAACACTTAGCAATGAACAGGGTGCTGTGAGCCTGCTGGGTAACACCACATGTAGATATCCCCATAGCCCCTCCCACCACATGGGCAATTCCCAAAGCCATGATTAATCCCTTTTGAAAGCTCTGTATACATATCACTCTGCCTGCCCGTCTCCCAAGGGGGTACAGTTGATTAATTCTGAAATCCTCAACAGCCCTGAGACTGTTTAAACTTGTAAATGATGATTCTGTGATTCTAACAGGTTCAACCTTTGTGAGGCCCGGCACACCCAGGAGCCACAAACCCACAGAACAGGTTAACCCAGCCCCAGTCACCCTGAAGGATGTCAAGAGGGGTCCTTAGAATTTAATGCTCTGCTTGTGGGTGTGGCAAGAAAGAACTGCTTTTTCTCATTTGGGGAACCTCCTTTAAAAAATTGAACAAATAATCTACATCCATTGTAAAAACATTAGATAATATAGCCAAAACATAGAAATACAAATTACTACAATCCCATCACCCATAGAAATTCAGCATTAAGCTGTGTAGCATAAGTAACTGTTAATAGACATACCTTTTGCTAATCTGTTGTCAGATAGCCTTCCAGACTTCTTTCTATATATTTTTATAAAATAGAATATTATTCTCATTCTTATTAGTATCTTCTTATTCTCTAAGTTATTTTACTCAATAAAAATATAAAATATAAAATAAGCACCTTCCTGTGTCTCAATGTTGCTTTATGTCACCTTGTTTAATGGCAGACTAGTATCTCACTGTAATGTAATGGAGCAGTCAGAACTCTGAGGGAGATAGAAGCCCAACTCAAAATGGCTTAAGCACCATGGAGGGTTTTATTGGCTCATGTAACTGAAAAGGCAGAAGCAAACTTTAAGCATGGCTGGATACGAGGACAACCATCTCAGCCTTCCTCAGTCCCTCCTCTCTATGTTCCTTTATGTTAGCTGCTCTCAGGTGAGCTCTTCTTGCTGCACACTTAAGTCCTACCAACCCCACATCCAGCGGAGGACCTCTCTGTCCCAATTGTTCCCACAAAAAGTCCCCGAGGAGAGTCCCAATGGCCTCGCTTCGTCCTGTGCCTGTCTCTGAATCAGTCACTATTCACTCTCAGGGGATGGAGGGCTCCTATTGGCCAGTGTCCTCTGTGGAGTTGGGTTAAGAGCCCCTTCCAGCACCAGGAAAAGATCTGTTGCTCAAGTTGGGATGCTGCTACTGTAAGAAAAACAATTGCTAGGCTGACCAACAGTTACGGGTCGGGACCAGGCATACATGCATTTATTACACATAATAAACAATCTTCTTCATTGAGAGTTCTATATATGTTTGGCAATGTGCTAGTCATTTTACATATCTTATATAAGCCTCAAATAATCCTATGAGGTTGGGGCTGTTGTCATTATCAGTGTTTTATAGAAATCTAAAGCTTAGCAAAGTTAGTTTGCCCAAAGCCACAGAGTTAAGCTAATAGGGTGCAGGCACGACTAGAGCAAGAGCCCAAGTTATCAATCCTTGTAAGGGTTGTACTTTTCTGAGCAGACCATAGTTGATGGAGCGGAAGAACTGTTGACATTGGATACCAGAGAGAGTGAGCTGGAAAAATAAGAGGTATTGATCAGAGATTAAAATTATAGACAGGGTTGCAGATACTGATAATGATAAGGTGTAGGGTATGACAGTGGCTGTGGGTAGCTGAGATGTAAGATCTTTGGTGGAGGAGGAGATCAAGGAACCGAGAGGCCAGAGCATTAGAAGAATTATCTACACGGACCTTGAAATTACCAAAAATTAGGTTAGGAGTAGTGATGGAGAGAATGACAAGCCAGGAACTAGAATCCTCAGGAAATGATGGGAAATCACATGGGTCTGGCAAGGACTTCAACCAGAAGGGGCAGTGAGTGTTTTCACCTCTTCACATAACCTTTGGGGTTGTTGATCCTCAGGCAGCACGAGGTCACAGCAAGAGGGTGAAGGGAACACAGAGAAAAAAATTTGACAACATAAAAGATGGATCAATGGATTTCGGACAATGCACTGGGAAGCATGGGGTCTGAACCTAGGTAGTAGAAAGTGTTGAAGAGAGAATAGATTTAAGATACATGGGGGAGGTACTTGCAGATGTGATGGGTGAAGGACAGGTAGGGACCAGGCATACACATATTCCATTTTGATAGGTAATCAAGTTTGCTCAAAACAATTCACAACTATGCCAGAAAGAGTTGGGTGCTACAAATAAAAAGCACAGTAAGAAATTTGTCCCCAAGAAGCTTCCTAAATGTTAGGAAGTAAAGCAAGTATATGAGAAATGGATAATGTGAAGTCAATGAAGTCAAGTGCAGTAAGTGAGATTGGAAGGAAAGGATATTCTTATTCTGTGGCTGATGAGGCCAGATATAAAAGAATGACAGCTGAGATGAGTTTTAAAGAATGGGAAGGAGTCCTACAACTGAGAGTTGCTGATGGAGACAAAGAAATAGCATGAGCAAAGATATGGTAAGGGGGAAACACTTGGTACATCTGGAGAACATGGAGTGACTGATTTGACTGGTTGTTAAGAAGTTGTGAAAGATAAACCTATAGGATGAAGAAACAGGGAAGGGTGGAAGATTGTTAGCTTTTTTTGCTGTCTTCCACATGTGCTTAAACTACTAGTGAAAAGAGGATTTTAAGGCAAGGAGACCATTTGGGGGAAAGATACATTTTGTTTAGAAAATGTTGCATTTGAGGTAACTGTAGGACATCCCAGTGGAGGACATACCCAGTGATCGGAGATAAATTACCATTTATATTTCTTATGAGAAATATTATATGTATGTGTAATATCTGCATATGCCTGCATTTTTTAAATACCCTGACTCATTAAAAAATGATTTGAGTGACACACAAATATACACATCAGAATTTTTTTTAATGAGAGATTAAACACAGGAAAACACAAGGATGCGAAACAAAATTAAATTTAAGCCATAAGGTAAACATATCACCTTTATGCCATAGAGTCCTGTCAAATTGCTAGAGGTGGACAGTACTTGTGGCTTTGAACTTCCTAGCAACCAAAGCGAAAAGAGGAAGCAATGATCAGTTGTCAGATTTCTAATGGATGAGAAATACACATCTGTAAATGTTCAGAACAGGAGAAGTGAGGACTCGGATTTATACAAGAGAGCTCTGAAGGAGACATCAGATGTTCTCCTCACCTGGTCCCCCTCCCATTCAGGAGCACATCCAGCTTGAAGTTAGATATGAACTTAGGATTTGCTCTGTCCAATGATGTGCGAGCACAAGGGATGTGTCATATTTTCAAGTGGAAGTTTAAAAAGCCAGCATGGAACTCTCCACTCACGCTTTCCCGTGCCACAGTGACCACGACTGCCAAGAAGAGAATATAGAGAAAAAGGGAAGGAGAATGGGCTGTTTGGCAACATCTAATGAGACAAGAAAGAAGGCTGAAAGAGGAGAAAGAACCGTGTAATACCTAGAAGGAAGACCGTGGGCACCACAGGATCCTAGAAACTAAGTTGAAGGCTTTTCCCAAAGGAAGAACCTGAGAAAGATTAAATGCTTCCCATAGTCACACAACCAAAAAGTGGTATAATTATTATCTAAGTTCAGTTCTTAATGAGGAAAAGGGAACTACAGGCCCTACCATTTTCCAGCTGTATGACCTAGGGCACAGTTAGCCCACAGTTTACTCACCAATAAACTGGGGACAATAAAAGTACCCCCTAAAAAGATAGTACCTCCTCATCATATATTGTCTACATGCACAAAGGTTAGGGTTCTATGCTTTGAAGACCTGGAATTCGCAAATGTACTCGAACATTCATTTTCACCTTTTGAACCCAGAAAGGGGAAATTTGGCTTTAGGCATCCATTCCCCAAAACCACACATCTCCAGGCTCTGCAGGCCACAGAAGGCCTGGACCTGGGTCTCTGGCAACGCTCACTTAACCTGCATGAGCAAAACAAAATGAAATCACAGTGCTTGCCAGCATCTACCCTGCAAGCTCCAAAGGACAATCTCTTGGCAAGAAGGGAAAATAATCTTTTATTCCTCAACCCCTTGGATTCCAGTTTAAGCCAAAGCCCTATTTTATGAAATAAAAGCAGTGATCCGGCAAAAAAACAATTTTTCAAAAATGGAGTGCCTAATAACGAGAAACAGTACCGCCTCTCAGATGTTATATCTCGGCGCTGCCGTAGGGGCTCATGCCCATCTCTTTTGTCTAAGGCTGTGGTTTGAAAGCCATCTGATATCCAGGTGGTAGCTCTGTTTTCTCTGGTGTCTGCCATGTTGTCTGGCTTCTTTCAGTGGCTGCCAGCTCACTCCATTCACCCTCAGTCTACTGAAGTGCCCACATAGGTTTTGGGAAATGGTAAATTTTTGGTGCTTGTTTGCAAGAACATTTTGTATGAGATCACCCCCAGAATGGAAGATGTGTGTAAGATCACTGAAACCTATATATTTTCAGGGTTGTCCGAAGTGTTCATCCCATCTGCACTTGAATACTTCTAATGACCAAAGAGCACACTATTAAAGAAGAGTATTCTTTCAAGCAACATCTCCACTTAGGCCGTGTGCATTCCCACCTGCAGCCTTAGCCAGTGGGGTGCCTTCTTCCTGAAACCCTTCCCTCCCTACCCTCTGCCAATACACAGTCCAGTCACCCATCTCCCCATACATTGGAGGCTTTCTTCCCTCTCAGTACAATTTTATTCAGTTTAGAGCTTATACAACAGCATTTATTGACACCTACTACTTGCCAGGCACTGTTCTAGGCTTTACATACAAAGACTATAGTTCCCTTTCCCTCATTAAGAACTGAACTTAGATAATAATTATACCACTTTTTGGTTGTGTGACTATGGGAAGCATTTAATCTTTCTCAGGTTCTCCCTTTGGAAAAAGCCTTCAACTTAGCTTCTGGGATCCTGTGGTTCCCACAGTCTTCCTTCTAGGTATTGCACTGTTCTTTCTCCTCTTTCAGCCTTCTTTCTTGTCTCATTAGATGTTGCCAAACAGCCCATTCTCCTTCCCTTTTTCTCTATATTGCTCAGCCCTCAGGGTTAAGGGCCCAGGCTCTGGAGGTGGAGCTGAATTTAAATCCTGCTTATAGGACAGATGGATGAGCTTGCATCAGTTACTGAACCCCTCCGAGTCCTACTTTCCTCATCTGTAAAATGGACCAAACAATAATTTCCATTTCAAAAGTTGATGTGATGTCTAGATGAAATAATGAACATAGAGTTATTATCAGAGTGACTGACACAAGGTCAGCACTTTGTCGATGATAGATGGACGTTAGAACACTTGAGCACAGTGATGCTTTTGCTTGGAACTTTTCCAACTTCCTTGTTAAGATGTATTTAAGATCCTGGCTCAAGCATCATTTACTCAGCGAAGCCCTACCCCAGACCAAGGTGTTGCCTAATTTCACAGTTTAACAGCCCAGTCTTCCTTTCTTGATAGCACCAACACCTGTGATTTCACATGCATCGTTGTGGTTATTATTAACTTATGTCTGTCCCACAGTATCTCCCACAGCCTTATCCCAATCAGACTGTCAGCTACGTGAAGACAAGGGTCTTTATTTTTACTGACCATTCATTCTATCCCTATATCTCAATTTGTAAGTAGGTGCTCAGTATATATGTTAATGAATAAAAAAAGGAACAAGTAAATAATATGTAATATTAAACATATTCTAATGACGCTGAGGTATTGAAAATAACAATTTAGACTTCAAGAGACCAAGTAATAGCTTTAAGGAGTTGGAATGGGATCTGGATGGCATAAATAACATTGTCCAGACAAATGTGTAGAGTAGAAAGAGACTTATAGCTCACTAGGATAGGCCCTTTAACAAAAGATAGTAATTGCTGCCCAGCCGGTGTGGCCCAGTGGTTGAGCATCAACCCATGAACCAGGAGGTCACAGTTCGATTCCCAGTCAGGGCATATGCCCAGGTTGCAGGCTCAATCCCAAGTAAGGGGAGTGCAGGAGGTGGTCAATCGATGATTCTCATCATTGATGTTTCTGTCTCTCCCTCTCCCTTCTTCTCTCTAAAATCAATTTAAAAAACATATTTTAAAAAAGGATAGTACTTGCTAACATATATGTAGCACTTACATTGTGCCAGGCACTGTGCTGTATGCATATTAATTCATTTAATTTCTATAAGTCAATGAGGTGTGGCACCTATGCAGAAGGATTAAGTAAGTGTGATGGGATCATGCTCACTTTGAGGTCTCCTTGCTAGTCCTTGGGTCTTCTCCTCCATGACCTGGGTTCTGGACCTCCCTTAGTTCATGCCCTGGCTCATAGACTTTGTATGATTCTGACCTTTAGTAACAAGATTTCAATATCCTATTTTCCAGACCCTCAATTGGTTTGGTTTGCAATGTTCATGAGCACATTAGTGCTCAGAGGATCCTGAAATATTTCTATCTTATTGCTACTCACAGTCTAATGGGGAAGACCCCAAGTATCCTTTCATTCAAAAACCCTTTTCTTTTTATTGATTGATTGACTTGAGAGAGAGAGAGAGAGAGAGAGATGAATTTGTTTTTCCACTTATTTATGCATTTATTGATTGATTCTTGCATGTGGGCCCTGACCGGGGATTGAACCCACAACTTTGGCATATCAGGACAATATTCTAACCAACTGAGCTAGCTGGCCAGGGTTCAAAGACCCTTTTCTAACTTGAACAGGGTTGTTTCAATCCTTCACTTGTCGTGGCTTGAAGTGACTTGTGAGATTAGATGGTGTCTTCAAGGTCATTTAAGGTCATCCCCGTTGAATTCCATAGCCTCCAGAATAGTCTCCTGGAAGAGTGGTTTTCCAGCCTGTATTTGTACAGAGCCAGTGATGGATTATTCATCAACCCAAGGCACACTTTCCATTATGGCCTGTTGGAAAGATCTTTCTGTACCAAAGTTGAAACTTAACTCCCTATAATTTCTCCTCATGGGCAGTAGAGTACATAGAGGGGCAGTAGGAGCTGTCTGTCCCAGCAGGAGCAAATATTTTACCACTTTGTTATTTAGAATTTCTACTGTGCAATGCTAATGAAAGCATATCAACTTTTCATGTGTTTTTTGTAATTTTCAAATTCTCCACAAACAACACACTCCTCATTGCCTGAGCCAGAAGGACTCAGCCCACCAAGGCCCCCTGGTCTTAGCCCCACCTCCTGGGACCACACAATAAGTCTGCTCCCCCTTCCTCAAGGCAGCCTGTGTAGCCCCCAAAATCTTTCTTTGACCTGGTTTCTCCTGGTAAGTGACAATCCAGGCTCCATTGCTTGGGAGCTGGGTGAACTCAGGCAAGTCACTTAATCCTTCTGGGCCTCGGTATCCTCATTTAAAAAAAGGGGGTGCAGATCAAATCAGACATGTGCTGATGATAGAAAACCAGAAAGTGCTGTGCACATGCTGCTGATTTTTCTAGTGCTGACCATCTGGGCTCCAACAGGAAGTGACCTTTTGCTCCGGGGACAAGAGTAGGAGCCCAACCTGGAGTTGGAGGATGAAAATAGCAGGGGCTGGTCAGGAAATTATAAACCCCAGAATCAGGGCAGAAAACAAAGATGGGATCTGACCAGGAGGACTTTTATGCCAATGAGCACACTGGCAAACACGCACTGAGCACTGTGCCCCAAGCACTTTGCTGCATCATTTCACAAACACCGAACAGCAGCTCCAAGAGGTAGGGCGATGGTTGTCTCCATTAGGCAGATGGGGAAACTGAGGCACAGAAGACTAAGCACTTTGCCAAGGTCGCACACTCTGTGCTAGAGCCGACTGCCTGGCTCCGTAACTCTAGACCCCTGTTCTATCATGATTCTGGCAGCAAGGCCAAGGTGAGGAAGCAACTGGGACAGGGGTTAGGATGGAGCCCGAGGTCCTTAAGATTTTACCTAATGGGGCTTTGGGAGGCAAAGGAGCCAGAGGGACTGGGTTTCTGGAAGGGAATGAAATGCCCAGAGCAGACGCAGAGGCATTGGAACTCAAGTTCATGGGTCAGAAGGGCACCTGCTAGGCTTAGACACCATAAATAATTCTTAACATGTCCCGGCCCCTCTGCTAAACATAATTTGCCCTTGGTCACGAAGGTAGAAGCTGAGCTGGGACATGTTTGATGCCCTTTCCCTTGGTTTCTGAACCACTATCAGGGCACCATGCCTTTGCTTAGCACTCTTACCCTTTAGGAGCTGCTCACATTCCCCCAGGGAGCAGAGACAAACTTTCCTTTCCCACCCCTCGCCCACTGCCCCCATGCCCCACAGGGCTTCCCTCTGCAGATCCCTGGAGCCAACTCCAGCCAGAGGCCAATGTGGGAGCTTTTGCCCATCTCCAGCAGGGTTTGAGCTGAGCAGGCTCTGGCGGGCTTTCGCAGTTCCCAGGCTAGAGCAAGCCCAGACACAGCCCACCTCCCGGGCGTGGGACAACGGGCTGTAAAGTCAGCGGTGGTTTTCAGGGCCCTGTTCAGACTCGTGGGTGGTGCTGAGCCAGATGTGTCAGGGATCAGCCCGGAGTGTCTGGGGCAAGAGAACCAGACAGACCATTCCCCAGGGACGGAAGCCAAAATGATAAATAAAGGCCCAGCACAAAAGAATACATCTTGAATTGACAGATTTCCTGAAGAATGTATAACATGACATTAAGCTTCGCCACCTAAGATGGAGTCGAATTTCTCCCATCATTTGGCTGCAGCTCAAAGGAGAAATATGCTAGACACCCAGTGGTCCCTTTAAGACAGCTGACTCAATGGTTCTCCTATCTTGGTCCACATGGAATCAAAATTCAAGACATATTAACAGACCATTGTTTGCAACTGCCAAGTTTAATGTCCTAGTTGGTTTACTTTCCTCTTAAGGGGAAAGGGTGGGGTAAGGGCTACTTGGCCTGGGAACTGAAGAGTGGTCAGGATCCATCTCTGTGAACCTCAGTTTTCTCTGCTATAAAATGGTCTCTCGCCCTTGCTGGTTTGGTGCAGTGGATAGAGCCTCAGCCCGCAGACTGAAGGGTCCTGGGTTCCATCTGGTCAAGGGCACATACCTCAGTTGCAGGCTTGATCCCTGGTCCTGGTTGGGGGCCCATGCGGGAGGCAACCAATCGGTGTGTCTCTCTCACATCGATGTTTCTGTCTCTCCCTCTCCCTTCCTCTTTCTCTCAAAATCAATGAAAAGACATCCTCAGTTGAGGATTAACAAAAAAAATAAGTAAATAAATAAAATGGGTCTCTATCTCAAAAACTTTATGTTTCCATCTGTCCCTTCCCCTACCATGCCTTACTCTTTCTCCACCTCCTCCCTCAGGGGATGAAAACTTGTCGGGGTGGTTACTGCCAAAGGTCACCCAGGCCCCTGATATTGCCTGGTTGTGGCCTGTTCACCTTTTAAGTCTAAACTCAGCCACATTTTGCCTGAAAATATTTTCTGGTCTTTCCCCATCACTCATTTGGGTTGGATACCACTTCTCAAGGCTCCCACAGCATGTCCTATGTAGCTCTGTAATTGCATGTTCATTTGTGTGTTGGTCTGTGACTAGTCAGGGCACATACCCAGGTTGGGAGTTCGATCCCTGGCTGAATGCAAATGGAAGCAACTGATTGATGTTTCTCTCTCACATCAATGTTTCTCTCTCTCCCCCTCTCCCTTCCTCCCTCTCTCGCAATCCAATTTTTAAAAAGTGCCAAGACCTATCACGGCATCTTGGACACAATGGGTGCTCAGTAAATATCTGGCAAATAAATACGCACCTTATAGGTATATTTGGAGATTAAATTAGATAAAGGATATGAAAACAAAACTGTAAATTACTATTACATTTATTATTATTGTCCATGGATACATTTATGAATTTTATACAAATGGACATATGTATTATTATATTATTTTGTATTATATTGCATAGTACATATGTAATATATACATTAGTAATATTATTAAAATAGTAATAGGTGCCAAAGCCTAGGCAAAGAGATTTGTGTAGTCAAATGTTGAGAAAACAATCAGAAATATACATGTATATGTACAACATTCATACCATCAATGACAAGAAATTATTATAACTCCTGGGCTGAGAATGCCAGTCACAGCTCTAAATTATTTTCCAAGAAAGCAGAGAGGTGCTAGCCAGGGGCTTGAATGTCACCACCGCTGCCTTTTATGTGGTGAAGACTTTCTGGTTTCCAGGTTTTCATACCCCTGGCTCGTACATTTGCCATGTAAATTAATCTAAGAAATCAGACAGTACAAAGGAGGGAAAATGCACTAGGCCCTTGCTTTCATGTTTCTGTCCTTTTCTCAGGAGGGAGGGAGTGCCAACAGGCTAAACATGTGTCCTCCGTTCTGGGAGTGGGGAGGGACCCAAGAAGGGGGCCACGAGTGTGGGAGCAGCTGCTGAAAGTAAGGCCGAGCCAAAGCTCCACGCTGCTGCCACGCCCCAAAGACGGCCTGCCACAGGCCGCCAGACTTCCAGCGTCAGGTGCTATCTGGTAAGTCAGCGTCCTCTCCTTATCACCATCAGGCTCAGCCAGATCCCGGGCTCAGTGATATGCCGCACGTCCCTCTTCTCAGCCTGGACAGACCTGCTCTCCCCAGCCCTGCCTGATCGCTCCTACCCTGCCCAGGTCTGCTAGGAACACGCTCCTGCCTGCCTCCCTCCCTCCTGACCCCCCTCCCTCCTCCCCTGCCTCCTTCCTGCCTCCTTCCTGCCTGCTTCCCTCCCTCCTGACCTCCCTCCCTCCTCCCCTGCCTCCTTCCTGCCTGCCTTCCTGCTTTTCTGCCTTTCTTTCTTCTTTTCTTTTTTTTTTTTAAATATTTTTATTGATTTCAGAGAAGAAGGGAGAGGGAGAGAGATATAGAAACGTCAATAATGAGAGATAATTGATCGGCTGCCTCCTGCACGTCCCCCACCCCCACCCCCCACCCCCCGCCTCCCACTGGGGCTGGAGCCCACCCTGCCTGCAACCCCAGGCATGTGCCCTGCCCAGGAATTGAACTGTGACTACCTGGTTCATAGTTCAATGAGCCACCACAGCCTGGCTCTTTCTTCTTTTCTTAATAAAATTTTACTCTAGTTAATTTTTTAAATTAAATAAGTAATACATTCTAGAGGTTACAAAAAACTATTATAAATGTACAGTTAAAATTCTTCCTCTCTTGCCGGGCTGGTGTTGCCCAGTGGTTAAGCATAGACCTGTGAACCAGGAGGTCATGGTTCAATTCCTGGTCAGGGCACATGCCGGGGTTGTGGGCTTGATCCCCAGTGTGGGGCACACAGGAGGTAGCCAATCAATGATTCTCTCTCATCATTGATGTTTCTATCTCTCTCTCCCTCTCCCTTCCTCTCTGAAATCAATAACAATTAAAAAAAGAATTCTCCCTCCCTTCACTAGCACTCAGGGACTCGATGCCTTCTGTATATCCCTCCAGAGATTTTAAAAATGCACATGCTAATATGATTATATACCTCCACTCCTTTTTTGTAAATACGATAAGCCTTGTATGGTGATACTTAGTGTTCTGTTCCTCATTTTTCTCAATGAATAGATCTTGGAGATCTTTCCAGGTCAGAACTGGAAGAGCTTCCTCTGTCTTTTTCATGGCCGAGTAGTTTTCCAATTCATAGCTTGTTTTAATCAGCCCTGAACTGTTGGACATTTACAACCAATGCTGCAACGGAAAACCTTGACAGCTGTCACTTCCCCACTGTCATCTGTACTTAGGCGTGGGGTCGCTGGGCCATTTTAATAGCTATTGCCAAACTGCCCGTCACGGGAGTTGTAGCAATTTACATTCTCTCCAAGAACATATGAGAAGGAACAGAGTTGTAAAACTTTAAAAGAGGAGTAATTCTACCACCAATAGCCATTTATTAAGCGCTCACTCTAGGCCAGGCACTTTACACTTATCACCTCATTTAATCCTCACCACAACCTTTAATGTCAGTCCATTGTCAGGGGGACCCCAAGATTCACAGATGAATATTACCTTCGGCGTCACCATAGCCCTTCTTGCTACTCGTGGTCTCTCATCTCAAAGCCAGGAAATCGATGCTCACTCTGATCCTCACCAGAACACTTGCAGGCTGCTTGCCCTGAGCGCTTCATGTTGCCAGGCACGCTGCCTCGCCCAGTCCTCCCAGCAGCCTCGTGACTCAGGCTCTGTCATTATCTCAGGAATGGGAAAGCCAAAGGCATGAGCGGTAACAAGCCCTCGGCTCAGGGTGACACAGCGTGTGGGCAGCTGTCCCAGGATTTGGACCCAGACAGTCTGACGACACAAATCCAAGCCGTTCGCAGCACTAAGATCAAAAGTTCTGTGGATGGACGCAGTGAGGGTAGCAAGACAGTGTGAATGCCTCTGACCTGGGCGTGCACTTCAAAATGGTGACTTTTATGTGATGTATATGTTACCGCAATTTTTTTAAAAAGGGGACATGCTAATGCGTGTTTTGAAGAGTTGGGAGGCGAGAGGCCTCGCTTGTCAAGGCTCAGCACAGGCCTTGCCCGGAGAAGGTGCTTTGTCGACGGAAGCGTTGCTCATGACTCGGATTAGTAGTACCTGCTGTGTGTCTGCCATGGAGCCGTCCCAGGTGGGACTTCAGTCTCAAGGGGGGAAAGTCCCCTCGTGTGTGAGGAACAAATGAGCTCTTCTGTGTGAAAATGCTTGGTAAACTTAAAAAGAAAAGTCGAGAAGTGATGGATCAAAGAGTTACCAGCACATTTCGCAGAGAGCGGAGCTTTTTGTCTGTCTCCTCTTAGCACTTGTATTTATCCCATCACAACACTGTGGCCAGGGGAGGGGGTAACTTCCTCAGGCCCCCCTCCCTTCCCGGACTGGAATCTGGGGCAGAAACTCTCTTCCTTGTTTGCATTCCAGCGCCCAGCCCGGAGCCTGCACCCAGAGGTGCCTTGCCCACTCTTGCTGACTCAGCTGAATTTGGGCGCCTTGGAGCAGCCCTCCAGATCCTTTTAGCCAGAGACCTCCTTCCGAGGACAGAGGCAAGATGTTCAGTCCTGCTTTATGCAGCGGGCCCTCTCCTGGGCCAGTGTCTCCTGCTGAGGGTGCAGTCGCCCATCTCTGTGCAAACACTGCATCTGCTGACCAGCGGGCACTGCCCTGTGGGGCGGGAAGGGAAGTCAAGTTCAGGGTGAGGGGAGGGAGGCTCCCGGACCTCCCAGGGAGAGGTGGCTTCAGGACAGGGCCGCCTCCTTGTTTGTGATGGTTTTCATTACTTGTTTGAACTCCTGTGGAGTGGATGTTTCTCAGGCATATTTGGGGATCTAATTCTGGAGTCCTTAAGCACAGAAGAATGTGATAAAATGCCTGCCCGTGGATGTGGAGGCAGCTGCCTCAGCTGTCTGTGCACAGCCTTTGCAGACGGGCAGGCGGGGCGGGGGAGGGGGGGGGGCACGGGGGGGGGGGCAGCAGTGGGCTCAAGAGGGTGAGTGACCTGCCCGGGGTCCCCCTGGAAGTGTCAGAACCAGGACAAAGGCTCACAGTTCTTGGCCAGAACTGACTACAACCCTCTGCTGACTGAAAAGGCTGGTGTTCAGGTAAACTGAGGAACAAAGGCAGGCTCTCCGGGCAGGCAGGCAGTTTTCATATTAAAACAGCAAGGTGTTCGCCCAATAGCCTCTACACCGCTAACCTTTGAACTGAATTAGTCCTCCAAATACCAGACCAGAAAAATCACTTATTCGTCATTCTTCCTTTTGACTCCTCATAACTCCTCAGCGTGTCCTACAGAAGGGAGTGTGGGCTCACCACGGGGAAGAGGAAGAAAAGATGATGAGGTAGCAGAGGGCTTCCTTACTCATCACATGCCAGGGAGCAGCTTCCTCAGGCTGTCTCCGTGGCCAACAGGACTTGCTCCTCGAGGAAGGAAAGACAATGGCTGCCTCGGCGTTCCCCTGCCAGTGCACAATATGCCGACAGCTTGGTGTTTCTTCCCGTCGGATTTGGTGGTGGTCGCCGTGGGGCTGGGGGTTCATGTGAGACCGACATCCTGATCTGAGGCATGAAGAGGCTCTAGTGATGGCGAACCTATGACACGCGTGTCAGAGGTGACACTCGAACTCATTTTTTTGGTTGATTTTTCTTTGTTAAATGGCATTTAAATATATAAAATAAATATAAAAAACATAAGTCTTTGCTTTACAATGGTTGCAAATATCAAAAAATTTCTATATGTGACACGGCGCCAGAGTTAAGTTAGGGTTTTTCAAAATGCTGACACGCTGAGCTCAAAAGGTTCACCATCACTGGGTTAGGCAGTTTGTTCTAGGGCCGGAGGCAAACCCGTGAAGTTTTGTCTCACCCAGAGCTCAGGCTCCTCCCTGCTTCTAGAAGATTTCACCAGGCCAGGAAGCCATCAGTCTGGGGGTCAAATGAAGGGAGGCAGCTCCGGGACACACCCCAGAGCAGTTTCTGGTCAGGCATTCCTGGCAGCAGGGCCACCTCGGCCTCCCACGCCTGGTCCATGATGAAAGCTGATAGGCAAGGCTGCCGAATGCCGGGGCAGGGAGCCACCCAGCGTGGCTTTGGGGCACCGAGAGGTCTCCCTGCTAAAAATACCTCTCCCCCCTTCCTGCTGTGGAAGCTGGAATGGTCACGTGGGAGTGCTACTCCCTTAGTTTGAGGCTTTATATTCTTAGTAGATCTGATTTAAAAATTAAATAGCACTGTGTGCAGAATAAACTGAGGCATGACCACACCATGACGCCTTACTTGGCATTTATTTATATCCATGTGCAAATCCAAGGAAGAATTTGAGAGTCTCACAAGTTTATTTCTCAGAGTAGCCAGCTGAGGCCACCAGATCTTGCTCCGGCAAATCTGTGGGGCCGAGAGAGAGAGCATGAGCTCTCTGCCTTGGACATTTCATTCATCTGCTCAAAATGCTCCAATAGTTCTGACTGTACTTTAAATAGAGCCCTCACCCATACCATTCATCATCTTGCTCACTGAACTCCCACCTCAGTCAAATGCTCTGAGCTCTCCCTGCTCCAGGACTTCCTGCAAGCTAAGCTGCCTCTTTTGCTGGCTGACCTTTTCCCTCTGTCCCTGGCTCCTCTCTGTTCTTCAGGCCTTGACTTGAAATGCCACCACATAGGTGGCCCCCTGACAACGGTAGCTAAGGTAAGTATCCCCTCTTTCAAATTGTTCTTTTACTTTACAGTCTTTCTTACTATTTTCCTGTGTGTGTGTGTGTGTGTGTGTGTGTATGTGTGTTCAACCCTCACTATTTATAGATTCTGTGAATTTGCGTACACCCTAAACTTATTTGTAACCCCCCAAATCAGTACTCCCAGTGCTTTTGAGGTCATCTGTGGACATGCACAAAAGGTGAAAAATTTGAGTCACTCAACGCCCACGTTCGCAGCTGAGGTCCAACAAGGTGACACTCTGCTTCTTGTTCAGCTCTCAAGCTCCATAAAAATGTCCTTTTCACGGTCAATTTTGTGCCATGTTTTCATTTTGTGCTTTTGGTTGGTGGTTTTGCTGTTTGGAATGGCCCCCCAGTGTAGTGCTAAAGTGCTACCTTGTGTTCCCAGGCTTAAGAAGGCTGGGAGGTGTCCTGTGGAGAAGAGATTCATTCAGGCATGAGTTGTACTGCGGTTGGCCATGAGTGCAACAATAATGAATCACTGTATATTTAAAAAGGTGTATTTAAACAGAAGTACACATGAAATAAGGTCATGTATGGATTGGCTGATGAAAATGCTGTGACTGGATCCTCATAGGAACCTAACCCTGTATTTCCCCTAGGAGCAACGGTGCCATATTCACCAACACAATGCTTATGGTAACTTTATAAAACATAATTTCCATAAACAATAATAATGAACTGTATCTTTACCGTTTTCTCAGAGCTGCTGCAACAAGTACCACAACCTGAGTAGCTTAAAACAACAGAATTTTATTCTCACAGTTCTGGAGGCTGGAAGTCCAAAATCAAGGTGTCAGCAGGGTTCGCTTCCTCCAATAGTGCTAGAGGAGAACCCTTCCCTTGCCTCTCCCTAGTTTCCGGTGGTTTGCGGACAGTCCTTGGTGCTCCCTGGCCCACAGCTGCATCTCTGCCTAAGTCATCAAAGGGCATTCTTTCACACGTGACTCTGTCTCTGTGTCTCTTCACTCTTCTTGTAAGGACACCAGTCATATTGGATTTAGGGCACAGCCTACTTGAATATGATTTCATCTTAACTAATTCCATCTGCCAAGACTCTATTTCCAAATTAGATCACATTCTGAAGTTCTGGGAAGGACATGAATTTGGGGGAGAGGACTCTACTTAACCCAGATATACATTTATTTTACCTATTTATAATTTAAAAATATATGCCTTTAATCAATATCTATATTAAAGTACTTAATTAATCAATATATTAAATACTGTGCATATTTAATCAATATCTATTCCCCCAAATAGATTACAAACTCCACAAGGAAGGACAATGAAGTTCTTGTTTGTCTTTTTTTTTTTTTAATATTTTTTTATTGATTTCAGAGAGGAAGGAAGAGGGAGGAAGAGAGAGACAGAAACATCAATGGTGAGAGAGAATCATTGATCAACTGCCTCCTGCACACCTCCTACTAGGGATCGAGCCCTCAATCTTGGCAGGTGCCCTGACCGGGAATCGAACTGTAACCTCCTAATTCATAGGTCGATGCTCAAACACTGAGCAACACTGGCCAGGCCTTATTTGTCTTTTTACCTTCAACACCAAGCCCAGCCTGATACATGGTAGGAGTTCAGTAAATATTTATGGAAGATGAATGGATAAATGAATGAATGAATTTCAAAGCCAGCAATGAGCAAACTATCATGGAGCCTCGACTCCTGGACAGCCATCATCCATCAGGTCAGGCGGAGAAAGAGGCCAAATGGGTGGGCTTCCATCTCCACCTCCCTCCCCACTTCACTTCAACCAGTTTCCCTGTTTGTATCTGTTTTATAAACTTTGCTTCTACGCAATGTTATTTTTATAAAAGAACGTATTAAATGAGTTTGGAAAGTGTGGGAAAAAAAACTGAGCCTATTATATAGATGAGGAAACCTAGGTCCAAAGACATGAAGGGCTTTGCCCTGGGTCCTCAGGCAGTCAATGCAGAGACAGGGCCAGGGGGCTGGTCTTTTGAGCCCTGTCCCACAAGTTTTGACTGGACACTCACTCTCCTGCCAAGACATACACAGGGAGTGCTTTGGAATTTACCCTCCCTGGAACTCTGTTTTTCTATCTGGAGCAACTTCTGGGAGAAGGAAACAGAGCCTGTGGCATGTGCCCCTTCCCCAAGGCTCTGAAAGGCCCTTTGTGCCAAGCTCATGGACATTCCACAGGCCTGCTCTAGACAAATCCATCTGCCAGCGGGTCACAATCCTTGCCTTCATCTCCAAGCCGAGGTATTTTGGCCTTTCTGCTTTTAAATGCACCCTTTGCTTTTTTGGAAGCTGAAGCCAAGCAAAGGAGGCCGGGCTCGTTAGCCCCAAGGCAGATGGGGTGGGGTGGGGTGGGCCACTGAGGAGAGGGCTCTGTTTTGCAGACCTGGCTTGAGAAGAAAACGGGGCTGATTATCTCCCAGGCCCAGCTGCAGAAATGCCTTAGCTCGGCAGCAGATTATAAATAGCCCCGAGTGCACTCCCAGCTGCTTGAAAACAGGATTTTCCCCCTGTGCTGGAAGAACAGCTCTTTACTGCCATCCTGGGCCCCCTCCTTAACCCCACCCCCAAAGAGGTGTGATTTATGTCTTAGCACCACTACTGGGGCCCAGGATCACACAGCCCCAATAAACAAAGATTAATTCATTGCCAAGTTCTATGAAAAAAGGAGGCATTCCTTTGGAAGTCCCTCTTTCATTCTGGATGAGATATGCTGACCCACGAGACCAGAGGGGCAGTTTTGCTGTGAGTTTATTAGCCTGGGTTTCATCTGGCTCTTTCTGCCCTTGTACCCAGTGGGGGCTGGGGAAGAACTGGTGGCTTGCTGACTGACGTGAGGGCACGAGAGGCAGAGAAGAGCCTCTGAACTTGACTGAGTTGACTGAACTTGTTCTGAGATGCTTCCTCGTGAGAAAGCCAGGGATGCTGGGCTGGCCCATTTATATTAGAGTCCTTCTCTCTTGAGGAAATCACATCTCAATGCAAACATCCGAGAAATCCTCACACGAGTGGGCTCACTCACTAGGACCTTAAGAGTGAACAGCTCCCGATGTACAAGCCCTTTCCAGGTTGCTTGGTTTTCTAGATCAAAGCTAAATGCCTGCTTGTGGCAGAAAAGTGTTAACATTTCAGAAAAGCATAGAGAGGAAAGAATTTCACCCAATTCCCACCACACTGAGACAACAATGTTTTCATGGACATCCTTACAAAACCGCTCTTATTGGATTGCAGGTGGATATAATTTTACCTAAATGGGGTTATACCAGTGTGTTAGTTGAGCTCTTGATAGAAATAGGTGTAACATTCAAGTGAGTAATTGAGGAGAGTTTAATAAAGAGACTATTTACATTGGTCTGGGCAGAGGTTAGGAACACCAGCAAGGAATAGTGGTTTATACTACAGCTAGCAACAGGGGAGAGTCATTATCACTCCTAGGTCTGAAGGTCAAGGGGAAGGAGTGGTTACTGCAAACCAGAGCTGTACAGAGAAGGTTGCCCCTCAGGAGCTGGACCCTTCAATACAGACAACAGCCAGCCCCAGAAAACCAACAGGGATGGAGCCTGAGGAATAAATACCTTGACCTCACTCTGCCCCAACCCTCAACTGCTGGAGCCTCCCACTGGCCAACCCAGGCAGAGTTAGAAGGCATAGAAGCCCATTGACAGCCGTCCATGGAGGCCAATACCACAGAGCACAGAGCAGGGTGGAGAAAAACAGAGAGCAAGTAGGAGAGGCAAGCAGAAAATATCCATTACATCCACTATAATACTGCTTTTGTCACTCCATGGTAAGCCAAGAAGTTTCTAACTCAATGACTATAGGCTGGCTTTATGCTTTTTAGTGGCCCTTATGTGAATGTACCAAATTTATTTAACCAATCCCCTATTGATGGACCCAGGGTTGGTTTCTAACTTCTCGAGAGCACGGGCAATGCTGTGATGAGCAGATCTGTACATAAAAGTCTTTGTGCACTCAGGATGCATAATTTTGATGCCCCTTTGATGTTTTTTAGAGACTGAGGCTCATTGCCTTTGAAGCTTGCCCCTAGTCACACAGTGGGCACGTGGCTTTTCTGAATCTTCTTTGTCAACAACGAACATGGAGTGGTCTGTAATAGAAAAAGGAATAATAAAGTAAATTTTAGTGTGTGTGTTTTAAAAATGTTTATTCCCTTGAAAGTCCTATTGCCCACATGACTCAGAAAGGCAGTGGACTGCTAGGTCCTGGGAGCACAGTGCCTGGGTGGGTGAAGAGGGACGAGGGGAAGGGGAGAAGGGAAATGCACAGGGCAGAGAGGAAATTATGTCACAGACGCTCCTTCCCGGGTTTCACAGTTGTTACCTCAAAAGTTGGAAACGGCTCCAGAGGCCTGGGAAGAGCGGAGGAAATGGGCTCTGAGGTCTGAGGGAAGTGAGTGGGAGGCACTTCCTGTTTGCGCCTCAGTCTCCTTGACTGAGAAGTGGCAATGATGCTACCACACAGGCCTGTCTGAGGGTTGCCTGACATACACACACGAAAGGGCCTGGCGCTTCGAGGAGCTCAAGAAATGCACCTTTTGCCCTAACCGGTTTGGCTCAGTGGATAGAGCGTTGGCCTGCGGACTGAAAGGTCCCAGGTTTGATTCCAGTCAAGGGCATGTGCCTTGGTTGCGGGCACATCCCCAGTAGGGAGTATGCAGGAGGCAGCTGATTGATGTTTCTCTCTCATTGATGTTTCTAACTCTCTATCCCTCTCCCTTCCTCTCTAAAAAAAAAATCAATAAAAATATATTTTTAAAAAAAGAAAAGAAAGAAATGCACCTTTCTTCCTGTCTTACCCCAAAGCTGAGAGCCATGCCAGATGAAATCTTTAATTTTTTAAATTCAACTAATATTTATGGAGGAGTAAATAAGACTCTCCTTGCCTTCAAGGAGATTGAGAACCATCATGTGCATGAACTCACTCTGTACCTTAGAGCCTCTGTGCTTTTGTCTAGACCCGTGGTCGGCAAACTGTGGCTCTCGAGCCACGTGCAGCTCTTTGGCCCCTTGAGTGTGGCTCATCCTAAGCCTTAGGAGTACCCTAATTAATTAATAACAATGTACCTACCTATATAGTTTAAGTTTAAACAATTTGGCTCTCAAAAGAAATTTCAATAGTTGTACTGTTGATATTTGGCTCTGTTGACTAATGAGTTTGCCGACCACTGGCTAGACTTTTGTTCCTCTGACTGTGCTTGTCTCCTCTACCCGGTGAAGTCCTTATATCCTCTTTGTCTCATGGGAGTCCACCCAAACATGTCACTCCCTTCTCTGCATCCCCGTAGCACCATGTCTGTTCCTCTCTCACAGTTAATCACTTGGTATAGACCAGGGATTAAGAGTTGGAGTCAGATGGCTTCGGTTTCCACCCCACTCACTCACCTGGGATAGCTCAGTCTCCTCATCTGAAAAATGGGTACAATAGCATTTCCTACCCCAGAGGGTACTTGTGAGAACTGAAAGGGTCTATGCATGCAGAGCACATTAAAGCTTTTACTATTCATCACTGCCCAACTGATGTGTATTTATTTCTAAAATAAAATGGTCTGGAATCAACGGCACACAGAGGACAAGATACACGGTGCCATGGCTACATGGGGGAGAAAGGTTCCCACGGTGGCAGCTTAAGGAGAAGGTGCAGGTGGGGCCCATGTTGATTGCCAGAGAGGAACAGAAGGACAAGGGGCTACTGAGTCTCCAGTCCAGCGCTCTTGCACTGTGTGACTTTGGACAAGCGCCTTCACCTCTCTGGCATATTTCTTGAATGAGGACAAACACCCCTTTCTCGGAGAGTTGCTGTGAGGAGTAGGTGGGTGAGCTAAGTGGCACCCCCGCACACAGGGAGAGGCAGGCTGGCCGCTCCGATTGTACTACTCCTAATACCACTCGAGGCAGCATGGTTATTGTGCCTTCATTACGGCCCTGCTGCTGGGCTGCTCTCTACCTGGTGGGGTGCCTTTAAGCTTTCGGACCCGGGATTACATGGTTCTGGGCGCCTCTGTCAGCTAGAGAGCAGGAGACTGGGCACCTGTCCTGCACTAGCAGAGTCTGTGCCGGGTGAGACCCAGGTCCCTGCTGGGAGCCCATCTGCTGGGTCTGCCAAGGCCAGAGCCAAGATGTAGAAGCCGGGAAGGAGTCACGGTGTCTGAGCTGGATGCCAGCCTGGGCACTGACTTTCTGCTTCCCCTGGTGTCCCCATAGGAGCTGTCAGCTCGCCTGCCTCCTCTGGCCTTCCCCCAAGAGCAGCCACTGGGCCTCTTGGCCACTGTTGCCATGGAGACTGTCTCCCTCAGAGGCCTTGCCTCCCATCTCTGAGTCCCGCATGTTCTTCTTGACAGGGAGCCCCTGCCCCAGGCTGACCTCCGCCTCCCTTTTCATTCTTCATTCATTCACTCATTCATTCAGGTAACAAGCATGTTGGATGCCTACTATATACATGCCAGGTCGTATTGTAGATGCTGCTGATCCAGAATGAACAAGACAACAGAGTCCCTGCCCTCCCAGAGATTATGTTCTAGTGGGGAAGAGAGATAATAAACAAATAAATGTATGACACAAAGAAAATAATGCAAAATGACCTCTCAGAGGAAGTGATGTTTAAGCAGAGGCCAAAATGGATATCTGGGCAGAAACTTTTAAGCAAAGGAGCAGCCAGTGTGAAGACCTGGTGTCAATAACATACTCAGTGTGTTTGAAGAACAGCAAGGTAGCCATAGGGTTGGGGTGCCAGAAATGAGGAGGTCACGGTGAAAGAACTGGATTGATATCAGGGCTTAGGGAGACATGGCAAAGATATTGCATTTTATGAGAAGGGATGGGAAGCTGTGGCCAGTGGAGGGGGCTTAAGCAGGGGAAGGGGATGCTCTGACTCCGTTTGAAAGCTTCACTCTGGGTGCTGTGCTGAGACCTGGTGGTAGGGGTGGGATGGGGAATGCTGGTGGAAGCAGGCTCTTATTTAGAAGGTTGCTCAGTGGCCCAGGTGGGATGAGGTGGCTTGGACCAGCGTGCTGATGGTGTCAGTGATGACGAAGAGGTGGACTCCAGACTTATTTTGAAGGAATAGTCAACAGGACTTGCTGCTAAATAGAAAGTGAAGTGTGAGAAAGTGAACCATCTCAAGAATGACTCCCAGGCTCTGGGCCTGAGCTAAGGGTGGTGTTTCTTTTGAGGTAAAGAAGATGAGGAAGAAGATATTTGGATAAAATTCAGAGTTCAGCTTGGACATGGAAGTGCCATTTATCTGGGAAAGAGAAGATGAGAAGCAGGTATTTTACTGGTCTTTGAACCTGGAGCTCAGGAGGAGACAAGAAGCTGAGGACACGTGCAAGACCAATGGCCTGAATGAGATTTTTAGAGAGTAAGTGTAGGGGTCTGAGGACTGAGCTCTGGTCCCGGTAGCATCTAAAAGTTGAGATGAGAAGGAAGATGCAGTGAAGAGGCTAAAACTAAGTTTAGAAATGGAGGAAAACAAGGAAAGAGCAGAGTTCTAGAAGCTAAGTGAAGGAAAAATTTTAAGAATGAATGCAGTAGGCAGGATGATGGCCTCCGAAAGATATTCACATTCTAACCTCCAGACGCTGTGAATGGCACCCAACCTGGCAGAGACATCACAGGTATAACCAAGGTCATGGACCTTGAGATGCAGGATCCTCCCCTATTACCTGGGTAGGTCTTCCAAGCAGAGGACCTTTCTTGGCTGAGGCCAGAGGGAGCCAGGACTACGGAAGACTGGTCAGAGGAATTCATGTTGCCGCTCTTGGAGGTGGAGGAAGGAGGTCACGAACCAAGGAAGGTGAGCAGCCTCTAGGAGCCTTAGATGCTGGAACAGGCAGGAAACCTCTTCTCCTGGAGCTTCCAGAAAGGAGCGCAGCTCTTCCAGAATCTTTGCCTCGCAAGACCCCCCTCCACCTCCTTACCTACAGAGCTGTCAAATATAAACTAGAGCTGTTCCGAGTCACAAAACTTGTGGTGATTTGCTCCAGAAGCTGCAGAAAACTAACACAGTGAGGAAGTGATCAGCTGGTCAACTCACCATCCAAGCGTCAGTAAAATGACAATAACAATTTCCCAGTGTTTTGGGCAAAATGGAGGTCATGGGGACCTTAATCAGATATGTTCGATGGGCATGAAAGGAAATGTAAGAGGACTGAGGAAGACGTGGGAGAGGAGGGGTAAAATCTGGGGATAGGCCAATCTTTGGAGAAAGTAATCTAGAACAGGAAGCCGAGACATGGGGTAGAGATGAATGTGGCCTCAAGGGAGTTTCTGTTCTTGTTTTTGAAGATGAGAGATATTACCACGTGCCTGCATGCTGATAAGAATGGCCCCAGAGAGAAGCAGAAATCTGATGAAGCAAGAAGGAGACTTGATTCAAACCTGGAGTTCTGTGCTCCGTCCACCCTGAGCCAGGAGCAGGGGTGAAGGATGACAGAAAATCAACCCCTCAACCCAGCCTTTCATGGGGTACAGGATTTCCCCCCAACAACGTGGACACAGAATCTCATCTCAGGCCATTCCCCTCTCCAGGTTTGATTCTGCAGAACCTCAACCCATCCCTCCCACAACCTGTATTCCAGGAGCTGTGAGGTCTCTTGGGTTTCTGTTTGCCTGTTTCCCTGATCAGCAAGACCACATGTATCTTGTTTTTTGTGTCTCCCCAGCCTCGCCCAGATACCGACACACTGGGGGCATCTAATAAGTGTTTTACTGAATGATGGAAATAGGCCAGCTCCATTTCAGTATGTGCCGGGGCTGCAATGACCACAGGTGTGATCTCACTAATCCTGACAGCAGCCCAAACATCCCATTTCCTAGGTAAGTAAGCTGAGGCCCAGGGAGATTACATGACTTGTCCAAAGTCACTAGCTGGTAAATGGCAGAGTTGGGACTTGAACCAAGGCCCCTCTCGCAACCAGCACACCATGTCACCTTTGGCCTAGAACAGTTGAGTGTGTCAACTCAGGAGCTAACGGGGCACAGTGGAGGGCGACCAAGGCCTTCTTGGACAGCTTTGAGGGGTGAGACAGTCTTAGCCAGCAGGAGGGTGGGATGGGATTCTAAGTGAAGAGGGAAGCATGGTGAAGGCACCAAGGTGGGCAATGTGTGCTGGCTGACAAGAAGCTTCCCAAAGCTGGTTCCGGTTTGCTGTGCATGGGAGCGAGGAGTGGGGAGAGAGATGAAGGCGAGGGAGACGGCGCCCAGTGCACGAAAGCCTGGCCGCCCAGCCAGGGAGCTCAGGCTGGATTTTGCAGTCAAGGGAAATCCCCGAAGGAGCCTGGTACAAAACCAGGCAGAGCGCCAGGCCCCCACCCCCAGGGCTGGGGTCCAGATTTGGCCACAGGACTAGAATGGGGAGCCAGTGGCAGCAGCACCCCAAAGCTCCCGCACAGCTGCCTCTGGTCTCTCCATGTCTCCCGTGCATTCAAGTTCATTTCAGAAAAACAGTGATCAGAGACCGAAGCCCAAAGGGGGCCGGGAGGTGTCAGAGAAGGGAGCAAGGGCCAAGACTCTGTGATCCCACAGACAAAGGGAGAAAGCAGGCTGGGAGACGGGACAGCATGTGACACCTGGGCAGCAGGCCTGGCAGCCCTGTGGATAATGGCTCCCTTTGTCCTGCACAGAAATTCTCCAGGAAAGAAAGGAGCCCGGGCCCTGCTTCTCCTGCTTGCACAATGCTGGCTGTCGGGCCCCACCTCGCAGGCCTGCCATGGCTTTTGGGGAGCATTCAGGCTCCTTGGCTGTCTGGGCCCTGCCAGGCTGCAGAAGGGGAAGGTGCAGTGCGAGCCAGGCGTTCTGCAGGGGGTTGGGAGTCTGGGCTGAGGCACAGCCTGAGCCAGAGCTTTGTTTCTTAGCCCGGAGGAAACCAGAGGATGTTGAGGCTCTGCATTAGAGTCCCAGACAGCCTCTGCGCCAGCGCCTCTGAGCGCTGGCCCTCCCCACCCTCACCCTCCACCCCCACGCCCGCCTTTCAGCAGACTACAGTGTTTACAAGGACATCTCGGGGCAGAGAAAGCTGGCTCAAATTCTGACATTGCCACTTAAAATGCCCAGCTGTTTAACCTCGATGGGCCTCTGTTTCCCATTTGTAAAAGGGGCATAATAATGCCAACTTCATAAGATTGCCAATAGGCATAGGGAGAAAATGTATGAAACATGCCTGGCTTGGGACACCGCCTTCCAGAAGCGCTCAGTGAGGGTCCAGTGGATTATGCATCTTGGATTCCTCCGAGGACAAGGCACTCCCTGCCTGCCTTCGCATTCAGAACAGCTGCAAATCTCTGTTACCCTCACTGATGCTGAGGATAAAGGAAGGGGGCCCAGAGTTATTAGCATTGACTATGTCCCAGGTGTTATTGTAAATGACTCCGAGTGACGGGGGTCTTGTCCAGGACCACGCAGAAGAGTGACCAGGGTTTGAACCTGAGTGTGCCCCACACTCTGCACTGTGATACCGCAGGAGATCGTCACACGTGCGAAAACAGCGCACGCGGCCCCTCTGTGTCTCCGCTTCTCCAGGGAAAACAACCCCTGACCTCTTTCCTCTGGGCATGCTCCACTTTGTCACTGTCCCTCTTGGAAAAAAATAGCCTCCAGACACACTGCCCCTATGTCTTCTGACCCGCGCAGAATCAGAACACACTCTCACCTCCTTTCTTCCAGGTGCTAAGTTTATGCTAATGAAACGAAGAGGATGCGCGCTGGGACCATCCCATTATTGAACCTGCGAGAATCCTTTGTCCCTGTGCTCGGAACCCTTTGTAAGAGTCGTTGCAAATGTTCATTGCAGATAAGAGAACTATGAAATTCGTTTAAGCGGGCAAACATACCATGTTTGGTAGCTCACAATCTCCAGCAGAGATGAGGGTTCCGGCTTGGAAGGGACACAGCCAAAAACAATTTGCTAACTGCCCTGACCCAGCTTCTCCACTGGTGACACGGAACAGGAGGGCCACGCTCGCATCACTGGTGCTGGCATGGAGTGCTGTCCCCAGAACCTCTGAAGGCTGGAGCTCCCACACTCAGCACCTCCTTCTTCACCTGGGTCTCTTCTAACTGAGCCTCCAGGCATATTTCAGCAGTTAAAGGAGTTAGCACATGCACAGCCAGCCTCCACATGACCCTCACCCCGGGTACTCGTGTCCTTGTGCAAACCCCTCTCCTACTGGACAAACCTATGCATCTGGAGAAAGGACGGAGACTGACTTTGGAGACTGGGTCATAGCGTCACTGTAACTTTCTTGGAGCACTCGCTCCAGGGAAATCCAGCTGCCCTGTCATGAGGACACACACAGCACTCTGAAGAGGTCTGCATGGCGAAGCCCTGAGGCCTCCTGCCGACAACCAGCACAGACATCCAGGCATCAGGGGCACCACCTTAGAAACGCATCCGCCAGGCCCAGTTAAGCCTTCAGATGACACAGCCCCAAGCTGACATTTGGCTGCAAACTCATGAAAGACCCTGAGCCACAGCCCCCCAGCTAGGCTGCTCCCAGACACCAGATCCACAGAAACTGGGAGATGTATAGAATAAAATATTGTTGAATATTTGTTGCTTACATTTGGGAGGAATTTGTAATGGACCAATAGGTAACTAATACAATACATGCAAAGACTTTAGAACACTGCCTAGCACATAGTCAGCTTTCCTTCAATGCTGTCATTATTTTTATCTCCCTTCACCTCTGTGCTGAATGTCAGAAGTCATCACCTCAGCAGCCTGGGGAGTCTGGGAAATGAAAAACAATGATTTCCCGTAACCCTCCCTGCAACCCTAGGACTGACACATCAGAATCCTCATTTTACCGGTGATGATAACTTGAATCACTCACCTCCGCTTCCGAAGACAATGGTCCAGGATTTGAGCCCTGGTTGCCTGGCTCCAGCCCTCCATCCCCGCCCAACAATGCACCGTGTAGCGCAGGCACCAAGGGAGGCTGCATCGCACTGTGAGAAGCTCCCAGCTTCATGAATTGTCATTTCAAGTCTGCCAGGATGGCATGTGGGAGCTGGGGACCCACGGGAGCAGAAGGAGAGAGAAGCCAGGAATTGGTACTGCATGTAAAGGGGCCCAGGAAAAATGCTTTTGACACCAGCACACACATATCCTCGCCAGCACCGTATGGGGTGGAAATGTCACATGTGGAGCTGACCACGCCTTTTATAAAGACTTCTCTGGATTACGGTGCAGGCTGCCTGGGCACTTCTCAGTTCTCCCAGGAAGCCCCCAGGGTCCCTCTGAGGCTGGGCTGCCTTCCTCACTCCCCAGAGACTCGGCCTGCCTCCTTCCCCACACTGAGCTGCCACCGTAGGCTCCGGTTTTGGGAGTGCCCTGTCCCCCTCCCAACCCTGGAGTGGAACTCTAGCCCACCCCATTTCTTCACTGTCTTCCAAACAGATGCCTGAGGCCTGATTGAAGGGTCTTCTTGTTGGCTGCTGCGCAGGAGGGCGCAGTGAGAGTTACAGGGGAACGTTGCAGGAGTGTATAGTGTAGAATCATGGAAAAAGAGGTTTGAAGACAGACCCACCTGGCCTCAAATTCTGATAAATCACATCGTTGACACTGCCTGAGGCATGTGACACAGCATCTCTGCACCTTTAGTTGCCCGAACATTAAAGAGGATGCTTTGGGGAGGGCTGTTCAGCAAAAGCTATCGAAATGCATGGGACACGAGCTCTTCCTACCAAGAAACTGCCTCACAGCAATACACTGGCCGGTGTTCACCCATCAGGAAGCGGGTAAACAAATCACGGAGCTGCCATAAGATGGGGTTGCTCAGCAGCTGTCAGAAAGAACGAAGGGAAAGAAGACTATCTCTACAGCTCATTTCTTCTCCTCTCACGGGTTCACGTGCAGTCACGCCTTCACCCTGGGCTGCCTTCCTTGTCGCCTGTGATCATGCCTTCTCAATAGGCCCCCCCACCTGGCAGAGTCCCCCACACCTGGCAGAGTCCCCTACACCTGGCAGAGTCCCCCCACACCTGGCAGAGTGTGCACCCCGCCCCCGCCAGCAGAGTGCCCCCAAACAAGCGATGCTCCACAATGAGCTGTGATTCCTGGACTGACACGAGCTGGGGGCCTGCTGTCTGTGAAGCGTCTTCTGACCTTTCTGAAAGCAGCTCCCTTTCTAGACAAGCCAGGGGCGGGGCAGGGCGGGGGGAAGAGTGGGACCCAGGTCTCCCACCTCCTCACGCAGCCCCTCCTCCAGAACTCAGCCTCTCCCAGCGCTCACCTTTGCGCTGCTGCTCCTGCAGCTCCACTGAAGTTCTTGCTCCCTCTTCCTCCCTCTTCCCCTCCAATTCCTCACGCTGCTGCGGGAGTAAAGCACAGCTCCTATCCCGTTCCTGGGGGTTAGAGGTGAGTGCACATGCTTCAGCACCGCACACACACCACTGCCCATCCCACTGTCACCTTGAATGAGGGCCTTGGCTCCAGCCACCCTCATACCCGCCTAAGGCTTCTGCCGCTTTTGTTTATACTGGTCTCTTCACCTATGAAGTTCTCTGTCCCCTGTCCCCTCTCCCCTTTCCTTTCTCCCCTCTCCCCTTTGTCCATCTTTTCATACCAAAATCACACTGACCCGCTAACACCACCTCTGGGAAGACCTCCCAGATCACAACCACTCCTGCCATTTCCTCCACCAACCAGGCTGGCTCAGAATTCCTGGGACACCATTTACAGGACTGATGTGCCCATTAGATGTGGAGACTACTCCAGACCATGGCAGATTTCCCTCCAATTCCCCGCCCCCCCACACACACCCCAGGGAACCTGGCATTTCATAGGCAGCAGATGCTCAATAACTACTTGAAAAAATGAATAAACCAGGGCAAAGGATTAAGGCAGGAATAATTTCCAAGTGGATGAAAGAGTAAATGAATGAATTGTCCTGAATGAGTGAAGGAAAGATTATAACTGACCGCTGAGTCTCATGGTCACTGGTCCCCTTTCCCCAGACCATGCAAGGATCACGTGTTGGTAAAGAAAATCCAGATACAAGCTATGGATAGAATTTCTTTGGGATCCCATGAGTACACCCCAGCAGAGAAACAACATCACCAGCGACTGCAGAAAAGGAAATACAGACCGGCAGAAATATAAACTATGGTCCACCTCACCCATGATTATTAAAAAGTGTAATTTAAAATGAGACAGAAAGTTTTCTTATTAAATGTATAATCCTTTGTGGGCAGAGGCGGGTACTAGTCTCAATACTGGTGGGAATGTTACCATATCTAACATATCTATTTATGGGGGTCAATCTGCAAATACAAATCAAAAATTTTGAACTTGGAAATATGTTTAGCTTCTGATACAGCAACTCCACGTTTAAGAATTAATCAAGAAGAAATAATTGGGCAAACAACCAAGGCTTATGTATGAGAATTTTTATTTACATATTGTTTGTAAGTATAACAAATAAAAAAGAATATAAAAGCCTGGAACAGTCCAGTTAAGTGATTTTCAACCAGTGTGCCTCAGGAATTTGTAAAACATGCCGTACCTGACTAGTTAGTTGGGGTTCACTGACTTCTTTTCCCTTAGATTGTTAAATAAAAAATGACAACAACCAACACAACAATAGCCATCTGGTGTGAATGACCCAAAATTATACCTATTTTTTGTCAGATAAGCAAAAAATATATTTTTTGGTGTGCCGCAGAATTTTAGTAATTTGTTTATGTGGCCAGGAGATGAAAAGGTATCATTGAATAAATTATGCTTCATCCACACAATGAAACAATCAAACTTTGTAGAGTAGTTAAATAGAAAATAATTTAATATAGATGGAACACAATGTTCCCATACACTAAGAGGCAAAAGCAGATAATACTCATGCCTTTTTATTGATATGTATGTGTCTATGTTATTTGTGAATAGAAGAATTATGGAAACCTATACACCAAAGGCTAGCATTGTGAGAAGAACTGTTGCTTTTCATTGTACACACTTCTGTAGTTTTAGAAAAATAATCACTGATTACTTTTCTAATCAGAAAAATCTTTGGAGAGCGCAGGGTGCAGCAGGAGGCGGCCTGGCCTGGGTCCCTCCAGCCCTGACCCTGCTTCTGGCCTTTGCTGCGGCTCTGCCCAAGGACTCAGCCCCTGGGAAAGGCTGCCCAGCCCACTTTCTGAAACAATTAAAACAATGGTGCTTTACACAGCAGCGTCAGGAGCAACTTCCAGAATAAGCCTGGGCTCACTTCAATCCCTGTGTGAGGTAGCAGAGTGTGTGAAGGCCCCACAGCCCTGGGAAAACTGTGCAGGGTGCGCCCTTGGGGACAGGCTTCCTCCTGCGTCCTTGCCCAGCTTTGTTCCAAGGCCACACTGCCTGTGGCTACTGCCCTTGTAACTCACGACTTCATCCACAGCCCCGGGGTATGAACTAATAAGGCCCAGGCAGGGTGCCAAGTTAACCAGAAGAGAGAGGAGAGAAAAGAGTGTTATTTTAACCCAAAAGCCCCACAAGAAAGGAGGCAACAGAGTAAAAATATTTGCTAATGTTTCGTAATTGTTGTATGCCAGACACTGTGTTGGCTAAGGCTTGTAGTCAGTGGTTTTGGATTAAAGCTTCAACTCTATGAACCTTAGTTGTTGGTTTTTTCCCCATCTATGAAATACCTAGCTCTCAGGGTTGCTGTGCAGAATACATAGATTATGCATGTAAAATACTTAACCCAGTGCCTGGCGGATAGTAAGTGATCGACAAGTAGTCATTGTTACACTCTTCTTGGTGTAGTTACACTTAGAAGAAGTTGACCTGCCTTTCTTACTTACCCTCTTATCATGCAGCTGGTCCATTCCAGTGGGGACAGTGGTTGGCACCTCTGCTTTTCCTCAACGAGCCAACAACCCTTGACAAGCGCAGATGAGCACCAGCTAATTAGGATGCCGGGTTGGAGCTAAACTCGGGCTACTTGAGGCTGTCCCTGAAAGGAAGCAGAAGAGCTGTGCGTGAGGGATGCCAACGCCTCAAAGGTAAGTGTTATGGATTGAACTGTGTCTCCAAAAAGATGTCAAGCCCTAACCCCAAGACCTGTGAATGTGACCTTATTTGGAAATAGAGAATTTATAGATGATCAAGTTCAGATGGAGTCATTAGGGTAGGCTCTACTCCAATATGACTCCTGTCCTTATAAACAGAGGAAATTTAGACACAGAAGCAGATGAACAGAGGGACAACACCATGTGAAGACGGAGGCAGAGATTGGAGTGATGCATCTACAGGCCAAAGAACAGCAAAGATTGCTGCAACCGGCCGAAGCCAGGAGAGAGGCAGGGGGCAGATTCTCCCTCACTGGCCTCAGAAGGAGCCAATCCTACCGACACCTTGATCTTGGACTTCCAGCCTCCAAAACTGTGAGACAGTAAATTTCTTGTTTTTAAGTTTCCCATTTGTGGTACTTTGTTATGACAGCCCTAGCAAATGGCTACTGTGGGGTACAGGGGGCGAGAACAGACTCCGTCCTTTGCAGCCATGTGACCCTTGACAAGTTATTTACTCTCATTAAGACTAGTTCCTTTATTCGTGAAAATGAAGTTAATACTAGGGACTACCTCATTGAGGTTCAGTGAGATAATGCATGGAATACTCTAGACACAGTTCCTGACACATAAATGCTCTGTATATATCACAAATGTCCAAATTAGTCACCAGAGGAGGTTATGTGTGGGTGGGGGAGGGGGGAGGGCTTAAATTCACTTAAATTCACAAGTATATCTTTTTCTTCTCATTTGAAATTCTAAACTCCTTATTGGCAGGAAATGAGTAATCATGTGGACTCCCCAGTGACATCAGAACAGCTCTTTCTCTGAATTTCATAAATGCTCAACAAACACTTCTTACTCAGTAAGGTGTGTTCTGTATTATGATTGTATTAGAGTAAGTTCTGGAGTGGATTTTGATGTTTTTGCATCCTCAGCCCTGGATGCCTACCTAAGACATTCGATGAATATTGATTGATTAGTATTGAATGAATGAATGAAATTTATGGGGTACATGGTTTGGCTCATAGTATGATTGAATCTATGGTAAGGTGTGATGTTTTATCACGAAAGAATTTTAGCCAGTACTTGCTCTGATCTCTGCACCATAATAGACTGAAGGAATAAAAGTCCTAAGCTAAGGATTATTGAACACTATCGTGTCAGGTCCTGAGCTTCATGCAGGTTACCTCTTGCGTTCCTCATAACATTATGGAGTCATTGCAACTCTTATCTTCCTCTTGCCAATGTGGAAACTGAGACTCACATCAAAATCCTTGCTTCAAAAGTCACAGCAAGGAAAGGAGCATCAGGATTTAAACTCAGGAAGTCTGATTCCCGGCTCCACACCCTTAACCGTTATAGCTCACTCCCTTCCTCTTACTAAGGAAGTGGAATCCTGTCAAGGTTCTTAATCTAGCTTCAGCATCACTGTTGGGCCTGGCAGGGACCTTGAAAAGCATCTACTTCCACATTCTTTACGAAATGAAACTGAAAACCAAGAAAGACATGTGACTAGCCTTATAATGAAAAAGTTACTCAACGGGGATTCGAACCCAGGTCTCCTGACTCCCAGACTGGGTTGCCTTGATGGGAGTGGGGACTTGGGCTGCAACTGGTCATGCACCAAGGTCCTTAGTTTTCCATCCCACAAGAGGTCAGGAAAAGTCAGGAAACACTGGCTGCCAACCTTCGCTTCCGTCCATGGAGAAGACTTGGGCTGGGAAGGAAACTTTCTGAATGGTCCTCTTTAGAAAACGCGCTCCTTCTGTTCCCACCTCCTCTGAGTGTGAGTCTTGCCAGCCTGGGCCAGATGCAAATGGCATCTCATGAGCATCGGAACCAGGCTCTATTCTGGGTGCTGTGCTGCTCGTTATAACTCAGAACAGGGACGTTACAGTCCATGGGCTCTAAAGATGCAGAGAGTCATAGGGCGTCTAGCCCTGTCCCTAAAGGAGACAAAATGATCCTATTTACTCAGTTATAGCCAGAGAGGCTGGAGCCAATTGCACAGAAGTCCAGATGGCGCCTTTCAAAGCAGAGAAAGGACACTGGTGAGCCTTCCTCATGTTTCACAACATGGTGTGTGTTACACCTGGCTCCTCCTCCTGCCCCCACCCTTCCCCCAGGCGCCTTGCCTTCTGCAGTCCCACAGTCATGGCTCTGGGTCAGGGGCTGAGGCTTGGGCTTGAGCTGGGGCTGGAGAGGTCTGAGCACAGTCACCTGGAATCTGATTCTCCCGAAAAGCACCCATGGATATTCTTCCAAAGACCCCAGGTCCTCACAGAATTTTCTAGAAATAGCAATGGGCTCCTTAGAGCCCAAACAGTTCCTGAGCTATCAGACAGCTGCCAACATCTGGGCTTAGTGCTCAGGGAAACACTTTGCAAGAGCAACTAGTACACGTGAGCTTTGCTGGGTCACTGAACATCACCTAGTTATTTTCCACTCAGTTGAGAGGCAGGCAGTGCAGCTCTGACTGGGGGATGTGGTTTCACTGCATTTAACTGGAGTCAGAAAATGTGAGCACCGAAATGGATCCGGGCCACACATGGCGGGGCGGTTGACACACTTTCTTCTATTTCATATATTGGGCTTCCACGCACATCAACGCATTTGCAAAGAGAGGTCAGATACTTAAAAGTAAATAATAAAAATGCTTATCAATTGGTTCAGTCCCTCCTTACAAAAGGCAACTGAAGCCTAGAGAGAGAAAACAACTTGTCTAAAATCACACAGCCATCGTCAGAGACAGCGATAGAAGCAATAGAACCCAGAGATGCCGGCTCTCAGGGAAAATGGACACAACCTGTTTACTGGTGTCTGAAATTTCATCATTGGGAATTGTTACGTATTTTTTCAAACAACTTGATAGTCTTACTTAGATATTTAAGTAGTAAACAAATACATTTTCATTATACATCTTTATAAAAGACCAAATGTGCTTTTAAAGTCTTTAAAAGTTCTCTTTTGCACCTCCTTATCCTCTCCCCAATGCCAGTCCATTCCCCAAGGGTGTCCAATGTTAACAAATGGTGTCAAATCCTTGCAGGCTTTTTCAATACACTTAATAATACATTTACAATATGTGATTGGGTTTTTAATATATACTTATATAATATATAAATTGTTTTTTAAATATATACCTATATTTACAATATATATCACCTCATTTGTAAATACCAGATCAAATTATATTGTTTTGAGACCCCCCCCCCTGTTCATTTAACCTTGTGTCTTAGGGCTCTTTCCATACTGGTCCTTCTAGAACCTTGGCGTTCTGTCAATGGCTCCATGGTGTCCATTGTAAGAATGCACCTCAATGTATATTTAGCCATTTCTCTATCTCCGGACATCCAGGTCATTTCCCATCTTTTTCTGTTGCAGTCACAACTGCAGGGAACTTCCTTGTACGTACATCTCTGGGACAGGAGCCAGTGTTTCTGCAGAAGAGTTATCTAGAAGTGAAGCCTGTGAGATCATTTGTCTAGCAAAGGCCTCCCTTTAAGTTGCAATGCGTCACCTTAATGTTCAGAACTTTCTCTTCTAAACCTTCTTCGAGGGCCTTCAGCAACCATAAACTTTCATCTAGGATCATCATGGAAACCCTGTGAAAGCAAAGTGCGGTCCCTATTTTACAAAATAAGACTGCAGCCAGAATTTATTAACTAAATTCAAAGACAGCTCTTGTCATCATGCCCAGCTAGCCCCCTTGGGGGATGTCCTCTCAGCCTGGGTCAATCCCAGTTTTCACACCCGTGAGATGGGCCTGGAGATAACAGCTACACTGCCTCGAGCAATGTCAAGTGCTCCGTGGGAGAAGCCAGCACAGCATGAACAGTCACTGCGTTTTCTGCCTATCCCTACCAGCCAAGAGAATCTTGCCCTGTTTGTTTCCTATAATTTGCATGACAACACCAATAGGCTTGTATTTTTCATTTCCAAATCTACAGCTATATCATAATATTGAATAGGCTTTATCAAACCCAAGAGTTTGCTATGCCCTGCTCTCCATTACCCCGCTGCCTCTCAGCATTTACAGATTGCCAAGTGTGACCCCAAGTCAAGAGAGGACCCTGACCCATCCCTTCCTCTTTTTGCATCTGTTCGCAACAGAGGAAGAGCTACCAATTTCCAGCTGTAAGGTTAAAATGGAAACCAGCAAAAGTGCAAGGGAAGGGCTCGATTTCCCAGTAGCTGCAGCTGTCTAGTGCCCTGAGCTATTTTTAAAACCCTTTTCAGAAACTCCAGTGCTTGCAATGGATCTATTTTCTTAACTGCCAAGAGATAATGCTTAAAAGGGGTAGCTTGAAAATATTCCCCGGCCCTCATGAAAATGACTGAAATAGATGGTGGATAAGACAGCCTTTGTCCGGAGCAGTGGAGGAGAGCGAGATGAAGTCTTTCAGACCCCAGGGCAGCCGCGCTGCGGCATCTACCACTGACAACCATGGCTTTGTGTCTTGAATGTGCACCAGGACCAGCAAAGGCAAGAAAACCAAACAGTAATTGTAGAGAACTTCAGAGACCTGACATTTAATTTGATCATCCATTCCAGGAAACAGGGGGCTCAAAATAACTCCCAGAGAATCCCCTTCAATTGAGTGCTGCCTTATCTGGTAAACTTGTCCATACCACAAAAATCAAATGAGTCTTCTGCCCTTTACCCCTGACTTTTCCCGGCCTCATTTGGTGGAACCACCAGCCATGCAGTCATTGGTGTCATAAATTTTGGAATCACCCTCAACTCTGCTTTTTTCTTCACCTCCTGCATCCAGAAAGATCTTACTAATACTGCCTCCTCAATGTTCGGGAGCTGTATTCCCTGTACGTGCCCACAGCCACTGCCTTGATTCAAGCCTTCGTCATCTCTCATCTGGGTTTTTGCAAGAGCATCTTAACTAGTCTTTCTGCATCTGTTTTTGTCCTTCTTCAACAATTGACACTAAGATTTTAAAAAATAATTTCAAATCTCATTATGTCACCTCTGGCTTAGAATCTTTCAGTGTTTAATTGACCTCATTAGACAGTCCACACCCTCCAGCAAAGCACACAAGGCCCTCTTGACCTGGCCACGTAATGTCTTCCCTCAGTCCCGCTATAATCTACCTCATGCTTATGCTCATCGAGCGAGCTGTCATTTTCCACACACCGTATTATTTGTTTTCCCATGCCTTGGCTTATGCTATCTCCCCTGCCTGGAATGTCATTCATCTCTATTTTTTAAAGCAGGTAATCTTTTATGGACATATAGGTTGAATATAGCAAATGGACAAGTTCTAAATTTAGAGCTTGCTGCATTTTTACAGAATTGATGTACTGGAGTAATGATTATACAAATGAAGGATTAGAGTATCATCAGCACAGCAGAGGCCTCCTTCCTGCCCTCTCCCAGACACCATGCCCTGGAAGGTAGCCGATATTCTGACTTCATTCCAAATTTATTATTTTTGCCTGATTTTGAACTTTATTTAAATGGAATAATATAGTATATGCTTTTTCAAAACCTGGTTTCTTCTATTTAATATTATTTTGTGAGATTTGCTCATGTTGTTGCATATGGCAGCAGTGTGTTTTTATGGTCGTATAATATTCCATTGTATAACTATACGACAATTTATTGATTCAGTCTAACGTTGGTGGAAATATGAGTGGTTTCCAGAGTTTAACGATTAAAGAGGTCCTGAACACATATGTGCATTTCTGCTGGTTGAACTGCTGGATTGAATTAGCTTTAATAGATATTGCCAACCAGTTCTCCACTATCAATATGGAGAGTTCTAGTGGCACCATAAATTTGTCTACACTTGAGATTATCAGTTTTTAAATTATACCTATTTTGTTGGACTTTTAAAACTGTGTCTGACAAATACCTGCCTCTGAATAGAAGTGTCTGACCATTTACACCTAATGTAATTATTGTACAGTCAGGTTTAAACCAACCATCTTGTTACTTATAGTCCATTTATCCTATCTGTTCTTTGTTCCTCTTTTCCTCTTTTTTTTTTTGCCTTCTTTTGATTTGTTGAGTATATTTTAGGGTTTGTCCCAGGTTTTATATTATGCACCTTTGAGTTAACAATTCTGTTTTTAAATAGTGTTATAAAACTTCATATATATTGTAAGGACCTTCACAAAGTATACTTTTATTTCTCTCCCTTCTGATTGTGTTTATGTGTGTATGTGTGTGTGTGATTTTATTGTTGTCACACTGATGCTTCCACATAAAGTCTACATTTTTTGGCTTAAACAGCCAATTATTTTTTTTATTAAAAATAAGAAAGTTTAATTTATATTTATTCACATATTTGTCATTTCTAAAGCTCTTTATTGCTTTGTGTAATAAGTTTACAAGTGATGCCACTCAATAAATGTTTGCTGAATAAATGAATTATTGCATTTTACACACATGAATGAAGGCCCTTAGCCTCTTTGAGACTCCATTTCTTTCCTGTAAAATGGATAACTCATTTCTTTTGACAGTGGTCACAAAGTGCTGTGAGGATCAAATGGAATAGTAGACTACTGCAAGCAGTGAGTATCCTGGAACGTCATTCAGCTTGTATATCTTCTAATAGTTCTTCACCGTATTTTTTCCCTTTTTGTTATGGGACTTCAATTGCTTGCATTTAGACCTTTTCAACGTATTTTATATATTTTGTTCCTTCTTTCTTATAATTTACACAGTTTTTCCTCTGTGCTTAGATCTGGATATTTCTTGTTATCCTCTCTTCAAGTTTACTAATAATCTCTTTTATCATATCAAATTTGCTAATAAATCTACCTATTAAGTTCTTAATTTCAATTATTGGACTGTTTAGTTCTAGATTTTTATATGATTTTTTTCTATAGGCCTAATTCTCCACCTTGCCATCACTCTCTTGAAAGAAAATTAGTAGCAGTTTTTTAAAGACTGTTTGTTAACCTCAAAGTCTTGATCACCTGTTGGTCTGTTTCTATTGTCTGATTTTTTTCCCTTTGGATTTTGATCTTTTGATTCTCTTTTATTGCAATATCTGGTAATATTTTTAAATAAAAGCCTTGGAATTCTCCTGAAAAAATTATAGAGAATCTGGATGATGTTATAGTTCTCTAGAGAAGTTTTACTTTTCTTCTTGGATATAATTAGTATAGGAACAGTTCCCCTTAATTCAATCAGAAATTGAAATGGTTTGAGTGTGAGTTTGTTTTTGTAAGGCCTGATCTATTTATTTCCAGTTGCCCTTTCTCTTAGGACATATACCCTTAGTGATCTCATTAAAAGGCTGGTCTAATTACCAGGACCTTTCCTTTCTGGCAGAACTTGAATTCTCCCAGTACCTTGAGATTGACAAAAATTTTGCTTAGATATTTGGCCTTCTAGCTGTCATCTTCTAATTGATTTTCCTGATGAACTGCAAATGCCTTAAGGGGAAAAGTGGTGTAGACTGTCACCCACTTCTCTCCAGCTCTTCTGTCTACAATCTAGTTACCTTGTTTGCTAGTTACCTTGGTTGCTCTCAAGGCCTAGTTACCTTGGTTGCTCTCAAGTCCTAGTTACCTGGGTTGCTCTGAGTCTTTTCAAACAGCTGTTTTTGTTTTTTGTTTTATCAATTGTTTAATTGATTTCTAAGCTAGCCTTTCCAGTTATTCTTGGCAGGAGAATTGGTACATCATAAACAACTATCTAATGCACAGAAGCAAATGTGCCTCCACCCCTTGTTGACTGGCAAACTCACCCTTTTAGTCTTAGATGCCATTTCGCCCGAAAATCCCCCCTTAATATTATTCACTCAACTCTATCCTTCTCTCTTAACTCCTCACACCCTCGTCTATAATACCCTTGTGTGGTTCCCACAGGTAAACTATTGTTTATAATTAAATGATTTTGTTTCTCTCTTTCTTCCACGCTAAACCGTGAGCATCCTGAAGCCAAGGAGGGACTACAGTTTATTCATCTCAGTATCCTCCATCCCTAGTACAATGTCTAACTTTAACAACACATGCATTAATATGAACTTAATTGGTTCTCCGTAGGTGTTCAGAAAAGCACCAAAAGCCAACCAAATCCACCAAAAATGGGATTTCCTTGACCCTAGAAGTTATCACCAGGATTTCCAGACTCATTCTCATGGCCCTCTTCAGACTCTTAGGTGTTCCTCCACCGGCCTTAAGAACATGGCCACTAATTCAGGTGGTTTACCCTATACATCCTGAGTCACCACCTTAAAAAGGCGGTAGTGGTTTTACCCAGTTAAGTCACTTTATCTCTTTCATCTTCAGATCCCTCATATGTAAAATAGGAATATTAAAATCTACCTTCCTATGAGTCAGTTATAGCTTTATGGTTAAACACACAGATTTTAAAGCTAGATAGCCTGGGTGCCAATTCTGGCTAAGCTACTCACAAGCTGTGTGATGTTGAGCAAGTTAATTAACATCCCTGTGTTGATAAGGAATTAACATACATAAAAGTCTTAGAGCAGTTCCTGGCACAGAGTAACTATTCGCCATCAGTATCCTATGAGGATCCAATGAACCAGAATATAAGTACCCTATAAAATACCATGTTGTTTATTACCATAATGACTTAGTATCATTATAATGAAGTCATTTTGCTTGGAAAAGAGAACTTTAACATTGAGGCTTCCATGGGTGCTACCAAATGACATATTTAACTAAAATATAAAGATTCAACCTCTATATTTTCTTTATCTTGTTAAGGAGAATAAGAAAAGAATAAGAATAAGAATAAGAATAAGAATAAGAATAAGAATAAGAATAAGAATAAGAATAAGAAAGAAGAAGAAGAAGAAGAAGAAGAAGAAATTTTTTCAGCCCCAACATTTACTCTGAATGACTCACATATGAGAATTGAGGTTTTCTCTGTAGTTCCTAAAATCTATAAATCAGAAACCCAGAGCATTAGATGTTTCCCCAAACAACAGACTACGGGCAAAGTGGGCCAGAGGCAGCTAAAGAAACATCCGAGAAGGCACAACCTCCGGACAGTATGGCATTCTCTGTGACAGCTCTCATCCCCCAGGGCTCCACATTCAGGACCAAGGTGCACTCTGATGGTGTTACAGGGGTGGGGACTGTGAGACTGAGTCTCTCTGTGACCAAGATGTTGGCCGGTAGTAGATACAGCACCTGTGACAGCATCTTACCCCTAAGCAGTGCTCACAAATAGTTAAACATTGGGATTTTGAAAGTTCAAAATTATTAAAAATAGGCTAGATACAGACAATCAATGTCAAATTCACACAAAAATCACAGTCTAGATCAGGGTTTCTCCACCTCAGCACTGGTGACATTTGGGACAGGGTAATTCTTTGTTGTGGGGGCTGTTCTGCTTATTATGGGATGTTTAGCAGCATCCCTGGTCTCTGCCCACCTGATGCCAGTAGTACACCCTCCCCTCCACCCTATCCCCAACCTTGTGACAACCAAAAATGTCTCCCCTTGTTGCCAAATGTCCCCTGAGAGAGCAAGTTGCTCCTGGTGGAAAACCACTAGTATAAAATTTGGCACTGGGGGGAGGGGGGGTGATTTTGTTTAGGTTTGATGAACAAATTAAAGATTATACTTCCACATTTAAAAGTTAAATCCTGTTGGGCTATTTATATGGCAGGTAAATATTTTTAACCTAAAAGTTGTCCATGGCGGAAACTGCCGTGCCTTCTTTATTATCCAAATGCATAGTAAGGGAAGAGAGGCTATCTTTTTGAGGAGGAAATGCGGAGTACCTTTCAGCATATTCAACAAAGACCCACTGATGGGGCTGCCAAGTAATCAACACTTGATTACCAAGGTTTGGGGAGAAGCAGATGTGTGGATATCCAGAAAAAAACAGAATATGCAAAAATCATTTCTATCTGGCTTGAGGAAGCATGCTGTGTTTTTGTGTTCGTTTCTTTTTGCTGCAAATCAATTGAACTGGATTTTGTTTAGGCCAATATGGAAATAGAAGAGGAAGCCATCTGGGCTGGTCAGAATCTGAAATTCAGAAAGAATACACAAGGTCAGCAATTTGAATTTGACCAAAGAAACATTAGTGAACTAAATTCTCTCCTCTCCCACTTTTTTAAAAATATGTTTTTTATTGATTTTTTTAGACAGAGAGGAAGGGAGAGGGGGAGAGAGATAGAAACATCAAGGATGAGGGAGAACTATTGGCTGCCTCCTGCATGCCCCCCATTGGGGGCAACCCAGACATGTGCCCTGACCAAGAATAGAACCGGGACCTCCTGGTGCATGGATCAGCGCTCAATCACTGAACCACACCAGATGGGCTCTCCTACTTTTTGAAGCCTTCTTGGAATAAAGAAGATTATAATCTTCTCTTTTTGGAATGAAGAGAAGATTAGGAGGGTTGAGATGTGGTGGACACTGTTGGTGCCCATCCAGAACTCCCATTCCTCTGGGATCAGCTCGCTCCCTGTGCCTGTCCCCCACATCTGTCAGCTAACTGAGCACACCTGTAACTTTCCTCACAGCATTGCCCTCAGGTAATAGGAAGGGGTGGGGGGGGGGGGGAAGGGCATATAGTTTTTTTGACTTGAGCTGGGACAAACTAAGGTAAAATTTATGGTCCAGAATTCCCCGTGGGATCAGGGTGAGGCTGGGACATTAGCTGAAATCACACTCTTTTCCCCTTCTTATCCTGCTTCCTCTCTGCCCTCACTCACTTCTCCCCGGAGTTTCTCCTGATGAATCAGTTACTCTCAAATTCTGAGAAGAACTGCCCGAGGACATTTTCCTTTTACCCACAAGACCACGTGGGCCATGTGGCCTGTGCAGGTCCACCCAGAGGGGCCTGAGCCACACAACCAAACCAAGAAGACCTTAGGGATTTAAGATATCTTCCCACTTTTCAAAAATTCTCTATATAGGGCCAGAGCCAGAGAAGGGACCTGAGCCACACAAAAGGGACTGCCCAGAGAAGGAGGAAAAGGATCCTGGGGTCACACTGAAGAATATGATTACCTGGAGATCAGTCTGAAACTCGTGCCAAGGGGAGAAGACAACCCTTGAATCAGGGGCCTGAAGCACAGAAGGTGGGCACCAGGGAAACCACCAGACTTGAACCCCAACTGAGAAGGTAACCGTCAGAGCTGGCCAGCAACCCCACTCTTCTAATGCCAGGTCCGATGCGCTTCTTCTTATGCTCTGTCCTGAGCATTGTGGGGTGTTCGGGAGCATCTTTTGTGGGGTAGCAAGAGCAGCATGGAATTGTGGTGAAAACCCCTGGTTTTGGATGCAGACTCTTCTTGTACAACAGACGAGAGTTGGTGATATCCACACCTCCTTACCCGGATGTGACTGTGGAGATAGTAACAGCACCCATGCCTCTAACTGTCTTCACAGCATTGCCCTGAGCTCATAGGTATATAGTGCTTAGCACTGGATTGGCCCCGAATAGGTAAATGTTGAATGAATAAATGAATGAAAAAGCAAAAAGGGTTTCCTGAGTGGGTAATAACCAGGAGGGCAATGGGCTGTCCATCTGTCACAGAATATCCAGGTTTAACAATACGTGTGGTGGCTAATTCCCATTGCTCAGCCCACCTGGGGGGCCCGAGGACCGGCGAATGCTATTCAGTGACCAAGTCACCATCCCTTTTTCCCTTCCTGTGTCGTGTGGGCCCAGGAAAGGTGGCAAAGGGAGGCGGCCCTGGTGAGTAATCACGGGATGACAGATAATGACACAACATGGAAAGTTGCCTCCTGGGTCCCTGTTTAAGCCGACTCTTGGACACACGTGTTCTTCCAAGCCTGATGGCAGCCTGAGCTTCCACCCGAGGCCCTCACCACAGCAGGGAAACCATCAGGGCGCGGCATCATACAGACATATCAATATTTGAAGCCAGTGCAGTCAGCATGAGAGCCCCAGAGAGCCAGTTGGTTGGGTTGTTGGAGGCAGAAGAGAACCTCAGCGGGGGGTAGGGGGGGTAGAGGCGGCTCCCAGATAAGATGGTTCCTGATGGCTGAGGGCAATTCTCCACAAAGGGGGCAGCTGTGAGCATTAGCAGCCAACACTCACAGTCACCCGAGGATGATGGATGCATGGCCCTTGCAAAGGGATCAGGGCGGGGCACCAACAGCTCCCGTGCAAATGCGGCTGCGTGCACTGAGCAGGAGCCTCCTCCCACAGGACCCCTCTCCCTACTAGTGAGCTCTGTGGACTCAGGGTTTCCGTAAGAAACCTGCCACAGAAGGAGTGGGTTTCTTTTCTCTTGTTGGGATTTTAATCAAACATAACAAAAGCTTAAAAGTCCACCTCTCCGGCCATGTGGGCTTCTGGGCCTTGGTTTCTCTGCTCAATCCTGAAGCACTTGCTGGTGAAGCCGTAGCACCCCCAGGGCCGCCCCCCGCTCCCCCCCCAAGATTCTGCCCTCCAGCCTCTCTCTTCCCTGGAAGAAAGATGGGCCTCCCGCTCTCTCTCCCTCCCTGCCCCGCAGGTGCCCCACTCAGTGGTGGCCTGGCAGCCTCCACCAAAGAATGTCACTCTGGCCTGGGGCCCGGCCTCAGACAAAAGCCCTTTTGGAGCGAGGCCTGCATCCTCAGGCTGACAGGACCTGCTGCCTCCCCGCCACTACGGAGGGCAGCTACACTCATCCCCTCGAATGGAAGGTTTCCACAGACCAAGGCCGCGTCTCTGCTCAGGAAGTAAAATGAGTCTGAGCCTTTGCTGGCCTGTCCGTGGCTCTGGGACAAGTAGCTGACTTTCCTCACACCGAGGAGGGAAGGAAGATGAGACGTCCCACCCGCCACAGACTGGAGGCTGGGAGGCCTACAGACACGTGTGCACTGGGGTGGGAGGAGGGAGCCCAGCGCCCAAAACAAAGCCAGCGTCTGAGCCTCGAACAACCCTTCACACCCAGCCTGACTCTGTCCAGGGCTGGGAGTCAGACGAGCCTGAGTCTAAACTCCAGGCGCTGTTGTTTATTAATGGTGCAAGCCTCAGCAGCTCATTCTCAAACCTGTTTCTGCATCTAAATGAGGCGATAGAAGGATTACTAACTAGACGGAAATACTGTGAGAGCGGGTCATAGTTTTCTGATTACGAAAAGAAATACATGGAGAGAACCAAAAAAATAAAAAAGGTGTAAAGAAAATAAAGCTAAAACGGTTGAAATGAGGCTAATGATGATATACTTTTGCTACTTTTCTTTCCGGTCTTTTTTGCCTTCATGCACATAAGTGTGAATGTTGGAAATCACAACCTTGAAGCCCCTCAATGTGTTTTGTTTGTTCACAGAATTCACATTTAACACATACGCACATGCTAAAGGAGAATAGAGCTTACCTCGTAATTACTTGTTTTGAAGATTAAATGAGATAATATAAGCTCTTAGTGCAATGCCTAGCACTTTCCCAGCAAGCTGACCTTCTAAGACCACACCCCATCACATCAAGCCGTTTGTTGGGGTGGGGAGCAGCATTCAACCTGTGTGGAATCTTCCAAATGTGCCCACATACCCTTCTGAACCAAGATCACTTGTGCTGCTCATTCTTGCCCTCCCACTTCAGGTCAAGTCTCAATCTCGTTGTGATTCTGTTTCTCTGGGATCTCTCTCTAGGCTTGCTTCTGGGAGGCCATCAGCTGGGGGCTCATCTGGACCAAGAACAACAGTTCCCACCAGTGCCCAGCAGAGGTGGCCACTGAAAGCACGGCCATGGTGCTGGAGGAGCTGTTGTTGATGGCAGGCTCATCTAGAATGGGAGTCCTGTCATAGGACTTTTTTTGTCTCGCAGACCACTGTGGCCCCGCATGGCCCCCGACCCTGCCTGCTTCCTCCCCTAGGAAAGGGGAGACATTAGAGGTGGATGTGGCGTTAAAGATCAGCCCTGTCATTTTATGGATGAAAACATGGACACTCAGAGGAGTGAGATGAGTACAGAGCTGGAATGTCCACCAGGCACCGCGGCTTCCTCCCCTCCTGCCATCATCCACTTCCTCGCTCTGCTATCACTGTTTCCTTCTATACTTCTTGGATCGGATCTTCCAAATTTCTTGGATTGTAATTTGGGAAGTTCTACCAACCATAATTTTAATAGCATTTCCCAGGGAAACAAAATTCACGTCCACCTGGAATGTCAGAACCTTATGTGACTTTATTTGAAAATAGAATCTTTGAAGATGAACTTAAGAAGTCAAACTGGATCAGAGTGGACTCTTATCCAATGACTGGTGTTCTAAGGAAGGGGGAGTCTATACACAGACACACAGAGGGCAGACAACCATGTGGAAACAGAAGCAGAGATCGGACGTATCACCAAACGCCAAGGAATGCCAGGGATGGACAGCAGCCAATCTTTGGAAGAGGCAGAAAGGATTCTACCCTAGAATCTTCCAGAACTGTGAGAGAATGGTTTTCTGTTGTTTCAAGCTACCCAGTGTGCGGCACCTTGTTACGACAGACACAGGAAACAGTCGCCCTCTTAGCCTGGTGCTCTTTTCCTTCCCTTGGTGAAGGAAGAACACAGCTCTAAAGACAAGAATTTCTACAAACGTATTAAGGTCTGGGCCCACTGCTCCATGAGAGGTGATGAAGTTGAATGAAACAGGAACAGATATCCTCACAAATGGAGTTCTAAGTCCAGCTCTGCACTCACCCCCTACAAAGAATGTATTTTTACCTCCAAACCAGGGCTCAAAGAGACATAAGTGAGTGGGCAGGGTCAGGGTGGTTGAGAGCCCGGTCTCTGGCCTCATTACCTGTGCCCAGAGTTTGGTTCCTTCACTTCATAATTGGCCATATGACCTTAGCAAGTCTCTTAACCTCTTTGTGCCTTGGTTACCTCAGTTGTAAAATGGGGTGATAATAAAATCACCCCATTAATTTGCAATCTCATAAGTACATTCATGGAAAATGCTTAGAATAGGGTCTGGCACCTGGTAAATAACCAATTATTAGTCTTGTCACCAGTGCTCAAGATCATGTGGTTCTGAGTGACAGAGGCAACATTTGAACCCAGGTCTTTCTGGCTCCACTGAAGGTGTTGGTTCCATGATTCTGTACTAGGAAAGATCCATAAAGCTCTGAGCGCCAGCTTCATCCACAGACTTCATCTTAGTAAACAGGCCCAAGTGTTGTGTACATGATGCTCTGACTTGATGGGGATACCCCACCCAATCAAATGCTCCAAACTGGATGGTGACAAAGTCTTTGATTGGACACTTTCTTTGGGAAATAGGACTGGTGGAGAGGATTCACGCTCAAGCTTTGCCCAGATGAGGCTGAGCCATGTGAAGCCAGCTCTTCATTCAGGTGTTAGATGATGAAGTGTGTGTGTGTATGCATGTGTGTGCATGTGTGTGTGTGTGGGGGGGGGGGGGGTGTGTGTGTGTAGTGAGAGGACTCAGAATCACCATACCCCTGAGCAGAGTCAGTCAAGAAATCAGGCTCATGGTCATCTTTGCAACGACTGTCATAATTGAAGATTGCCTACACATATCCACCCTTGTCAAACAGCCTCCCCTGAGAAGTGGTATAAACAAGTAGTTACCATCTCAGGCTTTGGAACACAAAGGTCTGAATTGAAATCCCTGCTCAGCCACTTACTGGCTTGGGAACATAAGCAGGACAACTTTTCAGAGCCTCTGTTTTCTTTATTTGTAAAAAGGGAATGATCATTGGCCCAACGTCATGGAGCAGTGGTGAAGAACGAACTAGATAATGTCTGTCAAGCATCAAGCCCAGAAGTACTTGGTGCAACCCCCAAGAACTCAACAAATTGATGCTGCCCTGATAATGGCGTTGATAACGTGAAGGTGACGCCCACTCAGAGAGTGAAATGGGGGAGGCCATCATTTCCACAACCACAGTGTCTGGGCAACCCCTTGCCTTGCACACTCCCCATAGCATGGAAGGGAAATCAGATTCACAGACTTGAGTCCTTTAAGTCCATTTGTAAATTTCTGCTTCTACTGGGTATTGGCAAATGCCTTCCATTTCCTTTCCCTTGGAAATGCTGTTAAAATTCTGCCTGGTAGAACTTCCCAATTGATACATACAGACCACCTTCGAGGAGGTTGATCCTAAAACCAGCATCTCCGGTAAACACAACCCTGTTTGTATAATTTGTGAACAATGACTGCAGCTCTTTGTTCTGTGTCTTTTGGCTGATTTTCAGTTCATGAGGAAGTGTCTGTACTGAAGCCAATTTGAATAGATTTTGCAAGTAAAATTTCAGGGGACAATGTGCCAGGTGCCTCAGAGAGCCGGAGTCTGGTGGAATCTGTCATCTGTTCACAATAGCCCTAACTGACGTCTGTATGGTGATCCAGTTTCTAAAGCACCATATTTTCACATTTGGTATTTAATTCCATCTTCATAGTAACGCTTTGAGTCTGATATTGTTCTCACTACTTTACAATTTCCCCATTTAACAGATGAAACAATAAGAGATCGAGTGATGTGTCCAGGTTCTATATGCAGTCCCTAGATCATCTAGAAGTTGGACCCAGGATTTTACTTAAAAGCATTATTTCAATAATTTAGTGAGTATATACTTTGTGACAGGTATGCTGTACCAAGCACTGGAAATACAGAGGTAAATAAGGCATAGTGAGTAGCTTTGATAGGAGGGGAAGCAGCCATGGAAACCAAAGTGTGATAAACATTATAATGTACACACAGACAAGAGGTTAATGTACACACAGACTCATTTCCTACCCCCAGTCTCTCTTCAAGACACTCTCAAGGGACTTCCAATCCCTGAGACATTGTTTCTACCCAAACCCCAACCCTCTCAAAAAACCCTACTCTTATCAAGACAATAACCTCAAGTTGCCAAATTCAAGGGTCAATTCTTCATTCTCATTGAACTCAAGTTCTCAGACGCAATGGACAAGGTTGACCCTTCCTCTAACCCTTTCTCCTGAGGCTTTGGTTTTCCTTTCCCAGAAAGCAAAGATCCTTTTCAGTCTGTCTTGCTTTTCCTTTGCTCTATTTGTAAATATTGAAGAACCCTGGATTCAGGTTGGCTCCCTTTCCCTGCCCAGGCCTGCTCTCTTCCTACATTCCCTCGTGGTCCCAGGGCTACAAATACTATCCAATTGCTGATAATTACAAGTGATTATCTTCAGCCCCAAACCCTCCCCCAAGTTCAAGGCCCACATATCCATTTAGCTTATTGATATCTCCACTTGGATGTGTAATAGTCATGAAAGTTAATCATAGAATTAGTGTGCTTAAAACAAACTCTTAACTTTCTCCCCTAAACCTGTTCCTCCATTCTTGCCTGTCACTGTCAGAGGCACCATCATTCACCCAGTAACTCAGGCCATTTGTAGTCATAGTCATGCTTGATTCCTCTCTCCTCAGAAACCGCATCCAACCTATCAGCAAGTCCTGGAGGTACAGCCTGCAAAGTGTCTTGAGTCTATTCACTTCTCTCAATCTCTACTGCTACCACCCATCATAATCTCTCTGCAACCAATGAAATAGATTCCTAGCTCATAGCTCTATTCTTCCTATTAACTCATGGAGCAGCCAGATAAATCTTTTAAAAGATGTAAATGCCAGTCCTAGCCAGTTTGGCTCAGTGGATAGAGCATCAGCCTGCGGACTGAAGGGTCGCGGGTTTGATTCCAGTCAAGGGCACATACCTGGGTTGTGGGCTCGATCCCCAGTAGGGGGCGTGCAGGAGGCAGCCAATCAATGATTCTCTCTCAGCATTGATGTTTCTATCTTTCTCTCCCTCTCCCTTCCTCTCTAAAATCAATAAAAATAGAAAAATAAAAGAGACAAAAGAAACAGCAAATCTGAAATTTAAAAAAAAAGATATAAATGAGATCATGTTACTCTACTGTTAAAAATCCTTCCACTGGCTTCCACTGCTTTTACAATGAAGTCCCAACTTCTTAGCATGGCCTGCCAGGCTTTCCATGATTCCACTCGTCCCTTCCTCACAGACTTCCTCATCCACAGCACTCAGCCTGGCTCCCTCACTGCCTCCAACCAAACTGCCCCAGGACTTTGCACGTGCTCTTCCTTCTGCTTGAAATCATCTCCCACGCATCTTTGCAGAACTGGATTCTTACAATTCTTTCAGGAAAGGTCACATTCTCCTTGATCCAGGTGCTGATCATATGGGGGTGTCACTTAGTGACAATTCATGGAGCTGAACACAAATTTTTGCACTTCCCTGTATTATGTTATACTTCAATAAGAAGTTTTAAAATAAGCAAAATGATTTCACCTGAAAATCCCTAAGAATGAATTTTCTGTATTAAGGCAAATTATAAGTTTTTGGCAAATGGTACTATTGTAGGTTGAACTGAATTGTGTCCCCCCCCCCCCCCCTTAAAGATATGTTAAAGTCTTAGTCCTGCGCATCTGTCAATGTGACCTTATCTTAAAATATGTTCTTTGCAGATGTAACCAAGTTAAATGAAGTTATACTGGGGTGATCCCTAAACCCAATGGCTGGTGTCCTTAAAGGGAGAGGGGGCTTGGGGACACACAGACACACAGGAAGAAAACCATATGACACAGAGGCAGAGAGATGAAAGTGATACAGCTATAAGCCAAGAAAGATCTCCCCAGGATTGCCTGCAACCACCAGAAGCAGGAGAAAAGCGTGGAACAGACATTCTCCCTCATAACCACCAGAAGAAACCAACCCTGACAACATCTTGATTTCTCCCTCTTGCCTCCTGAACTGAGACAACAAACTGTCATTGTGTGAAGCCGCCTAGTTTGTGATAATTTGCTATGGCAGCGCTAGGAAACTAACATAAGAATCAAATTCCAAGAAGGATTACATTTTAGTCCCCACTCAGCTTCTTGGTAGAAAAAGTAAAGAATGTTCACAAGTGGTGGTTACATTTCAGCATTTTTTTATAACCATCTTCTTTTCAGCCACGCCCAGGTCATCGTCTTTACTTTCCACTGCAAATGACTGAATCAGTCAGTTTCCTGGGCAGGTTAGTCATGTACAGACCTGGAGGAAGAGGAGGAAAAGGAGGGTGGGCAGAGGAAAAAGATATGGCACAATCTTCAGATGTCATCCATGCCCATTCTTCTCAGCTATTAATGTTAGGCAAAGACAGTATTTCCTTTTCTACTTAACTCCTTTCTCCTTACATAACAATTCAGGACTACTTTGTAAAATGTAGACAATATAGGAAAACAAATAAAATAAATAGAAGTACTCATAGTCCACATCCAAAGACAATAACCATGCACATTTTGGTGTATTGCCTGCCAGATTGCTTTCTTTGCATATATATTTTTTTCTAAGAAAAATATCCTTTCCTAACTGCCTACATGTCTTCTCTTCCTTTTTCTTGATAAACACAGATCTTTAAAAATGCTCTTGAGACCCATTCTACTGCCCACACACACATTTCTGCTTTTGTTTTCCCCCATCCAGTCCTTGCCCTGCGCCCCTTCCTGTGGCCAACCCCTGCTTCCACACAAGGAGTCCATTCTCTCTCCAGCCCTGAGTTCACATAGGAAGGCCTGGATCACGGCGCAAACAGTACAAGGGGAAAAGGGTGTTTTCCAAAGACTTCTTTGATGTGGTTGCTTTTCCAATACTTCTTTGGTGTGGTTGCTGAGTTTCCAGCAAATATTATATTGGCTTTCTCTTTCAGACCTTAGGTGCTGAGAGTTGAGTTCATTATACTCCTCCATTCAAGACATGATTATTCTCAGCATCAAGGCAAAGCACTTCTTGATTTAGTGTGCTCCTCAAGTCCCCACTCTCTCCCCCACACCCCCATTAAGACCCACCCTAATGTGTTTGATTTATGTCCTGGAATGGATGGTTTCCATTGCACCTCCAGATCCGCTCTCCATTTCTCTTGGCCCGCTCTGGGACCCTGGAGGCTCATCTGTAAGGTGAACAGCAAACACTTGCTTGCCGGATGACTTCTGATTGGGTTTGGTCAATGAATGGGAAGCACTTTCAGGAGGATCCAGAAGGACCCTTTCCCTTCCTCACTGCCAGGGAGTAGGTCCTCTGCTGGGGCAGGTTTTGGCTGCCTCCCCACACTCCTGTGAGGTGACCCTCCCAGGAAGCTCTCCCAACTGATTTGGCCCCAGGTCTTGGACATACTTAGGTCCATGGCTCCAGACACTTCACCATCACTGGTTGGTTTTCCTAATGGTCCTTTTGTTAATTCTCCAGCTACGTAATGTGTGTATGCCCATCTTTTTCCTGCCTAGAGCATGCCAGGCACGAATAGGTATGTATCTTTGTAAAATAAGGACTGTTTCTTTGTATGCACGCATGTGTAAGTATACACGGTTAATGAATAGAATATTACTGTCCTCCAGATCTCATCCTGTTTCTTATTCATTTCCTGTAACGCTATATCTGTAGTCTGCGTTTCTGTAAATAATCCAAGTTTTTGCTTCTAATTGCAGATAGCAGTGCCCTCCTTCCCCACCCCACCAAGCATCCCTCCTCTTACTCCTGAGTCCCCAGTGAGGAACGCCCCCAGTGCTCTGCAAGGCCACAATAAGTGTGAATTTGTATGCTCTTTTCATCCAATATTTTTCAGTTCTTTTCCTGGTCTCAGTTTTGAGTTTTATGAGCAAATCACATTGTGTAAACCTTGTCTATGTTCCTCAATTAAACAAAGTGACCCTAAATTCAGAAAAGTTGCTTTCAAATGTGTTTTTTCTTGATTTTTTCCCACTGTAATCATAAACTGTGTAATGAAATAAGTGACAAGAGTCACATAGCACCATTTATGGAGATATGTGCCGGGTTCTCCCCTACAGCGTGGAGCCCACTCAGACTGGCTCTCAACGGCCAGTTGTTCAATTTCCAAAACTTTTGCAAGTCAGTTACTAAACACAGCAATTATTAGAAATGGAATTACGTAAACTCACAATTAAATAACTACATTAGAGACAAACATAATGAAAACTCAACACTCATCAGTTCCTAATTATCTTACTACCCTTAACTATTATCTAGACTCAAATTATGTCTCTTGCATCTGTACAGTGGAAATATTGCATAATGATGCACATCTCTTTCCAATGCCACATTCAAAGATGTTACATTGCTGTCTTGAAATCAGCTGTGGTGGGAGTATGTGTGCCATGGAAATTAGAAAACACAGTAGATCAGGAATACCCTGTCCTCAGAGTAGGCTGTTAACCATTTACCAGCACACCTCTGCCCTTGATCCTCACAACTGTCCTATGAGGTTTAAAAGAGATAAGTAACTATCCCAAATCCTTAGTCTAGTGAAAGTTAGAATCGGGAGTACAAGGATAACTCATGAAACTGGAGGCCACATCTGCCCAAGGTATCATAGGACAACAGGGGGCAGACATGTAACCACAAGCAGGATTTTGTTGTGTAGCATCCTGTGCAGACAAGGAAGCTGCCTCTCTTTCTCTCTTGCCACATGACGACCTCTTGGCGTTTCTCCCTGTGCTTGCTTTGTTTTCCTCTTTGCTTTTGTGCACCCATTTCTGCCTCATGGTTCCCAAGTCCTTGATTTAAGAACTTGTCCAGGCTGACTTGAATGACTTCCAGAAAACACCATGTTCCCAGAACAGGATCTGATTGGCCCAGCCTGGGCCACGTGGCTGCCCCTGGTTCAATCCATGAGTCCAGCAGGGCTACTGGGCATAAGGGAAGTGATTCGGGAGGGGGTGGGCTGAGCAGACACCCAGAGTGTATCTCCCATCTTCTCACTGGGACCCAGCCAGGGACCACTGGACGCTCACTCAGGCAGGTAGAATAACAGTGATAATATTAACTACTCTTCTAGTTCTTAGAATGCACTGACATTTAATACAATAACCCTTTGAGGTACTTCTATTATAATAATCATTCTCCTTTTTACAGATGAGAAACCTGGGGCACAGAGGGGTTGAGAAACTTGCCAAAGAGCAATAGTCAGTGGGGGCAAGGCCAGGACTCCAGCACAGCTGTCTGTCTTTGACGCTGACCTTGGGATCTGCTATGTCCCACACCTGGCCGCTCAGATCTGTCAGGCCTCCCTTTCAGAGCTGGTGGGAGGACTAAATTAGACACTGGTGCCTTGGAGAGCCATCTAAGCTCTATTCACATGAGTCCCTCCTCGTGTTGTCATTTACGCTGGAATCAAGGAAGATGTGGGCACATTGAAGGTCAGCCTGCTCCACCTGGCTCTTCTCCACAATCCCACCAGGAGAGTCGCCCCCATCCGTAAGCCATGTCTGTCCAAGGGCTCTAGTGAACTTTGAATACGTTACTTAAAACAGGCAGTAAAGCTTTGACTAGACCAGTGGTCGGCAAACTGCGGCTCGCGAGCTACATGCAGCTCTTTGGCCCCTTGAGTGTGGCTCTTCCACAAAATACCACGTGCGGGCGCACACGTACAGTGCAATTGAAACTTTGAGGCCCATGTGCAGAAGTCAGTATTTTGTGGAAGAGGCCAAAGAGCCGCATGCGGCTCGCGAGCCGCAGTTTGCCGACCACTGCACTAGACCCATCATCAATGCTATGCTTTCTCCAGTGAGGGCTTGGAGGAAGCGGGAGAGAGGCGGGGAACCCCCCACACACCTTGTCTGTTACGCACAGCTGGGGGAGGCAGGATTCAGGTGGAGGCAGCAGGATCAGAGAGGAGTCAGGGCTGAAGGCAGGGCTGCCGGGTGGGACAGCGTGCCAAACAGGGAGTGCCATCCAGTGCCAGCTGTGTCTTGTCAGAATCGGAGCATCGGGATCACCATGAGCTGAGGGAGCTCCCTGTTACACAGACGAGGAAACTGAGGCCAGACCTGCTCAGCACCAGGCTGGTTCTGTCTCTTTTCTGGTTTCCCAGGTGACCTCTGTCGACCTTCAACAATACCTGAGTGTCTTCTCTGTGGGAGGTTCCCCTGCCTGTGGCCGACACCAGGGAGTCACCACCGGGGATGCAGAAGGGGTACAGGCAGAGCCCTGGGGCTCCCAGCCGGAGCTGCCTCAGGTGTCTTCACTTCCACTGCTGTGTTGCTCAACTGGAGGCTGCGCCATTGTGGGAAGAGCCTTCACCTGCTCGTCACTTTACAAAATAAACTCCAAGCCCGTCCGCCTGGCAGTCAAGACCTCCCTCCTCCTCCAGTTATCAGGCTTCCTGCAATCTCCTTGCCAACAAGGGCAACACCTCCTCCCCGGGCACCCAGAGCTGCATTTGCTGTGGCTGACGGTCCCTGCTTCATATCCTGTCTTCACAAGCAGCCTGCAAGCCCCAGGAGGGCTCTCAGGTAAGTCTTTTCACTGCTGCTCGGTGAGCCTTTTATTTATTCACCGTCGATGCTTCCACCCCCCTCCTCAACGCATCTTTCAAATCTCTATTCGATGAAGCAAGAGGGAGAGCTGCCCTGTATGGAGCCGCTAGCACGCCAGGCACTTCACACACCCTGTCTATGAAATCCCAGCAGGAGGGCGCGTTATCTCCATTTTGCAGAAGACGAACCTGAGGTTCAGGACCACTGAGTGGCACCCGGCAGGGGTGAGCAGCAGGTCCAGGCCTACCAGCCCCTGCTATTTCCCACTGGCTCCCTTTCAGATCCCTGCTCCATCAGTGATCTCCCCTCTCTTGTGTCTTCAGCCTCCTCCTCTCCAGTGGACTCCCCTCAGCTCATTCACATGCTCAAGTCTCGTCTATTATTCTCAAAACAAACAAAAACTTATTCCCGGTTCCTAAAAAGTGTTAAAAATAGAATTACCATATGACCCAGCGATTCCACTCCTAGACATATACTCAAAAGATTTAAAAGCAGTTAAACAAACACTTGCACATGAATGTTTATAGCAGCACTATTCACAATTGCCAAAAGGTGGGAAAAAACCCAGATGTCCACCAGCAGATGGATAAACAAAATGTGGTGTATCCATACGAAGGGTCTCCCTGTCCCCAGTCTTGGTCCCCTCAATTCCATCCCCAACACAGCTGCGAGAAAGCAAATGCGATCATGTCATACTCCTTAGGGTCCCCTTTGCCTTCAGAAGCAAGTCCACATTTGGGCAGTACAGTTCCTAGGCATCATGACTTGGTGCCTACCTCCCTATTGACCCCCACACTGGTCTTCAGCTGTTGAAATATCCCAGGGCTTTAGTTATCTGCTTACCCAATCGTTTTCTCAGCTCCTCCGTCCCTGCCCACCCTTCTCATCTGGCAAACTCTGCTCGTTCTCCTCCAGGCAGTCTTCCCGGATCTCACCACCTCTGTGCGCCTGGGTTTTCCCATGCCTACCTTTATCTTTGCCTATAAATTACCACCCCCTCCACCCTACCCCTCAGTCTGAGCAACAGGAAGGCAAACATAGTTTCTTATTTGATTTGGTAACTTCAGCATCTAGAGCAGGGTCTGGCACAGAGGTCCTCAGTACAACTTTATTGACGTGGACACTGAAGATTCATTTTAGTCACCACTGTGTCCTCACATATCTCCCTGCTCAAGCCCTGCCACTTACAGATGCAGCGCGTGGTTGTTAACGTTGCCTCATCCCTTTGGGACAGGGACCATGTTTTACATACACTGCGCACCCTCCACAGCCGGTGGCCCAGCGCCTTGTACATAGTAGGTCCCCAACAAGTATCATTAAAAGACCTAGAAATTATTTTGTAAAATCATGTGTTTCTTTTTCAGGTGAGGTTTATTTTTAATCACACCTTCCTTTGATTTTAAAATTAAAATACAGTGGGGCCTTGACTTATGAGTTTAATTCGTTCTGAGACCGAGCTCGTTAAGGAGCTCGTTAACTCAAATTACTCTATCAACTCAATGCAAAAAATCTGCCGAGAGACAGCTGGTATCTCAAAAAACTCATTCGTTGGGACACTCGTAAGTCAAGGCCCCACTGTATACACCTGGCTGCTGTGGTTGAGCATTGAACCATGCACCTAAAGGGTGCAGGTTTGATTCCGCCTTAGGACACATACCCAGGTAGTGGGTTTGATCCCCAGTCTGGGTGCATACCAGAGGCAACCAATAGATGTTTCTCTCTCACATTGATGTTTCTCTCTCCCTCTCCCTATCTCTCTAAAAATATCAATTAAAATGTTGAAAAAACAAAACAATTAAAATAGGCTCATTGTAAAAACATGGAAAAATGCAAAAATCTTAAGAAAATGATAAAAATCACTCATAATTCCTCAACCTACATTAATGCTAGAATGGATTTCCCCCCTGTCTCTTTTATCACAAGGTACGGCCCCGGATGGCTGAGCTCAGGCCGGCATCGCTAGGACAAGTGCCGGTGAGTGGGAGCCGCCTAAGAGGACAGGAAGGGGCAGAGCCAGCACTAGAAGTGTGAGAAGCTTGTTTTGGGTGCCAATTAGTGGCTCCTATTTATTGAATGCTTGATGGGGACCATGTTCAGATTAGAGCAGCTTCTAAATCGCCCACCACCACCCTCATCTTTCCCCCACCCAGTTCTGAGCCTTTAGAAATAATAGAGGGAAGATCAGATAACAGAACCAGTACTGGAGAGCTGGCCTTAGGTTTAATGGCAACAGTGGCTGTCCTTCCGCCCACCTAACACCTGGCCCTGGCAGCGGTGGGAAAGCGCTGGCCTCCCCCTGTCGTGTGTGTCCCCCCAAAAGTAAGGGTTGGAGGAACAAGGCAGAATGCACACTTCCAGTGGCAACTGGATCCCAGAGGAAAGGTCAATAGGGTACATATGCCCAATTCCTACTCCCAAATTTGCCAGGCAATTCACTCCTCCTGCTCCCAGCGGGGAGGAGGCCTGAGTGAGGGGCCATGAGGCAGCCAGGAGTGTTACAGGCATTGATGCCCCTCCATGTGGCAACCTAAAGGCGAAAGGAAGTTCCACGTAAGAGGCGCTGTGCTAATGATAGTGATTATGTTATCTCTCTTCTGAACACAACTGTAAGGAGGATATTAACATCTCCATTTTTTTTTTTCAGTTATACACGAACATGTTCAAGGTCAGCATTTGTACAGGAGGACTAAGGACAGGGAGGGCTGCAGATCCCCACGGAGGGAGCCTCACACGGCCTTCCGGTGGTCCTCGGGAGGGGCCACCTCGTAGTCGCTGGCACTGAACACCGTCGCCGAGTTCTTTGCCAGGTACTTGAGGAAATCGTGCAGTAATTCAGTAACAAAGCCAGGCTCTTCTCGTCCAGCGGCGTGTAGGCCAGCATCGCTCCAATGCGCACGGACAGCCTCAGCAGATGCGGCGCTCCGTACACCTGGGCCATGGCGCGTCGGGTCGGGGTGGTCTGCGAGGATCTCGGCGGACTGCGGCCGCTCGGACTTGTAGAGCAGCTGAGTGCCCAGCGTGACAGTGAAGTCCTCCTTGATCCGGGCCACCACTTGGTTCACAGCGTACTCCTTATTATCCGTGTTCCCGCGAGGTTTCTTGTAATTCACATAATCCTCCAGGATGGAATCCACGTTCTTCTTGGCGGGAAGATAGAAGAGCTGTTTCTGGCGGGTAATTAAGTCCCAGTCATCAACCCGCCATGGTTTCAGCTCTTCGGGAATCTTTACGAGAAGGGTTAAGTAAGGGCACGATGTCATACAGCCAGCAGCTGGGGGAGCTGGGATTTGAACCAGGTTCTTCTGAATGTTGGTCCCACGTTTTCCAACCTGGTTCACTGCTCTTCCTCTTTCCTTAGGAACCCCATCCATCCCAGCAGCCCTCGCCTGTCCGTCAACCCTGCTAACAGGGCATGCAGTTCATCGGGATGTAGGGGCCATACGCACAGTGAAAATAATATAAAAAACTTAGTTAAAAATTTAGAATAGGGAGATGTCCTGGTTACTGTGATCAAGCAGGTGAAGGCCCTCGTTAAGCTGGGCTTTGAAAAATAAATGGGATTCCTGTGGACAGCCTGCTTTTTCTTCTCATTACTCTGGTTTGTTGGGTCATAAGAATCAGCCCAGAGACCCATTTTTCTTTTCCCACGTGTGTTGATTTCTGGGTATTGGTTTAGGGTTGGTTCCATGATCAATTGTCTGGGGCAGGTTTCTTACACTTTGAGTCTAACTGTCTCCATTTGTCAAATGTGACTGCGGCAAATTCTAAATGACACAGAGTCTACGGAAGTGCTTGGGTCACAGCCTCGCTCAACTCGTCTCCCTGTCTCTCCCGATCTCGAGTCGTTTTCCATCGCTGCTGCTAGGAAACCCGCTGCCCGTGCACGTGCAGAGATCTCCCTGACTTCGACGCGGCCTGATTGCAAGGCTGGCAGCTGCTGGCCTCCCGCCCAGAGCCCTCATTTATAGCCTCACCTCCCGTCCTTGCACAAACATTATCTCGCTTCTTACAAGGGTGGAGACAAGATGTTGTCTTGATGTGATTCTCCCATGGACGCCTGCTGCTCTGCACAATGAAGCATGAACCTGTTTCTGTTCGGAAAAGGAGAGCCGGTGACAGTGCAGAGTGGAGTCCCAGGAGGAGCATGGGCCTGGGTCCCCGGATTCCCCACAGAGGCCCACCTGGGCCCACCAGTCCCTGGGTCGGAGGATGAAGCAGTCTGGCCAAGGGTGCCTGCCATCAGAGCTAGTTGTGTGCATGTGCATGGGCGTGTGCGTGCGTGTGTGTGTGTGTGTGTGTGTGTGGTTTTGTTCTTGTTAGGCGGTTTTGTGGTGATTGTAGGAGACCCTGGACTGGCTTGGATCTACCCAGGTTTCTAAGTGGGTTCCTCAATTTCCAAAGGTGACCTCTGGAGTTAGTTCCACCTTCTAAGGGTCTGCCACTTATATACAGGAATAGCTCCTCTTCCTTCTTTTCTTCCAGGCCATACACCAAGCCCCCAGGGCATCCTCACTTTGACGGCAGAGACTATGTTTCCTTTTTATACCTTATCACCTGTCCCCTCCCCTCCACACACACGTCCACTCTGCAACTAGCATTTTGACTAACACATAAAAGATAGTCATTCAATAGGTAATGAATGAATGGAACCAGGGTAAGCTGATATCTTTCTGAACTCAAGGAGCCCAGTGACTGTAGAAAATAAAATGGGAGTTGGGAGATCTTATATCCTAGTCCCAGCTCAGCCAACAGATGATGATGATGTGATGATATAAGAGCTAATATTTATTCATCACCTTCTATATTCCAGGTACATGTAAAGCTCTTTCCAGCCACTTGTTGCCTTGTTCGATCTTTACAACAACTCTTTAAATAATGATTCTTATCCCCATTTAACAGATGAAGAGTCTGAGGCTTAGAGAAGTTAGTTAACTTGCCCAAGCTCCCTCAATCTGGCATATTTGACCCAGCTTTGGCTATCCTGCCACCCAAGCTTTTTCCAGTACGCTACCACTCCTGATCTCCTTGCCCTGGGTGACTATGGCCAAGTCTCTGCCCCTCTCTGGGCTTCACTGTCCTCATCTGTGAAATGGGGGCAGGGGACAAATGGTGCGACTACTGCATGTCCTATTAGAACTCTTTCCACAAGATTAGCAGCAATACCACAGCGTAATCCCTCCTGTGCTTGCAGCCTTTCACAGCCCATAAAGCCCTTCTCATCCTGCTCATTAAGCAGATTGCCTTGGAAACAAGATTTGCCTACATGGTTAGACCAGCTCCCCAGAGTCATGCTCCAGGGAAATCTCAGCAGCAGGGGCGGCTCCTGGAACAGGCCCGTGTGTGTTTACCCTGAGGACCTAGGAGGCACTGCCTGTCCTTCCAACTCAGGCTCCCTTCTCGGGGGCCTGGCAGGGCTTCCAGATTAGAGTGGTCAGACCAGTGAAGCCACATCCTTGCACAATGCAGGCAAGGCAGGGCCGGGGACTGGGCATGTAGGCCTCTAGGAAACATCTAGTTCTGGGCTGAAATGATGTAAGCAGTTCTGAGAGGCTGGACTCACCCACCCCTGTGGGCTCCAGGAGGGGATCTGTCATTCATTCTCTGTAGTTCACTCACTCATTCATTCATTCAATGAGCTCGTGTTGAGCATCATGGTGAGACCTCCTTGTTATGGTGCCTCCTTCTCTTAAAGAGCCCATCCCTGGAGAAAGTGGAGACAGTGCAGCACTCTTTGCTGTGGGGCCCTAGAACATTGCATACCCTCTCTGAACCTGTTTCCTCACCAACTAAGTGGGGTATATAATACCCCATGCTTTGCCTCATCTTCTGCAACTCACACATTCTATAAACTATTCCCTGTTTCCCAAATACACAAAACACTTATACTCTCATCTCTTCGCATCACAACTCTTACCTCCACTCCCCCCCGCCACACACACACCTTTTCTCTGCCTGGGATGTCCTTTTCCCAAGAACACCTTAAAAACACCTACTCAACCCTAGCACCTAGCCTAGTCTCAGGCATAGTAGAAGATGAATAAATATTTGCTCAATGAATAAATCCCACAAGATCAAGTTTCTCCCTCTCTCTTCCTTCCCCTCCCCCTCTCCTCCTGCACTTCTCCCTCTCCATCTCCCCTGCCCTCTCTCCTCCCCCTCTCTCCCTTAGCCATACCTGATTTCCGCAGGCAAAACAATTATTTATTCTCCCCATTAAACTGTAACAGACACTGTGAATGACACAGAACACTGGTGTTTAGTAAACATTTAGTGAAAGTGAAAAACAAGTTAGTCAGGAAAGGTATTATCTTCATCTTCATAATGGCTCTTAGGTTCTGAAACATCCCAAAGAACTCTGTGACTCATCCTGGAGGATGAAGCAACCACAGGGCCCCAGGGAAGCTGCCTTTCCTGACTAATCTGAGCTGTCAGACCACAGCTCTCCTGGGCATTGAAGAGGAAGAACCGATTTCATGGCTCCCAAACGCACGTTTTCCAGCCTTTCAGAAACGGGGTGCATTTTCTTTCTTTTTTGGTACAAAAAATAACGAGGAGGTAGCATACAAGCAATGTGTCTTTTATTCGATGAAATACGTTATTAGTCATAATTGGAAAATCTGGAAGCAACCTTCATTTGGCAGCTACTGGTTAAATAAATGACGGCACTTTTATGCAGTTGAATAATACCAAATAATGATAAATGCTGTTAGTAATTATGATTAATTATAACTCATGTGTATGTTTGTGTATGGAGAGGAGCATTTGTGACTGTTGCTTCAAATACAGGTGTTCTTTTTTTCACAGCTGAGTTTTCATTACCTTAGATAGCTAATTCCAACATTATTGATTTTTGGAGTTTTTTTTAAAACTTAATTTGAAATAATTTCTAACTTACAGAAAAGTTGCAAAATTAGTACAAAGAACTCTCGTATACCTTTCTTGTGCATTTCTCTCTCTCTCTTGCTCTCATTAGTTATCTATTTATATTTGTGCTGACATAGTTATTTGTTATGAAACACTGGAGGCCTGGTGCATGGATTCATGCATGGGTGGGGTCCCTCGGGGTGGCCTGCAGAGATCGGCCCCTGCTCGTGCCCCCAGCCTTGCAGCCCCGCAGCCCTGCCTGGCACCCTGCCGTGGCCTGGCACCGCCCCCTCACCTGCTCCACCATCCCGCCGTGGTCCTGCTCTCATCAGGGCCCAGCGGGGCTGGCAGCGCCTCTCCTGCCACCTACTGCCAGCACCGCGTCGCCGATGCCTGCCAAGTTCCACGCCGCCTGCTGGTGGTCAGCGCACATCATAGCAAGCGGTCGAACTCCTGGTCGAACAAATGCCCAGGGGGACAATTTGCATATTAGGCTTTTATTATATAGGATTTTAGGAGGTTACATATGTTCTGTCCCTTTTGTTACACCTTAGTGTTTCAATATGCACTTAAGAACAAGGATGTTCTTACAAGTATTACATATATAATCACAATTATTTTTTAGTTAAACTTTACTATAGTCATCATTATATTATCATATGGCTGCACCTTATTATACTTAACCTTTCTTCTAAGATCTGATGACAGAATTGTTTCGGATTTTTAACTATTCTCAGTAATTTTGTGGTGAGGTTCTCTGGGTATAAATCATTATCTTAATCATAGATGATTTCCTTTGCGTGAATTCCTGCAGGTGGTATTCTTGGACAGTGTTCATCAATTTGCATTGCTCCAAGCACCTCACCACATCCTCACAAGTACTAAGGGTGATCATTTTTTTTATTTTAATTGAATTTATTGGGGTGACATTGGTTAATAAAATTACATAGGTTTCAGGTGTACCATTCTATGACACATCATCTGTACGTTATATTGTGTGTTCCCCACCCCAAGTCAAGTCTCCTTCCATCGCCATTTGTCCCCCCTTTACCCTCTTCACCTCCCCCACCCAAACCAATCCCCCTTCATTACTAATTGATGTTGATTCTTTTAATTAGTTTTCTCTATTATTAGTGGATCTAATTTTTTTATACAGGTATTAGCCATGTTCCCTGAGAACGGATGTTTCTTTGCCGACTTCGAGGGGAGATGAAAGGCAGAAACTCTTAAAGGAGGAAGCAATAGGGGTTCACATTGAACAGCATTTGTTTTTATCATTGTTGGTTTCTTTCACTGCTTGGGAGAGGGAGCGGCTGAGAAAAAGCAGCGGGGGTGGGAGTGGGGTGGGGTGGCGGGGGGGGGGGGGGGCGGGGGGGGGGACGACAGCAGGAGTACTTCAGCTCTGAGTCAGCCTGAAGCTCATAAAGTCAATCTTCCTAAAATGCAGGTCTGATTACATCACTGGCCTGCCCATGCCTTTATCTCCCTATCACCTACCAAGAGAAAGGCCTCCTCAGAGGAACCCAACCACCTTCTCAAGTATGTTTCCTTTTTCTGAACATGTCACATCCTCCATTTGTGCCATTCTTGAAACACACCACCCAAGTCCTGCCTCTCTCCTCTTCCTCCAATCCGGTGCCCTCTCTGCTTGATCCCCTAGTCCATCTTCTCTTCCTTCATAACCAGTCCAGCCCTAGCCGGTGGCTCAGTTAGTTAGAACATTGTCCTGTACACCAAGAAGGTTCCTCTCTCTCTCTCTCTTTCTCTCTCTCCCTCTCCCTCTCTCTCCCTCTTTCCCCCATAATGTCCTCTGTCTCTCTAAAAAAGGACAATCAATAAAAGACATAACCTCAAGTGAGGATTTAAAAAAATTTTAAAATAACCATTCCAAAGACCACCTCTTCTTCAATCATACTTTCTTTCATCCCCTAAAACTCAAGTGACTTTTCATTCCTTTGGACTTCTATTTGTTCTTGAGGCAAGAGTTAGGGCCAAGTTTCATTCAATCCCTGGTTTGTTGGGTTCTCCCGCTTCCTATATGTGTGCCTCGGGCAAATTACTTAAAAAGCTAAGTCTCTGATTCCTTTCCACAAAGTCAGAAAAGTAAATAAGATCACATAAGTTAAGTATCCACCGTCACTGGCACAGAGCAGAATGCTCAACAGACGTGAGTTTCTGCCTTAGTTTACGTTGCCTGGCATTCCCGGTGATGAACATAGTTTGTATGCCATCCCGGCCCCTTTCCAGAACACATGGTCCTTGCAGGAAGGAGCCCAGTTCTTGTACATCTGTATGCCCCCTGCACCATAGCATCTAGCACAAACTAGTCAATAAACATGTGTTGAATTTGTTTATGATTAAAGGCCAATCACTGAGAATTTACTTCGGACTGCAATTTAATAGGCATGCGAAAGAAAAGCGCACAGTTTCTGTAATGAACTCCTTGGGGAAGTAAAGAGAAACAGTTGAGCGTGAACTCAGGCTCCAAAGCTGGATCTTCCTCTCTCTAGTTGTCAGATTCTGAAAAAGCCATTTACTTCATGTAAAAGCCTTAGTTTTTGTGTCTGTGCAGGGAGATATTAACAACTCACCGCGTGGGGTTCCTGGGGAAGAGCAAAGGCACTCATTCATAGAGTGGGTAGTACCAGATATCTAGTGAGCGCTCAAGCAAAATTAATTATCATTTTATGGGTATAAAAGGAGGCCAAGACAAAAAGTATTGTGAGAATTAAAGTTATTGTGGAGAGATTGACATGTATCTAGTACATATTTTTTAAATCCCTAAGAATGCTCTTTAATATAGTATTTATTTTACAATGTGCTTATTTAATTGTATTTTAAAAGAAAAAATATTTTATAAACAAAGGGTGAAATTCTTTCATTAACATGAATTGTCAGAATTGATGAGAGTGCCATAATGCCATCATCTTATGTTTCACAGAAAGTATGTATCGTGCAGCTGGGATGGCAAGCCCATGGCACAATTTTATTGTCATCATTCATATTTGGGCATATATGGTATGCCAGGCATTTAACAAAGCATATGCAAAGTACAAGGGCACTAAATAAAAAAGGTTTCAAATTAACTATGTATTGCACTAAAATGGTAAAACAAGAGTCCTGAAATTTTCAGATTTATAGTGCTTCCAAATTGGAAAGAAATGGAATATTTCTCAATTGTGTTAGTTCCAAGGTCCTGAATAAAGTCGAGAAGGAATTCTGGATCTGAATTTTTAAGGAAAAAGGATAATGTGCACAATTTAACCATCCATTTAGACCAGGCCTGGGGAAACTGTTTTCTGCCAAGGGTCATTTGGATATTTATAACATCATTCAAGGGCCATACAAAATTACCAACTTAAAAATTAGCCTGCTATATTTGCTCAAACATTCATTAACTCACCCCTAATGCCTTGGCAGGACCAGACCAAATGATTTCAAGGGCGTTATATGACCTTGGGCCAGATGTTCCCCACTCCTGATTTAGAGGAAGGAGGAAAGGGAGGGTTGGAGAGAGGGAGGAAGGAGAGAAGGGAGGAAGGAAGGGAGGACCACCCCACCAATAAGCAGGTTTCTGCTAAAATTCTTCAATGGCTTCCCAGTGACATTAGGAAAAATTCCAAACTCTAGCATGATGTAGTGGGTAGTGTTGGTTGCCTACATAATCATCATTCTCCCTTCCCCCTTCCCAACTACACCTCTACTTAGTCATGTAAACACTTTACCCCCAGTTTCAGAGAGAATCTGAACTAACGCCCCCCCCCCTCCACTCACACACACCCAGTACATAATAATTTCTGATAATTGTCATTGACCATCATCAGCAAAGGAGTCTTACTCCAGCTGCTGCTGGCAGCCACCTTGTGACCGTGAGGAGAACCAGGCTGGGAAGACAGAGCAATGAGCTAAAGATTCTGGCTCCACTGAATCAACTCTGAAGCCACCCACCTTTGAACCTCTTGTAATGTTAAATGAGAAATTTCTTTATCGTTCAGTCATGTGAGTTTCGGTTTTGTGTAACTGGCATCAGCCAAAAGCATTCTAATAGTAATTCATGCTCCAAGGCTTTCAAACAAGGTATCTCACCACTTAATCTCAATACTTTCAATTCCTGAACTTCTTTCAGTTCTTCTTCCAGGTCTTTACACATATACCTCTCTTTTTGGCTGGGTAATTCCTACCAATCTTTTGGTCTCAGCCTAAATGCTACTTTCTCTGGGAAGGTTCCCCTAAGTTTTCCAGTTGAGTTACACATTGTTCTCTGGGAGATATCTGGGCTAAAATATTTTTTTTTTTTTTTTTTTAGAGAAATCTGGTGTTTAATGGGCACATTCCAGCACCGGGCCTGGAATCGAAGCAGCAGGGACGGGTAGGTGACCCCACGGAGCCTCACATGGCGAAGAGGATGAGGAAGGCGACCATCAAACAGAAGAGCCCCATGGCCTCAGACAGGGCAAAGCCCAGAATGGCATAGGAGAAGAGCTGCTGCTTGAGAGACGGGTTCCTGGCATAGCCAATGATCAAACTGCCAAACACTGTTCCAATTCCGGCCCCTGAACCAGCCACACCCACTGTGGCAGCCCCAGCACCAATAAACTTGGCCGCTGTGTCAATGTCCCGGGAGACAACACTGGTTTGGAACTCCCGTCTGGCCACCTGGAGTGGGGAGCTGCTGTAGGAAGGCTGGATTAATTTTTGGAGGCGATATTGCATGGTGAGTTAACCTATAGATTCTCAACCTGGGTTATAGCTAGGCTTTGTCTCTTACTAGCTGGGTGACACTGAACTTGGTCTGCCCCATGACTTGGACCAAAGCCAGTGCTGAGAAGGCAGCATGGAGAAGAAGCTACTGTGAATGTGTGCCTGATGCTATCTTTGCTGTGGGCCTTGCCCCTTGGGCAGCATCTACTGGCTTTGAGAAAGGAAGGCTCTGGATTTGCTCCCATCATTGCACAACTTCTGTTCACGTCCACAGCTAGATATTGCTGATCATCCAGGTAGAGTGACCCATGGTGATGAGCTCTTGGAACGGACAAGCTAATAAGCAAGTCTCAACTGGGCTGCATGGTCTCATCATCCAGCCTGAACTGGGCGATCCTGCGCAGGCCTCACAGCCCGAGGGGCTCCCCACTCACTCCCAGCCCAGCCCACACTCTGATTCACCCTGTTGGCCAGTGGGAAGACAGGTGTCTGTCTGTGCACAGAGGCTGAACAGGGAGCGAGTACTCTGGCATGATGGGTCGGAGGAAAAAGTTCCTTTTCCTTTTGTCCATTTGAAATTTTTTTTGGACAACATACATGCTTATTGTTGAAAAAGCAAATATATAGATAAAAAATCCATCACCCTAATTTCCACACTGAAGTAAAAATCTTAACATTTTGGTATATACTCCTCTCTCTTATTTATATATTTACTAGAGGCCTGTTGCACGAAGAGATTCATGCAATAGGCCTTCCTTTCCCCTGGCTGCTGGCACCGGTTTGCCTCTGGCACCGGGGCCCAGGCCTTCGCTCTGGCCGAGTTCCGGCTGGAGCCAGCCCTGGAAACGTCAGGCCTCGCTGCTCCGCCGGCCCTGGGGCCGTCAGGCTTTGTTCCACCGCTTGGAGCCTACGTATGCAAATTAACCACCATCTTTGTTGGCGGCTAATTTGCATATCACACTGATTAGCCAATGGGAGGCGTAGCAAAGGTATGGTCAATTACCATGTTTGTCTATTATTAGATAGGATACTAGAGGCCCAGTGCACGAAATACATACACTGGAGGGGGGGGCCCTCAGCCTGGCCTGTACCCTCTCACAGTCCGGGACCCCTTGGGGGATGTCCACCTGCTGGCTTAGGCCCGCTCCCCGTGGGGATCGGGCCTAAGGTGGCAGTCGGACATCCCTCTCGCAGTCCAGGACCCCTTGCTCCTTACTGCCCGCCTGCTTGCTGCTCCTTAGTGCTTCCACGAAGGTGGAAGAAGCTTCTGCCACCACCACTGTGCTGGCCAGCTGTGAGCCCGGCTTCTGGCTGAGCAGCACTCCCCGTGTGGGCGCGCACTGACCACCAGGGGCAGCTCCTGCATTGAGTGTCTGCATTGAGTGCGTATCATAGTGACCGGTCATTCTGGTTGTTCTGCCATAATGGTCACTTGGGCTTTTATTATATAGATATTTATATATTTATGTACATATATATATTCTATTAAATAATATCTTGTAAACACAAAGGCAGAAGGAGGAATAGAGTTCAAGTGCTCTAAGGTCCTAGCATTTTTGGGAAGGTGGTAAAAGTACTCTATATGGAAGTGTATTTTATATTAATAATAATAAGTCAATGATACACATTGAAATATCTAGAGTAGCCACTAAAAGAATGGTAAAAAGCATATGTAACTAACAAGCTAATACAGAGGAAAAATAAAGTCACAAAGAAAAGAAAGGAGAGGAAAAAAAAACTAAAAACAGATATGTCAAATAGAAAACAAATCATGTAGATTTAAACATGAACACATCAGTAACTATATTAAATGGAAATGGATTAAATATTCCAAGTAAAACTCAGAGAGTGTCAGATTGGATAAAAAGAACAAAAGCCAACTTGATGCTGCTACAAGAGGTATGTAAGAACACTGAAAGGTTATAAGGAAATGGATTGGAAAAGACAGACCACGTGAACACTCACCATGAGAAAGCTGGTGCAGGGTAAAGGGCTCTTCAGGTTCAAACTGTTGTTAAAGACAATTCACAAACTTTAAAAACTTAAACCTTTACTTTAAAAAGAAAAATCTCGACGTTTGACTTTTCTTGAAAAAATTGGAAGGTCTGGCAACATGTGGCCTGCATTCCCCCATGGCAATAACTGACAGGCACTGAGAAACCTGGTTCCTCACCACTCTTACCCTCTGCCTGCTTCACTCATTGATGGAACTTGACTGGCCCTAAAGGTATGAGTGAGAGGTATCTGATGTAGACAACCCTTGTATTTGTAATTAAGCACTTGCCACCTCAAGTGTCTCCAAAGGACCCTGGAGGTCCATGACGTGTACTATCTTGTGATTTAACTGATATCCACATAAATTTGACTCAGGCGTGGACATATAAATAAAAACCACAAGAACTTTCAGATAACCTAATAGTCTTAAACCTAATTTTTAAAATTCCAATGTTGTACTCTGGATCATTCTGTTAGGTGTCGATGTCATATTTCTTCCTTACTTTAAAAATAATTTGCTATAAAAGTAATATTTATGATAGAATCAGAACTGAAAATACAGGTAAAACTAAAGGTAGAAAAAAAAATCAGTTAAAATCCCTTTACCCAGACATAAGCTCTGCAACAATTTGTGTACATCCTTCTCATCTTTATTCTATGCATTCAGATACATAGAAAATGAGATTTTATTACCCCAAATGTTTTGTAATTTTTGTAAACTTAACAATATGGCATCAACAACTTCTCACATCTTTAATTATTCCTCTCTAGTGTGATCTTTAATAACCTCATGATAATCCATCATATGGTTGGACTTTGATGTATTTAACCAAGTCCCTGGTTTTGAGATATTTAGGCTTTTTGTACTTTGGGGTTATGTTCTTGAACAATGTTTCAAAGAACACCCTAGAAGTAGAACCGGGGAGCCACATGCTGTGCAATAATCTAAGGCTTTTGATAGCGATGTGGAGGTTGTGCTATATTTCAGTGTTCAGAGGTTCGGCTTACAGGGTAAGATCGGGTTGTCAGGAGAGACACTGTTGGGAATGGAAAGCTTATTGCTAATACTCCATTGAGTAAAGGCCTACAATTTTAACGTGCATCTGACACTAGAGAGATTGAGTATGATACGTGTTGGTTCCAGTACTTGGGGTTCAAAAAGCAAATAGTAGAAATTCAGAATCAAGGAGATGTGGCTTTGTTCTGTGTGTGTGTGTGTGTGTGTGTGTGTGTGTACAGGAAGGTCAATGGGATGATAATACTGCCAATAGAGGTTACTCAGGAATCTCAGGCTGCATTTACAGGAGAACAAGAAGGACAAGGCCAGCAGCAGGAATTCGGCTCAGTCAGATCACTGCAGAACAGCGTGCTCAGTTCTGAGCGCCCCAATTCTGGACGATACGGCAATTAATGTGTATTCAGAGGAAAGGGGCCAGGATGATGAGGGGCCTCCTGACTGTGCCCCCCTGCGTGATACTTAAGGAACTGAGAGTGTCTGGTTCTAGGAGAGGGGACTCACCTATGGTAATTGTCAGCTACCTGTAAGGCTGTGAGTTAAGCCAGTTGCATGGTTCCCAGAATCCAGAACTTGCAAAAATGAATGGAACCCTCAGGCTGACAGATCTCAATTCAGCCTAAAAAAGAGCTGTCTAATAGTCAGAGCTGTTAATAAATGAAACAGAAGTTTCTGGAGGGAACACAAGAAATGATTAGCAGTTGTTACCTCCAGGGAGCGGGAACAGGGGGAAGCACCATTTGGAAAAGTTTTGAACTCATGTGCATGAATTACATTTATGATGAAGAAACAAATTTAATAATCCAGTACAGCAGAAAGAAAACACAGGTGGAGTTTATCTGCTAAGGTATCTTGGTTGCAAGCATCAAATTCTAATTCTGGCTAATCAGCAGAACAAGCCAAAGGGTTTAATGGAAGGATACGATTGCTCACAGAATTAAAGGGAGGACTGAGGGAGGTCCCGAGTCCCCGAGCTGCTTAAGGCCCTCATGGGCGGTCTCTCTTTGCTGTGACTTGATTCTATCAGTTTTCTATCGAGGTGTCCCCGGGTGCCAAACTCAGATTCCTGTGAGAGACAGTCTGATTGGCATAACTTGGGGTCCTATCCCCACACCCTTGCTGATTGGCAGCCCCTCATTGAATGACTTGAAATGGGTGTAGGCAGTTGCCCAAAATAAATTTGGGATGCTATTATCAAACAAGATGGAAGGGATGCTGGCGAAACTGAGGTACCCATTACATTGGTTGATAATAAATGGAATTAGCTATCTGGTAAGGTAGTGGCCCATAGGAAACTGGAATGCTCAGCCATCACAGGACCCCCAGGGGAGCGTTCCGTACTGATTTAGGTTTCGGGGTTGAAAGAACATGATGGAAGTTTACAGAGTGAGGCACGTGGGTGATCTATTTTGGGGGAATTATCTGGAGAGAAGGAAATGAGAACTGCCGGTAACCTCTGCGCGCTCGCGTTAGGCAGGGAAGGGGTGATTCTGGGACATTCTTGTAGCCCGATTTCTCAGGCGGCTGCGCTGTGGGTCCCAGGCAAGTTAAGGTTGGAATTTAATAATGTGACGGTGTGTGAGATAGACTAGCCGAGGAAGAAAAAGTGCCCATAGTAAAGAGGCCATGTCCTGTGTAGGAGGGGATATTTCTTTTCATTTAATTTAATTTTTTAAAATAGATTTTTATTGATCTCAGGAAGAGAGAGAGAGAGAGAGAGAGAGAGAGAGAGAGAGAGAAACATCTATGATAAGTGAGAATCATTGATTGACTGCCTCCTGCACACCCCACACTGGGGATTGAGCTACAACCCAGGCATGTGCCCTGACCGGGAATCGAACCATGACCTCCTGGTTCATAGGTCGACGCTCAACCACTGAGCCATGCTGGGTGGGCTAATTTTATTTTTTTTATTACAGTTTGCATTCAACACTTATTTATATTAGTTTTAGGTGTTCAGCACAGCAGACAGACATTCATATAGGTTACAAAGTGGTCCCACCGAAAAATTCAGTGCCCACCTGGCACCAAAGAGAGTCATTACAGTATTACTGGCTATATCTCCTATGCTGTACTTTACATCCCTGTGACTATTTTGTAACTGCCAATTCATATTTCTTAATCCCATCACCTTCTTTTTTTATTACCAGGAGGGTAATTTTTTAAAATTGATTTCAGAGAGGAAGAGAGAGGGAGAGAGAGATAGAAACATCAATGATGTGAGAGGATCATTGATTAGCTGCCTCCTGCACACCCACGCTGGGGATTGAGCCTGTAACCCAGGCATGTGCCCTGACCAGGAATTGAACCATGACCTCCTGGCTCATAGGTCGGGGCTCAACCACTGAACCACGCCAGCTGGGCCTGGGAGTGGATTTTTTAAAGTAAACTTTTCATTCATATATAACAGACATGCAGAAAAGTGATTAATCAGAAACATATCACTCCATAAATTTCCAGACGTGAGCGTGCCCATGTTACCGGCACTTAGGCATGGAAGCGAGTTTTAAACGTAAATGCTCACAGGACCACATGAGGTCAGTGACAGGAAAGGTGCTGTCCTGGCCTGCTGCTGGGGGTTCTGATTCCCTACTGTGCTGCCCAGGAATCTGCATTTCTACGTGCAGCACCAGAGCCAGGGCCACGCTTCCAGAAATACTGGCCTTTGGATGAAAATAAGCTTTTGAGTCACGTAGTCCTGGAGTTGGAATCCCACCTTCGCCTTGAGTGCGTACGTGATCGTCTCACCTGGGAAGTGGGCCAGTGGTACTTAGTCACAGGCTTGCTTTGAGGGTTAAATAGGAAAATGCAGGTAAATCCACGAAAGCTGCTTAGCATGGCGCTGGGCACACAGCAAGCGCTCAATAAATGTAGCAAAGCCAACAGGTGCGCAATAGAGATAGGGTCGCCCCCAAGTCTTTGTGCCCAGCACCTGGGAAGGTGTGCCGTCCAGCAGGACTAAGGGGAGTATGAGAGTTAGCAACATCGGCTTTGTGGTGAGACACCCTGGGGTGTGAGTGTGAGTCCTGGCTTCACCACTTACTAACTCCTCTGACTCTCAGTTTCCTCATCTGGGAAATGGGCATAATGATGCCGCCTTCACAGGGTGACCGTGGGGATAAAGTGATATAATCCAGTAAAGCCTTGAACCCAAGTCCCGGCCCCTGAGAGGAGCTCATTAAAAGCAGGCTCCTGTTATTATTGTAGCTGCAGCTGAGAATGTTCTGAGTAACGGAAAGTCCTCCGCAGGGGCAGTCGGAGGGACAACCGTCACTCCGCTGCGATAGCAATGGAACAGGACTCTGGGTTGAGCAGTGTAATCAAAAGGCTGAGGACTGGACATTTATTACCAGCTCAAAGTGTCACCACCAGTATGGGGCAGGCGGGGCTGCCCAGGAATCTTCTTCAATGTTCCCACCTTTCAAGGGGGTGGAAGTGAAGTATGGTAGCAATCATCTCAGGTAGAAATTATAGTTTAACTTTAACCCTGCAGTTGGGCTTATGTACCTATTTGCTTTGTTTAACAATGGACAGGTTATTTTGATTTTCTGAATTATATAAATCATCTCATTTGATTAAATGCCTTATTGATTATAATGTGAAAATCCCATGGGTTGTGGTCATACTGGTCTTAGAGAGCACATTTTCCTTTACCTGGGAAGGACAGCACAGTTACCCCAAGGTCAGAGGGTTCTAGACCCAAGGGCTCTAGACCCAAAACTGTGATTTAGATAACATGCCTAAGTTTAACCCAGGTTACCCAAGGGCTCTAGGTAACATGCTGTTTCTGCTTCTGTAAACTGCTTTTTTTGCAAACTAGGTTCCTCATTCCAAACCCTGGGATGTAATCAATACCTTTGTGATTTTTTGCCTGTATAACCCTGGAGCTGCGACCATCTTGTTACTATGAGATTTGGAGAATGGCCCCTCATAGTCCCAGATTGCAATAAATGTGACTCTTTAATTTGACTTCTTGAGGCATCCTTCTGTGATTCTCGGGGTACATTACAACAGAAGCAGGATTGAGTGAGGGTGAGGCTTAGCTCTGCATCCAAAAGCTCTTATTTGACTTCTGCCCAACAAAAGGGCTGGAATTGGAATTGCTGAAGAGGATGGGGGCATCGCACTATTTCCAACGACACTTCCCCATGCTCACATCTCGGCACTGCACATCCAGCCTTGACTTTGAACATTGGGCCTTAGGGGTCACCACAGTGTGCTGTATTTCTGGGGAACTAAATGACACTGGCCAATTCCCCGAGAGCTGGAGTAGAGAGGGCAGACCAGGTTACAGTTTGCTGTTTCCTGCGTGAGGCAGCCTGAGGCCACACCTAGAATCAGAGGTTGCTAGGGGTCAAGCATGCCGCCTGGAGCAATTCAGCCATCTTTCTTTAACACCGGGAGCCCCGCTCTCTGTTAGTGAGAGTACAGACCAAAGTACAAGCTACGTTCCTCATCCTTCAGAGCAGGGCTGCCATGTACAGTAGTGCAGGTTGGAAACAGCCCAAGGCCATTTGACCCACAGAGTGGGGACTGCAGTTCAGGCTGCACTGTGGGCACCTGGGCCAGGCCCACTGTGGGAGAGAGAGGGCCGTGTACTAATTTGCACAAAGGTGCTCTGTAGCCTAGTGGCACCTCTCTTGAGAAGGTCATGTCTACTGACACAGAGACATAAATAAAAACTGCATTTCTAACATGAAAACAAATAATTCCATTTTCTCATTTCAAGAGTGGTTGAGCCCAGCTGGTGTGGCTCAGTAGTTGAGTGTCAACCCATGAAGCTAGAGGTCATGGTTTGATTCCCAGTCAGGGCACATGCCCAGATTGCAGGCTCCATCTCCAGTGGGGGGCTTGCAGGAGGCAGCTGATCGATGATCACTCTAGTGCTGTGGTTGGCAAACTGCGGCTCGAGAGCCACATGCAGCTCTTTGGCCCCTTGAGTGTGGCTCTTCCTAAGCCTTAGGAGTACCCTAATTAAGTTAATAACAATGTACCTACCTATATAGTTTAAGTTTAAAAAATTTGGCTCTCAAAAGAAATTTCAATCGTAGTACTGTTGATATTTGGCTTTGTTGACTAATGAGTTTGCCAACCACTGCCCTAGTGTAATCATCTTGAGTTGCAAACTAGCTGTTTGCCCTTGGAGAAGTCACTTGACTTCTCTGGGCTTCATTTTCCCCATGTGTAAGATGAATCAGTGTCACAGGTAATTGGGACGTGTGTGGTCAGCAGGCCCTAGTGAATAAACTTCCACTTGCTCCTTCCAGGCCCAACCTTCTCTGAGCCTGTGTCCCACCATGCTACAGCCGACAGAAGTTTGCTGAGCCGGAGATGACAGGGAGGCCAGGGTGTAACAACATGATCCCTAACCTGAATACAGTGACCTTACAGAGGGACTCAGCAGCAGTGGCTTTGTGCTCCTGTCCCCAAGCCAAACTGGCTGGCCCTGGACACCCACCAGTTTCATGCCCAAGCTCACAGGCCATTCGGCCTGGGCTGATGCTGTCCCTTTTCCTGCCTGAAAATTAGGACCAACTGTCCCTAACTGTTTCCCCCTGGTCAAGTCAGTAAATGTCCAAACAAGCCCCTGGCCACCTGGAAATTTTCAGTCATCAATAGGCTGTAAACACCATTGGTTCAATGACCTATGTAGTGAGTGACTTCCTCCTCTCTTCACTCACTCTTCAAATGTCTACTAAGCCCCAGCTCTCTGTCAGGCACCATGTTAGGGGCTTGGGACATAGAAATGGATAATGGGGTAGAGCAGGGGTGGGGGACCTTTTTCCTGCCAAGGGCCATTGGATATTTATAACATCATTCGAGGGCCATACAAAGTTATCATCTTAAAAATGAGCCTGCTATATGTGGTCAGACATTTCATTAACTCCCTCCTAATGCCTTGGCAGGGCCAGGCCAAATGATTCCGTGGACCTTATACGGCACTCAGACTGGACGTTCCCCACCCCTGGGAGAGAGAATAGATACCTCGCATCCCCAAACACACCCACTACCCACAAACCATTATCTGGAAGCCAAGGGGTATTTCAGGCTGTGAATCTTTTTCAGGCTAGTAGCTTCCCAACATGCCACATGCCACCCTAACCAGTGGCCTGCTGCCTAGGAAAAAGCCCACTAAGGTAACTGGAAGCAAAGGCGCAAGTAACATACAGAAAGGCTGCAGGGCTTCCTGCCTCAGCCAGCATTGTGTTTCGCATGAAGCAGAACATTTTGCAGCTGCCCACGTACATTTCCCTCTCCTGTTCCAACCAAAGTTTCCGCCTCCCTGTCTGCAGGTTTGTGGAAAAGCCCAGTGTGGTCAACAGTGGTTGAAACAGGAACCACAGAGGCTGGCTGGCTTGGCCTGCGACTATCAGATCTCAACCATAATGTCGCTCTGAGCCCAGGCAGGGTTTCTTTGCCCTAGATTCCTAAGTATTTGTAAAACAAACCTGTAGGTTCTCAAATGCCACCTCTACCGGTGGGCGGGGCTGGGGGGATGAAGGGCGCCCACCCCTCCTCTTCCAGATTGGGATGGGCATGGGTGGAAGTGAATCGGAGCTAATGTTTAGTCAACACCTACTATGTGCTACACTCAACAGCCTTGTATAGGAGGGACTCTGGCCCTGGATTCCCAAATGAAAAAACGGATGCCTTGGCAGGTTTGCCCAAACTCACACCCCCAGTGATAAAAAGAGCCGTCCCATTAACGGCCGGCATTGCTGAGCATGGCCCCTGACTTAGGTCTTTGTTAAGCGCTGTTAGAGATATTATTTCATTTACTAGAGGCCCGGTGCATGAAATTCATGCAAGAGTAGGCCTTCACAGCCCTGGCTGCCTCGGCCCTCACAGCCCTGGCTTCATCTGGAAGGTCATCCAGATGGTCATTCTGCTGTTCCAGTGTTCAGTTGATTTGCATATTATGCTTTTATTATTATAGATTTTTCTTGGTTAATGCTACTAGGTGGGTAATGCTGTTATCCCCATGCTGCAGATGAGGAAACTGAGGTTTATACAGGTTAAGTAACTTGTCCAGGATCCTACAGCCAGTTGGTTTGGAGGAGGGATTCAAACTTCAGTCATGAAAGGACAATTCAGGAGATTCTAGACCAGGGGTGGGCAACCCCTGGCAAGCGTGCCAAACATGGCGTGCCAGTAACTTTTGCTGGCAAGCAAAACCCTCTCTTATAATCTTCTATTTACAATTTTTGTGAACATTTGAATGACTTAAATGTTAAATTACAAGGAACTGGCAAGACACTTGATGTTATGTTTGGTTACATAAAGGCTTTTGAAAAGAAACCGGAAGTCTTTAAGAGGGATGTGGATGGTGAGAGATTTAGATATTTCCCAAACCTCAAGAGGCACATCAAAGACCCCCCAAAAGATGACAGAACAGACTGTCAAAGCCTTCAAAAGCTGTTTTTAAACATCATCGAGTCAACTATTGAGCAGTTCTTCTCAAGATTTGCGAAATTCAGAGAACTGGAAGAGACAGCAAAATTCATGAGGTTTCCAGACAGCATGAAACTGGAGGAACTAAACTTACAAATGTTTTCATGGATAGACATGGCTGACTTTGAAATGCAGTTGACTGAATTTCAGAGTAGCTCAATTTGGAAGCAGAAATTTATTGACCTTAGAGTTGACTTGGAAAACATTGAAAAAAAGCGATTAGACACAGGAGTACCAGAGAGAAGTGTCGAAAACGAACTATTGAGGACTTGGAGTGCCATTCCAGAAAATTTTTTCTGTTTAAAAAACTTTGCAACAGCGTTACTCTCCATGTTTTCATCCACATATGCTTGTGAATCTTTGTTCTCAGTGATGAATTTTGTTAAATTTCGTAATAGGAGTAGCCTGATGGATGAAAGTAGTAGCTCGTGCATATCTCTGAAGATCACGAAATATAAACCTGATGTAAAATCTCTGTCATCAGTGATGCAGCAGCAAAAGTCCCACTGATAATATCTAACGGAGTCATAAAGTTTTCTGTCGGACTATCAGTGTACATGTATACATTAAAAAAGAAATGTATTTTTCATCATCATATACTGTGTTTTTGTCGCTCGAATGAATTTTATTATTTCTTCAAGGTTCTTCACATATGTACACCTTAAGAGATATCAAGTAGGCGTAACATGTTCTCAAAAACTTAGGATTGGCACGCAGAAGAATTTTGAGTCAGAGATTTTGCTGGTTTTGGCACGCACTCACAAAAAGTTTGCCCACCCCTGTTCTAGACTCTTTTGGCAAGCTGGCCTTGAAACACTTTGTCCTTGCTTTGTGGGGAAACACATTTAATTGGATTGAAAAAACAGAAGCAACAACACAACAAATCACCCCCTGCTGAAGGAAAGCAATCAATATACTTAGTTAATACACTTCTGCCTCATTTCAGGTCTAGTCTTCCAATATCTGGCCTGAAGTTCACGGGCCAATTATTGCCAATAGGCCAGGTGGGTTGCAAATCAAACAATCCTTCCTCACAAGCAACCGGCTTCCATGACTGGCCCAGCGGTCAGCCATGTATCTGGTTCAGAAGAGAGCCCTTTAGTGTCATGAAGATCAGCACTGGCATATTCTTTCTGGAACTCTGAATAAAAGAAAGTCAAAGTATATTGCCAAGAAAAAAAATAGAGAGAAGGCGCCTGTTTGCCTTTTTGTAAGTTATATGTTTCCCTTCGTTTGCTTCCAGTTACCTTAATGAGCTTGTTTTTTCTAGGTTGCAGGCCTCTGTGTTAAATGGCAGTTGGCACTGACTATGGGGCTCTAATGAGGAAAAGAAAAGATGCTGAATTTGGTCTCTGCCCTACTTTTCTAGTAAGGAATATAGATTTTAGACAAGCAACTCTAACAGAAGTGACATAATCGCTAACATATCAGCCAGCAAATCCTGAAAGAGCCGGAAGGAGGGCTGCTGATAGTGAATGGAGAAACGGAAAGGTGTCACTGAACAGTAACAGTAGACATCAAATACTGTTTTCTTGTTTTAAAGTGAGTATTGAGCAGGCTTCCCAGTGCCCATGTCCCTTCCCCACTGGGTAGCAGCTCTGAGCTCTGCAAGGCACTGATCCACCCCCCAGGTCAGGCTTCAGGTCCTGGTTACAGCCCAGGGAGATCCCCTCCATCACCTCGGTTTAAGGCTGAGCACGTGATCTGAGTTGGTCTAACCACAGTAAAGCTTAAGACTTCTGTTTGCTGGTTTCAAGCTAAGACTCTCTTCCTCTTTCTTTCCCGGTGACACATATCCACGAGGCCTGGAACCACCGCCACGTTTTGCACCAGGGGAGCCGCCTAAAGGCAAAGCCGACACCAGGAGGACAGGGAGGCCAAGAGAGCTGCAGAGAAATGCAGCTGGAGCCCAGGTCTGAAGCCTGCATACGTCTGGGCATTTTCAAGAATGAGCCATTTAGAGCTGGGCTTTCTATCATCTGTCACCCAAAGCATTCCATGGATACTCATAACGTGTTGTAGTCTTAGTATAATCAGGATCAAGTATTAGTTGTGGGAGGGGGTTACTGGTTTCAAGGACAGAAAAACTAGCCCAAACCAACAAGTAAAGATAGAACCCATTAGCTCAGGAACACAAACAGTTGGTGACTAAGTTGGGCCTCAGGCTTAGCTGAATCCAGAATTCAAACACAGTCACAAAACTCAGCTCCTCCCCATCTCGCTGCTCAGTTCTGCCTCGTTCATCTCCTCCCTTCCCAGGTGCAGTCTAGATCTTAGGGCCTGACCTCTCACATTCAAGTCCATTGGGGAATGGAAATCCGTCTTCGGGGTTATCTAAGCAAACCCCTGGGACTTTCTGGCTGCACCCGGCTGGAGTCCTGTTCCTCTCCTGGCCTAGGCTCTGCGGCCATGAGACTGGACTTCCCAGGTGACGTGGGCCTTAGTCCCACGATTCACCACTGGAACCAACATAAAGGTCAGCAAAGCACATGGCTGAAAGTGGGGGTGGGTGTTTCCCCAAAACTCAATCAGGCCGTGCGGAAATAGGCCCCCAACAGCAGGTGTCCGACAGCTCACTTGAAAATGCCTCTCAGTCAATATTGCTCACATAATACAGATTTGTGACAGGTGGGTTTAACAGAACATTGTGTTAGTCACGGCTAAGAAGTCCTCTCCTGCGTTTGCCACCCTAAAACCAGGAGTAGTTCCTGTGAAATTTTTGCTTTTCTCCCATGACATGTATTCATTCTTTCAACTAATATTTTCTTTCTTCTTTTACCTCAGACGAATCTTTTTCAACTAATATTTTCTGATCACTAATGACAATAATGGTGATGGTTATCACACTTACTACTTACAGATATGGTATAGACATGATCTCACCTAATCCCCATGGGTTTTCAAACAGGGGTGCTGCTGGCATTCAGTGTGTAGAGGTCATGGACGCTGCTAAAAACCCTTCGGTGCATGGGACAGCCCCTCATAGCACAGAATCACCCAGTCCAACATGTCAACAGCATCGAGGTTGAGGACCCTGAACCGTACCAGCTCATGATGCCATCTCCATTGTTACGAATGAGGAAGAATAAAGCTTAGAAAAGCTGAACAATTTGTCCAGGCTTACACAGGGCAGGAAGTGGTGGGGGTGGGGCTGCCATCAAAGACCTTGCCTTCATCTAGTGATTGCCAAACTTGGAACTGGAACTCCCTGTCCCTCCACCTCACCCTCCCCCGTTTTAAATTCTGGTTCAGTGGGCCAGGGCCCCCAGGAGTAGGTATAACAGAACCACAGGTGATGCTAAGGTGAGCCACTAAGTGACGAGCTTTCGGAGGTCCCTGAAAGACATAGGCACTGGCTACACTGAAGCAGAGCTCAGCGCCGGGCACTGGGGAGGCAAACATGCATGGTCTCTGGAGCAAACAGACTCATGGGCGACCAGGATGCGCAGTGTGATGGATGCATAACGACAGGCATCCCACTCCTCCAATCTTTGCACATCTTCCCCCTCTGCTTGGAAGTCCTTTCCCCTCTCTTTTCAAGCTTCCCCTCCATAAAACTCATCCAGAAAGCTTGCCTGACCTCCGTCTCCACAGTCTGTTTCAGATGGTCTGCCTCTGTGGTCCCGAAGAACCCTGAGAATCCTGCTCTTCCTCTCATCACACCCCGTGCTAATTAGTCACTGACTTGGCTAATTAGTCACTAGACTAAGCTTCCTGAGGATGGAGCCCACATCTATGTACCCAGTGCCTGGCTGTAGCTATTTGCTCACAAGTTACTATTTGCTGTTTGTCTATTTCAGGAGTCAACAACATTTTTCTGTAAAGACTCAGGTAGTAAATATGTTAGGGTTTGCAGGCCATATTGCATCACAACCACGTTACTTTCATGTTGTAGCACAAAAAACAGTCATGGAAAATGTGTAAATAAGTTTGGCTGTGTTCCAATGAAACTTCATTTACAAAATCAGGGGGTGGGCCAGATCTGGCTGCAGACCATAGTTTGCTGACCACTACAGTCCCCTAGTCCACTATCATATCCTTCCTTCCAGAGTAAATCTTCATTGTTAGCTGTGCATGTTGCTACTCGGTAATCCCCAAAGTACATCTGGACTTCCCAGCCACCCCTGCAGACAGATGTGGGCATGTGAGTGGATTCTAGCTAATGAGAAGTGGGTGGAAGAATTATTTGGGATTTCTTGGGAGGCTGTTGGAAAAGAGCTGATTTGTTGGAGAAGGGCCTCTGTCTGCCCTCTGCTCTTCCTTCTTCTTCCATCCCCTGGAGGGCCCCATGGCCATCTCGCACCAGGAGGTGGTTCTGAAGGAGAGGCCACCAGCGAGGAAGGAAGAGCAGAGAGATGGGAGCCTGAGTCCCCGAGGACTCCAAGGGCCGCCATACTTGTCCTGCATGGGCAACATGTAGACTTTTACATGAGGGAGAAATAAGCTTCTGCCTCATTTAAGCCACCGCATGTGTTTGCGTTGTGCTGTGCAGCAGAACCTAATCTTAGCTCCAGGCCAGCACGTGGAAACCGTCAACAAATATTTGACTAGTGAGAGGAATGCCCGGGCTGCAAGGGAGCTCCGGGAGGAAATTAATTTTGCGGAGGGGTGGGTGGGGCGTCATGGAAACAAACAAACACCGGGGCCTCCTCGGGCTTTTCTGCGGCTTCGCACCCAGAGTGACTCAGGCCTGTTCCTCCCGCCGCCTGTCTTCCCCCCACGGGGACTTTCCTCCCAGCGGGGCCACAGCAGCTCTTGATCTCTGGGGCACATTCACCGCAAAGATAACCTGCCGGGGAGAATGCAGTGTCCTGCACGAGGACTTACTCTTCCCTGTTGTTTGAACGGGATTTACCACCAGGCAGCAAAGGGACGCAGCCAGGAGAACCCCAGAGAACAGCACTCGGGCGGTGCACGGTGGCGGGTGGGGGCACAGAGGGAAAACCTGGCCTCGGCATCAGGCAACCTTGAATTTGAATGGCGCTTAGCAGGGCGAAATTGGCCAAGTGATGCGATTTCCCTGAGCGCCAGTGTCCCCGTCTACAAAAGAAGTCACTAGGAGCTTTCTCACTGCAAACTTGTGAGATGAACTAGTGAAAGGGCCTGGCACTGAGAAGGCACCGGAATTACAGTCTGGAGACTTCTGTCTGCCTGCTCTCCCCGCGATCAGGGCTGGGCGCGGCGGTGACAAGGGAGGATTTGGGCGGATCCGCCCCTGCTGTGGAAGGGCAAAGTCTTCCAGCCTTCAAGCCCAACGCTTCCTTCCTCTCCTCCTTTCTGAGCCTGTACCCACACAATCGCACTTCCTTTCTATGCCCCCACCCTGCTTTAAAGCGATAGCAGAACAATTCTCAGAATCAGTAAAAAAAATAAAAAATAAAAAAATAAAAAAACAACAGCATTCTTTTTCGGACATTATTTCAGCCACGCCGGAGTCCTGTGTGACATCCAGGGCCACAAGGACATGCCCAATGTCGCACTCACTGGCCATGCGTTTTCACTTTCCCGTGAACGTGGCCTTGACACGTCTCCAACTGAATAAGTGGTCACAGGACACTTCAAACCTGGAGGCCCTTTGCGGAAAGGTGGCTTACAAATGCAAAATAGCCCAGGTCCCCGGGGAAGTCTGAAAAAGCTATTAGTGCCAGGCCTGGGAAATGAACAACCCAAAAAAAGCCGCCAGCAGCGAACAGGACCCCGCGGCATTCCGTGTGAGCGAATTGGGTTCACGGAGCCGCTGCAAACTTCGCCCGCCTACCTGTAAATGGTGTCAAGGAGACGTGCGGGCGAGCTGCAGCAAGAGAAGGGAGAGGGGGGCCCACAGGCGAGGGCTCTTTGGAAGCATTCACGACAGAGCCACTTATTGGGGAATAACAGCAATACGCCCCGAAGGGGAAAGATGCCTATTATGGATAGAGATCTGGGTGGGAAAGAAGGAAGGATCTCTTTCCTAGCACCTGTTGAAACAAATGGTCCTTGTCATCCAACAGGGCATCCAACTATAACAAAAGACACGCTTAGACGTGGGGCAAACGGGAACAAAAGTCTGGTGGAGGCTGGGTAGACAATGCCTCATCATGTATAGCGAGGCCTTTCTCTTTGGTTGTTAACAATAACTAGAGAGAAAATGGGATAAAGTTAACCAGGAACACTGACCCAAGGTGTATGGGATGCGGTGTTAGGCTCTGTGCAGATGAGATAGAAGCCACTCATTCATTCAGGTAAATACCTGGTAGGCGTGTACTTTGCACTAAGCATTGAGGTAGGTGCTGGGAATTCAGTGAAAAAACTGGCAGCCGTGTCCCCTTGCCCTCACACAGTTGACAGGATGGGGGGTGGAACTGGAGCCATGAGCAATCCAGGTTCAGGAGTCAAACAACCTGTATAGAGTCCTGGTTCCCTCACACCGGCTTCATGATCTTGGGCAAGTTACTCAATGCTCCATGCCTCCATTTCCCCACCTGCAAAAAGGCAACGCCACTAGCATCCCCCTTGTAAGGTCAGGGTGAGGCTTACATGAGACAATACTCACAAAGCATTCAGAACACAGCCTGCCATTCCATGCATTTCACTGTCGTGGTCATTATTGCTGCAGGCCAGAGGGCCGGAGGAGGCCAGCCTTGAACAAGTAATGACAAATGCTCTGAAAAGTAGGAAGGAGAAAGCAGAGCTGCACAGGTTGCAAACGTTTAACACAAGGAACTCGTCTAAGAGCTAGATGGCAGTTGGTGGCAGGACACAACCTTCTGATCTGCTCCTTCCCTCAGCCCAATGGAAATGTACTCAAAACACAACTACACCGGGACTCTGGTCCTCCAACTAAAACAGAAAAGCCAGTGAGCCAACATTAGTGTCACCTACTATGGTGGGGGACTCCCTTCTCTGCGTCCAGCATGGAGAGAGAGAGAGCCGTGAGCCGGTTCTTTTAAGTAGGAGGCACTTTGGGGATTTGAGAAAATGAAAAGACAGACACAGAAATAGGATAAAAGCTTGGGCCGGGTGTGGCGTCTGCCCTCTGAATGGAGGGGCAGAACGACCTCCAACACCAGAAGTAGTTTTTATAAATACTCGAATAACAGGAAGTTACATCACATCTGGGTGGGACTTGAATTCCTGGCGACATCATGAGACCCACCCTCTTAACACTGGGCGGGAAAGTCAAAACTGAGTGGCATCCCAGTCTGTTGATCACATCCACCCCCAGGGCATGGCTCTGCCTTTCCTCTGAGTTTCAGCCGACATAGTTTTTAAAATATATTTTATTGACTTTTTTTTACAGAGAGGAAAGGAGAGGGATAGAGTTAGAAACATCGATGAGAGAGAAACACCGATCAGCTGCCTCCTGAACACCCCCTATTGGGGATGTGCCCGCAACCAAGGTACATGCCCTTGACCGGAATCGAACCTGGGACCCTTCAGTCCGCAGGCCGACACTCTATCCACTGAACCAAACTGGTTAGGACTCAGCCGACATATTTAAACCGAGTGTTTGCTAGCGACCCTCAACACCTACGGCATAGCCACGCAGAACCAGGGTTTCCAGAAGCTAATGGCAACCAGAAAAAATCAAGCTCTAGAGTCTGGACTGTGCTTCCGCCCTAAGCCCACAAGTTCACTAGTGTCATGTGTTACAGAATTTACCAGGCTACTGAAAACTACACAGGAGTACCGGAGGCCCAGGAAAAACCCATTTATTTCCAGACATTTCACATGTATCAGTACAGTGACTCTAGGGAGTCTGTTTCTCTCCAAATCCTGAGCAAACCAATATGGAGGAAGCTTTCCCTTTACACCCCTTTGGTTTCTTTGTCCCCCAAATATGGATTATACTTCCGGACCTTTCACGGGCTTTGCAAAAAGCCCCATGTGCTGGGATGGGGGCAATGAGACCACATCTCAAGGCCTGGCCTGGCGCCAGCACTGATAACTCCGTCTGGAGGTTGTGTATTGTTCATGGTTTATGGCCACTAGTACTTAGGTAAACAGGTCTTGCAGGACCAGATTTTAAAGAAGGAGCAGTGACTAGAGTATAGGCTAACAATAATGTGCATTAGGTTACTGCACAGATTTAGATTGCTAGCCCTCCGAAATGTCTCATTTTCCCCATCACGCGAACTTGAGCAATCTGCTTGATTTCTCCTAACCTCGGTTCCTTTCCCCACGCTAGAACCCACATTGTAGGCTTATTGTTAGGACTGAATGTTCAAAAAATAGAACTTCATGGTTGTTGCTGTTATTGTTTCATCTCACACCCAATTTACCGTGAGCACTTATTAATCATTCAGCTCTTCATTGTAGGTCTTCAAATTGGGGTCATAGTATACACACTGTTCCGCAGCTTGCTTTTATACTTAGCATTTTTGCAAGCTGGTACTTACACAGGGGCTTTCTTCTCCTTAGTGTAACAACATTTCAGAGCCATAATAGACACTGTGCATCCCAAGTGATTTTGTGTTTTGTACATCACAACAACAATAGCTACAAATATTTGAAGAGAGTGATAAGTGTATGAATGAGCCGTATTACAGCTCTGCTTTATACCGTGGGAATACATGAAGACCCACCAAGTGAGAAAGGCACAGGCTGTTTATTCTGAGCTCGCTATAGCAAGGGCGTCGGCACCCATCGCTTGAGGTTTGGCAGAGTCTCAAGGTCAGGCAGAGGAGTGGGAAAGCTTTATAGTGGAAGGAAAGGAGGCCTTCCTGGGCCCTGATTGGAGGTTGTTGTCTTAAGGAAGCTGGAGGAGGGCTAACTAGAAGCAGGACATCCTATTGGCTAGGAGTACATGTTTGACTTTCTCTGATTGGTCCTTCGTGTTAGACCAGGGACAAAAATTAGGGAAGCTGTTAGTTATTAATCAGTTATTAATCCTGGCCATTTGGGGCCAGTTTGTACTGAATTATTGTTTAGCTTCCTGGATTGTCACTGAAGATAGCAAGCTGGCTTCCTGCAAGTGTGACTGACAGCAGGCTGGCTACCTGGGTTTATTGTAGATAAGGGGTTCATTTCCTGGGCAGGTTGCAGGTCAAAGTTCTGCGGTTTAGTTGTTTGTTTGTTTTTTATGTTTTATATGATCTGGCCATTGTCTGTGTTATTCAGTCTCTCAATACACAAAGTTTGGTGGTTCTTAAGGGTGACCCTTTGCAATAAATTGCATGAAGGTCTCTCTCATCACAGCCACAGAAAAGAACCCATGACATTAAAATAGAAAGTAATGCTGGCATGTATCCTGGAACTTGAATGCTTTTGGGGATAGCAATCTTGCTTGGACATCTGTACCCCAATAGCACGATTATTGCCAGGCATGGAGCAGAGTATTGAGGGGGTACGCTCTTGTTTCCTAGGTCAGAGGAATTCAGTAAGGTGGTCTTAGCCATGGTGCTCCGGCAGTCAGGGTGGTGTGCTGTTGAGACTTGTTTTTTAAATATATGTTTTATTGTTGATAGTATTATAGATATCTCCGATTTTCCCTCCTTTCCCCTCCCCCCGCTCCCCCCCCCCCCCACACACACATTCACTACCCTATTGCCCGTGTCCATGGGCTGTGCATAAGTATATAAGTTCTTTGGTTTATCTCTTCTCATCCCCCCACCCCCGACCCCACCCCACATCGAGGTACGTCAGTCTGTTCCATGCCTCTCTGCTTGGGGTCTTATTTTGTTGGCCAATTCATTTTGTTCATTAGATTCCACAAATAAGTGAGATCATGCGACATTTGTCTTTCTCAGTTTGGCTACGAGGTTTTGAATGAGAAGTCCTGGGCTCTGGTGCCACTGCTCTGCTAGCCGCGTGCCCTCAGGAAGTCCAGGAACTCCAGGCCTGCTTCCACTTCTGAGGCGCAGGTCAGCTTAGCCCTTTCATCCCTCCCTCTGGGTCAACGTGAGAGCCCTGACAATATTTGTGAAAATGCTTCATAAACTGTGGAGAGTTATGCAAATGCAAATGAATATCATCAGGATTACGGAAATGTTACTGCCTGCAACCACGCCTCCGGCATTCTGGGATCCATTGATGGGATGCTCTCAAAAACAATTCTCCCCTCTGGCGCCTTCCTTAGCCAGGTTGCCTCATGGACTCCCACTTGATCAGCTATTAGGCCTTTGAAGCCGCACACAATTTTCAAGTGAGTTATTCAATTAATCATTTCTGTCATAACTGCATTGTCCCTTCGAATTATCTGCTTCTGGAAAGCCAGCGCAGCTGGTGGAGCGGCCTAGCTCCCCGCTCATCCTGCCCACAGATCAAATGGCCTGGCGGGTGGGGGGTGGGGATGGGGGTGGGGGGGAATCAATGGCCAAATGAATTAGTAGGGAGTTGGAAAAAGAGAGAGAGCCAAGTGGTTCCCAACATCCAGTTTACCTTCCCCGCACAATGAGGTGGTCCAGGAACACAGCTCAATGGGATTGCTGCAGATTGAATGAAAATGAGGGAGATTGCTATTTAAAGGCCCCCTGGGGGAAATTACTGGGTAAAGGATCTTTCCATTTTCCTGAATGAGTCCCCTGGTGGAACTGCTTTTACTAAATTTGAATTTTTATAATCTAGTTTTCAAATTATTATATGTAGTATAATACATATTAAATGATAAACATAAATTATATTATCAAATAGAATATATAAATAAATGTCGAATAAATAGAATATAATTTCTATGGTAATAATAAGTTACTGAGTCCCAGTGGCTAAAAAGTATGTGACTTGTGTGGTGGGTTAGATTTCTCCTCTGAGGGATGCTTAAAGAAACCTGGTGCTTTGACTATAAATCCTTAAGAAAATTCCCTTCACCAAGGGAAAAGGATCTCAGCTCAGGCTAAAGGAAGTATTTTAAATAAATCGTTATGACCAGCAGGAAATTGGTCGCCATTTGAAGTGGTAAACTCCCTGGCAGAAAAATTTAGATTGTGGGGAACCACTCTGTGGAAATCTGTTTTCATTTCATGATTGGGTTTGAATTTTTCTATAAAATATGTCTGTGAGGATGTGAGATGGATGGGCCTCTTACTTCAACATGGTTAGGTTAAAATAGCTTAAGAGTAAAATAAATATGAACAACAAGTTTTGGGGGAATGAAGTATCCAAGTTGCAGTTGGGACAAGCTAACGGGTAGTGTTTGCCCTGTTCTGTCTAGTGATGGGGTCGGGGGGGGCTGATGTCTGTATTTATATGTCCTGTTGACGCTCACACAACATGAGTTTAAACTGCGCAGCTCCACTTACGCGCTGATTTTTTAAAACTTCTGGTATCGATAAATACAGTACTGGCAATATATTTCCTTTTTCTTATGATTTTTTAATAACATTTTATTTTCTCTAGCTTACTTTATTCTAAGAATGCAGAATATAGAATACATATGCCATACAAAATATGTACTAATGGACTGTTTATGTAATCGGTAAGGATAGGTAGTTAAGGTTTGGGGGCGTCAAAAGTTATACATGGATTTTTTACTGCGCAGAGGGTCAGCGCCCCAACCCAGTGTTGTTCCAGGGGAAGCAGTAGCATCACCTGAGAAGTGACTCTACATTCACTGTGTGTGCCTCCTTGAGTCACTGCCTGGCGCAGGTAACACCATTCCTTCCCTCATCTCTTTTTCCAGCAGTTTCCAACACATAACCATGCACACACCGGCAGGGGCAGACGCATACACCTATGTATCTAAAGCTGACAGGGAATCCAGGGAGAGCCTGAAAGCAGGCCTGGAGGTCAGCCAGAGTCACCTGGAAGCCTTACCTTCACCGTCACCTGGAAGGGACCAACCCTCTCATTTTACAAATGAGGGACGTGAGTCCTGTGTGGACCTGTGGCTCCCCTGGGATCACACAGCCACTTAAGCTCTGTGGGCAAGTCCTATTTTCTTCCTCTGTCTCCCCACGGGCATCACTTAGGGAGATTACCAGGTAGCTTGGCTCCTGCCCTGGGCACAGGGAGCCAGGGGCGCTGTGCTCATTAGTTGGGTGATGCTTCCCGTCACCTTTGAAGGGCGGGTAGGGCTGCAGGTAAATATCATTAGCCTTTCTTCCCGGCACAAAACCTGTTTTCACTTGTCGCCCGGGCCGCTGGCCACTTGTGGCCGTAAACATCACTACGGAGCCACTCACACACATCATTTGCTCACAAGCTTCAGAAAGTAGGAGGGCTGGGTCTGGTTCTTATTATTAAAGGCAAACAACCCCGTTATTAAAAATAAACAAGGCAGAACTGCTTTGAAACAATTGATGAAATGTCTCCTGGCTCAGAGGCCTAAATTCACCCCCAAACAAAACCTCCCTTATTGAAATATAAAGGGGGAGGACCTTAAGAAGAGCCTTCAGAAGAACAGCCCCCTTCTGAGCGCCTGGGACAGGTCAGGCTTGGTGACCACATACCTGCTAATCCTCAAGTTTTATAAGTGGGCTCTGTGTTTTGCATTTTACTGGTCATGGCATGGACAGGGCCGCTTATGGCTCCTGGACACAGATGAAATATGGAAGCATTAGGATTTGAACTTGAATCCTATGACTTCCAAAAACCACCCTAGCACACAGCCTCCATGAAAGACAGGTCTCCCCATGCCCCTGTTTTTGCTGTTGATTTCAAAGAGAAACTCAAGATCCGGGAGAAAGAAGTGTGCATCTGCCCTGGTAAAACCTGAAGTTGCAGGCATGCTTGTTGGGTTGCCGGGAAGAGGAAGCCCATTAGCAAGCTAAGTCACTTAAATGTGCAAAGTAGGCAAAGAGTATAGATGCTAAATTTCTGGTGCTCAGCATCTTGCCCCCATGCCTGCCTAATTCTTGTGCCATATATACTCAGCTTCCCAAACAAACCAGAACGTAGCTTTGCAGGTCCAGAATCTCAGCCTTGCCAGTGAATCTAGGGCTAGCTGACCCTGAGTGACAGACTCCTACTAGCCAAACTTATAAGAGACAGATGTATAGACAGAATGTTACTTGGCTACAGTAGAATTTTGTTTTCCTGGCAGTCTTAGTGCTAGGAACAGCTAAGCAATGGGATTGTTCTAAAATGAGATTTTTAAATGTCTAAAATCATGCTATTGTTAGAATCAATAAGCAATTTGCTATGGCAGCTATGCTAGGTAACAGAGAAATTTACTACATACTATACCACCAATGACTAGTTGGGGATGACAAAGCAGCCAAAACTCTTCTTTTTAAAAAAATATTTTTTTATTGAATTCGGAGCAAAAGGGAGAGGGAGAGAGAGATAGGAACATCAATCATGAGAGAGAATCATTGATCAGCTGCCTCCTGGAAACCCCACACTGGGGATTGAGCCTGCAACCTGGGCACATGCCCTGACCAGGAATCTAACCGTGACCTCCTGGTTCATAGGTCAACGCTCAACCACTGAGCCACACCAACCAGGCCAGCCAAAACTCTTGATGTGGAAGGATGGTGTCACTGTTATGAATAGATTGACAAAGACTTTATTACAGCTACTTCATGTTGTGAAAAACCTTACGAATTATAGGGAATTAAAATAAAAACATTTCCTGGAAACCAGTCTGACAGTTCCTCAAAAGGTTACAAATAGCCCTAACTGGTTTTGCTCAGTGGATAGAGCGTCAGCCTGGGGACTGAAGGGTCAAGGGCATGTACCTTGGTTGCGGGCACATCCCCAGTTGGGAGTGTGCAGGAGGCAGCTGATCGTTGTTTCTCTCTCATCGATGTTTCTAACTCTCTATCCTTCTCCCTTCCTCTCTGTAAAAAAAAAAAAATCAATAAAATATATATTTTTTTAAAAAGGTTACAAATAGCTTTTCCATATGACCCAGCAATTCCACTATAGGGATATAAACAACAGAATTGACAGCATCTGACTATACAAAAGTTCATACACAAACGTTCACAGCACCTTTGTTTACAGCAGCCAAAAAGTGGAATCAACTCCTATGTCCGTCAATGGATGAATGGATAAACAAAATGTGGTGTATTCATACAATGAAAAATTATTCGGCCATAAGGGGAAATGGTGTACAGCTACACGCTACAGGATGGATGAACTTTGAAAACACTTTACTGAGAGAAAGAAGGCAGGCACAAAAGGCCACATATTGTATGAAACTATTTATAGAAAATGTCCAGACCAGGCAAATCTATAGAGACAGAAAGTAAACTAGTGGTTGCCTGGGTCAGGATGGCAAGGTTGGCGGAGAAATGGGAGTGGCTGCCAGTGGGTAGAGAGTGGCTTTGAGGGCTGATGTTCTAACAAGAAAACGTCCTAAAATTAGTTGTGGTGATGGTTTCACAACCCCGTGAATATACTAACAATCACTGAATGGCATACTTTAAAAGGATGCATCTTATGGTATGTGAATTACATCTCGATAAAGCTGCTTTAAGAAAAAAACCACATTTACGACTCCGCAGGAGATGCTTGTCCTGAATAGTTCCCATTACTCTTCCCACCCCCAATCCATTCTCCATTCTGTGCTTTGTTCCCCAGGAAGCTGATCCTGTGCACTGTTTACCCACAGGCTCTGCTATGCAAGTGATCAAATAATTTATTGTCCAAACTGGGACACTTTTGAGAATGAACAATGGAGGTAAACAAACTGTCCTGGGCAAATTAGGGTTCCTGGTTCTGTTGGGGTTTGGTCCCCAACATTTGCTCTACAGAGGGCTATAGCTCCTATGAGGCAGACCTCTCCAGGCAGCTGCCTCTCGGGGTTCTGGGCTCCACCTCTGGGCTCCACCTCCTGTCCTTGCCCTTTGGGTCCGAGGTGGGGGTGGGGGGTTAGGGGATAGGGAGTGGCGGGGGGGGGGGGGGGGGGCGGGGGTTGGGGAGGTGGGAGGGGTGGTGGTGGAGGGGGGGTGATAGCTTTCCACCTTGGCCCCTGGAACTGCACTGCCCCCTGGCTTCCCTAGACCCTGCCCGTGCCCCTGTAAAGAGTTTGTGTCTTAAGTTTACTCTATTTTCGGTTGCAATGGGCCATCTGTTTCCTGCCAGCACCCTCCTGACACAAAACTCCAGATAAGCAGCCTGAAAGAGAAATTTGAAAAGAAAAAGTGTGGTCAACACAGTGACACTGCCAGATGTGGGACCCTCCGTCAGTTTCTGTAGATATGTTAGTCCTGTCAGCAACTTTACTGCACCCCCCACCCAACAACAAGGATGTTCCAGAAAATACAATTTAAAAAAATTATTGCAAGGGCTCTCTTTTTGCCAGTGTGAAGGAAATGAGTGTATAGTACAAATTATAACTTTCATTCATAACCATTAATCTAATACAGAATTTAGAATATCTGCCTAAATGTACATATCTTTCCTGTGTATTTCCACTTCAGTGGAGTTTATCTTATCTTCTGAGTTAGCCAAAATGATGTTTTATGTTCATTTATTTTATGATGTTTAGAAGTATCAAATTAAAAAAAGTTTAAAATTTAAAAAACATACTTTTCATTAGGAGGATGCAGCATGAAGACATATGTTCATTGGGTTTATCTTGTTCAGAATGTGCTGTGCTACCTCAGATCTGAGGATTTATGCATTTCATCAACTTCTGGAAAATTCTCTGCCAAAATCTCTTGGAATATCTCTCCTCCTCATTCTCTAACAATATGCTTTATTCTTTATGTCCTTCTTGTCTCATAGCCTCTTTTTTCTATTTTCTACTTAATTTCTATGTGCTTTCTTCAGATCTTTCTTATAAAAAGTTCTCTTTTCAGCTCTATATTGTTGTGCCCAGATTACAAGATTCCCAAGAAACCACATCAGGGAGCCAATTCGATGTAAAAGCATAAGAATCTGTATTCAAGTTAACTTGAGCTCTCCATCCACCAGACTCACCGACACATCGGCTAGCCAAGTGGCCAAGAGAGAGAGCGAACCCCTCCCCGAGATCGGTTATATAGGGGGGGGTTGGAGTAAGGGAGGAGAAAGGACTGTGCTTTGCCGATTGGCCAGGCACAAGTCGATGTCCCGTTCCTGGGTGTGGCTAGCAGAGTCTTAGACTTCCGTGAAGAAGCTCCTTGCCCAACACGTGGCCAAGGTAAGATGGAGGACGTAGCCCTTACCCTGGGGGAAGGTGGAGGGCGTAGCCTTCGCCCTTTCAATATCTATTCAGCTCCCCAACCTGTCCATTTATAGTTCAAATACATATGGTAATTTCAGTGACTATATTTTTCATTGCTGATCAGTGTATTTAATTCTTTTTTTTCCAGTGTTTTCCATCCTTTCATAGTGTCTTGTGTTTTGTATCCTTTGATATTTTAATCAGTTAAAACTTACTTATCCACTAGACTGTTGAATTATCTTTAGCTCTTAGGGGTTAAATCCTGATGTCAGTTGTGTCTGCTGACTCTGGAACATGATCAGTAGACTGTTCCTTGTACAATTTATAATTTTGAATCATGAGCTCATTTCAGGGGCCTTTAGCTGTGGGAAACTTATGAGGACTTGACTGAGGGTATGTCCCCTCAGAGCCATTTCTCATTAGCTTCTGCCAGGCTACCCAGGATTATTGTAGGCCAGTGCCCAGTTTTCACATCAGTTTTCATCTTGGGCATTTGGGATCCATTCAAAGGAAGGCAAATTCAAACTCCAAACAAAGCTGTGGCATAGGCCTCTGGTGACACATTCTCAGGGGATGCTTTAGGCCCACGCAGAGCCCAGCTCCCTGTCCCGATGGGCACACTGCTTCCTGCTTCACCTGCCCTTGAAGCTGGGCGGTCTCGGGATCCCGATTCTGCAGGGGGCTCTCAGTTGCACTTCCCTCCTTACAGGGACCCAGGCCTCTTTTTCCCACCCCCCCGCCTTTGGGGTTGAACACCCAGACCCCTGAAACCAAGGGACAATCGAGGCATCAGCTTTCATGCATTCTCTTCTGGTTTTCAGCTTCCTCTTTGTTCCTGGCCCCTAAGGATTTCCCTTCTTTCTTGCTGGTTCTACCGTGGATTTCAAAGGATTCTGATTACGTTTACCTAGCAAGTCTCTGTGGCTGTCGCAGGAGGGGGTTTCAGGGGATAGAATCTGCCTCTTCATACAAACGGAAAGTCCCCCTTTCCTTGTGTTTACATCACAAAATGTTGGGGTTAGCGTCATATTTTCCATTTCTAGGCAAACTCGGGCGCCTCTGATTGATTGGAAATAACTAGATGTTTTTCAATTGCTTTGCATGGTACGTTAGAGGTTTTCTAGAATAACATGCGTTTCATGCTCTTCTATTGCTGCTCTAACCAGAACTCACATCTCACTTGCCACATGTTCCCTTTTCCCATCGTGCCCCTATGGAACAGAAAGAGACATGTTCCAGAGAGGGAGCGATCGGGTCCTGGACTGTCTTGTTCTATAACGTGCGGTGGGATATCTGCTCCCCTCAGAAGGCCACTCTCAATACCAAGGTAGCTCAGAAGCTCCGTTGGGGTCAGCAGACAGCAGGGGAGAATACAAACAGGAAGGGGAAATCCAACGGTCCTGGAGAACAAGAGTGGCTTGGCACAGAGTAGGTGCTCAAGAAACATCTCAGGAACTGACCTGAACTGTCCCTCACCCACCACGGAGCAGACACACTTTCCTGGTGACCTAGATCCATCCGCTGGGGGCCAGAGAAGCATGCATTCTTCCAGCTTCCTTCTCCCTCTCACATCTTCCCCCTGAGCCAGACCCTGTACCAGACTCCCATGACCACAGCCTGCTTGCAGCTTGCAGGGGAGTTTGTAAAAATTTAGAAATTAAAACATATTGTGGTTGGGGGGAAAATTTCCCATCCAATTCAAAAGTTTCAGTTCCTCTGGAAGAACTGGAATCTGTGGCAATGAAGGGCCGACATTCCCACTTGGCCTTGGACTGGGGAGCAGCTGGAGAACTTGCTCTCAGGTCACTATGGTTCCCCCACCTCCTGTGAACTTGCACCTGGCCTGCCTCACACAGGTGCGCTGCCCGACCCCCATAGGCACAGGCTGGCGACCCTGCTGTTGCAGCATCACTTTGGCCTCGCTACCAACCAGTTAATAAGGAAACACCTTCTTTCACTAGTTTCCTGACCAAGGACACGTTCACACTCTGAGGCTACAACTGGGTGTTTCCTAGGCTACCATCCACAAACACATGTCAAACACCTCTGACAGTGAGTCACTGTGACAGATGTTATTTCTAGACTCTTGCTAGTTTCATTTTCAAAGGGGGATTCTGTTTCTCAATTTGTGATGCTTTAAATACTGACAACTCCTCAGATTTTCTAAGCGAAGGAGTGGCTCTGGGCTCACAGAGAATTTTACTTATAGAGCAAGCTTAAACCAATTTTTTTTCAAAGATGAGCCATGATAATGATCAATGCATATTAATAGCTACACTTTATTGAGTCCTACTGTGTGCTCACATAAGTAATCCCATTCAGACCTTACATAGCCTTTGGAGCTAGCACTTCTATTAGCCACTTTACAGATGAAGAAACTGAGGCACAGAAGGCTTGAAAGTGAAGAAGCCAGAAATCAAACCTAGGTAGCCTGACCCTAAGCCTACCCTCCTTTTTTAAAAAATATATTTTTATTGATTTCAGAAAGGAAGGGAGAGGGGGAGATAGAAAGAAACATCAATGATGAGTGAGAACCATTGATCAGCTGCCCACTGCACGCCCCACACTGGGGATGGAGTCCGCAACCTGGGCATGTGCCTTAACCGGGAATCGAACTGTGACCTCCTGGTTCATATGTTGAGGCTCAACCACTGAGCCACACCAGCTGGACAGAACCTACCCTCTTAACCACCTCACACAGCTGCCTCCAATGCAAAGCCCTTCACTAGGCTCAGGAGTGTCACAAATAGCATCTGAAGTCTCATAGCAACCCCGGGGCCTCACATAGCAACCTGGCCTCACATTAAAGACACCTGTGGAAAAGCATCCCTGAGCATGAAGCAAATATCATAATGGGTTAACATTTAGGGAACCTAATGAAGGGTGAATGAGAAACCTCTGCCCTACTCTTGCAGTGTTTCTATACGTCATGATTACGTCAACATTTAAAAATTAAAAGAAGAAAAAGAATGTGTTAGAATAATATTAATGGACCTGGAGGGATTTTTTACAGAAACCATTGATAGCAAGAAGTGTTAACAGGAAGTGTTAATAGCAAGATCCAAAAAAAGTATGTGTGTGTGATCCATTTTTGGAAAACAAATAATGACAATACACACACACACACACACACACACACACACACACACCCTCCATATCCTTCTATGAGGATGGAATAAAATATGATACATTAAAGAAGTCTGGTGCCCAGTCCCCAGAGATTCCACTTTAATTGTTTATGGGTCGGATTTGTAAATTTGCTGCCTAGTGGAATCATCTGGAAAGCTTTGAAAAGTCTCGATGCCCAGGGCATAGCCCAGATCACCTGAATCAGTCTCCCTGGGAGTGGAGCCCTGGTGGGAGTGATTTAAAATTCCCACAGGGGATTCCAATTGCTGCCAAGTCTGGGGACCAGGCAGAGCTCTCCACTCAGCCTGGGTTGAGAATCACTTCTGGGAAGGAGGGGAACTCATGAGGGCAGCATTACTATATGACTGCATCTGACATCCATTTCAATCCTGGGAGCAGCCCATCAGTGGGAACCCCGGAGAAACAGAGGCTAGCTGGGAGCTCAAACAGCCTGCTGGAGGTCACAGCGTGAGGAGATGGGTGGGGGCCACCTTCCCTGGGGAGAGGCGGGTGAGGGGGCTGCTTTGGGAAGGCATCATTGCCTCCCAATCTCTCCTTCCCAGGATTACTGGGGTTGAAATTCATTCTGGTAGAGATTCATTCCTTTGGGTTCCTCCTTCTAGGAGCTATTAAAAACAAAACAAAACAAAACAAAAAGCAAACATTTCTCCGAGGAATTATGTATTAATTGGTCTTGATGTTTGCATAGAGAATTCTGGGTGTTCCAAAGCAAGGAGAAAGTTAGGGGGGTGCTCAACTACGGGGAAAGAAGGTAACAGGAGGCGTGTAAACCTGACCTTGTCAGTTTTTTCCTCAAAATCCCTCCGTTCACCAGCCTGACCACAGACTTATTAAAAATGCCAAGTCTTGCCCCATCTCTGAGCCTTCCCTGCCTGGTGAATCTTTCTCAGGCTCCCCTCAAGGCTGCTTCACTTTCTCATGAAAGACAGGGGCCTGCTTCTCAGTCCCGAGGCCAGTAGAGACCTGAGGGAAAGGAGACAAGAGATGTGTGCTTGCCTTAGCCGGTTTGGCTCAGTGGATAGTGTCGGCCTGTGGACTGAAGGGTCCCGGGTTCAATTCTGGTCATGCACCTCATTTGCAGGCTCCTCCCTGGCCCGGGCCCTGGTCAGGACGTGAGCAGGAAGCAACAATCGATGTGTTTCTCTCACATCAATATTTCTCTATGTCTTTCCCTCTCTCTTCCACTATAAAAAAATCAATGGAAAAATATCCTCTGGTGAGGATTAAAAAAAGAGAGAGAGGCGTGCTTTTTAAACACCGCTAAGGTTGTGTGTTCAGGGCATTTGAATTCAGGTGTGCGGCAGGAAAGCCGAACACAGTGTCCTTTGGGCCAAATCAGGGCCCCATATGCCAGGAGGGCTGGAGGCTGGGTAGAAGCGAGGCTTCCGGCATGGCAGTCAGAAAACCAAGGTTGAAGTCCTGCCGGCCACTTTCCAATAGTAAAATGAAGGCTAGTATGACCACCTCCTTAAGGTTGTGGTGAGGATTAGATATAATGCACATAAAACGCCTACAATGTACACAGTAGGCCCTTGGCAAAGTCAGAGGGACAGCACGCCAACAGTATAGGCTTGCCACGTGCCCTCTGGGACCAGGGCTGCAATGAGCCTTGACTTGGTCCCTCCTCCCTTCCTTCTTCTGTTTAAAAATTTATTTGATGGTGGTAAGAACACAACATGAGACCTACCCTCTTAACGCATTTCAAAGTATATAATACAGGATGGTTAAGTGTAAGTATGTGTTGTACAGTAGACCTCTAGAACTTGTCTTTCATAATTGAGACTACATGCCCATGGATTAGCACCCACCCCCACCCCCTGGCAACCACCACTCTTCACTCTCATTCTCTGAGTTTGACTATTTTATTATATACTTCATATAAGTGGAATCATGCAGTCCTTGTCCTGTGACTGGCTTATTTCACTTAGCATAATGTCCCCGCGGCTCATCCATGCTGTTGCATACTGCAGGGTTTCCTTCCTTTTTAAGGCTAATAATAGCCCATTGTATGTATACACCACACTTTATCCATTCATCCGCCATGAACATTTAGGTTGTTTCCACATCTTGACTACTGTGAATCTTTGTTGATAAAATTTTTTGAGTGCGTATTTACTATGTGCCAGTAACTGCTTTAAATGCTTTACATATATTAGTCTAGGCTGCAGTGGTCGGCAAACTCATTAGTCAACAGAGCCAAATATCAACAGTACAATGATTGAAATTTCTTTTGAGAGCCAAATTTTTTAAACTTAAACTATATAGGTAGGTACATTGTTATTGACTTAATTAGGGTACTCCTAAGGCTTAGGAGGAGCCACACTCAAGGGGCCAAAGAGCCGCATGTGGCTCGCGAGCCGCAGTTTGCCGACCACGGGTCTAGGGGAAACTCAGGACAGCCCTGTGAAGTAGATGCTATCTTTATCCCCATTTACAGATGAGGAAACTGAGGCCCCATTAGTATGGCCCAAGGCCATCCCGTTAGATTGAACCCAGGCAATCTGGCTGTAAATCAGTGATCTTGATCACTACAATATTTATAGTAGTAAAGTCATAATAACGATAATGATTAAGAACAACCTATGCGTCAGCACTGTTATTGGCAAGGTGAAGATAAGATCTATACATCCCCATGAGAGCAGCTCATTCCAGAAGCGACACTCCTTCCTATGATTTTGGGGAGAGAAGTGGACAAAGAGGGTTGTGGTTAAGAGTTGGGCAGAGTGGCCCCGGGGAAAATGATCTTCTGAGCTGTGATAGGCAGATCTGTGCTTTTCTTTGATTCACGCAGCTTTTCAAAGCCAGAACTTTTCCTATCACTGAGTCTGAAATAGTCTATTACATGTTGCATATGGTTTCTTTTGTCATTTCCTTTTGTGTGTTTAGTGCTGCCAACGGTCAGCTCAAGGGTCAAGGGAACAGCCCAGAGTTTGGTGCTTTTGTTTCAAGGTCTTTTAAAAGCCGCTCCTCGGGGTCCCCTCCTCTTTGTCTATTTGATCCTGATCTAAATGAGACCTGTGCAGTTAGGCGGTGGAGCTGCGAAAATGAAACACCAGCTCCCCCGTCAACTTGGGCACATGCGCTCTCTTTCCAGGTTAAACTTCCCAACAAGGCGCTCTGCAGTTATACCAACACCATTGACCTCTGTGGGCCTGAAAAACTGTCCAAGCCACGGGCAGTCAGCAATAATGCTCTACTGCCACTTATTTAGCAATGGCAAATCAATCCACGTTCCCAGCCTCCTGCAACTTTATTGAACTCCGCATCCCGCTGCAGGACACGCCCCGAACTCTCCTTAAATGACATATTTGGCTGTTTGCAGTCGTGACTTGGCATTGCAGTCCTGATATCACAGACCGCGCCTATTCTGAGAAGCCTGCAGTAGCAGCAGTAGCAGCAGCAGCAGCAGCAGCAAGCAGCAGTTTTCTCGCCCTACTGAGCGCTCACTATTTGCTGGACACTGCGCTAAGCTGGCCACCGTGAGTCCCCGGGGAGTGGCGGGTGCACCCTCCGTTCCGGGCGCTCGCAGCCATTGTGGGGTGGGCGTTCCCCTCGCCTCGTGCTGACACGCCCTCTCCGCGCTGCGACCGGCGGCCAGGGCAGAAGGTGCCCTGTGCGTGCTCGGAGGGGGAGGCTCCCGCCGGGCTCGGATCCTCGCTGCACCGCCTGCCGGCGCCTCTCCGCTGCCCGCGCCCCACGCGCCTCCCGGGCACGCGCTCCCAGCCCCGCGCGCGCGCACGCGCCCTCCCGCACCCCCGCGGCGGACGCACGGCCACGAGCGCGCGTGCGCCTCTCGGAACGTCCGCGGGAGCCGAGCCAGAGCGAGCGCAGGGCCGGGCGCGCAGGAGTGAAAAGGAGGCGGCGGCCGCGGCTGCGAGCAACAGATCCGGGCGCTGCGAGCTCACCCGCTCTGCTGTTGGGCGATTTTGTTTTTGTAATTTCCCCCAAATCTATTAATTTGGAAAACCTTGCATTTTTTTAATGGCGCTGGCCCTGGGTCAGCGGGCGCTTTTCTCTGCCTCAAGATGGGTTTTGCCGTTTCCGTCGTGGGCACCCGTGGTGGTCTGATTGTCAGCCTTCTCCGGGCATTTTTAAGGCCAGGAGCCGAGCGCTGCATGTAGGCAAATCACCCTACGGAGCGGTTTGGCTTTTGAAATTATTATTATTTTGGGCAGAGAACAGTCGACCTCGGGCACTCGGTCCTCTTTGCTGGAGAGGCTGCGAGTGTGAAATTCCTCCCGGGGTGAGCCAGCCCGGTCCCGCGCACAGTCCAGGCGGCCCAGCGTGTGCGTCCTGTCCCCGCCGGCGCCGGGAAAATGGAGGCTGTGATTGAGAAGGAATGCAGCGCGCTCGGAGGCCTCTTCCAGACCATCATCAGCGACATGAAGGTAGGTCGCCGGGGGCGCGGCTGCGGCGCTGGCCGCCGCGCGCTGACCTGGCCGCGGCGCTTCGCCTCCGCCCCGGGCCAGCCGCCCGGTCCTGGTCTGCGCGGCGGCCGATAGCCACCTGCGGGAGCGCTGCGGCCGGGTGTCACCTGCTCAACCCGGGCGCCGTTTCGGGCTCTGCTGGGTCACCGGTCGGGCGGCTTCCACGGGGGTGTTTGATGCTCCCTCCCCCTCTCCCTGCTCATTGTCCCAGGGGGCGGCCTCAACTCATTTTCCTGGGGGGCTCAGGGCCCCGGCTCCAAGTTTTCCATTGTCTGTCCTTGGACAGAGTGTCTGCGACCCGCAGAGGCTGGGTGCTGGGCGGACACCTGATTCCCCCCGGGTACGGGGAGGGGGCGCCTGGCGCGGTATTGGGGGCTCTGCCTGGCCTCGGAAAGGAGCTCGCGGACTGAGCCTGGAAAGGAAGACTCCCTTTCCCTCCTTGGCTTTCAGGTCCACCTGGAGGGATCCGAACAAATTAGGCATTAATTATGCCGTTTCAAAGCTGGTGAGGGTGTGCATGCCTTCCCTCGGGCCCTCCCCGGGGCGCGGAGCAGAAGTTCTCAGAGCAGCCTTGCAGGGGCCCCTCCTGGCCCTGGCTGAGGCTCCCAGCCTGAAGGCGAGATTGGGGCCCCACAAACAACTGTAGCTCACCCCTCCCCCCACACCCGTACCCACCACACACAGACTCCCGGTTTTCTCTTGGAAGGATTGTGAAAATTGTGTGCGCGTGTGTGTGTGCGCGCGCGCGCACACGCGTGTGTTGGGGGTGGAGAACAACACCCTGGCTTTTTCCTGCGAAGGGTGGGACTGGGGATAACCTGATCCTTGGACGTGGATTTTCTGTGCATAGAGATAGACCAGGGGGCCCTCCGTTACTCATCCAAGGGAAATATAATCAGCCCTTTGAGCTGGCTGGAGGTGGGAATTGGGGGCGGTGGGGGGATCTTTTTCCCCATGTGTATTTAGGGAGCTTCTCTTTGGCTCTAGCCCAGCCTCAATTTGCCTCAACAGATCCGGGGAGGTGGTGTTTAATTAAAAGCTCAGCTTCCAAAAAGAGTGGGCAGGTTTGGAAGCTGTGCAGCGAGTGGGTGTGGACAGCCCCCCTTCAGCCGCTGCCTGGGCTCGGCGAGGAGCTTTTGTCTGATGAAGTGTGAGGTTTGGACAGGGTTTGGCCTTGGAGATGGACTTTGGGGAGGAATGTTCAGCTGTCACGGGCTACTTCCACCTTTTAGAACCAACTGCCACCTTGCCCAGGGTGAACTTCTCCAAGGTGCCTCTGTCCTGCTCTTGTCTATTTTGAAATCCTTCTACAGAGCCGGTGCCTTTTGTCAGAAATTGACATCCGTGCAGCATTATCTTCAAAGGTATCCTGTTTGCCCCGGAATGCCTCTAATCCAGCCACTTGGAATTAGATTATTCCCTGTTCAAAGACAGCCCCTCGCATTCCTTTGCCCCCAGTTCACCATTGATGTGCTCTTTGGAGACAAAGATTGGTGCCGCCTTGGACTCCTGGAGTATTTCTGGTTAACTTAATTGTGCAGGCCTGTAATCAAACAGGATTTGGTTTGAGGCACACGCCTGCCTATTCTGATCACTAGGGGAAGAATTTGGGATGGGTTGGTAAAGCTGCTTGTGTTTTTTTAGGGAGAGAAAGGGATGTTTCCAGGCCCCCAGTAGTAGTTACAAGAACCCAGTGACCTAATAGGTCTGCCCACTGCAGTTCCAGAGTGTAAACATCTAGAGTTTTCCCTCTCTCTTTGTTCTTTAATCCAGAATCTAGCCTTGGTTCTTCCCATTTACCGGTTTGAGCACGAAGCCCTTCTGTAGGTAACCCTCCACAGAGTGGGCCCTTCTGCTTCCACCTGCCACCCCATGGCCACCCTGCAGCACTGTGGCTCTGGGGGTTTGTGGGTGCTACGTTGGCATGTTTTTTCGTCCACAAGATTCCAGTTAAAAATAAAGACTTGTTTAATGCCCCTTGGGTGCAGGATCTATAGTCTGTGTTTCCTGAGTTCTTTCCCTTGGAATGTAGTAGCATTTGTTCAACATCCTGTGGGAAGGTATTTATTTTAAAGGTTTCTGTTGGTTTTGGTTTGGCAGCAAAGATTTTAAACACAACAACTACAACATGCCTTGGGGTCTGCAGAATTTCAGACTTTTGGGGGAGTAGAGAGAGAATGAAAAAGAGAGGGGGGTGTCTGATTTCCAAGCTTGTTTATTCATAAGATAGTTGCTGAATATTTTCATGGGGTTTTCTTCTTAAAAGATTTCTTCATGAATTAGTTGACTGACATTTTAGAAGGGACTTTTAAAATTTGGGCATATAGGCTAAGCAGTGTAGAGTATGCATATGCATGCAGCTGCCAGCAGTAAAAGTCAGTTTTTAATGCTGAAATCAGCTGGCTTTCTAATGCCCTGCTTATCTGCTCCTTTTCCTCTTTGAACTCCCACGATGGGTTTGAATGCCTCTCGTCCCCTTTCTGTGCACTTTGAAGGTCAGGTGTAAACAAATGTTGGACACCCGTTTGGAATGCCACCTTGAGAAAATTTTTAGGTCATTTTCTAAGAAGTGACGTTGGACCGGGGTGAGGGAAGATATGAAAAATGGCTTTTTTAGTAGCATTTGATTCTCCAAAATGAACAACAGCAGCACAGGAAGGGAGTCGATTTCCTCTTTGGAGGAAAAAAACAACACAACAACACAAATGGAGTAATGTCAAGGCCTCGCACCATCTATCTTCCGAAGCCAGAGAGCCCAAGACATGGAAAAGCTAGGGAGGCTTCTTTTTGCTTCCGTCTAATGATCCTTCATCTGGTTAAGTCCTCGGCTGTCAGGGCCAGAGTTGCATCCTTTTCAGGGGGAGGGGCGCCGAAGAAACCCTCACTTGGCTCCCATTGGGATGCAGCTGTTAAATAACTTATTGATTCCTTGTCGAGAGGAAACCTTGTGTTTTTTCCCTTTCTCCCACCCTACTGTGGTGGTGGTCAGTAATGAATGGTGGTGTGCAAAATCGCTTACTGGCTGCCTTTCCGCCCATCCACATAAATCAAGTCGGCTGCTGTGAGCTGATCCCAGAGGAAAAGGGGAAGCAAGAGACTCATGTGGCTGGAGGCACGGGCGCATCGCCTGCTTGTCTCAGGGAAGAGCAGCTTGGAGTGACTGTGTGTGGAAAGTCAGTTGACTGGCTTCTGATGGTTAGATCATGTTGACTGCATTAAGGAGGTCCTGGAATCTTTTCCGAGTTTCTATCCAAGGATAACTGTTGCAAACATCATATTTTTTTTAAATTGAGGTATAATTGACACAGCACACTATATTACTTTCAGGTGTGCACCATACCGATTTGATATTTGTATTTGTTCATTGGTTATTTTTTTTTAAATGTAAGTAATTGAACCTGCATAGAATTCGTGATGTTCGGGGAGCTCATAGGACCAGGAGACTCTGGCCAAACTTAAGGGCAGCTCACCCTGTGGCTGTCTTTCTTCTTTTAATAATTAACTTAGCTCAAAAACAGTTGGATGCTAACATCAAATATTTTTCTCCACCTTGTTGCTTAAGAATCAGCGTGTCAGGAGCTGAATCGGGCCTGATGCAGGGAGAACTTTGTACCGGGTCGGAGAGTGTGTTTGGCCTTATGTAATGCGACTGGGAGTGAAAAAAACACCCAACCACACCTTGCATTCCCCACCCAGGTCTCGCTTAGACAGGGTGTCCTGTTACCAGCACCTGTGCCGGGCAGAATAGGGGCCTTGTTCAGTCCCCCTCTGTTTGCTACCAGTATCCCCTCTCTGGAGTTCGGCCTAAAATTGGATCTGCTAAAGGGACTTCTTGAGTTCCATGGAAATCTTTTGTGGTTCAAAGGCACGTCACCATATTTTCCCTCACTTATCATAAGATCAAGAATGTGGGTAGTGGGCCCAGCCCTGGATCGTGGTTTCAGAGTGGTGGTTGTCTCTCCTCCTGCGTTAGCTTTGGGGTTCCAGTCAGCAGAGAGGTTTACTTCCTCAGTGTTTATCGGGGGGCCTGCTCTGTGGAAGGCCTTTCGCTGGGCCTCCAGGAGCCACCGATCCACAGGGCCGCCCTTGGAGAGCTGCTTGTCCTGTGGGCCTTTAGCAGCTAATGTCCAATACAGTCTGGTGGCCATTCAGGGAGAATGTGGAGTCCAGCCTGGGGCAGGGTGTCAGTCAGTCCCTGCAGGAGGTCCCCTGATTCTTGACAAAAAGTGTCTGTGAGGAAGATATCGACAACCCAGCCAAGGCCTCTGCCAGTGGCCAGGTGCTCCGAGGGAGGCGGGCCACTCTGTAAATGGTGACACACAAACGCAGGACAAGCAAAGCCCAGATGGGCCCCACGCTGGCTTTTCTCTTAGCAAATGGCTGTGTTTGCCCAGGGTTTTACAGCTTCCTCAGTTTGGGCCTCTGGGAGAAGTTGAAGTAAAGATGTCATAAAATTGGCAGCAGGGAACTGCCCGGAACGGGTGCCTGTTCAGAGATTTAGGGTCTGTTCTACATAGATTTTTGTGTGTGTGTGTGTGTGCAAATCTCAGTCCAGTTTTGAAAAGAAATCTTTTTTTTTTTTTTTAATCTTGGCTGGAGCGTTTTTGTGGGAAAATCCCGGTGCATCACATTTAACCAAATGGTTCAGAACTAGTTGCTGGATGTTCTGAGATTCCACAGTTAGTAATGCCTCAGATGCAGAGAGAAGGCCAGTCTTGGGTCACGGTTTGCGTGGAAGGTAAGCTGAGCTTGAATTTCGCCGGGTTCAGCTATCACTCAGTTCTTACGTGAATAACATCGATCCCTAATTCTGTAATATCTATTAAGCATCAGCAGGGTTGCAGGCACCAAGTTCCATGCTATGATTTCAGCAGGTAAAGATACAGAATTCCCAGGTACATTTGAATTTCAGCTGAGCACTGGACAGTTTCAGTATAAGTCTGTCCCATGCATGTTATGTCTCCTCGGCGCCTGGCCTCTGGGCTTCTGAACTCGTCATTTTGCACTTGGGGGTAGGGAAAAGGAGAAAGCTAAAATGATACCTGTCATTTGGATAGCTCCTCTGAGGTTGTTAAAATGCTTGGAGGGTGGAAATGTTGAAACTATTGATCTATTAGACGCTTTACCTATAATTTTCATCGAGGCCTTTTCCATCTTCCCAGAGATGGGTGAGCGTTGGCATGATTCCTTCTGTAGCGAGACCTTTAGATGTTCAAAACTGGTTATGGAAAAATGAGCTCATTTCAAGTTCACCATTCTTTCTCGGAACTGCCTTCAAGGATACTTTCCCCTAAAACCCACACCTCCGCAGAAACAAAGACATACCTCTCCCCAAACCGAACAAAAGCCAGAGGACAGAGTCAGCTGCCTAGGATATCAGACAAGAGGCATTTGGGGCTCCTTAAAGGGAACTGATGCCTTAAGCAGTTTAACTCAGATTTGCAGATTGCACTGCTGATATGGCCTTATTAAGTAGCAAAGCAGAGAGACAAATGGAGTAAATTAATTGGCGGAGCATTGAGGAAACCCATTGTATTTGATTGCCAAGGTTCTCCCTGGAGTTAGCTGGACTCTGCAGAAGGTTTCATCCGAGTATGTGCCACACATACATAAAGACCCCCAAAAGCAACACCCAAACCCACCCAGTGTAGATTCCAGAGCAGCCCACCCATTATCAGTGTTTCCCACCTCTTAGCCTAGGGGAGGCTTGGCAAGGGCTGTGTCATCTCTGCTGCTTCCCAATTGAAGATGCCCTGGCGTGCCACCTGTACAGAGCAAGTAGGTGCTCAGCATTCACTGCATGTGGTGAACAGGGCAGAAAGGAACTTGGTGAGAACCTACTGTGTGCCAGGCATTGTGCTAAGTGCTTGGCATGCATGGATTCATGTCATTCTCACATCAACCCCACTTTACAGATGAGAAAACTGAGGCTTGGAGAGTCAGTACCTTGTCTAAGGCCATGGTGAGGTGGACTGCTATTTGGACCTTGACCTATTTGATCGTAGGGCGGGAGCTCTTTAGATTCACAGCGGTCGTCAACCTTTCAGACCTCACAGACCACCAGTGATCCGTGGACCTCCGGTTGGTGACTCCTGCTTTAGAACATACCTATAGAAGATGGCATTTCACATGCCCGAGTCCCACAAGAGGCCCAGGGAAGACGGGATCTGATCTCTGGGCCTCTGGCTCAGACTCAGCCTGGAGGTGTGAGCTTGAGCTGAGCTGCTGTGAGGATGGTTGTTGGGGTGGGCGGCTCCCATCTGGCTGCCACTTTTGTGGAAATTGTTTAATTTATGACACATCAACATAGTGTGGCTTCCTGCCTTCTCCCGCTTACCAGTCTTTTCTCACAGATAACCTGGCATTCTCCTTTCCTCTTATTTCCCTGGGTGTGCGGAGGGGAAAGAGTTCTTTGGGCCAGGCTCTAGCGGTCGCCCTTGGCTCCTGTCCTTGTCCCCAGAGCGCCTCCATGCCGGGCCAGAGGGCCGCATTCATACGTCGGTCCCTGAGGCAGGATGACTGTGCAAGCCCGACAGCTCCTCCTAATTATATGAATTGAGTAAGTTCACCCAAAGTTCAAATGGCTCCTCAAAGAGAACGCCTTACCTTGAACTCATTTCGCGTCCAGCCCTGGAACTCCCTTGTAAAGGAGCTTTCTGTGTTTAATTATGCCCCGTAGCCCTCCGGTTTGGGTTGAGTTGTGTTTGGAGAAGTAAGTTGATGGGATCACCAAAAAACTCCTTCCTGTGCTGCCTCTTGGCACACACGGCCTTGGTCATAGTTCTGAGTGGTTTTTCTTTTCCTGTCTAGTTTAAGTGGGTGAAAAAAAATCAATTGAGTGCCTTTTGAGTGATGTGTCTTTTTATTTGCTTTCTTTCCCTCAAAGAATTTGGCCAGCAGTAAAAGTATTCGCGTGTGCAGTATCCGTGGCCTCCTGGAGGCGGGCGGCAGGTTTGGCCTGGGACTCCCTTTCCTGCCACCTCCACGACAGGAGTCTTCAGGGGCTGGAGGAGTGGGTCTGGCTGGGGGAGCTAGTTCTGGACAGGTGTGCCCCTTTCGGTAGAAAGGGCGGGGCTACAGGGACAGGTGCATTGGATTCTGGGAGCCATAAGACACTGAAGCCTGGACCCTATTCCTGGGGTGCATCCTGGGTACTAGGGTTATAAAAAACACCCCCGGCTCATTCTAATGTGTAGCCAGGCTTGAGGAACATTGAGCTGTACACAATTTCATCACCTTCAAAGGGTTTTCTCCACCTTACCTAAATCTGAGTAAAGGCATCTTTAGATGGTTGTACAACAGTGTGAATGTGTTTAACACTGTATGCTTAACAATGCAGGATGGGGCATTTTATATGTGAATGTATCACGCACTCTGAGTCCGCTCCGTCTCCTGGCGACCCTATGCATGAGTGATGCCCTAGCCTCCCAGCCTGCTCAGCTCCTGCAGACTCTACCGAGGGCTTCTGTCATGGAGTCAGTCCAGCTCCTACGTGGTCTTCCTCTTTTGCTGCTGCCTTCGGTTTTCCCAGCACGATCGTCTTTTCCAAAGGGCCCTCCCTGCCTTCTCAGGGTGTGCCACGTTCAACTTGTCCTTACTGCTTCCGGCGATGTTTCGGGGTTCATTTGCTCTAGGTCCCACTTGTCCCTCTTTCTAGTGGTTCAGGGTATGTGTATTTTTATCACAAATTAAAATAACAAATTTACTGTGAAATAACACTAAATAAGTTGAAATAGAAAAATAACAGAAAAAGCATCTTTAGAATACTTGGCTGTTATTAGTTGATATGTAATAGTCCTGTCCAATACAATTTTTTGCAATAATGGAAATTGTCAGATATGGTAGCCTCTAGCAACATGTGACTGTTGAGCACTTGAAGTACGACCAATGAACTGATTTTTAGATTTTATTCACTTTTAATTTGTTTAAATTTAAACAGCCATATGTGGCTAGTGGTCATCATATTGGACAGTGCGGACCTATAACACCATCTAAGTAAAAATATTGTGCGTGCTTTGTACCTCCTTCTGGCCACATTATCGCCCCTCAACCCCTCCTGTAGAAATTCTAGAACTACTGCTGGCCGTGGAGTCAAAGAGATCTGGTTTTAAATCCCGTGGGCAAGTTACTGAGACTCATTATCCTGTTCTGCAAAATGGGTCCGTACCCACCTTCTAAGGTTGTTGCAAGATTCTGAAATGGGATAATGCTTGTGAAAGGGTTCATATGGTGCCTGGCGTGCAGGCACCCAAATGTTTGTCGCCCGTATTATTCTGTCTTGTAGAACGAGGAATGAAGAATTCTGACTTCTCAAAATCAGTGTAGTAATTATCTCCACCACTTCTTAGAGCAAACACTACCCCACCCCTCACCCAGCTGTATTTAGAGCTCGCAATGAAGTTGCAGGAAATGGGGAAGTTGCTTTTTTTTTTCTTTTCTTGTTAGGTAAATTACTCCCCAGTTCATTATAACCTCATCTGGCTCAGCCAGGCCTCCTATTTGCATCTCTATATTTGCAATCCCAGTGTCAGTATATAAAGGGAGGGCGGGGAGGCTGAGGTCCCCAGAGCATTTAATGTTTAAAAAAAATTTTTTTAGAAGATGTTTACACCAGGGTAAGGAGAGAGAGAGAGGGAGGAGTTGCTTGTAAAGGCCAGCTTTTTCTGTCTCCATTATTTGCATCTTCGTTTTCTGGAGTGACCACCAGGAACAGTGGCCTTGTGTGCCGCTAGCCTGCCCTGTAGCAGCAGCTTCCTGAGGCTTCTGTCCTTCCCCAGAGTTGGCCACATTTGGGTTCTTCCAGACTGCCGGCCCGCCTGCTGTGGCCCTTGTCTTAGCCTGGCATTCAGGGAGCCCTGGGCTCAGCCCAGCTGAGTGGCCTGCTCCGTGCCCAGTGCTCCCCAGCCCGGGGTCCCTGGCTTCCTTGACCACATCCCGTTTGCCCCAATAGAGCTTGAGGGACCCTCTCTGCCCTGTTGCCTAATGAAATCTTTCCCGTCTTTCAAGGCCTCACCAGAAAGTTGCATAATTTCTGGTCCCTCCTCTTCCCACCAAGTCAGATAAGATACCCACAGGGACTTCTCGCATTCTGCGGTGATTCCACCGTGTTTTTATGGCATTCCACCTTTAGCGGTTGCCTTTGGCCTTTGACGTCTGGCTCTGCCACTTCTATGACTCTGGGCAAGTTACTCCGCCTCCCTGAGCCTTGGTTTTCCTATCTGAGAAATGTGGGGATAATAACTTCCCTCTTAAGTTGTTGGGAAATAAATGAGAAAGTCTGTGTAAAGGGCTTAGCACGGAGTAATTGCTAAATAAACCGCTCTGTGTGTCTGAGCTACCCTGGTAATTTCCAGCGGGGTACCCTGCTGAACGCTGCACTCAGGTGTTTTAGCAAATACAAGAAACCTGTGTCTCCCCTTTATAATGCGGTGGAGACAGGAGTGAAATGTTTATTAAGCAAATAAATCATTTGAGGGAACACATTACGTGTATTCAACAAATTGATGACATGCCTTCTGTGTGCCAGGCACCGCTGGGTGGTGGAGGTAGCGCTCTGGACAAGACACCCCGTCCTTACCCTAACGTTGTTTAGTCTAGGAGAGGAACACACAAGGAATTAGCAACCAGCGTGATCAGCATCACGACAGATGTCAGCGTGGAGTCCTGGGGAGGGGCTCTGGTTCTCATTTGAATCGGGGGACAGTCGGGGGAGGCTTTTGGTACAGGTGACGCCCAAGCTGAGAGCTGAGTTTCATCTCCCATATTCCAAAAGCATTTGATTGGCACAATCAGGCATATTTTGGTGCTTTACAAATAAGAACCCAGTGAGGTAGTTACTGCATGGTTACCATTTCACAGATGAGGAAACTGAGGTGCAGAGAGGTTAAGCCATTTGCCCACTTTATCAAACTAGTAAGAGGCGCAGCTGGGATTTGAACCTAGGTGGTCCAACTCCAGCCTGTGCTCTTATCCACGAGGCTGCACTGACTCTTACAGCATCGTATTTTAGGATTTCATTTTCAGATTCTGGAATGGGTGTATTTCATTGATCTTTTGATGACTATTCTATACACACACACACACACACACACACACCCCTTTAGGAGTCAGGATGAACCAGATAAAGCATACAAATCTAGGCTCTTCTCTGAGCTGCTTCAAGAACCTCCAGGGGCCTCACTGTGCTTGAAGAGTTTGATCCAGCCAATGACATGACATTGTTGGGCAATTGACTCACCTGGCCAGTGTCTCTAAGTTGTCAGCGGAGGGAAGTATGTGGGGAGTAGGCGGAGTGTGAGACCTAAGGGCTTGGCTGTCCAAGGTGACAACCACATGACATGTTTGTTTTGCAGGAGAAAACCTCTCCCATCAGGGTCACCCCAGTAACCGGCTGTGCACACACATGGCTGAGTGCTAAACAGGAAGGGGGGTATTTGCAGTAGGAGGCTGACCTGCCTTGAGATTAGTTCCCAGGGAGACAGACCTCACTCAGTTGCACATGAGAGGCCTGGCTTGCTTGAGCCTGGCTCCTGCAGCTGAGCAGCGGCCATTAAGGAAGTCTTTGAGTTTGGTTTAATGGTCGCTCTTTGTTTTGAAGTGATTGTTTACTGGACCTTCAAAGCCAGCTCTCCAGCAGGATGTGATCTGCGCCTGAATAATTGGATGAGGCACCCCAATAGGAAGCAAGTAGCGGGGAGCAGAGCCAGGAGTAACTAGCTGATGGCCAAGCCTTTGGCATCTGAGCACTCGGAGGCGGGGCCGCGCCTGACGGGACTGAGGCCATCTTGCAACCAGAAGTAGACCTGGGCAGGGGTCCCCTGGAACCTGTCCTCTTTGATGTCGGCCTGGCCTTAATTAGGGACACTCTAATTAAGTCACCCAGGAGGAAGCTTTTCCCTAAAAATAAATTAGCAAATGTTTTGAGAGCATTTCATGAGGGAGTACGTCTCAAAGATTATGCAAGATCTATAAAGTTAATGGGAGACAAACGGAGAAACTTCAGTTCAGTGAAAAATCAAAGTCACCCTTAGCCACTGGATCGCAAAGTGGGTTATGTGCACACATTTTAGAGGAAGGCTGGTGCGGCCTCTGCTGTGCCCGAAATTTCTTTTTTCACTTAGCTTCTCGCTATACTGCCGTTCTATACGTGTCATCATAAGCCGAGACAGTTCTAGTGGCTGCGTGGCCTTGCATTGTTTGGTAGGTCTGTAGTTCATTCATTTAGTCGACATGTACTTGAGGACCCACTGTGTGTCAGGTTTTCTGTTAAGTGTAGGGATACAGCAATAAATAAAATGGACAGAAAGCCCTGCCCTCCTGGAACTTACATTCTAGTGGAGAGGGGACAGGCACAGTGAGTAAATCAGTCACTTCTCATAGATCAGGAAGATGACGTGCAATGGGGCAAAATAAAGCAGGGGCAGTGTTGTTGTTGTTAAATAGGGTGGTCAGGGAAGGCCTCACAGAGGAGGTGCCCTGTGAGCATAGCTTATGAAGTATGTAGATATCAGAGGAAGAATGCGCCAGGCTGGAGAAGAGCATGTGCAGAGGCCCTGAGGTGGGAGCCAGTTCCATGCTGGTTTGTGTTGAGGCTGTGTCCAGGTTTTGATGAACTGTAAGCAGCACTGCAATGAGTGTATCCTTGTCGCTACACATTGTTAGGATTTTGCTCTCCTAAATGAGCACCTCTATTTATTTTTCATTGTAAACTCTCCTAAGTCAGGGCAGTGACATCAACTTGTCAGCTCTACCCTGGAGAGCAATGGCCTGACAGCACTGGGCACAGTTGGTGTGCTCTGCCACATTTCACCGAACAGGACTTCCTCCACGCTCCCAGGACCTACCCCGGGCCGCTGGGAATGACACCAGAAACGGCGATGACTGTGTCGCTTCTATACTCAGTGGCCTCAATTAATTGCTGTCGTCAGGTATGGACGTTTCAAGGCGTTCGGAACCCACTGCCAAATGCCTTTCAGAAAGAGAGTATCAGTTCACATTCCCATGTGTGAGTGCTCGTCACCAGGGATTACATCGCAAGGAGCGTTAGGACGGAAATTGCTGGGCTGCAGCTTCCAAGGCCTCAGAAGGACATGCATCTTATTTAGTGCGAGGATTCTCAGTTCTTGCTGTTTGTGATGTTAGTGAGCAGAGCGTGAATGTCCCCTGGGACTGTGTAAAATGCAGATCCCTGGGCCCATCCCCGCAGATTTTGACCATGTAGATCTGGGGTGGGGCTCAGCTATCTGTAGGTCTGGTGTAGTGGGGGTGGCTCTTGGGCTGCCCTGAGCCGCCAAGAGCCTCCTCTGCAGCTCATGAAGTGAGTAGGAAGGATCCCTCACTCACCCCACCAGCCCCCACATTACACCTGCCTGGAATGTGTTTCAGGTGAAAAAGTGACTCTGATCTAAGTGACTTGCGTCACCGTCTCTACTTCCTTTGCTTTGCTAATTGTGTTTCTTTTGCAGGAATGCTTCCTCCCTTCCTTCTTTCTTCCTGTTTGCCAGGAAAATTCTTTTACCTTTGAGACCTGGGGGAGGCATCACTCCCCCTCCCTGAAGCTTGCCCCAACCACACCTTCCATTACTTTAAATTCGGGTCTTGGTGCCCTCTGAAGGCTTAGGGATTGGTGGCTTCCATGTTAGCGTTCCCTTATCTCTGTATGGCCTTCACCCCGCCGGTCGCCTGAGCATAGTAGGTGCTCATTAAATGTCCTAGTCAAGGTGGCTGGCATTATTTGTTGACTCATTAAAACAGGTATCGCCAGCATTTGTTGAGTGCTAGTCACCCTCGTAAGCACTTGTTATTTCGCTTACTCTCGTTACCATCCTTTGAGGTGGGGACTGCCGTGGGCACCATTTACAGATACATGAAGACAGGGCGGCACGGCTGACTAGGTAACTGGTCACCCAGGGGGTAGATCTGAGGTTGGGCAGTCAGACTCTAGAGCCAGGCGTTTAAGCCCTAGACCCCATGGGTCCTTGAAGACTCTGGGACATGACTGCCCATTAGGCCCTTCTCTCCAGGCAAGGACATCAGTGGGAGGACACCCAGAGCAGGGCAGCGACTGAGAAGTGACACACACAGCCATGGCCCTTTGTGGTGATGCTCACCTGGGCGTCATTCCAAGCAGCCGGGTGGGGTTTGGGGGTGTGGAGGAGGCTCTGTTTGGTGGGAGGTGGCAGAGCACACAGATGTGCGCACAGGGTGGTATGGCCATTGCTCCCCAGGGTGGATTTGACGAGTCGATCACACCACCGCTGCCTCGGGAGAGCTTACAATTTCAAAGTGAGTAGAGGAGGAACACAGAGGTGCTCCCCGGGGAGAACAAAACCCCAAGCACAGGCAGGGTTCCTTTCGGGTCCTGGTGCTCTGCTTGTGCCAGATACTCAGGGGGCTGGAGAGATCACCCCCAGGAAGAATTGTCCGGCTGGCATGGCTCCGTGGTTGAGCATTGACCTATGAACCAGGAAGTCGGTTTGATTCAGTCAGGGCACATGCCTGGGTTGCAGGCTCGGTCCCCAGTGGGGGGCATGCAGGAGGCAGCCAGTCATTGATTCTCTCTCATCATTGATGTTTCTCTTTCCCTCTCCCTGGCTCTTCCTCTCTGAAATCAATCATATATATATTTTAAAAGAACTGATTCCTATAAGGCAGAAGCAGTTGTGGAGTTGGGTGGGGGCCAGCCAGAGAGGGCACTTCCAGGGAGAAGTGGGTAAGTGCAGGCGTGCGAACACGGAGCGATAATAACAACACTTGACATTTTTATGGGGAATGCACGTCACCAAGTATTTTGCTTAGGTTCATTATCTCTTGTAGACACGTATAAACAGGAATAAACAACTGCAGCAGCAGCGTTGGACTCTGTGTAGTGGGACAAAGGTTAGAGGGGGTAGATAGGTATTTTTTATCATGAGGAGGCCGGACTGGACACCAACGTCCCTTACGGCACTTGGGGAAGAGCAGCCAGCCCGGTGCTAGGTGCTTAGATTTCGAGTCCCCAGGTTTCTAGCTGCGGAGGAGCAGTAAGTTTTAGGGGAATCTGTGGGACAGTTTTGTGTTCAGAAGAACTGAGCAAACTTAGGGAGCAGTTCATTGTAAATTAGGTGTGAGGGCAAACCCTTTCCTGACCTTTGGGAAGTTAAAGATATTGAAGCTCTCCGTGCCTTAGCTCTCCAGGGAAAAGGGGACGCGCTGAATGCCCGTTCTGCTGCCTGCCCTCCCAGGGTTGCAGTGAACGCCGTTGGCCCCCTCGGGTCTATGTAAAGTGAGACGGTGTGCTTAATGATGACCATGAAATACATTTGAACTACTTTGAACATGCGGTTGACATATTTGTTCTTCTTTTTTATTTTATTTTCTTATTGCAAGTGAAGACCTACCCATGGGGATTCTGGGCCTGGAACCTCCTAACACAGGAGGAAGGATGTCCTTGACTTAATTAGGGTGTTAGAGTTACAAATGGGGCAGTTGGAAGGGTGGATGGGTGGGGGGAGCACCTTTTGTGGTCAGTCTTCTCTTTCATAGGCGTATTATTGCTGGTGAGCTTGGGCAAGTGGGCGAGGGGGGGGGCGTGCAAGGAAGCAACCATTGATTATCTCCAGGGCTGTCATCCACTTGATGGACAAGGATAATTAGTGGATTAGGCAAGCTCCAATCAGGGATGGTTTCTCTGATGGATGGGCTTACACAGTGCCTTTCATCCGAGGATCTCGGGAGTCCTTCCTCTCGCAGGATGGGGTGGGGAAGGGTGGCTTTGGGGACAAAGCTGTGACAGGCATGTCCGGGCCGCCCTGCATTCTGCACACCCGCTCTGGAGCCGATGCTCCTGCCTTGTGCTTCAAGCGGCGAGGGGTCCAGAGGCGCTGCTGTTTAGGTCAGAAGCTTCCTCTTGAAGCTGAGCTCTTCATCTCCCGAACGTCTGAGCTCACCAAGGGGTGTGCCCAGAAGAAGGAGGGGGGGGATGCTGTGGGCTGCGCTCACCCCATGAGGTTCCTGCAGATCCACAGACGGACCTGGGGGCCGCAGCAGCCTATGGAGATGCTCAGACACACTGCCCCTTCTCCTGGTAGCAGCAGGTTGGTTCCAGCGTCCGCAGAAAACCTGAAGATGTGATAAAATTACCCATAATCACAGCACTGAGGACAGCAACGGTGACCATTTCTAGTGTGTTCCTATAAGACCTTTTTCTGCAAAGGACTTTTCTTTGTTTTTGTCTTCTTTTTCACTTGGTTGAGGGTCCTACCATTTCTAGGGTGACATAGCTCCCTCAGGGCATTGCCACTGTAACTGGGGGTTGTGTGTTTAGGGAGTCCCCCCCCCCCCCAGACACACACATTCTACTCTGTGTAGGCTCCTACAGGACCCCAGTAGGAAGCAGGACCCTGCCTGCCTGCTGACTGGTTTTCTGTGGCCCCGAGGCTGCACCCGGAGGCTGGGGTTGTTCATCTGGCTGTTTGCATTTCCCAGAATCTGGGTAGCACTTGGCCCACAAAGTTGGTCAGATCTGGGATCAAATTTCAGATTAGACCTCGCTGGTCCTCAGTTTCCTTGGCTGTGAAATAATAGTAGTCCTTGCCTCGTGGGGTAGTCAGCCTGTAATAAGAGTGTCTATCCAGCTGTGCTTCTCAGAGTGTGGTCTGGGGACCACGGCATCACTCCAATTAAACACGCAGCATCCGGGCCCCACCTCAACCCCAGGAATGAGAGCCTGCGTTTTTGCAAGATCCCCAGGTGTGAGAAATGTTGATACAAGTACCCGATACCTAGCAGCTGTTTAGAAAATGATGATGATGGCGACAGGGACGCTTGTCAAGGTGGGAAGAGGAGCTTGAGAGGTTGCCTGTCCAGTGGCATACCCATGCCTTGGATTCTCATCAGCCATAACTACTGGGGAGCCAGCCTTTGTCCGGAACCTGTGGACGGGACAGAGGTCTCTGAGCTGGAGCCTGATTCTCTATAGCCTGTGCCTGTGTATAGCCTGTGCCCGCTGGTCCCTATTTTATTATCGGCTAAGCCCAGTCCTTCTTCTTCCTGAGAGTCCTCCAACTCTTGGATGCCTCTGAAACCGCCCCCTCTCCACCACGCTCCTGGTGGTGTCTGATTCCCTCAGCTGTCCTCTGAAGTCGCGCTGTCACCGCGGGCTGGGGCTGGGCTGGGAGAGGCAGCTCGTGCATTATTTATGGCCCATGCTAACCAGCCCTGCCAATGCCTTACACAGTTTATTCTTCTGCTCCGCGCGTGGGAGGCCATCCTGGGCTTCTGTTTGATACAAAACAAAGCAAAACAGAACCCAAGCCAGAATGGCCACCGGCTGAGTCCTGCGCCCTGCAGAAGGCCAGGGGCCTGCCCAACCTCCAGGAAGGACAGGAGAAAGACGCAGGGCTGTGCCACAGCTCAGCCTTGAGGGTGGGGAGGGAGAAGCCAACTCACATGTTTATTTAGGTGGCCACCAAACTCTTGGGGAGTTGAAAGTTAGGCCTTTCTCCTCAGCAGTAAGACAATGACTTCATTCTCCTCCCCGCTGCCCAGGGCACCAGGTTGCTGTCAGGTGTGGGACCCCTCAGCCAGGCCCTCTGGTCACCTGGCTGGCTTGGGAGTTTTGTCACTTGCCATCTGAATGAAGGCCCCGCCTAGTCTTCCTCTGCCGTCCAACTGGTGGAAGCTCTGGGCCTTGCCCTTGAAGGTTGCTCACGGTCCCCTTGTCCACCCCGCCATCTCCTGCTTCTCCCAGCACAGCTGCTCCACTGCAGTGTCCTTGGGGCAGAGCCCGCTTCGGTCCTTCCTGCCTCCCTGCCTTCCCGCTCCTTGGACCCTCCCTGGACCTTATTGGACCCTCTTGCTCAGGTCCTCTCTGCCTCCCTGCTGTCCATCTTACTGGAAATGCATTTCCTTCCTCATTTCTCAGTCCTCGAGTCCACAGTTCAGTGGGGAGACTCAGGCTCAGAGATGGACAACTGTGTGACGTGGGAGAAGCAGGTGCGGCTGAGAGCGCCCGGGAAGAGGGGACATCTGAGCCGGGTGGTGACAGCTGAGTAGCAGCTTCCAGGACTGTTGGATCGCCGTGGAGGTTAGGAGACAGGACCGCCATCGGGGGTGGTGGACGTGGTGAGGGCAGCATGTGCCCCTCGTGGCTGCAGGGTTGTGAGTTAGAGCCTGTCTTTAGGGAAGCCCATCTCTCGTTCCTCGTAGGACATGGGACAGTCATGCAGGTCATTGAGCGAGCCCTCCATGCTTGTGAACAAACCCGAGTTCTCGTCCCGTTTCTGTAACAGGGGCCTTTTCCTTTCTCGCACGACCCAGTGTGATCTGAGCTCTGTGTTCAGCAAACCTGCCTGCTCCCCTCTGCAGAGAAACGCAGGGGTCCCAGGGGAGGAGGGTCTTTCTTCCCTTTGCCTGTGACTTTGACTTGGCAGAAGCCGGGTGCTCAGTGGGAGTCTCATTTTTTTTTTTTTATTCGGGTCTGTCTGAAAAGTTAGGAAACCTTTATTTTACATGTTAAATATATACAGTGTATTTTAAAAAATATTTTTAACAAATATTTTTATTGTTGAAAGTATTACCTATGTCCCCCTCTTTCCCCACTGAGCCCTCCAGCCTACCCCGTCCCCCACCCCGGCCTTCACCACCCTATTGTCTGTGTCCATGGGTTATGCATATATGCATACAAGGTCTTTGGTTGATCATCTCCTTCCCTCCCAGATTCCATACTCTGTTCCACGCTTCCATGTCTCTGGATCCACTCCGTTCATGAGTTTATTTTATTAATTAGATTCCACATATGAGGGAGATCATGTGATACTTAATCTTTCTCTGACTGACTTACTTCACTTCGCATGATACTCGCCAGGTCCCTCCGTGCGTCTGAAAGGTGTGGAGACCTTGATGTGTTCTCTGGTGAACCCCGCAGTGGGGTCTGTGTCGAGACTTCCACAGCTCCCGGACAGCCTTCCTAGGGAGTTCCTCAAATGCGAACCCAGGCAGCAACGTGGCCTCGGGAGAGGACTCGGGACTTCCTGGTGGGTGGGGTGCAGGTGGAACCGATGAGGGACTGTATTGGAATTGCCTTCTGAAAGGGTCCTCAGGGCATACAGTGTCTTTACCTGCAAAGTTCCTTTGAAATTTGAGTGTGCTTCCCTTGACTAAGTCTGATAGGCCAGAACAGCCGCTGGCTTTGCCCCTGTGACCTCTTCTCCACGTCCCTTCTCCCTCCTTTCTCCCTTCCTCCATACTTTTGGGTTTTTGTAGTAAAACTACTTTCAAGTGGGTAGAAACTTTGAAAGAAACTTTAAAAAAAATATGGAGCAACTCAAATCACCATGCCTTTTAAGTTTTAATAACATTTACACACTTAAAGTTTTTTTCTTACACAGGGAGGTTTTTGTCTTGTGTTCTTAGAAATTCATTTTTTTTTTTAGAACCCATTAAATTATAGGCTGCCTGAAAGAGGTGGGCCTGACACTTTGAAAGACTTCAAATATCATTAAGACGGGAGAGAGCTGCTCTTGGCAGGCTTCTGGGGCTGAGTGGGTGTGCGTGGGCGAGAGCGGCGTGCTGCACCCCTTGACGAGAGAGGGGACCCTCCTTTGGTTGCTAATTTGGTAAAGACTGAAGTGAGGCTCCAAGTGGGGGCAGGTAAGTAGTGTTTGAAGTGGGTTGAGCAATCATTTTCAGGAGCGTTCATCTCGCTTTGGCGTACTCTACCCACCATTTACTTAGGAGCGGCAGAGACTTTGTCTGACACTGTGCACCCAGCCGCCCCGGCCTCGCTCTGCTGTGACTGTGGTTAACTCACAGTGAGACACACAGTGTACCCGTGTACAGCTGGCTCCGTACTGAGGACGGAGAATGAGGGATTTCCGCCTGGATGGACGGTCTGACTTAGAGAGTTTATGACTTCTCTCCCGACAGCCTGAGAAACGCTTGGATCAATCCTCTCAACTGTGTATTGAACACTTACTGAGCGTGTTAATGTCTGACCTCGTTCATTCCTCACACCAACCCAGGGAAGTGGTGACCGTCCCCATGCAGAGCTCCAGCGACTTGCCCAGTGTCACATTGCAAACGAGAGTGAAGATTCGGTCCAGGAGGTTGAACTCCTGCATTGGGTTCTTTATTCCTTCCCTGTATTCTTTCAGTGTTCAGTAATGTCAGTGTTCAGTGATGGTGGTGGGATTGCTTTTTATTATTATTTATCATTAGGAGGAACAGGCCCTGAGAGGGTGAAGTGACTTCATCCAGTCGTTTACTGGCAGGATCCTGGCTAGAACTCAGGGCTCGATGCTTCCTGCTCAGGCTTCTTGCCACTGGTTCATCTCAGTGACCTTCTTCAGGGTTCCCTGGATGGGAGTGGTTGGCGCTGGGGAGAGGAAGAGGTAGCTCTCATGTCCTTCTTGGTGTAGATGAGAGGTGATGGTGACTTTGGCTAGAAGTTGGTGGTCAGTGGGTCTGAACATGGGCTTTTCAAAAAGCTGCTTATACTGCCTTGTGGGTCAGAAAGAGAAGGAATGGCTAGATACGGTGGTAATTGTCGGTTGAACTCTTGCACTCTTAAGGATGCTCACCGATGCCCGTTCGGACAGAGAGCTCTACTGGCCAGCCAGTGGACTCTGATCTTGGCCCTCCACTCTTTCCTTACTTGGATGTGGGTGTAGAAGGGGTGTTCATATCTGGACTGGATCAGAAAATAGTAAGTATGTTAAGTGGGTCATTGGATTTTCCCACAAGGTCTGATGGACCTAGAATGGTGGTAGCCTGAGCCTTTGCAACATAAGTTAAAATAAAGTTATGCTCTTGGGTTGAAGAACCGGGGCAGGAAGATGGGATGGAGGCCATGTGGCTGCGCAGTATGGTGACAAGACCTGTGCATGGGTGTTGGTGTCAGTAGCTCAGATGTAGCTGCCTCAGGGCCTCTGCCAGGAACCAGTCAGACAGGATCCCTGGCCTGGTGCAGCTTAGCAGCCCATGGGAGCAAATGGCAGCCTGGAGGAGTGACCCAGAGGCCTGCAGTTGGGCCAGCAGGTCTCGGAGGCACAGTTGCAGAGCTGATGGGTGCGCTCTCAGCTGTGTGCAGGAGACTTCAGGGTCTGGATGGGCTGTAAATTCATGGTGCTGCTGTGGCCAGAACCTCTAATTTGATCTTAAGTTTTTTTTATGTAAACAACTTTTATTGTTTTCATAAAAATGATACATGAGCTTATTAACAACAACAACAAAAACTGCGGACAGAGAGGAAAGTACAAACAAGAAAGCAATCCATTGGTCCAAATCTTAACTCCCAGAAACAGTCCCTTTTACTGTTTGGTAGATAATTTTCCAGATGTCTGCCTGCACCTTGTCAGACAGACTGGATTGCTAGAGAAAGGTATACACGGCACTTTTATAACAAGGTGTTCGTGGTCTGCATGATATTTTCAAAATAAAAACATATTTAACTTCACTTTGATTTAACAGAAAAATTGAAACAAGTGATACCAAACAAATCGCTAAGCTCCAGAGAACTGTTTCTGCGCCGAGAGAAATGAGTTTCTCAGATATTCCTCTATCGCGGTGCTTCTTAACCAGGGGTGGTTTTGCCCCGAAGAGGACATCTGGCATTGTCTGGACACATTTGGGTTGTCACAGCCAGCGGTGTCTGTGAATGCGACTGGCATCTACCGAGTGCAGGTCAAGGATGCTGCTAAATATCCTATAATGCACAGGGCAGCCCCTTAAAGAAAGAATTATCTGGCCCAAAATGTCATTAGTGGCCAGGTAGAGAAACTGCTCTAAGGGTAAGATAAAAAGACTATTAAAGCCATTAGGAAGGTGAAATTGTTAAGTTTTAGCTAAATTGCAGCTTCAGAGTATGTATTGGGCCTCTGTATTGAAAGATGAGATGATTTACTTCATTGCATAGTTTCTCCTTCCTGCCCTTGACAACGAAATCAAGAGATGGCCTGTGTGTTTTTTTTTTTTTAAATATATTTTATTGATTTCTTACAGAGAGGAAGGGAGAGGGATAGAGACTTAGAAACATCGATGAGAGAGAAACATTGATCAGCTGCCTCTTGCACAACCCCCTACTGGGGATGTGTCCGCAACCCAGGTACATGCCCTTGACCGGAATAGAACCTGGGACCTTTCAGTCCGCAGGCTGACGCTCTATCCACTGAGCCAAACCGGTTTTGGCTGTTTTTAACATAGTATTTATGTTCTGTCCTGCACCCAAAACCCGCCAGGTGTTTAGTCTTAGTTCTATATTTAAGTGATTCAATGACAAGCGACATTTCTGTCACCATGGTTTCCGCTTCTCTGGGTTTGTTTTGCATCGCCTATTGGTCGGTTGGCTACCGATCTTAATATAAATGTAATGTGCAGGTGCAGGGAGGTGTCCGGCCTCGCTCGGTTTTGCCCTGGCAGAATTGTACCGGCAGGTTTGAGCTCATGTCTGAGTGCCTTGCTTAGAAAAAGAGTAGGGAGCCCTGGCTGGTGTGGCTCAGTTGGTTGGGCTTCCTTCCTTGCACCAAAAGATTGCCAGTTGGATTCCCGGTCAGGACACATGCTGGGGGGTTGCAGGCTCGATTCCCAGTAGGGGATGTGCAGGAAGCAGCTGATGGATGTTTCACTTTCACATCAATGCTTCTCTTTCTTTCCCTCTCCCTTCCTCTCTCTCTAAAGATCAATATAAATAAATAATAGTAGGGAGACATGATGGATTTTCCCAGGATGCTGTGGGGATGTAAAGCAGGGTCCCAGGTAGAGATGGAATTGAACTTGGGGGGCGGCTGAAAGAAGGAAAGCTGTGGGTGGATGTGCTGGTTATCTTCGGTTCTTTGAAAAGACATCCATGTGGAAGCTTGTGTGCAAGAGACTTTAGGGTTTGGATGGATTGTAAATTCATGGTGCTGTCGTTGCCAGAACCTCTAATTTGATCTTAAAATTTTTATGTAATGACTTTTATTGTTTTTGTAAAAATGACATGACCTTATTACAAAAAAAAATCCAAACTATAGCCAGAGAGGAAAAGTATGACCAAGAAAGCAACCCATTGGTCTAAATCTTAGCTCCCAGAAATAGTCCATTTTAATATACGGTAGACAAATATTAAACTTAACTGTGAAGTTGCCCAGAAGGATAGACTTAGGGCTGCATGGATATATAAGACAGGGTAGGAGATATAGGCTGCCATGGGAGGGAGGGTGATGGTGAAGTGTGCTGGGGGCCACCTGTTGTAGTTAGATGCCAGGTTCAAGCCATCAGTGGAGCAGCTCTATTGATGTAACTTCCCAACCTTGAGATTCTGATGATGCTTCCCAATGGGCCCCTATCCTGGGAGGAGCCCCCGTCCCTCTGTTTCCCTCTTCCCTACCATTTGGAATAAGAGTGAGAACAGCCAGGGCCGTGATCAGGTGGAGAAAAAAGGGGGCCTTTCCCAGGAAGTACATTCCCAGGCTATGCAGAATATTTAAGGTAGAGCCTTGAATATCCTGCACATCTTGAATTTGGACCCACCATCTACTGACTCAAAAAGTGATGCATCGCTGTATGTATTAGATTCTGCCCAACGTGTTCCAGCTGTTGTCTGTAGTGTTGACTTGATTACAGGACTGAGCACATTCTAAACCAGCCGTGGGCAAACTACGGCCCGCGGGCCGGATCCAGCCTGTTTGAAATGAATAAAACTAAAAAAAAAAAAAAAAAAAAAAAAAAAAGACCGTACCCTTTTATGTAATGATGTTTACTTTGAATTTATATTAGTTCACACAAGCACTCCATCCATGCTTTTGTTCCGGCCCTCCGGTCCAGTTTAAGAACCCATTGTGGCCCTCGAGTCAAAAGGTTTGCCCACCCCTGTTCTAAACCCATTCCCGGGCTAATACATTTATATATCACCAGGGCTGTAGGCCAGACGGCAGGGAAGAGAGCATACACAGATTGTTCCTGTGTCATCGGAATCGGGTGTTGTGTTATTGTCGGAATCAGATGCCTGTCACAGCGTGACTTACTGATTGATGGCTTTGTTCTGTTGCAGGGGAGCTACCCAGTTTGGGAAGATTTCATAAACAAAGCGGGGAAACTGCAGTCCCAGCTTCGGTAAGTAGAAGCAGGTCTTCCCAGGAAAATGGCAACGTCCGTAGACAAAGGAGGGAATGGCATGGCCCCACGATGCACATCTAAATTAAACTCATCTGCTCTGCCTCCTCCACAGGAATTGTGAGAGTTAAATGGGGTGTTATATGTAAAGTAATATTGGGCAGCATTCATAGAGCACTCACTATGTGCCAGGCATGTGTTAGCTTAATTAAATCTTAGAACCCCAAGATCTAAGCACAGCTGTTATCCCCGTTATACTGATGAGGAAACCGAGGCATGGATAAGCTGAATAAGTTATCCAAAGTCACACAGCTAGTAAATGACAGCGATTGGAACTTACGGAGTTTGGCTCCAGAGTCCATTCTGCTTACTGCCTATTCGTATAAAGAGTTTAAAACTCAGTCGTGACCATTATAGAATCCCATTTACATGAGATGCCTAGAAAAAGCAAATGTGTAGACACAGATGTAGATTGGTGGTTGCCTGGGGCCAGGAATGGAAAAGAAGACTGATTACAAATGGACACGAGGGATTTTTGGGGGGGTGATGAAAATGTTCCTAAAATTGGATTGCTTTGGTGGTTTCATAACTCTAAATTTACTAAAAAATCATTGAGTCGTGTACCTAAAGGGGTGAATTTTTATGGTATACAAATTATGATGCCTCAGTAAAGCCGCTTTAAAAAATCGTAAGATTTAGTGCCGATAATGCTCGCAGGGGCTATTCTTATTGCTTCATCTTGTGCTTGTTCATATATCGTCTGATAAGAAATAGGAAATATATCAGCATCTTCTTGCTAAGATGATATGCCCATAAATCAGTGGGAAGAAGGGGCACTTTTGCACTTTGCGGGTGCTCCATGAAGGATGGGACCTTGAAAAAGCAATCAGTGTCATGGCCCTTGTTCATGGCATATGGGGATGACATAGGTTGGTTCGGATGTATGAGGATGGTTTTCCAGAGAACAAAGCAGGTAGGTTTTCTGTGTGTTTTTTTTGTTTTGTTTTTTATCAAAAGCTATGCGGATGACAGAGAGAGGGCGGAAGGATGGCATGATGCTTGTGGGCCTTTGCCTGTGGACCCCAGGGGTTACTGCCCAGAGCTTTGGCCACAGGGCAGGTCAGGGTATGGCTCCTGGAGATCAGAAGAGAGGACCTCGGGGGAGGTGGATCTTTTCCCCTTCGTTCCTGCACCTTCCTGCCTGGGGTTTCCACCCATGAACCTGGGTGTCCAGAGCCGTGAGTGGGCCTCCAGGCGGACAGTGGGCCCTGGAGTCCAGCTCCTTCTCTAGTTGTCAAGTGCTTCCCCATTTCTTTGCTTAAGAACTTACCTTACTTTTATGCCGAAGGATCCAAACTCCTCTGCTCAGAATGCAGGCCCCTTCCCTTTGTTCATTAGTTACATCTGCAGCCCACCCCCCAGCTCGGCCACTGTTACATTTATTTCAAATAGGTTCGCCTCCATCCAGGAGGTTATCTGCAGTAAAACAATAAGACGCTTATGTTTACCCGCCCTCCCCCCACCACACACATACTTTTCCTTATCTGGCCTCATTGAATTGTCTGGCAAGCTTTCAAGATGCACCATGGAAAAGATTCCCTTTCCTTTTTACCGATGAGGAAGCCGAAGCTTCAGGTAATGAACTGATTCAACACACCAAGTAAGACTTAGAGCAATCGTATCTTACCGCCACTGGTGCAAAGTACGTTTTGTATTTTTTGACAACACTTAGGCCTCCTGAGAGCAGGGGCCATTTCTGCATTTTGTCAGACTCCTAGCACCGGCTGAGGGCACGCCGGGGGCCCCACGCACATGGTGTAGTTGTCTGTGTTTGAGAAAGGATGAAGAGAAGACTGTAGAACAGGCAAGTAAGCCCGGGAGCATTGAAACCCGAGAATCGCTCCTTCCTGCTGCCTGTGGCTGCATGTGTGTCCTCTCCGATCTGAGAGGCCTAAGAGATCTCGTGACACAGCAGATACTGAACTATGACTCACTGGGAGCCGTGGTTAAAGCTCTGAATTCGTCACACTTGACCACCTCATTTTCCATGCGGCCCTGATGATGGGTGATGGGCAAGGCACCCCTACAGCGGGCTCATTAAATTTGGATGATTGGCATGGACTCGAATGAGAATAAATCCAGCCACTGTGTCAGATATTAATTGTGTGCCAGAATGAGCTATTTATAAATCCTAGGATGTTTGAGAAAGCTCTTTTCCAGGGTTTGCATTGGACGTCAGATCTTTTAACAATGTGCTTCGAGGTGGGGTTTCTGACGTTATGGTTTTGTTCTTGTATGTCATTTTTTTAAAAATTTGAGCAGAGCCTAGTCAGTATAGCTCAGTGGTTGAGCGTCGACCTATGAACCAGGAGGTCACAGTTCGATCCCTGGTCAGGACATATGCCTGGGTTGCAGGCTCCATCTCCAGTGTGAGGTGTGTAGGAGGCAGCCCTGATCAATGATTCTCTCTCATCATTGATGGATCTATCTCTCTCACCCTCTCCCTTCCTCTTTGAAATCAATATATATAAAATTTGAGCAGAATGGAAAATATCAGGCCTCATTTGGAAGCTCAGCGCTCAGGGACTGGTGCCCGGTGTTCCCCGAGACCACGCCGAGCACCAGGAGCCTTTTGTCTCATTGCACTGTTGCTTATATTTAAAGGCCATTTTTTTTCTATGTCGCTGTTTTGAACTCTTTCCTTTTTCATCTTTATCCTCATCTCCTTCCTTCAGCAACATTGCTTTCATACACATGCTCAGTAAAGACTGGATTCATATGTAAAATACTTAGAAATTACATCAGGTTAGAGCTCGATTGTAAAGTACAGATCTTGGGGCTGGCTTGCGTGTTTGGGGGACCCATCATCTGCTCTTCACTGGATGACATCTTGGATCCCAGCTCCAGGAAGCAGGAGACCGCAGAGTGCTCAGCGCATCTTATAGTGCTCAAGGGCGTGTGACGAGTTCAAAATCATTTCTAGGCCAGCAAATGAGTGTAGAAACTTCTCCCTATTCTCAGCTGTTAGGAATTCAGAAGGTACAGTTGAGATAGCCTTCTAAGGTTGGAAAATGATGTTTCACTGTGATTACGATTTCGGGGGAAAGTCACATAGCCAGGATCTTGACGTGTAGTGGGACGAGCATGGGGCTGTGAGTCATGGGCCTGGCTACTAGACCCAGCTCTGGCCTGAACGTAGTTGGAAAGCCACCTTGTGGATGCGGTCTCCGTTTTCCCTTCTCTAAAATGAGTTACTTACACTAGATGATCTCTCGCAAAGATTCCTACTCTAAAGTTAATTTTTACCGGTACCCTTGATATTTTTAAATAATGTTTTTCTTTTCGGTAGAAACACCTGTCTTTCCCTCCTTTGTGAAATTTTACCGGGTAATGGGCAGGAAGGCATGGGAGGGATTGCCGGCATTTATTGACTAGCACCGAAGGAGCTGGGCGTCACTGGGGCAGGGTTGCGAATAATGTGAGGAGGAGGAACGCCTCCCAAGAACAGAGTGGGACCACAAAGCCGAAGGTTGTCCTTGCCCAGCTGGCTCGGCTGTCCTGAGGATAACGTGCTGTCCGTGGAGGTTTTAGCCCTTGAGCGCTAATGACATTCCTCATGCCTGTGTCATCTGTTTGTATTTTAGGACAACAGTAGTAGCGGCAGCTGCCTTCTTGGACGCCTTTCAGAAAGTGGCCGACATGGCTACCAACACACGTGGTAAGCAGATGGAGGGTGGCTCTTTCCCTGGGGAGGCTTCAGGGAGGAGCGTCAGGGCTGAGCTGACTCATACCTAAAATTCTGTTAACGCTGCGGGGTTCCACATAGCACACGTTTCAAAGTTTCAAGGTTCTCTGCAGGACAAAGCTCAAGAGAAGAACGGAAAGTGAAGGGAAAGAGCCACTTTTCCTTTAAAAGAGGCAGGAGGTGGCTCGACGTGTTTCCTGGTCGCTTTTACTGAGCTGTGCATTTGGGTGTAGTTCGTTTTTCCCTTCTCGCAAGGGTTGTCCTAAGGTTTTCCTCGTCTCCTTGGGGGACGGGAAGCAGGAAGAATGATGGGGCAGACCATTTTTCTGGGTTCTGTAAAACTGGGAGCCCTTGTGTAAGTGGTGTCCTATTGTGTTGTATTTGTGTCTCCCACATATGACTTCTTCTTGTCCAACCCCCCAAAATCATAGTGCCCAGAACATGGTGTTTACAGTATGTGTGTTAAATCTAGGAAAAAAGTCTTCAGAAATATTTTAATGGTTTCAGTGACTACTGAATCATGCAAAAGACGCGTAAGAACATGTGAAAGTTATAAAGAAGAAAACGAATACTCCTGTATCCACCACCATTGTTAGAAATACACCATCAGCTTGTCAGCCCTAAAGAAGAAACCCTGTTCGAAGGGGCGTGCCTTCTCCTTCACTCCCAGGCAGGGTCTGCTTGTGCACTGACAGCTACACGCTTGTTCTTGCCGTTGTCAAGGTGACATTGGAAAATGTGGGTGTTGGGGTTGCTCCCAGTCACAGGAGAGTTTGGCTTCTCTGATGCACATGACGGGCACCTCCGGTGGGATTCTCCAGGTGCCCAATTACCATCGGGGCTCAGTGAAATGTTTGGGCGAATTTGCAGGGAGCACACTTCTCATTCATCCCAGAAACCTGGAAACTGATAACATGTAAGACACTGTCATGGGGCCACACGCATCAATGCATTGCCGTCCTGGTCCCGGGGGAGCTTGGAACTGAAGGGGAGAAATGCGATACTCGAATGAGAATTTGAGTGTAGAAATATGTTTGCTGGGATGCCAGTGGTAGAACAGCGTGCTGGGGGAATATGAAGAAGTGAGTAATTGACTCAGCTCAGGGAGACGAGGGAGGTCTCCAGGGGAGGGAATATTTCTCTTCATTTCCAAGATGCCGACAGTGTTTCAGAAGGTTCCCTAGGAGAACGTGATGGCGGCATCGGAGCAGTGGTGCTTTGTCTGGTTTGCCGGCTTGATGTGGATCATATCCACTGTGTTTTTCAAGCCCTTTAAAAAAATTATTACATAGTTTATATGTGTCCGTGGTAGAAGCTAGAAAATATAAGTATAAAGAAGAATAGAACATCAAAGCCAGTCTTCACCATTGTTAGTGTTATTGGGTCTATTTTATAATATTTTCTTCTATTTCACTGGTAGAGGGAACTGGACTGGTCAGTTGTGTTGATGTCTTTCTAGAATAGCCACCAGAATGTATCTTCTTTAAAAAGTTGCTTTAAAGAGCTTAGATATCTGGCATTGCATTTTCAAGGCTCAGTGATTCATAAGTTTTTATATTTTAATGTTTAATCATGGGATGGACCCTAAGGGATGAACGAGAAAGACATCCCCGACGGTCCATGATGTCCTGCAGTGGGAGCCTGGCTATTGGCAGAGGCTGCCCCCGGGGGTTCTCGGTGGGAAACGGGAGATCCTGCAAGTCCTCCTGGTTGAAGGGAGGAAAAGCAGAGCGATGATTTGTGGGAAAAGAAACCAGAATCACTTCTCTGCGGGTGTGATGGAGGAGCTAGGAATTTAAAGGTGATGTATTGGACAAAAAACAAATACTGTCACAGCGAACAGACTCTGCTTTGATATATTTTTAAAGTCTTTGATTTCTGATCATTTTTAGAGATTCCAGAATACTCCCCATCTGGCCATGTGCACTGGGGGCGGGGGAAGGGGGTATAACTTTCTGTGGCATGGGGAGGGGGAGGACTCTCACGTGACCTAAAAAGAAGTGTCTGGTTGATAGAAATATATTTTATGAAGATGACAAGAGAGAACTAGAACACACGCACTTCTTATATGTTCAGTAAGCATCAGAAGTGATTTCTATGAAGTTAAAGTTTACTTAAAATTTAAAAATATAGAACATGCTCTTGAGTTTAAAAAAATTTATGTGACAAAATATAGAAAATTAAATCCACCCTCCCAGTCCCCTTTGCAGGGACTGGGTTTAGCATTATGTACAGACCTTTATGCATACGTAAACACATGTGGGAGGGAAAAAAGCTAGTTGCAGGATAATATAAAATGAAGTATGTCTGTATGATCTTTTCCCAGAGGTAGCCCATAGGAAACATGATCCCTGTGCTTTTCCTCCACAGTATAGGGTATGATCTTTCTAGTCAGTACCTGTAGCTTGACCATGTTCTTTCTAGTGGTCAAATGGAATTTCACTGTCGGGATGTAGCACAGTGTAATCACTCTTCTGTTGAGGGATATTTAGATTATCCCCATGTATTTGTTATTACAAGCTATGCTGCACTTAATGCCCATGTCTGCATCCTTTTGGAGATCTGTGCGTAATCTATTTTTAATGACGTATGCATCACCGAGGAAACAGTGAATCCGTAGAAATGCTTCAAGCTGTTTTGGTCAGCAGTAAGTACGTATTTGGGCTTAAGGTCATGACAGGCTGTAACTCTACAGTTTGCAGTTTGATATCTACCCTCTACAGAAAGTCCAGTGTTTTATTTAGAGCCTGGAGCTGTCTTTTTCTTTTTATCCTCACCCAAGAATATTTTTTCCATTGATATTTTTAGAGAGGATGATATTTTTAGGGAGGATGGGGGGAGAGAGAGAGAGAGAGAGAGAGAGAGAGAGAGACATCAATGTGACAGAGACACATCGATTGGTTGCCTCTGCACCATCCCCGGCAACCAAGGTAACATGCCCTTGACTGGGAATCAAACCCAATACCCTTGGTTGTGTGTGGGCCTACGCTCTAACCACTGAGCAACAGGCCAGGGCCATAGATGTCTTTTTCGAATCTTTCTTGCTGGAGATGACAAGGGAATAGCAGTTATTCTTAAGTGCATCTCATGTTGGGCAAATGTCTGTCCAGAATTTCAAGCTAGCAGATCTCTGGTTTCCAAACATTAGCATTCCATATTGTTTCCCCAAGGAAACAGCTCTGAAAGGTCTTTGTCCTTCTTCGCAAATATTTTACACTAGCTGTTAATACAGTTTAGGAACAAATTTTAAAGCTAGTCACTATAAGAGCAACATCACTCTAATCTCTATATAACTTGTTAAATAGGATGTGGAAATATGTCCAAACTCTGTTCTGTTCTATTTTTTAAAAAAATAGTACAAGTTGCCCTTACGATGTGTGTATTTAGGTTAATAATTAAACTGTAATGGGACTTAGGCATTTATTAGCTCCATAAGACATGGTACAGTTTCACATTTTATTGATTTTGCAACTTGTGTTTAATATGCAAGCGCACCCTTTTCTGTGTTATCGACCACGAAGAATTAGTGGCCGGGCATTCGGTACACTGAGGGCTTTCAGGGCAGCGTCACCATCTCCTCGTCCACGAGGGGCCAGCATGCCGGCCGTTGTAGGAGTTGAGAAATGTTTGAACTGACTGGCATGCAGTTGTCGGGGTTACTTTAAAAAAGCAAAAAAGACGATGAACTAAGGAGGGGGGAGGCTCCTCAGCCCTCTACGGCAGAGGTGGCCCGTTTCTGGGACCAGCCTACACCCGTAAGCACGTGCCCTTGCACCCCAGGGCCCGGCTCTCCGTGTCCGTAGAACGCAGGCGTGTTGAGCTGATGAAACACTCTGTCTTACTCAGCACTGGCCCTTCGTGGCCACAGCGTCATTGCTGAGGTCAGCAAGGGCCTTTGAAGAGCATGATGCTGTGTGACTTGCAGTTTGGGCTGCCTCTTTGTGCCTCTGTAATTACTTTAAAGCTTTGATGAACCGTCTCAGGGATGTTGAGATGATGACACACCAAACCCGTAGTAAGGGGTTTGAGATCATCAGCAGGAAGGAAATGGATCTCCAGCTGACTAGATCATCTTTACTGTCCCAAACCCTTTATATGTCACTTTAAAAAATGGGCAGTGGTTTGAATCTTGAGAGTGATGGCGAACCTGTTAAATGCATACATGGGCTGGGCTCTGTCCTGTATGTTTTACATGTATCGAGTCGTTTTATTTTAACAGCCCCACGAGGTAGGTGCTCATGATCTTCATTTTAGGTGGTGAAATCGAGGCAAAGGGAGTTTACGTAAACTGACCAAGGTCGTGTGGCTAGTAAGTGGGGAAGCTGGAGTCTGGCCCACAGCCTAGAATTTAACCATTAAGTTATGATCCCTATGTAAGCAACTCCTGGATTTAGTATAGGTTTATTATTTGCTTAAAAGTTACTGCTCCTGAATGGGTTTCAAGAAACAACCTATATTTCCCCTTGGAGTAACATCTAGATTGGGAGCTGGGATGTCTGTGTTCGTCTTCTGGCTGTGTGACTCCAAGTAATTTTATTTCACTTCTCGGGGCTCTCATTTTCCCACCTGTAGCTGGGGTTTTCCCAGGACACAGGGCTCCGGTATTCTACCATTTTAAATCTTGATTTGGCCCTATTAAATCCATAAAATGTGAAGGAATTCGGGCAGTCTGAATTTTCTATTTTAACTTAGAGTCTGCTCTGGAGACAAAGGGAGCGGAGGAAGCCAAGTGAGGCAGAGAATAATGGAGGGGAGAGGGTTGGTTAGAAGGGAAGAATGGGAACTACACATGGGCGTTTGGGGTGACCTGGGCTCTAACGAGGCTCCCTCTCAGCCATGTGCATGAGAAGGGCGGGTGGGAGTTGGCACTTTTAAGACGGCCTTTGAGGCCCAGGCGTGGGCTTTAACCAGTGAGCCTGGATTGCCAAGGTTCTGTGCATCAGTGAAGAAATCCCTATGGTTTGTGTTGGCTAAAGCAGTCTTGGTCCTTAAAAGTATGTTACATGCTTTTAGTGTAGATTTTCTTAAATGCTGTGGTCTCCAGATCTGGCTTTGTGGATTGTAATCACTCAAGAAGTTTGTTTTAAAGTACAGATTTCAGGGCCCTGCCTCATACCTATGGAATCAAAATAACGGGAGGAGGGGGGTATGGAGTGGGGCAGGGGGACCCAGAAATCTCAGATTTATCCAAGCGTCCCAGGAGGATAAGGCTTCTCGCAAGCATCTTGCCACAACCCACCTGTCCAATGACATCTCCGCCATGGCCGGCAGTTCCACCCACAAAGAAATGCTCACTCTTCCCTGAAATCCTTAAGACCTTTAATCTCTGCCCAGTCAGCGTGGCTCAGTGGTTGAGCGTTGACCTATGAGCCAGGAAGGTCATGGTTTGATTCCGGGTCAGGGCACATGCCTGGGTTGCAGGCTCGGATGCCCAGTGTGGGTCGTGCAGGAGGCTGCCGACCAGTGATTCTCTATCACTGATGTTTCTATCTTTCTCTCTCACTCTTCCTTCCTCTCTGAAACCAATAAAAAAATATATATATTTTAAAAAGAGAAAACCGTTAATCTCTTTCTGCTTGCACCTGTCCATTCCAGACCTGGAACACCCTTCCCAGCTTACCCCCTGAGGCCCCCTTTACGTGCTTAGGATCTGCTGCTTGCCTTCCAAGAGCCGGTTAAAGAGTCCTGTCGCCTGTGAAACTTGCCCCTCTTTCCCAAGGCAAGCGGTTTCCGGCCCAGGGCCGCTGCGGCACATGCTTCCTCTCACCTCACTCTCCGCGTGGTCACCGCCTTCCCCACTAGGCTGCAGACACCTCCAGGACAGGAGCTGCTCTACTCCTCCCCGAGGAACCCGCTTACCCAGATGCTAAGGACCTGGCATTTGGCAGGACGTCGGCAGCGTTTGCACATGGCACCAGGCAGACCTGGGTGAGGAAGGCTGTCACTTCTGGGGACAGGAGGCTGCTGGGATGGAGTCTTTGGCAAGATTCACTTGGGAGTTCAGAACTGGAATCTTGGCGACTCCTCCCTGAGACCCAGTCTCTGGTAGAATGTGTGACTTCCTACTTCATGTACCTGAGGAGGGCTCAGCATTCCATGACCAGGCCCTGGGAAGGGGCCGGTGGTAAATGGGCTACTGCTGTGGCGGGGTGGGCGGGGGAGGGGGGGGTGGTTGGGAGGGAACCTTCCCTGCCAGGGGTAAGGAGGGGAGGTACTGGGAGGTGGTTTCTAAGAGGCAGCCAGACTGGTTTTGTTTGCCCCCAAGTTTTATTTTAACCAGGTGGTCACGGCCCTTCGCTTCTGGACCCACCAGTGTTCAAGTCATGAGCTCTCGCTCATGGAATTAGAGCCTTATTATTTCTACCGAGGAGGCTACTTAGCCACAAAACTGAGAGAAAAAATTAATTATTTAAAAAGCTCCTTCTCACAGGCCTAGAACTGAAGAATCTTTGAATAGAACCTTAAAGGAGCATAGACACATTCACTCGTTACATTAAAAATGAAAAGGTGTAAAACTGCTGCCTGTGAATCTATGGATGTGGCTCTAGGTCACAGACTGGCTTTGTACTCTCACAGGCCAATCTGGGGTCCTAAGTTATCTTTGGTTATTGTCCTGAGAATTCTCACAGGAAAAGTGGGAACTTTGAGTAGTTTGAGAAATAAGCTCAGTTGTAGCCCTAGCTGGTTTGCTCAGTGGATAGAGCAGGGCCCTCGGCTGAAGAGTCAGGCGTTGGATTCGGGTCAAGGGCAGGTATCTCGGTTGCAGGCTAGACGCCGCCCTGGTCAGGTGTCTCTCTCACATGGATGTTTCTCTCTCTCTGTCTCTCCCCCTCCTTTCCACTCTCTCCAAACATCAATGGGAAAATATCCGAGGGTGGGGATTAACAAAGAGAAAAAAAGTGAGAAGAAATAAGCTCGGTACGTTTTCTTTAACAGCTGAGCTTTTTGTTTCGAAAGGTTCAAGGGATAGTGTATTAACTTTTTTCTGATGAACTTAATTCCAACCGAGGCTTTACAGCTAATAGGAGGAGAAGGAGGATCGAGCGTAAAGCATCCCCTGCAGGCGGAGAAGGTTTGTGGGCAGTTGGCTGAGGCTGATTTCACTCAGAGCCTGTGGATAGCTGTTGTGGGGGCTCCAAACCTCAGCTCTGATGTCCCGGCGCCGGACACCTCTCCGAGCCCAGGAGACGGGTGCTATGTGTGGAAAGGTGTATAGACGGAAGCACTCCCTCACTCGCTCGCAGCTGTGTTCTCTAACATTGTCATCCATGAACCCAGGCATGCTGTTTTGACAGTGACCTAGAATCTCTCAATGGCCTTTCATTTGGGGGAATTTGATCTTGACCTCTTGATTTGATTCCCATGAATTATGCTGAGGAAGCCCTAAGCGAATTTCGCTCTGCTGGTAGCTCATTTTGAAAAATTCTCATTGCTGTACTGTAGGTGGGTGTGAGAGTAGGAACAAAGCTGAGAAATGAAAACATTTGTAGTTGGTTAAAGTGGGAAATCGGCCGGGCCAAGATGAAGTCGTCTTCCTCCCATATTTCTTTTTTATCCGTCCCCTCCCGCCTCCCTTCGACTTGCAGGCCCAGTGTGTGCTGCATGAATGACCCCAGGGCAGTCCTGACCTGGTGGGGCTTTTAGGCTGAGCTGGGGCCGTTCTCTGTGATAGAATTTCCTGTAATATGGAAATGTTACACATTTTTGCTATTTAACATGGTAGCCACTAGCCACACGTGGGTTGACTGAGCACTTGAGATGGGGCCAGTGTAACTGAGGACCTGATGTTCTGGCTTTTAAATCTTCCTCATTTTAATTGGAACAGCCACATACACCTCGTGGCTACCCTGGTACACGGCACAGGCATAGGCAGTGTCATGATTTCTACAAAGAAAGGCTTGTTCTGCTCTAACAGTAAGTGTCATAATTTGTGAGTCATCTGATTTATTTTCTTTATGTCAGGAAGATTTATTGAGGGTTTTTGTGTACCTAGGGCTCTGGGAGTGCACCGGTCAGTCGGAAAGGGGCTGTTTCCGAGGCTGTGGGTCCGTGGTGGCGGAGGGTTTAGCAGGCAAGCGGTGGGGGTGTTAGGCGGAGAGGTACATGTGAACAGCAATCATAATTTCAAGCAATAAATGCATCCCTGTTCTTTTTAAAGCATGTCCCTTTCATGCAATCTCAGTGGATGAGAGAGTATTCCGAAGAGGGTCAACATTGGTTCTGAGGAGGGGAGGGGATCGTACCCTTTTTATATACCAGGCACAGATATGAATGAATGCAATACATAAGCAGGCATACGTATGTCTGCAGTATGGCAAAAGGGGTAACTGCGGGGGGGGGGGGGGTCCAAAAGGGCTCTTTATGGGAATGATAGTGGGGGAAAGCTTGAGAAAATTGTTTTGTGACGAAGGCCTAGCTTTTAAGACCGGTCAGCCTTTTGCCTATTGCCCCATTCAAGGTGCATTTTAAGAATTTTCATGAACCTGATGAAGGTGAGTGCTGTTAGAAACTTTATTGGAATTAACGAAATTGGCAATGCAAGGTCCATGGCCTTGTCATAAAAAGTTGCCCAGTGTTGATCAATAGCTGGATCCTGAAGCATCCAAGATCGGCTTCCCTCCTCATTGCTGTTAAAATTTTACCATTTGTAACTACTCTTTAGCCACATGTGGACGTGAAGAAAGACTTGAGTGCTGGGTTATGTCCAAAAGCCCTTCCTTAATTGGACTTTATAGCTATAATCCTTTTGATGAGGATTTATTAGTATATTTGTGTGTATGTTTCTGTTTAGTCAGTGTAACAACATGTGTAACTACCTGCATATGTGTGTGTGTGTGTGTGTGTGTGTGTGTCCATGAGGTTGGAATCATGAACCTCATTGATCTTTTCTTGATGCTGACACTGATGACCGACAGCACCATTGACAAGTGACCTTCTCTTACTGACCTTTGGTTGTGCGGCGACAGTTGCCAGAGACTCGGTTCCACTGTGGTCAGCCAGCGTCCTGCCTGTGTCGCGTTTGGCTTTTCCCTGTGTCTTCCCGAAATGACACGTGAAAGGGCGGTTTGTGTGGGGTGGCCTGAAAGACACTAACCCGAGTCCCACTTTTACGTAAGAGTGTCCAGCGCAGGATGCCACCAGAACCCTAAAACCCTCTACCAGGGAGAGCTGGGAATACCCAAATCCCTCCCAAGACCCACCCCGCGCGGCCTGTGAAGGCTTGTCCCGCCGCTGACCAGAGGGGAGCACTCATTCCCGCTCAGTGCGGTGGTGGGACCCCGGTTTGCCCTGGCGTGTTTCCCGGGTGGTGCGTGAGTTGGGATGCGTGCTGCTTTCTGTCTAACCTCGGCAGCCTTACTAAACGCAGGCGGATTCCGTGGCGACGGGGCTGGCAGCAGTGGGAGGAAGGTCCGGGCGTGACAGGTGACTGGGTTGGTGCGTGTGCAGTCGGCTGAGTGTTTCTTTAGGCGGTTTCCATACGAAAGCAGTACTCTCAACACTTCACCCTTCCAGTTTCCCAGGCTGCCGTGTGTTTTGTTCGCAAGCAGTGAGGGTTCTCCTTCCCGTCCTAGTCCTTTTCTCCTCCTTTACTTTTTATTTTGGCTTAATAACTAACACTCCTCCAACCCCTCCCGCTGCCACTCACACCAACGTCTCGCCGTCATTTTTGGTAAAACACTGATTAGCGTTCATGAGAGAATGCAGTCACTCTAGTTCTCACCGATGAGGCAAACCTTTTTTTATTTTTTTCTACAATGCTTTCCCGTGGAAGCTCGTTTGCCATAGAGCCGTGAACTTGGTTTGGTCGCCCACCTCAGATAAAAATAGCTGTGTGGAATGTGAATGTGAACTCGAGACACTTGAAGTTGTCAAACTAGTGTTTTCTAGGATGAGTCTACGCCTCATCGTGTGGCTGCCTCCTCTCTGCTCCCTCCGAGAAGGCCCCCGCCCGGAAACATGCAGGAAATGTGGACACTGCTTTGCGTTAACAATTCCACTGTCGCCGAGCACGTGTGCTCTGCTGAGGAAAAATGTGAAACCGGGAAGTAGCTCAGGGAACAAAGAATATTTGCAAGGTCTTCATCACCGAGAAACAGATGGTGAATTCTCCTGGTACATTGTCTTAAAAATTTGATTTTTTATACGTTTCAAAATATTTATGTTGGCTAAAGTGAGAATTACCTGGAGGTTTCTTGTTTTGCTGTGCCTTATTTATTTATTTAACATAACTGGTTTTCAGTTTGTAGAGAGTACAGGGCTTTTCTTTAGACCATCTAGCATCTCGTGCAGCCGTTTTATTTTGCAGGGCAGGCTGCGTCTCAGCAAGGTGAAGTCACTTGCCAGGGCCACTCAGCTTGTCCGGGGGCCGTGGGGATGCCCATTCCAGCCCAGGGCTTCCTATCTCATGGTTCCCCCTGAACACTGAACGGCAAAGCTGTTGTCCCCTCGCCTCTTGGCCTCTGGGTTTAACGGGGAGGGTATTCAAGTAGGAAAGAACATGGGCCGTGCAAACCTGTCTCTGTGCTCCTGGTGTTTGTAAAGATTTGTGTTTGCTGTTTGTTTATATGGAGTCCTTGATCACGCGGTTTCCCAAAGCAGTTTTCCACTTCCAGTCCTTCGTCTATGGAATATGTTTTTGTTTTCTTGTAGCTCAATGTGTGGGTGGGTAGGTTGTTTTGTTTATATTTTGATCATGTGTTATATTTGACATAAGCGTGTTTATCTGTGAGAATAGCTAGGCTTCTTTCACCTACATTGGCTTCGTTTGGGGAATATATCTTTACCTGCACTCACACATGTGACGAAACACACACACACACACACACACACACACACACACACAATGTGTGGATTCCCAAATGTTTAAAATTGCCACGGGACTCTTATTTCTAGTAAAAGCTACTGCTGTGGAAATCTGCAGCATTTCCTGCTGTGTGCGCCAGGACCCAGGGACCCTGGTTACCATGGAAACGGGTATCCAGCCGCTGGGTGGTACTTTCCTTTAGAGCTGCATCTGAGCACATTTCACAGTTCAGTACAATGCTGCTGCTTCCGCTTTTAAAATAAGGAGATGGACGGGGGAAAGCTGTGGGATTACAGATTTAAAAAATACTGTTTCTGCTGAGGTAGAACGAGACCTTTAACATGCACCCTTTTACTGTGACTGTCTAGTAGGGCAATACCATCACCCAAAGGAGGCCAAAGGTACCAGAAGCTCCGTGGTGGGGACAGTGGGAATGGCGCCGTGCTGCTGGCCTGCAGGCTCTGTGGGCAGAACACGGGTGCACGGCTGACCGGCTTTATCCCACTGGCCCCAGGAGAGTCCATTTGGTGTGTCAGAAGGGCCTGACCGCAGACAAAAGACCTGCTCTCGGTAGGTGCCCGCCATCCTGACGTCCTGACCCCCTCTCTCCAAATGGACCCAGAGAGCCTGTTCTCAGAGCCTGGAGAGCTTGCCCGGGTTTTAGCCCTTGATTCGCCTATCGGCACATGATTGCCATCTTGTGCCCGTTGGAAGGCAGATGCTGATTATGAGAGTGATACTCCATTATGAGAGTGATACTCCATTTGGGTATTTCCCATTTCAGGCGAAGTACAGGATGTGTTGTTTGTACTGGAACCAGGAAATAATGAGCCATGTACCTGTGCCCCTGACCTCAGGGGTGTTGGCTGTCCTGTTGGGCACTGGCCACAGGTGGGCACACACTGGTGTTTGTTGTTCCAATGTGTTTGCATCAAGCCGATGCTGGGAGCGTGTGTGATTTGCAAACAGTGAGGCCGTCTGGAGCCTCACTGTCGCAGGGGGCAGGATCTTAGTCCAGCCTTGGCCTTGGATTCACAGGGGACCTTCTACCTGTGGGAGCACTCGGCTGCTTTGCCTCATTGAGGCTTGCGGTAGGAACCCCATTTTGCCAACCAGGGAACCAGCTTGGCAACTTGAGGTGACTTGGTTAAAATGTCACACAAGCAGCAGAGCCTGGAGGTGTGTGACCGATCCTTCATCCCACCTTCTTTCCACCTCTGAGATCAGTTGTATGTCTAGAACCACGTAGGAATTTAGACCAGGGTGTCTCAGTTGTGGCATTACTGTCATTTTGGGCTGAATAATTCTTTGTCGGGAGGGGCTGTCCTATGTATGCATTGTAGGATGTTTAGTGACACCCCTGTTGTCTACCCCACCCCCACTGTGCAAACAGAAAGTGTCTCTAGATGTTGTCAAATGAGGGGCAAAAATGGCCCTGGTTGAGAGCCACTGAGCTAGATTTTTTAGGTGTTGTTACGTGGCAGTTCAAGGCCACTGTGCTGTGCCTTTTTGGAGGCAGTTACAGACAACTGGCTCAGTTAGGCTAGGTTTTAAGTTATTCATAGCTAAGTTATGACTTTGGAAATTTCACAGTTCGTGCATTGTTTCACCTGAGCTTGTGTGTATAAAACTTCCTGCAGAGTCTGCACCTTACTAAGAACAACTACTTGGTCAGTGTAGGTTCATCAAAGGGGTCTATGGGAAATCTTTGTATTTTCTCCTAAATTCTGCTGTGGACCTTAAACTGCTCTGAAAGAAATAAAACCTTAATTTAATAAATGGTTGTGATGGTAAATTTTATGTTAGGTATATTTTATCCTGAAAACCAAAACCCCATTCTCATTAAGCAGTTACTCCCCATCTCCCTCCCCCGCCAGCCTTTGGCAACCACCCTGGCTGTATTTCGTGTTTTACTCGTCATTGTACCCCTGACCCCGAACATAGTAGTTGCTAAATAAAACTGTTGCATGAATGAAATGAGCCTTTACTCTAACACTGATTTGTCTTTGTAGATCTCTTCAATAGCTATCTAACGAGGAAAGTCAGCTATAAGGAAATTTCTGTGAAATGTATCACTACTTATCTATTGAAATGTGTATAGAAATGCCTCTTAAACCAAAGCTAATTCTGTAGTCTATCTGCTTATCTTGGTTATTTTTTTTATCCTCCCCCAAGGACAAGCTTAGAGAGAGAGCGAGATAGATAGGGATAGAGATGTATAAAGAGCAAGAGAGAAACATCTATTGGTTGCCTTCTGTACGTGCCCCAACCTGGGATTGAACCTGCAACCCAGGTATGTGCCCTGACTGGGAATCGAACCAGCAACCTTTTCGTGAACAGGGCAGCACTCATCCAGCTGAGCCACTCCAGCTGGGCTATCTTGGCTCTTTTTAGTTGACATTTTGAGCCAATAATGATGGTTGGGGAAAATTAATGTTTTTAACCCGATTTCTTCCTGGAAATATGTTTGCCTTGTTTGTCTTTTCTTTTATGCTCACAACTCAAAAAATCTTGTTTTCCTCTGTTACTCTATAATTTATAAAAATTGTATTGCAGTTGGCTTGGGGAGAATTTACTTAAGCATAGTTGAGCCTTTATATTTTCCTTCTGGCTTGGACAAAAGCATCATTAATTATGAATATGAATTCCTTTTGCAAAATGACAAGATTGAACATTTCCTCATGCCAGCATCCCAGCTGTCTCATGCTGATGCTCAACAGACTTTTTAGAGATTGTTTTTAATGGCCATGGTATCAGATACTAAAACAAAATAAAAATGAGAAGCTAAAAAGAATGCAAAGTAGCTTACAGTTCATTATTCTGGAAAAAAAATAATGAAAGGTTTTTGTTTTACCGAGGCCATTTCTATCTACTCTGCGATCCATTTGCGGTCTCAACGTTTTGGCTGAGGCTGCAAACCAGAGCATCATTTCTTCTCTTTAAAGTTTCTGCTGTTGACAGGAACAGAATCCCATTTGTTCAGATAATTATTCTTGAGGGCCCTAAGGCTTAGGTCAGCTTTTTGCTCTCCAGGGAACCAAAGCTCAGTCTTGGTTTGATGATGGAGGTGGGAGTGGTGTCAGTAGCCACTGAGCCCTCACTGGGTGCAGTGGCTGATTCATGATGGCCTCACAGCAGGAGGTGCACTGGGGTCTGATTCCTGTCCTTGAGGCTCTTACCCACCAGGTGCTATTGCCTTCATCCCATGTGCTACTGCTCAGCCTTTGGTTGACCACCCTGGTAAGGTCGTTTCCGGTGTTCTCGCTTAACCTGTATCCTCCCGTGTTCGCTGCCGGAGAAGCTGACCCAGATATGGCAGTCGGTTCCTTTGTGTGGGACCCTGGGAAGAGGTGGTCCTCTCTGGCCTCCGGTGGGAGTTTTCTAGTCTGGAAATGGACCTGTGTTGTGGTTCTATTCCAGGCTGTCAGGGAAGCCAACCTCCTCAGGAATTCCCTCCTAAGTTTAGAGCCCAAGGTCGTGTGTGTGTGTGTGTGTGTGTGTGCGCGTGTGTGCGCGCGCGCGCGCACACTAGTATTTGCTATCTGCATGTTGAAAGATTTGGTTTCTTCTCACAATTCCTGGAGTGGGGATTTTTTTTTTTAAATCTTCACTCAAGGATACTTTGCCATTGATTTTTAGGGAGAGTGGAAGAGAGAGGGAAAGACAGAGAGAAACATCGATGTGAGAGAAACACATCAGTCGGTTGCCTCCTGCACAAGCCCCGATCAGGGCCTGGGCCGGGGAGGAGCCTGCAACCAAGGTATGTGCCCTTGACTGGAATCAAACCCTGGGCCCTTTGGTCCGCAGGCCAATGCTCTATCTACTGAGCCAAACTGGCTGGGGCTGTTCCCCTTCTATTTTTAATTCAATTAATTTTTTTTAGATTTGGACCACTTCCTTCTAAACCAAAGGCATTTGTTGTGCAAGTAAGCTTATCTTTTTGCTTACTCGAAATGGTAGTCCTGCTAAACACGAACACATCGGGCTTAAACCACATGGAAATCAAATGGCACTAGACCAGGTTCTCAACCTGTGGGTCTCGACCCCTTTGGGGGGTCGAACGACCCTTTCACAGGGGTCACCTAAGACCATCGGAAAACACATATATAATTATATATTGTTTTTGTGATTAGTCACTATGCTTTAATTATGTTCAATTTGTAACAATGAAAATACATCCTGCATATCAGATATTTACATTACGATTCATAACTGTAGCAAAATGACAGTTATGAAGTAGCAACGAAAATAATTTTATGGTTGGGGTTCACCACAACATGAGGGTCGCGGCATTAGGAAGGTTGAGAACCACTGCCCTAGACATTTCAATGTACTGTCGATTTCCTACTCCAAAGCATCAGGAGAGGAACCCAGGTGGTGTGAAAAGGTCCGGGTCGGAGAAGGAAGGGCTGGACCGACCACTTGTCCGAGTTAAAAAGGCAAGACCACGCATTTATCCACATTTCAGAGCCTGGTCATTTCGTTTTCTCCAAGAACATGTGATTTGGCGTCAGAACCCCTGTGTTTTCTTTGTGTTCAGTATACATTCGGCTTGTGATCCTATTTCACGGGACTGGATCTGATCACGTGCTGCGTGCGGGCGTGCGCCCTAAGGAAAGTGCCCCTCCTGTGTGCTTGCCCCTCCCTGCTTTGTTCCTCTTCCCTGGTTCTCTGGAGTAGGCACTGCTGTGGCCGTCAGCTGCCCTGTGCTGGCCTTGCAGTGAGCCACAGGCCCAGGCAGCCGGCCGGCCCCAACCTTTGCATCCCTGGCTCCCCCTTCCTGACTCCAGGCCTCCTTCGGCCTCACAGGGCCAGACTGGCTGCTCCAGCCTCCTCTCTGCTGTATTCTTACCCCCAGGAATGGAGGCGACAGCCAGAGCCTTCCTGTTCTCTGAGCCTCAGAAGCAAATGCGTGTTCTGGAACGGGCCTCTCCCCTGCCTCTCGGCTGCTCCTGGTACCGGCTGAGGGAGTGTTTGCCCGAGGGAAGAGGCAGCGTCGAAGGGTTGCCATGTTAGTTAGTGGGCACACAGGCTGGAAGCAGCTTCCCACCCTGCTCTTAGTCTACATAACGGCGACCATGAAAATCATTATTGGTTGAGCATCGTCCCATGTACCAGAAGGTCGCCAGTCCCATTCCTGGTCAGGGCACATGCCCGGGTTTTGGGCTCGATCCCAAGTATGGGGCATGCAGGAGGCAGCTGATTGATGTTTCTCTCTCTCTCATCGATGTTTCTTTCTCTCCTCCCTTCCTCTCTCTATAAAATTAATTAAAAAAAATTAAAAAGTCATTACAGTGTGAAATGCAAACCAGGGTAAATGATTCTGGTGTGAATGCTATCCTATTGTTAGAGCGAAGGAATTGCGTCGGTGCCAGTTCAGAACCTTCGGTTTGGATGGAATCCCAGCCTGCACTTGACCTTTGGCAAGTTGCTCTAACCTCTGTGTGCCTCAGTTTCCTCATCTGTAAATTGGGCTTAATAAGAGCACCTGAGTAGGATCGCAGGCAGAGCCTTTGAGAATGTGTGCTGAGGGCGTAGTTCTGTGCCTGATCCATAGCAGCTTTCAGATGTTGGCCATTATAACGAATAAGGAAAGCTACCACTTACCCATCCAGATGAGTGTGCCAGGCGCTCTGCTGTGTGCTTGGTATAGATCATAGTAACTAGTCTTCATAGAAAGCAGTTCTGAGAGAGGTGGCGGTGATTTAAACTAAACAGTGGGCAGGTTCTTTCTATCAATCAAACAGTTTCAAATATTTTGGGGACGGGTACATTTTCATTGCAGATATTTTAAAAATTTACAACACACACACACACACACACACACACACACACACCTCAAACAACCAACCAATCAACCAATCAAAACTGAGAACGATGTAAAAGCAAATGCTTTCATGCTCAGAATAGCTTCATTGACATAAACCACGTGTAGGAGTCCATTTCGCTGCTGAGGGATGACGGTGACGCTGCCTGGAAGGTTAGTTACTCGAGTTCACCTCTTTGTAATCGGGCCACAGCTTCCCGGGGTTGGATTGGACGCGACAGGCCCTTTGTGAAGGCTGCTGAAGTCCAGCTTCTCGCCCAGGCAGAGGCTGAGCACACAGCCCTCTTCTTTGTTTCCAACACTGACTACGGAATCCCCTCCATGTGGGGGAAACCTCTCCACTCCGTGCTCTGCCCCTCAGTCCCCAGGGGGCCTTGAATCGATGATTAGCTTCTGACATGTGATTAAGGAGCGCCTTGCCTGTGGTCTAAAGAAACCACCACTCTGGCCAGGAGGGTCTTTGTGGCCTGGCTTAGCCTTCCTCCCTGGGAGTAGAGATTGGGGGGGGGGGGGTAAAGTGAATGCAGGACCCCCAGGGCCTGGAGGCAGCATGGGTGGGTGTGAGCGCTCCTTGCAGCCTCATCTGTTTAGCTGAGGGGGTGCGCCCTTCATTCAACCTGTGGAAACTGTGCCTGGCACCGATGAACGTTCTCCAACACGTGTAACAGGTTGTTGAGTTTCTTCATGAAGAGTACGTTGGCCATCGCGTCCTGGTGTTTCTTTTAAAGAGATGAATGTAATAGAAAATGGTGGTAATGTACTATTAGTGAATAGGCATATTCTATACTGTTAATACAATAGAAGTGCTGTCTTGGATTCGGGAAGCTAAGAGCCCTAATTGTGGCGTATAAATCACCTATGTTTTTGTTATAATCTTCCCCCCCACCTTGTCCTTGGCTCAACTTCTGGGGGCCTCCTTCTCCACTTCTAGCTGAGAGGGGAGGCAGCAGCTCACAGGCAGGGGCCCCCTGCGTTTGATGTCTGGGAGAATGAGGCCTCCTTCACGCTCCAGAGCAGAAGGGCAGGTACATAACAGACGCTCTGTGTTCATCTGGGTTCTAAGATTCCGAAGCTGGTACCAGGTTGAAGTGGCATTAAAAAGTAGAGAAAGCTGCCCGTCTGGTTGAGCGTCGACCTATGAACCAGGAGTTCACAGTTTGATTCCCGGTCAGGGCACACGCCTGGGTTGCAGGCTTGATCCCTAGTAGGGGGTGTGCAGTAGGCTGCCAATCAATGATTCTCTCTCATTGATGTTTCCCTCTCTCCCTCTCCCTTCCTCACTTAAAAATTAGTAAAACCATATTAAGAAAAAAAGTAGAGAAAGCGAAAGCAGGTTAAGGTGTGTGTGTGTGTGTGTGTGTGTGTGTGTGTGTGTGAGTGAGTGTTTAGTGAAAAAAAAAAAAAAAGCCAACAAGTTGCCATTGGTCTATAAGGTCCATGATGGTGGAGACTGGGTCTGCCTTGTTCGTGGTGTTTCTGGGGCCGCGTACATGGGGCTCGTTAAGCCTTTTTTGAATGAGAGGATGGATTAGTGCCCATCAGGCCCTGCACTGAAGGGTCAGGATTATTTGAGAAAGATGTTTTTATGCCCTGTTCTTAGAGGATTTGGAGAGGTTAATTAGTTTTCCCGGGGTCAGAGAACTAAATGGCAGAATTAGGATTCTGAAGTCTGGAATTGTTCCTATGAGGCCACACTACTTGCTTGATTGCCTTAAATATGTGTACTAACCCCTAGCTAAAATCATCTCTAAAATGAATGTCGTGGATCAAAGAGGGATCAGTGGAGATCATGGTGTAGGAGGGGTCAGCGCCAATCCATCGCCTCCACACTGAGAGCTGTCGGGGATCGAAGTCCTTTCAGAGAAATGATATGTCTGGTCTGTGTTCTGTCCAGCAGCGTGACCAGGGCTGAAGGCACCAGGCATCGAGTGAGTACCTACCAATCTGATTCTGAAAATTTAATTTTAAAAAAGAAAAAGAAAACATACATTACTATTCTTGCATTTCTCTTTTGAAGAGGAGGCAGTGGAGCATTTAACTTTTAGAGGTAAGCAGGCACATTTTAAAGTCTGTAGTCCTCTGCCAAGAAGTGATTGAAGGTATTTTCAGACTTTCTTGGAATTCATTTAACAGAGGTTGGTGCTCTCTTTCTGAAATATACTATTGTAACGTTGTCCTTGCCTGGCTCTGTTCTTGTTTATACAACCTCTAAACCTGCCTCCCGTAGCTGTGTGCCACATGCAGCCCGCTGCCGGCCCAGGAGCGAAGAATCGTTTTTTAACTAGTTGAAACAAATGAAGAGTAATATTTTATGACATGTAAGTTAATGTGAAATGCAAACTTGAGTCCATCTGTAAAGTTTTATTGGCACACAGCCAGCCTGTGGCGAGGGTTCGGTCAGTGGCTGGTTTTTGCTGCAGAGACAGAGCTGAGTAGCTGTTAACAGACCAAATGGTTCACAGAGCCTAGACCCGTGGTCGGCAAACCGCGGCTTGCGAGCCACATGCGGCTCTTTGGCCCCTTGAGTGTGGCTCTTCCACAAAATACCATGTGTGGGTGCGCATGTACAGTGCGATTGAAACTTCGTGGCCCATGCGCAGAAGTCGGTATTTTGTGGAAGAGCCGGTATTTTGTGGAAGAGCCACACTCAAGGGGCCAAAGAGCCGCATGTGGCTCGCGAGACGCGGTTTGCTGAGCCGCAGTTTGCCGACTACTGGCCTAGACTATTTACCAATGAACCCTTTACCGAGGTAGCTGACCCCTGATTTAAGCGAAGGAGCTTGGGAGGAGGGCATAGGGATACAGGGAAGGTGGAAAATACATTTTCCCTTAAATTAAAAAAAATTTAAATGTTTAAAATAAATCTTTCTTGTAAAAAATTACCCTCTCCTCCCCATCCCTCCGCCCCCCCCTCCCCACCTCCTGATTTGTCTATCCCTAAATTGAGAATCTTGATTGGGGAAGACTCAAGAAAACACTAACAGTTGGTGACCATGGAGACAGCCCATGAGAAGGATAGTTTTCTGGTTCTCACTCCCTTCCCGTCTGTGTCCCACCTTGAGTACCTTGAACATTTTGAATAGTCAGGTTTCTCCTTTGCGCCCCGTACAGAGCACAGGGTGAGGATGTTCCCCTGATTGACTTTATTAGGGATCCAGTGAAGAGCACCTGCCGTGACACCGTCCAAGGGCGCTGGGCCTGGGCCGGGTTCACAGGGACTGTGCTGGCAGGCTCCTCCCAAGGCGAGCCTGCACGCTGCCCCTTCAGGGCGCCTGTTGGGGTTGGGTTCACTTTCTACTGCACCTGAGGCCCCAAACCCAAGATTAAAAAAAGAATTCAGGGAACTGAGGCTTTTTTTTCCTTGACAATGTAAGACTCCTAACACCTACAGGGCGTTGGGTCTCTTTGTTTTGATGGTCCTGAAGCCAAACAGTGACCGCATTAATGATGACAATATCAGCCGTTCCCTTACCAAATGGAGCATGTTACTCTTCCGGGGGATCCGACCTGTCCGGATGCGATGGGAGGTCTGCGAGGTTGCTGCCTGCTCGGGGTTCTGAGCTGAACGTCTCTGGGCAGAGGCTCAGGGGGGATGGAATCGCTCAAGGTAACGTCCTTAGGAAAGAGTCAACATGATGACGGTGGATCTGTACACAGTGAGGTCGGGGGTTCCAAAGTCCCTGGTTAGGGGCGAAGAAGGGCTGACCCAGAAATGAGGGGTTCTGCTTTTGCTCGCTCCTGTATCTCACTGCTCTCTCCACAGTCCTGTAGAACCTTTACTTTTGAGAAATCTCATCTTTCTTACAGCCTTTACGTTATCCACGCATGTCAGGAATAACACCCAACTGTGTGAAAGTTCTGTTACACATTCTCAGTTACGATTTTTTTTTTTAAAATCACATCAGGAATAAGCACCTTCTCATACCTTCTTCACAAAGTCGTCATTGTCTGACTTGGCCTTGGAAGCTCTTGGTCAGTGTTCTTGATTAAAAAAAATAGGGGGACTTGAATGTGGTGACTTCATGAAGAAGGCAGCACACCCTGCATGTCATTCCTAGGATCCGGGTCTGCCTCACATAGTTGTTGGAATCAAATGTAAAAGTCCCTTAAGGGATATAAGCTGCTACATGAAGGTTCATAACCTGTTTGCAGTAGCCAAAAGGGGGAAACTGCCAAGCTGTCCATCATGGATCATGAGACAGAGGGATAGACAATTGTGGTATAGGCACACAGTGGAATATCATCCAATATAATAAAAGGCTAATATGCAAATATACTGAACGGCAGAATGACCGGTTGCTATGACATGCATTGACCACCGGGGGGCAGACGCTCAATGCAGGAGCTGCTGCCTGGTGGTCAGTGCACTCCCACAGGGGGAGCGCTGCTCAGCCAGAAGCCGGGCTCGTGGCTGGCGAGCATAGTGGCAGTGGCGGGAGCCTCTCCTGCCTCCGCAGCAGTGCTAAGGATGTCTGACTGCCAGCTTAAGCCATCAGTCAGACATCCCCCAAGGGCTCCCGGACTGTGAGAGGGCACAGGCCGGGCTGAGGGACCCCCCTCCCCCCAAGTGCATGAATTTCGTGCACTAGGCCTCTAGTTCAACCATAAAAAGGAATGGAGTACTGGTATCTGCTACAGTTTGGATGAACCTCAAACATGATGCTACATGAAAGTCAGGCACAAAAGGGCTCCTGATTACAGTTACCTGAAATGTTCAGAATAGGTAGATCTGCAGCAACAAAGAACAGATTCGTGGTGACTAGTGGATGCTGGGAGGGGGTGGGGACTGCTAAGTGCTTAATGGACATGGGAGTGTATTTTGGGGCATTGACAATATTTTGGAACTAGATGGAGGTGGTCACTGCACAGCATTGGGAAATGTACTAAATGCCACTGTACTAGTTGTTCACTTTAAAATGGTTAATTATATTTCGTATCAATTAAAAGACACACTTCAGTTAAAACACACACACACACACACAGCCTGTATCATGCTACCATATGCGGTACACTCGCCAAATTGCCGGGAGTTGTCAGTCCTGGATGTGCTTGGTCTCCAACCTGTAATAGAGAACGAAACACACCTTTGCACATCAGAGCCCGAGGCTCAGAGGATGGAATCGCTCAAGCTCACGTCCTTAGGAAGTCGCAGTTGTAGGACTGGCTCCTGGGTTTCTGTTTCTCCTACATCTTCATTATTCCCACATGCAGTTTGTTGGCATGGTGATAGGAGAGATCGACACACTGGGCAGAGCCGGGAAGGCCCGGTGTTCCTCTACGAACTTCACGTCTGGCTGAGTCAGAGGCAGAGCTGCCTGACAGTTCCCACCAAGGGGCTCTCTGCTCTGATTCCTACTAGACCTGTGTTTTTGGCCTGGTTTTTTCTTTACGTCTCTGAGCTCGTTTTCAATAGAAATAAGGATTATAAGAGGATTAAGATTTTTTTAAAATATATTTTATTGATTTTTTTACAGAGAGGAAGGGAGAGGATAGAGAGTTAGAAACATTGATGAGAGAGAAACATCAATTCAGCTGCCTCCTGCACACTCCCTACTGGGGATGTGGCCGCAACCAAGGTACATGCCCTTGACTGGAATCGAACCTGGGACCCTTGAGTCCGCAGGCTGATGCTCTATCCACTGAGCCAAACCAGTTAGGACTTGTTAAGATTTTTTAAAAGATGTGCAGTGCATAGGAGAGGTTTAATGCGCGTCGTTTAGTATATGCCTGCCCCTTATACAATCTGGCTCATTAAACTCCCTGGAAAGGTGCCGGGGGAAGCCTGTGCCTTCGGAGGTCTAGTCCCCTAATGAGATGTCGTGTGGGAGCCCCGGTCTCCCGCAGGCCATGTTCCAGGTGAGGCTTGGCCTCGCCCTGTCTGCTCGGCTGACGGGGATGAGCCTTCCGGTGTCTGGAGCGGCTGGGACTGCTCTCCCCGTGGTTGGCGCTGACCAAACCGAGAAGGCTTCACTCCTTCACCTTGTGCCGTGTTCCAGGTGGAGTTTGCGTCCGTGAAACGTGGGAGTGTTTTGTGAAATGCTCTAAGGCTTTAAGAAAGAAAGGAACCAGTGCTTTCAGCTGCTTGACACGTCTTAGTTCCAGCTTCACGTCGTCCTCACAGGAGCCTGGAGAAATATGCTGCTGCCAGTCTGGGTCTCCTCGTCTTCCTGGGGTCACACGCATTGATGCGGCCCATCTGTGCTCCCTGAGAACAAGCAGGAATGAAGTCGCCGTGCTCGAACCCGCACAGGGGGTGGCCGAGAGCAGCCCTTCTCTCCAGGCTCCCTCGGGGACGCACACGGGGTTCAGGGATCTTGGCCTTGCGTTGGGTTCACTCGGCACACCCGCATCTGGGCCACGCGTGAGCCTGTGACCAACTTTTACGTGCAGCGCTGTTAGGAGTGATTTTCTTCCAGAGGAACATACACTGTGAAACATGTGAGTGGTCTCCTCTTCGGCTTAGTATTTCATTTTATGTGGCTTTCCTCATCTCAGCTGTGCCGTTACTACATGTTTCGGTACCACTTTAAAACACAGCTCGCCTTACACACTGGTGACACACAGCTCGCCTTATCACGTGACACACCAGTCCAGCGTAGAACCTGCCTGCATTTTCCAGCGTGGGAAGACCCTGAAGGAAACCCTGCTGCTTAGCCCAGGGCCAAGTGCATGGCTTTGGTTCTTGAAGGGTAACTGAGGAGGAAAGGAAGTAGAAGTCAGTCTCATTCTCTGTCCAGGGCAATAAGTGCAGTTCCCTCTGCCTGGGATGTTCTTCCCCCAACTTCTGTATGGTTTCAGCTCAAATGTAACCTTGGAAAGGCCTTCTCAGATTGTGTTTCACCCCAGTACCTCCACCCTCCTTCCTCTGTATCCCCCATTCCCTCTCTCTTCTGTTGCCTTGTTTGGTGGCACTTGGAATTATGCGAAATTCTCACTTGTTTTCATGATTTAATCTGTTTCCTTTCCACTAACATGTCATCTCCCCGAGGGCAGAACTCTATGAACCTCTGTGTCTACGGTACCTGGCACTCAGTAAAGATGTACTGAATGAACGAATAAGAATTTTAAATGAATGAATTTAAAAATAGCCCGTGCTACAGACACATCCTTCTGTGGCGATGATATTTGGATTCTGTTAGTAGAGCAGGAGTGAGATGCTCGTACCATCTGCCTTTATTTAGTGTTGTAACCATCCATGTCCTTTCATCAGTACTAAACCAGGAAGAGCGGATGTTAACTTTGCTTAGTCAATTAGAACTGACAGATTTTATTTAGCACATGAGCTAAAAAGGTCAGTGTCTTGTGTCCCTGAACATGGGAAGAGAGAAATGCCGAACATTAGTAAAATCAAGCAAAAACATGTGGCTCAGTGTCTTTGACTCACTTAGGACCGGGACCTTTTGCAGTCCCGTGGCAGTCCCGTGGCATCCTATAAAACAAACACAAAGTAAACAAAGCTGCCTTGAATGGATTCCCTAGCCCAGTGGTCGGCAGACTCATTAGCCAACAGAGCCAAATATCAACGGCACAACGATTGAAATTTCTTTTGAGAGCCAAATTTTTTAAACTTAAACTATATAGGTAGGCACATTGTTATTAACTTAATTAGTGTACTCCTAAGCTGGCCTTTGCTAAAAACGTCCTCATTTTATAATAATAATAAAATAATTACAGTTCTTAAATTGATGACAAAAATACCTGTAGGATTTGCAGCTGGTTGGAAAAATACAGGTAACTTTATGCTTCGAGTAGGTACTTTTGTCACCTGCGCGTGATTTGTGGACGCGCCTAGCACTAACCACTGCACAATGAGACTGCTGACTGACTGGCTCACTCAACTCGTGCATGAATCCTGCGTGTGCCTCCCCCTCGCTGTGTATCCCACGGCCCGCCTGCGCCGCCTCTCTCGTCGCCCGCCCACCCGACCGACACCCCCCACTTCTAACGCCACTTCTTCAAAATAGACTCGCCCAGGCCGAAAACCGACTTCTGCGCATGGGCCACGAAGTTTGAATCGCACTGTACGTGGTATTTTGTGGAAGAGCCACACTCAAGGGGCCAAAAGCCTCCTGTGGCTCTCGAGCCGCGGCTTGCCGACCACTGCCCTAGCCAGCTCTTTTCTCTCCCCAGTCCAGGACTTCTGGGTTTGACCTAAAGACACCGTTTTTCCATTTAGGATGTCCAGCATTAAAAGTGTCTGTTTCACGTTTGGAGCAAGCTGTGCTATAAACGCCGGCCCGTGTGGTTATCTCAGCCTCTGCAAACATGAGGAGCCAAACACGTTGTATTCACCGTTGGTTAGCACCAGTTGTCACAGTGTCTCAGTGTAGTAGGATGCTGACGCCTACGCGATTTCCCAGGCTGTGCTTTCTACTAATTGTTTAATTAGAAAATGAGTAAGTATTTTGAGAGAAAATAGAATCTAAAACTGTGAGGATGAAACCCTTCTTCGTTGTGCCACGTTACCACGCGCTCCGAAGGGCTGCATTGGAGTGCGTAGGTGGTGGGGGTCTTACTTTGCTGATGGTGTTTACTGAGAGATTCATTCCGAGTGGAACACAATGAAATGCAGCGGCAGTAAACCTACTCTGCAACAAGGGTTTAAAAGTCAGATACAGTAGGAGTGTCTGTCTACACCAGGCAGCTTGTGTTCGTTCAGAAACTTTGGGAACATTCAAGGCATCGTTGAAGGCACGTAGCTCTATGGGAAAGGGCCCACTTGAGCCAAAATGTGTTTCTTTTATGTCACAGAAGCAAAGAGCGCCAAACCTTGGTAAGCTTTGTAGAATTTGCTGGATGAAAGCTTGTGTCAGTAAGATCCTATAGATACAGCTTGGAGTGGAATTTGAGTGTTGGGTGTAGGAGTTATTTTCAAAATGGCGATCAGTAATCAGCTGGCAAGACGTGGCTTGCGGAACCAATTGTGCCTGTGAGAAAAGAAGGATGCAGAGAGGAGAAGGCCCTCCAGACCAGAAAGGTGTGTATTCACCTGGCTTTCCAGTAATTTCAAAGGGGCCGGGGACCCTGGGTCTGAACCACCCGAGGCCCGTGCTGGACGCCGTGCTGTACCGGATGTGGAAGACCCTGCGCGTCTGGCCTCTTCGCCTTTGCTCCCGTCCCTTCCTTACAGCCACGCCTTCCTTCGCGTCCATCAGTATTTTTCTTCGCCGCACCTTCCTGCCAGAGTTAAGTTTTCCTTCCATGGTACTTGCACGTTACTAGGACATCAACTCAGCGCTTGTATTGGAGTTGATAGTTTGCATGGCTCTCTTGCCCATGTGTTCCAAAACATAATGCCTTGTGTGTGTTATACACATAGGCATTCATCATTCATTCATTCATTCAACACATGTTTTCTGAGCTCCTGTGAGCTAGCCACAGGGCTGGGCCCTGGGAATGTGTTAATATATGGTCCAGTGTCTGTTTGGTGAGGTCAGTTCATAGGAAATGTGTACAGATGAATAGGTTGCTACCATGCAGTGGGGCTGTAGTGGTAGCTAATGTTTATTGAGCATTTCCTGTGTGTTGCGTGCTAATGAGCAATGAGTTATACATGCGATCTCCGAGTTTTCACAACAGCTCTGTGAGGTAGGTACTAATATTTTACAGATGAATGAACTGAAGCACAGATAGGTTAAGTAACTGAGCCCCAAATCACGGGGCCCATCAGTAGCAAGAGTGGGACTTCAGCTTTGCTATCTGTCTCCAGGGGCCGGGTTTTTTTTTTTAATTTTTTATTGCCTAGGCTTTCTAAGCTCAGGTTGGCCAAGCCAAGCAAGACCCTACAGCTGGGGGGAAAGGAGAGGAGATTAACCAGGAGGAAATCACTGAAGGCTTCCTGGAGGGGGTGCAGAATGGGGACGGAGACAAAGTAAGCAAAAGCCCAAAGGTGAGATGGAGTGAGTGAGTGAACTTACTTTGGATGGAATTTTATGAACTGGAGTCTGTAACAGTAGGAAGAGGGAGGAATACATTGAGAGGAAAAGTCGAATTAGCCACTGAGCAGATTGTTGAATCGAGCAAAGGAATCTTTAAAGAATCCCCAGATAAAAGTCTTGGGCACGGTGGGGCTAATTTTGGGTTTCAGTGTCGGAAGGCAGCACTTTCTCTCCGATGGATGTTCAATAATTGAAGTGCTGCAAAAAGGCACCCAGCAGATTACCTGGCACACACATCTGCGTGAGGACGAGTTATCTGTTCTCTCCACGCTTAGTGTCCACATTAGCAAAATAAAAATAGGTTATTTCCTCAAACCCAAGATACTGTCCCTTAAGCTGCAACTTAAATTTTTTATAGCACAAAGAAAAAAAAAATCATGCCAGTGAAACTATGACACACTCTTCAGAGATGTTAAAATGTGGGGAGGGAAAAGATTGGCTATAGGATTGAGTCTATGATTGGTCCACAAATCAATGAAATACGGCCAGTCGTCTGCTTCCCAGGGTTATTGCGTTGGCCGTGCCGGACACGCAGTAATTACTCAGTACGTGTTAATGATGGTGCTGGCGGCGGCCGCGGTGTTTATATAGAGAAGGAAACAGGCCCAGAGGCTGAAATGACTAATGACTCGATGTGAGCAGAAGCCAACAGGAAAGTGCGCTCTCTGCAGATTTCGTAGATTTCAGACGGGGCCGGCTCTCCTGACGAGCGAGCGAGACCCCTCGTTGCCTGTAATTCCGTGTGACTATGGCCTGTGAGTGTGTGTGCTTTCGGGCATGACACACCCCAGTGGTCACCCGCCCTTTCCAGCCCCTGGGGAAGCACAGGCTCATTTTAGAGCCTGGCCTCTAATCTTGCATCCCACCGTGCTCTGACCCACACTCTCCCGGCCATCAGAGAGCCGCTCTGTAACTATAAATGGTCGGGCTCAGACGGGAATGCCTGGGTGCTGCCAAATTAAAGGCCGGGGAGGGAGCCCGGAGAAGCCGGCCTCTGGCGGTTGCGGTGGAGGAGCCTTTATCTGCAGACAGGCCTCGCCGGGAGGAGGAGGCCACGCCTGTCTCAGGGATGATAATTAGGGCTGTCGACTCGGTTGCCCGTGATGACAGGCTGAGACGAGGCCTGTGGTTCTGACATGAAACCAGTCCTGGGAAAAGCCTAGCAAAGCTGTGGGTGGCACCCCAAGGACTTGGGAGGCCGCGGCCCCGCAGGTGCTGGCCTCTGTCTGCCGGCCCCTCACTGTGTGCGCTTCACCTGCTTGCCACACTCAGGTGTCTGGTTTCTTCCCACTGATCCAGGCAAGCGGGTCCTTCTGTGCTTGGCTCTCGGTCGCTTCTTTGCAAACACCACGTGGCCATCGTCGCCTCCTCCTTGGTTCCTGAGAAAGCCATGCATGATCCTTGCGCATCCTTTGTTCCCCTGATGCCCTAGCTCCCCTCTTTTGTTGTGGTCTCTATGACAATTTTCTGTTTGGTGCATCTTTGCCCTCTTTCAAGAATGGGATTGCAATTCATTTATCTTTGTACCTACTGTGCTCTGCACATAGTAGGCCATTTACAATAGGGCACTGGAATGGACGAAGGCAAAATAGCAAAAGGTGATGCTCGGAGGGTCCTTGGAGGAGGAGGAAGAGGGAGACAGCCTTTGTACGGAGACAAATAAGGGGTCACCCAGGCAGGGCAACCAGGAAACGGATTCCCAAATCTGCTGCATCAAGGAGTGTGGGGAAAAGGGGGATGGGGCAGTCCTACCCTGGACTGCTGAGGGCATGGGTCGGGCCAGTGGGTGGTTTGGGGCTGGTGGTCATGTGAGCCTGACTTCCCTCTGGCCTTCTGAATCCCCCGCCTGCTCTCCGAGGCCTCGGGGAGGAGGGGACTATGGCCGAGCCAGCAAGCACCTGATGCTGGGGGTTTCCCCTCCCTCCCAGGGACAAGTGTCCTTGTCTTTACTTGTAGCTCTTTGCCCAGGCCTTTGTGGGAAGCCTCCTTAAGCGAAGGGCACCTGAGGCTATGACTTTCACTTAGCGTGAAATGTCACCAAGTGGCCTAAGGAAAAACTCACAGCTCAAGAGCCAGCTCCCAGGAGGGAGTTGCTGGGTGTGCGGCAGGTGCGTCTTGTCTGAAGAGCCATGTGTGCAGGTCAGCATAAGCCACTTGTCTCTGTGCTGGAGGCCACCAGGCAGCTCCCAACACAGTGGCCCTGAGTGGGGGTGTCGGGGTGGGGGTCCTGCATCCGTGCCTGCGTCTCCCTGAAGGAGAGCAGCTGTCCCTGGATCAGATGGCTGAGGCCCACATCTCTCCCTCACTCGGACCCCTAGGGAGTTGCCCTTTATCTCTACCTGCTTGGCTATAGTGAAAGGTGAAGCTGGGAAGGAGGTACTGATGGTTACAAATTTTTAAAAAATTACTTGCTTCACTCCTCTCTGCCTGCTTCACTCCTCTTACCCCTGAATATTTGTAAATGTAACAATAGGGTGGGTTTTTTGTTTGTTTTTTGGTTAATCCTCACCTGAAGATAATATTTTCTTCCATTGATTATTTTAGAAAGAGTGGAAGGGAGAGGGAGAGAGAAACATCAATGTGAGAGAGACACGTGGATTCGTTGCCTCCTACACGTGCCCGGATCAGGGCTGGGGATTGAACCTGTGACCCAGGCATGTGCCCTTGACTGGAATCAAACTTGTGAGCCTTCAGTCCTGGGGCTGACGCTCTAACCGCTGAGGAAACCCGACTAGGGCGACAGTAGTTTTATTTTACTGTCTGTGGCAGATGTCCTCAGCTGTGTGCCAGGAGCACTCGCATAGCTATTTGAAAAGTATCTGGGCCAGACCCTCTATTCAGAGGTGACTCAGGACCTGGTCAGGGGCTGAGGCTGGGGTCTGCGTCTTTTAGAAAGGCTCCCTCTCTCCGGTCATTGTGATAGGTGCCCTCGATCAAGAACCCTCAGTGTGAGATGGAAAAGCTTCTCGGTGGCAGAGACCGGTGGCAGAGACCTCGCCCTGCGCTTCCTGCTGTCCCTGCTGCACCTGCACACAGACCTGTGATCATTCCTTCCTGCAGGAAGGAAGCCTTGCACCCTCCCTGGGCGGGAAGGCTCTGGTTTGTGCTCTCTCCCAGTGGCGTTTGGACCTGTGGTTCTGCAGGGATCCCACAGCCTGGCCATGTGGCCTGCCCAGTTTTCATGAGTGATGGTCACATGTCTATTCCCAACTGCCAGGTTTTTGCCGAATCAGCTTCTGGTTTTAAGCAAGGCTGCTTCGGTAGGACTGGGTGACTGGGCATCAAGAGCTTGCTTTTTGTCTAGATACTGTAATAACTAGCTGGTGCAAGCATGGACTGTTTGCAAATGTCCATCTGTTTACAGGACAAAAAAAAGGAAGGAAATAAACTGACATCTCTAAAGTTGTTTCTGGGTAGTTTATGGTGGTGCTTTCCTAGGCTTTTTATTTTTCAGTATTACCCTTTTGTTTTGGAAAAAGCTGATCGACTTTAATTTTTAAAACATAGATATGCTAGTGTGTTTTTCTTATTGAAACGCTTTCCTCCAAGGATGAGGGTTCTGGGTGATAAACTTTCTAATGATCAGACACACCCACCCGTCCTCTGGCATCTTGCCTGGATGCTGGGTGGCTCTGGGGGTTTTTCTGCACCCACTGTTTTCTCCCTGTGTGCCTTTGCCTCTGTGGATTGAAACGGCCTCAGGGTCCAGAGGTGACTACATTCAGACAGTAGAGGGTGATCCAGATTACGTGTGTGTGCGCGCGCACGTGTGTGTGCAGGTGTGCAGGTGTGTGTGTGTGTGTGTGTGTGTGTGTGTGTGCAGGTGTGAAGGTGTGTGTGCGCGCAAGTGTGTGTGCAGGTGTGCAGGTGTGTGTGTGTGTGTGTGTGCGTGCAGGTGTGAAGGTGTGTGCGCGCGCAAGTGTGTGTGCAGGTGTGTGTGTGTGTGTGTGTGTGTGTGTGCGTGCAGGTGTGAAGGTGTGTGTGCGCGCAAGTGTGTGTGCAGGTGTGCAGGTGTGCATGTGTGTGTGTGCGTGCAGGTGTGCAGGTGTGCAGGTGTGCGTGTGTGTGTGTGTGAGCGCCTTAAGGCATCCACTTGCCCCAGTGGGGAGAACTCTGCAACAAGCTCCTTAACGAGATCGAACCAGAATATCATTGCGGGGAGAACCCAGGAGGAAGAGCTAAGTGGAAGGGGACTTTGGTACTGAACTAGCATGAAGCTGTGGCACAGCACGCTCAGGAATTCAGATCCATTCGCATCAGATGCACTTAGCACATATTTCATAGAAATACCGCGGCTGCTTGCAGGTCCTCACTCAGCCGGAGCCCCCTTTTTAGTGACAGTGGGAGGGGGTAGGCGACAGCCCAGGAAGTGTCTTTCTTTGGATTTGGAGGAGCGGGGTAGGGAGTGAGTGGGCTGTTGTGGGGGAGGCTTTGTTGATTTAGTGCCTTGATCTTGCCCCTCCTTTTGAGGATGTGTGTGTACTTCTTTCTAAACCAAAATATGCCTCTAATTATAAACCTGTGCCATCGTTCCTCCCCCCTCTCCTCTGTTGGCTTTCTTTTGGTTGAAATGCTGCTCTGTTCCAGGGCTTGTGTTTCTGGGCACAGCCTATTCCAAGCTCAAATGATTGTTTGTGCTTTTTTTGAAACCTAACTCCAGTCTGGCATGTGCCTTTTCACCCACAATTGAACTCAAGAGCCAGAGCAGGGCTTTCCAAAGTTCCTTTCTGAAATGTACACGTATAGACCATGTTGAAGTCCAAGGGTGCCATGGGGAACAATTGTGTGGTTTGGAGATCTTCCTGGTTAGAACGGCCGCCCCACCTACCACATTTGGGGCGGGGGGTGGTACCTTTGGATATTTGAGAACAGAGACTGTTTCTAACTCTGTGGCCTTCGCTATTCAAGTCCCACGGTAAATGGATCACAAGGTCTGGTTTTAACAGCCAGAGTCAGGAGGGAGGTATATATCCATTTTGTTTTATTTTCTGTGGATTCTGATTTAATTCCATGTTATGGGTAGCTCTCACTGCCTGAAGTTGATGGAGTTGTTCCTCATATAAATATCCATTCCTTAATATCCTCACAGTGCTTATTAAATTGGTACATCTGTTTTTTGTGTATGTTTTATTAATTCCTCAGGATTATGGGTTCTCCACTCATCCATCCAGCCATCCGCCTTCCGCGTACTCAGCAGGCATTTGAGTGGCAGCCAGGTGCCAGGTGCTGTGCTAGGTGCTGCTGACCTGAAGATGTGAGAGTCACAGTCCTTCCCTTCAGGGACTTGGTCTAGATGTCATATCCCCAGGAAACCAGTCCCAGGGGAAACGTGCCCCAGGGGCTGGAAGAGTGTCTGTGAAGAGGACAGAGAGGGCCCCCAGGTGGGTGTGGAGTGGCCGGGAGTGCGCTTAGGGAGAGGGTGCAAAAGATGACCAGGTGCTTTTACACGGTCCCCTTTGAGGCGATGACCATTGTACCTTGTCTGTTTCCCCCCAAGGATTTCTGTGAAATTTATAATTTACCATAACCAGTGGGAACAGTATGGTTTAAGTGTTTGGGCTCCTTGCTTCTGAAGTCAAATCATAATTCTCAGCCGTTAATCTCCTGAGAAATGAGCTGAGAAGCCCCATGTGATTTTTAGGAAGCTTTTCTGGAATAAGCCTAGAGTGGTGATCCTTGCGTTTGGCTGATGTAAAGAGGAACTTGCCTGGTATTATCAGATAAAGGCACACGTGTATATGATCACTCTTGAGATGGGAGTCCCTGACATGGATCAAGAGTCGTGGGGGAAACGTCCTAACTGAGGCTTTCAGAGACAGAGTCTGAGCTCTTTTTTTTTTTAAGTTTAGTATGCATATGATTTCCCAAGGCTCAGACTCTGAGCTTTTAAATCAGTGTGGTAGTTGATACCACTTGGCTGTTATTTATTTAAAATTACCCTAATGTTAGAAATAACTGCCCTGAACAGGGCAGAAAGGTAATGTTCAGGATGGATTGCCTAGTTCATCTCTGGTCATGTACTTAACTAGTGTTAAGTTCTTGTAAAGGAATGATTTATTATTGTTTTATTATTAAGTCATATTTATTTATTAAATTGGTAGATTATTAACATCATATTTAACAAAGTTAAAAATAACGAGTTTGTCCCGATTTATTTGAAATAATGCAGAAATGGTGCCTTAGTTTTGGCTATTGTGTCAGAAATACCATAGATTGGATGGCTTACGCAGCAGAAGTTTCTCTCTCACGGTTTTGGAGGCCGGGAAGTCCAAGGGCAAGGTCCTGGACAGTTTCGTTCCTTGTGAAGTTTCTCTTCCTGATTTGCAGACGGCTCCCTTCTGGCTGTGCCCATATGTTCTGAGAGAGAGAATATCTCTGAGTGTTTCTTCCTAATAGGGCACTAATCCTGTTCACGAGGGCTCCACCCTCAGAACCTAATAACCTACCAAAGGCTCCACCTCCACATACCATCATATTGGGATTGGGGCTTCAATATATGACTTTTGGGGGAACACAGTTCATAGCAGTTAGAAAAGGACTTTATTTCATAATGCTTGCAATTTGACAACTCGAAACAGGTCAATGGTGAGATTACCAGGGAGGTTTTAACCCACCTGTGGGGTGGGTATAGGAGCTGAGGGTCTCCTGCTCTGTGTGGGGAGAGGTCCCTGGGGGTCCTGTGTGTCATCAGAAGGCTCTCGTCTCCTGGGGAGATAAGCTGGAGACTGACCCTGGGACCGTCTTTGCAGACTTGCTGCTGAGCTTTTGGTCTCTGAGCTCTGTTTTGCTCAGCACAGACGGAACTAACCTCTCCTCATACCCGGTCCCTCTGTGACTGTATTCATATTTTTGTTGTTGTTAAGCTAACTCTGCCTTGAACGACACATGTGTTGAGAATAAGAAAAAACATGTTTCTGTTCTGAGTTTTATAGTTTTGTTTTTTAAACTTCTTTAGTATGGAAAAATTTAAGCACACATAAAAGGAGACAGAATACTGGAATAAACCCCCACTTACCCATTACCATCAACTTTCTGCTATTCTTCTTTTCAGACATGCATGTTCCTCCTTTTTTTGTGCTACGGTATCATCAAGCAAAATGCAGGCATTATATTATTTTACCCACCTGCATTTATGCAGGAACCACCCACTAACTGATTAGGCCTTAAAAAAACCCCCGCCATAACCACAATACTGTTATCACTTCTAATACAGTTAACGATAATTTCTTAACATCACTAGTTCGAATTCATTTTTCCTCAATTGACTCAAATGTCTTTTACATTGGTTTGTAGGAATCAGAATACAAAATGCTATCATTGTATTTGGATGATACGTGCTTGTCTCTTTCAATCTAATCTAACCTATAGCAGCCCCTTTTCCTTTATTGCTCAAGGACTGGCTACTTCTGTTGCCCACATTGTCCCCATCTTTGAATGCTGTTCCCTCTGATTTCTTTCTCAAGCTTCACAGCCCAGCTGGGATGCTAACCTTTCTCCATAGTCCTCCTGTCCCTCCCTCCTTCCCCAGTCAGGAGCCTCTCCCTTGGGTGTTATGGGTCCCCTCGTGCTTTATTGGTGTCACTGTCGTAGCTCATGTCACTCTCCACATGGGTGAGGGGTGGTTGTAGGAGTTTCTGGTGGTAAATTCTAGGAGGGCAGAAAGCTTTATTCTTCACCTTTGACTTTTGCAAAGCACGGCCATGCTCCGGCACGTAGTGTAAGATGAACATTTGTGGGATTTCATGGACTCTGATGGCTCTCCCCGGTGTTGAGACCCCTCCTGTCCCCTCCCTGTTCTGCTGAGATGAGGACAGAGATACCTGACTGTGCCCTCGGGAATCCCACGGACCTCCAGGCCCCGCTAGGACACCCAGATATGCCCTTCTCTTTGTCCAGGTGGCTGTTGCAACGGCGTTGGCATCTAACGTTGCCTTTCGGGGTCATTTGCAGTGACTTTGGGAACAAACGCTTCCCTAGAAGGGGTCAGTGGACTTGGTTTGATGCCGGGCAGATCCCCAAGCCTGGGCTGAGCCTGTCAGCAGCGAGAGCCTCTCTCCAAGCACATCACTTTCTGGTCCCCATCCTGCTCTGCTGTTAGGGTGCAGCTGTGCCGAGCAGAAGAGGGAGGATGCGGAGCGCTTCACCTGGGCCGTGGTTTATGACTGAGTCTTAAGATTGAGTGCCTCATTGATTATTATCAGCTGTTTTAGCATCAGAAAACTCGAGCCCAACACCCTGTTCTGTCACTTTCTTTGTGGCCTGGAGCAAGTTTTTAAAGTTCTTTGAGCCTCAGGTTGTTCCTGTCTGAAATAGGGAGAAGATACTTCACAGGGTTGGTGGGAGGTGGTGTTCTCACGTTCACTGGTAGATACTTAACCACAGAACAGTCGTATGGATTTTGCCCTCCTTTTATTACTAAGGCAACCGAGACCTAGAAAGGTACCAGCTGGCGAAGGCCGCCTTGCTAGTAGTGATTGAGCTGGGTTACGGTAAAGGCTCTTGACTTCTGGGGCACTTGGCATAAAAGACTGTACTTCACATGGTTTAATGTGAACTTTAAAAATATTTATTTATTAAATTGATTTTTAAAAATATAATTTTATTGATTTCAGAGAGGAAGGGAGAGAGAGAGAGAGAGAAACATCAATGATGAGAGAGAATCATTGATCGGCTGCCTCCTGTACGCCCCCTACTGGGGAGCAAGCCCGAAAGAAACCGGGCATGTGCTCTGACAGGGAATTGATCTGTGACCTCCAGGTTCATAGGTCAGTGCTCAACCACTGAGCCACACCGGCCAGGCTTAATGTGAACCTTTGAGTGTTTCTACTTTATGAAATTCCCGTGTTTCTTAAAATTCTCCAGAATTTTGATTTGTCATTTCTTCTGATCTGTGGGGAGGGACGCAGAACTTTCCTGCTATGTCATTCATTCGCACGCCTTCCACTTACAGTGCGGCTGTTCCCACCGGGGCAAGTGGCAGAGACGGGGAGAGAGGGGACCGGAGCATTTGCCTGCCACGCTTCTCAGAACAGTGAATTTCTTCTTTGCCAATTGACGCGTTTCTTCACAGTGAAAACTGGATGGGGAAGAGGGTCAAACATTGACAAACAGGTTAATAATTCGTTTGGCAGTCTCTCCTCCTCGGGACTTTGTTGGCAGCAGGACTGCTTCGGGCTGCCCTTCCCGCCCTTGGAGTGGAGGCTCCCCCATTCGCTGGCAGGTCATTGCCAGGGACCCGCCTCAGCACCTCGCGTGGGCGGCAGTAAGACCTTTCCGGAAGCACCGCCCGGCCGGGGAGCTCTGGAATGTGAACAGCCCCAGGAGATGCCGCTCTGCCCGAGGGCCTGTGGTGGGACAGGCGTCCTCTCCAGCTGCCACGTCGCCCACTGCTTCCCGTGGGCACTCAGGCCGGCAAGAGTTAAGGTTTTCTCAGTTTTCAACGGCCGTTGGTGCAGGTCACTGCTAGTGGGTCTGTTGACTGTAGACCGCCCCGCATCCTCACAGAAAGCCACGCGTGTCGTCTCATCTCCTAAAAGGGGGTCCGCGGGCACGAGGTGACCCCAGAGACGTATGTCCCCGAGCAGTGGAAGTGTCTGTGTCTCCTGTGAACGCCTCTGCATTGTCTGTATCTGGCCTGTGGTTTCAGGGAAGGGCCCTCTGCCGTCAGGAATGGTCAGCAGCCTTATTCAGAGGGCAGAACCCCAGAGAAATGCTTTTACTCTAAAACAGTGGTTCTCAACCTGTGGGTCGCGACCCCTTTGGGGGTCAAATGACCCTTTCACAGGGGTCGCCTAAGACCATCGGAAAACACATACATAATTACATATTTTTTTGTGATTAATCACTATGCTTTAATTATGTTCAATTTGTACAATGAAATTGGGGGTCACCACAACATGAGGAACTGTATTAAAGGGTGGAGGCATTAGGAAGGTTGAGAACCACTGCTCTAAAAGGTTTCCAGCTGCAGTCATCGATGACACCCAGTGGCCATGGGGACCATGTTTGGTCACTAGAGGCAGGTAGAGCAGTTCCATATAATATTTGCTCTGTAGACTACATTGGAGGGGCACGTCAAACTCCAGTTCTCATTTGAGACGCCCGCGTGTGACTGACTGGTGCTATCCGCTTACTTTGAGGCACGTTATCAGCGTAAGGCAGGCGTCCTTTTGAAAAAGGCTCTTGTTCCCTGGCGTTTTCATGCTGACATCCTAGGAGGGGGCCTGTCTCAGGCTATAATTTTAAAAATTGCTGTGTGCGTGTTTGGGGAATGACTGCAAATGAGAAGCAAAAAGTGGTCCGAAGATTTGGCTTTAAGTCAGGCAGCTTCGATTCAGCAGCACTGTTCTAAGGACTTCACCCGTAGTAACTCATTTAGGCCTCACAGCAACCCTATGTGGTTAGGTTACTGTTATTCCCTTTTCACAGATGAATGAACTTGGGCAATGAAGGATAAATGAATATCCCCACGGTCAATGGCTAGTGGAAGGAGGAGTTGGGGTTTACATGCAAGCCTTAAACGATAGTTAACCGAGCACCTGTATTAACTGCCAAGTGCCTGCCGGGCCCAGGGGATGGATATGGAGTGGCGGGTAAGTCAGATAGTTGGGACCTTGCTCCCAGGCCACACCTCCTTTCTGAACCTTGGTTTCCCCAACTGTGAAACTGACACCCAACCCCTGACCTGCCCACCTTGTGGGATTTGTTTTGCAGGATCAGTTGCCTTGGGGTGATGGAAGGCTGTGCATGGCTTTGGTTGCAAATGTCAGAGAAGTGGGGTGGAAAGCGGGGACAGTATAGAGGGCTGAGGAGACGTGGCTACTCCTGGCCTAGGACATTGCCGTGATTTCATCATGCCCAGCATCTGCCCTGCGCAGTATTCACTGGTCTGGTTCCTGGTCGTTGCTGTTGCTCTGGCTGGAGTCACCCCTCCTATCAGCGCAAAGCCACAGGAGCGTCATTTCACAGCCCTTTAAGCATAATCTCTTTACAGCTCTGGCTGGTTCATGGCGTGGTTCTGTCACTTGCTGTCTGTTAATAAGGTTAATCACGCAGGGTTCGAAGTCAGACTCTGGGTGGCTGAACTCTGGGTCTTCTCCATACCCAGGAGGTGGCCTGCAATTTGATTTTGAAGGGTTCCATCCTGAAACGCTTCTCAGTATTTTTCCCAAGCTCGGCATAAAATCCCGAGCCTTCACTTTCTGGGACTCAGCACAGAACAGGGCATGGCACCCTTCGTTTGGATGATGGCGCTATGATCCTGTTAGATCATGGTGATAGGTGCCTTCATGGCTGAAGGTCTCCATGATTCATATTTAGTCCGGAATGCTTACTCAGTAACTGTGCCTGGGGGAGGGTAGGTGGTGGACAGTTAGCATGAACAGGTCGCTGCAGGGATACCGGGTTTGGTTGTAGGGGGTTTGATCCTCATGACCGCCTCGTGAAGTAGGTAGGGATGCCCTAAGTGTGCAGCCGGAGGAGCTGAGGGTCATGTGGTCACCAACGCTGGTGGGAAGCACAGTCCCCGTCTCAGAGCCCCTGTCCCCTCTGCCATTGTACCACATGAGAGCATTGTTTAGGGTAAGGGCTGCTTCCTGCTGATAATGTTATGCACTCCTAGGGGTTCCAATGCTTTGTACCACTTAGGGCCACAGAGTAAATATTGGAGACTTTGAGAGCCATGGTTTCTTTGTTGCAGCTGCTCATCTCTGCCGTTGTGGAGCAAAAGCAGCCATAGAAAATAGGTAAATGGATGGGCCTGCTGTGTTTCAATAAAACTTTATTTACAATGGATTTCCATGTACATGACCTTAAGCCTGGATCCTGTCTTCTGTTACCAAATATATGTCTATTTACTCCTACTTCAGAAAACTCATGGGATTGCCTCATTTCACAGCTGACCAGCTGAAGAGCAGGAAGAATTGAGAAATTGTTTCTCTCTTAGTACTTTTGAAATTGGCTAATACATGATAATGGGGATAGAAGGAATGGTATCATTTCAACACCCACCCTCTCCCCAGTGCACACACCTTTCTTTGTATATTAGAACCTGCTTTATTGAGGATAAAAACTGGTAAACACAGAAACTCTGATATCTAATAAAGGCCAAAAAAATCCTGGTACACAAAAGACCCAAATCTAGATGTAGTCAAACATGAATTACATAACACATACATAGAACATAAATAGTATGCAAATGTAGTTTGAATTTGAGGTAGTTCTTGAAAATGTACATAAATTCCTTCTGTTTAAAGAAGGTATGTGTCATGGTGCAGATGCTTTTAAAACCATGTAGAAAATAGCTATTAGCTATAATCCAGTAGGTTATAAAACGTGTAGTGACTTATTAACGCTAGGTGTTACCGATGTTTTTCTCAGTCTGCCAGTTTTACTGCTCAAAGATTCTTCCTCCGCCCCCTCCTTTTTTCCTTTTAGTAATTATATACAGAAAGAGAACGATAGCAGTGCCCTTGGATTGAGGAGTTATTGTACAAGATACAGAGTCTGCTATGTATCGTTAGTTCTCACAACAGCTGACTGAAATGGGGCCCACTATGTCCCCATTTCACAGATGAGGAAACTGAGGCTTTGAGAGACAGGCCATTGATTGTTCTCATATTGTCTTGAAAGAACACAGAAGGAAAGTGAGACCCTCTTAAGGGACTCGTATTTCCAAATTGGTTGAGTTAATGCTTATGTTACAAGCTGAGGGAGGATATGTTTAAAGCTTAGCTGGGCCCACCGAAGACAGCGGTGTTGAAGGAAGAAGGGAATCAGCTTAAACTCTTTGAGAAATGAGTTGACTTTGGGCTCTGCTTTCAACTGGAGATGTTTTTCTTCCCGGAGTCCACTGTCCCTTCCCGCGGTTTCCCATGTGTCTCAGCACTTGGAGCTTTTGTAAATAAAAAATCGACAGTGAGGGAAAGCTTTCTCTACTGTGTGATTGATTCATTTAACAAAATGTATCTTAGGATGTGCTGAGCTTAGGGCTTTCCGTTTCTGCCTGCTTTCCATTCCTATCCCTTCACCATTGAAAGCATGGATTCTCGCACCTGCTTCATTTCAGAGTTTAAACGCCTTTCCAGTTAACTGTGCATTTCATGAAATGCTAAGCACTTGGAATCAAACCATGTGGTTGCCCTTCTGGACCTATTACCTGTTTAACTTTTTGAGACTTGCTATTTATTGGAAACTAAATGTAAATAATTTATCCTTTTCCCTGGATTTAGCTGGCTATACGTTTCTCTGCGCCTTGGAGGACAATCACACTCATGCTAATATATCCTTGTTGTCAGTCACTGCAATTGGAAGGAAGAGGGAAGAAAGAAGATGGATTCACCGGTGAGCCAGAGCTTTTGTGTAACACGCAGGACCAATGCTTTCCGAATTCTCTCCCGCTGGCTGTTTTTCTTTTTATCCCGACTCTGTTCTCTCCGTGCTCGTGGGTAAAACCAGAATCCTTTCATCGTCAGCAGGGAAAACTCTGGTGCAGGATACAGCTTTTGATTCACTATTTGGGCCATTTGAGCCAGCAGGTTACTAAACGGAAGGGTGTTTAGAGCTCTGCCACCAGACCAGCTGTAAATCGGTCCATCTACCCATCCATCTCCAGAGCTTTCGACTTCGAAGCGTGTTGCCAGGCATTGTGGGAGGAAGGTAACATGGCCAAGAAACTCAAGTTTATTGAGCAGTTCTGTGTTCTCAGGCCGGGGCTGAGGGGAGCAGCTGCATAAGGAACACTGTGTTAACCATTTATTTCCGGAACGGAGGCCCAGAGAGAACCGGGGCTTGCCGAGGTCATGGTTATTTGAAGCCATGTGTGTTGGGTCTCACCTTTTCTTCTGCTCTCACATCACCCTGCTTTCTGATAGAAACACTTGGTGTCTTTCCCAGGTGCTTATAGGTGTGTGTGAGACAGAAGCTCTCTTAGCTGGCCGCCCGTGGGCCTGCTGGCCGGGGCGATGGCGGCTGTCTGTCCCCCTGTCCTGGGTGGGGGGCTAGGATCGCTCTCTCGCCTGTCCCCTACCTCATCTGCTTCGTCCAGGGGAGTGCTGTGCTGACTGATCAATTGTTTCTTTTTAATGTTTTCTCCAAAACTTTTTGCAACTGATGAAATTTGAGTGTGAAGAGAATAAGTTGTTTTTCTGAAAACTACATTCAGTGTTTTGGAAAGACTTGAAAAATGTTATTAAAATATTCCTGTTGTTTTAGGTGTGCTTAAGATGCATGAAAATAAACAAAGAGGGAGCATGGTGGTGGTTAAATTCTAGGAGTCTTCTCTTTGCAAGTAGTGAAACGCTCCTGGAAGGGGCCTGAAATTGGACGTGGTGGGTGTGGTTTTGCTAGAAAGACCATGGCTCTCCGGTCAGCAGCTCCATATCCAAAGAGGAGGCCTTGGCCCTTCATCACAAGATTGAGTGAATGTTTTAAGTGAAAGTAACTTGTTTAAGGCAGGGGTCCTCAAACTATTTAAACAGGGGGCCAGCTCACTGTCCCTCAGACCGTTGGAGGGCCGGACTATAGTTTAAAAAAAAACTATGAACAAATTCCTATGCACACTGCACATATCTTATTTTGAAGTAAAAAAACAAAACGGGAACAAATACAATATTTGTATTTGCATGTGGCCGCGGGCCGTAGTTTGAGGACCCCTGGTTTAAGATGTGTATATATAGTTTCTGAGTCCTCACCTGCTCTGACTTCTTAAAATAATCAAACAAACATCACATCCGACAGGATGGTCGTTCTACTGAACCAGAGTGACTGCCTTTCATAGCCTCACCTCCTGTTGCCTGGTGGGAAGTAGGTGGGAGTGATGAACAGTGAGTAGGCTGGGGGAAGGAGTCACAAGATCGGGGCTCTTATTCCAGCGTGACCCCCCTACCAGCTGTGAGACCGAAGGGAAACCACTCCGCTTCCTCATCTGTGAAATGGGTTGAACAGCTCCTGTCCAGCACTACGGCTGGGGAGAGCCCAGCTAGTAAACAGTTACATGTTTCACATAGTAGATGCGCATTAAAGGTCACCTGCATGTGATAGGCTCATTATATTGGTCTGTTTTTATCATGTTTATCTGGTTTTCTATTATGATTATTAATTACGGGAGCAAGAAGTTTAGCAAAACTCTTGATTAAATTAGGCTTTCCAGATCCCAAGTTTATGAACGTCTAGACCAGCGGTTCTCAACCTGTGGGTTGCGACCCCTTTGGCAGTCGAATGACCCTTTCACAGGGGTCGCCTAAGACCATCCTGCATATCAGATATTTACATTACGATCATAACAGTAGCAACATTACAGTTATGAAGTAGCAACGAAAATAATTTTATGGTTGGGTCACAACATGAGGAACTGTATTTAAAGGGACAGAAGGTTGAGAACCACTGGTCTAGACAATAACTGTCCTAACACTTTATAGAAAAGAAGCCTACAGGTTAATACTATCAGGAAGATTGTCCCTGTAGTAGTCTGTATGTGCTTTTACAGCAATTTAAAGGAACCATTTAGCCCTAGCTGGTGTGGCTCAGTGGATAGAGCATCGGCCTGTGGGCTGAAGGGTCCCACATTTGATTCCAGTCAAGGGCACACGTGCCTGGGTGGCAGGCTCAATCCCCAGTGGGGGGCATACAGAAGGTAGCCGAGCAATGATTCACTCTCATCATTGATGTTTTTCTCTCTCTCTCACTCTCCCTCTCTGAAGTCAATAAAAATATATTTTAAAAAAATAAAGGAGCCATTTGTACACTTTGTTGTGAGAATTTTATATCGTCGTTAAAGCAGGTATCCCAGGAGTTCAGCTTGCCAACACCTTCTAACCTCGCTCATTACTGTTTATGCCTTGGAAAACTGAACATCTTTGTGTTGTTGTTACAGGGCACGGTTAATACTTGCCAGTTGAGCCTTTTGATGAATTCAAACCGACCTTCCACAGTTAATGAGAATTCTGTCCTTCATAGGGACTGTTTCTGTATTTCCAAAATGATCTTTCTCATTTGTTTGCTTGTGACGTTATAGCAATAACTACTAGTGATTAAGAAAAGCATCCTCGGCTGCTGCCCATTCTTTTGTGGCCTCGGGGTCCTTGTCACCCTCCTGGGCCCTGAGCAGAGTGGGAGGAGAGAGGGATGCCTGTGACGGTGTTCACTTTAAACCTCGCAGGTTATTAAAAGGGAAGCATGTCAGGGGCATAGCAGCGTCATGCTCGAGTGGTGGTGATGAGCTCTGTGCCCGGTCTCTTCCCCTGGAGCTCCGGGAGACACAACTGCTCGGAGGCTGTGAGGGAGCAGGTGCCCGCTCACCCCACCACGGACCCCGTGGCCTCCTGGCTGTGTTCCCGAGGCCGCGGGCCTCTGCCCAGGAAGGAACTAGCGAGCTGGAATGTCCGAGTGTGATCCTCTTTCCTATGTCAGATGGGACTCTCCTCCCTCCAAGCCTATTTTTGGATGATTTGGGCTTCCTGTGAAGCGCATTCAGCAGCATTACTGCACTTGAAGGTGGGGGCCGTTTGGGGGAGTGGATTTAATCGCAGACACTTGTGTGTCATGCCTTTTTACCTGTATCTTCTCCACTGGTTGGAGAGAAAGACCCTTACAATGGGAGGCTTGATACCTTTTGTAGTCATCAAGATTGAAATTTCCTTGGATCTTTCTGATAAGATAAAAAAATTATGATTAACATCTTTACTGGATTTATTGTCAGAGGCTACATTCTCTGGCTTAGAGGGTAAAACCATAAAGGAAGTCAGATAAAGGAATCCCAGAGTTTTATGAGACGGAAGAGACCCCGCAGGAAAAGATTCTCAGGTGATTCTTATTATGTACAGTAACATCTGGGATGCGACATCCTATTCCCAACTGGAATGAATCTACCTCCGTAAGCTCCCAAACCAGTTTCACCTCCTTCATTTACCTAATGGTGTGTGTGTCTTCTGTGAGAGCGGACTTTGAGGGCAAGTTCAGGCTGATTTGGATTTATGTTCTCATAGCAGCTTTCACACCCGGGCTCAGTAACTGTATGAAATAAACAAACAGGCAAGTGCCTACATCCTACTTATAGCTTTGAAACCAACCCTTTCACTGGTAGGGGCAGATCCACCCTTTGCTTAAAAGACCCATCAGAAGAATGTGACACAGAAATTCCATTCCTGCCCGGATGCGGATGGAGGTGGCCACCTGTTTCCTGCAGGCCCCGGCACGAAACAGCGGTGGCCACGGTGCGCAGAGGGGCGAACCCCCAGCCGCCTGCATTTCTGCAAGGGTCAGCGCTCATCTTCTGGGACCAAGGTCCCCAGCGGCCCCTCCACATCGAGCCTTTTCCCTTCCTGTGGGAGAAGGCCCCTGGGGTCGTATCCCTGCCCCAGCCTATTCACGAGTCTCCCCTGGCATGTCCCTCACTCAGGACTGGCTGGAGTATACGCGCTCTTTAATGTCACCACGTGAAACCGCCCTTGATTCTATTTCTTCTCAAGCTACTGCCCCATTTCCCTGTTCCCTTTCACAGAATAGATCCTCGGGAGGGGTTGGGTTGATAAATGAATTCATTAACAATCCAGCCATCTTAACCTGAACTGAGGGAGCAGGACGGCTCTGTAGGAAAGCACAGAGAAGGACACTTGCTTCAGGTAGCCAGTTGCGGAGCCTGTTGCTTCCCCCTGGGACCTGAGCAGGCCTCGGTGTCATGAGCTTTTGGGATAAATGTCTAACGTGCTGGGTTGGTGTGACATGAGAGTGAGGGATCATAGAAGACACAGGGCACACCCTGTCAGTGTGGCTCAGTTGAGTGTTGGTCGCCTCATGCACCAAACGGTTGTCAGTTTGATTCCCGCTAAAGGCACATGTCCAGGTTGAGGGTTGGATCCCCAGTTGGGGTGCGTGCAGGAGGCAGCCAATCGATGTTTCCTGCTTGCATCGATGTTTCTCTCTCCCTCTCCCTCCCTCCCTCTTCCTCTCTCTAAAAAATCAATGAAAACATTTTTTAAAGATTAGAAAGAAGAATCAGGACACACAGCAGAAGACTTAAAGAATCATTCCTTCTTTAGCCTAGGTTTACTGTCATGACTTCAGGAGGAAAGGCTGGTCTTAGTTCAGAGTTTCATACTTTTGAATTTTAAATGCCAGCAAGGAAGCCTGAATGATGATGAAGTTGGGGGAGTCAGTTGCCTATAGCAAATGCTGCCAGTTGGTTCCTCTAAAGAAGCTCTGAGGTCACTGTGCAAGGTCATTGTCAGGGCAGAGAGCTCGTGTGCCACCACGTGAAGCAGCCCCTCTCCAGGCCCCTCCGCAGGGTGATGGTGCTCTCTGCTCATTGGACAGGAATGCCCGGAGACGCTAGATCTGCGAGATCTGAGGCTCAGCATGGACAGCCGAGTGCATTTCCTCGGCGAGGATCAGGAAGCCTCAGTGATCACAGCTAAATGAACAGGGAGGGCTCTCGGGCAAATCAAGCCGAATTTGTCATGGCTGTCAGATTGCTCCTGTCACATGGGCTGCCCTTTGGAAAACTCTTCAAATGTAAGCTGCCCGAGTTAATAACCTTTGTTACATTTCCCTAGAATTTGGAGTCTCCAAACATGTTTAGGGTGTGTGTGTGTGTGTGTGTGTGTGTGTGAGAGAGAGAGAGAGAGAGAGAGAGAGAGAGAGAGAATGCGCAATCTGGCAGTAGCTGTAGTTAAACCCAAGAACCTGTGTCCGAGGCTGCTTTGGACTCTGCTCCTAGTCCCAGGAGTCTGGCAAAGAGATCTTCTCACCTCTGTGCTTTAACCTTAGAGTTCATTACCTTCCTCAGAGACTCATTCAGGTCCTTGGTGGGTGTAACAGGGCATTTGGGGGGGCGGGCGCTAGGTGAGAATATTGAGACAACCTAACCTTTCTTATTATTTTACTTAGCATCCAGATGGAAATCAGGATGGCATCCTAATAAGGTAGAAATCAGGGAGCCATGAAATAATCTGAGTCCACCTCGAAATAGGGCAGATGTGTCAGAGATGCTAACAGCTCAGGACATCCATGCAACAGCAGTGGTTGAGCACCCACTGTCTACTGGTTATTTTGGGGGGCTGGGGGGGGGGAGCCTAGACTAGCTCAGTCCTGTGTGTCTTGTTCTCTGTGTTTGCCCGTTTTCTTCTTTTCTCTCCATTGCTGTTTCTTGGTTTCCTTTGATCTTTTTGAACCCCAAAGTGAGGTTTACTTATGGGAAGAGAGGAGGGAAGTGATGCTTGGAGGGAAAGTAAGTGGGGGTCAAGCTCCTTTCTGTCCCCGGCTCCGAGCTAGGCACCGGAGTGGACCTGCCACAGCCCAGGAGAACATACAGGGTCCCTTCTAGTAGATGAGGAAGCAGATGAGGAAGCAGATGAGGAAGCAGAAGCAGTCAGAGGACGGACGGTTCCCTGTTTTGTAAAAACAGAAAGTTGAAGGTTGATTATTTTGGAAAAACAAAAATTTCATTAGGACATTATAAATCATGTGCTGTCTTTTTGTTACCACGTGGAACAGGTTCTCAAACTAGGATGCACATGGGCACCACCTGGGATCCTGTAAAATGCAGCCCTGATTCAGCAAGTGGGGGTGGGCCTGTGCGACTCCCGCTGACCCAGGGAGCAGGCTTTGAATACCAGCGGCATGGCCCTGCGGCTGCTGGCTGTTTTAGCAACAGGGAGAAGAGGGTTTGGATCCAGGAAATGGGAAGGCTGGTGCTCTAGGCAGCTGATCACACAAGTCAGGCCCAGGCGTCACTAACTGCTGGAGTGCACCTGGTGTAAGGGGTGTGTCCTCAGCGAGTGAGCTCCATGGCTCCATGTTTGTAAATAGTAAACAATGTGGTGTGAGAAGATGATGAAGGAAAGTGCAAAGAAATGGGGAATTGGGACTTTTAAAAAAATTTTATTGGTTGATGAGAGAGAGATGATTCCTGTATGTGCCCTGACTGGGGATCAAACCTATAATCTTGGCATATTGGGACAATGCTCTAACCAACTGAGCTACCTGGCCAGGGCTTGGACCTTTCTTTAAAAAAAAATATATACATACTTGCTCTGACTGGTTTGGCTCAGTGGATAGAGCATCGGCCTGCAGACTGAAGGGTCCCAGGTTCGATTCCGGTCAAGGGCACTTAAAAAAAACAAACAAACATATTTTTTGATTGATTTCAGAGAGGAAGGGAGAGGGAGAGAGAAATAGAAACATTAATGATGAGAGAAAATCATTGATAGGCTGCCTCCTGCACGCCCCCTACTGGGGATTGAACCCGCAACCCCAGGCATGTGCCCTTGACCGGAATTGAACCTCGGACCCTTCAGTCTGCAGGCCAACACTGTATCCACTGAGCCAAACCAGCCAGGGCAGAGACTTTTTTATATCTCCTTTAAAATAGGGGATACGTTTCAAGACACCCTCCCTCCTCTCGTGGATGCCTGAAATAGTGAATAGTACTGAACCTACTGAACCCTATATATACTGGGTTTTTAAAAAAAAAAAACATACATACCTATGGTAAAGTTTAATTTATAAATTATTAATTATTAGAAATTAATAATAATGAATAAAAGAATAATTATAGCAATATTCTTTAATAAAAGTTATGTGAATGTGGTCTCTCAAAGTGTCTCATTGTACTGTACTCACCGTCTTGCGATGATGTGAGATGACGCAGTGCCTGTGTGACCAGAGGAGGTGAGGTGACTGACGTAAGCGTTGGAACACAGCGTTCGGCTGCTGTGAGGTGTGCTTGAACACAAGCACAGTGATCAAGACACTCAGTCTGATGATGGAGACAGCTACTAAGTGACTAGTGGGTGGGGAGCGCCTACAGTGTGGACATGCTGGGCACAGGGACGATTCAGGTCCCGGGCGGATGGAGCTGGACGGCCCGAGATTTCATCGCCGTATTCAGAAACGGCGTGTGATTTAAAACTTAGGAATTGTTGCCAAGAAGAGTGGTCACTTCCCACTTAATATTTTTGGGCTGCGGTTGACTCCGGGTAACTGAAACCGTGGAGCATGAAACCGCGGATAAGGAGGGACTGCTGTGTGTTTCCTTCCTACTGGTTTCCAAGGAAGCTCCCTGCAGAAGGTCATGGCCATTTTGTCATGTTGATTCATATAAACTTTCATCTATGAATTTGGGTCTGGATCACAGCTTGACGTGTGAGAGAAGCGATTGTATTAATTTGGGGAGCTAATTCCACTGGCTCCCTCAGTGTGGCCACTGCCCTGACCTTTTGGGGAAATCTCTCTGGGACCACCATCCGAACTTTACACAACAGTGAATTAAAGTCACCAAACATTATTGTGGTAAATAGTTGCCCACTGAGAGTGGGCTAATTTTTATTTTTGAAATAGGAGCGGGAGCCGCGTCCTGGGCCCAGGGTGGGTGCAGAGCTGTTTAGCACAGCTTGTGATCAGAAAGAGGGTTGGACTGTGAAGTAGTCACCAGAACTGCTTTTCTCCAGTGACTTATAAACCACTTTCTAGATCAGCGGTTCTCAACCTGTGGGTCGAGACCCCTTTGGTGGTCGAACGACCCTTTCACAGGGGTCACCTAAGACCATCCTGCATATCAGATATTTACATAACGATTCATAACAGTAGCAACATTACAGTTATGAAGTAGCAACGAAAATAATTTTATGGTTGGGTCACAACATGAGGAACTGTATTTAAAGGGCCAGAAGGTTGAGAACCACTATTCTAGATGCTGTTCCTACATAGAGTTCCCGAAAGGGTTTGCCCAACGAGAGTTTGGCTCCTCAGTTGACGACAGCCATTTGGTTGGAGAAGTTTCCGGTTTGCAGGAAGTTGTGTCGTCTTTGCACTGACGTCCGTCTGTGGTTATGTGGAGAGCCCTGCTCTTTACCTCTTCTGTTTGCTTTCTGTTAAAGTCAAACCAGACAGACAACCGCTGCCAGCAAACTCCAGATCTCTCTTATCCCAGTGGCTGCAACAGAAGACTGGGGGGCAGGGGGCAGTGATGGGAAACTCAGCTTTGCTGCCACCCCCCCTTTTGGAGGACCTGGGGTTCGTTCTCTGAGCAGGAGAGTCACCAGCGGGCACAGTGGGGTTGGAGATTGACTGAGGGAGTGATCCTGATGGTTTGAGCTGTGGAGAGACAGAAACTGGCCGGCCTGAGGGCTTTCATGATCAGAACCCGAATGGGAGTGGCTTTGTGAGCAAAGTGAACAGTATGGGGCCAGAGACATCATAGGACAGAGGGTAAACCTGGGGACCAGTGCGTTAACCGGGATTTGAGGCCCAGTGCTTGGCGAGGCACAGAGGGACCCAGGGTCACGAGAAGGACAGTGGCAGGCTGGCCGGGACCAGATCTGACCTCTGCAGAGGCGTCGGGCCCTGGTGTGCAGACCTGCCCTTGCCTTGCAGGTGTACGTGTCCTTCTGCACGGGCTCACCTGTGGCGAAATCCCTGTGCTGTTTGCTCGCTGTGGGCGTAACATCCATTTCACATCCCTGGGGAGGTTCTTGGGTCAAGGTGGTGACCTTTGGTCTGTGTGTTCTCAGGGACCTTCGGCTCAGGAAGCCTGCCTGGACAGAGTCCAGAGGAGCCGGCCCGCCCCTGTCCCCGGCTTCCTTGTCTCTGTCCGCAGCACCTGGGGTGTGTGTGGTGCCGTAGGCTCCAGGGCAGAGCCCTGGGGTGCTGGCTGGCGAAATGTTTAAGCCCACCATGAGTCATTCTCCTTTTCTCATCCCTGTGTGTCTTTGCCTCTGAGTGTGGTTGGTGGCTCTGTGTTGGTGATGATGCTGGGACATTGTGTATTTAAGAGCACGGAGGTAGGCCGTGAGCATTGCAACATGCCAAGCAGGTTCTGGGTGCCGCGGCCAAAAGTTCCCAGAATGATGTAAGCCGCGAGAGGCGCGCCTGTGGCTCGGGTCCTAGCGGTGGATATTGACCATGGCAAAGCCAACTGGTGATTTTCTTTTTTCGCTACCAGAGTTTATGCTAAATGCTTTATGCATTTTATTTTGTGTCCTTCTTACAACTACCTTATATGTAAGGACCACTTCACAGATGAGTGTTCAGCTCAGGTCACATGGCAAGTGAGACCTAGATTTTTCTGACCCCAAACCTATGCACTAGACCAGTGCTTGTCCATCGTTAAAGCGCCCATGACTCACCTGGGTGATTGAAATTCGGGCTGTGAGGCTGCGACGCAGGAGGCCGGAGTGGGCTCCCGGGCCCTGCTGCTGGTCTGTGTGCCCCACTGGGGCAGGTGTCTGCACCCCCTGGCATCGGGCTGGCTTTCTCTTCCAGAGTTTGTGAACCGAGGAGACCATTCATGGTGTGTCCCCCTCCCGTAGAATTGCTGTGGGAATTGAGATCATATGTGTGAGATCTTTGTACATCGAAATAATGAAAAATATCAGTGTCTCTCGTCGTCTTTTCCTCCCAGGCCTTTATCCTCTTTAATTCGTTCCCTCTGTTCCCGCTCCAACCCCATGTCGCTGTTACTCCTGTGAGGGTGACAGCCGTCTGTGAAACCTGGGCCGCGTGTCTGCTGGTGGCTTTGCTGATGGGTGACTTGCTAAGAGGAGTGGTCACTTTCCATTGAACCCAACAGCCTCGGATGGAGTTAGATGGGGCCTTCGGGTCCACGGCCCCTTTGGGCCCAGAGTAAACAGCTCGCCTTTGAAAGTGGTCTCTCTGGGGACGGGGAGGCGACCTCCTCCCTGGCCAGAGTCCTGGGATGTGTATTAAATGTGTGTGATCCTGCAGTTTAAGCAGTTAAAGGAGGGGTCGGATTCCTTGGAGCAGACGAGGTGTGTGTTTCGGGGAGGCCTCAGACAGGCCTCGGCAGGCAGTAAGCGTGGCCCCCCTCGCTGTCCTCACCCAGGCAGCTCTGGGAAGTGAGCTCACACCAGCCCAGCGGGCGGGAGGCTCTGTGTAAGAAGGCATAGTGTGCGCATTGTGTTTTAAAGGATTGCAGTTAAAATGCTGAAGACGAAAAGTGTGACTGCTCAGAAGGGGGCGTTTTAGTCGTTTGGGTAATTCGCTTAGGGCAGCGGTTCTCAACCTATGGGTCGCGACCCCTTTGGGGGTCGCCTCAGACCATCGGAAAACACATATATAATTACATATTGGTTTTGTGATTAATCACTATGCTTTAATTATGTTCAATTTGTAACAATGAAATTGGGGGTCACCACAACATGAGGAACTGTATTAAAGGGTCGCGGCATTAGGAAGGTTGAGAACCACTGTCTTAGGGCGAAGCACCCAGATCTGTCTTCCTGAGTCTCAGTTTCCTCGTCTGTAAAATGGGGTGATGACGGGGTCATTGGAAGAATTAAAATGAATGAATGTATGCACAGAGCACAGACCCGGGCCAGGTCATGATGCTCAGTATGTGAGCTCATTTCCAGCTCAGCGCCCTTCTTGCCCTGGGACCTCCTTGGTGAATACCGTTTTCCTGCGGATGGACCAGGATCACATAAAACCCACGCATGTTACTTTCTGAGTGTGCCGTGGGGCAGTGACTCTTCAGGTACAGACTTTGGAGCCAGACACCATTGGGGTTGAATCCTAGATTTACCCACCTATGACAAATTTCCCTTAGCCTCAGTCTCCCCATCTGTACAATGGGGAGATGGTAACATAGGACGTGACTCAGAAGGTTGCCGTGGGAATTGAATGAAATGATATAAAATGCTTCTCACAGTTTCTTGCCCGTTGTAGACAATCAGTGGAAGCTGTTAGCTGATAGCACGCCTGTAACTTGGATCTTTTGTGCTCTCGCCAATGGGCAGGAGCCCCCTGTGGAGTTGGCACATTGACTTATGCGTCCGAAAGCCTGTTGTGCAGGACAGTGGACTTGGAGCGGAGGGAGCCATGGCTCCTCCGGGCTCTGCCATCGGTGTCATCCTGCCCTTCGCCAGAGCCCTGCCCTGCTGTCGTGGGGGCCTCATGGGGTAGGGGTCGGAGGCGGAGGCCCCGCAGGGCTCACCAGCACTTCCAGCTTCCTTGGTGAGTTAGCTGTGGGGAGCAGGAGACGGGCCTTCCTGCTAATCGGGCTCATAAATGCCAGGCCGAGGCTGGGTAGCCTCCTGCTGCTGGTCCGTGTCTTTGGACTTCGTATCCTGTGGCTGCGGTTTAATTGGAAGAGATAATTGGCACCGTGTTCCGGGGAACAGGATCTGAGAGTGAGACCAGGAGCGGCGAGGCGGCTGCTTGAGGTTCAGACTCAGACGGTGATGCCAGCCCCCTCGCCCCTTCCCCTCCAGGCCTTTAGCTTCTGCTCCTTTGCGTGAGCTGTCCTGCGCCTCCCATCATGGCCAGTATTCTCTCCGTAGGCAAGCTCTATCCATAGGAAACGCCATTGTCCTGGTTTTCTTCCCAAAGTGTAGTTCCCGCCGCTCCCCTGTGCATCTTTCTAGCTCCCTACTCGTTGCCCACGGAAGGTTACACAACCCAGGCTGGCACCTGAGGCCGCCCGCCTCCTCCCTGACCCCCCTCTCCTTCCGTCACACCCCACGCGACAGTCCCTGGGGCCCGTGGTGCTGCTCAGCCTCTGATCCCAGCCTTCCCCCTTCACGAATTTTCCCTGGCGTGCTCCCCTGTTTCCCTGGTCCCGTGTCCCCTCCTCCCCTTGGTTGTGGCCCCGTGTTATGGAGGAGGAGTTGAGAATGGGGGTTTGGAATCTGATTGTCCTGCTTTGAATCCTGTAGCTCCCCCCCCCCCCCCCAATATTCTCAGTGTGCGACCTTGAATAAGTGACTTAACCTCTGTGAGCCTCAGGTCCTCCTTGATAAAGCCGGGGTTGTGCAAAGGGAGGGGTCACGTGTCTGATGCATGCAGTGGCGCTCAGTAAGTGTTAGCAGGTGGAGTGATTAAGCTCTGATGTCTCCCCGATAGCCAGCCCTCATCCTTCCAGTGCCAACTCGAGAACTTCACTGAGCCAGTTGTAGGTTCCATAAGATGCCCCAGGTCTTCACACAGCCCAAGGCACCATGCAGACCCCAGGGTCCGAGGCCAGGGCTGGGAGAGGTGAGCTCAGCCTCCCTTTCTCCTCTGAGAGCCCAGGGGCAGCCTTTTGAGGGCCCGGGAGGTTTCTCTGTGCACCCGTTGGTGTGGACCCGGCGCTGCTTCCTGGTGGTTGGGACCGTGCAGAGCACTCCCCGGTGAAGCAGCATCCTGCGGCCGGCTCACTTCCAGCCGGTGGCGCTGGGTGCAGGCCCGGCAGGGACGGAGCAGACGGCTGGCTCAGCAGTGCAGTGACCGGAAGATGCCTTCGGAGACCTTTCTTAGTGCCAGGACGGCGTATATCCGTCCCTGCGACCGGCACCATGGAGATGCGCCCCTTGCTTTCTCTCTCTCCGTCTCCTGGAGCAGTGGCTGGGCCACGCGCAGGGGAAGAAATGTACAACCAGGTGTCCCAGGCAGGGCTTGCGGGGGCCTCTGATCTTTCCTCGCTGAGTTTGGGTCATTTCTAACCAGGCCCCATGACCAAGTTCATCTTGTCGCCTCCTTTCCAACGGCAGAGGGAGCAGCTTCCAACAAACAGCCTTAGGAAATAAACCCTCACTGGGTCCCCACCCCGCTGCTCTGAGATGGCTCATTTCTAGACGTGATGCTTCTCAAGGTCCTTCAAGCGGGGCCACCTTGACCTGGGATTGTTTCTTTAGCTTAATCGTCCTGGCAGAAAAGGTGCCTGAGAAGCTGCCAGTGGGGTGGACCAGCCCAGCACTGTGCAGGCCCCGTGTTCCCAGGAGAAGAACTGCAGAAACACCAGAATGGCTCTGTGTGGCGAGAAATAGCCCTGCTCCTGGAAGACCCACACTAACACAACGTCCTCTCCCACCGCCCGTCAGATGCGCTGTGGTCTTGCTTCACCCTCGCCAGCGTGGTGCCAGGCTTCAGAGACCTGGCCCTGGAGGCATACTTTGGTTTGAATCCCAGCCCCTCCCTTCCTGTCGTTATCAGGCTCTGCACATAGTAGGTGCCTATTATGCTTAAGCTAGATTCACAGACTGGAAAGTTGACCCTATGAGCCAACTGGGAGGCGCAGGGAGGCGGTGGGGACGTTGCCCGGATAGAATCCTGCCATCTTGATTTCTTGGACGGACGCATTGCTGTGCGTGAGGGTTTGCTCATGAAAATGGATGGGTAGCCTTCCTGACCTGCAGTCTGTTCACCAAGAAATAAGAGGACTGAGATGTGTTTAAAGAAGGCAGTGCAGCTGAATATGCATTTGGAGCTGAAACCCCTTCACAAGGACCCCAGAGCTGCAGTTTTATGTGGTGGGTGCCTTGACTGGCCGTCTGCCAGGACCAGACTGGGCTGCCTCGGGGGGTACAGTGGCCTCGCCAGCCATGGGAGCCTGTGTCTGAAAGTGCTGGCCTGTCTAAAGTTTCAACTTTTGTTGTCCGTAAGTCCTCAGCCACGCACTAATTTCTCTGGATGGGAATTCTGCCTGTAAGAATGAGTCAGAATTGTTGTGATAGGTTCAGTGCAAAGATTAGAAGGATTCCGTGGCTTGCCAAGAAACCCTTTACACTCCATAGTGTATTGTCCCGTGATTTATCTCATGTTTTAACTAGAATCTTCTGAGGCCAGAAGAGAGGCCCACTTTAAAGATGAGCACACTGAGGCTCAGAAAAATCCTTTCCAGGATCACGAAACTAGCGGGAGGCAGAGGCAGGACATGAGTCTGGTTCTGCCCAACAAAGATGACAACTGTTGCCCAGCCAGTGTGGCTCAGTGGTTGAACATCCGCCTATGAACCAGGAGGTCACGGTTCGATTCCCACATGTCTGGGTTTCGGGCTTGATCCCCAGGAGGGGGTGTGCAGGAGGCAGATGATCAGTGATTCTCTCTCATCATAGATGTTTCTATCTCTTACTCCCTCTCCCTTCCTCTCTGAAATCAATAAAAAAATACATTTTTAAAAAACAACCATTTACACAGTACCTTCTCATTCATTCTTCCGGCTCCCGTGCCCAAAGCCCCGCCTAGAGAACCATTTCCCTGCTAGGGATGATTTGCATATTTGAGTCTGAACTCCACACGCCCAGGCCCTGACAGATTGGGGGCCATGTGCTGCTGTGAGGTCTGTCGCTGGGAAGATGTGGGCATGTCATTTATAGCATCTATCTCTGAAACAAATACAATGATCTGAGCAGCAGGACATTCCCAGGCGTTTGCCAGACATCTGCCGTGGGTGATGTGGAGGGTAGGAAAGAGCTCTGTGCAGGCCTCACTCATTCCCGTGCCCACACCTCCCTCCTCTGGGCAAACACACCTCTTTGGGTGAGCTTCCAGTTTCCTCCTCCTGCCGTCTGCTGGTTGGTCTCCGATCATCTGAGGAGACATTTATTTCCGCACCGTCAGCGTTCCTGGCGCAGTTCAGGGATATTGGGTCCTCCCGATGGCACCTGAGACCCAGCCAAACCAAACTGCCGCCTCTTCATTCCCATGTTTGTTCGTGAAGCTCCCAGCTGAGGTCACCTGGACCTCAAGTGTCAGACTGACCTTCGGTTCCTAGTCCTGCCTCATTGATCACTCCCAGGCTCTCAAGCTGAATAGGTGCTGCTCCCTGCTGTTCTCCTCTGCCCATTCCTTCCTTTCTCTTTCTCTGTCATGCCACCACCTGAGTCTGGACTGCTTGGGTCGCCTTCTCTCTGAACTTTGGTCCATGCCCTCACCGTTCCTCCTTTGAAGCGCTGGGCGGAGCATCTGCCAGTAACCGCCCAGCCCTGCTCAAAAAGATGGTGCTCGCTCTCTTGCCACCTGCACGCAGTGCGGTTGGGAGCCCCTGTGTGGCTCCTGGTACATAGTTGCACGCACTCCTTTCTCCTCCACGCGGTGACCCAGTCGGTCCTGAGAGCAGGGCCTGACTTGTCCTTCTTTTGTCTGTGCAGGTCTTTGCACGGTGCCGGCCTTCTTGAATGTGTGCTCGAGTGCTGATTAGCATGTTGAAATGGGGATTTCGAGGAAATCTCCCCCTTTTTTGAAGCTGGTTTAACCAGCACTTCTCAGTTCACCCAGAGGAGGCCATGGTTGATGGCTCTCATGACTGACAAGGAGGGAGGAACTGATTTTCCTAGTTCCCAGGGAAGGGTCACATAGCAACTTATTTTAGAAGGTGCTTTTTTAAAAAAATTCTCACTTGAGTTTATGTTTCTATTGATTTGAGAGAGGGAGGGAGGGAGAGAGAGAGGGAAGGGGAGAGAGAGAGAGAGAGAGAGAGAGAGAGAGAGAGAGAGAAACAGATCGGTTACCTCCTGTGTGTGCCCCGACTTGGCATCGAAACTGTAACCTAGGTATGTGCCCTGACTGCGGATCAAACCCACAGCCTTTGGGTGTGTGGTACGACACTCCAACCAACTGAGCCACCTGGACAGGGCTGTTCTTGTTTTGTTTTAAGCCAAATGCTTCAATTGGGTGGTTAATTTGATAAGTTTCACTTTTTGGGGTCAAAGTTTTGGCAGAGGGTCGGGGCACCCAACTATTTGGGGAGCCAGACTTATTTATATTTGGTAAAAAAAAAATGTGGTATTCACAAAATGGGGCCGAATCGCATTTCATAATAATGTTAGCCTTTCAGTGTTGCTAACAAAGGTGCTGGATCAATACCTTGATGGGAAATACCTGGGGAGTATGACCAGCGAAATGTAGATATAGGAACATGAAGGCACATACCATAGTCCCTCTGGTCTTTGTAAGAAAGATGAACATTTGTGGGAGTTCAGAGGACAGCAAAGGGCGTTGCAGTTAAACATTTTCAATAGAGTAGCCATACCCCGAAACAGCTAAATCGAGCAGCTTGGGAAATCTTTTATTGCCGGAATCCTTCAAATGAAACTGTTCTCCGGATTAGCTATCCCCCCAGTGCTTCCTCCCGTCCCCAAGAACTAGAGGAAGGACACATAGCAGGTTGAGTTGTTAGTCTTCTGTAGGGTGGGATTGTCTGAACTCTGACCTTGCCCACAGAGGCTCCTCCCTGTATTTCCTGGTGAGGCGAGTCTACTTGGGGAGGGGCTTTTTTTTTTTTTTTTTTTTTTTAATACCGTATATCTTATTGATTTCAGAGAGGAGGGGAGAGGGAGAGATAGAAACATCAGTGATGAGAGAGAATCATGGATCGGCTGCCTCCTGCACACCCCCTACTGAGGATCGAGCCCGCAACCCAGGCATGTGCCCTGACCAAGAATTGAACCGTGACCTCCAGGTTCATAGGTCGATGCTCAACCACTGAGCCACACGGGTGAGGAAGGTCTTCTTAGCTAAGAGAGTAAAGCCAGCTCCTCGTAGCACATCACCCAGAGAAACAACATCCAGCCCAAACCTGAAACACTTTGGTGCCAAGAACCCACTTGAGGATGTTGGTGCCTCTCCAAGGGTTAGTGAGGATTTCTCTGGGAGGGGTGGTAAGGCACAGTCTACGAGAGGGCAGGGCCTCTGCCTCCGCGTGACCAGGGCAGTGCCACTGTGCCAGGTGCATCGTCTTCCTCCCCCCGGGCCTGGCTTCCCAGCTGCAGGGTGAGGGCCGCCTGCCCTGCCTCCCCTGGGCCCCTCTTCCCCCTGGGGGCCTGTTCCCTTCTTCACTCAGGAGACCACGCCTGTGCCACCTGGGCCCGGTATAAACAGGGCCTCAAACCAACCGAAGGCCATTAAATATTTAATTGAATTATTTCTCTGTGGGGATATTGTGACTCATGTTGAAAACTAATCACCTGCCTATTTATCTGGCCTTTAAAGAATAGATCCCTGGTTAAACATTTAAAGGTCAGAGTCATGGTGATGACCAAGTGGCGTCATTGTTTTCTGTCCTCGTGGGTTTGGGTGGGGAATGGGGAAAAAGGGGCGTGTTTGAGGGAAGATGGTTTGTTAGACGTGTCCTTGATGGGTAAAGGGACTGCAGGTGAGTGGGAGGAGCAGGACTCTTTCTCTTTTTGGCTTTTTCCAGAGAGATGCCGGGAAGGGGCTGGAATGTGGGTGAGGACGGCCTTTGAACTGGACAACCGTGCTCAATAGGAGAAACGGTATTCCCTGCCCAGTCGTTCAAGATAGAGTTTCGTTTGCACTATCACAGCGAGGTGAGGCATAGCCATGCCATTGCTCGGCCTGTGAGTTTTTTATGCAGGAGGAAGAAAAGATGGTTCAGAATTCTCACGGCTGTTTTCCTGCTTCACCGTGGCATTGCTGTAAGCAGAAGGGTAGCGTTCTTGCCCCTGTGTGACTGTCCTCCCATGGTGGTCAGACCTTCGCTTTATGACTCCAGTAATAAAACTGGTTGACGTCCTTCATTTTTAAGTGGCTTCTAAAACATACATCACCTGCCCGGCCAGCGTGGCTCGGTGGTTGAGTGCCGACCTGTGAACCAGGAGGTCACGGTTTGATTCCCGGTCAGGGCACATGCCAGTAGGGGGTGTGCAGGAGGCAACCAGTCAATGGTTCTCTCTCATCATGGATATTTCTATCTCTCAGCCTCTTCCTTTTTCTCTGAAATCAATAAAAAAAATTTTAAAAAATAAATTAAAAAGTTAAAAATTATAGTACCCCGTTCTATCTGACGGGAATGTCAGTAGGAAGGAGTTGAGGCCTGGAAAGTGAAGGCATGCGGCTGATACTGGGTTTCTGTTGGTCAGAGACCAATTATGAAATATTTGGAGCGTCCACTGCATGCCAAGACTTGCTAGACACCCCCGGGAGTTAGAGTTGGTCCGATGCCCTCCATGAAGGCCGTGCCTTTCAGAAGACGGCGACCTGCCCTTCCCCAAGGACGGAAGTGCCCCGCACTGGGCCTGAAGCCCCAGCTCCCAGGTTTCTTCTCGTGGCTGGAGATGATGAGTGGCAGAAAGCTGAAACAGCGGAAAGAAAAAACCTCTGCTGTGATCTGTGTACTGTTTTTCTCCGGCAGAAAAGCAGGCGTGCAGTTTATGGCTCTTGAGGGAGACGCATCTGCCAGGATAACGGAGCATCAGCGATGTGTCCGACTTGGTGCAAAGCAGACACGTGTTTCCTGCATTAGTGGGACACAGGGCCACGGGACCGAGGATCCTTTCCAGCGTCATGAGTCTGAATTCTGTGATCCTTGTATACGTAGCCAGCGAGAGACTTCAAAAACCTTTATAGTGCCCGACTGGCATGGCTCAGTGGTTGAGCGTTCGACCTGTGAACCAGGAGCTCACGGTCTGATTCCGGCCAAGGGCACATGCCCAAGTTGCAGGCTCAATCCCCAGTGGGGGGCGTGCAGGAGGCAGCTGGTCAATAATTCTCTCTCATCATTGATGTTTCTCTCTCTCTCCCTCTTGCTTCCTCTCGGAAATCAATGGAAATATATTTAAAAACAAAACCTTTTATTCACAAGTCTGAAAAGGTAGATTGTTTTGTGTGAATTCGTTTGCATTCCCATTGGTGTTAGTGACATGCCCCCGCTACTCCCCCCAGTGCCCCCCCAGGTGTTTCTCCCCTCTAGTGTTCCATCATTCAGCAAATTGCTTTGATTCCTGCCCATGCCAGGATCGGGGGACAGCAGACAGGAGCCCCACTGCAGGGCGCTCACTTAGCCTGGGTGCAGGAGACAAAGGGTAAACAGTGGCAGGACAGTGTGACCATCCGACCGGGGCCTTGGGGGTCTGGCTCCATAGAGAGGAGGCCCCTCGGAGGCGGAGCTCGGGGGTGCTGCTCAGCCTGGTGACCTGCGGCAGGGTCGCCAGGGGGCACAGAGGCCAGCAGGAAGGGCAGCGTCCCGACGGAGGGAACAGCGAGTACAGAAGCCAGGAGACAAGTGCAAGGGAGGACGAGTGTTGGGCGCGGCCGGACGCCTGTCGTCTGGAGCGTGTGTGTTGGCAATGGGTGTCGAGTTTGTCTCCACAAAGACTCTCAGGTGCCAGTTTGAAGTACATTCGCGCTCTGCCTTGTTGTCTGTTACCTTTAGTAGACGCCAGCCGTATGAGATGCAGGTGGAACTCTCCTCCCGTGAATGCTGATCACCTCCCGTGAACCCTGTGCAAGAAAACCTGAGATAAACAAACTCGGTCAGCATTTGTCCACATCCTTTGGAGCAAGGCGCTCCCCCCATCCTTACATTTTCCAGCCATCGCACCCCCAGATGATATAAATCTGCTACCGTCACATGATCTGCGGGGTGTGCGGACGTCATTGTTTAGTCTGAAACTGCATTGCATGTGTTCCCTTTACTTTGTTCCTTGGACTGTATTTCAGCCTGCTTCTTAGTTGATGCTTTTCACATTTGCTTCCTTCTTTCTTTTCCCCTGTGTCTGGGAAAGCTCCTCTTCTTGCCCCGTGTGTGTGGCTCTGTGGATGAGGAGACGCCTGGAGGGTAGCAGGGACATCGCAGAGCCAGTTTGGGGGAGGCGTGTGCAGGAAAGCCTGAACGTGGTGTCTTGTGGGAGTGGAAGGGGTGGCCTTGGGCTTCTCTCCCCTTTGCTGTCCTTCAACCTAATCCCAACGGGTAAAAGGCAAGTGTCGTTTTAGTAGCAGGATCACCAAGTCTCCCGCGCTTGCTGTCCAAACATTCGTTTTGTCAACAGCGGATCAAAGATGAAAAAAATTGGCGCACAGACTCTGCCCTGTTGATGTCATCGTTGGAAATCTGTTTGCGATAATGTGGAATGAGGCAACGGCTGCTTACTGTTTGCATGGACGAAGCTCAGCAATGTTGTGAAACAGCGGACTGTGCGCTGGGAAAATGGGTGCGTGGAGGGTGCTAACCAGGTCTCCTCAGCATCGCCTGAGACCTGGGCAGCAGCCTGAGGATTCCAGTGAGAGAAGCAGTGAGGTTGGGTGGAAGGTGCATGGGCATTGGAGGCACAGAGCCCAGCTCCCTTGCATGTTAGCTGTGTGACATATGGCAGGTTGCGCACCTTCTCTGTTCACAGGCAGCTTGAGAATATTGTTATAAGAAGTGTTGAGGTAGTACTCTGGAAGGAGTGCTTTTATATAATTCTTTACACAATACTGAGCAAACATGCATAGCCCCCATAAAGAATCCCCTTTCCAAAAAGAATTGGGGTGGGATGGGGCTACAGTGCCAGGCCACCTGTTGGAATTACAACAGTTTCTCTGCCTCATTTTCCTCATCCATGATGGGAATATCAACACGCATTGCCTAGAGCTGTCAAAGGTATTAGAAACCACGTATATACTGTGCCAGGTACAGGAAAGCTGTCCCATGCATGTGTTAAATGTGGTGAGGAATTGTGCCAGCTGACTTCTTTGGATCTCTGAGGTCCCTAAAATTAGGGTGTGCTCTGATCTTGAGTGGCATGGTCAGGTGGGTGAGCCCTGGGGTGGAGAACAGTCTGTATAGAGCCCCTCACTCCCCCCACCCCTCTGGCCACAGCTGGCCCTTCTTGTGAAGCATCTCAAATCAAAATAGGGTTCACTACCTAAAAAATTTTTCTTTTGTAAATTTCTGACTTAGGTGAGGTCCCTTCTGAAGTGTACCAGATGATTTTTTCAAAGACCTTCCCAGCTGCCCTGGTTCTCTTATTCATAAGGAATGGAAAATTGGATTTTAGGCCTTTTATAATTGACTAGAGGCCTGGTGCACAGATTTGTGCACCAGTGGGGTCCCTCGGCCAGGCCTGCACCCTCTCGCAATCCAGGACCCCTCAAGGGATGTCGGACTTCTGGTTTTGGCCCAATCCCTGCAGGCCAGGCTGAGGGACCTCACTGGTGCACTAATCCGTGCACTGGGCCATAGTTTGCATATAAGATCTTTGGTTAATCTCTTCCTGCCCCCCTCTCTCCCCACTTCCCTCTGAGATTCATCAGTCTGTTCCATGTTTCCATGCCTGTGTGTTGAGCGTCTGCCCCCTGGTGGTCAGTGCACGTCATAGCTACCGGTCTGTCGAACTGTCAAACAGTCACTTAAGCTTTTATATATATAGATTGGCCTGAAAATTTAAGGCAAACGAGTTCATGGCCGTTGGGCCTAAATGTCTGCTCCTGACCTGCATGGGGACTCATTGGACCCTGCTGGCCCTTTGGCGAGGGCTGGTTCTGGAAATGGAAGAGAGAGGCGCGGCGCCCTGCCTCGTGAAGGCAGCTGCTGGCTTTCCGATGACCCCGGGCTGCCTGGTGCCCACATCACCACCTCCTCCAGCAAGGAGCGCCCAGCCCACCTGAGAGTCCTCCCGCCACCAGTGCTCTGGAGTGAGTCCTGGGAAGAACATTAGGCACAGACTTCTCGTCTGACCCGCTCCGCGGGCTGGAGAGCCGGCCTGCCACTCTCTGAGCTGAGCGCATTTCCAGCTGTGGGCTTCCTGCTTGCATAATCCTGATTGGAAAAACATTGGGATTTGTTGCAGGCCTGAGGGCAGATGAGACGTTAGTCCTTAGTGTGCGTTTCTGCTAGTTAATCTGATTGCTTATTAACCAACTCCTACTTTTCCAAAGGAGCTCGAAATTTGAAATGAAAAAGCAGTCGAGATTTCAGCAGTTAAGCGCCTCATGGCTCAAGGGCGAGTTAAGAAGGGCTCCGTTCTTGCTGATACTATTAGTCAAGGGTCTGCTTTGTAGCTGAAGAAACCACTTCAGGCTCAGAAAGGGAATTTGTTAGAGGATTTGTGGTGGGGGACTCACGGGCTCTGCCCCCCCCCCTTCCCTTTGTATTCCCTGATTCTGCCAACATGCATGGCTCCCAGTTGCTTATATATCCAACTCCCTCCCTGATTTGTTGTCTCTCCCGTGCCCAGCCTGGCGTATGAGGGTTGCGTCACATCATTGAGCTACAGGCATATGCCAGGCATATTGGGGGCCAATGTCACTAACAGAGCGTGTGATGGGGTGTCTTACTGCCTGAAGCCAGCACACCTGCAGCAGCAGCAGCAGCATTGGAGGAGGTGGCCAAGCCAGTGTTCCCACCCTCCCCAGCTCCCCCGTCAAATGATCCTCCCTCTGTTTTGCAGTTCGTGGAATTTTGTCTGCTGCACCTTCGGCCTGGGATGCTAGCATGTCAAACTCATGGCCGGTGGGCCTCGTTTGAACAAGCCATGTGGCCCGCCGGCCGCGAGTTTGACATGCTTGGCCTGTAGAGCCTTCTGACAGTCGTGGCAGAGTTTTCGCAGGTTCCTTTGCATATTCATGCTGTGCGGCCTCCTATTTGGTCTGGTTGATCTGTGCCCTGCCCTGGAAACATGACATTGCATTTCTGCTCTGGTGGGCGGCAGATGTGGCCCAGAGCTGGGAGGAGCCGTGGCACTGACACCTCAGGTGCTGGCAAAGGGGAGAGTGATGTTGGGGAGGAGCAGGAGGACCCTGAAAGTCAAAAGTCTGGGGCCCAGGTTGCCAGCGTCCCGGGAGCTGGCAGGAGGAGGGCGTGGTGCTCAGTGGTTCATCCTGTGATGTGAGCGACTTGTCCTAGGGCAGCGATGGCGAACCTATGACACGCGTGTCAAAGGAGACACGCAAACTCATTTTTTTGGTTGATTTTTCTTTGTTAAATGGCATTTAAATATATAAAATAAATATCAAAAATATAAGTCTTTGTTTTACTATGGTTGCAAATATCAAAAAATTTCTATATGTGACACGGCACCAGAGTTAAGTTAGGGTTTTTCAAAATGCTGACACGCCGAGCTCAAAAGGTTCGCCATCACTGTCCTGGGGCCTCCAGGCTGAGCGGGTCAGGGAAGGAGTCACATTTTTGTTCTTGCCTCAGTTTCTCCTCCAGAACCGTCCCCAGAGCAGAAACCAAGGCTGAGATCAGGTCATGGAGATTCATTGAGGCTTTTTAAATTTTAAATGTTTAACTGTGGCAAAATACACATCATATAAGGATTATCCTCTTGACAGTTTTGAGGTTTTAGTTCAAGAGTGTTAACTGTATTCACGTTGTTGTATACCCACAACGAGGAAAAGGTGAGGGGTCCTCTCCTCACAGGAAAAGACATCCCCCCACCCACCCAGAAAGGAGAGTAAGTGGTGTCGCACCCTTGTTCTCGGTTGAGTTACATCACCTGAGCGTTTAATGTTTGAATTTTTTTTAAAAAAAATATTTGTATTGATCTAAGAGAGGAAGGGAGAGGGAGAGAGAAATAGAAACACCAGGGATGAGAGAGAATCATTGATTGGCTGCCTCCTGCACGCCCCACATTGGGGATCGAGCCTGCAACCCTGGCATGTGCCCTGACCAGGAATCGAACTGTGACCTCCTGGTTCATAGGTCAACGCTCAAGCACTGAGTTATGCCGACCGGGCTTAATGTTTGATTTTTTAAAATAAATGTGTGGGCCGGTTTACCTGGGCTCTCCGTAAACAAGGTTTCAGTAGCAGACAGACAATCACCCCACTCTTCCCTCCAGCGCCTGGGGTAGGAGCTTTCCCCTTTTTTCCGAGTGACTTAGTCTGTTTTAAAGTTTGCCAACAGACAGAATGACAGGAAAGGGGCCCAGAGCTCGTGGAGCTGTGAGTCGAAGTCCAGGGAACCTCATTCTGGATCTGACGGAGTAGAAACCGGACTTGCCGATGCCCGTGACGCGTCCCTTAGGCAGTGGTCGGCAAACTGCTGCTCTCGAGCCACATGCGGTTCTTTGGCCCCTTGAGTGTGGCTCTTCCACAAAATACCATGTGTGGGCACGCACGTAAAGTGCGATTGAAACTTTGTGGCCCATGCACAGAAGTCACTATTTTGTGGAAGAGCCACACTTAAGGGGCCAAAGAGCTGCATGTGGCTCGCGAGCCGCAGTTTGCTGACCACTGCCCTAAGGGAATGGCGCCCCGCAGTTGTGAGGCTGCCCCCGGCAGCCCCGAGGTGCTGCAGGCACGTTCTGCGGCTGCTTGGAAGGCAGTGACCCTCCTCCTGACCGGTCATGGCGCACATTGCTGGGTAGTAAAAAACTCACACGCACTTGGGAGTGAGGTAGGATGTAAACCTGGGACCAGATCCAGTTGAGCGTCTTGTGTGGAGCCACGCATACACAGCGGTCTGCAGTCACACAGCCGTGCTGTCCATGTTCAGAGCGTGATGATGGCAAGTGTCTGTTACCCACGGACTCTGCCTGCACGGGACCCGTCTTCAGCATCCCACCAGGCTGCCTCACTTAGCCCTCGATAGCTCTGTGGGGGAGGTCCTGTCAGGTGAGGGAACTGAGGTGCAGAGTGGATTTCGCCCAAACTTATGCCTTTGGTTGGTGGGAGAGCTGGGCAGTGACTATGGATAACCAACCAGAACCCCGAGAGGTGGGGTAGCGGGTCACCCTGAGCTGCCTGGGAGGTGGGGGTAGCGGGTCACCCTGAGCTGCCTGAGAGGTGGGGTAGCCAGGGGCCGGTTACTGTCTATTTCGGGTGCTCAGGGGCCAGGCCAGCTTTCGGGTCTGGAGAACTGTCCCCTACCACTCCCTTCCCAGACTAGCACCCAGTGCTGCCGTCTGAGGAATGAAATAGGAGGAATGTTCCGCGAGGCATTCGAGGCTGGATGGTAGCTGTGTGGGTTTGTTTACTCTACGTGATGGGTCTCAGTCTTTTGAACTTAAAAATAGTAAGAAAATTGGGTTTACAGTTTCCAACAGGTATTAACCTGCTCTGAGTGCTTGACTGTGGGCTGAATACAATTCAGTGTTACTCTAGGGGCCCAGTATTGCCGGGCAGTCTGTCTCTGCCCTTGGATTCACTAGTGCCTGTCTGTCTGTCGTCTCTGTCTGTCTGTCTCTCCCTCTCACCTCACACACATCCACACTGTCTCTCTCTCTTCCCCCCTCCCCCTCTCTCAGGCAGCTCAGGGTGACCCGGCTACCCCACCTCTTAGGCTTGGGATCAGATGATCCCTGATGCCAAGATTTCGGCCTGAAAGCTCAGTTTCAGCTCTGTAATAACTGGGTAATTGTCTCCTAAAATAAGCCAGCATCTCCCGGGCCGAGAGATTGGCTTCGTAGCTATCTGGATGCTGAGCCATTCTCCCCTAATGGCCGCGCCTGGGCCATTTCCTGTGGCCGCGCTCAGTCTGCCGGAACCTCAGCTAACGTCCCCCAGTGGGGGAGGGCGGCTCCTGTCCTGTTCTGTAATGGTTCTGTGCCTCCTCCGGCCGGTGCCCCCACCCCTGGCCTCTGCCTTCTGGTGAGGAGCCCTCTGAGCTTCCGTCTTCCCTCCCTCAGTCGCCACCGCTGGTTTGGAGTAAATACAACGTCACCTCGACTGGATGGTCACCAAATCAGCACCCATTCTTATAGGAGCTCATTCCTGCCTCCAACGTTAGCACATTGGCTGACTACGTGCTAAGGATGGTTTGCTGGTTCCTCCCCTAGTGAGTGCTGGGTTCCTGATGGGAACGTTGGGGGGAATCCCGGGGGGCTGCATTGCGGCGTTCTGGGGAGACACCTGCTCACTGGCACCCTCTTCCTAGCAGTTACTGTGAAAATAAACCCGCTGTGTCTGAGACCAGTGAGAGCCCGGTAGGTCATGCAAACCGTTTCCGTATTTTCCAATTCTCCTTTGGGATGGTGGAAACTGTAAGGCACTAAGTCAGTGGTTGGCAAACGGCGGCTGGCGAGCCACATGCAGCTCTTTGGCCCCTTGAGTGTGGCTCTTCCACAAAATACCGACTTCTGCGCATGGGCCACGAAGTTTCAATCACACTGTACATGCACGCCCTCATGTAGTATTTTGTGGAAGAGCCACACTCAAGGGGCCAAAGAGCCGCATGTGGCTCGTGAGCCGCAGTTTGCCGACCACTGCACTAAGTAAACTGGAGTCTCAAAGACAACACTTTTCTGCTCTCATTAGAAGTGAGCCTGTGAGCTCGTCTCAGGATGGTGGTTGCGTCGGCCCGGGATGACTATTGGAAGGTGCTAGGGTGCCCGAGGGCCATCTGGGAAGTGGTGAGCGGAGGGGCATGGTGAATTGCCGATCCGAGGGTCACGGGCAGGATGGACGTCGGCACCCAGCAGGGCATCCTGGCACCTGTTGTCCTGGGGCCTCCCAGCAATGGGTGGCGTCAGGAGGCAGTGGGAGGAACCTGAGGGGGTGGGCGGGGTCGCTCCCCACAGCAGCACACGTGGCTGACGTGGGGATCCCCTCAGCATGGCCTTGCGTGCGCTTACCCAGCAGTGCCCCAGCTCACCCCTCCTCCAGCCCTGGTCTGTGCAGATGTGTCCCCGGGAGCCACCTAAGACGCCGTATGCTTTCATCTCCGAGTCCTTTGGTGACCAGGACACTGGGAGAGGCCCTCCTTGGTGCCGCCCTGCTCTGCAGAGGTGACTGATGAGGCCCATCCTGGGGGTCCTCTTGTGGTTTGTGTGTGTGTTTGTGCACATGTGTGTTGTTTTTGCCGTGTGTGGATGCACGGTGTGCGGTTATGTCTTTGCCATATGCAGCCCGCCGAGCGGTTCACCGAATGCCGCCAGGGGCCGGGGTGCCATTTCTGTTTAGGGAAACAGTGAGACAGTGACAGTCATGAGTTTCCAGGTGGCGTCTAACGGCTGGAATTAGAAACCAGCTCTGCACCGAAGGCCTGGGCTCTGCCTCCGTGGCTGTTTCTGTCTCGCTCAGTCTCACCGAGCTCACAGCATGCGTGGCCCCAACCTTCTGCTTGGGAAGAGAGGTCCTTCCCGTAAGAACCCCCCACCTTCCTAAACCTACGCTCCCCCCACTCCAGGGATTTCCGAGGAAAGCTCCCGCCTCTCCCTCGCAGCACAGAGCGGAGCACGTTCTCTGGCCCGGGAGATGTTTTGCCTGAGTCTGGGTGACCACTTGGCAGTGGGTGGGGGTTGGGGGGGAGGCGGGGGGATAAAAAAGAAAAAATTCCAGTCACATTCTAAAACTAATTACCCCGAAGGTCTCATTCAGCTTGTAGGTTCTGCAACTCGTAGATGCTAAAGGTTCTTTAGAAAAAGTGACTTTCAGAAATCCCAGGGCTTACTGTTGAGAATACCATTTGGCAGGTCCCTCATCCTTCTTCATAACTCCGCCAGATGATGGTTGTTATGGCAACAGAGCTGCGCCTGCAAAGGCTTTTCTAATAGCATATAGGGGATCTGACGCTTCCTGAGATTGTTAGTAATTATCTCCGAAAAAAAAAACACTTTCTGCATATTGCGAACATTTTAATGGGCCCTATTCCATCCTCATGGGGACTTTCGAGGTCCATATCAGCTGCATATCTTAAAATAAAAAGACTGTTTTGTTTTGCCTTCATTTTCTTTTGAGCATGTTCACATATGGGAGAAGAATCGCTGTCCTGCTGTTGCATGAAGCCTTGCACATAGTAGGTGCTCAGATATGTAATTGGATTTGGCAGGCTGGCGGAATCGCCAGGCATTGCTCTAACTATTCTATCAGATTAGCATTTAGGTACGTTCTTTCCCTTCATGATTGTGACCCTCAAACCCAGCAGGCCTCCCAGAGCTCACAGCTTTGGCCCCTTTTGTTCTCACACCACAGAGCAGAGGGGACCCATGGGTGAGTCTAAAACTGACAAAAACCACTCATCGCCCCCTCTGGCAGCTCAGATTTATCTCAGCCGCTAAAATGTTAGGAGTGTCTGCTTTTCAGGACAGGAGACTGTCTGATGTTTTTACTTTTTTTGTTTGTTTGTTTCTGTTATCTACAACTACCTAGCCAACCTTTATGCTGGGTCAGGCATCTGGGAACTCAGGGATGACTCAGACGTGGCTGCTGTCAGTCTGATGAGGACCCAGGCCCAGGAGGTAGTAAGCCCAGGACAAGGTTACAAATACGGCGAATGCCTGTCTGTGCGTGTGAAGAGCGGGTGTGAGCTGGCGACCACCTGGTCCCGTAGTCTCTCCTTCCCTCCTTCCTCCATGACCTCATCTTTAATTGCAAGTGCTGGAAGCTTCTGTGCTGCTAATCCTCTGAGCGGCAGAAGAGCAAGCTCCCTCCATGCCTGCCTTTTCATACTCAGCCAGGCTGAGGGCTTCTTAAACGTCCCGGGCCTGGGAGAGACGGAGGCCGGCGGGAACCAAGGGCCACTGGTGACTCGCGCTGAGCTTTTGTCGAGCCACCGTGTCCCCACCGTGTCATCTGATGCTCCCAGGTTTTCTCTCGTGTCTAGACCCAAGTTGTCCTTTCACGCGTAGGCTCATTGGCAGGAGACATCTGGCGAGGGGTGGGGAAGCTTCGCCAGCAGGGTTCGTTATGGCAGCAGACCCCGATGTTTTATGGGGCTGCGACCCGGTGATCAGTCACCCTCCCCAGGTGTCTCCTCCAAGTCCAGGTCAGGGTCCACCTGAAATCCAGGTTCTCGGGGAATCGGGGACAGGTGTGTTGGCTGTTGAAGTGCTCTGGCCCCTTCGACGCAGTGCAAGGCCGGTGGTCTGGAAGCGGCAGCCTCACCGGGGAGCCTGTTATAAATGCAGAGTCCCAGGCCACCCTCGGACCTTCTGCACCGGAGTCTTCATTTTAGCGTAATCCCCTGAAGTTGGCTGTGCTGGTTCTTTTGAGACTCAGGGCCAGGGTAGCAAATACAAGGCGCACACCCTCCACCGGGGGCCCCTGCCTGCGTGGCAGACATTGCTCGCTGGTCTGGGCACTGTTCTCCGTCGAGTCCGGATCCAGCCTGAGAATCCTTCTCAACACAGTGCTCGGGCACCTGTCACCCCGGTCAGAACCAGCCCAGGAGATAAACCCACCTGCCACCTGCCTTCGTCTGGGAAGACCTCCAGACAAACCATCAAACAAGGACGCGGCTTATTGCCTAGAGCGCCATGGTTGAGAATCACGCCCCGCCCATCTTCCGGGGCAGGAAGGAACACGAGGATCCACGGAGCGAGCAGCTGTCGGCCGCCGGAACCGACACAGCACAGTGGCGACACGCAGGCCCAGCTGGTCCTCCGCGGTCAGGCCGGGGCGTGGTGGAGCAGGGCAGGCGGCCCCTCTGCCCACAGCCTCGGCCGCTTCCCCTGGGGTTGACTTGATGACGGAGCAGTGGTGAGGTTTAAACCACGCCTGGGTGGTTACTTTCCTAAGAGAAAGTATTTTCGATCTGTTAGAGGAACGCGGTTGCTCAAGCGGGTTCGGGGCCAAGAAGAAAGGGGAGCAGGAGGGAGGGACCAGAGTCGCTCCAACGATCCTGTAAAAAGTTCACGTCAGCCCTAACCAGTCTGGCTCAGTGAATAGAGCGTTGGCCTGCGGACTGAAGGGTCCCAGGTTCAATTCCAGTCAAGGGCATTTACCTTGGTTGCGGGCACATCCCCAGTAGGGGGTGTTGCAGGAGGCAGCTGATTGATGTTTCTCTTTCATCGATGTTTCTGACTATCCCTCTCCCTTCCTCTCTGTAAAAAATCAATAAAAATATATATGTAAAAAAGTTCGCATCACCTTGTGCGACCGGCTCTCAGGGACCAAGAGGCCAACTTGGTTTAACCCCAAAGGGTCAGCAGGCTACCAGAACCATGGCCCGTTTTCGTAGAAATTGGGCTGGACTGGGATTCGTAGTGGCAGCTTCTGTCCACGGAGTGCTGCTGCTGGTCTTTCCCCAACCTCTGTGGACCCACTGCAAGATTTCGATAACATCTTACAGAGCAGATTACAGTTTTAAGTCACATTAAAGTCTCTCCTCCCTCCGTCTTCTCTTGGAGAAATATGGTAACTGTCCATCTGGGATCATTTTCCCAGATTTAATACAATTCCAGCACAAAGGGTGGGTGAGTTCGCCTGAGCAGTAAGGAGACTTTCAGAGCTATTGAGTGGTTCTGGGATTCCTATTACTACTGCTTGACCCTAAGGCTCGACGGGGGAGACTCGACGGGGGAACCAGTAGTGAACCCCAGTTTTCAGCCTTGGTTTCCCACGTGGAGGGAGGAGGACGGGGCTGCCCGGCTCAGGGTCCTGCGGACACTTGGGTGGTGCCATGTGCTGCTGTCCTGCCTGCCGGGGCCTCGTGGGGTAACCCTTTGGTTGTAAGAGCCAGCTTCCTGTTTGCTGTTTCTGGGTTTGAGTTTCAAATACTGTGAGATCAGAAAGCATCCAGGCATTCATTCATTCATTCATTCATTCGTTTTGTGGCGGTACAGCACCTTGCAATATAAATTGAGGGGAAGAAGAGAATATCATTGATAACTGTGTTCTCATCATCTTAGATGAATTTGCTAGAAAGTTATCTACAAAATGGAGCGCTCTGAGTCCCATTCCCGAGTGCCACTTGTCCTTGGGAATCTTAAATCTTAGCTCCTTCCGATTTCCGTGTCACGGTGGTGGGTGGGGTGTGCAGTCAGGATGAAGGGGAGAGAGGGGAGGAGGGAGACGGTCTTAGAAATTGGGAAGGGTGAGTGTTATAGCCCAGAAGTTTGGCACTTCTGCCGCTTCCCACACACTCAGGTTTGTTGAGCACCTACTATGTTCAAAGATGTGCACACGTCCCATGACGTGCTGTTTTATGAGACGCCGGTGTTTCTGGAACCCAAAGAGGATTTGGCTGAGCAGGGATGGCCGTTCCCAGGAAACTGGATGGCAGTGGCCCCTGCCGGGAGGTGTCAGTAGCTAAAAGGTGATTTGGGGGAAGAGATTCTCCTGGTAACAGGGAAGGGTCCTCTGCCTGAATAAACCGTGCCCAGTGCCAGAGGAAGGCGGCAGGAGGCGACGTGTGCTGAGGCGGTCGGTCTGCGTCCACCCTGGTCCCAGGGCATCGCACGCAGACCGGCCAGTCCGCACACAGTTTCTGGCTGATAAAAGAGGGGCTTGGATGGGGCGGGGGAGAGGAAAACCTAACTTCTTAGCCACCAAATACTTTGGTACGTAATTGCCAACAGCGAGATGTCCCCAAGAATGGTTACAAGGTTTAACTATGAACTCGGCCCTGGGTGCAAATCCTGAATTCTACTGTGTGACCTTAAACAAGTTACTTCACTTCTCTGAGCCCCCTTGTCCTCACCTGTGAAGTGAGGATAATCATTCCTCAACTATAATGATACCTGTCTGAGGAATATGATGAGATGTAAAGATTTCAAATACAATATGCTTGCATGTGCCTGTTAGATTGCAAGCACTCAGCAAATGGTAGCTGTTCTTAATAATTTGGAAAGCAGCAAGATTGCTTCCTGACAGAGGCTGAAGTCAGCACATCCTGGCACAGTTCCGGGACATACAGAAGTCCCTTAAAGGAACAGCGTGGTTCCTAGGCCAGCGGTACACGGGGTAACCTGATCGAGATGCTTGATGTAACAAGGAGGTCTGCTCACCGGCAGAAGCAGAGCCAGAGGGCTCACTCTCTGGGGTTTCATCCCGGTGGCAGAGAGGGGTGCACCTGCTCTGACTCTCATCCCTAAAACACGAACGGCCCTGCTCTGCTTCCATGGTCGTCGGGCCACCTTCTGCTTCATCTGACCTTCCCTGAGGGGGCTGCCTGGGAGATCATGCCCGGATCTGTGGCTGGGAGCATTTTATCTGCCCGACAGTTCAATTTCCTGTGCTGAGAAGACGTGAGGCTCTGCACATCAGCCCACATCTGCTTTGCTGGCACAGGTTGGCGTCCTGGAGTCTGGCTCCAGCGGGAGCATCTCTCTGTGCCCATGTGGCAGAGGCAGACGCTGGCGATGTCGGGGAGCAGATGTCGGGGAGCCAGCGGCTTTTCCCCGGTGATACCCTCGCGGTGCTTTTCAACCAGGCACCGTTCCATCGGAAACGAAGGCGGGAGGAGTCGCTGTGGGAATGCGCTTGCTCCCGCTACGGTTTTCCCCGAGTGTGAGCGTGTCGGTGTCTTATATTCCCATGTTACCTTTCTCGCTTTGCTTTGAAAACTGCAACAAAGAAAGGGGAGCTCAGTCTGTGTGGCTGCCAGGACCCTGCAGGCCAGAATCTCATGCTTGCTGGTCTGAGCCGCCAGATGGTGGTAGGACTCTGTGTGTGTGTGTGTGTGTGTGTAATTTTGTTTCCCCCGCTTTTTAAAAAAAAATGTAGTCTTTTAAAAAATATATAATTTAATTGATTTCAGAGAGGAAGGAAGAGGGAGAGGGAGATAGAAACATCTATCATTAAAGAGAATCATGGATCTGCTGCCTCCTGCATGCCCCCCACTGGGGATCGAGTCCACAGCCTGGGCATGCGCCCTTGATCGGAATTGAACCCGGGACCCTCCAGTCCGCAGGCTGATGCTCTCTCCACTGAGCCAAACCAGCCAGGGCTTTCCTCTGCTTTTTGGAAAGTCGTGAAGTGGGGAGGCTGGGATGTGGGAGATGGGCCGAAAGACTGTCAGCTGATCAGTTTGCGGTGTCTTCCCACCCACGTGTGGGCACAGGGGTGTCTTCCCAACACGCCTCGCCAGCCTTCTCCAGCATTTGCTGAGCTCACCGTGTTGGCTGTCCCCGCCCGCCCGCCACATCTCAGCCACATCAGGGGCTGAGAGCACGGTTTTGTGAACAGGAAACTCCGTGTGCTTTTCTCTTCCTGCGACTTCGGAGCGGGTGTGGGGACAGCCTTGCAGCTGAAGGGAAGTTGCACTTCCTTTGTTGGAAGCTTTAAGGGTTTATTTTTGAAACTGTTTTAAGTTTTTTTTCATTTTGTCCAATGAAACCCCAGGAGGACAAAGAGACAGATCCTCCCACTGTTTAATATATGACTCCTGTTCCCCATCACCGTTCTTCATCCGTCAGTTTCCGTGAAGATAAATCGCGTCTTTGTTGCAAGAACATGTGGGCGATCTAAATAGCTCATACAAGCATGTTTGGGTAGTTTGAAGCCATTGTCAAGGCTAACATAGGGATTTGGGTGCTGCTCACTGATTTCACTGAGTGGCTAGAGGTTTCGTGGCTGGTGTAAATGGCACATAAGCTCTGTATGGTAACTTGTAATACCAGGAACTCTTCTCTCTCTCTCTCTCTCTCTCTCTCTCTCTCTCTCTCCCTCTCGCTCCCCCTCTCTCTCTCCCTCCCCCTCCCCCTCCCCCTCTCCCTCCCCCTCTCCCTCTCCCTCCCCCTCTCCCTCTCCCTCTCCCTCCCCCTCTCTCTCCCTCCCCCTCTCCCTCTCCCTCTCCCTCTCTCTCCCCCTCTCCCTCTCCCTCTCCCCCTCCCTCCCTCCCTCCCTCTCCCTTCCCTCCTTGTTGTTAAACAAATGTAGGGCATCCTATGATACTGCCTTCTCCCAGTTGTCCATCTCTCTGTGCCCGAGGATAAAAATAAAATGCTGATGAAGCCAGAAGAAACATATTTGTCAATTTGATGTTCTTAATATCCTGCGTGCCTTCTTTGACCTTTAATGAAACGACAGTGCCCCTGTTGGGAACCAGCTGCCTCGTGGATGCAGTGCAGAAAAGGCTGCTGCCCCCTGAGCCGGAGAAGTGACGGCGAGCGTGGGCGCCGGAGAGGTCGGCACCGAGCAGCAAGGACCCGTCGCTGGTCGGTGGCCTCCTGCGTTTTCTAAGCACCTCCCAGCGATGCGGTCACCCTAGAAGTCCATGGCCCCCAAGTTTAGACTAGATGTAGCTCCTCGAGGACGGGCCTGTCTCCTCCATTCACAGCGCAGTAACGACACCGCAGTCACGTTTTTTCCGTGTTTGCTGAGGATAGAAGTGCTGCCCCGTCTCTTCTCCAGCATCTCAATGCCATGAGACCTTTTTTCCTACAGGAGGAAGGAGGTCCTTTAGTCCAGCCAGGGGGTCAGCGGGAAGAGCCACTTTATGGAGCCCCCAGCGGGCGCCCCTCCGGCCGAGGCTCAGCTGGTGCCCTGCCGGTGTGCCCGGGCGGTCCTCACTGACCCGCTCTCTTGTAGGGTTGGCTCAGGTGGCCCATCTCGGGGCCTTTTGGACCTGGCCCCTGGGAGCAGGTCTTTGTTAGCTGGGGCATCATGGCTCCGCTTTCTGAGGGACAAGAACTGAGCTCCCTTCTTTCTCATTAGAACAGGCTGACTTTCAGGTGCCGCCTGAGACGCTTTTACTCTCCCGTTTGAAACCCACGTACCTTAAAGCTCTAAAATGAAAGCATCCTGCCCGGCCGGCGTGGCTCAGTGGTGGAGCGTTGACCTGTGAACCAAGAGGTTCATGGTTCCATTCCCGGTCAGGCACATGCCTGGGTTTCGGGCTCAGTCTCCAGTGTGGGGCGTGCTGGGTGAGGGGGGAAACAGCTAATCGATGATTCTCTCTCATCATTGACGTTTCTATCCCTCCCTCTCCCTTCCTCTCTGAAATCAATAAAAATCTTTAAAATAAATAAGATAGATAAATAGAAGCATCCTGAAACACGCCAGTGAGGCTGCAGAAGCAGGGCGCGGTGCTGGCATGTGCTGGCCGTGTGGAGCGCCGGCAGCAGATGGCCCGGCCAGGGCGGCAGCTGACGCACGCTGAGGCGGTTTCTACGATGCAGCGCTTGGGCCGCCCTCCAGCCGGCGTCAAGGTGAAAAGACACCTGACATTTCAAGACTTCTGGCCCTCAGAGCAGGGCTTGAGAGGAAGGAGAGCCGCTCTTTCCTCGCAGCGAGCCTGCACTGTCACACCTGCCGCACGCCGTCCACGGCGGGGCCTGCGTGTCCGCCATGGCACCCAACGCCAGATGCCACAGGAGCTTTCTGGTCATTGCTCGGAGGAGGCTGGTGGCACAAGGTTCCGATACCACAGTAGACGACAGAGAGATCTGGAACTGTGCGGACGCCTCTCAAAGCTGCTGCCATTGGCAGCTGCCTGCTGATAGGAAGGTGCCGGGTGCCAGGAAATTGAGGCTCATGACAAGAGGTTGACTACTACGGCTTTGAATACCATCAAATGACCACTCTTTTCAAAAAATATATTTTTAAATTCATTTCAGAGAGGAAGGGAGATTGGGGGGAGAGATAGCAACATCAGTGCTGAGAGAGAGTCATTGATCAGCTGCCTCCTGCCTGCCCCACTTTGGGGATCGAGCCCGCGTCCCTGGTATGTGCCCTGACCGGGAATCAAGCCGTGATCTCCTGGTTCATAGGTTGATCTCAGCCCCTGAGCCGGCCGGATGGGCCACACGGCCGCTGTTGATGCATAACTGTTTACAGCAGTCTTCGCGTGGGCACTCCGCACACTCCTCTCGGCCTCTGCTGTTCTGCGATGTTTGGGAAGGAGGAACTGTTCTGGCTTCCAGAGAAGCTGCTGCCCCTTGTGCGGTTAACTTTCCTTCCATTCTCCTTCGCCAGCTCCTTGGAGATGGGCAGTATTAGATGTGGGAGGGGGGCGCTAGATGTGGACGGGTGCCCCAGCCGGGCTGAGTTAATTTCCCTGGCCCCTGCCTTCCTGTAGGACTTGGCTGATTATTGCCACAGCAAAGCCCTACTTACTAGTAATTGGCCCATTGATATAACCAGTGCTCCTTATTTTCTCTCTGAAATACGCCAGCCCTGCCTTCCGCGAGCTCACAGCTCATGGGCTTCCCTCGGCATGTCCATACACTCCTGCCACCTGAGTTGCAGGCTCAACCTAGAGTCTGTTGTGTGCCACCCCCCCCGCCCCCAAACCATTGTATGGCCCGTCATGAAGGTATTTAACTGTAAAGTATGTAAACCTTGGGAATATGAGTGTGAAAAATCAAGATTAAGCCCTAGCTGGTTTGGCTCCATGGATAGAGCGTTGGTCTGAGGACTGAAGGGTCCCAGGTTCGATTCCGGTAAAGGGCACGTACCTAGGTTGCAAGCTCAATCCCTGGCCCTGGTTAGGGTGTGTGCAGGAGGCAACCAATTGATGTGTCTCTCTCACATCAATGTTTCTCTCTATCTGTCTGCCCTTCCACTCTCTCTAAAAATCAAAGGAAAAATATCCTCAGGTGAAGATTAACCAAAGAAAACCCCCCAAAAAACCCAGAAAACAAAAATCAAGATTGGTTATTTCTACAAAATAAGTGGGATGTTTAGAACAACAAGATAGAAGCAAGTTGCTTTAAAACACTGCCATGAAATTGAGTATGGATGAGGCAATTGTAAAAGATTGGGACAGTTACAAGAAAATCTAGCCGGCACAGACTTTCACAGGAAGCCCAAACTGGAAATCCTAGATGGTGCATTTTGGGTGTAATATGTGCAACAAAGATGATTAAAACACCACTCAACACTCATGTTTGTTAGAGTACAATCATTAACACTTGAGTCTAAGTGAGTTAGACCCTTCCCAAGGTCAGATAGCGGCAAATGGGGGAGCCGAGCTTGTGACCCTTCCCCGCTACCCCCTTTCCGCCTGATCTTCATGCTCCCTCGGGAGACGGCCAGAAGTTTGTGCGGAGGCTCCCCTTAGTCCCGGTGCGAGGCTGCTGCTGGGAACTGGTTTGCAAGGAGGGAGCTGGTGCCTGCTGATGTGGGGAAAGTGACCTGTGTGTTTTGGAATGAATGGCTCTGTGATGGCAAGTGGAACATTTTCCTCATTAGGGGAACAAGAGTTGCCTATTACCTCTGTGCCTAGGAAGCCGGGGGTGGGCATCGAACTTAATAGCTTTTCTCCGCTGCTGCGGCACGTGTGTGCGGGCCGCTGCTGTGACCGCTGCGTGTGTCAGGCGTGGCTTCCCAGGCCCAGCGCCGGGATCGGCGACCCCTCCTCAGGGGACAAGGACACATGTCCCCCTTTGTGAGGCCAGTGGCTCTCCAAAAGGGCGATGTTGCACCTCGAGGACAGTTGACAGTGTCTGGAGATGTTTCCGCTCAGCATGACGTGGGTGGGGTGTGCTGCTGGCACCCAGAGGGTAGAGGCAGGGGTGCTGCAAATCACCCCACAATGCACAGGACGGCCCCATGACGAAGTGATCGGGTCCAGCGTGCCAGCAGCGCCGAGGTGTCCTGCCCCTTTGGACCGGCTCCTACGGGGGGTGCAGGGAGCCTGCTCCTGTCCTAATTAGCCTTCCCACAATATCAGCCCTCAGCGCCCGAGAGGCACAGTGACTTACTGTGGCCGTGCGCTTCGACCCAGGCGCTTCCTGAGTCTCCCTTCCTCCAGCCTCACGCCCCCACCCTCACCCCCTCCTGGATGCTGGGCCTGACACATCAGCTTTTCTGTCCTCACTCGCCACCTGCACATGGTGGACCGAGAGAGCCTGTCCATTAGGCCCCCGCCCTGTGGGGGGATGGAAGCGTCTGCACAGGGGGCAGGTGGAGGGAGGGGACAGTGCCACTTGCTGGATGCCATGCCCCCCCTCCCCCCGCTCCCTGCAAAGCACTGTGGCGAGTGGCAGTCTGCAGGGCATAGCCATGTCAGACTTTTGGGGGCTCACTCTTCTTATGCCCCTCCCACCATTTGCTCCCAAAGAGGCATTACACAGTTTGTAGTTTGTCCGCCACTTTAATTGCCTCGTTGTCCTTGGTTGGGAACGTCTCCAGCTTGTCACGGAGGGAGAGAGCCTTTTGGTTTCTGTAAAGTCAGGGCTAGGTCTTAGCTCTCCCACCTCCAGGCCCTGTGGCCCTCCGCAGGTTTGTCCATGGATAACGTGGGGACCACAAGACCTACATCGTAGGGTTGCTGCAAAGCCTGTGGTCCTGCACCATTATTAGGCACCCCCAGCCCGATGGTGAGCCCGCCAAGCCCTTGTCCTCAACCTTTGGAATCGCTCTAATCCTTGCTACATGGTAGATAGATGCTTTTTGGGGGTACATTGTGTTCCCCCCAAAAAGATGTTTAAAATTCTAACCCCTGGTACCTGTGAATGTGACCTCACTTGGACTTAAGGTCTTTGTAGATGTAGTCACACGAAGATGAGGTCATTGGGGGTGTCCCTACTTCAGTACGGCTGGGCTGTGTCGTTAGGAGAAGAGAGGAATTTGGACACAGGCACAGGGAGAGAGCGCCCTGGGAAGGCCATGGCAGGGCCCGGAGCGATGCGTCTGAGAGCCCAGGAGTGCGGGTCACCACCCGAGCGAGGGAGAGGCAGGAGGGACGCTTCTTCGCGGGTCTGAGGAGCGTGGCCCTGCTGACACCTGATTTCAGATTGTGTGTTCCTCTCCTGCCCCCAGGGCTGCGAGACCATCCATTCTGGTGGTTGTCGGCCAATTGGTTTGGAGGACTTTGTCACACAGCCCTAGGAAGCTAACACGCTTAGGAAAAGTGTGTTTCTGTACAAAACAGAGTCCCTGCCCCAGCACCCACACTTTGATCGCTGGCCTCTGGACTTTTACTTCTTTCTTTCCACTGATTGTCTCCTTTGCAGATCATCCTGTTTAGAGAGCAGACTGATTTTGTGCTACCCTTTTTTTAAAAAAAAACAAAAAACTTTTGCTTGTTATGGGAGAAAGTGCTTACACATACACACTGAGAAGAATGAAGAGGTTTGCCGTAAAGCATTTGTGCATTGCTCAGCAGCAGGGCTGCACTTACACTTCTCTTAGCAACGCGTGACCCCTGGTGCCAGGAGGAAGCCTGGGAGGTCATTGCACCCTTCCTGCTTCCTCTTTGAACCGGGCAGAAACAGAACCAAGGCAAAGTGGCTTTGAAAAGAAGGAAATGTCCGTTCTTGCAAAACAGGAGCCCCAGGTCCAGGGGGGAGAGCAGGCTCTGGGTGTGTTAATTTGGTGGCTCAGCAAGGTCACAGGGGACCCAGGCTCTTTCTTTCTTCGTCCATAGGAGGAGCCTCATCCGAAAGCAGGTGTCCCCATGGCCGTAAGGATGGCCGCCTGCAGCATCTGGGCACCTGCTTCCTGTTCACACCCTCTGGGGTCTCTCTTAAGATCAGGGAAATTTTCCCCCGGGTCTCCCCCAAAACTCTCTTCATCTTTGTCCCATCCCTGAACCAGGGGGTGGGAAAGGGGATGGAATTAGAGCACTGTTTGAGGATGAATGGATATTGGCTTTTCGACCACAGTGCCTCCTAGACTAGTGATGGTGAACCTATGACACGTGCGTCAGAGGTGACACGCGAACTCATTTTTTTGGTTGATTTTTCTTTGTTAAATGGCATTTAAATATATAAAATAAATATCAAAAATATAAGTCTTTGTTTTACTATGGTTGCAAATATCAAAAAAATTCTATATGTGACACGGCACCAGAGTTAAGTTAGGGTTTTTCAAAATGCTGACACGCCGAGCTCAAAAGGTTCGCCATCACTGTCCTAGAGTCTCCAAATTAGCAACTTATACTCATCTTTGGCAGAAAAATGGTCCCCAAATATGTCCACATTCACATCCCCGAGACCTGTGAGTATGGCACCTCACACGGCAAAGGAACTGGGCAGATGTGATTCAGTTAAGGATCTTGCATTGGGGAAATTATCCCGATAGATCCCATCACAAGGGTTCTCCTAAGGAGGAGAAGGAGGATCAGAGTCTGAGAGAAAAGATGTGAGGGCAGAAACAGAGGCTAGGGAAGAGAAAAGATGCTGCACAGCTGGCTTTGAAGATGGAGGGAGGGGCCACTAGCCAAGGACTGTGGGCGGCCTCCAGCCGCGGGAGAAGGCCAGGAAATGGCTTCTCCCCTGGAGCCTGCGGGAGGAAGGGAGCCTTTCCAACTTGGTGATGTTGGCCTGGTGAAACTGATTTGTCCAGAACTGTACGATAATAAATGTGTGCTTCTGTAAGCCAGTGGTAATTTCCTACAGCGGCATAGGAAATGAATACACCATTATTTCTCCAGGCTGACTCTGAATCAATATAGGCCTCGTCTAATATAATAAGAATCTCATATTTATTTTCATTTGTTTTAAATCTTCCATAGCGTGCCCATAGAGGGTACACAAACATTTATGGGTTAAACAAAAGACAAACCCAGTTCCGGGTCCCGCCTCCAGGTAGAGCCAACCTGGTGCTTTGCTCTTAAAATGTGATACATGCTGGTTCCTGCCCTCCGAGCGTGCTCGGTGCAGGGTGAGCAGAAGCAAGTGCAGTCGTGTCCTCACTCACAAGGTGCCTCTCAGCCAGCCGTCTGATTTCCGTAAAGGTTCTCACTGGCACAGCGGCGCTCTCCCAGGTGTCCGCTCTGTCTCTGTCGCTGCAGCCAGTTTCCTCTGCAGCCCTTTCAAACCTGCTGATTTATCTTCTGGGTTTCAGCGAGGGTCAGGAAGAACATGAGACGTGGCGAAGCGCAGCCGCAGAGGGGGCTATTTTTAGGGTGCCCCGTGCTGCCCAGATCAGCAGTCGTGCGAAGGGATGGGTCCCGGGTCCGTGGAGGATGCCATCTGCCCGTGTCCTGCCCTTGCGCCCAGCTGGACAGAGGCACGCACGGCTGCTCGGGAGTTTTCTTTGTGGTTCTTTGTCTCCTCTCTCCCAGGGCGGCCTGGGCGGCAGAGGCGCAGTGGTGGGGCACACGCAGCATGTTTGGAGACTGCTGGCTGTTGGGCTGGGAGTTGGGCTGGTCCTGGGAAGCCACGGGCTTTCCTGGGGATGATCGATAGCCGGTTGCCATCTATGGAAAATACCTGGGAAGGGAACAGAAATAATGGAGCAGAGACATGGGAGGAGGGAACAGCTTCCAGGTGATCTTTTCCAAAGGCAGAATTCCACCCTGAGGAAACAGAAGCGGGCGGTCAATGAAGCAGTTTCCATCACTTACCTGTCTGTAGTAGCTCAGCAAGGAGTGCAGCTCAAGCCCCTTGGTGCCAGTTGGACAGTTTTAGGCTCAAGAACCACAATTTGAGCCTTGCCAGTGTAGCTCAGTGGTTGAGTGTCGACCTATGAACCAGGAGGTCATGGTTCGATTCCTGATTAGGGCACATGTCCAGGTTGTGGGCTCAGTTCCCAGTAGGGGGCGTGCAGGAGGCAGCTGATCAATGATTCTCTCTCATCGTTGATATTTCTATCTCTCCCTTTTCCTTCTTCTCTGAAATCAATAAAATTACATATTTTTTAAAAAGAACCACAGTTTGAGAGCTGGGCTGTGAAGTCCCAACACCCGTAACAGTGTAGGTACTGAAGTTTAGCAGCGTCCTCTAGGCTCTCGGCTCCGCCCCTTCCCATCACCCTTGTCTGTGTGTACCAAGTGTGGGATGCTGAGTGGTTCCATGCACGGACTCGCTGCTCAGCCTGCGTCAGAACCCCACTTTCTAGCGGTGTGAGCTTCAGCAAATTACATAGGGCCTCTTCCTGTCCGTGCAGGAAAAGGAATGATGATAATCCCCACACAACTGGGAGATTGCAAGGATTACACAGTTCGTGTGCAAAGGGCTTATCCCGGAGCCCTGCACGAGCAGCTCTGCAAATGTCTCACCTTCCCGGGACCTTACACATCGCTCTGCAGCGTTCAGACCACTGCATGCTATTCCCTGGGGCGGAGGTGTTGTCTGGTCTGTTTAACCCGCTCCCTGTAATGGGATTTTGTTTTCACTTTTTACTGATGTAAACAGCATTTTGGTGACTAGTCTCTTAAGTAAGGATTTGCTCTCATCCTTAATTATCTCCCCAGGTTCAATTTCTCAGACTAGAATTGCTGGGTCAAGGAGGGGGTGTGTTTTTAAGGCTTTTCTTGATAGATGCTGCCAAATTTCCCCCAGAAAAGTGCTAGTTTACCAGCAGCGAGCAAGTGAGCCAATTTCCTTGCATGGCCAGGTTATTAACTTTTAATCAAATGAAGGCCCATGAAACAGGAGATATTTCCCTGGGGATAAAGTGTTCCCTGCTTTTAAGCAATAAAAGCTTAAGAGAACCTGAAGGCAAGCTGCTGGGTGTGAAAACAGCGCCCTCTGCTGGTTTCCGCTGGTGGAGAGGCGTGAGCTGCCGTAGATGGTGCCGCTGAGGTGGTGGTTACTTATGGTCTGAGCTTGGCTGCAGGTGCCAGGAGCTAGAGGGCAACATTGTCAGACTTCTAGGCATTTAAACAGCCTCAGGTGACATGTAGTTCTTGGTCAGGTTGATTTACAGCTGTGCTCCTCAACTGGCCGGGATATTTTTATTCCCCAAGGAACACACTTTTGGGTGCCGCCGATTGGGGGGATGCTGCTGCCTTCTAGTAGAGCAGTGGTTCTCAACCTCTGGCCCTTTAAATACAGTTCCTCATGTTGTGACCCAACCATAAAATTATTTTCGTTGCTGCTTCATCACTGTAATGTTGCTACTGTGATGAATCGTCATGGAAATATCTGATATGCAGGATGGTCTTAGGCGACCCCTGTGAAAGGGTCGTTCGACCACCAAAGGGGTCGCGACCCACAGGTTGAGAACCGCTGTAGTAGAGAGAGGCCAGGGCTTCTGCTGAACATTTTTCCATGCACAGGACTGCCCCCAACCAAGAGTCGCCGGGCCCATTCGTCCACCGTGTTCAGGTGGGGAAGCCCTGTGTTAAATTTCTCTTTTCAGATTTTTCAAGTATAGAAATATTAATATATAATACCACTGTTATGACTCATATATTTTTTTGTTCCGGAAACCTGTTCGTCCGGCAGGATAAAATGGAAAATAGGTGGAATGTGAGCAGCACGGTGGTGTTTCTAGAGGAGGAAGGGGACAGCCAACCTGTAATAATGTCAAGAGCACTAATAAGGAGGAGAATTTTTTTCCTGATAATTTGACTTGGCTAAACCTGCCATAAATTCCTGCGGCTTCCCCTGGACAGCTCGTCTGCTAAAAATAGTGCTTTATTTGACATTTCCCCCCGGGTTTCACAAGCCCCAGTGTTTTCATAACGTTTATAATTAATTGTGCTTTTCAGTGTCGGTGCAGAATTACCATCTGTGGTTGCAGTTTGCTCCTCCCTCCCCCACGCCCCAGTGAATGCTGATTCAGGCCTTGTTTCCAAGACGGGGAGGGAGGGCCTTCAGGGGGTATCTAGAGAAGGGTGCGCCTGAAGGAGAAGCATGACAAGAATTCCGGGAAGATCACACTGTGTTGCAGTTGACTTCCACATTTGCTGAGTGGGAGGACTTCTTGCACTGGAGTTACCCGCACCCATTTAAAAACACTCTATTATTGCATTCTGTTTAGCCTTGCTATTCTCCGAAATACTTGTGTGTGTCTTGAAACAATTACCTGGAGTGGCCTTACTGGCCGTTCTAAAGAATGCTAACAGGGTTATTTTTGCCAGAGGAGGGAAAAATAACTACAGCTTTTTCCTAAATATCAGATGCTATTTTGGTCATCCTCCTGGGGAAGTATTTTTCAAACTGTAGGTCATTGATGTATTAGTGGGCTGTTAAAATCAATTTCTGGATCACAATCAGCATTTTAAACAATCGGAATAGGAAATATCAGAGGGTATTGTCTATAGTAAAGGTAACTTCTGTTTGGTGATTATATAAAAGCTGTCACCATACATATATGTGTACACGTGTGTGTGAGTGTGAGTGTGAGCACACACGTGCATGGTGAGAAGTCTGAACGGCAGTGGCTTGGCTTTTACGACATGATGGACACTCGCTTGTTTTTAAATCCTTTCCGTCGCCTTTAAGTGTCTCACGGTTGGACCGGCCTCCGTCCTCAGCTCTGCTCCGTTCTCTTCCAGGTGGAACCAGGGAGATCGGCTCCGCCCTCACCCGGATGTGCATGCGGCACCGGAGCATCGAAGCCAAGCTGAGGCAGTTTTCCAGGTGAGGAGCCCAGACCTCCCCCCCCCCCCCCCGCCCCCCAACCTCAAACCCACTGCCGAGTTGGGGTTTAGGAAGTGGTGTGTTGTGGCGGGACTGGCCGTCAGCATAGCACGTGAACCTCCACAGCCCATCGCTCATCACAGCCCAGCACCCTGCTCGTTGCTTGAACACGGACTCGCTGGGCATCTGCTCTGTGCCCGGCCCTGGTCAACCAGAGGGTCCAGGTCCCTGCCCTCGTGAGCCTGCACCCCCTGTAGGGTCGGCTGTGTGTTCCTGCGTGTCTCTCCTCACCCTCTCTGTCAGGGTGAGGAGCCCCCTGACCCCCACCCCTGCAGGAGCGTCTTGAAGAGGAGCTGGCCCTGGGGAGGGAGGCTGCCCTGCTGTCCTGTGCCCGGCGTGCTCCCCCTGACCCACTGCTGAGCAGAGTGGGAGCTCAGAGCCCTTCACACCGTCCGCCTCTCGTCTGTCTTTCCCGCCTCCTGAGCGGCAGGAACGGCAGCGACTGGCATGGGGATTTAGGCTTACCAGCGTTCAAACGAGATGGGCATTCTCCCGGGCAGATCAGCACGACTCAGCAGGTCTGCCCGGTTCCGCTTTACACAGAGCAAGTCGTGTGAGGGGCCGTGAAGGCGAGATGGCCCTGGCACTTGGCAGCCCCCCCCCACCCCCCCCGGAGGCAACAGGACACAGCAGGAAGCACTGCAGTCCACATGCTCGGGGGCCGCGACCTGCTGTGACCCCGACTAGGATCTCGGCCCCTGTGAAGTGGGGATGGCCATTTCTGAAGGGTTTTGTGAACATTAATGAAAGGGCCCCATGTGTATGGCAGGGAGCCCATGGTGTAGCAGGTGATGAGGCCTAGCTTCTTTCCCTCCTGCTCCCCACCTGGACGGCGCTCCCTGAATTGCTCAGTGCCCCCCTCACGCACGTCGGTTGTTTTGGTCCTGAGCCGGTCCTGTGGTGCCTCACCCCACTTTAGGGATGAGGAGGCACCCCTTCAACAGCCACTGCTTATTGAGCAGCTACTGCATGCTGGGCACCGCCTTAGGTCATGGGACCTGGTGGTGAACAGGACTACGTGCTGCTCTCACGGAGCTTATGTGCCAGACACTAAATAAACCTGTCATGGCGTCAGGCGGTGGTCCGTGGCACGAGGAGAAGTACACAGGGTGGGGGGTGGCCACCGTTGGCACAGGGGGCGTAATTAGGGAGCGCCTCTATTCAGAAGAAAGATTTGAGCAGAGACCTGGGAAAAGGAAGGGCATGAGCTGCGCTGACGGCTGGAGGAAGTGAGTGAGGGAAGGAATTGCGAGGTGACCCTGGTCAGAAAAGGAGGGGATCGGACCAAGAACTTGGAGACATTCAGGAGGCTCAGCAGCAAAAAGCAGCTGAGAGCAGCTTCCGGGTCGTGCTCACCATGTGGTTCACCAGCTGATGGGCATTTTCTCCTTTTTCTACAACAGCTCTGTCGTGGGGGTGGGCTGGTTTCCCTCCCATCGCACAGATAAAAAGCTGGGCTCGCGTGATTCCTCCGTGTGGGGAGCCACTCTCCACGGTGCCCATGGGCTGATGTCCCTGGAGAGACCTGCACCCCGTCCTCGAGGCTGCCCACCCTCAGCCCACATTCATGACGTGAAATCCTGAATGTGCATCAGAATCACATGGGATGGATATATATATATAAAGCATAATATGCTAATTAGACTCGACGTTCTTCTGGACGAAGCTGGGGCTGTGAGGGAAGCCCGGGTCCTGGGTGCCAGAGGGAAGCCGATGCTGGCAGCTGGGGAAGGAAGGCCTACTCTTGCACGAATTTCGTGCATCGGGCCTCTAATATATATATATATATATATATATATATATATATATATATATATATTGATTTCAGAGAGGAAGGGAGAGGGAGAGAGAGATAGAAACATCAATGATGAGAGAGAATCATTGATCGGCTGCCTCCTGCACGCCCCCTACTGGGGATCAAGCCCGCAACCTGGGCATGTGCCCTTGACCAGAATCAAACCCGGGACCTTTCAGTCCGCAGGCTGACGCTCTATCCACTGAGCCAAACCAGTTAGGGCCACGTGGGTCTTTTTAGAAATAGTCATGGGGGGGGCCTCACCCTCAAAGTTTCCATGAGCTGGGGGGTGAGGCCCAGGTGTCATCACCTTTTCACAGCAGCCAGCGGGCGACCCCACCTGCACACAACGCTGCTTGTGAATAAAATAAACATAAACAGGCATGAGAAGAGAGGGCGTTTCTGTCAGTCACACGTGCAGCTGCCTCACAGTCGTGGCAGAGAATCCTGGGGACAAGTGTGCTGCACAACCGGGGGTTTGAATGTGAGCTTGGGCGTAGTATGCCGCCTTGTCTGGCTTCAGCTAATGGTGATTTGGATGTTTTGACAACCAAGTGTTCAGTCTTGACAACAGAAATATAGCTGTTTAATTTCTCCCTTTCTTTCCCTTTTCGTAAAAGCGCTTTAATCGACTGTCTGATAAACCCACTTCAAGAACAGATGGAAGAATGGAAGAAAGTGGCCAACCAGCTGGATAAAGACCACGCAAAAGGTACGGGCGCACTGTCCGTGGTGGGATAGCATTCCACGAAGAGCCACGAAGGTGGCTGTGGTGCTGCTGGTGCCTCTGCTGGGTTTCCTGGTGTCCCCAAGGGCCCCTCTGTCCCTGCGTGTCCTGTGGGCCTTTCAGGGTGTCCTATGGAAGATGAGGAGTCAAAAGTGATCCCACAGCAGGGCCCAGCGCTTCAGTTTCGGCACAAACCGTTTTCAGCAGCCGCCAGCCTGGTCACTAGGTGGTGTGAATTGTAATCCGCTGAATTAAAAGTGAATCGAAGCCCAGCCCATGTGGCTCGTGGTTGAGTGTCGACCTATGAACCAGGAGGTCACGGTTGATTCCAGGTTGGGGCACATGCCCATGTTTTGGGCTTGATCCCCAGTAGGGGGCATGCAGGAGGCAGCCCATCAGTGATTCTCTCTCATCATTGATGTTTCTGTCTCCTTGTTCCTTCCTCTCTCTGAAATCAACTTCTTAAAAAAGAAAAGTGAATTGTAATGCCAGGCTTAACAGCCAGAGGTTCATACGTAAGGCATGGCAGCCCGTTTAAAAACCACCTTTAATGATGTAAGCTAACCGGGCCTCCTGCCCAGAAATGGCCCATCAGCGCCTCATGTGCCAGCCTCTGGGGACAGAGTGGTCCAGACAGACACACCCCTGCCCTTGGGTCTTCCGGAGCCGGAGGGTGGGGTGCTGGCCATGTGGAAGGGGCAGGAGACGGTCTCCAAGGGTCAAGCCTGCGCCCGGTGTGTGCTGGGGAGGAAAGCACGTGGGAGCTCCGAGGGCACACATCTGGCAGGAGGGCTGGCTAACAGGCAGTGGTAAGAGCTCTGGGGGCTTTGGGCGGGGAGGGGAGCCATGGGGAGTAACTGAGGAAACTGCTCGTTGGCACTGGATCGAACACGAGGGCAGTGGGAGAGAGAAGTGCCGAGGGGACTCGTTTTATTTGTTTGTTTATTTAAAAAATATTTTATTGATTTCAGAGAGGAAGGGAGAGGGAGAGAGAAATAGAAACATCAATAATGAGAGAGAATTATTGATCGGCTGCCTCCTGCACGTCCCACACAGGGGATCGAGCCTACAACATGGCATGCACCCTGACCAGGAATTGAACTGTGACCTCCTGGGTCATAGGTCGACGCTCAACCACTGAGCCACGCTGGCCGGGCAAGAGGTGAATCGTTTTAGATGTCCACACCTGGGCAGTGGAGATACTCGCAGCAGAAATGGGGCATCCGGGAGTGGCGTGGCCTGGGGGGCAGAGGAGGTGGTTGGTGGGGGCCGGAGGAACATGGTGGGTTCTGCTGTTGTGCGAGGTTCTCTTGCCTGAACTGTAACATCTGGCCGGCGACTCGCCACATGGGTCCTTTCTGAGGAGATTTCGGCCCTTAGGAGAGTGGATCATGTTGAAAATATTTCCTGATACTTGAGCTGAGAAAATACATATTTTTCATTTTATTTTATTATTTTTTAAATATACTTTTTATTGGTTTCAGAGAGGAAGGGAGAGGGAGAGAGAGAGAAACATCAATGATGAGAGAGAATCATTGATTGGCTGCCTCCTGCACACCCTGGTTATGTGCTCTGACCAGAACCAAACCACCGTGACCTCTTGGTTCATAGGTCGAGGCTCAATGAACCTCGGAGTCATGCTGGCAGGGCTGAATTTTTCATTTTCAGTAAAATGTTCCCAAATGCCGTCTTTCTGAGCAGCTGATAGGAATGGGTACTTCTGGGAAAGACGGCAGTGAGTGTTGTCGTTTGTCACGTTAGTAACACCCCTGCTCTGAAACGTCATCGCAAGGTGCTTCTCACACGGGATTCCGATGAAGCTGTTTATTATGCACCACAGTTTACGCCCTGATGGAAGTAACGGCTGTTCCAAAATTATTTTCTGTTGAGCAAAGTGGTAAAGTGATTCAATTATTCTGCTTCCTCTTAGAATATAAAAAAGCTCGTCAAGAGATAAAGAAGAAGTCCTCGGATACACTGAAACTGCAGAAGAAAGCGAAGAAAGGTAACGACGAATTCTGCAGTTAACTGTGTCACTTGGGGGAAAGCGCTTGGGCTCGATTTGTCTTTGGAGCAGAGAGTTCAATGCAGACTTCCTTCCTCGGGGCGGCCCCGGGGAGCAGCGGGAGCCGAGAGGCTGCGCCTGAGTGCAGTTCTCGGGTCAGACTCTGTCCACTTGAGGCCCTTGCAAAGCTGCCCTGGACCTGTTCCCTCTCCACACCTTTGTCTCCAGCATCTGACAGTTGCCATGCCTACTGTACCTTGTCAGGAAACCTATACATTTCTTGGGATCATGCACAAAGCCTTTATGCAAATGTTCTGTTCTAACTATTATACCAATGATGTCATCTTCTACACTGTTCCTGACACCACGCCTCTTAATTCGCTGCCTCACAGCTGATGCCGCACTCTCCCCTCAGGCTGCTCTATGGCTCACGTTATCGCTTATTTGGGACAATGATCTTTTGAGGTAGAAAGCCCCAAAACCTAAGTTCCTCTTTCCTAGACAAGCAGTTTGTTTTTTGAATTAAAAGCAAATACACTTGGAGAGGTGGAATGGTTTGTGGAAGAGAGGTGGGAAAAGGACAAGGTTTTGACATTTCTAAGAAATGCCCTCCTGGTTCTTAAACCCTAAGACGGTTTGAAGATAGCGAGCGGCCGCAGGATTTCCACCCACGTCAGGGTTTCGGTTAGTACTGGCCCAGTTGTTTCTTCCGGGTGTGTTTTCCTGGTCTGGTTGCTTCTCACCACAACCTTCAACCCAGTGAGGGCCCCTGGGAGCAAGCGGTCGACAGCAATAGGGCTTGTGGCCAGTAGCATTTTAGCGCGTCCGGAGGTGAAAGTTTGTAAATAACGCTGCCACCAAGTCCACTGAATCCGAGGTCCCGTGGAAGTGCAGGCTGGGAAACAGTGGGAGCGCATCTCCACCTACCTGGCCACCTGGCGGCTGTGAGAGAGGAGAGATGATGGGTTTGGAGGGAGGGTCCCGGGCAGACTGATGGCTTGGCTCAGGTGGGGAGTCGGTGAACAGGATGAGGTAAGGAAAAGTAGCTATTTTCCCTCTGCTCTTCCCGACGTCCCTTTTAAGCTCTCGGCTGCAGCGATAATCCTTTTATCCGAATTCTGCATGGAGGCTGCCACTCCAAGGTGCTGGCGTTGTCAGTGAGCGGAATCTGGCCCGACAGGGAAGCCTGATGGGTTGCGGGCAGTGCAGCATGAAGCGAAGGTTCTGGCGTTAGACTTGCCGGGCACTGGCTCGGCTGTCCTGGGAGGCCGGCGCACTTCCCGTCAGGGAGCCCGTAGAAAGATTCGGGGCCGGTCCTCGGGCGCTGGCCTGTGGGACGCGGAGAGATGCTCTGGTCCCGGGACTTGGGAGTAACTGGCCCTTAGCAGGGCGGTTTCTCGGGGCCCGTGGGCCTGAAGGTTGAGAGGATGGAGGCTGTGACCGGAAGCTGCTATCTCTCCGTCCCCGCACGTGGCTGGGGTCTCGGGCCCCATATCCTCTCCAGATTAGGTGGCCGTGTGTGCTGACGTCTGCAGCCAGGTCAGATCAGCAGCTGGGAATGTTCTGGGTGATTTTCTAGTTACTCCAGAAAACAGCTTTAATATCTTTCCTTTATAAACAACTGTTTTTTCTAAAGTATATAAGTGCATTATTTTTACCAAGTGCTCATACTTGTGCATGTCCGGGGTGAATGGAGCCTTCTCGGAGGGACCAGACACGTCATTCTGGTGCACATCTGTGATGGGGGGCTCCGAGTGGCCCGAGAACGGACTAGGAATGCCGTGCGTTTCGGGTCGGGAGAAATCGGTTATCTGAGGCTTCCGTTTAGTTTGGGTCCGGTTAGCCCAAGTTTCCCTGAGCCCCTCCATCCGTTCAGTCTCCTTCAGGAGCCGCTGCCTGGACTCTTGGCTTATAAAGTGTTGTGATGCCTCTGAGATTCACACCAGGTGTTCGGATGGACATCCTTGGAGAGACCTGGGACATTTTAATACGCTTGCCCTTGAGCCTGACATTTAAATAGTCTCATCTGTCCTTTGTCAGCAGTGGCTGCAAAGTTCATAGTATAAACCCTGTAAACAGACTCACAGAGTTCCAGACTAGCATATTATTTGTCTTTATACTACAATTTTTAATTCTTTAATTATTTCTTTTTCATTTCCACCCCAGCTCAAACTTTGTGTCATAGGTTTTTCCTAGTGACTCTTCAAGTTACAACACATTACACTTGAAAGGGTATCTTGGTCACGCATCTTAATTGACTTCTTTGGGAATGTAGTCTTCATCCCTCTTTTGAAGAGCCTTGCTGTGCTGGGCGTGATGATTCCTAGCTGGGAGGCTTTCTGTTGAGAGGAGAAGGGAAGAGCGCCAGTGCGTCAGGGCAGGGCGCACGGCTGTGCGGTCTTGGGGGTGTGGGTTGAATCGGTGGCTGCCTCCTGTGGTAAAATCCGGTGGCTGCCGTGGACTGACGGACACGCGAAAGGGAGGTAAGACTGCTGCTCGAATACCAGTTTGACGGTGTTATTTTCCTTTTTGTGTCAATTGTGTATCCTGCACTTTCTCACCGTGCGTCTCCCGCCAGTGGAAGTTCTCGGTAAGTCTGCCATCCGACCTCTGGTGCTGGTCACGGTGTGGTCCTTGCAGTGGGCGTGTCCAGGCCTATGCCCGTGGCCCACGCTCTCCTCCCGGCTCAGGACAATCAACGGTGCCTACCTAATTCTCCTTAACTTTAAGAAAATTGCGTGTGCGTGTGTTCAATCACTTTCTTCCTTCCATGTTTGGCACTTTCATGGATTAGCACGACATTCAAAGAGCTTTTGAATCAACATAATCCAGTTTAGACTCATGGAAAGAAGAAATACAGAGTGATTTAAACCCTCCCTTCCCCAGGAAATAAATATCTTTATACATACATATGTATCTAAGAATATATATGTGTGTGTGTGTGTGTGTGTGTGTTTATACCACAAACGAAATCTGTAGAGCCACATTCAGTAACTCCCTCACAGTAATTTCCAAATCAGATTTGGTTGTATTAATTAAGCTGGCAAAGTATCTTTTACTTTGTCCCTCCAGAACTAGAGAGTTCTATTCAAAACTTAGAATTCATTAAAAAAAACCCCAACCCAACAAAGTATTTCTTATTTCAGCAGAGTTTGTGGAATGGCCAACTTCAAAGGTATTGGGGACTCAGATTCAATAATCAGAATGATTTTTCTTGATTGAATGTCAACCTCATCCTGTGGGTGATTTTGCTACTAAACCTTCACGTTGCTCTTGGCATCTCGGGGCTGTCCGTCTGTCCGGGAGGCCCGTCTGCGAGGTGTCCGCGTGTCTGAGCATCCGCACTGAGCAGCTCCCAAGGGGGTGTTGGGCTGGATTCTGTCACTGACGACAACAACCCCGAGCCACCTGGGTCTCCCCTGACATGTGGGGGCTCAGCTCTGCCTCGACTTCCCCTGACTTCCCCTCATGGTGACGTTGGGCTGGTTCTTCCCCAACTTTATGAATGACGATCCTCCCGGGCCCCACGCTGTGCTGTGGAGCAGCGCGGACGGTGCCGAGTGCCCCTTCGGGAGGGCGGTGGGACCGCGTGCTCAGTGCTCATTGGGATAAGTTTTACGGAACGTAGCCTTGTCCATCGGACAGGTGCATGCTGGCGCTTTGGTGCGTCCACAGCGTTGTGCAGCCATTCCCGCCGCCTGATTTCAGAGCACTTGCATCACCCCAAAAAGACGCCCCCAGCATCGCCCCCATTCCCTGTGCCCCGCAGCGCGTCTCTGAGGGAAGCTGGGAGATCGTGCTGTAGTTGGAGACCTGGCACAGGTGCGAATGGCTTCTACTGGTATCTCCTCAGGTGCAGGACGAGGCGGAGGTGAGCAGGGACCCGATCAGGAAAGACTTGACTTTCGGGACTGTGTGGAAGCCCTTGAAGACTTCCTGGTTTCTAGAAAGTTCCGCTGTGACGGTCTCTCTGGATTAGATAGACAGTGTCTGTTTGGGTTAGATAGATAGTGGCCCAACTGGACACCTCGTTAGCGAGTGGCTTTTGTTCAGGTGAGAGGTGACCGTGGCCAGGGCGCAGGGATGGGGAGGTGATCGGGTTCGAGAGCTGTTTGGGAGAAAGTAAGTGAAAGGGGGAGTTGGAGGGGCTGCAGGTTCCTGGGTCCGGCGACAGGTGGAGGGCGGGAGTGTTTCTCTAACCACAGAGGAGGAGCCTTCCCAGTGAGAGGAGGTGACGTGGATTCTCCGTGAGCCCAGGTCGCCGTGGGGGGCGGGGGTTCTGTGGTTCTCTGAGCTGTCTCGTCTCAGTCTTTGCTTTGACGGACAGCTGCTCGCTCAGGACCAGCGAATCTCAATGACGAAACGCCTACCTTTAGGGGAAGGATTAGGGACCTCGAACTGAATGCTCATTTTTTAAACCCGCCCCCCCTCCCCCCCCCGTGCCCTGCATCCTCCCCCTGCTGAGGTGCCAGGGCCGTGGTGTGGCCGAGATGGCGCTGCCCCCGATCCAGTGCCCACCACGTGCTGAGCGCCTCACAGGAATGAGGCCGTTTGGCCCCGGGAGCCATCTGAGCTCTAGGAACTCACTGTTGTTCACAGCTCACAGATGAGGAGACACTGAGGCCCAGCTTGTTGACAGAATAACAAATTGAGTTAGAACATTTTTAAGTCAAAAGCCTCCAGTCTGTCTTTCTTATCACTTTGGGGAATCAGTCCAGTCCTGCTGCCGGACATTGGGGAGGCCTGTAGCGGGACAGTGGGAGCCGCTTCCGTTGGGAAAGGGGATTTTTCATTCCAGAATCGAATCTCCAGCTCACCCTGCGTGCCCATGTCTGTATTTATATTCCGTTTGTCACCGGCTCGGAAGGTGCCATCCATCGTAAGATGCACCATTATTTTCTAAACCACGAAAAAGAAACCCCTGCCGGTTAAACTACGACGACAGGCCATGGGTTGCAGGACACAGCTTGATTTGTGAGGTGCACAGGTATGGAAGGGGGGCTGTTAGAGTGAAATGCAGTGTTTGTGTCAGGGCAGATGGCAGTCCTTTTGTGGGATTCTGGCGGCTTCCTCAGACATCTGTCTCCGGAAAACAAGTGACCTCGGATGTTTTCTGACAACGATCTAGGCCGGGGTGGCCTGGGCTGTTCTCTGCGGGGGAGCCCTCCCCCCGAGCCTGGTGTCTGCGTGGCCCGCGAGGCTCAGGTGAGGGCTGCAGTGCGTGGGAAGGGGCTGGAGGTCCCACCTCATGCTGATGGCACCGACTGGCTTTTGAGTTGGGCTGTCGCGGGCGGACGTGGGCCACTCAGCTCCTGGCATGTTTGCTGTGAGTGTGAAGGGGGCCTCTGACCAGAAAGGCCGAGGGTGGGGGTCTGGCCGGGCCCATCCCCAGCTCGGCGGCCCTGTGCCAGCCACTTGGCCTCCCCCACTCTCAGTTTCCCCCTCTGTTCAAAGGGGGTATTAATTCCTGCCTTGAACATTTATGTAAAAATTAAAGGAAATACAGAGTAAATGTTGGGAAGATAAGGGATCTTCATGCCACTCCAGGAAGGTTTGTGAACTCTCCCTCCTTAACCAACAGACAGCTGGCAAACCCCCTTCCTTTCAGGGAGCCACGCTGGCCGTGCCCTGGTGCCCGCCCATCCGAGGGCATGGCCCAGGAACGTTTCTTGGGAAAAGGAGAATCGTGTGGATTCCCCTGGGGAGCAGAGGCTCCTGCCTCTTGTGCCTCTGGATTCCGAGACCTGGGAACTGGCAGAGGGAAAACATTCTCAAGACCGAGATGGCTCAGGCCGCACAGGCCAGGTCACACACAGCCCGAATCAGGAGTTTTATCTGCAAAGCCCGTGGGAGGCGCCCCTTCCTTCTTTTGGCTGCTCGGCTGGCCTGGAATTTGCTAGTTTTATGGTCTTAGGCCATGTAAGGCCGGGGCAGTGGAGGCCAGTGAGCAAACGCAGAGGGAGCTAGTCTCTCCCTGCCTCCTTCATCCGCAGGTACCTGCACCCGTCTTCAGGCAGGTGTGCTGGGCAGAAGGTGCAGGGTCCGTGGGGGCTGACGTCACTCAGAGAACTAGAGAAAGAAAGATGGACCTAGTACTGGGCATGTCGTGAAAGATGCGTAAAAGGAACTTCTGAGCTCACGCGGCCGAATCCTAATCTCTGGAGAGAGTTGGAGGAGGGTTTGCCTGAAGGATGGAGGCCTGCAGGGTGAGCAGGCCAGGCAGGTGGGGAGGAGGGAGAGCGTCTGTGAAGGTGGGTGGGAAGTGGAGGAAAGGGGGAGGGGAGGGAGGGGGTGAAGAGCTCGAGGCCGTGAGTGGACCGGCTGACCCATGCATGCCTGGCTGGCAGGCCGTGTTAAGGACATTGGACTTTTCTTGAAAGAAACGGGAGTTGTTGACAAGAAGTGATAATACTTGCATTTTTAAAGGAGTCGGGGCTGCCGATCTAAACGCAGTCGGGGTGACACACGAGGGGCCCTTGCAGCTGTCCAGTGAGGGTGGCGACAGGCGAAAGGAGAGGACAGAGAGAGTCCGTGTGGGAGGGAGCTGGAGCGGCCAGGACGTGTGCGGAGGTGCCGGCGCTGCTGCCGGGGAAATGAACAGGCTGCCCTACACTCCCACCTGACTTGTGGGTCTGCAAAGACCTCCGTGTCTGAAGGCCAGCGCGTCCGACTGGGGCATGGAGTCACTTCCTGCACAGTTGCTTTTCATAAACATGGTTACACGTCATGTCAGTGAATTTAAGAAATAAAAACACAATAAAATTGTGTTTTCAGGTTCTGATACATCCTGAGTAGAAATGTACTCACTGCAACTATAATTATAACAATCTTGACAGCTTAGACTTAGTTTAGAGCACCGCAACTTGAAAGTCCTTAAATTATAACAACACATGTTTAAAGTAAGTCTTCTGTAATCATAGAATCCTTTAGATTCCTGTTTATGAGATCAGGTAACACTTGGTTCTGGTCACTTTGCTTTTCGCTGTAAGTATATTTTTAAAACCCAGTTCTATTAGTTACAGATAGACATGTGCCTTATAACTCACGAAAGGAAGAAAAGATACACGTTTCCAGTTTCTTATCGTTAGAGACTGATAATACAGGGGATTCCTGCCGTAATCAAAGCACATCCAAGCCGTGGGTCAAGCACTGTGCCTTTTGGTGTACTTTCTCTCCACCCCTCCACCTCCTCCACGGAAGTTAAGAGCATGCCGACCTGGTCTGCAGCCTCCGTGTGTCGTGGGCTGGGGCGTCAGGGAGAGACTCAGAGGCGTGCAGAAGCCTTAGACCAGCCCTGAGTCCCGCGGCCTCCCAGCCGGGCCCGAGGTCGGCCCGCGCTGCAGGTTTCAGGGGAGCAGGGAACGTGGGCAGCATCCCAGGGCCTCACCGCCTGGGGGCCTGTGTCGTGTACACGCTCGGCGTAGTACGTGGATTCAGGTGCGCAGCCAGCACTTAAACAGAGGAAGAGGGAACCCACAGTTCTCATAGGGGTGTCGACCCGGCTTCCCTCCTGGAGCTCCTGTCTGTGGCTCGGCTGTGTGTCCTCCAGACGGAGCCCTGGCGCCCCCAGCCGGCCCCCGGAGAGGGTGGAGAATGCCCGTGTGGGCTTCCTGTCCACTGAGAATTCGGGAGACCCGAGGCCCAGCGGCCAGGCCAGTGTGTGGGGATGGCCGGCCTGCCTCCCCCTGGAAGCGGCTGGAGATGCTGGGGCCCTGGTCGGAGTATCCCGGCTGGATGGTGACTAATGGGGGAATGCTGAGCCGTCACCGTGAGGACACGCGGAACTTCTCGGTCAGCAGGTCCCTGTGCCGTGATTGTTGGATGCCGTCCCTCCGCGGGGTTCAGCGTGCGGAGTGTGGTGCCCCGCCCCACGTGTGTGCTCACTTGGTGAGGGCTCTGCATGCGCCGTGTTCACTGTGCTTGCGGACATCAGAGGCGTGTGCGGGGCGACCTCTGGCTGCATGTGACTTCCCTTTCTGTGCCGACTCCAAATGTAACCGCTGCCTCAGAAGTGACGTCCTTACAAACCCCAACGACCTCTTTGCTGGGGCGTTCTCGAAGCCGGCCCTCTTGCTCCAAATTAAGCCTCTCGCCTGCTTATGAGAGAAAACACAGAATCTATTCCTTCATTCGAGGCCATTTTCCCTGGCCCTTTTCTTTTCAAACGAGGCATTACATTGAAAGTTCCCTGTGTCACTGCTAAGAGGGGGACGTGGTGACGGGCAGGAGGCGAGTGGCGTTGGTTCACAGGCTCCCGCCCGGTCACAGAGGCACAGGCTGTGTGGGTGCCGTCCCCACTCTCCCTTCCCTGAGTGACCCTGCATAAGGCCCTCGCCTTCCCTAGGCCTTGACCTCCACTGAAACATCAGCAGGTGGGCCCGGATGACCCTAAGGCCGCCTCCATCTCGAATATGCTGTGTTTAAAACAAGCATTTGTTGAGCACTTGTTGTATGCACACATGGCGTTGTGCTGGGGGGTGTGTGGGGGGGGTGGGCGGTCCACGAGCCTGCCCTGGAGAAGTTAGAAATTCTGTCTCAGGGTTGGATGATGGGGGGAGCCCCTGGGTGGGGAGCGGGGGCAGCTCACGCACTGGCCTCCCAGGCGGTCACCCTCGTACCCCTGCCGGTCAGGTTTACAGTAGCCGCACCCCTGACACAGGGCCCGTTCGTCCCTGTCTATCTTCTAGGGCAGCAGACTTCTCCTCCAAAGGGCTTGATTGTGAAGTCTGTCTCAGAGATGCTGCCCTGCAGTTGCAGCAGGAGTGGGCCTTGTCACTGTAAATCATGGGGCGTGGCTATGTTCTGATAAAACTTTATTTATAAAGACAGTTTGCCGACCACGTTCTAGAATTGTTTCCAAGGTTAACACCCTGTTTTAAACTCTAGAAATGGTTGCCTCCGTAGTGGGGTCTGTGGACCTGGCTGGACACGGACCCAGCTCAGCATCGATACCACCTTCAATTTCTCGCCTGCGACCTGGCTGAGGCCCCGTGATGACGGGGCTTGTTTTACAGGAAGCGCATTGAGAGCTCTCCCGGGAGTCCCGCTGACTGCCAGGGAGTCCCGGGCCGCAGAGCCGGGCTGACGCTGGCCACCCCTGCTCCCGGGACAAACTCCTGTGCAAACAGAGGCTCTTTGATGGAGGTTGGCCCAGCAAAGCCAGCTTTGCCCATTTTTGGGGACATCCACAGGCCCTCGCCTTGTTCTCCCCTGAGCCTGTTCAGAATGTGCTCGGAGGAAGGAATTCCGTCTGGCCGCCATGTCCCGGGGTTGGTTGGCAGAGGGCTCTGAGGGGCTGCCCAGGGCAACAGGGCAAGTTGGGAGTTGCCTTCCCGGAAACCCTCCTTGCAGGAATGAGCCAGGATCCCTGGAACTCAAAAATGGCTGGCCCAGAACAGCAGCACCTTACGTCCTTTCTGGGTGTAACTAAGTAACTAAAGTTTCGAAGGAGTGTGGTTCGCCCCCAGCACGCCAGGGAAGGGGGCGGTCGCCCTGGGAGCTGTTTCAGCAGCCGCTGGCCCTGTCGTTCGCAGGGAGGGGCGACATCCAGCCTCAGTTGGACAGCGCGCTCCAGGATGTCAACGACAAGTACCTCCTGTTGGAGGAGACCGAGAAGCAGGCGGTCCGCAAGGCGCTGATCGAAGAGCGCGGCCGGTTCTGCACCTTCATCTCGATGCTGCGGCCAGTGATCGTAAGTTCGTGGGAAGTTCCAGGAGGCCCAGAGCGCCATTGGGAGGAGACTCCCTCCTTTTTATCTAGCCGCCATGCTCGAGTCATGGGCACCTGCTGTGGGTCGGGAATCCTGATAGGAGAGACCAGGACTTCTGTGCACGCTCCTGCTGGCCGCACAGCCCACGGCTCTTCTGTTCTTAGCACCAGTTGCTGTGCTTACCTTTTCTCCCCCAGTCAAGAAAGCCTGGCAGAGTGGTTCTCAAAGTGTGTTCCCCAGGCCAGCAGCGTCATCTGGGAACTGGTTTGAAATGCACATCCTCAAGCCCAGCTCTGGGGGTGGGGACCCAGTCCCCTGTGCTTTAAACAAGCTCCCAGGGGGTTGGGTGGCCCACTGGCCAAGCTGAATACCAAGGAGTGGCCGTGAGATGAATATGGGAAGAGCCTCAACAAGTCAAATAGGCTTGATTTTTCTTTTTATAAAATATATTTTTATTGATAAGAGAGAAAGAGGAAGGGAGAGGGAGAGAGAGAAACAATGATGGGAGCAGCATCAATCAGCTGCTTCCTATGCACCCCCTCCTGGGGATTGAGCCCACAACCCGGGCATGTACCCCGACTGGGAATCAAACAGGTGACCTTTGGGTGCATGGGATAATGCCCAACCCACTGGGAAACACTGGCCAGGGCAACATAGGCTCATTTTAAATAAGTTGGAGGGCCGGCTGCAGACCTGTGGGAAGACAGGCAGCCCATCCAGCAGCCTGCAGCCCAGACCCTGCGAGGCGGACTGCGGCTTCGCTTTGGCCTGGTGCACCCCTGTCCGCGGCACGCAGGCCACTCCGACGATGGCAGATCTCCTCTTCCCAGAAGAAAGGCTGGTAGTGCCTTCAGCAAATGTCCCAGTCCCAGGGGCCTTTCCTGAAAAGTCGAAAGGGTCAGCCAGTGACCCTAATAAAGGTGGTCGGGCCGGGACGATGAAGTAAGCCCCCACCCCCCTTGTTAATAACGCGCTGCGCACCCTGCCTGCAGGAGGAAGAAATCTCCATGCTGGGGGAGATAACGCACCTGCAGACCATCTCCGAAGACCTGAAGAGCCTGACCATGGACCCCCACAAGCTGCCCTCCTCCAGTGAGCAGGTAGGCATGCTGCCAGGCGCTCGGGGAGCAACCCAGGGAGAGGCGCTTCTAGGTCCTGAGGGTCCCGGGGACAGGATCCCACCAAATCACATCCACGCTTCACAGTGAGGTGCACAGTGCCCATCCCATCCCTGCCAGCCGTGCAGAGCCCCTGTGTGTGCTCGGGGACGGGGCCTCCTCGGCTCATCTCCCCAGGGTCCCCCCTTACAGAGGACACTCGCGCTGGGAACAGTCCCTGAGCCACGCTCACCCAGCTCATTTGTGGCAGGACTGAGATTTGAACCAAGCAGTCAGTTTCCAGAGCCTGTGCTCGTTAAAAAACATATTTCTATTGATTTCAGAGAGGAAGGGAGAGGGAGAGAGAAAAACATCAATGAGAGCGAGAATCATTGATTGGATGCCTCCTGCACGCCCCACACTGGGGATCGAGCCCACAACCCGGGCACGTGCCCTGACCGGGAATCGAACCCTGATCTCCTGGTTCATAGGTCGACCCTCAATCACCGAGCCACACCGGATGGGCCAGAGCCTGTGCTCTTAGCCTCTGTGTCCATCTACCCTCTAGAAATACACTCCTGACGTGGGTGTATCTTGGCCGTCATTTGAACCATTCTAATGAGGGTCTCTCTTATGAGAAAGATGACTATTTTTGGTGCTCATTAATTGGTTCATGTGACATTCACACTGTATCAGGTGGGAAGAGACATACTGGGAAACAGCTGATGAATCACATCGTGGCTTTTGGCCTTTGCATCAAATTCTTGTCACCCCTTCAGAGAGCCAGCTCAGAAGGCAAATTGAGAGCTTTTATTTTCCATTCTATGAAATTTCTCTTATGAGACCTCAGCATGCATTCTCTCTCAGTACATAGACATTTATAGAGCACCTACTGTATGAACAAAAGGAGACCTTACACTCAAGTAGCTATCAAGTGGGGGAGACAGACGTAGAAGTAACTGTGAAAGAATTGGTTTGCTCTTGATTATGTCACGTTTATAATAGCGAATCCTGGGCCAATAGGGCACAAGTGACCGCTGACGCTCTAATGGAGAAACCAACAGATCCTGAAACCGTATGGTCTTGGTGGTGCTTTAGGACGAAAACCCTGCCAGTTCTGGCCATGGGTGTAAATGGCTCTTGTACAGTGTTGATCTGTCACCGTACATCTCCCTCCCTCTCTTTTTTACCGATATTTCAGCCCCCCAACATTCATTACATTTTTGCTTGTCTCAGAAAACGGATTATGACATTAATGGATTAGTAGCGTATAATCCCCACCCCTCGATGGTGGCAGCATTTGGATGTTACGGTTTTAAGATGTGACGGATAAGGTTTCCCTTCTCCGCACCTCGCTTACCCGCCTGGCTCTGTCCCCGTAGGTGATCTTGGACCTGAAAGGCTCTGACTACAGTTGGTCGTACCAGACGCCGCCCTCGTCCCCCAGCACCACCATGTCCCGCAAGTCAAGTGTCTGCAGGTAAGAGAAGCCAGGCTCCGCCCTGCTCTGAGGACAGTTCTTCTTCTTTTTCTTATTCTTTTAAATATTTTTTAAAAATACATTTTTATTGACTTCAGAGAGGAAGGGAGAAGGAGAGAGAATCATTGATTGGCTGCTTCCTGCATGCCCCACACTGGGGACTAAGCCCACAACCCGGGCATGTGCCCTGACCAGGAATCTGTGACTTCCTGGTTCAAAGACTGATGCTCAGCCACTGAGCCACGCCGGCTGGTTTACTGTGTTCGTTTCCGGAGACAACCATGACACACTGATGTCCAGGATGAGCCGCTGGAGGGCGTTGCATGGCTTCCCCGTCAGCCCCCCCACCCCCCAACCCCCCACCCCCGCCTGGCCAATGGGAGTGGAAAGCCAGCCTCATGAGCATTACCCCCAGCAGCCTTCTCCCAGCATGCCCCAGTGTTTCTGTCGGGACTGTCGCACCAAGTAATCGTAGCGTGGAACAGTCGCGGTGCCTGGCCGCCTTCTTAGCGTCACAGTTGGACAGGAAACTTTCAGGGTTCGGAGCAGGAACCACACTTTCGAATCCCAGGCTGGGCTGCTCATTTCATCCCTTCAGCTGCTTCTAGGGCTGCCCTGTGGGTGTCAGCTCTACTTGCTCGGACCGGGGACTGTTCAGCGTTCTGGTTTTCATGCTCTGAGTTGGTGCACAGACAGTAGAGCACTTTTCTTAGACTGGAAATGGAATGCGGACAGAACACCCAGAGGGTGTGTGTGATTTCTCGACATCCTGTTTACTGTTTATTCTCAGAAGCAAAGGGCTTAGTGTGGATTGTCTTCAGTCGCTGAAAGCTGCCTGCGTCTTGCCAGAGGGACTGTTAACAACAGGCCCACAGATATTTTAACAGAGAGATGCCCATGATCAGGGTAGAGCCATTCGTTAAAGCACCAGCTTTGTTAATGCAGCCCTGACACACACACTGAGGATAAGATCACCCTGAGATGCCCGTTGGCGCCTGCACCGCCAGAGCAGCGTTGGCTGGATGACCTTGGTCTCTCGGGCCCAGGTGGCCCAGCCAAGGATCACACTCGCACATTCCATCCACGTCACACTGACGCCTTCCTGGTGTAGCTACGGGGCCCAGATAAGATCAGCCTCCCCTCTCCTGCCATGGGCACCAGGTCCCCTAGCTCTGCTGGTCAAGGACCTGGCAGAATTGGGCAGGACCTGGCTTTGCAGAATCACAGGCCTCCATGCCCAGACGCCTCATCACACCATCTATCAGAGACCCGAGTCTCAGCAGCTCGCTTTTCCCGTGGCTCACGAGAAAAAGGACTTGTTTACGAGCCTAATGAAGTGGCGCTTTGGAAACACACCTTACGGCTTGTGCTGCTGCTCCTGCTCCGAGGCAGAGCCGACGACATTATGTTGTCCCCCCTTCCCTGCCCCCTCTCGTTTCCTGGCCCCTCCTCTCACCCCCCGCCCCTCTGCTTGGCCCCACAGCAGCCTGAACAGCGTGAACAGCAGCGACTCGCGCTCCAGCGGCTCGCACTCGCACTCGCCCAGCTCCCACTACCGCTGCCGCAGCTCCAACCTGGCCCAGCAGGCGCCTGTGCGGCTGTCCAGCGTGTCCTCGCACGACTCGGGCTTCATATCCCAGGACGCCTTCCAGTCCAAGTCACCGTCCCCCATGCCGCCCGAGGCCCCCACCCAGGTAAGGGTGCCCTCAGCTCGGGGAGCAGCTGCCACACCTGGCACCCAGACCACCATCGATGGCTAGAGCCCTTGGCTTGGACAGGCCTCTGTCTGTAGACGCGAGAAAACGGGTTGAACGTCTCATCTTTACATGTGTTGTTCCCCCAAAGGGAGGCAGACTAGAAGGTGGGCTGGCAGCCGATGTTCATGGTGAGGTGGTTGAATCACACTTTGGTTTGGGGAGTTCCCACACCTGAGCGCATAGACTTCAGAGAGGGTTGCCCCCCCCCCCCCCCCCCGCCCCCCCGGCATCCCTGTGAGGGCCCGCTTAGCGTGGTGCTGTAGCTGACGGGCATTGCACAGTGGGCCCCCCCCCCCCCCATCTCTGTCCTCTGAGACTCTGCCATGGGGCAGTGCCCGGAACCCTGTCACTCTTGGGCTCCGTTTACCGGTTTATGTTGAGAATGAGAATGGCTCAGCGCAGCCCTCGCAGCACAGCCTGTTGGCACTTTGCTCTGGGAGAAGGGAGGTGTCAGAGCTCTCCCACCTCAGCGGGCTACGCAGGCCAGCCCCAGCCCAGCCAGGGGTCCCGCCGGAGCAGCGGGCAGGAGCTGGGCAGGCATCGCCACACCCACCTGCCCCCCCGCCCCCTCCTCCTGGTGCCCGTGTCTGGCCTCACACTTAGTAGGCAGCACGACACCAGGAGTGGGAGGGCCCAGTGCCCACCGCGCCATCGGCTGGGCATGGTGGGTTCGGCCCGACCTGTCCATTTTGAGCTGACCCATACGCAGCCTTTGGTCCAAGACCCTGTGGACTCAGGACATCACATGCTTGTCTTGTTTACCCAAGTTCCCGATTGCCCGACAGTCACTGGCCATCTCGGCGTGCCAGGCCGCCCTGCACGGGTTTGCTGCATGGTCCTTCCAGCAACCACGTCGGCTGCTATGACCCCCGTTTTGTGGAAACGGAGGCTCGGGGCTGTGGGTGACCCGCCCGATCGCAGTTACTGACCTGCAGGTTACGGACCTGAGACCTGGGAAGAGGCTTCTACCGCCTGCTCCACCTCAGCCTTGGGGCGCCCCCGGGAGGGTGCGTGGGGGGCCCTTGGTGAGGAGGAAGCTGCTGCGGTGTGTGGGGACTGCCTGCCTGTCTGACATGGTGACCCCAGCCCCTGGCTCCTCGCTCCCTGGGCAGGTAGTTTCCTGCTGTCCCAGGAGACCCGGCCTGTCTTCCTGGGAGAGAGACTCGGTTTCAAACAAACGCTCTGGGCCGAGAGCTGCGGCTCCAAGTTCTCGTGTGCTTGTCGGACTGGGTGGGGGCCTGGTTGCGAAGGTGTCCCCAGCCGTCCTCCACGTGTCACCCACGCAGAGCTGAACGACGGGAAGGAAAGCAGGAGTTCGCAATTCCTCCAAGGCTCTTCGCTGTGCTGCTTAATTCTTTGTGTTTTTAATCAACTGACAAACTAACCTCATCTTGCGCACTGACACCCGTTTCTAAAGGAGGGGGGGCGGGTGCTGCAGCCTCCCTGTCTGAGACCGAGTGTGGGGCGCAGCGGCGCTCGGGGAGGCAGAGGTGGCGTGTGGGACTCACTTAAACCTCAGAGCTGGTGCCCGAGGTATGGGGTTCGGCAGCTTTAGGGCCTTTCCTCAGGGTGCTGCAGAATTTACTAGAAAAATCTATTTTTCAAAAAAGGCTCTACTGCTACTTACCATTATAAGGAAATGGCACAGATCACAGGCCAGAGGCTGCATGTCCTGAGGGCAGTAATACTGTCCTCCTTTGGGGAGGGAGGGAGGAGCACAGCCCAGCCCCCCACCCCGCCCCCCGCCCCGGCAGACACAAATGCCGAGTGAGAGAAAGCGTTCAGAGTTCTCGCACTTTCCTCAGCTCTGCTCTGTAAGTGTGCCTTCACCCGTGCGCCCAGGAGTGGGCCCGTGCTGGTGGAGAGGGTCTGGTCCTAGGGCCGCTGAGGCTATCAAAGCAAGAGGTTCTTTAGAAAAAATGAGAAATCAAAAGCAGCATGACCTGCAGCCCTGGGGTTCGCTGGCCTTGTCCAAGCTGCACACGCTGGAGTCAGAGGAACCAAGATAGACAGTCCTGGAGCGTCCCCATGGTGACTGACTCTCTCTACACCTGGCTAAGCACTATGCATAGACACACAGGTATAAACCCTCGCTTTGTCTCATCTGTTAGATATTACTGATCCCCATTCTAAGGATGAAAACAGGTTTAGAAAGATTAAGCCCATGATTCCTTGACTGACAAGTGGCAGAAATGTCACTTAAATCCAAACCTTCAGACTCCGGCCCCGACTGCTCACCCGAAATGGAGCTCGGGGAGTGGCTTCGGCTGCACGGAGCCCCCTGCACGTCGGGGTGTCTCCGGGTCCCCTGCCTTTGCAGGAGGGGAACGCTACTGCTCTGTCCCTGTGCAGGAACCTTTCCTTGGCCGGTGGGAGGGGTGACAGAAACACGAGTCCTGCCTCCTAGACAGTGAATACAGGAGCACTTCTGTGAGAGTAGTAGACCCCAGTGGGGCTGGGCTCGCTGGCTTATTTATTTGTGTTTGTATTGATTTCCTTTAACCCTTTGAGTGCCAACCAGTATCCTAGGAACTATGCTAAAATTGCCAAGGCATTTTGAGTTAAGGTTTTTAATTTTTTTCCCCACATAAAGAGTGAACTACTAGCATCTAATAGTGACACTGCAGGAGGAGCGCGATCGTGCTCCCCAGAGGGGCAGAGAGAGAGAGAGAAAAACATCAATAATGAGAATCGATTGGCTGCCTCCTGCACGCCCCCTACTGGGGATCAAGCCTGAAACCCAGGCATATGTGCCCTGACGGGAAATCAAACCATGACCTCCTGGTTCACAGTTCAACAATAAACCACTGAGGCACCCTGGCGGGGCAGGGCGGGGCTTATTTAAGCAAATGGCATGAGCCAGAGAGGGCAGCTAACAATGAAAAAACCTAAAGCAGATACCTGGATGGGCTCAGTGCACTCCCAGGGGACCCAGTGCACATGGAGGAGACAGTCGTTGTCCCTCATCCATTTAGCGATTCGAGCACCTGCCATGTGCCAGTTCAGGACTAGACACGCAAGTCGGGGTTCAGGGCGCTTACAGTCTGCGGTCCGGACCTTGCTGGGTCTCACGCTTCTCAAGGGCTCGACGGCCTGTGGGTGCAGCTGGGGAAGGAATAACCCTAACGCTCTGCTCTCTCATCCTTCCTTTCCTGTGTGTATGTGTCTGTCTCTCTCTCTGCGTGCTTTCCCCCACCCCCATCTGTTTTATTTTTACTCACCGTTACTTTTTGGTGGCGTGTGGCCTGGATTCTGTGGGTCCCCTCGTGTGGTCCCTCCCCGGCTGCAGAACTCGTCCAGCTCGGCCTCCTCGGAAGCCTCCGAAACCTGCCAGTCAGTCAGCGAGTGCAGCTCGCCCACCTCGGTCAGCTCAGGCTCCACCATGGGCGCCTGGGCCTCCACAGAGAAGGTGACCGACCGGGGTCCGCCACCACGGCCCCCCCTCGCCCCCCTCCACCCCCCTGCCCGCTGCTCATGCCACAGGCACAGGAACCTGGACACTCAGAATCGACACCGAGAGCTTGGGGACCGGATGAGGCTGAGGGCTTTCTCCTGAGGGTGTCTGGCTCCTAAACAAGGACCGTGCGGCTGTCCCGAGGGCGAGTCGGGCTATGGGGAACGCGGAGGTGTGAAGGCTTCATCCCAGAGCGCGTGTGCTCATCCCCCTCTCCAGCATCCACCCCGCCTGTCCGACCTCCCGGCCGCCTCCCCGCTGGGCGTGACATTTCACCGCGTCAGAGGCCATGTGCTTTCCTGCCTTTTAGTTCGCAAACCACCCCCTACTCACCCCGACCTGGCATCTGCTTCCAAACAGTGTGATGATGTCAGAAACCTACAATGAACAGGTTCAGTGGAAGACACTGTAGGGTTTGTAAGTTTGCCAATGAGATGAGCACTACGAAGGGATGTTGTGTGAGTTAAATACTCAGAAACCATTGAGAGCGCCACAGAAGGACACGGTCAGTTCCCCACTGTCCTCAGATAGCGGGGCAGTATTTCCTCCACCGAACACGGCTCGGTGTCGAGGAAACGGACGTGCGCTCTGCACCTGCTCCTCCCTGCGTCCTGGCTCACCATGAGCGCCAGGCCCGTGTTTGTCAATAGAAGTCCAGGGCTTCCTCTCATCGAATGTCAATGCCATCTTGTATCTCCACACTCATCCTATTATATTAATTTTTTTTCCTCCCCCCCTTTTTTTGTTTCGTTTTCAGTTGTCTAACGGGTTTACTCACTATAGTTTATCAAGTGAGTCCCATGTGGGGCCCGTGGGGGCGAGCCTTTTCCCTCATTGCCCGCCTGCCTCCCGCCTGCTCCCTCGGGTCACCTCTGTCCACCTTCCAGACTACAATCATTATTACACCATTGGGCCCGGCATGTTCCCGTCATCTCAGATCCCTAGCTGGAAGGTTTGTGTCTCTCCTCCCTCCTCCCCTCTCTCCCCTCCTTTCCTCTCTCATGGCTTCTGTGCTCACCTCCTCCTGTCCCCCCAACCTCACCCTGATTACCCCTCTCCCCCTTCCTTTCACACTCTGCCTTCTTCCCCATAACGCCTCTCCCCAAGGCCATTCCCACCGGGAGAGCCAGAGAGCGGCAGGCAGCTTGGAGTTAGACAAATCCACCAGGAGCTGAGATTGGAGAGGCTCCTGTTACTAAACATGAGTTAACCCCATTGGGTAGTAGACACAGCTGTGACCTGCAGAGGCGTCAGTTCCAAGTCCCAAGTCCCAGTTCGGCCTCCGGGGCCGCCTAAGAGCCCGTTATCGGCCGGGAGGGTCCCCCATGGCCACGTTCCCCCGAGGCCCTTACTGGACATGGTAATAACACCGTCAAAGTGCACACGGACTTGATTCTTAGTCTCCACTGTTTATATTAAAACGTGTGCTTCAGTGTAAAAGCAAAAGTGCAGCGGATGCCCCAGGGTGTTCTGCTTTATTTTGAGAGGAGGTCCCTAATTTTGAGCAGGTCTTCACCCCTCACACGTGGTGTGGACCCCTCAGACTCCTAACCTCCCAGCTGATCCTGGGGGCCTTCCTTCCCCTGTGAGGGCCGCAGGACACATCCTGAAGTGCCTTTTGGGGCCCAGCTTTCCTAGTGGAGGGTCAGCCTTCCCGGGAGTGGCTGCCGTTCCCTCAGCGCCCCCTGGTGGCCACTCCACTCAAGCACAGTCATTGGGGACTGGACTGGTCCCTGGCTGGTAGCTGTAGTGGAGTCTCCCTCAGGCCACTTGTCCGATTGTTGAGGATTTTTCATCTTTGAGCAGATGTGAGGAAACGGGAGGTGACCAGGGGGTCCCCGAAGGGTGTTCCACTCCCTTTAGAGCCAGGGGAGGGAATAGAAGGGGCCTGCTGACCTGTCCCAGTCTGAGCTTCCCCCAAGGGGACCAGATGCCTTCTGTGGGCAGCTGTCTGGAAGGTCCGCAGCCCTCACCCGGCAGCGAGGCCCTGGTACCTGACCACACTGTTCTGCGTAGGACTGGGCCAAGCCAGGGCCTTATGACCAGCCTCTGGTGAACACCCTACAGCGCCGCAAAGAGAAGCGGGAGCAGGACCCCAGCGGAGGAGGACCCGCCGCCGCGGGTGGCCCGTCTGCAGCTGCCGAGGAGGCTCAGAGACCACGGAGCATGACCGTATCCGCTGCCACCAGGGTGAGGCTTCTGTTCTCTATCGCTGGGTGGGCCCCTCTAGACCGGCCTGGGGGCCAGATGTGGACAGCATTGGGGACCTTGCAGCTGAGGGAGCTGAGCCGCTCCCCTTCCCTGCTCTCCAGTTTTCATGAGGCTCCCAGGGAAAAGCCTGTGTGGGGATCAGACTTGTCGAAATCTCTAGAGCCTGGGTAGGGCCCAAGCAAGTTCCTGTCCCTGGGCCCACAGACAGGTGGTGTTCCCAGGAGCAGACGAGGACTGACACCTGGTCCCCACTCGGAGGGGGTACGGAAGGGCCCTGGGGACAGCAGGCAGGGGAGTCACGGCCCTGTGGCTTGTCTGTCCCTCCTCCACCCTGCAGCCTGGCGAGGAGATGGAGGCTTGTGAGGAACTGGCCCTGGCCCTGTCTCGGGGCCTCCAGCTGGACACCCAGAGGAGCAGCCGGGACTCGCTGCAGTGCTCCAGTGGCTACAGCACCCAGACCACCACCCCGTGCTGCTCAGAGGACACCATTCCCTCCCAAGGTACCAGGCAGCTGGGCTTCCCAGGCAGGACCCGCGAGGAAAAGGGAGGTCCTCCCTGGGCGGACGCAGAGGGCGGGAGTCCTGCGAACCACCTTCATCTTGGAAGGGCCTGGGAGAGCTGGCCTGCCTGGCCGGGCCACTGCCACAGGGACTGGCTGTTGCAGCTCGTTTTCACCTGCAGGGTGCAGGGTAGTTCTCAATAGGAATTCAGCCGGACGCTGTTAAGGAGAACATTATGTGTGTTTCAGCACTTCATTTTCCCATTTAGTGTTCTCAGCCGCTTATATAATACGTCTTTTTACCCCATTTTACATACATGGAAACTGAGCCTGTGTAACTTCCCCAAATTCATGCAATACGCAGCAGAGCTAGAGTTTGAACCTAAGGTCTATGAGAGTCTGAAGCCCAAACTCTGAACCTGTTCCAGCCAAATCCTCTCTCCACCATGCCTCCCTCACCCCATCCCTACGACACTCCCAAGCCAACAGCATAGCAGTCTGACAGCTGGAATGGGTCTGTGATCGCTGACCCTGTTTGCAGTCCATCAAAGGGATTTTGCTGCCCAAGGGACATTTGCAACGTCTGGTGACATTTTTGGCTGTCACCACTGGAGGGGGTGCTAGCCGGCTGGGGTGCTGTAAATACCCTGTAGTACACAGCACCCCTGAGTTCATATGGTCCACAATGGCAAGTGTTGCCATTCAGAAATCTGTGAGCTTCCGGTCCCTTCTGATACCTTTTTTAGGAAATGGAACTTATTGATGGAACCCATGTGTACCTGTCTTCAGGGGTTCATTGCCAGTACTTCCATCTCCTTCATAGGGCTCACCTAAGGAGTTAGTTGAGGGAGATAGCAGGGTCTGAGGTAGTCTGTTTGGGGCTGTGGCTCACGTTGAGATCTGGACTGGAGGGCGTGGGGAATTTCTCTCCACCGCCTCATTCCTTAGAGATGCTCGGGGAGCTTTGCCTCAGCCTGGCCGTTTTCCATGTCGCCTCTCCACCATCTGGGAGTGCGTGCCTTCCACGCCAGCACTGTGCTAGGCACCTGGGGTTACATCCGGGAACAGCAGGAAGGTCCTGCCAAGGACTGCTCACTCGCCCAGTTCCTAAGGACGACAGAAGCCTGGGGAGGCGTGGGTGAGACCGTGGCTAAGCACCTTGCCTCTTGTGCCTTTTGTTCTCCCAACACAGAAGAATCAGAAAGCAGAGCCGCTGCCTTGGAGGTTTCTAATCGAATCCTATCATCAGTTTCAGATTACGATTATTTCTCGGTAAGTGGTGACCAGGAGGCAGACCAGCAGCAGGAGTTTGACAAATCCTCCACCATCCCGAGGAACAGCGACATCAGCCAGTCCTACCGACGGATGTTCCAAGCCAAGCGCCCGGCCTCCACTGCTGGCCTCCCCACCACCCTCGGACCTGCCATGGTCACCCCAGGGGTTGCAACCATCCGACGGACCCCTTCCACCAAGCCTTCTGTCCGCCGGGGGACCATCGGAGCCGGTCCCATCCCCATCAAGACACCCGTGATCCCCGTGAAGACCCCAACCGTCCCAGACCTCCCTGGGGTGTTGCCAGCCCCTCCGGATGGGCCAGAGGAGCGGGGTGAGCACAGCCCCGAGTCGCCCTCTGTGGGTGAGGGCCCCCAGGGGGTCACCAGCATGCCGTCCTCACTGTGGAGCGGCCAAGCCTCCGTCAACCCTCCCCTTCCAGGCCCGAAGCCAAGTATCCCTGAGGAGCACAGACAGGCGATCCCAGAGAGCGAGGCCGAAGACCAGGAGAGGGATCCCTCCAGTGCCACTGCCTCCCCGGGCCGGGCTCCAGAGAGTGAGCCCGCAGACCTGAGCCCCAGGGATGCCCCACAAGGAGAAGACATGCTGAATGCCATCCGAAGGGGCGTGAAACTGAAGAAGACCATGACAAATGACCGCTCGGCCCCTCGCTTCTCGTAGGCTCACGAGAAATGCTGCCAGTGGGGAATGACTGTTTAATTAATAAAACCTAATTTGTCTTATGCATTCCAATCTATAATCCAACAAAAGATTTTGTAGGCAACTCAGAATACAGCTCTTTTGAAAGTACTCGACACCTTTAGATAAGAATTAAAAGCAACATATGTAACTGACATAATCTTGATCTTTTAATTTGTAAATATCGACAACTTACTTTCTGCACATTTAAAATTAGTTTCCCTTTTGATTTTTCTGAAGGTGCCAAATTCCACTTAACTTTTTTATAAGTCTTTGTAAAATTTTAAATGCATAAGGGGGGGGAGGGCTCAGGGCAGGGGAACCACGAAGTAGTTAATTTCAGAAAAAAAGGGGTATCTTTTTCTTTTCTTTTTTTTTCCTGCAAGCTTTTGTAGATGCATTGTAGAAGTCTGGCTTAGAAGCAAATTCAAGTTATTTTAATGTACAAACGAAAAGGTAAGAGGTAAACTCTTCATTTAAATACATGATGTTCTGAATGAGCAAAGCAGTAGCAAGAGTTGATGAGCACTATTCGGAGTGAAATGAATCTGGAGGGTAGACTGTTGGGATTGGGGGGAGGGCCATGGGAGGGGCACTGTCAACATAGCCGACCTGTCACATTTAAGAGTAGCCTTGTAGGTTGAATTTCTAGTAGCTTCATGGTTAATGCATCCGAATAAGCCATACTGGATTGCGGTGTTTGTTTCTGTAAGGTGTTTAAGGACTTCCTTTCTCCGATTCCTCTTGACTGCACACAGCACCCACCTCCAATCCTGTGCATGCTGCCACCACCGGGTAGACATAGAATTTATCCCCCACTTAGTTACTCGTCTGTTATACCCATTTTCATCGAATCCAGATGCATCCAAAAGGGTAAGGCAGTTTCAAAATGTGAAAACATTTAAACATGATAGCAGGGAATTCTTAGATAAAGCAAATGCCTTTTACTTAACTGTGCCCAGCAGGCTGGGTGCATTGAAAAGCCCAAATATTTTGAAAAAACTTGAGCGGATTTAACAAGAGTAACCAGCTTAGCATCCAGCAACTTGCCAATGTGTTTACCAATCCGGGGGCTTGTTTTTCTTAATTGGCTTCATGCTAAACAATGAAGAGAGGAGGATTTATTTATTGTCACTCGGAATCTGACCACTAGACTGTCCCTCTTTTTGTATTCTAGGTAATGTTTTTTGGAATGGATTTATGTCTTTTCTTCTTTAAGTGAAAGTTAAATTTGTTACAATGCCCATCCCCGAAAGCCAACAGGGACTTGTAGATTTAGAGGGTTCATGTTTGGAGAATGTAAACATGAAAAAGCAAGCAATTCCTAGTAGCTGGGTCACCTGACAGTGCTCCTTTGTGACCGGACCTGTCAAGGGATGATAGGGGCGTGGTGGGTCCCACACACCCTGCAGGTTCCTGTTGGCTCCTATCTTCAATGACATAATCTTATGCTTTAATACATAACTGCATTGGATGTGAGAGTAACGTACCTGTATAGTCATTAATTCTATATATTAACATTTAACACTGCTGTGATTGCTCAAGGACATTTTATGTTATGGCTTTAAAGCAAAGGCATGATTATTAGAAACTATTTAAGCTTTTTTTTCTTTGAAAAACAAGCTCCTTTTACAGAATATAAGCAACAGTAGTGCCTGTGGTTTAGCCCACCAATCTCGAGGACTAACAAGTAGCTGATGCATTGTGCATATGATGCTTGAGATGGTTTTTGCAAAAGCAGAAATCACTGCAAGGTAATTACAATAGGTAAGAGTGGTATTTTAAACCTTTGAAATAAATGGATGTAACTGTACCTCGGTACAGCTTTTCACTTGTTTAGTTTTTAAACGTTAGTATAATCTGAAGAAATTTAATATAAAATGTTGCCAAATTTACTGTAGAAAGAATGTGACAAAACACCTTGGGTAGTCCTGTTTGTGTTTTTGCATATTGTAAAAGCAGTGTCACAGCTACAAATAAAGAAATCGTTTCTAAAGGTAAATTATTGTGGTTTAGTTGCTAGTTTGTACTGAGAGTTGACCTCTCCCTGTGCAGTTTTTTGTTCTAAACTTGTATAAATAACAATTGTGTAATGTGTTTCCCTTCTATCTTGTAACAATTGCTTCAGCCTACATTATAAATAAAGAACCACTAGAAAAAAAAAAAGTCCTGTATTTCAACTCTTATTAAAATTCACTTGGTCTTTGCTAAATGTTAGAAGATGCACTGAGACTCATACTTAGATTACTTAGAAAACTGACAGAACATTATTTTTGTGATGACTTTGATCCCTAAGAACAGTAGTTGCCTGAACTAATTATTTGAATGCAGTTCCAACGAGTTGTCAAGAACGAAAGGTAGCTGGGTTCAGTTGACCTTTTATTTTTGTGAATCCTCACCTAAGGATATTTTTTCCATTGCTTTTTCAGAGTGTGGAAGGAAGGGAGGGAGGGAGGGAGGGAGAGAGAGACAGAGACAGACACATCGCCTGGTTGCCTCCTGCATGTGCCCAACTGGAGGTAGGGGTAGGGGTTGGGGGATGGGGACAAACTCGAAACCTAGGTACCTGCTCTTGACTGGGGATCGAACCCTCGACCCTTCAGTGCACGGGCCCATGATCTAACCAGTGCGCACCATTGGCCATGGCTGGCTTTACCATTGAAAGAAACCTCTTCAAAGGGTTAGAGTTCTGCTGTACCCTTACCTTTGAGTCTGCAGGCAATCCAAGCTACAGTAGAGGAAGCAAAGCTGGAAAACTGCCTTCAAAGCTAGTGAGTTTCATCCCAAATTGGACCCTTTAACCCTACCCATCAAACTGCCACTCCTGAGACTCCAGGTTTTTTTGCTGAATGTGTGCTTCTTAGAGAAAGGTGTTTAATCAAAACAAATTCCATCAGGAGAATCTTTAGAAAACCAAGACGGTAGCGTAAGTCCTTAACATTAGCATACCTTTTCTCAGCCTCCATTCCTTCCAGACACGAGTATTAATTAAGGCTTCAACTAGAGTCTCTTTGACTCAATCTTCAGAGTAAACCTTGTACCTGGTTCTGCTACAGTTGTCCCTTATTAAGAACATGTGCTCTCTATGTGACTTAATGGGGAAGAAAAGAACACATCTGACTGACGACACATCACATACGTTTCTTTCTATGCACAACTGCTACGGAACCTGTAAGACAATGGCAGTCCCCTGGCATCCCGTTACTCCTCACACAGAAGAACACATCAGTCATACCTTTTATTTTTATTAGGGCAAGTGTGCATATTTTCTGTAACTTATTTCACTTGCAAGCAGGACTGGTGGTGTGTCTTCCTCTCTCTGTCTCTATGCGGGCCGCTCCCGGGGCCTGGTCACAATATGCCACCACAGTGGGGGCAAATCACCTTCCTTTCGGGCAGGGGGCAAAGCTTCAGTGATGGGACCACCAACTGGGGTTTCCGCCTGCAGCTGCTTAACCTGGAAGGGGTCAAGGAGGGACCAGTTAGAAAAGGAGTGAACGGACGGTCCCGGCTGTACAGTTAGTGTCACCTTTGTTCCTGCTGTCACATCACATGCTAGCTGATCCTCACTACTGAAGTGTTGTTTGTTCATACCTGCATTATTTGATCCCACACTTGAACTCAGAAAAGATGTCCCCAAAGCTTTTCCCGTTCTTAAAACAGCAAAGTTGAGAAAAACTCTCCCGCCCACCTCATTCACTAACCCAAACCATGACAACTACTACTCCAATTCCCCTGGTTATGGTCTCCCCACCTAAACTCTCCCCCAACAAAAATGGATTTTTGTGTCTCAGCTAAGTGTTCTCCAAAAGCACTAGTAAGAAATCTCAAAAAGAAAAATCTCAATTCATGTATATTAGGGATGTTAACTTTAAAGCCCCTCTCCCCCAACAGCAACCAGGACAAGAAGCAACACACAATCACATGAAAAATATGCCGTTACGTCTGATAATGACCAACTACCCCAGTTCAGGGATCTCCAAGACGATCACGGCCCTCACAGAGGGGGAAACCCAGAGACCCACTTTCCAGATCAGTGACTTTATGAAGCTCCTCCAGAAAAATCCATCCTGGAATGTGGTTAACCTGAGCCTCCAGCACATGTGCTGTTTCACAATGTGGCAGAGACAACAGCAAGAGGAGGAAGGTTTGTGCGGGGGAGAGGGGGTTGCAGTGATCACCTGCAGTGTGCACCTCCTGCTCTCCCTGAATCACCGCACCTCCAGTTCCCCAATGCAGAGACAGGCCTCCGTGCATGCTCGGGGTCCCACACCTCTTCTCGAAACTCCCTCCACCTTTCCATCCCTCATCAGCATTAACAACTTCTCCCTCCTTCCAAATTACGCACCATCAGTTCTCATCTTAGAAAATAATCCCTTGGTCTCGTTACTATTCTCAGCAGAACTTCTCAAGAATCCTCTCTCCCTCCTGTCTTCTCTTCCTCACTCTGCTCACTACTGTCAGGTGACTAAACCCTCCAGAAAAGGCTCTGGTCACGCCCACTAATGCCCTTCCTGCAGCCAAACTCTGCACATTATTCCCAGTCCTCACTCTGTGAGAGGACGTGGCCTGGCCATTCCTGAAACACTTTCTCCGGGACCCGCGGCACACCCTCCGGGCTGTCCCTCCCTTGCCGGGTGCTCCTCGGTCTCCTTTTCCTGACCTTGACCAATGGAGCTCCTGCCACTTTTATTTTTCTAGTCTCCCGTCAAAGACTCATCTACTTCCCTGATGTTGAAAACAACTGTTAGCTCACAAGTGTCTTTCAAGCTCCTTTGACATCCAGATTCCCATATCCAGTCACCTTCTGACATCTGCACGTAATGTCTTAGGATTCTTAGATTTAACACACTTATAACTGAGCATTAGAATGCCCCGACACCCCACCTTTCCTATCTCAATAAACACCATCAGCAAACTCCAGATGTTAAAGCTTATAACCTGGAAACCATTCTTGATCCTCACTGTCCCTCACTCCCCCACATCCAATCTAGCTCTATATCCCTCCAACTATCTCCTGAATCTACTTCCCTCCATGTTCAGTGCATGCACCTTAGTGCTGGCTGCCATAATCTTTTGAATAAACTGCAATAACCTCAAAGTGGTCTCTCCACTCGTCACCTTACCCTCTCCAATATATCTTTCACACTACAGCAAGATTAAGCTTTGAAAAATGTGAAGCAGGCACGAAAAGGGTCCAAGGCACTGCTGGGGAGTAAGGTTAAGGGATGACAGGGCATAGCAGGAAGGAAAGGCAAAGGACTAAGGAGAAGGGGAAAAGCAAAATTAGAGACCAGAAAACCCAGAAGGAAACACAGTGTAACCAATTTGGAAGATGGGTGTAAGAGTCCCATGTAACTGAGAAATGTATATCTAAGAAGCAAGGGGCCAGAGTAACTCATAACTGGACTCCAGACCTCGTCAGTGGGACAAAACCTGAGCTCCTTCCAGGTGCTGACCCCGTGGGCTAAGCCACCCCGTAAAACGCAGGTAAGACTCACCTCTCGCTCCCAGCTTTCCCTCCGCAGTTTCTTCCATTGCTCTCTCTTGGCAAAGTAATCAGGATACATTGCCTTCTCAGAAGGATGCCAGTCATCTAAGCACCACTCAGGAACCTGTCAGGAGAGAAAATCATGGCGTCAGTACACAAGATACATTTACATGCTGCTGACGGGTCCTGCACAACAGACAAACTCCAGGTGCACTTTTATTCCACTGCAAGTGTCAGACAGTTTGACACCAAGCAAGCAATGAGCAGCAGAAGATAAGCAGGGAGAATGCCTTTGAGTAAAACTGCCTGGGGTTGAAAAACAGCAAGGCCCGTTCAGAAAGAACTGGCATCACCCCTTCCCTACCTGTGCCTCCTAAACATCCAGTGGGTTTATGTTCTTTGGAAGTATTATCTAGAGTTTCTCAGAAATTCTAAACACCAATCCAGACTGGTTCACCTTAAGGTCCAAAAATGGGTTATTTACCAAGTAATTTAACATCTGCTATGCCAAAAGGATACCACAAGCTGAATTTGGAAAGAAAAGTATTTTTAAAAAAAAATATATTTTATTGATTTTTTACAGAGAAGAAGGGAGAGGAATAGAGAGTTAGAAACATCGATGAGAGAGAAACATCAATCAGCTGCCTCCCGCACACCCCCTACTGGGGATGTGCCCGCAACCAAGGTACATGCCCTTGACCGGAATCGAACCTGGGACCCTTCAGCCCGCAGGCTGACGCTCTATCCACTGAGCCAAACCGGTTAGGGCAAGAAAAGTCTTAATGTCACCTGGAAGGAAATCTAGCTGCCCCGACAAGAGTAACTCTGGAACGGGAGGAGTCAGCCGCAGGCTGGCCGCACCCACCTTGTAACACTCGTATCTCTCGTAGGAGGTGCCCCCAGGAGAGTCGGGGAAGATGTATGGCTGAGGATGCTGGTTGTGCCAGAACTCTTCCTCCGCCTCCCTCAGCAGCCGGGTGGCCTTCACCATGTCCTTTTCATTCTTATGTTCGTCAAACCGAGCTCTCATCAAACAAGCGAAGTACCGGTATTTGTCCCTTAAACCAAAAGGATTTGGGGGGATTAGAAATGTTATCTCCTCGCCCAGACCTTTTCCAGTGTTTTGAGGTTTTCCCCAGAAGTTCTCCTCCTGGGATGAGGTTTCCGGATTCTGATAAGGGAGTGGAGGCACATTTGGGTTGTCACCTCACCTTGTACTGCACCTGGGCCACGAAAATAACCTATGTCTCAAGACTATGCTCTAAGGCTAGTCTCGGGGGGAGGTGAAGTGTATGGGGCAGTAAAGGGCTGGAGGAAGCTACAAGGAGGAAGGTCACGGGAAGCTGGGAGGATGAGATGCTTGGACTCGGGCACCTGAGCTGTAATCCTGGCCGGGCCACTTACCAGCTATAATACTTGGAGCAAGTTACTCTGTCTCTAGTTCCTCACCTGCAAAGTAAGGCTAAATAGTCCCTAACTCTCAGCGTTGCTGTGAAGACCTAAGAAAGTCATGCACATAACAGTATGAAGAATGCACATATTAATATCAGGAACGAGGCCGTACAGACGGCTATTGTTCAGCGAGCGCTGGAGGCCTAACTGCAGCTTTAGGCACCCGGCCGCCTGTGACCCTCTCTGCCGAGTGCTGCGTTCTTAACAGAAAGCCGAGGCCCGGGCCAGAGAGCAGCTCTCCCAGGTCTCGCAGCCCAGGGGCGACGATGCGGGGCCTCGAACCCGGGTCTGCGGGGCCGAGGGGCCGCCTTCCCCCTCCGTCCCCGAAGTCCTTGAGACGTGGGCTCCCTGGGGACCCGCGGCCTCCGTCGGCCTCCCCGGAGTCACCCCCCGCGCGCCGGGCCCTCGCCCACCTGTGGACGCAGAAGGACTCCAGGTGGCGCAGCGCCCGCTTGTAAAGCCGCAGCACCTTCTGCTGGTGCGTCAGGTAGGCCGCCGGCGCCGAGAACGCCATGACGGCCGCTCACCTTCAGCGGCCGCGGGGGCTGCCGGGAAACGGAAGCGCGGCGGCTAGGGGGCGGGGAGGCCGGAAGGGCGGGGCGAACGCAACCACTTCCGCTTCCACCTAGGAGATCCCGGCGCCGTGGTCATGAGTCGCTACAAGTTCGTGGGTAAGAAACTGGTTTTCCGGGCCTTGGGCTCTTTGCCCCCGGGCGCCGCTCGCCGCGGCCACAGGCCCAGCATGAGCTCTGGCTTTTCTGAAGGTGCCAGGTCGCCCGAGGCCGCTGGGCGCCGGTCCTGCCCGCTTCTCGGCGTAGGTGCTGCCTTCAAGGTGTGCTTGTTTGTGAAAGTTCTCGCGTGGCGGCGTTAGGATTTGTGCTCCTTATAACGTGTGTGTAATCAATAAAAAGAAAAAAGGAAGCACAACTACTCAAAAACCAAAGAGGCGAGTCACTATAGTCTCCCCCTTCACACGTGCACCTCCCGCCACTTCCCCGCTCCGTGGCTGCAGGAACCCGAGGGGTAAGAATATTTACTGCCCGGCACTTAGGAGACCCTGCAGGGCCCGGCGGGAGCGAGGATTGGGACTTCAGTGTCTTGCGGAGCTTAGTTTTCCTGTGTATAGAGGAACTTCTTGGCTGGTTGCCTTGTGGATTTGTCTATTTCAGCGGTTCTCAACCTGCGGGTCGCGACCCCTTTGGGGGGTCGAACGACCCTTTCACAGGGGTCGCCTAAGACCATCTGAAAACATATATAATTACATATTGTTTTTGTGATTAATCACTATGCTTTAATTATGTTCAATTGGTAACAATGAAAATACATCCTGCATATCAGATATTTACATTACGATTCATAACAGTAGCAAAATTACAGTTATAAAGTAGCAACGAAAATAATTTGATGGTTGGGGGTCACCACAACATGAGGAACTGTATTAAAGGGTCGCAGCATTAGGAAGATTGAGAACCACTGGTCTCTGGTATGTGGTGGTGTCTGGCTTGTTCTCTACTGTTCTGTATTTTCTGTGAGCGTGAAGTTCTATCTAAAGGCAAAGCGAGTCTAAAACAATTTTAAAATGCCCCATTTGCTGTCCCTCTCTATCCCTAGATTGTAGGTGACAGTGATAAGACATGATTCACTGAGCCTACACAGTGAGGAAATGTGGTTTTCTTTGGGTTGCAAACTTTTTTTTTTCCACTCTTTGTGTTGAGTAATAAAACTCATTAATGCTGGGAGTAATTTTTAACAGTAAAGCTGGTACTGCTTTTAAAGCTAGCTAAAGAAAGAAAGAAATGGAAAAGAAACATGACTGATCCGTGTAAGGGGACATGCTACTAAACATGAGTCCCTCAATTGCCCTCCCTCCCCAAATCACAAGTAGTCCTTTTTCACTTTGCCTTTATTAAATTCTGGTCATTCTGTCTCAGTTCTATCTCTCACTTAGTTTTTCAAGATGTTTATTGTCTTTGGCTGGAGCTGGATAGAAATTGATTTTCATACAGTATTTCTTTTTTTAAAAATATATTTTATTGATTTTTTTACAGAGCGAAAGGGAGAGAGTTAGAAACATCGATCAGCTGCCTCCTGCACACCCCCCACTGGGGATGTGCCCGCAACCAAGGTACATGCCCTTGACCGGAATCGAACCTGGGACCTTTCAGTTCACAGGCCGAAGCTCTATCCACTGAGCCAAATCAGTTAGGGCCATACAGTATTTCTTTACTTTTTTTTTTAGTTTATCGATACCAGACATACTTCTGATAGGAACTTTTCAATTTAAAAGATTCTGACCAAGTTAAATAGCATTTTGACGGTTTTTTTTTCCCCTCCATGAATCTGAGTATAAACAGATTGACTTACATCTGGCTGCTTAATGATGCAGTCCTGGATTGGGAGGTTAATCACTTAGGGTGGATGACAGTGCAGGCGTCGACCTAGCGGGTATTGTGGGTTGGGTTCCAGACCACCACAGTAAAGCGAGTCAATCACTTTCTGGTGGAGGGTCTTGCCTTCCATTTGTAAAACACACAACATCTGTGACGCGCAATAAAATGAGGTATGCCTGAATAGGTAATGTTGACCAAAATTCCATCTGTGGTTGGCGTGTTACAGAATCTGCACTGCACTCAGTAATAATAATAATAACAGTTACATTTTATAACTCTTTCAGTTTGTAAAATGCTTTCAGGGTCATTTTCCAGTTTGAGCCTCAGTTCATCCTCGAAAGGAGGAATTCTATGCCTCCCTTACAAGTGCGGAAACAGGCCCAGAGGCCTGCTGATTTACCCACAGCCGTTCGCTAATTAGTACTGATGCCAGAATTCCGACTCCACAGCCCATTCTGTCCGAACTGCAGTTCCTGCTTGTATTTTATTTCTTGGGACTTGCTTGGAGATTGAATACTTTTAGAGGATAATTTTGAACATTCTGTGGTTTCCTTTATATTGACTTGTTAATTATTTTTATTTATTGATTTTATTGTTTTAAATCATTTTTATTGCCCTGCCGGTGTGGCTCAGTGTTTGTGTGTCGACCTCTAATTCAATTCCCAGTCAGAACACATGCCCAGGTTGTGGGCTCGATCCCCAGTAGGGGTGTGTGGGAGGCAGCCAGCCAGTGATTTTCTCTTCTTCTCCCTTCCTCTCTGAAATCAATAAAAATATGTTTAATAAATAAATAAATAATTTATTTTTAGAGAGAAAAGGAGAGGGGGAGAGAGGAACATCACTGTGAGAGCCAAACATTGTTCAGCTGTTTCCTGCATGCCCGCAACCTGAGCACGTCCGCTGACTGGGAATCGAACTGGCAACCAACTGAGCCACACCGGCCAGGGCTTTAGTTATTGATTGATTTTAGATACAAAGAGGAAGGGGGAGAGAGAGTTAGAGAAGGTATGGATTTGTTGCTCCACTTATTTATGCTTTCATTGGTTGATTCTTGTATGTGCCCTGACATGGGATCAAACCCGCAACCTTGGTGAATTGGGAGGATGCTCTAACAACTGAGCTACCTGGCCAGGGCGACTTGTTAATTATCTTAATCACCTGCAGGTGTTTGTTTGCTGCTGAGTAAGGTGAGTAGTGGGTGGGGAGTGGGAGTCACAGAGGCCATCCAATATCAGGGAGAACTTCTTACAGGAAACAGAAGTGAGTCAGAGTCCAGAAAAAGAAGGTATTTGCCTCTGTAGGGGAGGAAAGACTTCCTTCTGCCCTCTTAGGTTCAGTGGCTGGCCCTAAGAATTAAACAGACGTAAGACAGATTCATAGGAGAAAACATACACATTTTATTTTTTCGTGTGTATGGGAGTCTTCAAATGGAAAATGAAGACTCAAAGAAGCTGTTAGGCCCAAAAGCTTAAGTGAGGATGTGGTGAGACAGAGGGACTGAAATTGTGGAACAGTGACCAGGAAATATAAGGGAAGCTAATAGAAGATAAGGGTTATTTTGGGTTTGTTTGTATAGATATATTATGACTTTGACTTTCAGTCTCTGGTGGTAAGAATGTCCTCTGCCTGGTATAGGAAGGGCACCTTTTTTATGGGAAATTTTATGACCTTTTAGCTGGAAAGGGGGAGATGAGAGAAACTTTCCCACATCTGCTATTTCTCAAGTGCCTTCAGCTCAAAAAACCCAATATGCCAAAGCTGCATATTTTGGGGTGGCATGTTTTGAACGCATTCATCAAACTTAACTAAGGTAATGGAGCCTATTCATCAAAGTATAGAAAGCAGCTCTAATTACAGGCTGAGGAATACAACACCTCAGACGAACCATGTCAGAAAGAAAAAAGCTTGGGGCTATAAGTCAAGAGATTTTTTAAATATATTTTTTTTATTGATTTCAGAGAGGAAGGGAGAGGGAGAGATAGAAACATCAATGATGAGAGAGACTATCGGCTGCCTCCTGCATGCCCCCAACTGGGGACCAAGCCTGAAACCCGGGCAGGTGCCCTTGACTGGAATCGAACCTGGGACCCTTCAGTCCGAAGGCTGACCCTCTATCCACTGAGCCAAACCAGCTAGGGCTCACAAGAGATTCTTGCAGAAAAGGGAAGAAACTGGTGGCTGTGCAGTATATCCCTACAGCCCAATGCTCACTTGGGTCCAAAGCTGAATGTAGATCTTTGAAGTATGCTGAGACTTAGGGCCTGAAAGACTGACTCATATTGGGAAGAGGTGGGTTGTAGGGGGAAGTGGGATCACCTGTAATTGGCCTCAGTGTAAGCATTGAAAAAGGATTTAGCATCCATTCCTATTAGGGTTGAGACAAGGACTTGGAAATTGGAAAGGTTTCATAATTGAGCCTCCCAGCTAATCTTTTGAAATTAGTATCAGAAAGTGTACTTGCTAAATTTGCTTGGGTTTCATTTGTTTTTCACTTTGTTTCTAGGAAAAGATTGCTTTGGATAAATTCTAATTTCTTTGCTGCACAAAGGGAAAATGGGCTAGAGATGCAGATGGGCTCAGTGCTCCTAATGATCACCTGGTGGATGACTAGACTGACTCCTGTGACGGGTCATTCTAGGCAGAAAGGCCCCTCCTCTCTTGCCAGGGTTTCCTTTCCCACTCTGCCCCTTCCCTATCTTATTTCCTGTCCTTATGAAAAGAAAATAGGTGCTGATTTCTGTGATCTGGGCATTCTCAATGAATTTGTATTTTATAGTATTTGATATTTGTGTGTTAACAGCCCTTTACTGTAATAGTACCTGTTGTGAATTCATCTCCCACCCTCCACTGACATGCTTTTGCATATCTTTGAAGTTGTCTGCATTGTGCTTTTCTCTTGTGGAATACTCTCTCCAGACTCCTTTCATCTTGCAAGGTCTGTCTTAATGTTGCAGCAGCAGAGCACACTGAGGGTCAGCTTGGCAGAAGCAGAGTGAGAATATACTGAAGAGAAGCTGGAGCTCGGCAACAATAATGTAGGGGTCTATTGATGGGCAGCTGTCTCTCCACAAACTTGGAGATTGTCCTAGTGCTAAAAGCTAAAGGGTATGTATTTTAACTAAGGATGTCATTGTTATTGGCCATGCCCATCACAACATGACTTCATGTCTCATTCTTCCCCTTGCTCTCTTGTCCTCTGCAGCAGGATTTATCAGGAACAGCACTTGATAGTTTGGGTCGGATAATTATTTGTTGTGAGAGGCTAGCCTGTCTGCCTTGTAGGATATTTAGCAGCATCCCTGGCCTGAAGCCTAGATGCTAGTAGCACTTTCCCGGATGTGACAACTAGAAATGAATATAGACGTTGCTAAATGCTATGGGCTGGGGGAGAGTTAGGAGAAGAGAGGTTCTGCAGAATCGCTCTCCATTGAGGACACTGCTCTACAGGCTCAGTGAATTTCTTCCAGGCTTGTACCTACACATGTGTGTGCAGAATGCCCTTTCCATTAGTTTTAGCTTCAAGATGACCTCTTTTGTGAAGCTTTTCTCATCATACTGCCAGAGCTGTTATTGCCTCCTTTTTGTGCTCCCATGCTAACAATGTGTGTTTAAATGAAAAGCCAAGATGAGAGGCAACAAGCACTTACTTGAGTTAAAAAAGAATTGCACTTCTGGGAAACACTGATTCAGGCAGAAACCTAAATAGTTTACAGTTATGGGGTGAAGGCAAGGGATAATTGTGAGAAAGGTAAGGGGACAGAAGAAAGGAATTTCTGTTGGTGTTAATGAGCCAAGGAGGGAATTTCTATAGGCGCAAGTAAGTTGTTATTTAGCTACACATGGTGGTACTAATTCTAAAGAACTATCAGGATTTCTGCTTTCCTGTTAACTTTGTAATCACTTAATTGGAATATACCATTGTTTGGCCCAGCCCAAAAGTTATTTTGTCCAGTTGAAACATCCCAAAGTTTGAGGAGTAAGGTGTGCAAGGCAGTTCATCTGGGTGGCTGCTCTGACTCCATTTTGAAGTGGCTCCATTTATATTATTTTCACACAACCATTGTGCTGGGTTCTAGGGCAGTGATGGCGAACCTTTTGAGCTCGGCGTGTCAGCATTTTGAAAAACCCTAACTTAACTCTGGTGCCGTGTCACATATAGAAATTTTTTGATATTTGCAACCATAGTAAAACAAAGACTTATATTTTTGATATTTATTTTATATATTTAAATGCCATTTAACAAAGAAAAATCAACCAAAAAAATGAGTTCGTGTGTCACCTCTGACACGCGTGTCATATGTTCGCCATCACTGTTCTAGGGATACAGCAATGAATATAAACATTTCTTGCCTTCTGTTGCTACAGTGTAGTTTATTATATCACAGTTATATTTGTAGTTCCCATATAAATTTCTGGAGGGCGGGACCGAGTCTTGGGTCTTATTCATTTCTGTGTTCCCTAACCCCTTACCATACTATTTGGCACAGAGTTGGCCTTCATAAATATTTGATGAGTAAAGGAAATAAACAATTTATTCTTCTCTCTGCATCTTTGCTTGCATTACCCTAATCCAGGTCCTCTTCATGGTAAATGGGAGCTCTTACCCGTTTCAAGCAGCTATCCTGACTCCTTGCTCCCTTCAAATCCTTCCCTCCACCAAGACTCCAGAATGACATGTCCACAATGCAAACCTTACTCCTTTGCTTAAAAGCCATCAGTGCTTCTTGCTGCATCTGACACTTTAAAGACAAGTGTCTGTAACAGCTGAGTCTGGCCTTTTCTGGTCACTCCTTCCCTACACTTTTTTCCAGCAGCTAGAATGGCCTGTCGTTCTCCCTAATCGTTGTGCTATTTCACACCCCGATGCTCTGCTCCTTCCCTCTTGTCTGCAGTTTCCCCTCTTGTACTGGGTAACTCTAACTCAGCCTTTAAGATTCAGTTCAGGGACCGCTTCTTCTGGAAGCCTCTGGGCCAGCTCCCAGGCTAGGTCAGGGTTCCTCGTCTGTGTGCCACAGTACCAGTGTCTGCTTGGAACGTTTCTTATTGTCTGTCGGTGGGTCTGCCTTCCCAATTCCCAGTTTCTTCACAGCAGGCATTCTCTCTCTCATCTTTGTAGCCCAGGTGTCTAGCACAGTGACACAGTGACTGGCAAGATGCAGGCACTCAGATTTTGTTGAAGTGAATGAATGTGAGGATGAAAAGTATGAGCTTTTATTTAAAGAAAAGGTTTCACATAGAGGCTCTTCATGATTAATCATTTATTTTTCTTTTGCTTTCCGCAGATATTGGTATCAACTTGACAGATCCTGTATTCAGAGGAATTTATAGGGGGGTTCAGAAGCATCAAGGTAAATGTTTTATTGAGGTAAACAGTTTCTCTATGAAGATAAATAGTCTGCCTCAAGGAGACCTAGAAAAGCATAATCCACTCTTACAACTGAAATATTACTATGCATCTTGGATAAACTGTAAACAAAGTGAAACACTTATAAGCTACATTGATAAACTGTGATAGTGAACACTTATAATGCACCTGTTGTAACAGTTAACCAAGCCCTTATCTGTAGAAGTTTATAATTTCGAATATAGAACTATACATAACCATATGCAGAAAAGCCGAACAGTAGTTGATGTTTAGTCTTTCAGGCAATCGAACAGTAAGGGCACATAATTTAAAAATAATGTCCAGTTGAACATTAGTATGTCTGGTTTTCCTAAAACATTTCAGTGGGGTGACTAAGTGGGAATGTGGTTTAGGGGGCGGTGCACTGCAGTCCTGTGTCTTGCCTCTCCCCCTTTCCAGCCCAGTCCTGCTAGATCCTACACATCTGCAGTACAGGTGGGAAGAGTAGTACCTCAAAGGTTGATGGAAAGCTTAGCCAAAACCAAACTTGATTTATCACATCAAATTCATTTTTAAAAGGCTTATGTCAGCTACGTGACTAAGCAGGAAATGATGGTGACAAGTTCTTTAATTTCTCCAATAAACTGTGCATATTGCCTCAGAAAATTACTATATTTGTCATTATGTAAGTACAAATAGGAAACTTTGGTTTTGTGGGTCTGGATGGTATGGAATTGCACATTTCACATGTTCAGTCAGAAGTTAATCTCACTTGATACTAAGTGAAAGCTTTAAATATAGGAAATGCTAGATGTCACTTGAACAGAGAAAGGTAAATGTTAGTTTTCCTTAACCTTACCTCAAAACTTATTTTACCTACTGCATTTAGAAGTTTAGATGTTATTTACATAGTATAGTTAGAAAACTGAATCAATTACATTCTGCTTTTTTTTTCGCCTCCTAGCACTCAGAGTTCATGCTTTGTGACTGGGTGTATATATATGTATATGTGTGTGTATGAAATAAGTGTTATAGTGATCAATATCAGTATTAGTCTAGTTTATAATAATTAGTAAAACTGCTCTACTTATATACGTTCACTAAGTTGATAATTCTTTGTCTAAGTTATATTTTGTAGCTATTCTAGAAGTAATAGTAATTGAATTCCAATCACATTTACTTTGATGCTTAAATATGAAATTAAAAAATAGGTTTTTATGACATAATTGTTTAATTTTGCTTCAGGCCTCTTGGAGCTTAGTAATTACTATTGATCTCCCCCAAAAGTTTGTTACTTAACAATCAATTTTAGGAAAAAAGCAAAAAACAACTGTCAGAGAAAATAAAAAATTAACCTTCCTCAATGGGGATAGTAATTATAGAAATACGGCATTAACTAAAATTTTAAAATAGATGCTATATTTTGGGGGGCATTGCAGGTGTACTCTAAAAAGCCATAGTAAAAATAATCTTAATGATTTCTATTTTTAAAGATCTACCAACAAGTTTGAAATTCAAAGCAAATGGTTCAAATTATAGTCAGTGAATTCATCTCTAGTTTGAACCTCTGAATTTTGTCACTTTATACTCTTTTGGCCAACAGAATAAAAATACAAATAAATGAATAACTTCATCTAGTTTGTTGCCTTATACGGGTTTCTTTTTCTAAGATTATCACACTCTATTCTTATACGTTAAGTACTTGTTAAATAGTATTGATTTGATTTTGATTTAGTAAATGTGACTTATAGATAAATGGAGTTTTATTTACCAGGCCCTCTTACTTTGGGGTTCATCTTTTACAGATGACTTACAGGATGTAATACAGAGAGCTGTCCAAATTGGTGTTAAAAAGGTAACATCTAGTTTTTATTACTATTGAGATTTTTTTTTAAAACTAAATTTTGGTTAAAATTCTGCTGAATAGAAGGGAAAAAGCCAGTATTACACTTGCCTTTTTTGAGTATATACTGTTAATATGTAATATTATCAAGTTAATGAAATAAAGTATGTCTACATATTCTGTTCACAGCAGTTTAAATGACACAAGCTTCATGGATAGTTAGTTCTTCCATGTGATCAGAAATAGCAAAATCGCTTTGAAATTTTTTTCAAAGTCCGTCTGAAATACCAGGCGTCTGAAGAGGCAACCTTAAATACATTCATTTTATGGCATACTTTAGTATTTATTGAGGTAAGCAATCATAAAAAAGACATGTATCTGTCACCAAGCCTAGTTTTTATAGTATGTAGGTATACCATTTCAAGTAACTGAGAGGACAGTTTCATTTTTCAGTAATAATTTGATTAGGAAAATGCCTGCTATTTTAGAGAGTTCTGTAGTGGTGCGGTATCAGCACACTTGGTGGCTACTGCCTCTACATTGATTAGCTTCCCAGAGATCTTTAGTTATTCAGTCTTTTGCAGTGTTTCACAACCTGATTGATCTCTGCCTTCAAGGAACTCATGGTCTAATAGGAAAGACAGACATGTGAATGCATTTCAGTAGGTGGGAGTGATGAATTCTGTGTATTGTGTGTCTGTGCGTGGAGAGGAGTAGACAGGGACCACTCCACATATAGGAGATGATCCTTCAGTTGAATTTTAAAGGAATGGGAGGTGTGTGACAGAGATAAAAGCATTCTGGAAAAAAGCAGTAATGGGAAGGCATGTTTGTGGAACAATTGCTGATACCTTGTTAAAGTGGGCTTATTTTATTTCTATTTCAGTTTATGATTACAGGTGGAAATCTACAAGACAGTAAAGATGCACTCCATTTGGCACAAACAAATGGTATCCTCATATTACTTTTACCAAAAGCAAATATGAATTAAGTTATTTTGAAGAAATCTTTCTGAGAACTGCTTCAGGTACAATACAATGGATCATGACTGTAGAAACAACAGGAAAATAGACTGATTTCAATGGGACATGATTATGATGAAGAGTTCAAAGTGCCCATTGGCATAGAGCTTAATAAGGATTGTACTTAATAAGGATTAATATTTCAGTTAATGAGAATTAAGGTCACCAGGTATATAATTTAACCTCAAATATTCCTGATGTAGAATTTTTGTGTATATGTTGTAATGTGTTTAAGGTGAATTGCTTGCTATTTGCTCTTTTTTAACCTAAGCTGTGAAAAATCATTTATTAAATATTTATTATGTAGACCACTGTGCAAGTAATACTGTACTACATAATCCATCCTGTACTTTATGTTCATACATTCTGCAATTACTTAAAATCTATGAAATTTTGGAATTGGTTCCTAAAGAAATCTTAATTATATAAAATACCTCCTTTATCCAGCATTCATTTACTTATCAACTTTTTTGGGGGGTGTGGTTTGCTTTATCTATTGGACACTGAAAAATTAGGCATTCTACGTTATTTTTCAAAATAACTGGCTTATTAAAAGCTATTGGTTTTTTTTGTTTGTTTTTTTTTTTTTTCGCTAAAAGTATTACAAAGGGTATTACATAAGTGTCCTTCCCCCCCCCCCCCTCGCCCCCCCCCCCCCCCCCCCCCCCCCCTTGACAAGCCCCTGCCTAAAAGCTATTGTTTATGGAAATCGCTTCAGGATCCACTGCTACTTTTTCATAGTGATTAAGGTCATAAGAGTAGTCTTCTTTCCAGAGCTTTTAGGTGATGAGAATATTGTCTTCCATACTTTTTATCCCCAAACAGATACGTTTAAAAAATCCTCAGATCTCCGATGTCAGCCCTTTTCCACTCCTCTCCGTGTACCTGTTTCCTCACTGCTTTCAAAGCTCTGCCTCCCTTTTTATGTAAACATCTGCTCAGAGTCACAGGAAGGCTCCACATCTTTCCCATGGGTTCAGCTGCACCTTAAGCCACTCAAAAACCCTTTTGGCTTCATATTTGTGTTCTATGCAATTAAAACTATCAAAAAGTATGGCCTCCAGATAAGTGAGCTTTATTCTTATTTAGAAAAACAAATTCCCCCTTCCACCTCTTTAAGTTACCCTTATTAATGGGAAGGAATATACATTTTAACTATTAAATACATGAAATAACACAACACATGAACAGTGACTATAAAAGATAAATTTAGTTATTGACATTTAATTCTACAATTGTTTCATTTTTCTGTTCTACAAGGCTCAGTATATACCAAGCTTTGTTTTTTTTTGTTGTTGTTAATCCTCACCTGAGGATATTTTTCCATTGATTTTTTTAGGGAGAGTGGAAGAGAGAGGGAAAGACACAAACGTCGATGTGAGAAAAATACATCGATTGGTTGGTTGCCTCCTCATGAGCCTTGACCAGGGCCTGGGCTGAGGAGGAGCCTGCAACCAGAGTATATGCCCTTGACCAGAATTGAACCCAGGACCCTTTGGTCTGCAGGCCGATGCTCTATGCACTGAGCCAAACTGGCTAGGGCTAAGCTTTGGGAAGAGTTGCATTAATTATTTTTATCAATATGTTAAGGCAATTTTCATCTTCATGCCCTACCTTGTTTAAAGTATTCCGAAAAGTTTTATATGATTAAACTAATGGAATTCTGATAGTTTGAATAGTTTTTTACTATTAAAAATTAACCAGTTGAAATTAATCTATAGTCTCATTTATGCATATTAAATATAAATATGGAAAATAGTTTAAAAAATAATCCTAGGACATTATTTTGTGCTTAGATATGTTTTTCAGTACAGTTGGATGTCATCCTACAAGATGTGATGAATTTGAAAAGAATAACCCCGATATTTACTTAATGGAGTTGCTAAATCTTGCTGAAAACAACAAGGGGAAAGTTGTAGCAATAGGGGAATGTGGACTCGGTAAGTGCCAACCCAGCTCTGTGAGTGACCTTGAAAATATAATTGATTTGTTCTGTACAAGTCATGAGTAATTATTCTTTTTTGTCTTGAAGATTTTGACCGTCTACAGTTTTGTCCCAAAGATACTCAGCTCAAGTAAGGAAATTTGTTGACTTTAGAAATGATTGTAAAAATCTTAATTTAAAAAAAAAATAGCTTTTATCATCCTGAATATGTATCTTTAAGCATCAGGCTTTCTTTTTTTCCATTGTATATGAACAGTTAAGTGCAACAAATGCCATGCATACTTGCATGCAATTCCTAAGGGACCAAAGGTTAGATAGATCCCTGATTGATTAGCCATATAATCTGATTTTAATGGTAGAAATAAGTGGAGTTTTATATAGTAGAAGCTTTGTGTTGCTTTTGACTTAATGCATTCATACATGAACCATTCCAATGAAATGAATCGTATTCATTTGTGGGGGATATGATTTAAGAGAAAGGATATGAAAAAGTGATCGGACCAAAGCCAGAAAACTTATTTTAGTCTTGCTGGGCTTTGGATAGTGTCACTTTGGAGCAGAGGAATCCTTAAGAGCTATGTTGAGAGTGGTGTCTTCTTAGAAAACAACAAAGCTTACAAGCTTTGGGGACTTCCTATACCCTATTGCCTATAGCTTTTAGTTGGAGCTCCTGTCATACTGGTGGGTAGTGTTAGAGGCTGAAAAGAAAATTTTGGTCATAGGCTTAATTGAAGATGTGCATTTTGTTGAATTTCAAAAACAATGTTTTAATTGTCTAGATCAGTGGTTGGCAAACTGCGGCCCCTTGAGTGTGGCTCTTCTTCAAAATACCACGTGTGGGCACGCACGTACAGTGCAATTGAAACTTCATGGCCACACTCAAGGGGCCAAAGAGCCTCAGTTTGCCGACCACTGGTCTAGATGATAAAATATTAGAATGAGCTTCTAAAGGAGGTTAATTTAATTATTCCACCATTCAGCAAATATTTAGAGACTTATATGTGCCAGAAACTGCTAAGAACCCAATAGTCAAAAATGTGAATAAAGTCTAATATCTGTCCTTACGGCCATTTAAGAATAAACAATCCTCTGCTTAGTTGCTTATACATGAGCAAGGAGTCTGGATCAAATTCTTTAAGATACCGTCTAGCTCTAGCATAATATTTTTTTTCTCTCAGAATATTTAATTAACCATTTTGTCATATGATCTTGATTAAGCCAGTGGCTTGAAGGGATTTTTCAAATTATATATGTCAAATTATATCTCCCCCTCCCTTCACTGCCCTACCACAAACAGCCCCATATGTCCAGCCCAGTTGAAAATGCCTATAGCAAGAATCAGATTGAGACTTCAAGCTCCAGAATTCCTGGAGCGTGAAGGCTCATAACCAAGTGACATAGGATGAATTACATTAATGTTCTCCGAAGTCTTTCAGTTCTCTAATCTTTATAACTGTATCAGAACTATTTAATTAGTGACATAATATTTGCTGTTTTTCAAGGATGCTCATGTGATTACCCACAGGATCACTAAATCCCTTTATCTCTCTTAAATATCATGTAGGTCAGCTCACTTAATATTAAGTTCACAGATTCATATTTAAGTAGAAAAAACAGTTGTCTGTAGTGGTTTCTTAAGTTAAGCCCACAGATCATAATTCCTCCACTTTGGTGTCTTTTCAGCCAAGATAAGCCTCACGAGGCAAAGACTGTGGTGTGAGAATAATAAGACTTTAGAACTGTGAATTACAGGTGCTCTTTGAAGGAAAGAAGTAGCAATTCTAATGTTCAGAAGCTGACAGAGATGGATGAGCAGGACTTCCGAGTGGAGCGTATGCTAAGTGTAATCAGACAAATTCTGTTTTCTTACTTGAGCAGCTATTTTATGGGACTGCTTATGTATGTCCGAGGAGCCCACAACTTGGCTACATAACTTTTTTGTGCTGAAATAACTCAACTTTTTGTGGCTTTTAGTCCACATTAATTTAAAGTAACTATAGCACTAAAATGCCTAGCGGGAGATTTTCCTCCAGACGCCTAAGGAAATTTTATGAAAAATGACCCTTCAGTGGTTAAACTTCTCAGGTCTTTGGTGCTTCTGGCCCCAATAGCACCACTAGACAACACAACAACCACATGGAAACACATTTTTGGAAGCAAAACTTTATTTTTATATGACACATTCTATGATGAGTGAAGATAATTTAAGAGCTATTTGTTTTTTTTTCCTTAATAAAATGGAACCTACTGTGTTGAAAACTCATGTGATTCTCTAAGCGTTTTTTAATAAATTAGAATAAAATCTGATGTGATCCTGGTCATTGAATGAATTTGTATGGAAAGTTACATTTTATTCATGAATATTTTAAAAGAGGACATAAATAATTAACATAGGTTGGAAAATTGTTTTTGCCTGCTCTGTAATAGGAAGGCTAATTTCCAAACTGAGCATTAGATTCTGTAAGACTCCAGCTTGGTCATGTGGCTTAGTACATAGAATTAATTCTGCTGAAAATGTTTTCAGTTTAGAGGGGAGAACACAAAGTGGAGAATATTGCCTGCTGTGCATAGCCAGAAGCCGCACACTAAGTTCACAGAATGACTGGAGCACACTTACTTGCTGACATTTGAATTAATTTAGAGGTTATGGAAATAATGACTAGTGTAATGATTTAAATCTTTTTTCCCCTCAAGTTTCCCTTCTGTTTCCTACACTGAAATTTCAGCACTTTAAAGATATTTTTGTTTATACTAACCCAGCAGAATTTTAAAAGGTGGTTTAAAAACCTAAACATTGGGTAATAAAGACATAGTCCACCGATTTTAGTATGACTATGTCTTTTAAAAGTATATTTTTGTTTATAATTTTGAAATTGAGCATTTTCGAAGATAGAGGGGTACTCAGTAAAATAGCTGCTCTGCACTTCAGGAGACAAGATATGGAAAAATATTACCAAAGAGATTTAAGTTAAACACAGAGAAATTGTTCCCCAAGATCAAGAGGTCTAGAAGAGCTAAGCCCCTTGGAAAATAATAAGACACCTCTTGTGTGTAACTCCTGGTTTCACCTAAAACTACTTGACCATTAAGGAAAATGAGAGGGAACACTGCTAAAATGAAGGGAAAAAACACCCCTCCACCCACCACCCCATCATATCCTCTGGATAATATACTGTGGGACCAGGAAGAGGCTTCTTTGATACACCATGCCTTTTGGTTTTGGCTGGGACTTGGAATTGGAGCACTGAAGTTCGGGTTCTAGGTTTGCCATGTTGTGTGTTGTGATCTTGAACAAGGTCCTACCCACCTCTGACACCAACCCTTGTGCTATGCTAGATGAGATAATGGTATGTGGCACTTGGAAAACCTTTCTATAAAATATTCAGAGCAGCTACTTTATGTAATTTTCATTTTTCTGAAAAATGGAGTATTTTAGTTTTTGTGCTCTTTAACAGCTCCTTGTATTTAGTTTATAAGGGAATCCTTTTGGTACAGTAGCAGTAATTTATTATACAACAGCACATAGAAAACACTGAGTATAAATAAAGCTCTGCCTGGCTTCTCACGAGTCAGCTGGCTCCTGCTGATGGTGCTCAGCCAGCTCTCAGAGCAAGGGGCCGGTCGTGTATTTTCCATCACCAAACACATTCTGCAGGGAAGGGATCCCACAGGTTATAGGATGGTGTCTGCTTCATTTGCTGAGATTTGGTTGGACAGCTAGTTAAAAGTATTTGGGGAAATACCCTATACCTCTAAACTTAAACTCTATAGCTCTTTAGTTCTAGTGATCAATAGTAAAGTACTAATTTACCCTGTAGTTAATAATCATTTCTGAAAATTTTGTAATCCCAGAAAATGAAGTACCCCTTTCCAGAAGATGTGTGTTGTAAAAGCCTTTGGCTAAGCCTGGCATATTTTAAATGTCTCAACTTAGTATCTTTGCCCGATAATTTCTAGGGAAATTCCTTTAACTAAAAAATATAATTTAACAATTATTTTTATCATGCTAAAATAAAATTTTTAACAAAATCTTTTGTATTATGCAGATATTTTGAAAAACAGTTTGAACTGTCAGATCAGACAAAATTACCCATGTTTCTTCACTGCCGAAACTCACATGCTGAATTTTTGGGTGAGTTAAAGCTATAATATTTAGAATTTAAGTTTTGCAGAAATCCAACTATTTGCTAAAAGTTCTCTGTTTTTAATTCACAGACATAATGAAAAGAAATAGAGATCGGTGTGTAGGGGGAGTAGTAAGTATGAGTTGTTTTTACTAGATGCTGCAAAAAGCTTCTTGGTTATTAAGATTGGTCTTTTTTTTTTTTTTTTTTTTTTTTTTTTGCTTTTTATTTTTTTATTTTTTATTGCTTAAAGCATTACAAAGGGTATCACATATGTGTCCTTTTTTTCCCCTGCCCTTGACAATACCCCGGCTTCCCCTACCCCCCAGTGTCTTATGTCCATTGGTTATGCTCATATGCATGCATACAAGTCCTTCGGTTGATCTCTTACCCCCCTCCCTCCTGCCCCCCAACCCTCCCCGGCCTTCCCGCTGCAGTTTGACAAAGATTGGTCTTTTAAAGTAATTCAGATGTCAGCAATAAACTTACTAAGATTCCTCTCATTATCTGAAGGACATGTAAATTTAGTTACTGTCTTCAAAGTACAAAAATGAGTATAGAATTCTGTTCACTCTGCCTTTTCTATCAGACACTCTTAAATTTGAGCAAAATTAATTTTAATAATACTTAAAAATAATTTAACACTTAGGCTTGCCTTCTTAACTTCTTTTCAACTGTATTCACTATTATTACTCTGACTTAGAGACTCATTCTCCTTTCTGTAATTTGCTTCTACTCTAAACACTTCTATATGGTCATCTTAGTCATTAATCTTGAGACATTTCCCATAAATATTATCTACCCACCACTTAACGCGAGTATCCATGTGACTTTTAATATTCTGGGGATCATGGACTCCTTTGAAAATCTGCCTCAGAAAAATGCTCAGATATGTCAATTTTCATACATAATCGCAGGAGAGACTCACTGGGCTCCAATAAAAAAACCTGTTCTCTAGGCAGAGGAAATAGCATTTTGCACTAATTGTATACCCACATTGCACTGCTTTGACAATTTCATATTTATGCTCTTAAATTCTTAGCCTCATGTTTTATGCATACTAGTGATATGCATGCTTTTTGCATTGCTGTGGTATTAAATATTACAGTGCACATTTTTATCTGTAATTTACTGACCCTATAACTTATCCTTTAGGAATAGTACTTGGAAATTGAGAGAGGCTTTCATTAATGCTCTTGGTATTACTGGTGGCACTTAAACCTTCAGGCTCTACTTCTCAGCCCATTTACTTTATTTCTAAATAAGAATTTACTTGGATGATTCTATAATAGTTAAAAAAAAGTAACAGCAACAGCAAATCCAACTTAAATTTTTTACTTTTATTAAAAATTTTCAAATAAAGAAATAATATTCTGAAATGGTTTATATGGAGTCACGTTTAAAATTATTTGATACTGTTGGAGGCTATGTTTTCTAGTCAGAGGATAAAAATAAACCCTTTTGGGCATCTAATAGTTTTGTTGTATAGAAACTTGTTACCCAGTGTATTCTGACTCTAGGCTCAGTATTAATTTGATATCACTGGCTAAGTATGTTTAAAGGAGTGTTATTGTTTTTACTGGTTTTGATTACATAAATACTATGAAAGCTATACCTTACCTCCTATATCTTTGAAGGAGAAAAACGCCCTCTCAATTTTTTTTGCCTATTGAGCTGATATTATTAACTATATAATATTGTTTTAGCAACGTTCTTACAACCTCTTTATGTCTTAAAACTTGCCTCTTAAAAGTAATTTCTAACCGAAAAATTGAACGTTTAAAAATATATTTTTAATAGTTTTATAATATTTCTAATTTTTTCTCATGCTTTTGCCTACGAATGTGGTTCCCTAGTCCAGTTTTCCTTCCTGGAGATGCATGCTGTAATGTATACATGCCCTAATGCCGGTGGAGATAGCCACAGGGGGCCACAAAGGCAGAGATTTTAGGCAGCCAACAAATTCCTTCTTTTTTTTTTTTTTTTTAATATATTTTATTGATTTTTTACAGAGAGGAAGGGAGAGAGATAGAGAGTTAGAAACATCGATGAGAGAGAGAAACATCGATCAGCTGCCTCCTGCACACCTCCTACTGGGGATGTGCCCGCAACCCAGGTACATGCCCTTGACCGGAATCGAACCTGGGACCTTTCAGTCCGCAGGCTGACGCTCTATCCACTGAGCCAAACCGGTTTCGGCCAAATTCCTTCTTATCTCATGTAATTGGAGATGATGACAGGTTATAATTGAAAATAAAAATTGTAGAGGCCACCACATTTGAAATCTTGTGGTCCAAAAACCCTAAATGCACCTATATTTTTGCTTAGAAAATTTTATTAAAGGAAAAGTAATTATAATAATAGAATTATGCCTGTATGTCTTTAGGTGCATTCATTTGATGGTACCAAGGAAATAGCAGCTGCTTTGGTTGACTTGGATCTCTATATAGGATTTAATGGTTGGTAGGTTCTGTTTTTGTTTTTTAACATATTAAGCGGATTCCTTAAATTGTTATAGTCAATTGCTGATGATACGAATTTGTTAATTTAGTTTGTATTTTGCATTGACCTTGGCCTGAAAATTTCAGTAATTACTGTAGGAAATTAAACAGTACTATTACAAGTTAAAGCTGGAACATTTAAAAACTACCATGTGTTCCAATAATGGAAAATAATTTTATGTTGAGCTCAGCAACTAGCTTTCTGTAGCAATGCAGTTTATTTTCAGGTTATTTTTGTCCCTTTAAAACATACCTGTTCATTGTGTGTGTGTGATGACTGACCACGGGGGAAAGGTTATACTATGACATAATCATCTATATCTCTGTAGGTCAATTAACTGGGGCTTAAAGAAGCTAAAAAACAGGTATAAAGTAACTCAAAAGTGTGAGGACCTGTGTCCTCTGGCTCCTCACTCAGTGACCTTTCTGCTGTTATGCCAAACTAAAACCTCACACACCCAATACAGGCTCATTTTCTTCCAGATTTGGTGAGCCTCCACCAGTGTCTTTTTACAGGATGTCAGTGTAGGTCATTAAATAAATTGCAAAGTAGTATAAGATTACTTTCCATCATTTGTGTTTAATTTCCTTAAAATTATTTTTCTGATTTTTTTACTATAATCTGAGAAAATAGAAAAATGAAATTTACCTGTTTGCTATAGAGTTCAGACTTAAATGTTCTAGTATTTTAAGTTATTTAATTTAATTACTATGCGAAGGACTACATGCCTATGGAAGAGAAAGTCCAGTAGTACTAAGAGGCTTTAAACACTCTCCAGCATGTCCTGTACCCCTGAATCAATTTTTCCAGAGGCATTCACATTACTCTTTATCACCTTCTAATTTATATGCATTGTTATTCATTCATTCCCTTTACCTGTTCTCATGAAGGTATATGAGCATTTAAGTCCATATTCCATACTGTTCCCCCACCTGCATTATCCTCCATAATCCCCTTAGTTTAGAGTTTTTGGTTATATGCATATTCCATGTTTTCATTATGTTTGTATATTGTTGACTGCTGAACCATGTGGTGTACCACTTTTTTTATTCTCCTGGAGTAACTTTCCTCATACTTTTGTTTACTTGGCTTTCTTCAAAACTAAGCTTCTTACACTTTGCAACATCTCTATAAAATGCCTGTGAGGAAACCTGTCTAGATAATCTGATTGTTCCATTCCTTCCAGACCCTTCCATCTTGCTGCTTGTTAGGACTAGTGTTTCTTTGACAGAACTATTTTTAGATCCCATGTATTCCTTTTGTGTTGATGGAACACATTTGAAAGTGAATTTATTCTACTTTTCCCTCTTGAAAGTTTGCCTAGATAGTGAATTTTAAAAAACCCCAAACACTTTCATTTGATATTTTTTCTGCAGCATCTTCTCATCTCTCCGAAGAATTACAGTTTTTTAAAGTTATTTTCTGTTTGCCAAAAAATGCTCCGCGTTCCTATTTCCCCTTTTGTTGTTTTGGTCTCTATCACAATGGAGGCTTTCTTCAAATGTCAGGCTGTTCTTCCCTGTATACTGGAAAAGTTAAAAAAAGAAAAAAAAGCTGATTGGAAGCTCAGTGGTGAGATAGCCTATCAACTGGGCCAGTCAGGTGGCCAACTGACATTCTCAGCAGGGATTCCTAAATGTCAGCTTGTTGAGCTCTTCCTCCCAGTTGGTTCAGTGTCTCCAGAGAGGATCCTCTGCTCCCTGCTGGAAAAGTGGAATGGAGATTCATAAATGTGCCTGTGTTCTGAAGCAGGGAGGGGTTGGAGAGAGGATTTCACTGTGCAGTAAGCAGTCGCCATTTTCAGTTCCATGCCTGACCCTGCACTCCTCTGTGCTTGCTCTCTAGTCTAGTCTCTGGTTTAAATTCTCCAGACTGTACACATCTCTCTCCCTCCTATATCCTCCCTCTTTCTCCCTGGGTGGGGGCAAAAGTAATTCGTCATCTCTGCACTAGTTCATGAGAAAGTAATCTAGGAGTCCCATCTTCTCTTTACTCTGACTTTTCACTTTTCAAACAATCCCCCCCTTTCAGTCCCCTGCCTTATCCGTCTTTTCCTGGTTCTTCCAGTTCTTAGAACTTCCTTGGGTGAATTGGTTTGTCTTCAGTATTTCTCTCTATAGGCATATAACACTTAAGTTGCTTAGCAGGTAAATATGGGTTATCATTTCTCCATCCACTCTCTACTCTATGTATTTTGATTAGGGGTTAGAAATGCCTTCTAGTTTCATAAAAAACATGCTGTTTCTTTTTTTCCTTGTTATTTTGGGATGGCTTTCCAGAGACAGGGGTAGAAGGCTTTTATTCTACCCATTTGAACTGTAAGTCTGTTTCAGATGTTTCTAAATTATCTCGAGTTTATAAAGACTTAGCTTTTTCCCTCCCTACATTAACTGAATTAATGGATTAGTCATTTAGTCAGAGTCAGTATTTCTGGTCTTATTTTGAAATTTATTTTAGTCTTAATCTGAATTTCTGCAGTATGGTAATTTATACTATCTATAACAAACTTTGGTTTCTAATGATTAAATTATAACCTTCTTCCCCCCACTCTCACCCCCCCCAAGAAAATGGGCAAGTTTTAAACTTGAACACACAATCTCAGTTGTTCTTCCTTAGACCCCGTCATCCACCCCGCCTCCAAGGCCTTTTCCCTCACTACGTATATTGTCTACCCATGGGCTATGCATATATGCACATAAGTTCATTGGTTAATCTCTTCCTTCTCCCCCCCTCCCCATTTCTGTATTTTGATCAATTTTTACAAACATGGAATACATGTTGGAAAAGTCTTAAGTCAGTTAGACATGATTTCATGAGATCAAAAATATGTAAATTGTTAATTTGGTGACAAGTTTTAAATTTAGTATCCAAACTGTGGGAGCAGAAAATTTAATTTTCCTTCCACCCTTTAAGTTATTCTGCCTGGATTCTATAATCAAATTAATATGAGATAAATTAATAGGAGAAAATATTCAAACTTATTATGTAGGTATATATGGGAGTTCCATGAGAGCGAGACCAGAGGACAGAGGAAGCTGATATAGCCATCTTGAGCTAAGGAGGGAGGAGTTGTGGTTTGGGACTTCAAAGGGGAGAAAAGCAGTTCACATGGAGATGAAAAGCAAATGTTTGGTAAACAAATGTTTGCTGGGCCTTCTTTAACAATGGGACACAACAGGACTTTGATCAGATGGGCCTTGCTAGTAGGTTCCTCTGTTATACTTAGTTCATATTAAACTATTGTTGTTTATGATGATAGCTCCCTCACTGGAGCAGATCCTCTTTCTAAATTCTCTTAGGCCAGTGGTCGGCAAACTGTGGCTCACGAGCCACATGCGGCTCTTTGGCCCCTTGAGTGTGGCCACGAAGTTTCAATCGCACTGTACATGCGCGCCTGCACATGGTATTTTGTGGAAGAGCCACACTCTTTTGTAGAAGGGGCCGCAGTTTGCCGACCACTGTCTTAGGCAGTTAGGGAGAAATGTCAAAGTTTTTCCTTAAAAATAACTAGCTTCAAATAATAGCCCAAAGGCATATTTGCAGTGGCAAACTCTGCTTCCCCTTAATACTGAGCATATCAATATATTTTAGAAAATATTTACATTGACCAAGTACTAATATGGCTGAAAATAATTCTGTTTTCTTCTAGAGAACACTAATTAAAAGACTGGTACTTACGATAAACTAGACAAACATTTCACTCCCACCCCTCCTAAAATCCTACTAAAATTATATCCAAAAAGGGAAACGTATAAAAACGAAAGTGAGTTTTGCTAATGTAGATTTCTGGAAAACAGGTGAAACTGAAAGAGAAAGTTTAGACTATACCACTCTAAGTTGTGTCAATTTCTCAGAAAAGTGAAATATTCTAAAAAGTTTTACTTACTCATAGGAAGTTATTGTATCCTCCCCAAAGGCAGGATCTGGTTGGAATAGATCTTAATTTGGATTCAGTAAGGCTAGTTAGTGACAAGGAGAAAATTCTGAGATGTCCTGAATTAAATCACAACAGGCCAGAAGGTTGAAGGAAGAACAGGAGGGGGTTAATCAGTAAACAACTGCAAGGCCAGATAACAAGACTGCTCACATTCCTGTATGTTGTCTGGTAGAATTTTGGATTAACTGCCTTGTGGCTATTTCCACAATTATCTAAAAAGAGACTAGCTAGGCGCCATCTGCTTGAACTTTCCAATCTATTACCCACAGCCAGTCCCAGAACAGACACCTTCCTGGAAGACCTTGAGCCTATCCCAGAGCTGACCCTGTTTCACCTCCTCCCACCCCTTATCTATCTATATACACTGTAAATTCTTTCAAAACAACTCGTATCCCCACCATGATGTGTAAGAATGCGCAACTCTAGGATGGCTGACAAGTTGCCTTTTCCATCTAGTACTATTGCTGGTGGTTTAAACTTCATACCCCAGGACCTGGTCTTTTTCTTGCTGGCAATGGCCTAATAGCCCTTTAAAAAAACTTTCAGCCTTGGTGGTTAGAACTTTTATTTAATATGGATGGGCAAATACAATGGTATATTGCCTCTGTAGTCAACCAAAGTTTGTTTTGGGATTTTGAGTTAGTTTTGTGATCTGTTTAGACAAGTTTATAGTATGAAAAGTCATTAAATACACCTTTTTATTTTATACATTAATATCTTTTAAGCTCACTGAAAACTGAGGCTAATTTGGAAGTTTTGAAGTCAATACCTAGTGAAAAATTAATGATTGAGACTGGTAAGTTTGTTTTTAGAACTTTTTCATATTAACCCATTCCAAAAAAAGAACTAAAGAAAATTGAACATATGTTTTATTTTAAAACAGCACACAGCCTCAACAGTTACATTTTTTAGAAAACCTTTGGGGTTGTTATCAATTGATGGAAAAATATTTATGCAGGTGATTTTTTCAATTTTAGAAATTTGACAAAAGCCTAAGCACTTACAAGGGGATGACTAAATAAGGAGTCTTAACTAAGCTAATTTTAGCGCAGGGTTTAAAAAACTATTCAGAACTTTTTACACAATGTCTTCTTTGCAATGACTTAATTCTACAATACTTTGAAGTGCAGAAATTTAAATCAAATTGGTTTAGTCTAAGAATTTCTGATAGTAATCTGTTGCATCTTAAAACAAGGTTAGAAGCTAACATTTTTGTACCCTGGAACACAAGGATTTTATACAAGAGGACTTTTTTTGTGAAGTCAAAGCTGAGCCATTCTGAAGAAATGAGGTTTATTTCCTTGGGGAGTAATGAAAACTTAATGAGGTCATTAAAAGTACATAGCTTATAGAATGTGTAAGCTATTACAATTCTTAATTAAGGAAATAGGTTATTGAATAACCCCAGTATTCAAAGCTACTATTTTTATATTCAGTTGAGGCAATACAGAAGTTTGTTTAACCTAAATGTTTTCATGTTACAATTGTATTTCTTTTAGCTTTAGATCTTTTTTAAAAAGCATATCATACACCAGCAATAATGGGGGTTGGGGGACAAAAGTGAGTCTTATAAAAACATTTAAGAATTTGTACAGTTTAAGATTTCTGTCTTGTGTGTTTCTTAGAACCTTTCTGTTGCTTTTTGCCATGTTTGAAGCTGAATCATAACTTATATTTTAGAGGTTATATATTAGCTTGGTAATGTTCATTTAAAAAAATAATTCAAAAAGTTAAACTTCTGAAGAGACTTCTATTTGCTAATTCTAGATGCACCTTGGTGTGGAGTCAAAAGTACACATGCTGGTTCAAAATATGTAAAAACGTCATTTCCTACCAAAAAGAAATGGGAAAATGGGCACTGTTTGAAAGACAGAAATGAACCTTGCCATATAATGTAAGTATTTTGTTTTCATGGTCTTCAAAACTATTAAAACCAACCACCAAATGCCACTTAACAAAATGAACTCAAGGGACATAATTAAAGTTAGGTGAAGTCCAAATGAAGTTCAGATCAAATACAACCATTTTAATGCAGTGGTTTTTAGGAATTTGCACTTGAATTGCTCTATTTCAGCTCCTCTTTTTATATCCTCTCTACCCCAGTGGTTTTATTGCTGCAGTGAGAACTTCATGTGATTTTGGTCACTTGTCGTTTTGTAGAGAGGGAAAAGATCTTAATGCTTTCCATATAGGAACACCTTACCTGGTTTACGTTCTGTTCTCATGCAGCTTCCTGTTGATGGTTATAAAAATGCAATCTATACTCCATTTTCTATACTATCTTACTGTTAAGTATACCTGTTGACTTTAGCTATACATTTCCAAAACGAAATTTAAACCTGCTTCTAAATGCCGACAGTTAAGAGCTAAAAATGCATGATTCGCAACTACAATCATGAATACCAGTTCTGAATAGGCAGAGCTTGGGAAAATCAACATTTGCAAACTGAAAAGCTTAAGCCACATTTCAAAAACACACCTGCCACAGTCTAATTAACTAATTGGCAAGTTAAAATTCCTACTTACAAAGTCGTTTTAATCAAATTCCATCTATTAACAGTTCTTTATTTTAATTATTTGTATAGAGATCTCCCTTCTAAATAAATTCCTTGAAGCACATTTTGGAGGTCTTGCCATATGCCATTTTACTGAGGCTATACAGAAGAATCCAGACAGTCCCTTCCCTCATCTATCCACCAATGAGTAGGTACATTGTGCCAGGCACTTTGGATAAGGCACTAATTGAGTCAGACGAGGATTCCTTCCCTCTGGAACAAACAAGCACATAAAAAGTATAATTCTAGCTGGTAGTGGTGTTATAGAGGTATGAATGTGTGACTGGGACCATAGGACATAGCAACTGCCCGCCTTGAGGGGAAGTAAGAGAACTAAAGTGACATTTCAACTGTTTACGAACTGGGAATTATGCCAGACCAAGATAAACATGCTGAGCAAAGGCAGACTGTTAGAGGACTTAGCTGCTCCAGGGGAACAGTGAGTTAGGGTGCCAGAAAGTAGGATGCACGAGTAAGTGATCAGTCTGGGAAGGTAGAGTGAGGCCAGATTGTGAGGGCTCTTCTGTGCCAACTTTAGTAGTTTAGATTTTATCAGGACCCAAAGGATTTTAAACGGGAAAATGGCAGCTTTTTTCTTAAGCTGTAACTGGTATCAGTGTGGAGAAAGGACTGGAAAGGAGAAGGGTATCAGGAATCTATTTTGCACAGTATTATGCAAGTTCCAATTCCAAATAGTTTAATAGAGGAAAATTCTGCAATTTACGAAGAAAATTGGATCTTTAGTGTCAATTTAAATGTTAACAGATTTACTTTCAGCATATTTTTGACTGTCAGATAACAAAAATTCAGTCAGTTCATTTAGTATACAAATTAAGCAAGCATTTTGTGCTACTTTTACAGAATAAAGTTCCAGTTAATCTTTAATCTCCATCCCTAATACCATTTGGTGTTTTATATTTAAGAAACTGATAAAAAGGAACAAAAAGCTTAAGATAAAGATATTTAAATGTTTAATTTTTACTTTAAAACTTTATAATTCATGTATAAAAATATTCTATCTATATATAAGAATGCTAGAAAACATTACTGATAATTATTTTAGGGAGAAATTGAAAGAATAACACCTGGGCTATTCTCTGTATGGCAGGGGGAAAAGTACAGGAAAAGAAAGCCCAGTCTCCCCCCCTACCAAACACATTATTCTGAGTAAATAACTTCCTTGGCTTTCATTGTGCTAGTGATCATGCCACAGTTTCTTGCTATCCTTTATTACTAGTTCTCTAAGCAGTGGCTTTCAAATTTTGATGGCTGTCCCCACAATGACCTACATTGACGCATTACACATGTACATACATAAATGAAATAGTACTTGCCTACATGCACTGTACTTTTCCTTTTGTAACTTTCAATTTTTTAAAAGCTTACCATGACCCAGTAATGAGTATGGAATGACCCACAGTTTAAAAGGACTCATTTCTACCAGGTTAATTCCCTAATTGAGGTACACATAATATAGGCTGCCTTTATAATTTATTTGAAACTGGTTTTTGGCTCTAGTTATATGCAAAAACTACCACAAGAATCTCTAATTACTCTAATTTTAAATATCCTAGCAGTTAAACTTTCTGATAGTGCTGAAAACTCTAATACCCGCTTAAGCTTATTAAAAGTGCTAGTATCATTATGTGGAAAAAGATAAATAGCTTTAAAACAGAATATGTAATTGGAAATTTAAACCATCTATTTTTGTTTTTAGTCAAATACTGGAGATAATGGCAGCAGTGAGAGATGAGGATCCACTGGAATTAGCCAATGAGCTATACAATAATACCATTAAAGTATTTTTTCCTGACATGTAATTGGTATGTATTTTCCATCATGTATGTGAAATTTCATGGTAAAACTTAGTTTCAATAAAGGAATTCTCTGGAACTTGTCTAAAGAGGTATTATATACATCACTGCACACCATCTCCCTTATTTCTATCTATAAAACCAGGATTTTTTTAATGTCACTTAATACCTCAGCATAAAAGAATGAAAATCACCAAGTATTTAATTTTATAATCTCTTCAGAAGTCCAAAAGGACAATTTTATGTCAATGCTGCAAACAAAGAATGGCTAACAAATATACTGATTTTCACATCAAAATTAAACACATTCTGGTTCATACCAGATATGTTGATACATACCTGATATACATACATACCTGATATATGCCTATTTCTCAACTCACAATATCCAAATCTTGACTTTTGAACTCAGCTCAACTACAGTGCTACTCTCAAATTTCAAAAAAAGTCTCAATCACTTCTGGCAGCCTACTTTTTCCTTATTTCATAAAAATATATCCTTTATCCTCTGGTCCAAATTATTTCCTTGATTTAATGTGGTTTCCTCTGATTTGCTTTTTCATTCTCCCACCTATCTTAAACACTAGGGGCCAGAATTATACACTTTCATTTAGGAATCTTTGGCACAGTTGGCGCACTGTATTATCATTATATCTATTAAAAAGCTATTTGTTCAAATTTTGTCATAAAAACGTGAAAACATTTTATTCTATGTACAATAATGTACACAAATTTAAATAGGTCACCAAAGAGACCAGAAGTAATTAAAGAGGTATATTTACAGTAGCACATCACAGTAAACGGAAAACCATTCACAGATTCAACATTGACTGTTTTTGTGCTTGGTTACACAATGAAGTGAAGCATATTAACTCCATTTTGGATGAACTGAATTTTGAACAAATAACCTCAATGATTAGTAAATGCTGTTTAATCAGTCAGTGTCCTCATTAAATTCTTCAGCTGCTGTACCTGTATTCTGAATCACTCCATTTCTTTCTGTTTGAACATCATCCTCACAATCTGTACTGTCATCTTCATTCAATTCCCTGTCAGATTCGGCAGCAGCAGCCTCTCTTACAGCTTCCTCTGCGTTTTCATTAGGTGCAATAAATCCGTTGTTGCTACGTATATTTGAATTAGCCTTGATATCATCTTCAATGTATACTTTTTGATGGCACATTGGACAAGTATCTTGAATGTACAGCCATTTCCGAAGGCAAAGTGCATGGAAATAATGATTACATGGTGTCATACGAGCAGATGTAGTAAACTCATGATAGCAGATTGCACAGACATCATCTATTTCTTGTAAGCGGCTCCCTTTTATTTCAGGAAGTGAATTAATTTTCTTAACAGCAGTCCTACGATTCATGAATGTCTTCCAGCCATTTTTTGCTTGTAAGTAGATGTTAAAATACGCATGTAGACACATCATACAAGCCCGAATTTTACTTCCTGACTCAAACATCATAGTATAAGCCCCATTTCCAAACATTACTACTCCAAATATAAATTCAATAATATTGCCTGTTGAACGAACATAGTAGACATAATCATCAAGCTTTTCCCAGAGGACATTATAGTAGCCATCAATCATGAATAACGTATAAACAGTGAGAGAAACAATTACTTTTAAGCAGAGTTCCACACAGAAGGCTGTAACGGCAAACAACCATGTGTTTAGTGCATAGTGATGCCAAAGAACATAACTGAGTAAAACAGGAAGAATAAACAGGCAAGCAGAGACAAAGAGCACAGGAAAATGTCTACGAAAAGATGACACATGAGAGGCACTGAGAGACATTAATACGGGGTCTGTCATTCCATGGATGAAATGCAGGACTGCAGTTAATAAAAGGCACATGTTTCTACTTAAGCGAATAAGTCTCTCTTCTGGTCTTAGCCCACTTAAACCAGTCTGAAGAGCCAAAATAAAAAATAAAACAGGTGCTACAAAGCCAAGTCGCCTGTCGTCTTCTTCAGTTGATCCAATAAAGGCCAATATTCCAAGGCCCAAATAATGGGCTATTGAGGAAATTACAGCACTCATGCCCAGCACAGTTAGTGTAGAATCACATCCACTAATTATAAGATTGCAAATGAGGTCCCAGAAATCGTCCCAAGAAATAAAGAAGGAATCAGTTTCACTTGCCATCCTTAAAATGTACATTAACACTGTAGCCTGAGCTGTAATTCTTGTTAGCCAAAAGACTCTCAGTATATCTGGGAAACGGATCCTCTTCCATGTGTCCTCCATTAATAATTGTAATCCATAAATTCGATACATGTGCCTCACTAAAAGATAAACATACCGTGTGGAATAATAAAACCACCTAAGTTTCACTGCCAAGACAAACAGTGTGTTTAATATAAGAATCAAGGAAGAAGTAAAAACTAAAGTCTCCCGGACGTGTAATGGTAGCTCTGTGATTAAGCCTATTACAGGAACCAAGAGATCCAAAATAATTAATTGTGAATAGATGGAATGAATTTGGAGTAGTGTAATGTATCCAATTCCAAATGTTAGCTGTAGAACAATGAGTGCCATCCATTGTGAGGGCCCTTTCCGAGGAAGCAGTTCAATTCCAAAAGCTGACGTGTTGTAGGCACCATAGAAGTCAATGTGCAAAACAGCATAATAATTTACCAACACTGAAGTTGCAGCTAATAGAAAGGCTGCGCTGTACATGTAAAACTTGAAAAGTGATCGCTGTGACAATATCAGAACAATACTGGATACAAATATACCTGAAAAAAAAGAAAAAAAGGTCATGTGAAACGTTTTAAAGAATATTTTCCCACTAATAGTTATAGTCTACCTTTAGGAAATTAAATTATGAACATTAAGCCTCAAGGCAATTTAGGTTTAAAGGCCAAAAGAGTTTTGTAAAGTCAGTTCAACAGGACAGACAAAACATTTTTAACCCTTTGCACTCCGAACCATTCTGGACATTGGCTACCAGCTACTCGATGCTACTTTGCGGCGGAAACGTGCATTTACAGACCCTCGTATTATTTAGTATAATTTTGGAACCAAGTAATGTATTATAATGATATTGGACTTATATGAATTGGGTGACATCGAGGAATGGATATTTGCAAAAAAACCAATATTTTATTGTTTATAATTTTGTACAGTATGATAAGTTTTGTAACACTCCCCAATATGCACTGCAGGCTGATTAGTGCATGTTTGACAGTAATAAGTGGTTTGACGCCTGCCACCAGGTGTTTTCCTGTTAGAACACACAATGCAGTCCCGTTTTCTTTGTCCCACATCGGGAATATGTAGTTTATTGTTTAATCCGACACAAAACCCGCTGACATTTCTTGTATATATCTTAGTAATTTTATGATATTTTGATTTAATTTCTTGTGCCATTTCAAGATAAAACTTCAGGGAAACATGCATGTCTCAAAAAGTTGCGTTGAAATAACTCAATTCCCCGTAATCACTAATAAACTGCAATGTCCCCTGAGAGGGGACATCCGAGTGATATGCTAGAATTCCGATGTCCCCTGAGAGGGGACAGAGGAGTGCAAAGGGTTAAAAATCTTATTAGAATTACAATTTCCAAAGTAATTTAAATAGTACCATATACCCAGGCACTAAATTACCTTTGAGTTTGTAATGACATACATTTTAATAAGTTTTAAAATCTTTAAAGAACATGTCCTTTTAAATTTTATAATTATTAAAAATAATTAAAATAATTCCATGACAAAAACATTACAATTAAAAATAACCAAAATGGAAAACACTTGTTCCTATTAAATCTTAGAATTCTTTTTCTTAAAAGTATTCTTTAGGAAATTGAGTTTAAGTTTTATACTTACATCTAATTCCTCCTTTTCCTCAAGCTGAACTCCAGCTGGCTCTTATTTTTCCTGCTCCTTAAATTGAGCATTCTCCCCTCGTCCAAATTCAGTTGTCGCCCCCCCCCCCCCCGCCCCCCAATTACCTTGCAAGTTTCGGAAATGTCTTTCAAGTTCCTTGTTTTCTATACATTACTGAATCTTTTTCTTCAAATAGTCTACCCTTTTTATTGTTCTTCAAATTACAAAAGTAGCATTACGAAAACCAAAACATTTAGAAAACAGTAATAAATCCTCCTCCCCACTCCATACTTAACAAGTGTATGGTCTGAAGTGTATTTAGAAGCATCTTTCTTTATGCTCTGACAAATTTTTAAGTGAGATTACAATAAACATTATCCAAGGTTTCAACTATGGAAACGATATCCAAATAGCCACCAAGTACCCTAGCCGGTGTGGCTCAGTAAATAGAGCATTAGCCTGTGGACTGAAGAAGGGTCATAGCTGGTTCAAAACAGGTCAAGGGCACATACCTCGATTGCAGGGCTTGATCTCTGGCCCTGGATGGGTCATGTGTGAGAGGCAACCAATCCATGTCTCTCTCTCTCTCTCTCACTCTCTGTCTCTCCCCCTCCCTTCCACTTCCTCTAAAAAATTAAATTAACAGAAAAATATCCTTGTTTGAGGATTGACAAAAAAATAAAAATAAATAGCCACCTACTAGCACTTCTACATTACAACTGTAACATTCAAAATTTCTAAAACTTAACTTACCTCAAATGGCTCTTGTGATTTCTAATTTCAGTGAAAGGTACCATTATTTTCTTAATGGTGCCTTCTAGCCCTGTACCCTCGAACTTGACAGTCTCCAAATTCTAACAACTATTATCTCTTCTTTTCACCAACCTATTTATTAGTTTGTCTCTAACTAAAAACTCATCTTGTCCAAATCCATCTACAAGCCATCACCAATATGCCTTCATTTATTTCTTCAAAATACTGTGGCAGCTCTGAAATAGTAATAATAACTAAAATCTGTATTTCTTATCCTAGAAATCAAGGATCCAGCTGGCCTTAGAATAATGCTCCTCTCAAAGCACACACCATAGCTCCAGACTTCTTTCCCAAAAACACCCTTTCGTTGCCATAACTGCAACTGCGTTTACATTTTTATCTGCTTGTCATCTTGGTCCCACCCTGACTGCTCAAATCCTGTCCATCTTATAGACCCACTTTCTCTGATAGTGACTGTTCCTCTCCAGCATATCTACAAAACCTGGTGAAACACCTAATACTCATATACTACCCGATATTGTAGTTTGTAGGTATCATCTACCCTGTTAGATAATGTCTTTGAGAGTAAGCAAGGATAGTACCTTGTATATCTATGGATCATAAAATATTTTGTAGAAAATAAATGCAATTACTATTCATTGGGGAACTAAATGTTTCTGTTGAATTCTGGATTATGTTTTTAAAGGAAACTACAAAATACAGCTCACTTAGAAATTGATATATATGAGGTCAGACAAAGCTAAGAAACTAGAGCTTGGCCCTAACTGGTTTGGCTCAGAGGATAGAGCATCGGCCTGCATTCTGAAAGGTCCCAGGTTCGATTCCGGTCAAGGGCATATACCTTGGTTGAGGGCACATCCCCAGTAGGAGGTGTGCAGGAGGCAGGTGATCGATGTTCCTCTCTCATCGATGTTTCTATCTCTCTATCCCTCTCTATCCCTCTCCCTTCCTCTCTGTAAAAAATCAATAAAATATATTTTAAAAAAAAGAAACTAGAGCTTGGAGTATAGAAAACGTGACATACTCCAAATAAAATATCTATCCATCCTCCTTATTTCAGCATGCAATCAAGAAAGACTGCATATTACATACAGTGGAGGCATTTCATAATCCATTGCATGTAAAAGTAAGGGCTAGTTCCTCTAAATCAGCCGTCGCCAACCGGCCGTTGCCAACCCGTGGTCTGTGAGGTCTGAAACGTTGGAGACTGCTACTCTAAATGATGACTTTGCCCATGAACTTAAAATTTATCCTACGCCAATGTATCAGGTCATTTGTGAAAAAGAACAAAGGACACAATCATCTAGAAGATACATAAATTTCTGCATAAAAACCACCTGATTAATTTCCAGAGCAAGTGGGCCACTAGTAATCTCCCAGAGAGCTAATATCTGGGTAAAGGTCCTTTCAATATAAAATGAACTGCCCTGGTCAGTGTGGCCCAGGGTTGGGCATTGTCCCATGCACGTAAAGGCTGCCGGTTCAATTCCAGGTCAGGGCACATGCCTGGGTTGCAGGCTAGATCCCCAGTGGGGGGCATGCAGGAGGCAATAGATTGATGTTTGGTTCTCACATCGGTTTCTCTCTCTCCCCCTCTCCTTTCCTTTCTCTCTAAAAATATCGTGTGTTTTTTTAAAGGACTTTTTTAAAAAGCTGGATTAGGAATATTTTCCATGAAGGTGAGAGGAAATGGAATTAATTCAACCACTATGTATATGTAATATTACTTTCTCTACATAGAAAAAGTCAGCAATTTTCCTGAGACAAAACTTAAACCAATCTCCTAAGATGAGTCAAATAATTTCAATTCTAGTTTATACCAATTAAAAGGGAGAAAGTCAAGCAGGGACTGTAAATTACTTTTGTCAGCTTGCTATTCACAAAGTGGTAAATTAATCATTGCTTGTGAATATTCATGAACTTTGTTGTAATTTATAACCAGTCCCCTTTTACTTGAATAGCTTTACCCCGAAACTCATTTTTACACACAAATGAAGGAATGATTTGGGTTTTAGAAATATGTCTGGAGAAAAAGTGCCATTTTGCTTTATGCAAATACTAGAGGTCTGGTGTATGGTTGGGTCCCTCAGCCTGGCCTGCGTCCTCTGGCAATCTGGGACCCCTTAGGGGATGTCGGACTGCCAATTTCGGTCCAATCCCCGCCAGTCAGGCCTCTAGTATGCATATAAGATCTTTGGTTAATCTCTTCCTGCCCTCCCCTCTCCCCCCTTCCCTTTGAGACTCATTAGTCTGTTCCATGTTTCTGAGCCTGTGCATTGAGCATCTTCCCCCCTAGTGGTCAGTGCATGTCATAGCTACCAGTTGAACGGTCATTTAGACTTTTATATATACTAGAGGCCTGGTGCACGAAATTCCTGCGGATCCGGATCGGGCCTAAACTGTCAGATGGACATCCCTCTCGCAATCTGGGACCACTGGCTCCTAACTGCTCATCTGCCTGCCTGATTGCTCCTAACCACTCACCTGCCTGCCTGATCGCCCCTAACCACTCACTGGGGGGTGGGGCTGGCCGGGCCAAGGGCCATGGTCGTTCTGCCATTTTAGTCGCTGGGCTTTTATTATATAGGATAGATACCAAGGGAAAAGGGGGGAGGGTAGACAAATAATGTAGTGAGACTATAAATCACAAAGTTCAGATGTGTCCTAGCAAGTAACAATCTAATACTATATTCCTTTTTTTTTTTTAATCCTCACCCAAGAATATTTTTCAATTGATTTTAAAGGGAGTGGAAGTGAGAGGGAAAGACAGAGAGAAATACAGTGATTGGTTGCCTCCTGCAGGCACGCACACCAACCAGGGCCCAGGCAAGGAAGGAGCCTGTAAGCAAGGTATGTGCCCTTGACTGGAACTGAACCCAGGACCTTTCAGTTCACAGGCCGATGCTCTATCCACTGAGCCAAACTGGCTAGGGCTGATACTGCCCTTTCTTGACTAAAATAATACCCTCAAGATATAATAACGACCAAACACTTCAATAGTATAAAACTATTTAATTCTTACCCAAAGTTTGCGTGTACATGGGGTTCTTAAATTTTCTTTTATACTCAAGGTCCTATGTATGGAACATGGGAGGAATCAACACTCATTTTACAGAAGGAAAAAAGAAAGTCAAATTCCCAAATAATAAGTCTCAACATTCCCTTTCCTGGCCTTGGCCTTTTGTGACTGTTACCAATAATATTAAAGTTTTGCCAAAACCGGTTTGGCTCAGTGGATAGAGCGTCGGCCTGCGGACTGAAGGTTCCCGGGTTCGATTCCGGTCAAGGGCATGTACCTGGGTTGCGGGCACATACCCAGTGGGAGATGTGCAGGAGGCAGCTGATTGATGTTTCTCTCTCATTGATGTTTCTAGCTCTCTATCTCTCTTCTTTCCTCTCTGTAAAAAAATCAATAAAATATATTTAAAAAAATAATATTAAAGTTTTGTTGTATTTTCACAACTTCAGACATAAAACTCTTGTTATTTACCCTGTACACCTAAGAAAATTAAGCCCAGGGATAGTGTTTCTTATTAACATGTAAGGGTCACCTACATAAATAATCAAGGCTATATATAAATGATACTTTATACTTGGGACACTGGAGAATAGAATTAACTGAAATCACAACTCAGGGACCCAATTTCCAGTGATTAGAGTTTCACCAAAGTTCTCGAGGTAGGAAAGAAGCAGGTATCTAAATCAATTCAGGATCTCTGAGGCTATATGTGAAATCAATTCATCAAGAGTTCAGGGCCTTTACAATTTGGATTACCCAAAATAAGCAAGCAGAAACAAACCATCACACGTTATACACCAATGTGTTTGGTTCTTTTGTGTGGAAAGTCCATTCATACCATAACCTTTTCTGGAAACTTAGGACTAAAAATTAGAAAGAAACAGGACAGAATATTTACAACTCTCTAGCTACCTTAAACCTTTAAAACATAACCTAAAGCAAGCTGTGGAAAAACATTTCAATGCCAGACAGAAAAAGATGGAGCCCAGAAATAAATGTTATGACTACCTTATTCGCAAGGGAGCCCTAACCAATGAAATACAAGGTAAATAGAATATCTTGAAATAGCAATCTGTTGGTATGCTTGATAAACTATACCATAAAGAAAAATTTTCTATCAAACTCACTTTAGGTTAAAAAAGGGTATTTTAAGTTTTTTAATAAGATAAAACTAAAATCTTGCTTCAAACTAAGATTTTATTAAACATGTTTTTATTTTTTAAATGTGAACATGATTTTTAAAGAATCAAACCACATTGGTATTAAGTGAAGAATAAACCAAGCTTTGCATAAAACAAGCACATATTTATAAACACACATACTCTTTTTTACTTCTTACTCAGAGGATCTTACTAAATAATAGTGGGTTTTGTTATTTTAACCTTTGAAAATTTACATTTCTGATTATTTATCAAAGAGAGCATTTACTGATCATCATGTTTCTTGTCTGTGAATTGCCAATTTATTTTTGCTCATTTATCTATGGAATTTGTTTTCCTTAATGAATCACAGACATTTAAAAAAATATTCTGACTAAAAATTCTTTGTCAGTTATCTGTAATGCAAACATCTTCTCCAGGTATGTGGCTGTTCTTCACTTTTCTGATGCTTCATTTTGATTAATTGATGTTTTAAATTTTAATATTGTTGAACTTGTCAATATTTTACACATTTGCTTTTATATATTTTAAAAGAATTTTTCCTTCTTTAAGGTTTAAAAAAAAATGTTCTCCTTTGTTTTCTTTAAAGTTTGCTTTTCACATCTAAGCATTAATCCATTAGAACTGTTTGTTTATATATTGATATGAGGTAGTGATCCAGTGGAATTTTTCCCATATGGATAACTAAATGACCACAAATGGATAGTCTACATCTACCTCTACGTACCTCAATGTACCTCTGAAACACATTAAGTTTCTGTATACCAGTATGCCTGGGTAGTCTATTTCTGGGCTTTCTATTCTGTGCTATTGGTCTATTTGTTTATCCCAGTGGTTCTCAACCAGAATCTTTTTCCCCTCTCCCCCCAGGAGTCATCTGACAATATCTAGAGACATGTTTTGGCAATCTCAAATGAGGTGCTTCTGGTATCTAATGGGCAGTGGGCAGGGATGCTGTTAAAAATCCTACAAATTCCTGAACAGCTCCACCCACCTCCCAACAAAGAATTATCTTGTCCAAAATGTCAATAGTGTCACAGCTTAGAATACCTAATCTATCCTTATGCAGTCCTGATTACTATTGTTTTACTTCATTTTTCACATCACAGGTTTTCTGAGTTCTTTCTAGAGCACCAAAAATAACTGTATCTCATTCTTTTAATCAACTTTATTGTATGGCTGAACCTAATACAATGAACAGATTCCCTTTTAATAGACATTGAGATAAACAATTTGTTGTTTGTCATTACCAACAATTCTGCAATGAATATCCTTGCCCATAGTCTTTGTACAACTATATTTTTAGGTCAAATTCTTAGAAACAAAATCGTGTGTCAAAAGGAATATGATGAATTTCAGCTGATAGTGCCAAATGGCTTTACACAGAAATGACAGCCTACAAAAATTGTATCACTTTACCTATTTTACAGAAAGGGAAAAAAAGTTTTGCCTTACCAGTTTCTATTCAAACTTTAAACTCTTCACTAATCTAATAAGTGAAGTTTTGTTTTAACTATATTTATTTAGTTATAAATGAGGCTGAGTAATTTTTCTTTTGCTTATTGACCATGTGCATTTCATTTATTGTGAACTGCTTATCCTGGGCCCATTGTTCTCTGGAAGTAGAAGTTTATCTTACTGACAAAGTAAAACTTTTAGGACTTCAATCTCATATGATACAGACATTTTTCCCTCAATGTGCCATTTTTAAGAAATTAAAGTTTTGTCATAAAAGCTTTTCATTTTAATTTCCCTTGTAATTTCTAGATTTTCTTTTATGTTCAGAAAAGCTTTTCCACTTCAGTGAATTATCATTATATGAGTAATACTATTAAAACAAAGTCCTATGCTTTCATTTTCTGCCTTGGATTTAGATTTGCCAATTCAGCATTATGCTGCACTGGGTTGCATTTCATTTAGCATATAACAGCTCCTAAGAATAGCTTAACATTCTTAAATATTCTATATATTGTGATAAGATTTTATTTGGATCTCCAAAATGAGATGCTTTATTTTCTAATCTCCTGAAACTCTCAGTTTTAGTGCTTTATTATAGGGAAGGAAAGTAAATTCTTCATATGCTATATATAAAAATTGGTACTACATTGATTGGTCGCCTCCTGCAGGCACGCACACCAATCAGGGCCTGGGCCAGGGAAAAGCTGGTTTGCTCAGTGGATAGCACATCGGCCTTCAGATAGAAGGGTCCCAGGTTCGATTCCAGTCAAGGGCACATGCCAGGGTTTTGGGTTTAATCCTCAGTGGGGGGTGTGCAGGAGGCAATCAATGATTCTCTCTCATAATTGATGTTTCTATTTCTCTCCCTCTCCCTTCCTCTCTGAAATCAATAAAAATATATTTTAAAAAATAAAATAAAATTGGTACTGCTTTTTTTTTTACTTAGAAAATAGATTTCCATTTTTACAATTTTATTATAAAGAAAAAGGTCAGACTGCCAAGGTTTAAGATTTATATACAGCAGTATATAAATTATTTTAAAAAGGTTCTACAATTACTAAAAAACACACACACACACAAAAACACAGGTAGAACAATTAATTTTAACTATCCTTTGGTATCTTTTACACACAAACCTGCCACTCTCAAAAAACAACAGATGCCTCATTGAATGCGCCTTACTTGCTTTTATTCAGAATGTTTTGGGGTTGTTGTTTTTTAGCACCAAAGCCACTTTTTAAAAAACGTTATCACTTACAAATGTGAAAAATTAGCATAATTACATTGGCACAATTTAAGGAACAGCCAGGTGATGGATCTGAAAAATATTTTGTATTTCTCATAAAGTCTGACCCAGAGTATATTTTGAGATAAAAATTTTCAAATAAACAGTGTCAACATTTCTCTGATGCCCTCAAAAGACCAAAATATCTGTAACACAGTATGGTTGTTTTAAAGAAATATGTTCTTACTGATTTTTAGATAGGAAGAGAGAGGTAGAGAGAGATAGAAACACCAATGAGAGAGAGACATCAATTGGCTGCCTCCTGCATGCCTCCTCCTGGGGATGGAGCCTGCAACCAGGGCATGTGCCCTGACCCGGAATCCAACCCAGGACCTCCTGGTCCATGGGACGACGCTCAATCCACTAAGCCACACCAGCTGGGCAACACAGTATGGTTTTAATTTAAGTATTAAAAAAAAATGTTTTTAAACCATCAAGCTTACTATTAGCTAACGCTTACTAGGTCCCAAGTACTGTTCTAGGGCTTACATCCTATCTCATTTATTGTCCTTAACACCCAATGAGAGAAAGACCATTACTGTCCATCTTTAAAAAGATACAGATAAGAACAGGGAGGCATGACACAACCAAGTAACCTGCCTGACGTCTTATTCTTATGATTTATCAAATACAAACTTCCATGATTTACTACAAAAATAAGAAACAGGATAGGGTACAAAGAAAATACTATTGCTTTTGTTCCATGTTCTTAAACCACAAATTATTCACTTAAGGAGAATACTCCTTTTCCTTAAAGTTCCCTAGCTCAACTCTGAGAGCACTGCATTTAAAATTCTCCACACCTGGTCCCAAAAGGGTTTTCAGAGAATCTGCAGTCACCTGCAGTAAGAACAAGGCAGCAGCTACACTATTTGGGCAATGAACATGTGAATCCTCTCAAACAAAGTTCCTTTTTTTCCTCCTCCGCCACGGACTCTTCTCAAATCAGAAATGGGGATAGCCATCCTCCTACTCTCAGAGAGTCCTGCTATATGTGATTACTTAGTTTTCAAAGCTGCACTTGGTTATCCCATTGATCCCAAATCTGATCAAGTGCCCTAGAAGTCTGTTATCTTCTGCTCTCTTCTGGGGAGGGTGAAGGCAGGGTTGGCAGTCAGACTCAGCTGGGACCACCTTACTACATAAGTAACTGCACGTTAACTTATGGTACGATGAGTGGCTTCTTACTGGCAGGAATAAAATGCCTTCCCAACAGCCCCGCTTCTTATTAATTTCATTTTAACATTAACTGCACTTCACCCATAACTGTCAGAATTCAATAAAATGTTAAGTATGAAATATTAAAGCTAGCGAATGCTTTTTAAATTTAAGTATAATTGACATTATTACATTAGTTTCAAGTGCATAACGTATTAGTTTCAGGTGATATTTGTATACATTACGAAATCGCACAGCTCCGCTTTTGCCACAGATAACGAGGGCACTACACTTTTGCAGTAGGAATAGCTGGTGTCAGCAGCTGGTGCGTTCCCGATAAGTCTTGTGCTAAAGAACAGCACAGCACGTTCACATCTGTGAGTTTTAAGATCTAGCGTGTGATCATCACTATACCATTCTGTATCTGGACTGCAGCTGGGCTGCGGAGAAAAGTCAACCACTATTGATGTCAGAAGATTTTTAAGCCTAGGCTCTGGCAACCACTTATTTGCTGTGTATCTAAAGCAAAACACAACCTCTGACCCCGTTTTCTCATTTGTAAAATGAAAATACCACCTCCCACCTCAGGGATTTTTGAAGGTTAGACAGACATTAGGTTAGATAATACCAGTGAAAATGCTTTGCAAAAGTAAAGTATCATCTGTAAAACACTGCTACTTATTGCTAAGAACAAAACTCGACATTACCACTCTCCTTTTGTCCGAATAAAGAAGCAACAGATGGCTCATCGTTCGGAGAGGTTTGGTGAGGACCCACTATCAGCAACACTTCAAAGCACTCGCCTCCTGAGAGCGCATCGCAAGAATTACCTCACCCACCAAACGTGCCAAGGTGCAAGGACTGAAATTCTTTCACGCATAAGTGCTTTTCACTTTGATGATGCAAGTGGAGACGGGGCGTCAAACATGAGGCTTTTCAACACTTCCTGCAAATGCCACCAAAACTCCTCTTCAGAAGTCTCTCTTGGAAAAGCCTCATCACTTTCTAGCCACGTTTTTTCTTTAAATACCTCTACTTCATTCATGGAACATTTCGGACTCCTGATAAACATCGCCTTCTCCATAAGCGGTTTCGGTCAGGGTTGCAGGGTCGGACATTCAAAACCCTGCCCCTCTCGTCTGGATGTCATTTGCCGCGGACACTTCCCCGTCACGGGACACCCCGTCGATACAGAAGCGACCACAGACGAGCACCCCGCATTTCGGAAAGAGGGAAACGGAGGCCCAGGCCTTCGCACAAGTCCAAGGCTACCTGCGGCGGGGCAGGGGCAGGGCGAATGGGGGTGCAGTTTCCCGGGCGGTCGCACAGGGAGCGGCCGTCGGCACCCGTTCCCCAGGAGGAGCGGCGGCAGGGCTCCCCCCCGCCCGCCCCACGAGGTGCGAAGGAGCGGACGACTCCCGCAGCGCCCTCTGCTGCGCACGCGGACCCGGGTCACCGCCTCCCTCCTCCGGCCGCGAGGACGCCCCGCGGGGGCGAACCTGGTTCAGTCCTCTCACAGCCTCACGCTCACTGACAGTCTCTCACAGCCTCACACTGACTCAGTCCGTCACACACACAGTCTCTCTCACACGCACACGACCCACGGCCTGCACGCGGCTGCCGGCTCCCGGCGGCACGTCCCGTCCCGGGAGGCAGGCCGCCCCTCCCCCTTACCGAGGAGCCGGAGGAAGATCTGGAGCCCGATGCAGAACCGGCTTTGGCTGGAATCGTAGTAAGAGTTGAAGATGGCGTCGATGATGTAGAGGCAGGGCACCCGGAGCGCCACTTCGAGCGCCGCCCAGGCCTGCTGATGGGCCATCCGCACCTGCTGCTGCGGGGGCCCCACCGCCGCCATGAGCCGCTGCCGCACCGGGGCTGGGCGGGCCGGTCCCGGGCCGGCGGCCAGGGGCGGGGGCTGAGGCGGCGACTCCGCCCCCTCCTCCCTGGTCTCTTCACCACCCGCCCGCCGCCCGCTCGCGTCTACGAGCAGGAGCAGGCGGCGGCGGCTCCGGGGAGGCCTCGGGGTGTCGGTGTTCTCGGCTGGCTAAGGCCTGGCTCCTCCTCCCTCCGCCGCCTCCCCCGCCCGCGGAGCCACCATCTTGACCTCGCCCGCGGGCCTCTGCCGTTGGGGCTGTTGGGAGGCTGAGGCGGTGCCCCAGGTCACGCGAGACCGCGGAGACCGCGCTGCCGTCGCGTCACAAGCGGACGCCAGGGGCGCCCCCACGTCGTCATCACGTACGGCGTAGCCAACGTCTGTAAGCGTTACCATGGTTTCCACTGACCACCGCGAACCACGCTGCCTTTGCTGTTTTGGAGCCTCGCCGTGGCGCAGGCGCTCTGTGGCAGCCGCGCCCTCCAGCCTCAGAGCGGCCGCCACACCCACGGCGGCGTGGGCTCAGGAAGGGATCCCCTTGCTTCCACGGGCGGGACTTCCTTGTTGTTTTATTAGAGCCCATTAAATGTCTCATAAACGTGGTTCAAAGATGCTTGAGAGGAGGAAAGGCAAAGGGCGCCGCCCGCCCCACCTACTCACCCGACCTGGCGGCGGCTCTGAGACGGGCCGGTTGGCCGACATTCCAGGGAAAGACCTTCTGGGGGGCGTGTCTGCGTGCCTTTCGTGGAGCCGCCGCGACTGTGGCTCTGGGCTAGGTGTTGTAGGCGCCATACCAACAACATCCCTCATCTCTTGGCACATCCCTAACCACCTCCTCCCAAGTTGGACAGAACTGAGGACACTTCTCGGCCACATTTTACAGATATCAAGGGTCACTGTGAATGAAGGGCAGGAACCCAGGCCTCCGACTTTGATGTCCCGTTTTCTTTAAGGAAAGCGTACCCAGGCAGTCCCTTCTTTCCTCCCAGGCTGAAGAGATCACAGTTTTCTTTTTTTGTAGGGGATAAGAACATGCCACCCCAAAGTATGCCACTTTGACAGGATTACTTTTGGCTAAAACAAGAAAGAGCTGAAGCCCCCCCTCTCCCAAGAAAAGCTCTCTGCCTCCACGCCCCCCAAAAGACATTTGCTTAGAAATCAGGACATAAATGTCCATTTGTAAAGGTGTCCCTCTCCCTTACGTATAAGAGGACTCTCAGACTCTGAATCACCCACTAACCTTACTAATCATCTTCCAATAGTTTCCCCCATATATTTACCTTCCCAGTTACCATCCCCTAGAAGCCTATACTAATCTGACCATACTTATTTTTCTTACTTCACCAGAAAATAGGAATGTAAATTAGCTATTAACGAATGTCATCCCAATAAGTTTAATTGTAAAAACAATAAAAAAAGGAAAATAAGAATGTAATTCAGGTCAGAGTCTGCACTGTAGACCCAGCCATCTCAAACTAAGGAGGGTGAAATAGTAAGCAAGAACCTGGTTTACCTAGGGCAGTGGTCAGCAAACTGCGGCTCGAGAGCCACATGCGGCTCTTTGGCCCCTTGAGTGTGGCTCTTCCTAAGCCTTAGGAGTACCCTAATTAAGTTAATAACAATGTACCTACCTATATAGTTTAAGTTATAAAAATTTGGCTCTCAATAGAAATTTCAATCGTTGTACTGTTGATATTTGGCTCTGTTGACTAATGAGTTTGCCGACCACTGACCTAGGGTCCCAGCCCAAACTGCACTCTGCAATCCACTTTATCAGGGCTCTAAATGGGTGATTAATAAAACTCCAAGACCCCTTTCTCTGGGTGGAGGTAAGCGTGGTAGAATGATTGAACCCACACCCAAACTCCTTACTACAGTCTCATGTTTTTAAACTTCTATTGTCATCCCCTACTAATAATGACTGCCATCTGTGTTTCCCATATACTAGGCACTGAGCTAAGGGTGTTACATTTTACTTAAATCTTTGTATCATCATTATTTTGATAGGTATCATTTTCTCTGTTTTAAAGAGGAAGAAATGAGGCTTAGATAAGTTACGAAGAACAAAAAGTTAAGTGGCCAGTATGGCCATAGCTACTGGAGAGCAAACCCAGGATTTGAACCCAAGGCTACCTGGAACTTAGAACTTCAGGCATCTTTAACTCCTTCCTCTTTTCACCCACAGCCAATCTGCAACCAAATCTTACTCATTTTTTCCAGACAGTCTCTTGTATTTGTTTCCTTACTGTTGTCACTGTCAGTATTCTAACCCAAAATCCTACTGTAGCTTGCCTATTTACTGCAATATCATTTTGATCACCATTTTTCTAATCCAGTCTGTTTACTTCTGCTGGGTTAATTCTCCTAAACTGCACACCTGGGGAATAATCTTGTGGTTTTGACAAAATTCCCAAAGGAAAGCAAACTTGGTAAGAGGAGACAGCTATGAAGGCTTATATGGAAACTTCAGAGATGTAAATTAGCTACTCAGTCCATCTGTTATTCTGCCCTAATTGCAATTTAAAGGAAAAAGAGAGAGGCTATTATGGAGAAAAGGGCCCATAAGGAATAATCTAAAAGAGTAGTGTGGTAAGGAGACAGGAGGTTAAGTACCACTATATTATGATCATGCAAAATGGAAAATAAAATAGTTCATGGGTTTTCTCCAATTTATATTTTAAAAGTTAAGTGTAGTAAATATTAAATGAAAAGGTTTTAAAAATGAGCAAATGTCACAGTTCATGTTAATGTTTTAACAGTTTCCAATCTTAATTTGATGCATAAATTTTATAAGAATCTTTAATTCGCTCAGTGATCACAGGAAGTCACAAGTTCAATTCCTGGTAGGTGGGGGCACATGCCTGGGTTGCTGACTCAATCCCCCTGTAGGAGCATGCAGGAGGCAGCCCATCAATGATTCTCTCTCATCATTTATGTTTCTATCTCTCTCTCTCTCTCTCCCTCTCCCTTCCTCTCTGAAATCAATAAAAAAAAATATTTTTAAAAGAATTTCTAATTCAAACTAAATTCCATCTTAGGCCAAGAACGTTCAGGATTGGTGGCATAGTCATTCTTATCTTTCTCACATATAACTTCAAGCCAAGTTTCTTTAAACTCTCTAGGTCTCACTTTCCTCACCCATAAAGTGAAGATTTGACTAAGATCCTGGCAAATACTTTAAAATACTACTTTAAAACTAAATTTATATCAATGAGGTAGTATTTTGATGCTTAGGAATCTTTTAAATAAAAGCAAAGCTTTCAAAGAAATAGCTACAATTCACTGAATTTAATCTTTGGTTTCTACATTGATTTGAATGTTGCACAACTCAGGTATATATTTATATTGAGTGTATCCAGAACAGTATTCACACACACACACAAGCACACACTTTATATACATAAATAACCCGTGGTCAAAAATAATCTGTTCATTCAGCTTTAATGATTCAAATGCCTCTTAGTAGCTCTAAAAAGCCTTTAGATAATATGATGTGTAAAAACTAGTTTGACTTTTCTGTCGACATTTTCATCAGCCAAGTCTTTGTTCCAAGCAACAGAAACTGATTCTGGACTATCATTATTCCTCAAGATTTCAAGTTCCAAGAATGACCGTGCAATTGGTCGAGCTTACTGGACCATGTATCTGTACCCGAGCTGTATCTAGGACAAGTACTAGCAGCTTCCTGGGAAGTGCAGGGGGAACGAAGCAGTAGGAAACAGGCACTTAGAATTACCCATCCCAACTCCCCAACAAAGTACTATGTGTTTCCTTTAAATGGAATATAAGGACGCTGGTAGGAAGGGTAGGGAGTAATGGCCCCAAAAGAGACAAATACATACCTTAGCTTGATTTCAGACCTCAGGAAGTATTTAAAAAATAATCTCCGGTCCTAAATTACTTCAGGGGAGCTCCAGTTTTCCTTATCATTAAATTTCAGATATACTCATCAAAATTCAACTATTTGAATTTTCTGGTTTTGTAAGTGCCAAATGAACAGGAACAGTCTATTGTTGTTTAGTTAACAAAGAATACAATGGCATATGGAATCAATGTTGGGTTTACATTACCTGACTTTTGGTTCATTCATTTATTCATTCAACAGACATTTACTGAGCACTGTAAGCTTGGCAGTATGTTTGCCCACTTCTGCCTCTTACTACTTCTCTGTCTCTAGACAGAGTACTTAAACTCTCTAGTCTTCAGTATCCTCATCTTGTAAAAAGAAATAAAGTTTAATATAAAACAAAATACATGACATGCATTATCCAATTAATCTTCAACGAACTTGTCCAAGGACACAGACAGTCACACTGGCAGAGTCAGGTTTCTAACTCTTATTTTTCTGATTCCAGAGCTTAAGGTCTAATCCTCCGCAAGTAATTTCTCGTGCTTGTTACACAAATTATAACAATATATTTTAATACTTGGTATGGTATATAGTAAACAAATGTTAAGAGAAATACTCGCCCTAACCGGTTTGGCTCAGTGGATAGAACGTCAGCCTGCAGACTCAAGGGTCCCAGGTTCGATTCCGGTCAAGGGCATGTACCTTGGTTGTGGGCACATCCCCGGTAGGGGGCATGCAGGAGGCAGCTGATCGATGTTTCTCTCTCATCGATGTTTCTAACTCTCTATCCCTCTCCCTTCCTCTCTGTAAAAAATCAATAAAAATATTTTCTAAAAAAAAAAGGAAAGAAATACTCAGTGGAAGCTTTATATAACACTTAGCAATGGCTCCATTTATAGCTCAGTAGTGATATGAAGATGTTTATTAGTTTGGGTTGTTATATGTGATAATTATTCAGTAATCTTACCTAATAATAGACAAACATGCAAATTGACCATACCTTCACTACGCTCACCAGCCAATTGGATAAGTATGCAAATTAACCAAACAAAGATGGTGGTTAATTTGCATACGTAGGCGCCCAGCGGCAATCGAAGCCTGCAATCAGAGCTGAGGGGTCCCCTGCCCAGGCCTAATGCCTTGAGGAGTTAGGCCTGGGCAGGCGCACAGCCGGCAATGCAGGGAGCTGGGGGTCCCCTGCCCAGGCCTAACGCATCGGTCATTAGGCCTGGGCAGGGGCAGAGCCGGCGATCACGGGGAGGAGGGGCGGAGCCGGCGATGGTGGGGAGCAGGGAGGGAGCCAGTGATGGTGGGGAGCAGGGGTGTAGCCGGCAATCACGGGGAGCTGGGGGGTCCCCTGCCCAAGCCTAATGCCTCGGCAACAGACGTTAGGCCTGGGCAGGGGCGGAGCCGGCGATCACGGGGAGCAGGGGCGGAGCCAGTGATGGCAGGGAGCTGGGGGTCCCCTGCCCAGGCCTAAGGCCTTAACCAGAGGCGTTAGGCCTGGGCAGGGGTGGAGCCGGCGATGGCGGGGAGCAGGGGTAGAGCCAGCAATCACGGGGAGCGGGGGCTGAGCCGGCGATGACGGGGCGCTGAAGGTCCCCTGCCCAGGCCTAACGACTAGGCCACCGGCATTATGCCTGGGCAGGGGCGGAGCCCGCGATGGCGGGGAGCAGGGAGGGAGCCGGCGATGGCGGGGAGCAGGAGCAGAGCCAGCGATCACGGGGAACAGGGGCAGATCTGACGACTGTGGGAGCTGGGGGTACCCTGCCCAGGCCTAACGCCTTGGTCAGAGACATTAGGCCTGGGCAGGGGCGGAGCCAGCGATGACGGGGAGCTGGAGGTCCTCTGCCCAGGCCTAATGACTCGGCCAGAGGCGTTAGGCCTGGGTAGGGGCCGAGCTGGCAATTGGTGTGAACTACAGAGGAAACACCTTTTCTGACTGCTCATTGGCTAAGCTCCCTGTATGCCACTGGTAATATTCTTAGTAACTTGGGTAATAAGAATCCAATAAGGTGATCTAGGGTTTTTTACCACGTTCCTGGAGAAAAAAAGGAAAGTCTGCTGCTGGAGGGCTAAGAAATGTCATATCCTGCCCTCGCTGGTTTGGCTCAGTGGATAATGCCTCGGCCTGCCCACTGCTGGGTCTGGGTTCAATTCTGACTAAGGGCATGTACCTAGGTTGCAGGCTCCTCCCTGGCCCGAGCCCAGGTCAGGGCTCATGCAGGAAGCAACCAATCAAAGTTTTCCTCTCACTTTGATGTTTCTCTCTGTCTTTCCCTTTCTCTTCCACATTCTCTAAAAATCAATGGAAACATATCCTCAGGTGAGGATAAAAAAAGAAAGGAAGAAATGTCATATCCTATGAAAGACACATCTTGAAAATGCCTAAAGAAAGTTGTCACTTTTTCATGGTGAAGGGACTGGAGTCTGTGTTGATGAAAACACCTTGGTGGCTGTGGTGACTGGCAGTGGCTGCAGCAGTGGGGTGATGGGGCTGGTGCCTTCCCCTGATCAGCCTGGTTGCCTCCCACAAAGGGAGGCCAGACTGTGGCTTAGGCCCACTCCCCAAGGGGAGCAGGGAGTGGCCTAAGCCGTCAGTAGGACATCCCTGAGGGCTCCAAGTATGTAATAGGGGGCAGGCTGGGCTAAGGGACACCCCCCTCCTCCAGTGCACAAATTTTTGTGCACCGGGTCTCTAATTTATATTAGACTATAAATAGATGACAGGTTCAAATATGTTAATCTTCTAGGGTGATGGTCAAGAATAATCTGAGGGCTGAGATACTGCTGACAGAAAGAGTAAAGTAATACTAAATTAAAAACATCTATCTATCAAGGCAGGGAGCCCAAAGAAGATGGATATAGTATCCCACTGACAGGAGAAGTACAGGACCCTTCACCTTAGATGGGATACTGTAGTCCCAGCTTCTGATAATCACCTTTCATTTAAAAAAAAAAATCATTTCTCATTTCATAGCTACACCCAAATGAGTAGAATAAAAGCTTCAAAACAGAAGATTCAATATTGTAACAATGCCAATTTTACCCTGTAATCCCAACAAAAAAATCTCAGCAGGTTCTTTTTTCCAAAAATTGACAAACTGATTTTAACATCATAAGAAAATGCAAAAGATCAAGAATAAATAATGCAATCTTGAACAAAGTTGAAGGACTTACAGTATCAGTTACCAGGACCTGTTTTAAAGCTATAATAATTCAGACAAGATGGTGTTGGTGCATGAATAGAAAAACTCACCCATGGAACAGAAGAGAAAGTCCAGAAACAGCCCCACACTATGAGTTTATGATGAAAGTGAAAGAACAGAGGGAAAAGATGATAAACACACACACACACACACACACACACAGCAATATAATGGGACTCTATGAATACTGCCTAACAAAGGACAGCATATCACTTAATGGTGAAACACACTGGAGGCATTCCCTCTGAAATTAGGAACAATTTAACACTGTATTAGAGGTGGGGCGGGGGGTGGGAATAGAGCAAGTTAGACTGCCAGAAGCTTCCCTTTCCAGTCAAGATTTAGCTATTTATTTTGAACTTTGTTCCCTCACCTTAGCACTCTTGCAACGTGCTATCACTCATATGGCACTTATTTCATCGTCTTCAAATTCTGAGTATTTGTGTTATTTCAGTTATTTCAGGAACTGTGTCTAGTGAATATATTTCCTGTGGCTCATGTATATCGTAGACAATATTTACGGAATAACACAAACAGCACCAATCTGTCTGGTTTACCGCCACTGTTGCAAAAAGGACCAGCAGCCCAGCCCAACCCCAGCTAAGCAAATGCCAGGTACAATCATAATCCTGATAAAGCCACATGCTTTTATCTATTTCCTCTATCAGATAAACAAACCCAGAAGGCTTCAAAGTGCACCAAAATAAGGCTCTGAGAAGTGATTCTCCACAATTAGTCATCCTAAAGGTAAACAGAGAGATTCCCCACAGTCCGTCATCCAAAGGGTAAACCATGGTGATGGCAGACAGCCATAAAATAAAGTGAGGCTTAAAAACCCCAGAACACCTCACATTCCCTATAGCTCCTTCCGCTGGTCCTGATGTTGTTGGCCAGGGAAGGAAGATGAAAAGAGAATCGGAGCCCTTTAAAAATGTAAGGTTTTAATTCGAACTTTTAAAATAGCTAGCAAGCCCTGGCTGGTATGGCTCAGTTGGTTGGAGCGTCATCCATATACGAGTTTTTGGGTTTGATTCCAGGTAAGGGCACATACTTAGGATGCTGGTTCGATCCCTGGTCAAGGGACGTATGGAAGGCAGCCAATCAATGTTCTCTCTCGCATCCATGTTTCTCTCATGCTCTCTCTTCCTTCCCCTCTCTCTAGTCCAGTGGTTCTCAACCTTCCTAATGCCGTGACCCTTTAATACAGTTCCTCATGTTGTGGTGACCCCCAACCATAAAATTATTTTTGTTGCTACTTCATAACTGTAATTTTGCTACTGTTATGAATCGTAATGTAATATCTGATATGCAGGATGTATTTTCATTGTTACAAATTGAACATAATTAAAGCATAGTGATTAATCACAAAAACAATATGTAATTATATATGTGTTTTCCGATGGTCTCAGGCGACCCCTGTGAAAGGGTCGTTCAACCCCCAAAGGGGTCGCGACCCACAGATTGAGAACCGCTGCTCTAGTCAATACGCATATCCTCGAGTGAGGATTAAGAAAAAAAAAAAAAAAAGCTAGTAATTGGCAGCTATTGCACAGCTTAAGACTGAAAATCTAGTTTCCCTATGATTTAAAGCAGTCATTTTATCCATTTTTCTACCACAATAAACCCAATATTTAAGACATCACCTTCCTCCCAACACTCATTTAGGAATGCCTAAGTAGAGGAACAGAGTTAATACACTAAAGTAATTTTTGTCCTCTTCCCTCCCTATTTTGTCAGTGATAATCATAAAGCAGCATCACTTTAATGTCTTGATATAGACTCCATTGATTAGTCACATTGATTTTATTTCTCAAATTCATCCACCTCCCACTGCCACCAACTAGAGGCCACCATCACCTCATGCCTGGACAACTACAGAGACCTTCTCACTGGTCTGCTTCCCTCCTGGACACCTTCTGGTTGATTTTTCATATGGTAACCAGCATGATTTTGGAAACAACACTGCCTTTCACTCTGATAACCAACATCCTGTGTGCAACCGCTCATTACATAAAAGCCATGTAAGATAATTCAGAGAAACCCTTATTTTGTAAATACGGAAATCCAACGCCAAAAGAATACTGAAACCAGGTACCCACGGTCAGACAGAACCGAGGTCAGGATTCGGAATGCATGACTGCACAGATGGGCCTCATTTCAGTGAGCCATACTGCTTCTCCCAGGATGGACTGGTCCAGAGCCTGCTTGCAGGGCCACGAAATACTGTATTTAAATGGATTACCAGAGGCAAGAGGGGTGAGAACCTGGCCTGAGCTGATGCATGAAGGTTCACTCACAGGTAGATCCTCATGTCTCTGGATCCACCATCTCTAGCCAACCAGAGGACAGGGCCGGCATTCTAGATCCAGGACTATGTGATCCACGTGGGGTGCATAGGATTTCACTGGTTGGATGTGCAAGATGTGTGTCTTCCACGGTTTCCCGTGCACCTGCTGAAGCAGAGTGACAATTCGAGTTTCTGCAGACTCCGCCCACCTGTGCCACTCTGGCTTGATGGCTGCGGACAGCACTTTCCTCCTAGAATCCCCAGTAGCTCCATTTTCCCGTTGGTTACTGATAATTTGCTGAGGACAAGGCCAATCCTCCTTCCCCATTTCACTGTGTCCCGAAGGCTGGAGATTCCTCCCTGGGAAAGATTCCACATTTTGGTGGATATGCAAAATGCCCCCGGCATCCTTTCGTAGCACCCGGCAGGCAATCGGCCAGCCTTCTTCAGAGCTGGGAATCAGCCCCAGGTTCACCCGGTCCGCAATGCTTGAGAGGTTCAACTCTCTGTTGTCTCCAAAGTGTATTTGGCACCGACCTGCTACTCCATTGATCTCAAGGTTACGTTTCAGAGCCACTACCGCGTGGGGGTTCCACTCACAGGCATGGACGAAGGCAGCGCCGGCATGAACGAGGAATGGCAATGTAAAATAACCAATCCCCGCATAGAGATCCACCAGCACTTGTCCAGCACAGGGCAGCGACGCCACTCGGAGCTTCTCAGTGATGTTTCCGAAGGAGAACATGCACTGGGTCATGTCAAACGTATACCGGATCCCGTTATCCACATGCTCAACCCAGCCATCGTCGCCCAGCAGCAGAGTCACTGCTGGCGTTCGGGTGCCATCTGGTGAGACCCGCCCTCGTTTGGCCAAACGCTGGACGCCGAGTGCCGAGGCCACTACCCCCCAGAGTTCTGGTTCCAGATGTTTCCACTGCTTGGCTTGGAAACAGTTCTCACTCAGCAACAAGAGGTTACCGTGTCGTTGCCAAGATCGGGGCAAATCAGCCTCCAACTCAGCTGACCATGTCACTCCCCGGCCCTCTGCCCAGCGACTCACCGCAAGGCACAGCCGCTGGGCAGGCGAACAACCCTGGGCCGTCCTGGAAGGCACAGGATCCAGGAGCTGCGTCAGTGCACAGGTGCCGCCTGGAGCCACACGACCCCTCAGCTCCCGCAGGTGCTGCTCGGGGAGCGCGTCTCCCAGCACCGGCAGCGCCACGGTGCCGTCCGGCATCTTCTCCACGCGGTGCTGTCTGTCCAGGAGTTTCTCCTTCTCGAGGTACTCCCTGCATCGCTGGGTAAACCGCGGCTCAGTCACCACTGCTACCACGGCCGCCGGCTTCCCGCCTTCCTTTTCCATGTCGCCGGCCCCACATTCTCGTGGATTCCCTCCGCTTCGGCTCCACTCCGCCGCAGCAGGAAGAGAGGCGTGCACGCCGCTGTGCCGGGGACGGAAGTGACGTCACCAGAAAGCCGGAACTAAAGGGTGTAGTTACGCCTCCCGCCGATTGGCGTCATAGTTGCCATGGTGAAGCCGCTACTGCCATCTGTATTGCGATCTCTGGCTACTTGCTTCACCCCAACAGGAAATTAATAACAACAAGGACCTGTGTGGGCTGAAACACTTCAAATTAGTGGGCATCCTCCAGAACTCTCATGCCCTCTCGTCAGGGCTGCTCACGAATCCACAGAGGGAAGTGAGCCTGGAATGATGGGCCGACTTTGGAGAAAGGCTTCCCATAGCCTCACGCTGCTCTCTCAGGGCAGCACCAGCAGCCGCCTTATCTGCTAGTGAAGAATCAGATGTGAATTCCTCATTCCTTTTCCTGGCAAAAGATAGTTGTCACCATCTCACTGTCCTGCAGTATAAGAAACGAATGCCTGGAAGTCAGAAGGATCTCAGTTTGGATAAATCGTTATCACCTCTCAGAACCAGAATCTTCACCTGTAGAATGGAATAATGTTAACATCCTCAGATGATTGCTATAGTGGTTGGAGATACATACAATGCTTTACCATGACCAGCAAAGAGTAAATACTCAAAAGAGATATAACGTAACACGTTGAATTGGTTAAATGGCAGATATATACCGCTTGAAATGCTTGGATATATCTAATGAGGACAAAGGGGAATTATCCAACCGATAAAATAATTGAAAATAAGAATTGCAAAGAAACCCTATCCTTTTTACTTACCTCCCACCATTCTACAGATTAGGTCATTGAGACCCAAAGAGATTAACAACTGAGGTCCCCAACTCAGGTGTGTCTGTATGGAAGGCACAAACTATGGCTAAAACACTTTTTTTGCCTCTTCACAGCTATTCATTAATAATCAGAATTTTTTAAAATATATTTTTTACAGAGAGGAAGGGAGAGGGATAGAGAATTAGAAACATCGATGAGAGAGAAACATCGATCAGCTGCCTCCTGCACACCTCCTACTGGAGATTTGCCCCCAACCAAGGTACATGCCCTTGACCGGAATCAAACCTGGGACCTTTCAGTCCACAGGCTGATGCTCTATTCACTGAGCCAAACCGGTCAGGGTCAGAATTGTTTTGTTTTCAGTTTTTTCTCTATGTTAGAGACTCAGAAATGGAGAAAACATCAACCAAGACAGAGTCGAAGACCCTCTTGGGGCCCCATATGCCCTGGGGACTCAGCATTCCTGTACATGCCAACGTAATGGCTTCTAGCTGCAAGCATTTGGGAATCTTTGCCTGATGGCTTTCTCTGCTCACCAGAATTATTTTAGCCCAAGTCCAGGGCAGACCAGAAATGCTGGGGAATGTGTGCCCTCCCAGCATCCCACAACCAGTGAGTGATGTGAGTTGGTAAATAAATCTCCCAACTTTCACACACCTTAGTTGCAATACATCTGAGGCATATTCTCTACTGTCTCCCAGAGTTCTCTCAGGACTCTAATTTTTCAGTATCCTCTCTATGAACTGTGCTTTCAATTTTTCTTTCTCCCCCTCTCCTGGATTTTTCCTATCAGTACATAATCATGCTGCCATTTGCCAGTATAATTACCTTTCCCGTGACTCTTCATTCCTACTGAAAGAGCTGCAGGAAAAACAGCTCTTGGCCAGAGAGTGTTTTAGTTCTACAACATTGCCACTAGATGGCAGCAATTACCAACACCAAAGTAGTGCAAGCTTTGGAGGAAAGTTACTGGGTTTGGATGTCAGGGCAAATCAAGGGCCTACTGTTCCCCAGGGGCCTTTCTTCTTTCATCTATTAGACAGCCCTTACTGACAAACTAATTCAGACGTGTGAATGTGTTTGACAGCAAGTAATGGAAACTCCAACAAACAGCAGCTCAACAATGGGTAGGGAGGTATATATTCCATATCCTACATAATAAAACCCTAATATGCAAATTGACTGAACGGCAGAATGACCAGTTTCTATGACGTGCACTGACCACCAGAGGGGAGATGCTTAATGCAGGAGCTGCCCCCTGGTGGTCAGTGTGCTTTCAGAGGAGGAGTGCTGCTCAGCCAGAAGCCAGGCTCACAGCTGGTGAGAGCAGTGGCAGTGGCGGGAGCCTCTCCTGCCTCCGCTGCAGACGGACAATAAAGAGTGAGGGGTCCAGGACTGCAAGAGGGATGTCCGCCTGCTGGCTTAGGCCCACTCCTAAGCCAGCAGGCAGACATCCCCCGAGGGGTCCCGGACTGCGAGAGGGTGAGGCTGGGCTGAGGGCCCCAACCCCCAGTGCAAGAAATTTTGTGCACCGGGCCTCTAGTATTTAATATAAAAATCCAGAGCTGGAATAGCTATTCAGGGAAATCCTCAGTAAACCAGGCCTCTTCTCTGCCTCCGAACGACTTTCATCCTTCTGGTTGCAAGGTGGCCACTAACTACAGCTCTAGGCTCTGTGAACATAGTGAGGCAGGAAGACTAGAGCAGAGCAAAAGAAACAAGAAGGGCCTGACCCAAGGACTTCTGCCTATTCCTCCCGCACAGAAAAGGGTCCCATCACCACCCATGACTGGGGGAAGTGGGTTGGTCTTACTTTTTGGTTGATTTCACATTTGATTATGGGAATAATTGAAGACACATAAGGGAGGGTATGCAAACATCACCTATTAAGTGACATTCCTCTAGACCAGCAATTTTCAGCCAGTGTGCCTCAAGAATTTTTAAAACATGCAATACCTGACTATTTAGTCAGGGGCACCAACCTCTTTTCCCTTAGATTGTCAAATTAAAAAAAAAAAAATGACAGCAAACATAACAATAGCCATCCAGTGTAAATGAGTCAAAATTATACCTATTTTTTGGTCAGATCAGCAAAAATATGTATTTTGGATGTGCTGCTGAATTTTAGTAATTACTTTATGTGTGCCATGAGATTAAAAGAAAAAGGTTGAAAAATTGCTGCTCTAGGCTATAGACAGAAAAGCCCCTGGAGTCAACACAGAGACTCTGGAGAGGAGTTAGATGCAGACAGAAAAGAGACATCAGAGCAAAGAGCAGCATCTATGAAAACGTTTTACTAATTTAAGAAAAGGCTGAGCTGACTCATTGCCATGACCTTCACCCAGCAGACCTGTATGCATTGCTGGGAAATGTGAATTCAGATTGGGGATCATCTTTTTTAGGACATCCCTCCAGGCTTCTTTCCTTTTCCTCCCATCTGGTGTTTTTGTTTTGTTTTGTTTTGTGTGTGTGTGTGTGTGTGTGTGTGTGTGTGTATTTTAAGATTTTACATTATTTTTAATAGTGGCACTGAGGAAAATAATAACATATATCAAGTTCATTGGTAAATGGCATTTACTTCAATGTTTTATATTAATTAATCTTTCTAAGAACTCTGTGAGATGTGCACTCTTACTATTCATGTCGTATTTTTTTTATTGATTTTTTACAGAGAGGAAGGGAGAGGGATAGAGAGTTAGAAACATCAATGAGAGAGAAACATTGATCAGCTGCCTCCTGCACATCCCCCACTGGGCATATGCCAGCAACCAAGGTACATGCCCTTGACCGGAATCAAACCTGGGACCCTTTAGTCCCTAGGCCGATGCTCTATCCAATGAGCCAAACCAGTCAGGGCTCATGTCGTATTTTTTATTATTTATTTATTTAAGAGAATCTCTAGCTTCAGTTTTTTAAAAATATATTTTTATTGATTTGAGAGAGAGAGAGAGAGAGAGAGAAACATCAATGATGAGAGAATCATTGGCAGCTGCCTCCTGCATGTCCCCCACTGGGGATCGAGTCCGCAACCCGGGCATGTGCCCTTGACCAAAATTGAACCTGGGACCCTTTAGTCTGCAAGCTGATTCTCTATCCACTGGGCCAAACCAGCTAGGGCACTATTCATGTTTTAAATGATATTGAGGCTGTCATCCAGCCAGGAGGTGATGGAGCCAGGGTTCATATCCAGGCCAGCCGACTCCTGAGTCCACATTTTAACAACTACCCCACGCTGCTTTCAAGCACAATTTGACAGCATTGGTTTTCAGAGGTCTCCAAAATGATGCAATGCACCCCATGAATGCACCCTAGGGGTACGAAGAGGAAATACTAAAATTTTCTTCTTTTGATTCATTTTTTATATCTCCTATCTTTAATTTCTATATCTATACATATGTAACAAAATACATAACATATTAGTATTGTAACTCTTTTTTAAAAATTATAAATATGCAAATACATAGTTTAGAGCTCTCCGGGTCATGCTAACGCCCCACTGTCCTGGATCCAGCCCTCAGTAGGCATCTCCTGCTCCATTCTGCTAACTGGCATAGGTTGGGGTAGGCTGGCCCATTGAGGGATGCAGTCCATGAGAGAGGGAACTCAGAAGGAATCTAAGGACACAACCTGAATGCACCAGAGATTTACCTTATTATACTTCCTGAAGAGGCTGTTGATGTCAGGTAGGAGAATTGCATTCCAGACAACATGGGTGTCAGCACTCGACAGCCCCTGCAGGAGAATGAACCTTGTGGGAGGGAAGAGAGCCACAAGCTCCCTATAAATAAATAGGGAGTATCACCAGCTGCATGGTCCAGTGATCAAGGAACTGCAGCGTCTGGTACCTGCGCCTGGAGAAGAGTGGCTGGGTGTTTGGATAGCATTGGTTTGCTGGGCTAGCCTGGGGAAACAGAGGAGGTGGCAAGGGGTGGCCCAGGACAGCGTGGTTGCCACAGAAGCACAATAATTTGTAGCCCAGAACTTCTAATGGAAATGCTTTCCATATTAACTTCTTATGTTAAAGGCAGCTGGGGCCCAGGAGGACCACGGGACCTAGCTCAGCAACTGCAGAGCAGGAAAAGGTCTACCAGCCTCCAGGTTTACTATCCAATGTTAACTATGATTCTCCTTATTACTTAGCCAACACTCTCTTCTTTCTTTTACAGGGAATGCATTTAAAAACCTTAAATCTACACTCAGACAGTCACCTAACTCTCAACAAAGGCACCAAGAATACACAATGGGGAAAAGATAGTCCCTTCAATAGTGGTATTGGGGAAACTGGATATCTATATTCAAAAAAATAAAATTGGACCTTTATCTTACACCAAACACAAAACCAACTCAAGTGGATTAAAGTCTTAAATGTAAGACCTAAAACCATAAAAATCCTAGAAAAAAAACACGGGGAGAAAAGCTCCTTGACACTGGTTGCGGTAGAGATCTTTGGATATAACACCAAGAGCACAGGCAACAAAAGTGAGACTACAGCGAACTAAAAAGCTTCTACAAAGCAATCAATCAGCAAAATGAAAAGGCAACCTATGGAATGAGAGAAAATATTTGCAAACTATATATCCAAAATATCAACTCTTATATACAACAAAGTAAAAAAAAAAAAAAAAGGCAAAGGACCTGAAGAGACATTTTTCCAAAGAAGACATCCAACTGGCCAACAGATATATGAAAGATGCTCAACATGACTAGTTATGAGGAAAATGCAAATCAAAACCACAACATAACACCTCACACTGTTAGGATGTCTATTATAAAAAGGACAAGAGAGAAAAGCTGGCAAAGATGTGGAGAAAAGGGAACCCTTGTGCATTGTTGGGAATGTAAATGGATGCAGTCATTATGGAAAACAGTATGGAGGCTCCTCAATAAATTAAAAAAAGAACTATCACATGATCCAGCAATTCCATTTCTGGGCATATAATAGAAGGAAATAAAATCACTATCTCAAAGAGATATCTGCACTCCCATGTTTCATTGCAGCATTATCACAATAGTCAAGATATAAAAATAACCCAAGTGTCCATCAACAATTAAGGAATAAAGAAAATGCAACACACATGCTTGTGCGCGTTTGCGCGCACACACACACACACACACACGCACACACACACACACAACGGAATGTTATTTAGTCATAAAAAGAAGAAAATCATGTCATTTTCTACAACAGTGGTGAGTGAACCTAGAGAGCATTATGCTAACTGAAATAAGCCAAGTAGAGGAAGACAAATACTTTATGTTAAGAAAAGCGAAACCTTTGTAAACTAACCTGTTTGTAATTTGGGGTTTTCTTATCTGCTTTTAAATTTTTGCCACTGAACTTTATGCATTCCAGGTAATCCATGATCCACAAATGGAAGGAATGGAAATACATAATCCCTGCCTTCAAGGAATTGATAGAAGAGTAGGAATCTGATGAGTAGAGTTATAAAGCACTGACCCTTGAGGCCTGGATCCCTTGCCTACCCAATGTCACCCTTCCTGATATCCTATAGACACCTAAAGGGTAATGGTTTCAAAGGTACCTAATTAATAGCAAAAGACTACTTCAGAAGCTACTGGAATATGGGGTTCCTTAAGTACAATTTAATAATTAAAACAACGATATTTTTGTGCATGCTTTCTGGAAAAATATTACTTTATTCTTGTCTTATTCACCTTCTCTATTATAAATTATATTTGAACTTATACACCAAAGGTTACTAAAAAGGAAGGGAGCAATGTTATAAACAGAAACAATAAATTACTTCCCCAAAGCTATTCAGAAAATACTAGTCAAAACTGGAATGAGGTTTCCAAACACACTGTCAGCATTTAAATATTTCAAGGTCAAAGCCACATTAAGCAACTGGTCTTAGATATTTTTAGCAATAGCTACAATTAAGATTTAACAACACTGGTCAGTTCTAGAAAATGTCATGCCATACATTGATTATTATCTTGAAATTCATTGAGAAATCCATAATCACAAGGGCTTTTAAGCCACCCCAATAAACTCAATGATAATAATAAAGGAGCCAGCAATGTAAGAGCTAGGGGCAGAATATCCCTGCTAGTGGGAATAATATGTGCTCCATCCTGTACAGCAACATGCCTGGACAGCCAAAGAACTGGGAGCAGTTGAGAGCAGGTGGAGAAGTAGGCAGGAACCAGATCACACAAGATATTTATACTAGGATAAGAAGTCCAGATTTTCTGGATTTTCTGTTGAGCACATAGGAAAGTAGTGTGAATTTCACAGGGAATAATATGTGAATGTTTATAAGCTTTTACAGTTTCTTAGAATCATGAATCTTTAGAACTTGAAGAGATTTTATTTCTTATTTATGTATTCTTAATACACTGAGTGGCCAGATTATTATGACCGGCCAGATTATTATGACCACCCCAACAGTAGAATGAAGTGAATTAGTTATGCAAATAATAATAATAATAAAACCTTGAGAGTATTTGCTTAGGAAGTTTTCAATATTCAGTATTTTTGGAAGTGTCAATGAAGTACTGATGGGGTGGTCATAATAATCTGGCCGGTCATAATAATCTGGCCACTCAGTGTATATTTTTTGATTTGAGAGAGAGAGGAAGGGAGAGAAGGAGGAGAGAGAAACATCAATAGGTTGCTGACCAGGAATCAGGCCCAAAATCTGGCCTTGTGTCCTGACCGGGAATCAAACCAGTGACCTTTTCATGCATGGGATGACACTCAACCAACTGAGCCATATGGGCTAGGGCAGAACTTGAAGAGATTTTAGAGTTTACCTGCTATAGTTTTACTTACATATGAAAAACAATGAAATCTCAAAGACAGCAGGAGATATATCTAAGGCCATACATAGTGCAGATAGAGCTGGGACTTGACCCAATTCAGGGACAAGAACCAGAGTTCTTTGTATTCCAGCACTTGGCCTTGCCATTGAGGAAGAATTAGAGCCTTCTTTTGAGTCTCTTTGAAAAACTGTTCCTAAGCTACAAGATGATCTATTAACAGGAATGTGTAGTCATCAAGCTTGAAAACCAATTAGTGCAAAGTCCTTGCTAATGCTCTGGGGAAAGTTAATACTAAATTGGGGTGTCAACTGCACCAGTGTCCCATGAACCCAATTACTTGTCAGGGAGCTCATGCACCTACTATTCTAAATGCCTCACATATAATCCTGGAATCAGAATTTTATAACTTCTAATTAAGGAAATAGAAGGTGGCCGGTGGGGTAGGACTGGGCAAGATGGGCCAGACACCCTGGAGCCAACCTCCTGCGGTCTGTGCAGTGAGGTGGGGGTCCCTCAGCCTGGGCTGTGGAGATCGGGCTAAAACCCGCTCTCTGACATCCCCCAAGGGTTCATGGAGTGCGAGAGGGCACTCTGCAAAGTTGTACAGGGTGTGGAACGCAAATGCAAGTGTGCGGTAAACCAGATGCAGGGCCAACAGTGCCCCAACAACAACATAACCCACAGCAGAGGTGGAATTGTGTGGCCCCACAAGGAATTGGGCTCACTCCTCTCTGGTTTTGGGGTGCGTCACCCGAGAACCGCCGTTGCCAAGTCACTGCAGCTCAGCAGTGTTGAGTGTCTGCCCCTTGGTGGTCAGTGAATGTCATAGTTACTGGTCAGATGGTGGGACACATAGCATATTCGCCTTTTATATATATAGATAGGACCCCTGGGTTCATTTAATCTAATCTTTTAACAACAAGGAAATCAATTTATCTGTGTTCCTCTTTGAGGACTTCTACAGTGGTGTTTTCTTTTTAATAAAATACCATCTACTTATTTACGTGTTATTTACATTGCAACTTTGAGTTTGAGATGCTCAGAATATTTGCTGATGGTGGGAGGATGTTTTGTTGGAATGTTATTAATTTAACTGATTGATCCATTAGGAAAATATTGAATGAGTATATGTGCTGACAGTCTAACAAGCCTAAAGGATACAGTGGTGAATGAGATAGAGAACGTTCCTATCATCATAAAGCCTGTGTTCTTTTCCATTGCGTTTATCAGTTAAAGAAACCCAAGGATAAAGGTAAAGAAAATATAAGTGTCAGAAGTTTTCACAGCCCTTTGAATTAACATCCAATTGTCAGGAACCCAAATATGCCACATAGTTGTAGCCAGCATGATGGTTGCTATGAGTTCAAAGCTAAATTCCTAATGTAATGATGTGGCTGTAACAAAAAAGTTATCTTTGCTATTTTTATTGTCCATTTCTAATTTACAATAGGTCTGGACTTAATTTTACTATTCATTATTCTGACAAGCATTTATTGTACACCTATTATGTAAGAGTAGGTATAGCCTGAAATAAGATACTAATCATGTAATTAAAATAATGATGAGAGGTGTGGGTGGGTGAGAGAGAGAGAGAGATAGAAAGAGAGAGATAGAAAGAGAGAGAGAGAGATATTTGAAGAAAGGGAGGTTGAGAAAGTGATGATATTTCAGCTGAGACCTGGAGGATGGGTAGAAATGAACTTCGTAGAAGGTACACAAAGGTAGTCAGAGAAGGAGAGAGCTCCAGCAGAATTAAGATTATATGAGGGTGTCTAAGGCATGATGGAGGTTCCAGAAAGGACAAAAGACCCATGTGCCTAGAGCTGATAGGTGAAGCTAGAGAGGAAGCCAGGGCCAGGCAATGCAGGACCCCATGAGTCCTTGCAAAGACTGTGTACCTTATCCTAATAGCAATGGGAAGCCATTGATGAGTTTTCAGGATGTAAATGAGATACTTAAATTTGCACTTTATCAATAATTGTGGCTGGTGGAAAACAGATCCAGTGTTTGGAGACCAGTTAGGATACTGTTCTATTCCAGGTGGGAGATGATTGGACCAAAATAATGTGAAATGGAAAGTGAACCTGAGTGAGGATTGTTTTGGCTTTGGAGCAGGAGGAAGTAGATCTGGAGAAACTATAAGAAGGCCCTCCAGGTTTCTGGCTTGAGTGGCTAGATGAGTGATGATAATGCTGTTCAAGAAAACAGAAAACACTGAAACAAATGAGAAAGAGGTGTAAAAAAGGACTTTTCCTTATTTATCATCTCAAGTACTCTGCGAGGTAGATATTGCTTTCTAGGTTTTAAAAGAAAGTATAAAAAATAATACAAACAGCCCTAACCCATTTGGCTCAGTGGATAGAGCTTCAGCCTGCGGACTGAAGGGTCTCAGGTTTGATTCCGGTCAAGGGCATGTACCTTGGTTGTGGGCACATCCCAAGTAGGGGGTGTGCAGGAGGCAGCTGATCAATGTTTCTCTCTAATCGATGTTTCTAACTCTCTATCCCTCTCCCTTCCTCTCTGTAAAAAAATCAATAAAATATATAAAAAAAATAATAATAATACAAACAGAGCCACTTTAAAATGGAGTGAGAGTTGCTATCATAGCGGAACTGCCTTGCATGCCTCATTCCTCAAACCTTGAGAATGCTAAAAGTAGGCAAAATAACCTTTGGACTGGGCCTAAAGCAGCATTGCATTCCAAACAACTATTTGCAAAGATAACAGGAAAACAGACATAACTAGGACTTAAAAATATAGACATTCTTTAAAATTAGCATCACTATGTTAGCTTATCTGTAACTACAGAAATTCCTTTCTTAGTGTATTAACACCCATATAAATTCCTTCCTTCTATTGATATAATCAAACTCTTCCCTTTCTCATAAATGCCCTTTGCCTTCACCTCATCAGAACACTATTTGGGTTTCTGCCTGAATCCATGCTTCCCAATGGATCTCAAATAAACGCCTGTTGCCTCTCACTTTGCCTTTACTTTTAGGTTAACAGGAGGAAAGCAAAACTCAGAAATCTTAAGCAACTTGCTCCAGGGCACACAAAGAGTAAGTGGTGAGGTTGTGATTTGAACTTTTCTTTTGACATCAAATCCCATGCTTTTTTCCACTATACCTTGTCTTGGTTAACCTTGGTGTCAACTGTCTGTGTGGTAGAGAGAGATTTCAGAGGTAATGGGAGGCATCCGGGAGACCAGACCTGAGGGAGGGAATACCTTACTCCAGGAGTCAGAGGATCCTTAGCTTAGTTGTGCAGAGGGCTGGACCAAGTCGGAGCGCCATTTCAACATATCACAAAGGCCAAGACTGTTGGGACAGAGGCACGCACACTGAACTTACAGTTCAGACTGGGATCTGGAAGCCAAGAAGGACAAGAACCAAGAACATGTGTTGTGAAGAGATGGGAATTGGCCCAGCTTTCTAAATTTGCTTTTGCATCCTAGCAGAGGTCATCAAAAGTCATGAGCACCTATAGCACTCATGGGTCTACTATCCCCTCAGTCATTCCGGCTGTCCGACCAGGGTAGACTTGGAAAGAATGTGTTCCCCGGGACTTTCTCACTCTGGGATGGTCATCAAATTTGTTCTGGGTGGAGACTATTTTATTTCTGTATTGGCAGTTTTTATTATTGTTGAATCTTTTATGACTGTGCAAGTATGTCCTGGACCACACATAGACAGTAAGCCCAACTTTTTAAGGGCAAAAGACTGCACATTATGATGTGTGTCCTACATGTATTTATATATGCAATAATTATTGCACATCTCTTTTGCCAAGCATGGTGGTAAGAGTGGGGATTGAGCAGTGAGCAAGACCTTGTCTAAGGTCCCCATAGATAAGGTCTCTACTCTCAGAGAGCTTGTTTTCACTAGAGGGAAATAGACTATAGAAAAGTACACAACTTTATGAATGAGCCAGGTTATTTCACATAACAAAAATTGCTAAATAGCAAAACAAAGTAACAAGAATAAGAGTAAACGGGAGAGAGGTAACTATCTAGGGCAGGGGTTCTCAATCTGTGGGTCGCGACCCCTTTGGGGGTCAAACAACCCTTTCACAGGGGTCGCCTAAGACCATCGGGAAACACATATATAATTACATATTGTTTTGTGATTAATCACTATGCTTTAATTATGTTCAATTTGTAACAATGAAATTGGGGGTCACCACAACATGAGGAACTGTATTAAAGGGTCTCGGCATTAGGAAGGTTGAGAACCACTGATCTAGGGTGATCAGTAAATGTTTTGGCTGTCTAGGTTTTGACAGCCACGGCGAAGAAGTTGAGAAGCAGAGTACTACAGAAGGAACAGCAAGGGCCAAAGACCTGAGGCAGGGACAAGATAGGTCTGTCCCAGGATCCTAAGTCGGTGTGGCTGAAGTGTAGAGCAAAGGGCAGTGTGTGCCCGATGTGAATGGGGTCCAGATAGATCATGTAAGGTCCTATGTGAGGGACTCAGTGAGGAGTTAGGATTCTATTCTAAGCCATGAGAACAGAAGGATAAGGGGTTAAGCAAGGCAGTGAAATGATCTGATTTACTATATTCTAAGATAACCATTTTGTCTGCTTTTAAGGATTATGGATGTGAATGAGGCTGTAGTAGAAGCAGGGAAACTATTTAGGCTATTGTGGTGTAGACCAGAGATTATGGGCCAGGACTAAGATGGTGGCCCTGAAGATGAACAGAAACCTTGAAACTCACACAGACAAGGTCACAGTAACTCACTGTCTCTTCACTCTAAGGCAGCAGTTCTCAACCTGTGGGTCACGACCATCGGAAAACACATATAGCATATCAGATATTTACATTACGATTCATAACAGTAGCAAAATTACAGTTAAGAAGTAGCAACAAAAATAATTTTATGGTTGGGGGTCACCACAACATGAGGAACTGTATTAAAGGGTCGCGGCATTAGGAAGGTTGAGAACCACTGCAGGCAACATGTCTGTGCCTGAGCTTGGCTGGACCTTAGAGATAAAAAAGCTTGAACCCTGGAGTCACAGAGACCAGAGGTTTGAATCCTGTCCATCATTTCTTAGCTGTGTAATCTTGGACAACACAGCTAACCTGTCTGCACTGTTTCGTTAGTTTTCTTTTAAAAAATTGAGGGTTAAATATAGTTCCTACCTGATAAGGTTATTAATGAAAATAAAGAGAGCGAATCTATATTAAAGATATAGCACAGCACCTGCACCATAATAAGCACTCAAAAATGGTGAGCTATAATCAGCATCCTTATTATTCTTATCTATAAACTACATTATCTATAAACTATTTTGGAGATAACAAAAGCTACTTTGGAAGCCTAAGAGGATTAAAGGAGATGAAGTATGCAAAGTACTTAGCACAGTGTCTTCCGTGTGGTGAATACTAAATGATTAGCTATGACTATGAAATTGATCAGCAGACCTAATCATTTAACTTTATAGCAACCTGGGAGTGATGGAGGGATGAATAACTTGTTTTGCTCACATTCATGAAATAAGATAGATTAAATTTCATTTACATGGCTTAAAAGCTTCTGTCTGCCATTTTATTTTGTTTTAATAATATACCACATTTTCTTTTCCCATTCATTGGTTGATGAATACTTAGGTAATTTCCATATCTTGTTATTGTGAATAATACTGCAGTGAATATTGGAGTGCAGGTAGTTCTTTGAGATGCCAATAATATGGTAGTTTTATTTTTAATTTTTTGAGGAATCTCCATACCATTTTCCATAATGGCTATACCAATTTACATCCCCACCAGCAGTGTACAAGGGTTCCCTTTTCTCCACACCCCTGTCAACATTTCTTAGCTCTCGTCTTTTTGGTACTTGCCATCCTAACAGGTATGAGGTGATATCTTCTTATGGCTTTGATTTGCATTTCCTTGATGATTATTGGCATTGAGTGCATTTTCATATACCTGTTGGTCATTTGAGTGTCTTCTTTGGGTGAATGTCTCTTCAGCTCTTCTGTCCATTTTTTACCCAGTTATGTGTTTTTCCACTATTGAGTTGTAAGAGTTCCTTACATACTTTGGTTATTAACCCTGATCAGATATATAGTTTGCATATACTTTCTCTCATTCCAAAGGTTGCTTTTTCATTCTGTTGATGGTTTCTTTTGCCATGCAGAAGCTTTTTAGTTTGATATAGTCCAACTGGTTTATTTTTGCTTTTGTTGCCTGTTCTTTTAGTGTCGGATCCAAAAAATCGTTACCAAGACCAATGTAAAAAAAGCTTACCCCTTAGTTTTCTTCTAAGAATTTTATGAATTCAGGTCTTACATTTAAGTCTTTAATCCATTTTGAGTTGATTTTTGTGTGTGGTGTAAGGTAAGGGCCCAATTTCATTCTTTTGAGTGTGGATATCCAGTTTTCCCAACACCATTTATTGAAAATACTATCCTTTCCCCATCGTGTAGTCTTGGCATCTTTGTCAAACATTCATTAACTGTATACTCTTGGGCTTATTTCTGGGCTCTTTATTCTGTTCAAATGTTTTATGCCAGCACCATACAGTTTTGATTGCTATAGCTTTGTAATATAGTTTAAAATCAGACCATGTGATGACTCCAGTTTTGCTCTTGCTCAAGATTGCTTTGGCTATTCAGGGTTTTTTGTGGTTCCATTTGAATTTTAGGATTTTTTTTTTTTCTATTTCTGTGGAAAATGCCATTGTGATTTTGATAGGGATTGCATTAAATCTATAGATGTCATTGGGGAGTATGGACATTTTAATGATATAATTCTTCCAATCTATGAACATGGTATATCTTTTTACTTATTTTGTGTCTTGTTCAGTTTCTTTCATCACTGTTTTATAGTTTTCACTACATAGATCTTCCACTCCTTGGTTAAATTTATCCTAAGTATTTTATTGTTTTTGATGCTATTATAAATTGAATTACTTTCTTAAGTTTTTTCAGACAGTTCATTGTGTACAGAAAAGTAACTGCTTTTTGTATATTGATTTTGTATCTTGCAATTTTACAGAATTTATTTATTCTAATAGTTTTTTTGGTGGAGTCTTTAGGATTTTCTAAATATAAAATCATATCATCTGCAAACAGACAATATACCTTCGTTCTTTCTGATTTGGATGCCTTTTATTTCTTTTTCTTGCCTAATTACTCTAACACTTCCAGTACTATGTTTAATAGAAGTGATCAGAGTGGGCAACCTTATCTTATTCCTGATCTTAAAGGAAAAACTTTCAGCTTTTCACTGTTGGGTATGATGTTAGCTGTGGGTTTGTCATATATGGCCTTTTTTTTTATGTTGAGGTATAGTTCTACACTCAATTTGTTGAGGGTTTTTTTTAATCATTAAAGGATATTAAATTTTGTCAAATTTTTTGCATCTATTGAGACTATCATATGGTTTATGATAATGTTAATGTGATGTATCATGTTTATTGATTTGTATATGTTGAACCACTTTTGATTCCCAAGGATAAATCTAGCTTGATCATGGTGTAAGATGCTTTTAATGCGTTGCTGAATTTGGTTTGCTAGTATTTGCTGAGGGTTTTTGCATCTATGTTCATCGAGGATATTGGCATGTAATTTTCTTTCTTGAAGTGTCCTTATCTTGCTTTGATATGAGTTGAATGCTGGCCAGTAAAATGAATTTGGAAGTGTTCTCTCATCATTTTTAAATAATAACTCCCCAATTCTGTCTGATTCCAAAGCTAATGAGTGCTTTTAGGTACCATTATTGTCTGATTTTTTCCTAGAAGGAAATTGAGGAAAGGAGGCTCAGGAGGTTAATTGATCTAAAAATATGCAGCTGGTAAAGGGCAGTGCAAGATTTCAGCCCAGGTTACTCTGACTCCTATACCTCTGTTCTTAACCTTTACTTACATGATGGGTACAATATTGGGTTATGGCTTCTCAATTTTTAAAAAATATTTTTATTGATTTCAGAGAGGAAGGGAGAGGAAGAGAAAAATAGAAACATCAATGCTGGGAGAGAATCATTGATCGGGTGCTTACTGCACGCCACCTACTGGGGGTTGAGCCTGCAACCTGGGCATGTGCCCTTGACTAGAACTGAACCTGGGACCCTTCAGTCTGCAGGCCGACACTCTATCCACTGAGCTAAACTAGCTAGGGCAGCTTCTCAATTTTAATAGGACTTTTCAGTCCCCAGATCTTTTCCTTAATAATCATATTTTTTAAATCTTGCTGGCACCTGGAACAAAATTAGATAGTACTATGATGACAGTTCATTAAGGTTACTGCTCTTTGTTGTCTTTCAAATAACAGTATATTATAAAATCAAATATTGATGAGCAGAATGGTGGTTATTAGGGGGTTGGAAGAGAGAATTAGGAGAGTTGTTCAATGGTATAAAGTTATCCTATATAATAAAAGGCTAATATGCAAATTGTCCCCTTGGGAGTTTGATCGACCGGGAGTTCAACTGCTCACTATGACATGCGCTGACCACCAGGGGGCGGCATGGAATGAAGGAAGGCCCCGGCCGGCAGCTGGAAGGCCCCGATCGGCCCTGATCGCAGGCCAGGCCTAGAGACCCTACTCGTGCACAAATTTTGTGCACCGGGCCTCTAGTAGTTACATAAGATGAGTAAGTTCCAGAGATCTGTTGAACAATATAGCACCTGTAATTAACAATAAAGTATTGTGTGCTTAAAATTTGTTAAGAAGGTAGATCTCATGTTAAATGTTCTCACCAAAACAAAAACAAAGGGACACAAGGAAACTTTGGGAAGTGATGGATATGTTTTTTTACATTGATTTTGGTGATGGTATCACAAATGTATACAAATGTCCGAACTTACAAATGATTAATTATGTGCAGTTTTTTTTGTATGCCAATTAAACCTCAATAAAAAGGAAAAATATTGACTGGCTACCTAACTTAAAAATTCAACAAATGTATTGAGTGTGTATATGTACAGGATACTATGCCAGCTGCTAAGGGAAAACAAAGATGAATTAGGCAGGGAAGCTTCCTTCAAATTGCTTATAATTGGGGCACACTATGTGCTAGAACACAAGGAAAAGGTTCAGGAAAAGAGCTCAGATCTTCATGGACATGAGAAGACATTTGAGCTGGGCCCTGAAAAATGGGAAAGACTGGTCATGTAGAGAACATGAGGACGAAGGTGCACCAAGCAAAGGTGACAATGTGAACACAGGTGTGAAGAGTGGGAATCTTGGGGAGCACTTAGGGAGTCATGTTTCTCTAAAGAAAGGGGAAGTAATAAGAGATGTGGCTGGAAAAGCAGTTTCTAATAATATCATGAAGTTCATTAACTACTAAGGAGAGCTACTGGAGATAGAGTTTAGAGGCATGGAGAGGTAGTTACTCCATAGTGACAGCCAACAAATCCTGATGGCTTAAACTCTGTCAGGCTCAGCCAGGATGGAAGGAGGAAACAAAAATTAAAAACATTTAATGGACAGAATGCATAGCATTTGGCAAGGACAAGATGGAAGTAAAAGAGGAGGTCAGAGATGGTTCAAACTTTGATTTTCAGTTAGGAAGGTATACAAAGGAAATACAGCAAGAGGAATGGGTATCAGAGGCAAGATGATATTTTGGGGACAGGTTAAGAAATAACAGCCAGAAACCATTTTAATAATTACAAGCACAAAGTGATGTTCTGAATCCTAAAACTGTGCATGAATATGGATAATACATGTGGAACCAAAGCAGCAGTATGCGGAGCTCATTAAAACACAGTTCATATGAAACAACACCTCTGATCTATCTAAACCAAGTGACTTTAACTAAACGTTTGAATAACAACAGCTGGCTGTCTTTTAAATTTCATCTCCCACTCAGCTTCTCTTCTCAACCCACTATAATCTGACCTCTGCTCCCAGCACTTAACTGAAATTGCATGTCAAAAGATTATAAATGATTTTCTCATTGCAAATCCAAAGAGCACTTAAAAATTATTTCTATCAACATTGTATCCTATATAATAAAAAGCCTAATATGCAAATCGACCGAACGGCAGAACAACCAGTGGAACGACCAGTTGCTATGATGCACACTGATCATCAGGGGGCAGATGCTCAACGCAGGAGCTTCCCCCAGCCTGCAGACCACAGGCCAGCCAAGGCAGGGGCCAGCGTGGGCCCCCTGATCACCCCCCCAGTCACCCTGCAGAGGGAGGCAACTGGTGGCAATGGCGGGGGGTGGGGCTGGCTGGCAAGTGGGTGGTGGCAGGGGGGTGGGGCCGGCAAGCGGGCAGTGCCAGGCCGACCAAGGCAGGTGCCAGCAAGAGCCCCCCAATTGCCCTGCTGGTCGCCCCACAGATCGGCCCTGACCGCTGGCCAGACGAGGGACCCTACCCGTGCATGAATTTTGTGCACCGGGCCTCTAGTTTTGTTATAAAAGTCAAATAGTTGCCCTACCCGGTTTGGCTCAGTGGATAGAGCGTCGGCCTGCGGACTGAAGGGTCCCGGGCTCGATTCCTGTCAAGGGCACATTCCCGTGTTGCAGGTTCCACCCTAGTAGGGGGCATGCAGGAGGCAGCCAATCAATGATTCTTTCTCATCATTGATGTTTCTATCTCTCTCTCCCTCTCCCTTCCTCTCTGAAATCAATAAAAATATATTAAAAATAAATAAATAAAAGTCAAATAGTTCTCCAAAGCATATAACATAAAAAAGCAGTTCCCAACAGTGTTTTCCTATTTCCAATTGTTAGTTCAGAAAGGCAATTATTTTCAACTCTTTTAGAAGCTTCTTCTGAGTACATAATAGGATTATGCCTATTGTTTCTTCATTTTTGTGTGTGTTCTTATTGTGTTGGATATTTTCCATTTGTCCCTTGGAACTACTCTCTACCCTCTTCTGTGTTTTCTGTTCAGAGAAACTCACCTGTATGAACAACGTCAATGGGTTTATGAATGGTCCCTTTGGCTTTCAATTGAGTTGTTCTCTAGTTGGGAGAACCTGGAGAGGAGAGGAGACATGAGAGAGGGGAGAGAGGAGAGAATAGAAGAGGAGACACAGACAGAAATGGGGGCGGAGAGAGAGAGAGCGGGGAGAGAGAGAGATTGATTAGAATATTTATTCCTGTGGCTTCCTCTTTGATGATCTACTCTAGCTGGCTGTGTCTTCAACAGGAAGTCCCTGATTCCCTCAAGAAGGGCTACTCTATTTGACTCTCATTCTAGATTGTGGTCCCCATGCACTCCACTTTTACCCCTTTGGGCCTAAGGTTGGTGACAGTGCAATTGCTATTAAGTCACGTTACTGTACTATCTCTTGTGGCTTCCCTACTTTCACACCTTTTGCAAATTTCAGAGGGAAGTGGCGGGGGGGGGGGGAGCAAGGGGCGAGTAATAGGTGAATTTATATGCATACTAGAGGCCCAATGCATGAAATTCATGCACGGGTAGGGTCCCTAGGCCTGGCCGGCTGTGGGGAGCTGGCACGGCCATGGCATACTCAGCCCCAGGGCGCCTTATGTGCCATGCCAGCTCAGCCTGGTTCAGTGACCCTGAGTGGGGGGCGGGGGTGGGGGTGAAAGGATTGAGAAAAGACAGACAAGAGAATGAAAGCTGGGTCTTGGTGGGATGCTGCTCCCTGATGAGGAGACAGTGCCGGCGCCCACAAGCCGTGTCTTTATTTTATAGCAGGTGCCACGAGGCAAAGTAGGGGCGTGATCAAGTTGTTTACAGCATTCTTGTGAGTTTCAACCTCACTTAACTACATGCACCCGAACTCTATCACAAGGCACGTGGGGCTACGTGTTCGGACCATAGGTTCAAGCTTACAACCACAGCCGTTGGCTATGATTGTGCTGGGAGGGCCCTGCCCTCCAGCTGGGACTTGCACGTGGCAATGAGAGGACCCTGTCCTTTCATTAGTTCGAGGCTTGAGCCTGGCCAAAACACTGTAGCCGCACCCCACAGCCGGCAATCAGGGACAATCTGTAGGGGCGACTAGGGGGCCATCGGGGACCCCTGATGGCACCCGCCTTGGCCAGCCTGGTGCTGCCCACTCTCCAACCCTGCCCCCTGATCACCTGGGCCACCACCGGTCACCTCCCTCCACTGGCACTCGCCGTGGCTGGCCTGGGGCCTGTGGGCAGCTCCTGCATTGAGTGTCTGTCCCCTGGTGGTCAGTGCGCATCATAGCGACCAGTCATTCCACCAGTTGTTCTGCTGTTTGGTGGATTTGCATAGTAGGCTTTTATTATACAGGATATGCATAGCCAGAGACAGACCATAGTGTGGTGAAGGCCTGGGAGGGGCAGGTGCGGGGTGGAGGGTATCAATGGGGAAAAAAAGGGGGAACATCTGAAATACTTTCAACAATAAAGATAAATTTAAAAATATATAAATAAAAAAGAGAAAAAATTGTCCTTTTGTTAATGGATTTTTTTTATGTATTTTTGAAGTATTGAAAGTATCCTCAAATTATCCCACTTAGAGTGTACTACCATCTGTGTCCTGTTGTGACCCTACTTGGCATGCTTACTATGAAAGACAAGAATGTAGCTTTCTTACTCCCACTTTCTTGCTCTACAACACTATATACATAAACACACACACACACACACACACACACACACACACGCTTCTTGCTATGGACTGAATGTCCCTCCTCCACAAATTGTGTCACTTTTTAGAGATAGGGTTTTGGGAAGGTAATTAGGTTTAGTTGAAGTCATGAGGGTATGGCCCTCATGATGGGATTTGTGCCCTTATAAAAGAAAACCAGAAAGTTTTCTCTCTCTCTCCCTCTCTCTCTCTCTCTCTCTCTCTCTCCACTTATACAAAGAATAGGTCATGTGAGCACACAGAGAGATGGCAGCTGCCTACAAGCCAGGAGAAGAGGTCTCAGAATGAAATCTACCTTGAAATCTATCCTGGACTTCTAGCCTCCAGACCTGTGAGAAATACATTCCCGATGTTTAAGTCATGCAGTCTACGGTATTTTGATACGACAGCCCAAGTTGACTAAGACACTTCCCCTCCCCATCTGCCCAGTTTAGACATAGCATAATTTTTGGTTAATTCAGCATTCTGTATTATTATCATCTTGTAAATACTATTTACCTGTGACCTTTTAATTTCGTATACTTTCCCCCTAATATAATTTTATTTACTAGAGTTAGTAATTGCCTTAGTTTTTGTTTGCTTAATTTTCAAAGTACCTACCACCAATCCATCCTCCAACTTTCCCTCAGAAGTGTAACCCTGCTTTCAATACTTCAAAAATACATTAAAAAATCTGTTAAGCCCATCTCTGTAGTAGAGGCACAGCTCCCCAAACCTTCCGTCACCGTGCTCCCATTTGGACTGGACACTCTCTAGTTGTGCTGTGACTTCCCATTTCCTGGTTTAATCCTTCAATTTAATGGGATACATCTTACAGTTACTTCCTGATATGACATATGAAATGTAAATATTTTGAGACTTCAATATCTGAGGTTATACTCTACCACCACACCAGATTGCTAGATATAGAATTCTAAATGGGATAGTTTTCCTCAGAATTTTAAAGCTGCTTCTCCATTGTCTTCTGGTGTCCAGTGTTGCTGTTGAGATGTCTGAAGCCATTGTGAAATGGGATTCTTTTTATTGAATGTCTCTTGAGAGCCACTGACTTTGCTGCTGGAACAAATGACCTTCTCTTTGGGAACTTTCCTTCAGACATTTCTTTGACAATTTTCTCCCTTATATTTCAAAACTATTATATCTTCTTTAACTCTCTTGTACCTCCTGACCTGAGTCTTTAATTTTGTCATTTATCTTCTATTTTATATTTGTTATATTATTTACCATCTACTTTTAAATAAATTTTTTCTCAATGTTATCTTCTGATCCTTTTGAAACATTTTTTACTTTGTCATATTTTTAATTTTCAAGTAATTTTTTTTGTTTTCTGGATGTTCTTACTTTTGTAGATTCCTATTATTCCATAGATGCAGTATCTCTCCTTATTTTGCAAAGATATTGTGATGCCTTTTCAAACATTTATTTTGTTCCCTACTTCCTCAGAGATCCCCCTATTAAAGAAATGGTAGCTATTTTGGTTCTGTCTTGCCATCTTGAAGGCTTTCTTCAACTTACTAGTGATTTTGGGCTCCTGGCTCATACTTTGTATTTAAGAGTGTATTTCCAAAAAGCTGTTTGGAAATTGTGCGTGGCAGAGCTAGGTAATGGATGGTTTCATTGTCGGGTGGTCTGGCTGAGCTCTTTCAGTGGGTGCTCAGAGAGAAATCCCCCAATAGTATGGCTACCTGTGTTTTTGAGGCAAAGCAGAAGCGTGACAAGGGATCCATGAGTCAGAATGTGGCACTCCCTCCATCTCCTTGTTTTTGGTGCACCTCCCTCCCCTCCGGTGTTTCTCCTGCCTTTGAATCTAGTGTCTCCACTAGTAAACTTCTAGACTTCAGCTGGGACGCGGAGGTGGCAACCTCCCAGCTGCATCAGATGTACAAGGAAAGCTGGCTTTATAACTGCTCCCTTAAAGTTTTTCACTGAGGTCTTCTTTTCTTTTTTAGCTCAATTATATTTCTACCTTCAGAAGTACTTGGAGTGTCCAATTCCTGTACTTTTTGGGGGTTGTTGCTCAAATTTACCTTCTCCTAGGTTGTTCCCTTCTAGCTGATTTAATAAGTTTCTCTGAAAACGTGTTCAGAAAGTCGGAATGGGTTCCTTATTTTTCTTCCAAAACAAATAGGAACATTCAAAATCCTTCTACTGACCTTTCTGCTGGGCTCAAAGATAGTCATTTTTTAAAAGTAGATGAATGATTTGAAGGCCTCACTAAAAATCTGAGTTTAAAGTTTGAACAGAAGGCATTGGATAGCCCTATTATTTATATTTAGCTTGATCAATCTCCCTCCCCAACCTCAAATACGATGGGAAGCCTGGAAGGGGAAAAAGTTACAAAATACTACCCTGAAAAAGTCATATAGGTGTGTGTTCATGCATGCATGTGTGTGCCTATTATATGTGTATGCACACTTTTTATGTTGGTTGTGGGCAGTCACAGTCTTGTTGCCTATAGGTATGTTGATGTTCAGATAAATATGAGCCCATGGAGTATGAAATTGAGCAGCTTTAAAACATGTCCCCAACTGGGGGGAGGTGAGGGCTCTACATTCCCTTCTTTTGAATCTGAGATGGCCTTTGTGGCTTGCTGGTAGCTAGTAGAATAAAGTGTAAGTGATGCAGCACGACTTCTTAGCATAAGTCTCAAAAGGCCATGAGTCTGGTACTTTCAGACACTCACTCTGAGGGAAGCCAGATGCCATGTGAGAAGTCTGCCATGCTGGAGGGATTGTGAAGGCTCTGGTTCATAGTCCCAGCTGAGCTTCCAGAGAGCCAACAGCCAGCGACAACTGTCAGCCACAGAGTGTGCCATCTTGGATGTCCAGCCCAGATAAGCCTTCAAATGACAGCAGCTGCAGCTGACATCTGATAAGAGACTCAAACAATAAACTGGCCAAGCAAGCCCTTCCCAATTTCTGAGCCACAAAATCAAAAGCAAAATAAATTGGCTACCTAAGCCACCAAGTCTGGCATAGCACATTCACTCAAAGAGCAGCAACGGTTATCTAGTTTATCAACCAGTTTAGAACAGAGTGAGAAGAAACAGGAAAGAGATGTGGTAGATAAACATGCTTAGATAGGGTACAAGCAGACTGGAAGGACCATAGTACCTACATTTGGTTTTATGCAATGTTCGTATGTCCTAACCCTCTCTGCCATGCCAGTCTTCTCTGCAGATGGGGTAGTTCCAAGGACCAGTGCGAAGAGTGAGTGAGGGAGGTTAGCAGATTAAAGGAGCCAGGAACCAACATGCATCTCTTCTGTCAGAGAGATGTAGGACAAGTATGTCTGGTCATGACTGTGTCTGGTCATTAGCTGGCTGAGTAGCTAGGGGTTTATCTTTGAATCTGAGATGGCCTTTGTGGCTACCTGAGGCCATAATGGGGCTATAATGGGTGTCACTAGTAGGTGGCCAATTTAGGGATGACATTGTTGTCAGTCTAGAAGTAGTACAATTCATGCCTTATTAGTATTTAAAGTTCACTTGGTCTACCTCTTTCTATCTAAAATAGCACTTTCATTTTTTCCATCCTTTTTAAACACATATCCATTTATTTCATGTGTAACATGTCTCATAAGCAAATTGTGTGTATATTTCAGTTTCTCCTATTTTCTACAGCAGAATGAAATATTCCTAAGTCATACAGCAAACACATTACAGCAGACACACTATAGCAAGTCCCAACGAGCAAGCACTTATCAGATCAGGTTTGTGATGCCCCACTAACTGGCTAATAGCAAGTCATTTGGCCAAGTCCAAAGTCAATGTGGGACAGGTCTACACAAGGGAGTGGATACCACAGGACAGGTCTACACATCAGGAGTGATTCATTGGGACCACTACTATAACCTACAACCAACACCCACCTAGGCCATGGTTAATCCCGTTATCAAACTTTCAGCAATCTGTTGGGAATGGGTTCTTGGTGAGTAGTTTTGTCCAAATCTCACTTTCCAGGACCCAACCCCAAGCCCAGTGAGTCAGAATTTCTTGGGGGTAAGAGATATAGAGGGAGGTGGTGGTAATACCAAGAATTCCAGACTGAAATAACTCTGCAGAGGATTCCAACACGCACGGGGGGAACAGAAGGTTTCAAAGACAAGAAAGACAGTCTGTGCACTCAAAGAACTTAGTTTTCACAGAGTGCATTCTTTAAAAAAAATTTCCATTGATATCAGAGAGGGAGAGGGAGAGATAGAAACATCAATGTTGAGAGAGAATCATTGATCATTGATTGGCTGCCTCCTGCATGGAGCCCAAAACCTGGGCATGTGCACTGCCTGGGAATGGAATCATGACCTCTTGGTTCAGAGGTCGACACTCAACCATTGAACCATACCGGCCAGGCCAGAGTGTATTAATTGTCATTACTACACCAGAGACTTTGAGATTTAAAAGAAAAATTGCTTTCCATGTTTAAGTTAGAGCAGTGGGTCTCAAACTTATGTGTGCATCAGTATTAAGTAGAGGGCCTGTTAAAACACAGACGACTGAGCCCAACTCCCAGTTTCTGATTCAGGAGGTCTGGGTGGAGCACATGAATTTGCAGGTCTAACAAGCTCTGTTGCCCAGGGACCATACTTTGAGAACCACTAGGCAGGGAGCTTTAGTGAATCTATTGCACTCACACGTGTACAGCACATCTACTGCAACCCAGGGCTTGGCCTGGCTGCAGCAGCAGCAGCGGATATGATAAGGAGAGGATTTAGGTCTTGATTATACTTGAGCAGATTTAGTCTCTAAGTGGATCTATTCCCTTAATAAGGGCTTGAAGCCTAGGTGACAGTAAGACAGGTTCAGATGAAGAGAGAAAGGAAAGCATGGAGCAGGCGAGTCTGAGCCGGGTCTTGAAAGATGCCTAGAACCTGAACATTGAGAAATGGAGAATCGGGGAATTCTTCGTTTTGGTATAGGCTCTATACTATAGAGAAATCACACAAACCTTGAGGGAACACCGGGGAAAGGTCTGTGACACTCGCCTCCAGCGCTCCAGCATCACCCATCTGCAAGCTGCTGGCATCAGGACGAGGACGGGTGTCAAGATGTCAGGCTCAAACCCGTCTTGGGAAGGGGTAGAACGGGCCTCGCCCTCTCTTTGGAGCTCCCAGAGTGGGTGCCTTGGAGACCGAAGTGTCTGTCCGAGGCCACGGTGGGCGCTGACTTGGCAAAGAGCGCAGCTTGGGCGCTTCCATCTCCAAAACCCTCATCAGTAGGAGGCTGTGACCCCGCGAGGCTCGGAGCGGCCCGCGCCCGGAGAGGGGGGCGCAGGCTGGGGCACTGATCGGAAGGAGCCCCGATTTGGCATGGCGCTAGGGCGGGCCGGGTGACAGCTGCACTACCCGGCCGGGCGAGGGGTTCAAAGCTCCTCTTCGCTATTTCCATCCCCGGACTTAAAGGTGACTGTCGCCAGCACAACGGGGCGCGCCCTCTCTGCCTCCATTTCCACGCACCCGAGGGGGTGCGCACGCTGGTGCACGCTCCCTACACCCGAGCCGGGCCCGCGAGCCAGAGGACTACGCCTGCGCGGCCCCGCCCCGCCCCGCCCCGCCCCCTGCCTTGGCCCCGCCCTGTTACCCCTTAAACCACCGCTAGAGGTACTGGCGGCGGCTGCGGCCTGACAGCGCGGCCGCTTCGAGGGCGCGGAAAGCGATCGGGGTGGGAGCGGGCGCTGGGAAAGCCGGCGGGAGAGAAGGGCGGCGCTGGAGGAGGGCGGCGCGTGGCTGACTCATCCCCCTGGAAAGGCAGATCGACAGACAAACCCCGCTGAGCCCGCCTGCCCGCGCCGCTCCTGTTCAGCGCGGGAGGCGCCCGCCCGCACCGCCCGCCCCTCCTCCCAGCCCGATCGCCTCGCACAAAGTTTGTCTCATCAGAGGGACCGAAGCCGCCGCGGGCCTTTGGGAAGGGATCGGGGACGGAAGAGGACGCGAGAGCCGTGCGGGCCCGGGGAGTGCATGGTGCCCGGCGCCGCGGCTGCCCATCTGGAGGACATCGGGGCGGGGTCCGCGGAGCCCAGCTCCTTCTAGCCTCAGCCTCGCCCGAGATCGCCCTCCGGACTGCCGCGGGGGTCCCCGCGCCCCAGCCCGCCATGTCCCGGCTGCTGCCGCTGCTGCGGAGCCGGACCGCGCGCAGCCTGAGGCCGGGCCCGGCCGCCGCCGCCGCGCCCCGCCTGCCGTCCTGGTGCGGCTGCGGGCGGGGGCTGCTGGCGATCGCGTTCCCCGGACGCTCCCCCGGCGGCCCCCGGGGGCTGGGCACGCACCCCAAGGAGCCCATGGAGGCGCTGAACACGGCGCAGGGCGCGCGCGACTTCATCTACAGCCTGCACTCCACCGAGAGGAGCTGCCTGCTCAAGGAGCTGCACCGCTTCGAGTCCATTGCCATCGCCCAAGGTAAAGGGGATGGAGAGGGCGGGGGGGTGACCCCGGGGGCCCGGCGCCCTCCACTGCCCCGCCTGCCCCGGGGAAGTCCTGCCGCCCCTCGGCCTTGGACCCCAGCCATCGCCGCCGCCGCCCCACCCGCCGGCCCCCCTCGCCGGCCTGGCCCGGCGCCTGGGACGTCCCAGGTGGGGGGAACTTTCCGCCTCTTGAGTGTCCCCGGGGCAGGTGGGACCGGAGCCCATCTAGCCAGGCAGCCAGGGCCAACGCTTGGCTGGCTGGTTCCTCCCCAGCCTCAGAAGCCCGAGCTTCAGCCCCAATGGCCAACCGATCCTGTTTTGATTTTGTTTTGATTTGCCGTGTGCCTCCCGTCCCCAGCCCTCTTGTCCCTCGATGCTTTCCTGTGAACTTGCAGCCGCGCAGGTGGCATGCCTGCTTCCCCCGAAAGTGCTACGAACCCGAGAGGAAGAAACTTTCTTGGATGGTTATGGAACGAAGGTGTCTGGGGGCCCATAAGAAGGGATGTTGCTTCAGAAGGCAGAGATGCTCTCGGCTGCTAGTTTGCACACACGTCTAGTTGTATTCATTTGAGCAGCGGAAGGGAACATTTCCCCGGGAAATGGAAAGAATGGATCAAACCAGCAACTGCAGTACATACTTGCAAGCCCATATTAAGTTCGGTGCTTCGTAAGTTAAACTCCAGTTTTTGTTGTTTCCCCAGAGGTTGAAAGAATGAAGTAAACAAAAAGGTATTTTTTCTGAGAATCTGTGGCTCTACAAGAAAAAGCAGACTTCTGCTCAAAAGTAATCTGCAATGGTGAAAGCAAAACTATTTTTAAGCCAACATGTTAAAATAGGATGTTTTTACAATCAGTGCAGCATGCTGGTAGGTCAGAATTTGAGTCCAGCTGCAAAAGCTAACAATTCATAAAATCAAAGGGATGAAAGGAGCAAAAGATAAAATCATTCTGTCTTAAAATATTTGCCATTTAAATATGGTAATATAGACAAATTACATTGCTACTATTTTATATTACATTCTGATGTGTTTGAACATCAAAAGTTTACCCCCCCCCCCCCCCCGGCCCCCAAAGTTGGTAGGTACATAACCATTCTGTAGATTCCTTATGTTTACAGCATATTGATTGGGAAGATGGCATTTGATTTGCCACAGGCACTTGAAGGTGTTTCCTTGGCCTATGCACAGGAATGAAGGAAAGATTTATTTACCTCCATATGACTTATCTATACTACTTCTTCAAAAACTTTTTATTAGTTGTGTCTTTTTTAAAATATATATTTTTATTGATATCAGAAAGGAAGGGAGAGAGAGAGAGAGAGAGAGACAGAGAGAGAGAGAGAGATACAAACATCAGTGATGAGAGAGAATCATTGATAGCTGCCTCCTGCATACCCACGCTAGGGATCGAGCCTGCAACCCCACATATGCCCTGACCGGGAATCTAACCCTGACCTTTTGGTTCATAGGTGGACACTCAACCACTGAGCCATGCAGGCCAGGCTTAATTGTGTCTTTTAACCACGCCCCTCCCTCCCTACTACATTCAGGGAATTATGGACCAATTTATCCTATTGGATGATTCAAGACAATGTCCACCCACAGTGCTTTTACAGGAAAAATGTCACATTGCAGTCAATTCATTTTTTAAATGTGTAATCACATTATTTTAAATCATAATCAAATGCTAGCATATTTTGTAAGCTATGTGTGTACTCAGTATGTGGCTTTAAAATATTCAGTTCTGAAAATGAGCTCCTTGAAATACAATAGACACTCACATGCTGAAGTTCTCCATGAGCTAAGACTATTTGAACACACATTTGACCTTTCTAAGTAATTTCTTGGAAATTCTATATTACCACTGTTACAAGAGTGAAGGGCCCTATTAATATAATTTTATGGCAATTCTTGAAAAAGCATGTCCTGGGTAAATTTTACTTCATACCTATTGCACATTGCAATAGATATGCTGCATTTTACAATGATATGATATTTTGAAATTTAACATAGTTTTACATATACTGGAAAGGACCTATAAGCTTCAGTCAATGGAGATCACTTAGATCAATTATGCTTAATAAGTATGTACGTTATATGAGAAAGAATGCTTATCTCCTATTTATAAGCTAAAGAACTTTAAAGTTTAAATAAACTATTTTTGCCAATGTTGATGACTAAATTATTGCTCTTTGACTCAAATGACACTTAAGTGATGCTACTGGTTTCATTTTTAGGACAGTTTTAATGTTCTTTATTGTTTTCAATATGAATACACATAGTTACTATGGAGATAACTGGAATTGAATCGTCACTAATAAATTACCTTATTCATTATTATGTTGCAAATGAATGCAGCTCATTACATTGCTGAAATCAACATTTTTCCCCCAGACAAACAAAAAATTGCTGTTTTTCTTTTATTGTTGCTTTTTCAATACCCGATTCACATATTAAATGTGTGTGTGTGTACTTAGTGGATTTTCTAATGAAATAAATTTTTGGTAAAAGGGCTTTTTTTTAATTGTAGGGAATCTTATGTGTTCCTGGGAAGGTTTCTTGTATGATGTCATGACATGTTTTGGATTTGGTGTGGAAACATTACAAGAAAAAAATCATCCATGCTTTGATATGTCAGTGGAATCTACTGCTGAAATTTGGTACTTTTGCCCTTATCTTTCTTATGAGTTTACCAGTGGGCAAGTGATATAGTCTGTGACAAGATAAAGTGTTAGATTCATAGAATCAATTTATAATAGATAACCCCTACTTTGTGGGATGTCTTATCATAGCTACTTAGGATACTGTGATTTTTAAACTTTTTTTCTCCCCAATTTAAAAAAAGTTGATACCGTATTCTCACTTCACCTTCTCAACCTGGTCTTTTTCCAGAAACAGTGCCTAACCTCAGATAGTACATTGTTAGTTCATTGTTTTTACAAGTAGGGCTGGCAAGCTGACATTATTACAGTTGCCTTTAATTTTAGCCAAGATTTTCAAACAAATTTGTCTCCCACTTTTTGCAATTACACTTTCTATTTATAATTATTTTAAAAAACTGGTTCCAGGACCCTCGTGAGTACCAAAATCTGTGGATGCCCAAGTCCCCTCTATAAAATGGCGTACTATTTGCATATGACCTATGCACATCATCCCTGTGTACTTTAAATCCTCTCTAGATTACTTCTCGTGCAATGTAAATGCTATGTTAATAGTTGTTATACTGTATTGTTTAGGGAATAATAAGAAAAAAAAGTCTGTACATATTCAGTACAGACGCAACCATCCTAGGCCTAACTACTTTGTACATGACAGCAACTCGTAACTCACCAGCCCCCCCCCGCCCCCCAAATATTTTTTATCTTTGGTTGAATCCCCAGAGCCTGCAGATACTATGGGCCGAATGTACAGCAATTTGGTATTTGAAGGATGGGCAGTGGCATTGCTCATTGTATTAGTTCATTGCTGTATTACGAATACCCCTAAATATAATGGCTTAAAATAAACATGTATTGTCGCACAGCTTCAGGAGTCCTGGGGCAGCTTAGTGAGATGTTTCTGACTCCGGTCTCATAAAGTCGTAATCAAGCTTTCAGCTGTGGCTGCATCGTTTGACACCTTGACTGGGGCTGCAAGATCCATTCCCAAAAAGGCTCATTCACTCAGCTGTAGGCTGGAGGTCTCAGTTTCTTGCCATGCAGGCCACTCCCAGGGCCACCTAAGGGTTCTCAAGACGTGGCCCTTGGCTCCCTCCAGGACAAGTGATGACACAGTCTAAGCTGGCATCCACAGTCTTTTATTACCCAGTCTTAGAAGAGATAGTCCATCCCTTCTGCCCTGGTACATCATAGGAGGGGACTGTACAGGGTGTAAAACCAGGAGGAGGAAATGATTGGGAGGATCTGAGAGGCTGCCTCCCACACTTATTTAAGGTGTTGTAATTAATGTTTGCTGGAGAATTACATAGAGATAAGAGTTGGCTTTGGGGAAGGCGCAGCAAAAGATTTGATTTGAAAAAAAGGAGCTTCTTAGGGGATATTTCTGTTAAACATGTACTTAAGGATTTTAAAAATGAGATTCTTTTTACATTTAACAAGAGATAGATTGCAGTGAACAGAGCAGTTTTTCTATCAATATTGGATCTTTTTAAGAAAATATATATTTTTTATTTATTTCAGAGGGAAAGAATGAGGGAGAGGTAGAAACATCAATGATGAGAGAGAATCATTGATGGGCTGCCTCCTGCATGCCCCACACTGGGGATGGAGCCCGCAACCTGGGCCTGTGCCCTGATGGGGAATCGAACCCTGACCTCCTGGTTCTTAGATCGACACCCCACCACTGAGCCAAGCAGGCTATCAATGTTAGATCTTAATTAGCTTGCATTTTTTTTCTTTTTTGCCATATTAAGTGGTAATTGTGTACATTTAGGTTTTCTTTTTACCATTTATCTACATCCACATAGACACACCATATAATTCTAAACTATGTATAACCTTGTAGTTCCTCACCTTTTGTGATTATTTAAGTAGATGAGGAGCTTCGTTTTGAGAACTTGCCATATAGCAGAAGGGCCTTTGTCAAATGAAAGACTGGAAGATAAAAAGCTGATAGTAAAGTGGATGTCTAGAATACTCAAAAACAAAATCTTTCATGGAGTTATGACCCACTAGGGATCCTGGACTCTTAAGGAGAATATCTCCATTTCTCTCAGCCTATTGTTCAGGATTATGGGAGAAAATAGCCACTCTGTTAAGCTACTAACCTCTGGGATCAATTGAAGATAATTTCAGCTTTTGCTGAAAGAGAATGAGAACGAGGGTAAGGAAAACATCTCATACTCTAAATTAAGATGCGTGAATAAAGATATTTCAGTGCCTTCACTGAAATAGTAAAAGAGGAACAAGGGAAGTAGCCCCAACTAGACACAGCAAGCAGGGAAGAGCCAGGATGAGGATGTGAAGTGTGAATTGAGTCAGGAGGAGTGAGAGATATCTAAGAAGCTGAGAGCTTCTATATCTTGGGCCTAGGTAAGTTAAAATGAAGCTTTGCCACAATCAATTATTTTACTAATATGGAAAGGACCTAATATCCTATATAATAAAGAAGTAATATGCAAATTGACCCTCACACCGTAATGCTGTCACAATATGGCTGCACCCACAGCGGAGGTGGGATTCCTGTAATGAACCATAATGAGCGATCAGCAGGGACCTGAGGCTGCGTAGCGCCGAGCTGGGCGGGGGTGGGGGACCTGAGGCTGCGTCCCATGCCTGGCAGGGCTTGACAGGGGATCTCAGGCCACGCCCCCCACCCGGCAGGGCTTGATGGGGGATGTCAAGGCACGCCCCCCACCATGGCCCAGGCCAGGAGACCTCAGGCTGTGCCCCCCACCCCGGCCCAGGCCAGGGGACCTCAGGCTTCGACCCCCACCCCGATGCCAGGCCAGGGGACCTGAAGCTGCGCCCTCTGCCAGAGCTGAGCTGGGGAACCTCAGGCCATGCCCCCCACCCAGCAGGGCTTGACAGGGGACCTCAGGCTGCACCTCCCCCACCCTGTGGGGCTTGATAGGGGACCCCAGGCCATGTCCCCCACCCCGACACCGGGCCAGAGGACTTGAGGGTGGGCCAGGGGACCTGAGGCTGTGACTCCCACCCGGCGTGTACCAGGGGCCCTGAGGCTGTGTCCCCCACCCAGTGCCGGGCCAGGGGACCTGAGTCCGCACCCCCCGCCTGGCAGGGCTTGACAGGTATGGGGGCGGCTGGGTCTGGATCTCACCCAATGGAGGTGGGGCTGGCTGGGTCTGGGTCTCGCATGATTTTGAGGAGTGCACAGGTAGGCGGGGACTTGACTCTGATATGAGGAAGATTTTCATATACATTTTACTAATTTTCTTTCATCTCTGACACATCTATTATAGAGAAAGGGCAAATAGCAATATTAAAATATGTCCTCTAATTAATTCCCTTTTAATGTGCATGAATTTCGTGCACCAGGCCACTAGTATCAATATATTCTAACAAGCTTAATTCTGAATACTTCAGAGTTATTGGGCATGTTGGAGTGGCCCCTGTTACTAGGGATTACTGCCAGTAAAGAACGGATAACACAAATAAGATTTTTTCCATTATAAAATGGATATATGCTATTTAACAGTCTTTAATCATCACTTACATATAGCTTGATGTCTGGAGTTATATGTGATTTAAAACAACAACCATTCTATTATATCTTTTGATTTTTGTGGATCAGGAATATAATCAGGGCTCAGCTGGATAATTCACCTGGTTCATGTGGTATCTATAGAGGTCACTCCGTAGACTTCAGCTGGGAGATGGGCTGATTACAGAGTCCAAGGTGGTTTTGCTCATGTCTGGCACTTTGGGGGAGAGAGCTGGAAGGCTGGGCTCAACTGCAGCGGTGGCCAGAGTAGGTGCATGATAGAAACTTTAAGACTTTGTATTAGTTTCATATTGCTGCTGTAACAAATTACCACAAATTTAGTGGTTTAAAACCATACAAATTTATTTTCTTAGCGTTCTGAGGGTTTGAAGTCCAAAAGGAGACTTAGGGGCTAATAAAAGCATCAGCAAGGTTCTGTCCTGGAGGCTCCATAGGAGAAGCTCTTCCTTGTCCCTTCCAGCTTTTGTCATTGCTTGGTTCCTGTCCACATCACTCTGATCTCTGTTTTCGATCATTATATCATCTCCTTCATTGACCTTTTCTTGCCTCCCTATTATATAATGACCCCCGAGATCATATTTAGGCCCCGGATAATCTCATTCTCTCAAAATCCTAATTTAATCACATCTGCAAATCTCCTTTGCCATCCAAGGTAACATATTCAAAGGTTGGAGGATTGGGTATGAACGTTCTTCAACCTTCCACCCGACTTGTTATGACCTAGCTTTGGAAGTCCCGGAATGTCACTTCTGCTGGTTGAGTAAGTCACTAAGACCAGTCTGGATTCAAGGGAAGGGAAATTAGGAAGTGGTATTCCATGTAGATGGCCATGCTTAATAGTAATTTATTACTTCCTATCAGTGCGTTTAAAAAAAGAATTAATTTCTGTTGGAAATCTTGTATTACGTCTTTCTCTATTAACGCATACCATTAACATATTAGGCTTTTGTTTATTTTAAGAAATTTGAACATTAGTTCTTATGCTGAGTGCTAGTGCAGTGATTTCTTTTATATATTGAGCTACGTGGGACTCCTTCCTCCATATAGGATTTCTCAACATTGGCACTATTGACATTTGGGGCTGGATACTTCCTTGTTGTGGGGACCGTCTTCCACAGAGGATTTTTAGCCGTGTCCCTGTCCTCTACCCACTAGATGACAGAGCACCCTCGGACCCACCTCACCCCAGTTCTGGCAACCAAAAATGTTTCCAAACATTGCCGAATGTTCCATGGAGAAGATGTGGGGTGGGGGGAAGAGAAGAGAGTAGCAAAATTGTCCTGGTCAAGAGCCATTACTTTATATGAAATGCTGTAAGTTGCTGCTGCTTCAATCCTCTGCCTTAGCTCTCCTTCTCTTCTATCATACATGGATACTTGCTGTTATCAGTGTATTCTCTTTGCTTCTAGCTCATTGCTTTATTTTACATTTATTTGTCTCTGGATAAGGTCGAAGAGTAACTCCTTACCTCCCTATCAAACTCCTCACCTCTCTATCAAATAAATGAGCTTTGTGATAACTGTTTTCCTTGATTGCGATGTTTCTTAATTTCTAAGTTCTTGACTAAATTCTAAATATTAGATACTTAGAAAATATGGCTTCAGGTAAGTTGAACACTGCTAGAGTGTTTGATTCACTAGTAATTAATTTGGTGTTGTTCATCTCAGTAGTCACTTATTGCTAACTTAAGCAATCATGACAATCAAGTTTTTATAAACAAATTTGTGGATAGGAAAATTGAAATAATATGAAGTCTGCTACTTACAGGGGCATCCAGAAGGTCAGTTGCAACTAAAGATAATGGATGTTTTTGAATGTTGGGAATGATCTGATATTGAACCATTAATAGTTTCAGTTTTTCTAAAAATAGTGATGAGTTTGCATAATCACACTTTTGACTGGTTTTCTTTGGCACATCAGTATAAAGCTAACTAGAACAAATAAAGACCAATCCCAGAGTGAAAAATTTATTAGCGTTTTCCTCAAGTCAGTTGAATTAATTAGTATGTAGATTTATAGGACTCTTCCCTTGTGTTTGACTCATAGGTTTATGACTGCTTTAAGTTAATAAAAACAACCACATTTGAAACAAGAAGTTAGATGTTAAAATGTAATAACTTAGTTACCTCAGATCTTCTGGTAAATGAGAGATCTTCTAGACAAAGGACTTTAAGCTCTTAAGCATTTACTTGGATAGCTTTTGTTGGAAGCATATTTGAACATAGTGCTGCATTTTTCTCTGCCTTAATGAAAGCATAATGAGCACAATTTAGCTTCTGCTAGCTGTCAGAGTCCTTATATACTGTATTTTAATACAGTAATATTTTGGGGGGCTACTTCTATTTGTAGATATACTACTAGTCATCACACCATGTGCCATTCCAGTTGGCAGGCTTTTTAGACTCTGTGATATAGTGGTAGTGAAATGTGCTGGACTTGTAGTAACCCTCCCCCATCCCTCAGTGCCTGTAGACTATTCTACGCTATTCTCATTCATCCCTTGTGGTTGTGGTAAACTCTTTTCTGCTGTGTAAGGAGGTTTGCTTTTTGGCATCTTTTTTTGTTATTTTTAATGTCTGCTCTTTGTCACTCTTCCATGTGTTTTTTCTTTCTTTTCTTTTTCTTTCATTCTCATGTTGTTTTTGATCCCCCTAGGCTTCTCAATAGGGTTTAATCCTGATATACGTTTCAAGGTCATAGACCACCACCCTTCTTTGTCTTTCCAGCTAGCCAATTGCTTCTATCACATTATTGACCTTTGACGCTCAGATCTCACATTGAAGATCTTGTGAGTACTTTTGCTAATATCTGGATTTTGGCTGTTCAAAGGATCATTGTTTTAAGCACCCGATTAACTGAGATATTACTATTTTTGGATCTTAAAGTTTCAGGGAAATTTATATTAGAATGGTTTTCTTATTTGGATTAGTTTAGATTTTCTGTTTTCTTTCTGAGTTTTAGGGTAGATTACTTAGTGCACTGTATGGTTTAAAACATTCGTACTTTGAAAAACAGCCTCGTATTTCATAAAACTACTTCTGAACTTCTATTGTGAAATGGTTCTTATATTTTATAGAGCACCTTCTGCAGCCACAACTCTCGCTGCTGCTAACACCATCTTCACTACAATTACTTAGCAATTATTAAGCATCTGCTATGTGTCAAACATGCTGAATTAAGTGAGTTTCCATGTACTTATTTTATTTACTTCTCATGGAGAGAGAAGGAATGATCTCTATTCTATAGATTAAGAAACTAAGGCCAAGAGGAGTTTGCCCAAGATCCTGCAACCTGTGTAGCAGAGTGGAGTTTTTAACTTAGCTTTATTTGACTCTAAAACTCTGTTCTAATTATTACACCCTTCTGGATATTCATTCCTGGTTTTTTTTAACACATGTTTGGGAAAAATGTTACACCTTAAATGATCAATAAAAGTTACATATCTTAGTCTATCTTTTAACATTCAGTACAAAAGCAAATATGGCATTTGCATAAGCAAAATCAAAGTAAAATCAGTATGCAAAAAAGTTTATAAATTGTTTGAGGAATTTGGAAAAGTCAGAAAACTAGTATTTGTGACACATAACTGTCATATGTTTCTAACCTTTACTCTAATTTTTCTTTAGATTTTTTAATGAGTTTTATAAAAAACTAGAGGCCCAATGCATGAAGATTCATGCAAGAATAGGCCTTCCTCCCTCTACCCCCAAACCTTCACCACCCTGTTGTCTGTGTCCATGGGTTCACTATATGTTTTTGAACACCTTTGCTACATACCTAGACAGTGGGGCCTTGACTTACGAGTTTAATTCGTTCTGAGACCGAGCTTGTTAAGGAGCTCGTTAACTCAAATTACTCTATCAACTCAATGCAAAAAATCAGCCGAGAGACAGCTGGTAAAAACTCGTTAGTCGGGACACTCGTAAGTCAAGGCCCCACTGTACATAGCTATACTAATTCATACATTTTTCTTCAAAAATGGGAAAAAAGCTCTGCTCTTTTCACTTAACTTGATGCCTCATCCTGAGTATCTCCTTAAACAAAATGTAAGAGCTGCTTCGTAGTTCATATGCAGATCTACAATAAATAAATGTTGTTTCCAATGTTTTTTATTATAACTAATGTAGGAAGAACTTTCTTGAAGCAAAACGTCTGCATAGGTCTCTAGTTATCAGTTTAAGGCATCTCATAATAGGTTGCCCAACGCTTATTAGCAAAGGTTGCCCAGATTTGCTGCTCGGCGGCGGTGTTTGAGTGTGGCTGGCATGCCCCACGGCAGTGGTAAGACTGGTCTCAGCACTCAAAGATGCTATGCATCAAGAGTATCCAAAGCTAAATGTAGACAGGCTACTCCACATTTCTATAGAGTATTGTAGTTTTCTTTAAAAAAAAAAAATCTAGCTCTAGCTGGTTTGGCTCAGTGGATAGAGCGTAGGCCTGCAAACTGAAGGATTCCAGGTTCGATTCCGGTCAAGGGCACATGCCCAGGTTGCAGGCTCGGTCCCCAGTAGGGGGTGTGCAGGAGGCAGCCAATCAATGATTCTCTCTCATCATTGATGTTTCTATCTCTCTCTCCCTCTCCCTTCCTCTCTGAAATCAATAAAAATATATATTTAAAAAAAAAAAATAGGCCTTCCTTCCCCTGGCTGCCGGCACCGCCTTCGCTCTGGCCCGGAGCCGCCTTTCCGCCTTCCCACGCTGCCCAGAGTCCTGGAGCAGCTGGGGTGGTGTGGAACGCCTGTGTCATCGCCATGGCTGCTTGGCGTCTGCACGTGTGCACGCTGGCCACAGGCCCGCCATCTTTGTCGGGTTAATTTGCATACTCACTCCTGATTGGCTGTGGGTGTCACGAAGGGATGGCCAATTTACATATTTGTCTATTATTAATATAGATATCTAACATACTATTCATTGGAAAGCTTTCCAAACTTTGAAAGTTTGTTTATTTAACAAATATTTGTTACTCTCCCTACCATATAATAGAATTAATTAACTTGGCATAATACTCTCATGAGACTTACATTTTTTGAGAGAGGAAAGATATGAGTAATATAGTAAATAAATTAAATCATTATATATAATCTGTGCTGTTAGAATAAACAGAATGACACTTATTTAGATAAGGCGATCTTCGAAGGCCTTTGTGTCGGTAATATTTAAACTGAAAAGAAAGGTTTGATGAGCTAGTCATTCAGACAGTGGGAGGAGAGCATTCTGGGGAGGAAAAGCAAATACCAAGACACGGAGATAAGAAGGGACTTGGCATAGCATAGGAATTGACAGAAAGTATTTATGGGTGGAATTTAATGAACAAAGTGGAGCGTGGAATGAGATAGGCAGGTGGGCAGAAGCCAGATTAGTCAGGGCCTCTGTAGGTAAACCTTAGGAAAGCCGTTTGAAGGTTTAAGCCCTAGAGTGAAATAATGGGATGTAAAGAGCACTGTGGCTGCTAATGGACTAACTGAAGGCTGCAAATGCATAAGCTAGGAGACCACTTAGGAAGCTGTTACAGTAGTCTAGGCCAGGGGTGGTAGTAGTTTAGACTAAGTGGCCACGGAGATGAAGAAAAGGAGGTGGATTCAAGATATTTATTTGAGCCCAGCCAGCATGGCTCAGTGGTTGAGCGTTGACCTATGAACCAGAAGGTTATGGTTTGATTCCTGGTCAGGGCACTTGCCCGAGTTGCAGGCTCGCTCCCCAGTGTGGGACGTGCAGGAGGCAGCTGATCAATGATTCTCTCTCATCATTGATATGTCTATCTCTCTCTGCCTCTCCTTTCTTCTCTAAAATCAATAAAAATATATTTTTAAAAGAGATATTTATTTGAGAGTGAACTTATGGAACTTGCTGATGGGTAGAAAGGGCAGGTAATTAAGGGAAAGAAAATAGAAAGTGAGGACTTAGGGTTCTGACTAGTGATTGAGTAAAAGATGGTCCCAATAATTGTGAGGGAGAAGTCTGGGGACAAATAGGTTTCGGAGGGATGGAAATTAAAGTCTTAAGTTTGGACATGTCAAGTTTAAGATACCTGTGTGAATGTGAATGGAGATATCAAGTAGTTAGGTGTGTGTGTGTGTGTGTGTGTGTGTGTGTGTGTTGTATTTATATTACAAATCTAAACTCATAAGGGAAGATTAGGCTGAAGATGTAAGTATGAGTGTCAACAATTGTATATAGATGGAAAAGAAGATCCAGGAGAGAACTCAAAAACACCTTAGTGTCCACAAAGACAGGAAAAATACAAGAACAGTGTGTTCCAGAAGCTAAGTGAAAAAGACAGTGAGGTTGATCTGATGCTTTGAATAAGTCACGTAAGGGAAAGGCTTGGGGGCAGTTGTGTCGGAAGAGGGTGCATAGGATTTAACACAAAAGAGACTGGTGTTTTTGTCAGAAGTAGTTTTTTTAAATATATTTTTATTGATTTCAGAAAGGGATGGAGAGGGAGAGAGAGATAGAAACATAATGATAAGAGTCATTGACCAGCTGCCTCCTGCATGCCCCACATTGGGGATCGAGCCTGCAAACCCGGGGATGTGTCCTGACCGGGAATTGAACCCTGACCTCCGGTTCATAGGTCCACACTCAACCACTGAGCCACACCGGCTGGGCTGTCAGAAGTAGTTTTATAAGAAATATTTGGGAAGAAGCCAGATTGTAGTCAGCTGAGGAGGGAGTATCAATAAAGAAGGATTCGGCTCTTACAGTTTAAAGGGAACTTTGGATAGTCCTACTATAGTAGCTTGAATATTACTGAGAGTATTCCTTTACTTATTGGTCAGAAGTCTAAACTTATTTTAACTACTTATTACTAGTATGCTCATTTTTTTACAGACAGTCCTGTGTAGAATTCTAGTTCATCAGAGAAAAATAAAATATCACAGGTAAGTGAATCACACCCCTTTTTAGCAGCATTTTGTAAAAATATGCAGGCCATTTAGCAGGTAAGATCTTTTCATTTTCTTTGGTAAGAAGCTTATGAAGTCAAGAAGATGATTTGGACTCCATTTTTCAAGTTAAGATACCCAAGAGCTAGGGATACATTTTTTCCCCGGGCTATAGGATTTTCAGTGCTAAAACTAAGCTAGTCCCTGGCAAACTGGAGGATTGGTCACCTTCCCTGACAATATGTTTGGCCCTTCTGACAGACTAAAGCCTTTGACTCATAGGAGAGATTGAAAAAAGGATCCAGGTAGAATTCCATGTTCCTTCTGCACGACTGCTTTTCCGCTCCTGGAGGCCTGCACCAAATTGGACACTCTCTCAACATTCTCTCTCTTACCACTTTTTGTGTCTGGTGGGATTTCTGGTGAAAGAATCTGCAAGGAAGTGCAGACTCCCCCAATTTATCTGTATGCGGGTGCCTTCCCACTGTCCCCCCAGCCCGCACGCTGCCTTCACCTGCGCCCTTACTGTTCTAGCTGTACCCTCCTTAAGGTGTCCGGTTGCATCGATCCCAAGTAAGCAAGTGCTACCGTCCCCTGTCCCCTCTGTCCTTGCAGTTGCCTGCCTCTCTCTTAGTTCAGGCCAAGTTGTTTGCGCTGTGACTTCAGCTCTCTTATGGGTTTGGTTCGAAATAAGCCATGCGTTTGAATTTAGTCTGACTGTGTTTCACTGTAAGGGTGGTGACAGTGCTTCTTGTAGCTCTCTACACCCCACAGTAGAAACTAGAACCTTGCTTCACAAAATCTAAAGTACATGGAAAATCACCCGGGAATCTTACGGAAACCCAGATTCTGTTTCCGTACGTGTGAGACAGGGCCCCAGATTCTGCATTTCCAACAAGTGTCCAGTGGTTTCAGTGTTGCAGGTCCAGGGATCCTGTCCTGAGTAGCAAGGTGAGAGCAGGTGGTCTTGCTTTTTGTTTTAAGGTGGGAAAGAGGCGAGGTCACGCAGATAAACGTAGGCGTGCTTGACGTGCGACAGGGAACAGGCAAACAGATGTGAGCGTGATAATGTGGGATGTGGCGCCTTTGGTGAGCGGGCAGAATTTTATGTTTGTGTGTGAGAAAGATCTTAATGGTTTAAAAAACATGATCCTAGCTTTTTTCTTCTTCTTCTCAAAGGGCCTTCTTAAAGACATTAGAAAAAATGTGAATTGTTAATACTGATTTTATAGGTATACAATGGGAACTTTTTAGTGTAATTGTGCTTTCCCCACTTCACATTACTTCTTAAGTTTTGAAACAATCTCAAGTTTATAGAAAAAGGTTTAAGTATAGTACAGTAAGCTCCCCTCTACTACCTATCCCCCACCCCCTCCCCACGAATCACTTGAGAATATGTTGCTGACAAGAAGCCTTACCATCCCTGTCACAGGTTAAGTTCCTTGGGAAGCAGTCTCTGAGACAAAGATGAGCATAAAACATTTGTTGGGGAATACAGTGTCCATGGGAGCCTTAGCTGACCCGGTGGAGGCTTCTAGAGATAGGATGACCCCTCCGTGCTGTCCTGAGTTGGGTGAGAAGTCTCTCTGCCTCTGAAATTGAGCTCTTGGGTGTGGACTGCTCTGGGCAGGGGGCAGGGCTGCGGGTGCGGTGCCGCGGCATTCTTCAGCTGAGGCGGTCCTCCAAGATGAGGGGGTGTTGACACCGCTGTTGAACTGCTGCCATTTGAGACGCTCCAGACACGCAGCCAGAGGGGCCTGGAGAAGGCGCACTTATTGTGGACGTAAGTGAGGAGGTTGTGATGAAAAGGATGCAGATGTTCCAGAGGAAGTGACTCTGGTTCCAACTTCACACTAAAGGAGCTCTCAGAGCTATTTTATGACATTGAGAATACAAAGGATACCGAGTATTAGCTAATCCAGACTCACAAAGGAGTGTGGCAACTCACCAGGCAGAGAGAAGATGCTTGCTCCACATTGTGAGATATGAGTGCTAGCACGGTTCAAGCTGCCTTGGATCATCTTCTTTACAAAGAGATAATAAAACACTTTAGTTCAGTGTTTCTAATATTTTAAAGGATGGCATACTACATAAACTTTAGTTTCATTATTTCCAAATGTTCCTTTATTATTGTCAGTAGACGAGTTGTTAAATTTTTTTATTGTGATAAAATTGACATACACTGTATTAGTTCCAGATATACAAGATATTTGTATATATTGCAAAATGATCACTACAATAAATCTAGTTAACATCCGCCACCATACGTAATTCCAAACTATTTTTTCCTTGTGAGAGAGATTTCAATGTTTGGAAATTTTTTTTTTAAAGATCACAGAACAATTGTAATTTTCTCCATTGCTTATTAAGATTGTGCAGTTTCAGCTGCACCGTCATTTTAATGGTCCCACACAAGTGTGCAAAGTGAGAACTGTCTATATTCAAGCATGCTTCATTTCAAAATTTCATATACCCTTTTATTTATACATATTTTATTGGCTTTATTGCTTGAATACATTTTGATTTTTAAATATTTTTAGCATGCAGATTTCCCAAACCTGAGGTAGCCATTATGAAGACGGCGAAGAAGGTATCATCAGCAGAGACCCCTGATAGTTTTGGTATAGTACCATCTTAACAGTATTGATTGTTCACTAGATGTTTATTGCAGATAGCAAACATCTATTTAACAGAACTTCTTGACTTCTTGCTGGTTTGAAATAGCATGCTTTAGTTATAATGATAATTTTTTTGCATCATTGTTTTGGACTACCTACAAGATATTTTTTATTCTCTAATCCTAGATTTTGTGGATATGATAGAATAATAATTGCATGTTTCATTAACTGAAGGATTAAACTTATGACCTTAACAAAAGACAAAATCACTTATATTTAATTATATTTAAATAGTGTATTTTAAAAATTGTTGCAGTAACCCCGGCAAGGGACACATAACGAGCAACAAAGATGAATGGGTAGGGAAAAGTGCCACACAGGTAAACCTTCAGAATATTGTAAAGAGAAACTGTTTTTAAGTAACTAAACTTCACAAAAATGTATTTTAAAAATAAAATAATTTGAAAGGCTTATATAATTGCATTTTAAGGCCATTCATGAACTTTTTTTTTTTTTTTAAGATTCAGTCTCCATACAGCTTGATATCTAATTTATGTTGCATTCTGTAGTGGTGGTGGTACTGGGAGAATTGTATTTTTGTGTGTGTGTGTGTGTGTGAGAGAGAGAGAGAGAGAGAGAGAGAAGAACAGAGAGGAACAGAGAGAGGGATAGGTGTATATATAGAGAGAGATGGGGGAGGGAGGCAGGTATACAAATAAATATCTCTCTGTTCCTATTTTATTTTTTATTACTATTTAATATAGATACATTGCCTAAGAAGTATACTAGTAACACAGTATATAAAAAGGAATCAGAAATACTTTGTGGACCAATTGAAATTTTAAAAGGATAAAGGGTAAATACAACTTAGTTTTCTTAGGCTTTATAGGGGTGTGGCAAATGTAGGCTTACAGTTGTTTGTATGGGAAAATACATGCAGGTTAAATCAATGATTTAATACAATAAACTGTTTCACATACTGACAGTGTTTCACATATTCATATACAATTGATTGTTGGTTCTTCTATATTTTTATTGAGAGTTTACTTTTAAAAGGAAAATAGAAGAAGAGAATGAGAATATAGGTTTTGGACTTGGCTATGTGTCTTTGAGTAAGTCACTTACCATCTCTGGGCTTAAGTGGCTGCATCTTCAAAGTGGAGAATTAAGTCAGTATTTCTCAGTGGGCATACTGCTGGCATTTGGGCTGGATAACTCTTCATTATAAAGGACTTTCTTGTGCATTATAGGATATTTAGAATTCCTAATGCCAGTAGCATTTCGCAGTCATTATCACATCCAAAATATCCCTGCATTTCTGAGCATCTTGTAAGGTGATGACGAACCACCCCAAGTTGAGAACCACTGGCAGGTGGGTCCTAAGAATCCTTTTACTGCTCACATTCTATAAGAGATTTTTATTTGGGGAATGATTTAAAGAGGAAAAGGTAGTGTATTGACTGAAAAATCTCTGCTCATTCCTAGTATAAAACAATTCATTATTTATTTATTTATTTATTTATTTATTTATTTTTGTTAATCCTCCCCCAAGGATATTTATCCATTAATTTTTAGGGAGAGTAGAAGAGAGAGGGAAAGACAGAGGGAAACATCGATGTGAGAGAAACACATTGGGTGGTTGCCTTCTGCACTAGCCCACACCAGGGCCCAGGCCGGGGAGGAGCCTGCAACCAAGGTACATGCCCTTGACCAGAATCGAACCCAGGATCCTTTGGTCCACAGGCCAACGCTCTATCCACTGAACCAAACCGGCTGCAGTCATCGGCAAACTCATTAGTCAATAGAGCCAAATATCAACAGTACAACGATTGAAATTTCTTTTGAGAGCCAAATTTTTTAAACTTAAACTATATAGGTAGGTACATTGTTATTAACTTAATTAGGGTACTCCTAAGGCTTAGGAAGAGCCACACTCAAGGGGCCAAAGAGCCGCATGTGGCTCGCGAGCTGCAGTTTGCCGACCACAGGTAGGGCAAAGCAATTTTATTTTTAAATGAATATCTTCTGGGACTCTATGTAACTATACCCACAGATATATCTACCATTTATAATATTCCAAGACAAATTTTTAATTTGTCCTAACTCACTTTGTTTTACATCTATAATATAATACAACATCCATAATTAAATGATTTTCTAAACTTATTATAGTGCTATCTCTATACCTAATAAGTTATAAGATCTGTTTTTTAAAAGTTGTACTGTTTTAATATCTTAGTCTTTTTAAAAAGGAATATCATTGTACATAGTAATCATTCTTTTTGTCTTCCTTTGGCATGAAGGAAGGGAAGGAGTATAGCCTCTGTATATTAAGTAGTGTATATAATTATCCCAGGTACACAAGTTAGACACATAAAAGCAACCACTAATCAATAGTATGTTTGATTATCTTTAAAAACTTTATGAAATGACAGCTATAAGAGAAATAAATTGTTATACCCCTAGTATTTACTATTTCTTAAGCCAGAGGTAAACAATTAACAGATGAGTGTATTAATGAGGTTAGTAAAGATGATGATTCATTGGGCATTATCACCTCATCATTACTACTGGGCAACTCCTGTTCTCTCAACTGTTATACCCGGGGCCTGCCTCAGCCTAGGAACTGGTTAGTTGCCCTTAAGTAAACTGGATTGCAGTCTAGGTTGCAATGAAGACCCAGGTCGCATGATACGTACCCCAGACGGTTAATGAAATGACAGTATTATGTGATCTACATAGAAATTTCTTTACTCCATAATGTGCATGAAACTTTTAAATGCTAAGTAAAGTTACAAAATCACACTCAAATTCTTTTTTGGGGGATGGGGGGGGGGAGATCTTAGCTAAAGCATATATATTTTTAAAAATAATTTTAAAATCCTTTTATAATTATAGTCTTAATTTTAAAAGACAAAACCTGTTGATTGAAATTTACTAAGTTAAAAAGTTAAGTTCCTTGCTGTTTCTAAAGAGTATTTTCAGTTTTGAATGTCAGTTTTTATATTTCTGAGCCATATTAACTTATTTTAAAATACTGCTGTGTAGCTTCATAAACCTCCTTTGGGTGCATGTCTTCTTTTTGGCATTTAATATGATTTGCTTAAATTGTTTTGCATACAGCATGGTTTGTACTTCAAGTTTGTATTTTTTTAATGTTACATATTTATTATAAATTTTACCTTATCCATTGGAACTTTTGGTTCTATTAAAAGTCTAAGCAGTTATTTATAATGTTCAGGAATATAGCCCCCAAATTGTTTCTTAAACATGGTAGCTTCATCTCTGTCTTTTTAATAAATCTCTCATTAGGCCAAATAGTGATTGGTGTGGCCAAGCCTACGCCTGTACTTTATTGAGAAAATGGTAGTGTGGGGCCCGGAGCAGGTATTATTAGGTGGTCAAAGGTCAGAAAGTAGATAATTGCCACTTAAAGAGTATTTGTTTTTTTTGTAATTAAAGGACTAATGTGTGCATTAAACTGTTCCTTTTATGTCATTCAGGGTGAAGTTGCTTTGGTATTTACTACATCTATTATAAATGATTTTGAATTTTTCCCTTGATTTGTGATATTATATTGATGTTCACTAACTTTTTCTTCTGTCACCTCCCTTTTGATTTTAAGCCTTTTCAATTAATTTTAAAATTTCAGAAAGTGTATTTTTCAGTTCTCAAACTATAATTGGGTTCTGTTTTTTATAACTTCTATTCGAGCATATTTTCATTTATGCCTTCAGTATAATTTGAGTGTAATTTCGTCTGCTACTTCTAATACTTGAATTACTTTCGATTGGTCTCCATCCATTGTTTTTCCTGAGACTGAGTCATGTTTTCCTGTTTCTTCGTGAAGTAATTTTGAATTGTACCCTAGTCATTGCTGTGATTATTATATTACAGAGACTCTGGGTTCTGTTTTATTCTTTAAAATATAGATTTTTAACATTTGTTGTAGCAGGCCATTAATGGTTAGGCTTAAACTACAAACTCTTGGGCTGCAGCTTAAATCTTTAGTTATTTTACCCTTAGCTAGGATTTTTGGGGGTTTTCCCTGCCACATGTGTGTGGCTCATGGATCAGCCATATATTTGAACTGAATGCACTGGTATATAGAATTTAGGACTCCTCCATTCTGACTCTGTTTTTTCCAGGATTCACCTCTTACTTTCTGGTGGCTTTTGTTACTTTGTACCCTGTTCACTGCTTCTTCAGACCAGAAAGTCTGAACATATTAGCATTTGAGTTGTCCTACAGGTTGTGGATTGAGGCATGCCCTTAGGCCCAAAGCTGCAACAAACAGGCAACTCCTTTAATACCATTCCTCCAGAATTCCAAGTGTTGATTCCTTTCCAGAATCAACTATTTTTGGTCATTTTTTTAATGCTTTTGGTTGGTTATTTGTTTATATTGTATTTTAGTCTATACTTTAGAGTTGTTCTAGGCAGAAGGATTGGTTTGATAGAAGGTTATTCAGCCAGTGTTAGAAATAGGACCAGAATTTCTTAGGTAAAAATAGTTGGAAAATATGGTGTGTGGTGAAGTACAATCTTAATGTCATATTATTTAAAAATATTCAGGAAAAGGATAGAGAAATTATGATGTATATCATACACACACCGTAATGGAAAGAATTGGTTTTTCTGACTGCAAAGTCTGCTGCTGCCTTTAGATTAGAATACATTTCCAGTGTAAGTGTAGATAGTTTACCTATGTCAGAAGGAAATTCCTAAGGTTAAGATACCTACGTAGGGAAATAAAGCTTCTAGCGTTTATTGTGACTATTTTCAGGGAGGTTGTATTAGCAGCCATTGCATTTTAAAACCGGTATATTTTGATGGCACCTTGGGTTTATTTTCAAGATTGAGTTCCGTTGTTACATCTAATGTTTTTTACTTCTGATATATATTTTGTTTTGATTCAGTTAATATAGTAAAGAAGATAACTTACAGTGTCAAAGTCCTCAAAATGATCAAATTATAATTAAAAATTTTTGATAGCTACTTTCCATAAAGTTTATATTTTGCAGAAAATTTCCACTTTCTAGGAAATGTTCCTTTCATGTTTCCTCTTATTATTCCTTTGGTTCTTTGTGAAGCAGGAGGCAGAATCTGTGATTTGATTTTACATTCAACTCCGTGCCAGTGGTTTTCTTTCTGCTCTATTTCTTTAAAAAGATTATTTTTTATTACCTTTAATTTTTTAATCCTTCTGTGTAGTCAGAAAGACTAGGATACTATATACATTATTTGCTTTTTTTTCTTTCTACTGCTGCACATTATACATTCACCTGGTCCTAAACCTTAGGAGTTGTAAAATATTTTAGATATTTTGGTCAGTATGCAGGGAATTTGAAGAAGTAAAAGCAAGGACACTATATACTCTTAGCTACTGGGAAGGTCTTGCTGGATGAATTTTTAGATGTTTCAAGATGTTCTAGTTCACTGACAAGGACCTCGTGCAGTGTCCGACCTGGAGTGATAGGTAGAGTAATGCAGCCAGCAAATAGTTCTATCTACTTCACCAGAAAACTCTGTGGACTACAGTGGTAGTCTACATTCCTTTTTAAAAATTGGAAAACTATTTGCATAGCTTAAAGGTAAATTTTGAGATAATAGCGCAAGTCAAAGTATAGAGAAAATATTTTAATCAAATGTAAAACTCTACAAAGATTAGTATATCTTTATTTCTTAACCCTTCTAAAAGAGAAAAAACCCTAAAGTTGAATTCTTAGAACTTTATGAATAATACAATAATTGATTAAACTCTAGGTTTTAGTGTATTTCTTATTATAAAGCCAGATGGTATTATATGATTTTTAAATAAAATAGCATTCACAAATATGAACTATACATTTTTTATATAGCTTATATATAAAGATTTATTTAGTCCTCACATTGTCATAGATTATAAATAAATATTTTAGAAAATGTATATCCCGTTTGTAATGTGTTTCATTGGAAAATCTGGTTGTATTAAATCGTAGAGCAGAGTAATCCATGGTGTGGGTTCTTCTCTATAGGTTATCGATTAATTCTGTGGGATTGGATGAGGATGAAGAAGGTAGACTTCTCTGCCATTTTACCATAGCCTATTCTTGTGCTTATATAAATGGTGAGGTGTTTATTATTATTTTTTTAAATATATATTTTTACTGATTTCAGAGAGGAAGGGGGAGGGAGAGAGAAATAGAAACATCAATGATGAGAGAGAATCATTGATCGACTACCTCCTGCATGTCCCCCACTGGGGATCGAGTCTGACTGGGAATTGAACCATGAACCTCCTGGTTCATAGGTCGACACTCAACCACTGAGCCACACCAGCTGGGCGTAAGATGGTTATTATTACAAGATTTGATAGCTTGCTTTTTTTGTAATTATTGTTAATTTTTATATTTAATGATGTCACTTGAAGATATTTACTTTGACATATACTTGGGAAAACCTTGTGTGTTTATTATGACATATATTATAAATAGTATATTGTTACTTGTTGAATAACACCTTCCTTTTTTTATTGTGTAGGATATTCTATATTACCTGGTAGTATAGGTTTCAAAACTCAAAATATTTAGTATATCATCAAGGGAGATTAATTAAAGAACAGAACACAATCATTGTTGTAATATATTGCTTTAAAAATATTATTTTACTATTTTTAAAGGATATTTAGGCCTAATTGAACATTCTTTTTCTTTAATATTTTTATTTTTATTGATTTCAGGGAGGAAGGGAGACGATAGAGAGAGAGACAGAAACATCAATGATGAGAGAGTCGTTGATCGGCTGCCTCCTGCACGCCCCCTAATGGGGATGGAGCCTGAAACCCAGGCATGTGCCCAGGACCGGAATAGAACCCCAGGACTCTTCAGTCGGCAGGCCATGCTCTATCCACTGAGCCAAACCCGCTAGGGCTGAACATTCTTTTTTCCAGTATCAGTGCTCACTTGCATGTAAATTTCTTAAGTTACCTAGGATTACCATCTTTAAGAAGGGTAGCTATATTTTTGAAATTAAACAAAATGTTTTTATTGATTTTTAGAGAAAGGGAGAGGGAGAGAGAGAGGGAAACATTGATGTGAGAGAGAAACATCAATCTGCTGTCTCTCACACGCACCCCTACTGGGGACCCTATCTGGATTGAGCCCGCAACCTGGGCATGTGCTCTGACCAGAACTGAACCTTTTGGTGCACAGGACAACACTCAACCAACTGAGCCACATGGGCCAGGGCTATTTTCGAAATTTTGAAAACTGCAATTAATGTAAACAGGCTTGTTACATAGATGCAAGGACTTAAAAAACAAAAAACAAAAAGCAAATGATTTATTCAGGGTTATAGACTCCATGACAGGCTTGTAACTAACGCTCAGTTTTGTTTTCCAACCTTGTATTTAATCCATACCAAGTAACATCTTCTGTATGGCTAATTTAGGTCCATTAACCGAAAGACAATTTATGAATAAACTCTGATATTTTCCTAGCTTTGTAAATCTGCTGGTGTTTTCTTCATTGTAATAAAAAAAGAGACCATGCCATCGTAACTAATTCTTGCCCCACACCCTTTTCTTCCCCTTTAGAAAAATTGGAAGCTGCGCCACCCACCCCAGAACAGCTGAGATACGGTAAAGGCTCTATAATTGTTAAATATTGTGCATCTGTATCTTGGACTTGAAATAACTATATCATTTATTGATAGTACAAGAGTCAATACATTAAATCTTTCAGAGTGAGTTATCCTATTTATTATGCCACAGCAAAAATGTATAAACTCGGTTTAAGACATATCTATTATTGCTTAAATATGTTACCATCTAGAACTAGAAAAATGAGGCTAAATGTATCAAAAACATATAGGTATTAGTTCTTCCTAGTTACACCTCTATTATCTCAGGTTATTCAGATCGTGTACTAGATAGATGAGGTAAGGTGTGCCTTTGGTAGGAGGAGGCCAAGTTACATTTTGATTTAAATAGAATGGGGTTTTTTTTTTTATAGTTTGTGAAAGCATTCAGGGATACTGAAGTATTGTGAAGGGGAAAAAGATTTCTGAATGTAAATGTCTAATATAGATGAAGTAATCACATTTTCCTAACGTTTTGTTTAAAACAATTATTTAAAAGTTACCAAACAGCTTCCCTAAAATTTGATTCAGGGAATGTTTTTATTATTTCTAATGTGGAGATCAATTTTATGATATCAGTCTTTAGGTATAAGAGAGAAACAGATTGATGTCAATATCAGTTAAACAGGAAAAAACATGGTATTCATAATACGTATTTACTTATTTGTTCTGCTGTTAACTTTATATAATTTGTATGTGTTGCCAGTAAGAAAACACAGAAGCCTAACACGATTGTTTTTACATGTTACGGATTTTTTATTTTGTTTTTTTATTTGTCTCAGTATAGCTTCTACTAAGTAGCTAAACTTACAGTAGGAGTAGAAGAATCTTCTGGCTATGGGGAATGGCAAGCAAATTCCAAAGCTTACTGAGGAGACTTTAATTGTATGGTCTATTTTTGTCATTTTAAAATTATAGAAATCTTAAAATATGTTTTTCTGTTTTTGATGTTTTTCAGTATTCATCCACAATGCGATACCTTTCGTAGGGTTTGGCTTTTTGGATAATGCAATTATGATTGTTGCAGTAAGTTCTTTCTCTTACCCCTTCTATTTTGAGCTAATAAAGAAATTTATGCGGTCTAAATTTTTCTAATAATTTGCATATTGTAGCTGTAAAGTTTTAATGAACAATGAATGAAGCTTTTTTTTTTTTTTACTATGTTTTATGTCAATTAGGCTCTAGCTCAATTTTAAAGCATCATGTATGTTAATCATTATGACTTTTGGTAAAACATTGACAATAACAAACACATATTGAGTATATTATTCTGTTCTGGTTTCAACATTCATATTAAAGAAAAATGTATGTAAAATTTTCTTATGTTCTTTAATTGTATCAGCAGTTCACATCACATGTATGTTATTTGATTAGTTCCTTATTTAATTTTCCCATGCAAAAATGTGGTTTGTTTGTTTGTTTATTTATTTATTTATGGTTATTCCTCACTGGAGGATATTTTTTCCATGGATATATTTTTTAGAGAGAGTGGAAGGGGGAGGAGAGGAGACAAAGAGAGAAACATCAATGTGAGAGAGCCACATCAGCTGGTTGCCTCCAGCAGGCACCCCACCCGGGGCAGGGAACCTGAAACTCAGGTACCTGCCCTTGATTAGAATCGAGCCCCCAAGACCCTTTGGGTCAAGGGTCGACACTCTAACCATTGAGCATACCGGCCATGACCAAAAATGTTTTAAAGCAGTGGTTCTCAACCTTCCTAATGCCGCAACCCTTTAATACAGTTCCTCATGTTGTGATGAACCCCAACCATAAAATTATTTTCGTTGCTACTTCATAACTGTCATTTTACTACTGTTATGAATAGTAATGTAAATATCTGATATGCAGGATGTATTTTCATTGTTACAAATTGAACATAATTAAAGCATAGTGATGAATCACAAAAACAATATGTAATTATATGTGTGTTTTCCGATGATAGGTGACCCCTGTGAAAGGGTCGTTCGACCCCCAAAGGGGTCACGACCCACAGGTTGAGAACCGCTGTTTTAAAGGATGTTCTGATATAATTTATCTATCCATTTAACTGGAAGATGTTATAAATTTCAATTCAGAGCACTGTGAACATATACCCCTCTGTCTTTGTTCCATTGTAATGGGTAAAAAAGAATTTTCCTTTGCCATGGTCATTTTAATGTCAGGGTGTTCTTTAATAGTTAGTCTCAGGAATGGCCGATTTACCTTTTTGCTGTTATGTGACACCTTTTGTTAATGGATATCAGTATTGGGTTCAGATTCTAAAGTCAGAAATAACACCATGATTAAAATGCAACTATTTTGAAACTACTCAAGTGCTCTATTCACTTCTCTTCACTGACTTTAACTTTAATTAAAATCTATAAATTCTAGCTTTATGTAGGAGGCTTTAAAAAAAAGGTAACGATTTTTGGATTATTGAATGTGAGGAAAATACATGTGAGAGATACAAGGTTTGTTTTTGCTTTTTTTTGGTGTTTTGGAGGTCACATGTCCTACTCCATGTAGACATAAATAGAATATTTGGTTTCAAAATCAGGATAAAAGGATAATTTACATTGTGTAGATTACAAAATTTGCTTAGAAAATATCTAAAATTGGTTCATTCAAGAATGTTTTTGTTCTGTTTTTCTTTTGCTATATAGTCTCATTTTATGTCCAGATTCATGGAAATGAGATATCCAAAAAGTCTAGCTATTCCCCTGGTTGGGGAACTAACAGGGTTCGCACAGCCGAAGGTATCCTGTTTCATAAATAGTCACAGAAGATACTCTAACGTGCGCACAACTTGAAGGAGATAACACCCATTGGATAATTCCTTCGCAGAGTATTCTGGCAAAAGCTTCTAAAATATGATTTCAAAATGCTAGTTTTTTACTGATTTCAACATTTTCCTAATATGTACATAAGAATCAAATTGGCCAATTTATATATCTATGAATGTGAGACAGCCATTTAGAGCTACACTGTCTTTTCTGAAATTACTAAAATCTGAGTTGGTTAGATTATTTAAATAGTTAATGTAAGTCAAATATAATTGTAATAAAAACCTTGTTCTGATGAATTTATAAGCTACGAGAGGCCCGGTGCGTGAAATTCGTGCACGGGTAGGGTCCCTAGGCCTGGCCAGCGATCAGGGCCCATCAGGGCCTTCCAGCTGCTGGCTGGGGCCTCCCTTCGCTCCGCACCACCCCCTAGTGGTCAGTGCACGTCGTAGTGAGTGATCGAACTCCCAGTCTCCCAGTTGAACTTAGGAAGGGACAATTTACATTTTAGGCTTTTATATATATAGAATAGTTAAGACTCGTGTTTCTTGAATAGATTGTCTGAATTAAAGTTTCTCTGTGGCAAATATTTCTTTCAATTTTACATGACTCAATCTTTTAGATTCTTTTTATTAACAGCTACTTGCCCCCCTACTGACATCTTAATAATAATTTTTTCACCTCAGTAGGGCAGACCTTAGATATTCAAATGCTGAAAGACTAATCTCGCTACAGGGACATGTTGAGAGGCTATATTTTGCATAAAGGGGCTAAGGGAGATCAGAATAGGAAAATTGAGTAGCTTTTTAGATCCTGAATAAGATCTTATTATTTCTTTGATATAAATATTTAAAGTAACATATCTGTGTTTAAATAGAGCTACCAACAAAACAAAACACCCACATTCTAGAGTCAAATTACTGTACTAATGTTCACGATTCAGTGTGACTCAGGCCTGCATCTCATTAGTAGTATAAGTGAGAGTGACTTATTTTTGCAGGCCCCAGATGGCTCAGTAATTTAGTATTATTTGTTTTTCTAGTTTACATTGAAATCCGCTTTCAGGGACTTAATCACCAGGTTATCACTTGTATAATACTAAAATAAATATTTAAATCACTGACTTCAATACCTGATTGAGAGTAGTAGGTGTGGCAAAAAATAGCTTCCTGTGATACTTGCAAACTAATTCAGGGACAGTGAAGTTTTCCAAAGAGGCTTTGTAGTACACTGCTGAGATTAATATACATAAATAATATAACTCTAGAATCTATGCAAAGGGAAACAGTGATCATTATTTTCATAAAATATTTTTAATGTATCTTTATTGTTGAGAGTAACTATAGATGTCCCCCCTCTTTTCCCTCACTGTCCCCCTCCACCCGGCTCCCACCTACCTCCATAAGAATTTTTTTTTTACTTTTTAAAAAAAACACTGATTGCCTCCTAACGTTGTGGACAGCTCTGTCTGTTTTACGATATTAAGATATTTGATTCTGCTTTTCTATCATGCCATAGAGTCTATGGCATAGACATTTGATATTTTCTTCTTCCGGTTAGGTGTACTCTCTGGGCTGCTGCTGCCCTAGTTGTACTAACAAAAACAAATTTGTATATAACTTCTTGTAATAGATTTGACCTTTATTGTTGACTGCTAATCATACTAAGCTTCTGGTTTTATAGCTCTTTATTCTATTTTTATGTTATTGGGGTTGCTTTTGTAACCTAGTGGATTTGGGGATTATTTTTCTGGCAATTTAACTAGTATAACATTTATTCGAATTCTAGAGTAGATTAATTATATTCAGGTGATGAACCACGTATAACCTGTAAGACAACTACTATTAAATTTGTTTATGATTTCCAACTCACCTGCTAACAGGAAACTATGTTGATGTAACTACGGGAAAAAAGTAAAGGCATGGATAGTCTGTTGCCTTCAAACTGACTGACTCTATATGAGGCGTTTTATGCTGTTAGAAGGACCTTCAGGTTCCTTAAATTTAATCAAACGATTACACACTTAAATACTTGTTAAATACAGGTACTGCACTGCAAACAGATTCTTCTTGGGTCATTCCTAGTGACTCACCGCTGTTAACGGTGCTGTGTTTATTTTCCATGCTCCGTAACTGTCAGGTGCGTCTCTTCTATACCAAAGCCCCAGCGCTGTTGTTGCTGTTTGTGTTCATATATAAAGTGACACATCTTTTTGTGTGTGTGTGCCGGTTCTCGTTTTCCTCCTTCGGAAATCTCTTTCTTTGGGTACCTTTTCAACCTTGTAATTTTAAGTGCCTGGGAGACTTTTGTGCATCAGGCTGTCTGGGCCATAGTCTATAAGAATTGATTTTAAAGAGGTGGGACCCAAAGGCCTCGGGGAAAGAAAATTGAGGAAAGCTTAACGCAGCTTCTCTTCAGTTTTAGAAATAATTGATTAATGCAGTATTTCTACATACCACATAGGGCGTTCTCTTTTCTCCACAAACACCATGGAGATTTTTTAAAGGTTCAAGCATTCTTAGTATTCAAGAGGGCTTTTGAAAAGTATGTCCGTTTATGGCAGCGTTGCCCAAGGACTGGAACTGAGCTAGCATGACAGGTTCTAGGATTTCTAATTTAGTCCATGTAATAACCCATGAGAATAGTTTCATCTTCGTCACTTCAGTTCCTTCTCTTTAAAGTAGAAATAAAAATATGAGCTCCTCTTTTCTTCAGAGGAGTGAGAGAGATGTAGAAAGTCTTAAACTCTCTCAATAAATAAATGCGGTGGAAATACAATAGAGCCTCATTTTTGCTTTAGCTCTATTGTATCAAACGTTGTTGTTGCTTAGAAATGAATCAGATAGTCCCAGTACTCAATGGCTAAAGAACTAAGTGTTATAAGGGTAATTTTTGAAGTTTATGATATTTTGGGTTCCTAGATACCGTTTTAGTCTGGCTTTTCAAGCTTTTATAGGATAAATAACAATAGTATAGATGTAGCATTCAGAATTTAAAATTTAGGTGAGTTTGTCGACTTTGTGCTCAAAGAGCTTTAAAGCACCTTTCTCTGTGATAAGAAAATATAAATCTTAGATTCTTAATCATGAATTGTATTGTATCTGTGTTGGTATTTTTTTTTCTGAAAGCCTAATTTTAATGAAGAAATATTGATATTATTTCTGCATATTGCATATCCTTAGTAATTAAGTGAATTACTGCATTATATATGCATATTTCTGCATATTTTTATAATTTTGTTGCAATAACATGTTTGACTACTTTATCTGTTTTTATTAATGTTTTGCTACTCTTTTATAGTCACCAGAGCTTTAATATTTTAAGGTTAACTTCTTTGCAATCTTTTTTTTTCAGGGAACCCATATTGAGATGTCTATTGGAATTATTTTGGGAATTTCAACTATGGCAGGTATTTAATAATAATAATATTCTATTATCTGTATATTTAAAAACATTTCAGTAGGTTAAGCATAGAAGGGGATAATTTATTTGAATGCATTTACTCATTGAAATGTCTACTAGTTTATCTCCTAAATCCTATTCCTTTAATTCTTAATTTTGTGTACATAATACTATGTTTTTCTGAGAAATTTTAGGTACAGTATGTTAGTTGATGGGTAACAGTAATCTACTACATTGACTATGTTAATGAAAAGTTTTTCTTTTTATTACTGGTCACCCTGAAACCTTTCTACCCCTTTTCTCTATTAAATTATTTATTCTCAAGTTGGGTAGAAAAATCAAAGAAGGAAATACAAGATGGAAAATTTAATTTGGTACTATCTTCTGCTTTCCCCTCAATTAACACTGTATTCTTCGTGATGGTGAAATCTGGGGATAGTTCTGTGTTCTGTGTGTTGTATGGAGCACATAAGTAGATGAATTAATGTAAGAGACATTTCTTCTCCTTGATTTCCTGGAGTTTTGGAGTTGTACATATGGCTTTACTTTTCCCCTAATATCCAAATTCCCTTTATCAAACATTATCTGAAAGTTACAACTACAAAATGTTGCACACGTGTTTGAATATTGAACCTAAAATGGAAACTGGCTGCCACAACAGAAAAAAACAACAACCCTGCTCCTTGATGAAGATTATAGAATTCTATAATCTCAGAAGAATTGTGCTCTATTATGAAATCTTGAAATTCCGAGCTATTCAATGAGTTACTTTGGATAAAGTTGTTTTAGTTTGAGAAATGTGGTAACGCTTCCAGACCAGTGCTTTGTTAATTAGAGTGATGTATTCTAATGCTTTTTATGACTTCCACGTGACAATTTACTTGTCCATTTTTCACTTTTTTTAGCTGCTGCTTTGGGAAATCTTGTGTCAGATTTAGCTGGTCTTGGGTAGGTCCATACATTTATTCATTTGTGCATGTCTTTACTTATTTGCTCTCTTTCTTTTCTCCATTCTCCTTCATTGAGAGGGCTAAAAAAAAAAAAAGACATTTATTTGTGTCTTTTAGAGCTAAATTTTAGAGCTAAACTTTAAAATTTCTAAATCAGCAGTACTAAATCTTTGGTGCACATCAACTATTGATGCCCGGGTCACACCCCAGTCATACATAGTAAGTGTTTCTTGGGATGGGGCCTTGACATTTGTGTTTAATAATCTTCTCAAGAAATTCTGACATATACACAAATTGTTCTAAAGCTATCACAATGAAGCAGAGTTAATTATTTATATGTATGTATTTTAGAGACATTTCCAAGGCCGAGACAGGATTAAAAGTAAGAACCCCTGTCATTATTCCACCCCATGTTTTCTCTAGAGAGAGGAACTTTCTAAAGGAATAATGGCCAAAGCATACATGTGTTTGCTTTCTTTACTCCCTGTGGCAGGAATGATGAAACAAACTGTCTACTTAGAAAAGACCAGTTTTCTCTCTTTCTACTTTTACACTCTCACTTCCCAGTGGCAAATGGGCTGGGCTGCCTCCTGAGCCTGGGGAAGCTTGGGAAGTATCAATTAGGCTCAGCTGGCATTAATCATAGTGATACGCATACTCTCATACTCAGTCTTTGGTTTTGTTCCTTCCTTCCTTGGTTCATTGGAGTGGTGAGTTTTGGAATTTGGATTTGGGGCTAATAGAAGTCTACTTAGCCCTATAGTCTAGGCAAAGGCAGCTTTATAATTGGTCTGACTCTACATGTTAGACTTTTGCGCTGCAGTTGGGGCCAAAGCTACCATTAAAAACAGAGTTTCTTTGCTTTGGGGCCAAGGCAAAAATTTTACATTCCTGGAATTTCTGGGATAAATCCATAATGATATCATCCTTCAAACATTACCTTTCCCAGTTTCCAATACTAAGGTTAGTAATGGTATTACAGCTGCTGTGATAGCTTTCTATATTTAATAGAACTAAATGATCTAATACATTGTAAGGCTGCTTCATTTTAGATTGCATCATAAAACAATTATTTTTTGTTAGCGATAAAGATTTTGTTGGGAGACTTTAAAGAACTATTTCTTATTTGCCTTTTAAAAATATCATTAAATAACAAACACCACATTTTATCCATTCTTAGATGCACAGTTTTTTAGATTTAACATACCTGACATTGGGATCCATCCCGTAATCAATGGTATGCATAGTTTAATTGGCATTTTTTCCTTACAGTTCATAAAGTAAGATAGTATCCAATAAGTGAAGGTAAATTAGAATTGATAAATACTTGAAACTGTTATGAAAATTCTAGGCTATTTTTCTTATTATATCTATCTGGTAAATTTGGAAATTTTTGCTTTCTGATGATAGTTATTAATTTATATCATACGTTAAAGTGCTTTACTTGGAATGTAGAATAAGTGCATAAATTGAAATTGTTGTAAAACATTTCTATACCTTGAATTAGCCTTTTTAAAGTAATGGTAGAGAATAAGTTTGCTAAGTCAATTAATTTACCTATGTACTAAATATAGTAATATGGAAATAGTTTTAAACTGGATATATTTATACACAATAAAAATTTATACACAAAGATGTTTATGAAAATGTCGACACCATTTCTAGAGTGCCAATTAATTATAGGTATAAAACTATCTGGTTTCTCTTTGTATTAATTTGTTTTTTACTACCTGAGGACTTTAACAACTTATATTCTGTCCTCGTGTCTTTTTTGAAGACTTGCAGGCTACGTCGAAGCTTTGGCTGCCAGGTTAGGCCTGTCAATTCCTGACCTCACACCAAAGCAGGTTGACATGTGGCAGACGCGTGTTAGCACACATTTGGTAAGTACGTTACGTGGCTTATGAAAGTGAGTTTGGGTGGCCAGAGCAAGTTCAGCCCCTTGAGAAATTTGAGACTAAAATCGATTTGAGTGAAGTTTTTAACACAAATTGTCCAAGGCTTGGCAGTTTTCCGAGGAAGAGTAATTTTTTTTATTGACTTCATATTTTGTAGGTGTACTTCATTTGTAAAAATTCTTCATATGGTTTAGTTAATCTTAAGGTATCGGTTATGTGCTAGACATAAAATGAATATAGTTGTTTTGAGGATTGTTTAGGTAGAGAACCAGACATTTAAACAAATTATAATTTAGTGTGACATATGCAGTAATGGAATTATAAACTAGATATAGGAATAGCACAAGTACAAGAATTAATACTTTGTGGGGAAAAGTTTCTTTTCATGGGGAGATTTCTTGGTGATTATTAGATCTAAGCTGATTTCTAAAAATTATTGGTGAGACATTTACTAAGTGAACAAGAGAATTCCAAGTATATTGACTAGCAAGTAGAAAAGCATGATAAAAACAGGGTGTGTTAACAAAAATACAAGAGATTAGTAATTGCTGGGTTGTGCTATGTAGTAGTTGTACATCGAAGCAATAATGGAAAACAACATGGGAGATGTAAGAATGGATCAGACAGGAAAGGCATTTTTCTGTTGATGTATAAACTGTGGCAAAGAGCTTGAACCCCATACCTAGGTGGTGGAGTGCTATTTTAAATAGGAAGGAAACTGGATGGATCAGTGTTACCAATTAAGAAGAGGAGGAAGAACAACTTTTGTAAGGGAAGAGAATGAGTTCTATTTTGGACACGCTGAATTTGAGATGTTAGTAGAACACTCAAGCAGTGATACCGAGTAGGCATTTGGATTAAAGGTCAAGAGTTGGAGAGGATTGAATTAGAGATGGTGGGTGTAATCATTCATCCATTAATTCAACAAATATTTACTGTTAACCTATTATATGCAGGGCACAGACCTAGGAGCTTTGGATATTATTGGTTAACAAAACAAGATCTTTTTTTTTTCTTTTCTGGTGGATCTTAAGTTCTAGCAGCGTGAGGAGAAAGAAACAATTTTAAAAACTTGATAAGTTAAATATTTAGAATATTAGAAGTTCACAGTGTTATGGGAAATTAAAGAAAAAAAGGAAAGCTAAGCAGAGTAAAAGAGGTTGGGAGTGCTAGACAGATTGCAATACTAAATCGGAGGGTCACCGCAGCCCTCACTGAAAACGTAGGCGATGGTGAAAGCCAGGTGAGAAGGGGATTGCATTGGGCAGTGTTTGAGTGCGATGCCAGGACCAGCAGGATCAACATTACTGGGAACTGATTAGATACTCAAATTCTCAGGCTCTACCTTAAACCTGTCACTGCATAAAAAATTATGTGTGTGTGTCCATATCCTGCAATTTGTAGATCTATTGAAGTGAGATTAGTTAGCTAATATCAATCAGCCAGAGTTGTTGAGGAGTAAGGGTATTCTAACATTCTAGGAATTTGGCTTAACATTTTAACATAACAGTTGGGATCAAGATAAGATTATTTCCTGGGGCCTTCTCTTCTGACATAATTTATAATTGTTTTCTTTCTATATTATGAGCAGGTCCATTTCCCCCCTTCTGTAACAAAAGCACGTCACACACCAAACTGTCATATATATACTTGTTTGTATGTTTATTGATAAAACCCCATAAGCATATGGATTCTGTCCCTCAGTAGTTGACTCCGCTTGGTATGTCTTAGGGTCAAATCTTCTATTCTGTAACATAACATTTGGTTATAAACAGCCTTAGTGGTTGAAGTTAGTAGTGGTTGAAGTTAGTGATCAGCCATCTAGTTATAACATATGCTAACTCTGAAATTTACCTAGAATAGAATATATGCCAGTACACATGTAGTTTCTAACTGACATATGTTGTATTTTAAAGCCTTATTTGTAATTTAGTTGTTTGAAACTCTGAAAATATCTTCTTGCATAATATTACAGATATACTCAAGTCCTCAGTTAGCTCCAGTATAATTAACTATAGGGCCTAATATTATTATAAGACCCGATAATCCTATATAATAAAAGCCTAATATGCTAAGTGTCCGACCATTCATTTGACCATTTGACCAGTCACTATGACATGCACTGACCACCAGGAGGCAGATGCTCCAACCAGTCGGTTAGCTTGCTGCTGCGGTCTGGCCGATTGGGACTGGGCGAGACAGTCCAGATACACCCTGGACCCTCCCACAGTCCCTCCCCGGCCCCCATCGTGCACCAGTGGGGTCCCTCGGCCTTGCCTGTGCCCTCTCGCAATCCGGGACCCCCTGGCGGATGTGAGAGATCCAGTTTTGGTCCTATCCCCGCAGGCCAGGCCAAGGGACCCCACCGGGGCACAAATCCGTGCACCGGGCCTCTAGTAATATATATATATATATATATAACTATCATGATGGAAAAATATGGCCCTAGCCGGTTGGCTCTAGCTGGTTTGGCTCTGTGGTTTTAGCAATGACCCATGACTGAAGGATCACGAGTTTGATTCGGGTCAAGGGCAAGTACCTTGGTTGCAGGTTTGATCCCCGTGCGGGAGGCAACCAATGGTTTCTCTCTTGCATCAAAATTTCTCTCTCTGTGTCTCTCCCACTCTCTTGCACTTTCTCTAAAAATCAGTGGGAGAAAAAAATGTCCTCAGTTGAGGATTAACCATATATATATATAATTTTTTTTCAGGGCCTGGATCAGGGAGCCAGAAAAGGAAGGATAGCCCATTTCTTTCCTCCTTCTCTGCCCTACTGACCATATTGCCCCATTGAGAAAATCGTGTTGGAACTCACTGACTGGCATTCCTAGAGTGAGGGCGGAGAAAACCTTGGTTTTCATGGATGACAGTAACAAGCATTCTAACATTTTGGGTGGGAAGTGTAGTCTACTAGCAAGGGTCATTTCATGTATATGGGGAAGTCAGGAATCTAATATAGTCTCTGTGAATATATATAAATAAATACAAACATTATCTAAGGTCAAAATAAGATTCTAGGTGAGGATTTTTCTTGTCTTCTGACATTAAAATATATGTTCAATATTTAACGAGTGTTTTCTACTTGAATATTCTTTGATGTTATTTTTATGGCAATTTGATAAAAGAAAAATTTCCTGGTTGCTTTGAACTTTAAATATCATTTCTTCTAGGATATTTTTGTAGCATATTTTTATATTTCGGTTATTATGATCAAAAGACATGCAGTCACAGTTGAATTTTATAGTACACTAGAGGCCTGGTGCACGAATTCATGTACAGGTGGGGTCCCTTGGGGTGGCCTGTGGGGATTGGGCCAAAACCCGCAGTCCAGTGCTGCCTGCAGCTCCTACCTGCCACTCCTGCTCATCCGGGCCCCACTGCAGCTGCCACGGGCTCGCGCCCAATCAGTCCTGATCGGGAGAGGCTCGAGCTGCAGTAGCAGCACCTGCCAGCCATGAGCCCTGCATCTGGCGCCCTCCCGAGGGGAGCGGCCTGTGGGATCGGGCTGAAACAGGCTCTCTGACATCCCCCAAGGGGTCCTGGTTTGCAAGAGGGCAGAGGCCAGGCCAAGGGACCCCACCAGTGCATGATCGGGGGCAGGGAGGCACCGCAGGAGGGCTCCAGGGCATGTCCAACCCATCTCGCTCAGTCCCCATCGGCCGGACCCAAGAAGCAAGCTAACCTACCAGTTGGAGCATCTGCCCCCTGGTGGTCAGTGCACATCATAGCAACTGGTCGACCAGTTGACTGCCCCCTGGTGGTCAGTGCACGTCATAGTGAGCGGTTGAGTGGCCTTAGCATATCATTAGCATATTACGCTTTGATTGGTTGAACAGTCAACTGGTCACCAGACGACTGGACACTTAGCATATTAGGCTTTTATTATATAGGATAGTAATTGTTTATCATAGATACTTAAGCAAGGATTCCTCTTACAGCAATAAAATAACTTTCAAAAATGTTTTGTTTTGTTTCCTTAGGGCAAAGCTGTTGGGGTGACTATTGGCTGCATTCTAGGAATGTTTCCTTTGATTTTCTTGGGAGTAGGTGAAGAAGATGAAAAACTGGAAAAGAAAAATTAACCCTCGTAGAGTACCTATAAAAGATGTAAACTAATGTACCTCAACGATTAAATATGCTGTCACAACATTTAGGAATTAAGACAGTAACAGTGTATAGATATGGGATCAAATAATTCAGCATGTATTATGGAAAACACTAACTTATTGTGGCTTGGTTTTCTTAGGACATCTTTTTAAAAAAAACTGTTTAGTATCATTTTGTGTAAATTGTTGAAGTGCTTTTTCATCAACGGCAGTCAACATTTTATCTTTTCCTTCTCTTTCTTTATATATCCAAATATCATTTATCAGTCATTGATGTATTGTACTGACTTGGGGTTTGCTTATTTGTTATGTAATGTGTATATGCATGAAAACATTTTCTGTTGTTGTGTTCCCTATAGTTACAATTCAACCTTAAGATTTTTCCAAATTACATAAGATGTTTGTTGTCAGTTGAAGATTTTTTACTCGCTTTCTGGCAAATCAATTTTGTACTGTTTCACAGAAAACATTCATAATCATATAATTTCGGTCACTTTTATTTACTCCCACATCTATTCAAAACAGATGCAGACTTTAAGTATTTTAAGTTTCTGTTACTCATTCTAATTTCTTGTCTCAAGTGCCAGAGGTCAATCAGAATGAGCAGTTATGTGGTCTTCGTACTACATAAAACCATATATCTTTTTTTAAAAAAAATATATTCCATTGATCTTCCACAGAGAGGAAGGGAGAGGGACAGATAGTCAGAAACATCGACGAGAGAGAAACATTGATCAGCTGCCTCCTGCACACCCCCGACTGGGAATGTGCCCGCAACCAAGGTACATGCCCTTGACCGGAATCGAACCTGGGACCCTTCAGTCCGCAGGCCGACGCTCTAGCCACTAAGCCAAACCCGTTAGGGCAACCATATATCTTAAGTATATTATTTCGAATGGATTGTTTTACTTTTAATTTCTCAATTTTGCATCACTACATGGTGATTTTTGACTAATGAGAGGAAGAAAATTATTATTGTGGGTTCTTTTCAATGATGATTATGGAATTAGAGTGAACTAAGGGGTTTGACATGACACTTGAAAATTAAGAGGCTAAACAAATTTTTTTAGAGAAATAGAAAATGGGAACTGTCAAGAAGGTTTATGGGATAAGTGGTGAAGTTGAAAGGATGTTTGTAAGGTTAATGAGATACAAATTATATTGTTCAGGAAGGATTTGTTCCCTCCAAAATGTCTTTTGATCTGAATTAAATGAGTCTGAGTACTTCCTATTCATAATCCTGATGTTATATCTTGTTTAGTGAATTTTACTTCTGGATAACTTCTTTTGAGGTGAAAAATATTATATATATATATATATATATATATATATATATATATATATATATAAATTTATTTTAGAGAGGAAGGGAAAGGGAGAGAGAGATAGAAACATCAATATTGAAAGAGAATCTTTGATCGCTGACTCCTGAATGCCCCCCTACTGGGGATCAAGCCGCAACCTTGGGCATGTGCTGTGACTGGGAATCAAACCATGACCTCCTGCTTCACAGGTCGATGCTCAACCAGTGCGCTACACTGGTAAGGCAAAAATATTTTATATTTTACTCTTTGCTACATATAGTCTAATAGTCAAAAGTTACATGAGTTAAAATCTTTTTTTTTTCCTTTTTGGTCTTTTTTTCTTCTTTTGTGGTATTTAAATCAGATTCTAGGTTGAAGTTATTTATTCCAATCTTGTATATCTGACTTAAGTATAACTGTGTAGGAATCATAAATTTTAATTTTATGAACCCTTAAAGTTTGTTAGCATGTGGCCTGTTACACATGCTAAAAAAACACATTATGGAGTAGAAAAACTGAAATTAAAATTACTATTTGGGTTGCTGAAATTATTAAAGTTGGTAAATAGATGCAAAAGAAGGGAAACTTATAAGATGGCTGTATTTACAGCTATAACTTATTTTAAAAGTTTATTTGCAAATATTTACTTTGAGCTCTTTTTACAAAGGAACTGATTTTCCCCACAAGGCAATTTACCATAAATTCGCTTCAGTGCACTTCAAAATAATTTAGTGCTATCCCTTAATCATAGATTTTAGAAGGAAAAACATAAATCAAACAATGAAAAAATAAACATATACCATTCTTATTATGTACAAATAGTATGATAGTCTCATTTGGTCAAATTAGAATAGAACTTGATATCTTAAACAAAATTGTGGTTTGTATCTTTCACATAGTACTATACACACACCAAAAAAAATTTTTTTTTATTACTTCAGGAGAGAGGATTAGAGTGCTTATTAAAATTTTTTTTTTGCTAAATATTTATGTGCTTTTGTCCCTAACTTGTATATCGCCAGTCCTTTCTGTTTTCTAAAAAAGCATATTATTGTGGTGCTTCAATTTTTTCTTTATTAATTAAATCCCATATCCAGAAACTGCCTGTAAGTTTAGAAAGGGCTTTTGATTACTGTTGTGTGTTTTTCTTCCTGTTGAAAATAATCTAGTCCTACAGAATCTTTCAGTTTAGCTGAACATCTGCAAAGTTATTTAAGGTGTCAAAACATGTAACATAAAATCTTCATATTGAAAGACATTTTAATTTATGGACACAGTAAAAATTTGCATCATTCAAGTAATTAATTTTCAAAAAATGGCATTCTTTTGTCCTTAACCTAAGATACACATTTTTCCAAGATCTTTGTGTTCTGCACAAAATGATTTCTGAGAAATGGTTCCTTTAAGATAATTACTTTATGTAACTATTATTTTATGTTACTTGTTACCAAGAACCTTATTTCAGATTGAAACTGGAATTCTTATTTCTCATATTAGTTATTTCTTTATTGAGAGCACCATAACTGTGGTTAAATGCAACATGAGCTACTTTTTAGTACTGTCTGTTTAAAATTCATGTTGTCCATGTATGATGATTTATTGACTTCTTGATGCATGTACATTGGGTGCATTTTGTTGCCACTGTATGTTAAATGGTGACCAATGTTTCTACAAAAGAATTGAACAAGAAAAATCTTTTAAGAAATTTGGAATGTGGTTTTGACTTTGAAATTTGATTTTCTTCCTAATCTCAGAAGGGCGTGCTTATTGTGTCGCTAAAGGAAGTAGGATTAATAGATGCCGATTTGTTTGTAGCAATGTCACTGAGACAGTAAAATAGAACTATTTATTACTTCACTGAAACCCACACTTGAGATACAACATTACAGATTATGAGAGAAGAATGATCCCATATGGAGGTAATTTATCTTTAAGGGGATGTCAAAAAAAATAAAAACCTTTAGAAAGATTGGCATAAATTACACTGATGGGAATTTACAGCAGCGATATCTAAGCCTCTATATAATAACGTAGCATTTACTTTGCTCCTTTTCTCTATTACTGCTTCAATTTAATTAGCTGTTATTAGTCTATTCAGATTTTCTGATTCTTCCTGAGTCAGTTTTGTAAGATTGTATGTTTCTAGGAATTTGTCCAATTTGTTGGCGTATAGTTGTTTTGCAGTATTTTCTTACCATCCTTTGTATTTCTGTGGTGTCAGCTATTACTTCACCTCTTTTGTTTCTGATTTTATTTATTTAGGTCCGGTTTCTTGATGAGTCTGGCTAGAGGTTCATTAATCTTGCTTATCTTTTCAAAGAATCAGCTCTTGGTTTCATTGATCTTTCGTATTGTTTTTTTGATCTCTATGTCATTTATTTCCACTGTGATCTTTATCATCTCCTTCCTTCTACTTACTCTGGACTTTTCTTGTTTTTCCCCTTCTAATTCTTTTCATTGTAGGATTAGGTAGTTATTAGAGATTTTTCTTATTTCTAGAGGTAAGCATCATTTTTATGGACAGTTATTGTGTTGCAATGCAGTACCTCGGGAATCTGGTTTTTGTTTCTCAGTTTCCTCCCATTTTTTTTTTTTTTTGCTGCTCTCACTTCTGGAAACTGCTTTGTCTCTCCTCTCTAGTTGTCAGGTTCTAGACTGTATGAACTCCAAATTTTATAGGATTACACTTTGGAGAGGGGGTAGATAACTAGGGGTTTGCATTCACAATGTGAACATTCTGGTGTTTGGTACCATGCTTTCCATATTTATATTCCCTTGTGTAGAAAATGAAAGTTCTAAACTTTCCTCATTTATTTCAAGTCATTTCTTTTTCTAAGCAGATTTAAAGAGAAATGGTGTGTTACAGAACAGCTCTGCCAAAAGCTTAGTAAAATTATTTAGTCTTTCCTAGAAATTGCAGCCAGTGTTTTGGCTATCTGCTAATAACACATTACCCTTTGCATACCATCTGATATCTGGCATGTTTTATAAACAGGCTGAAAAATCTAGGCTGGATGCCAGCTATATTCAGGTTTTATAATTTATCTTTCTGCAATATTCTTCCCACTCAGACAGCTAATAAATAGCTTAACTAATTTAAAAAATCATCTTTTTCCTTTGTCTCTGCAAGATTTAGAAATTCTAAATGCATTTCAGAAAAATAATATTTTTCTGCAGTCACTCCTACCATTGTGTTTGGTGTCCGGTAATGAACCAAATTATGAGGGAGGTGGGTCATCAGAATCATGAGGTTCAATTCCCTCTCTTGAGGATCTTCTAACACCAGAGAGACGGACAATCTTTGGGGATTCTGCAAACTCCAGAATTCTGTGATTCTGAGTGACTCACGTGGCTCACAATGGTGCTAAGGCTTTATAATGCATTATATTATAGTTTATTCTTATATAATTCAACATATTGAGCAATAAAGTCATTTTGACTTATTCCTACTCTGCAGGAAGATTTAATGTAAGTAACCTTTTCAATAAGAACATCAAGTTATTCAATTTCAGGAAAAATAGAAATGAAATATAGCAAAACATCACTTCAGGTTAAATTCTCCATGGTCCCATGACTCCCTGTTGATATCATTAGCACACTGTTTCACATCTCTGATGTGATAGCTCATCACTGAAGCAAAGGTTACACCTATTTCGTTGTTGTGTCCTTGGTATTTATCACAACTCCATATTACAGATTATCCCTCTTTATTTGTTTGTTTTTATCATCTATCAATTTTTAACTTTGAAGGCTTGATAAGAGAATTGCAAACTCACTTACTATACATTATAGAATTAAACTACTCATTCATTGTCAATGCTCTTTTTAAGCCTTCAGCCTCTGAGCTGAAGGGGATAGTTGCTGCTGATAGACCTGGCTGTAGGTCATACAGAAAGACCTACATTCACTGCTGAAGTCCTTTGCTTTTTGAAACCGTGTTGATAGTATTTGCCATTGGGAATCCAACAGTTCTAAGTCGATCCACTCCTAGCTGTGGGAACTTGCACATGAGGACCAGTCTTTCTCAGACTGTCCCCATTTATAAAATTGAGACAGTACTAGCTCTACGGAATTTTAAGAATTGAGGTTATATATTTATAATACCTGGTGAATATAAAAAGTGCTGGGAATATGGGAGGTGCTCCGTGAATGGTTGCAGTGAAGATAGTAGTTTTTAGGGATCTTTCTCCTGTCTTCCATTTGGTGGTTAAATAGTTGAAAGAAATGGAACCTGTTGAGTTTTTGAGCTGGGGAATAATGGGAACGTGGAAACATTCCATTTTGTGTTAAGTATTGAGGTTTCTGTCCATCAGACACAACTTTGATGAAAGTTAAGCTACCAAAAGATATCCTAGATCAAACACATGGTTTTGAAGTTGTATGTTCCACTGCTAACCCTAAAATAACCGCAATGAAGTGCAATGATTTGGAACCTCCTGGTATTTTCCTTGCATGTTGTGGACATCTGATAAGGTCCTATGAAACTCAGGGCATATAAACCAGGCAGCTGAAGATAAAAATAGCAGCCCATTGCTAATAAAGTCTAGGGTGAGGTGGGCATCCAGAAAGGGAAATGTGCAGGTGAAACTTCCCTTTCTTGACAATTGTCCCTCTGTGTCCCCAAGCCGACTGGCAACCCGCCTCCCCCACCGTGGGCACCACTATACTTTCACTTCTATTAGTTGGCTATGCAATTCCTAGGATGGTTTCTTTGTCTCCTGCTTCTTCTAGACCAGAAGTTTCTTTTGGAGATGAAGAGAAATCCTAGTGAGATGACACACATGAATAATACATGGCATTTATGGCATGATTATGACATGGCCCAAGATGAGTGATTTTCAGTGTTGATTGCATCAAGGGCACTTGTTAAAGATGCGTATTTTCAGTCCCAAACCCATATAATCCCATTCATTTGGGTCTGGGGGAATCTGCATTTTAACATCATCTAAGTCACCCAATGCAGTTTGTCAGGTGACTCCGTGTTTTACAAAATACTGGCCTGGGTTCCTCACGCCTCCTCTGGCCTCTTGCTGTTTACCTCTGGGCAGTGTCCCTTCAGATGCCAGAGATGGTCATTTGGTGAAACTCCTATCAGGGGAGTAAAATGTTCTCTCCCGAAAGTCAAGGACTAAAATAATAATCATTTCTTTCCATTTTCCCTGACTTCCTTTTCCGCTGGCAGAAAATGACTGGCCATATTTAAAGCTCCGTTGGTTGATTTTTTTTTTTTTTTTTTTTTTTGAGGCATCTTGTGAATAGCTTTTCAAAGCTAGAAAAAGTCATTCATTTGAAAGTTGAATTGTGATGAGCTTATCTGTCAGCTGCATGTTTCCTCAGTCATTCTGTTCTGGGCAGTAAATCCATAATCACTGGAAGCAAGAGCTGTTCATTATACACATTCATATAGTTCAGTTCGGAGGCCCAGAGTGTCCACATGGCCGATAATAGAAACAGCTACCATTCACTTATCATTTACTTTGTACCTGGACTGTGCTCAATATTTTACATACATTTTGTTCTTTAATTCTCATTAACATCTTTGGGATAGGTTTTATAGATGAGGAAAGAAGGGCTCAGAAAAAAATTAAATAACTTGTCCAAGGGGCAGAACTAGGATTAAAACATGTATCTCCTTGATCTTCACATTACACTGCAGGCCAGCTCCTGAGAGCACGCCTCTGTGGTCTACAGATGGTAGACTGGTGTCTCGGACACAGGGCTGGTTAGTTTCATGCCAGAAGTTAGGACCCAGGCTTCCTGACCCCATCATGAAAGTAGAACACGAATGACTGCTAATATGACTTAGGATCTATACGTAGAATATAAATCTTGGGGCCCGATGGGTTTCAGAATATCTGGTGCATTACTTTTCACCCCCAGAGGTAACTGGAACAGTACTCTCAAACTAAACACGTTATTATTTCTGCAGTAAAACTTGAGTATTTGCTATAAGTCGGATAAATAAAGTCTTTAAATAGACGCACTCAATTCATTCAGGTCAAGTACTGCAGCCAAATGAGTTACCAAAATACTGTCTTTCAGATGTTTTTGCATTTTGGAATTGTGGATAAGATATTTTTAACCTACAGTAAAAGAGACCTAGAGAAAATGAAGCAAACCCAAGAAACTTAGACCTAAGCCATACTTTGTAGGTTACAAAACACTTTTGCTCTCATTGTCTTACTTGTGAAGTAGACACCCATGTACTACAGAAAAGCAATCTGAGGTTCAGAGAGGCTAAGTGACTTAGCCAAGATCACACAGCTCAGCTGGTAACCAGCTGGGCCAGGGCCAGAACCCAGGTCCTCTGCCTCCAGGTTCTTGGACTTTTCCAAACCATAACCCACATCATCCAGTAAGTCCTGAAGAGTCGAAGTTGCAGAGGTCAAATTCTGGAACGTGTTCCCTGGAGCACAGAGATGCTTCCCTCTAGAGAAGTGACTTGCCAGACTCTGCAAACTAATTTCCACAGGGAGGCCTCTGGAAGGGAAGGATGAGAATGGAGGACATGACCTTGGCCTTTTAGTGCTGAGCTGTAGCTCTCTCCAAGGTGGTTGGATCAATCTCTGCAGTGCATACAACCCAGCACACATGCTTGTGGTGGAAGCATTGCCTGCTGCTTCCAGAAATTCTGATAGTAGTAAACTTTTATTGACCCTCTGCTATATGCTAGATGCCTCCTTCCCATAACATTTTTGGGTGTTATTACCACTTCCCCCCACGAAGAAATGGGGGTTCAGAGACATTTCTAAGGTCCCATAGCTGGTAAGTGATAAGTCAGGGTTGGAATAAGTCTGTTTCTGCCTAGGAGCCACACTCTCACCTGGAACACTGGACAGAGCAATGCCAGAGCCCTGTATTTTCAATGCCCCCATGGGGGCAATGCCTTCTCCGCTGACCCCAGGCTGCAGACAGGCAGGCAGCACAGGTTGGTTGGGGGAGTGGGGACACCAACACGTCTTCCATCGTCATCCTGAGGGTGGCTAAAGATGAACGCAGGGGATACTCTATTTGCAAAATGCAGATGCAAGGATTTTCATTGTGCTCCAGGGGAAGGACTTTTCAAAGAGCCCTTTTACAACTGGGCCCAGGTTTAGCATGCCTCACATCCCAGAAATCCAAGTGCAAGTTGATTCAGCACCTGCTTCTGATGGCGCAGCCCCCAGCAGTAGGGAAATATGAGAGAGTGTGCTGTGTTCATGAAACCACAGTAGAAGCATAAGGTTGGAATGTAAAATGAAGGCAGAGTTTGGAGAAGAATTGGGGACAAAGGTTAAATCATGAAGGGCCTTATTGTTCTCCCTAAAGAGATTGGGTTTTGTTCTCTAGGCAATGGAGAACCACCCAGCGGCTTTGGGTAGGGGAAGAACATGGTTGTATTTCCCTGTGTGATGGCTTATTTGACTTGGAAATCAGGGACTGCTTCCTGGAAGGGCTACCAGTTAATCTAGGATGGAAAAGATGGATAGGATGTCAACCAGTGGAGATGGCTGTTCATCCAAGGCAGAAGCAGCTGTGATGGCCAGGTGTGTTCAGGGTTTGCAATGATATGAATCAAAGCAAACCATGTCCACATATTGAGCACTTATTGTGTACTCTACACATGCACGTATATTATCTCCTTCCATCATGGTGGAAGCCCACAAGGAAAGTCATAGCTCCTAAGAGGTGGAGGTGGGATTCAGACCCATTCCTGTCAGACCCCAAAGCCCATTCTCTTTCCATCTCACAAGTCACTTTTCCCAGGGAGTTCAGTTTGGGTTCAACTGTTCTTGCTGAGATGGTCATTGGAAAGACCCTTGGACTCCAGCTTTCCATCTTCATTCCTAAAGGTAAGGGTTGTCCCTTTCTCCATAAAGATCACTTTTCAAGCGAACAGGCTGTGGATGGAATATGTAGAAACATGCGCATCAACCAGTCTGTCCAGCTGCCCCCTGTCTAAGGTGAGTGACTTGTGGTTCTGAGGATGGGGTTGGCACCTTCCTTGGAGCCTTGGACAGGTCTCCTGAGAGGAGTGCCTTGTCAACCTCCTTTCTCACTAAAAAGGAAAAGCCAACCGTTCTGTTTCCTTTTTACATCCTCCTCCATTTCAGGCCTCATCATTGCTCCTGAGGTCAGGAGGCAGATAGGGCCCACCACATTCACCATCTTGGAATATGCTGTGCATCAAAGCTGAATTTCTGAAGGGCACTTAACAACTCCAAGTTAGAGGTTTTCTTAGAGAGCAATCTGGTCAGAGCTTCATCATCAGCCGGGAGAGTCAATCACTGTCCCCATCAGAGTGGGCACTGGCCAGGCCACAGGGTGCAAGCATTGCCCCCTCTGAGGATCCACATCCATGGCAGGCCTGCTGCTCCTACAGTTTCCCTTGGGCTTTCTCACACTTGGGATCCCATTTGGGGTTCGGGGTTGGGTTAGGGTATGGATTGCCACAATCACTCAACAGAACTTCTCTTGGGGATGTCACATCTGCCCCTTTCCCCTATGATGGTGTGATTGGCTTTGCAGAGCTACAAAACACACTTCGCCACCTCTGGGAAAAGGAAATCAACACTTACTGAGGGTTCCATTGTGCCAAGCTTCAGCATCAGAATGTCAGGTGCATTGTCTCATTCTCAATAGCGCTCTCTCTCGCTCTCGCTCTCGCTCTCGCTCTCTCTTCTTTTTTTCCATTAAATTTTTGTTGTTGTTTTTAATACTCACCTGAGGATATTTTTCCCATTGATTTTTTAGATTGGAAGGGAGAGGGAGAGACAGGAAATGGATTGCATGAGGATGGTTTCTACCAGGGCCGCTTTGTAAAGCTGTGTGAGTTGCACACTGTACAATATATTCTCACTGTAGTCTATGCAAGTTCTCTCTCCCCCAGGTTGTTCCATGCACTGTGTGGTATGTGGGGGGCTCTGGCACATCCAGGGAGCTTCTCATATAGTTTAGATTTGAAGGTTACAGCTGCATCGTGGAGCTCCCCACAGTGCCTCCATGTGGAACATTTCACTAAGTGTAGGAACTGAGACTGGAAACTGTGAATTCCTTTTTGTGAGTAATGTGGTGCTTATTCATGAAAAGAGCAGTCCAGGGAAGTGACTAGAAATGAATGTATGGAAGAACCCTGGCCACGGGGAGAAGCTGGAATGTGAATGTGAAATAACTGTTTCAGCCCCACCGTTAGGAGCCACAGGAAGAATGGCAGACTGGAGAAAAATATGCTCTCAAGCGCTGTGGTTCCCTCCTGGCCACTGTCTAGTGACACCATAAAAGCAATTGGCTGGAAATAGAATTTCCCAAAGCCACCATAGAAACAAGTCAGCAACGTTTATCTTAACTCATGAGTTGATGTCATAGAAGTTTCTGGATGTTAAGAAATAGACTGTGTTATTCAGTTTGGGCTGCTGTAATGATGTCCTTAAACAACAGAAAGTTGTTTTCTCACAGTTCTAGAGCAGCGGTTCTCAACCTGTGGGTTGCGACCCCTTTGGCGGTCAAACGACCCTTTCACAGGGGTCGCCTAAGACCATCCTGCATATCAGATATTTACATTACGATTCATAACAGTAGCAACATTACAGTTATGAAGTAGCAATGAAAATAATTTTATGGTTGGGTCACAACTTGAGGAACTATATTTAAAAGGCCTGAAGGTTGAGAACCACTGTTCTAGAGGCTAGAAGTCAGAGATCAAGGTATCTGTAGGGTTAGTTTCTCCTGAGGCCTCTCTCCTTGCCTTCCAGATGCCCATCTCCTTGTGTCTCCGTTTCTCTGTATGCTCACATCCCTGGTGTGATTTTCTCTTCTTATATGGACACCAATAGATTGGATCGGAGCCTCACTTTAACTTAATTACCTCTTTAAAGGGCCTATGTCTGAATTCAGTTATATTTTGAGGTACTGTAGGTTAGGGTCTCAACATATGACTTTGGTGGGGACACAATTCAGCCCCCATACACCATCTGAAGCACTGTAGGGGAAAGGGAGAGTGTGCTCTGAGGAGTAAATGATTACCAAAAGGCGGGCTGCAACATATCAGAGAGAAATCTAACCAAAGATGCGTCAGAGGTCACCAAGAAGTACAACTCCCTGTCCTCTAGCCTGGGCCCTTGGATCTAAGTCAAAATTGTCTGCAGGAATGTGATCGGACAGGAGTCTGAGGAATTTGCAAATATCACAGCAAGGCAGAAGGATACCTCCATCTTGAGATCATCAAACCAAAGATGAGCAAATGGGAAAGGGCAGGGGAACAAACCATTCCACGTTGAATTTGAAGGCTGCTGGCCCCAGAGAGTTGTCCCTCTGAGACAGAACCAGTCACAGAGGATCCACACGTGGCATTACCTGAATATAAGTACGCACCATCGCTAGTGGGATGGAGCATTAAATTGAGGTGACATATGTTTAACCAGTGATATATGTTTAAACCGAGTTTGTTGTATTAATCCTCCTTCTCTGTGATCGTTCTCTTCTGTGTATAGGCAATGTTAATAATGAATAATTATTATATTGATTTATTGAGTGCTAGAACTATGCTAAGAGGTTATGTGCACATATTACCTTCTTGAATCTGTACAACCACTTGAGGTAGGTTTTAATTGAGAGCAGGGACCCAAAGCTAAAGTGAAAGTAGGTGTCAGCTCTAGAATTTGCAGTCTAGTCTGGCACATTCCACAGCCCACATACATCAGGGCCTGGCTGCTGGAACTCATCCTTGTCTCTGGTTGTTCCTTTCCATGTCGGAGAAGGGCCCTCAGTGGAGATGGATCCCAAAGAAGGCTATGAAACTCCCTGGGCTCAGTAAGCAAGGATTGGGCTTTAAATAGTTTAAGTGTATCTCTGCTTGCAGATAGCGTCATGGTGATTATGGTGGTGGGTGGAAGGATTAATAGGGGTGCATTGATTCTACATTCAATTTCCCTGGTCAGAGAAATTGGGTTACTTGAGAGGTTGAGAAAAAGAACATTGGTAATAAAGTTCAAAGAGATAGATTGCACTTGAATGTTCAACCTTTTCAACGCTAAGCAATTGATTACACCCTGCCTGTTTGACAGTGAAGGATGGCGGAGGAGCTGAAAATTGCAGCCGTATTTCCCAAAGATGGCTTTTCTTGTATCTAAACGAATCCAAGAATGATCACTAATTAACCTTTCTCTGGAGTCTCTGCCAAGTGGCCAACTTTTGATGGGTTTCTAGAGCCCCAAAAAATCTTAGGATAGAGATGCTGATGCAGTTGTCCATGAGAAAGGAGGTCAGCCCTTAAGACTTTAATACCCAATTCATAGAAGCTCAGGGATATAATATGAATATAGCACTAGTAGAAGATGCTACTTCACATTTAAAGAAATGGAGAAAATCAAAGCAATGTCATTAGATGACATTGTCATTAAATGACAAACTCATTAGATGGACAGCTCTTTGAGGAATCAGGGAGTTGAGTTTCCTTGATGGTTTGTAACTCACACATTTACTAGATCAGTTTAAAAATTTTAAGAAACTTCCCCTTATATATTGGAAAAATTATGGATCTGCCCATTAGGAGACCCAACTCTTAGCTCCACTCCCAGCACACAGCAGGCTCTCAACAGACGTGTAGGATGAATGGATAAACCAATGAACTAAATGTGAGACATTGAGTAAGTAAACATATTTATTTGCCTCAATTTTCTCATTTCACACTTTCATAAAGACTTCTGGGCCTCTCAGGAATGTGAAGATCAGATGAGAGAATAAAGAATAAAGAAAAAAATAATAATCGCCTACCATGTTTCAGCACTTACATTGTGACAGGCACTGTGCTAAGTATCTGCATATCTTGTTGTTTTTTTATTTCTAAAAATGGTTTTCTATATCTACAGCAAAACTCCAAAATATGTCTAATTATCTTTAATTTCTCTTGTTCCAGTCTTGTTCAAATCCCTTTCTTTCATATATATATACATATATATATGTGTGTGTGTGTGTGTGTTTTATTGATTTTTTACAGAGAGGAAGAGAGAGGGATAGAGAGTTAGAAACATCAATGAGAGAGAAACATCGATCAGCTGCCTCCTGCAGACTTCCTCCTGGATATATGCCCGCAACCAAGGTACATGCCCTTGACCGGAATCCAACCTGGGACCCTTGAGTCTGCAGGCCGACGCTCTATCCACTGAGCCAAACCAGCTAGGGCTCAAATTCCTTTCATTTAGATTTCATTCCCACCTCTTCCCCAGAAAGGTTCAAGGTCATCAATGGCTACATCACCATTGCCATTCTGTGTTCATCCTTCTTATTTTTCTCACCAGCATTTGCTCCAGTTGATCACTCCCTAGAGCCACTTGCTGCCACCACAACCCCATACCTCTTCCCTACTCCACACGTCACCAGCCCCACCCTTTTTTCCCAGTTTTCCCATCCTCAGTGGGAAAGACCTTTCAGCAGGCAGTGAGGTCCCTTCCCTGGATCTATGGGGCGAGGACTTAACCCCCATCCCACCTCACTTAACACAGAGACTGTATTCTAAGTTATAGCCCTACGCCCAACCGTGCCAAAGTTTTTGGAAAAGGAAAATCATGCCCTTATAAAGGTAGCCCAACCCCCCTATTTGACAGGTGGGAAACTAGGGCCCCAAGGCCATACAACTAGCTAATGGTAAGGTGGGGACTAAGCTCCCAGCCTCTTGCCTCCTGGCCCATAGCTCCAGAAACAACATCTACAAGGAAAAATACAAAAACTGTAACAGTCTAGAAACCCAGGCTTCAAAACTGCTTTCAAATTTGCACTCCAACTTTCAACTAATTTGGGATTTAAAATAAGGTTTGAAATGTGTCTAGAGCTTCACATTTTCTATCATGAAAAAAAGTTTAACTTTCTTGACAGGTGTCATTGATGTCACCCTTGAGCTCTATCTGTCAGGGACCCACCTGTTCTTTTAGAATAGGAGAAGGTGAGTCCAGAGGATAATGTCCAAGGGCAACAGAGGTGTTAGAATAATCCAAGTCAACATCAGGGTGGAGTGCATTACTTTTAAGCCTTCTTCACAGTTATTCTTAGACCTGTTTTTCAATATATTATATCATTTTTTAAGCCTTTATTATGTGCCTAGCATGAACTGGTTATTTTTATACATCATGACATTTAACACTCACAAAACCCTACGAAGTGATAATAACTGTTATTTATTGGTCACCTACCATGTGCCAAGAACTTGACATTCATTTCTGCCAATCCTCACAAATCCCCTCCCTGCCTCAGGGTCCCCTTAGGGCCCAAAACCCAAGTCAGAGTTCACTATCCACCACTGGTCCTCCAGGTAAACATGGTCACTATTCCACTTTTACATCTGCGTGAACTGAGGCATGAAGAGATTCACTGACTTGTCCAACAACACACACCAGTGGGAGCAGCCCAGCCTGTGCGCTTCCTACTGGGAGCATGTAGCTGTCTGAGTTGCGTTGTGGACTGCAGTCAGAGAACCCAATCGGGTTGTCTGAGACAGTTCCAGGCACTTCTAAGAGGAGGCCACCACACTTTCAAAGGCTAACCCAGGCTGCCCATCAAGCTTCGTGAACACATGGCTTTTCCTTGGCGTCCAGCTCAGTTCATTACCCCTACGAACTGGAGAGCGGGAGAAACGTTCCTGTAAGCACAGAATCCTTTTGAAAGTCCCACAAGACATTGTAGAAAGCTCTGAATGTTGTTTAGAAACAGATTAGGAAAAGAAAAATGAATCTGGGCTGGTCTCAGAGAACAAAGGAGTAATTAACAAGAACAACAAACTGAGAACAGAGCTGATTTTTATTTTGGTGGTTTTTATTGTTTGTTTGTTGTTGTTGTTGTTGTTGTTGTTGTCGTTTTTTGCTTTTCTGTTTAACTAAATGATACTTTTGTGCCAGTCCTTTGTTATAAATATAGGGTAATCTCCATTTTCTCCCCCAAGCACTGGACAGGTTTTTGCCCATGTATACCAGAAAGGAAGGATATTTATTAGTACTGACCATGTGAAATAGTCAGCTAGAGGCGTGGAATTCATTTGCTCAAGTTATCCTCACAGACTCCACCGAGGTTAGCTTCGGCTCTCCTATTGTCATCTGACCTGGTGGTGCCACTCATTGGCTGAACCGAATCAGAATCCAGAGGATCCTGGGTGACTCACTGCTTGAAGGTCACCCCCGCCCCCCCGAGTCACTAAGAAGATGTTGAGGTTGGAGAGGCAATTGGGCTGCCTTGAGGTGGGCATTGATGATCAGGGTGATCTGACAACTCATCCTGTCTTTGAACTTGGTGCATTGATCCTGCAGATGAAGACTGGGGCTCATTAGCAAGCTCAGGTTCTCTCACAGGACATCCTCAGGATCATTCCAAGACTGGACAGCTACACACCCGCTGGCAAGAAGCAGATTGATAGAGTGGACAGAGAACCGACTAAGAGCCAGGAGACCTGGGGTCCAGGGCAGTTCCTGCCACGTGGAGTGAGCAACCATGGGCAGGTCTCCTCCCTGAGCTTTATTCCTCATCTGAAATTAGTGGGTTTGACCTGATTTGGGAGTCTCAGCACTCTCTGTGCCTCAGAATCCCCCAAGAGACTTTAAGAACCATCCACCTGCCTGAGCTTTACCTCTGGAGCCTTCCTTTCACTCGGCTCGGAGCGGGGCCTACGCATGGGTGGTTGATAAGCTCCAGGGAGCCTCACGTTCAGCCAGGATTGCGAGACCCCGAACCAGACCATCACCTCCAGTTCTGGGATTCCACTTCCAGGGACTGAGGTCTCTTTAGTTCTAAAATTTTCCTTTCCTATGGAAATAGCACAGGAGGAAATAAGTATTTTATTAGGGATCTGATAGCACATGAGCAATATCATTTGTTTCTCACAACAGTCTCTAGGCAGTCCGTTATCACATCCATTTTCATGATTGAGGTACCTGAGATCAGAAAGTTTCTACATTCATTCATTGAGCTCCTACTGTGTGCTGGGTACTGTTGTAGGTGCTGGGGATGCACTATGAGCAAAACAAACCGTGGAGCTCGTCCAGGTCACCTATGATTAGGGTTCCCAGAAGTCCCTGGTTTGACACTGTTCATGATTTTTAGCCTGCCCTTTCCTTTTCAAAATTGTCCTGATTTGGCTGATAAATTATTTTTTATTCCGTAGATAATTCATAAACAACAAATGAACAAAATAGCTTCAAATGGGGAAAGAGGAAATGAAGAAAACAACCACAACATGTCTTCTAAAACAATGCCATGACTTATTTATTCCTCAAAGTCTTAAGCTTCCAAATACTGTGGTTGCTCGGTGCTGGGGGGAGTGGGAAATGCGGAATTGTTGAATGGGCACAGAGTTCTAATTTTGCAAGATGAAAAAGTTCTAGAGATTGGTTGCACGATAATGTGAATATACTGAATATTACTTAAAATGGTGGAGAAGGAAAATTGTATGCCATGCATGCTTTACTGCAATGAAAGAAACAAAAATCACGCTGGCTTTTGAGCGGAGAATAGACTATTGGGTGGCAACTATGGAGGCAGGGACACTGGTTAGCAGGCTATTGCAGTCATCCAGACTAGAGGAATGGGGCTTGCTTGTGGCGGGAGACAATGGAGATGAGAGAAGTGGACAGATTTGGGACCTCTTTTGGTGGTGGTTTGGATGTGGGAATTGGGCCATATGCCCAAGGTCACTGCTGATAAATGACAGAGCTGGTACAGGGCTGACTCCAAAGTCCACACTCTTACCTTCTTTCCAAACATCCACCCCTTCCAACATCATCTAATATCATCTCATGCCATTTTGGTCCAGTTCATGCTATTGGGTAGGTGGCAATCGCTTCACAAGATTGTCTTCTAAAAAATGTCACGGCGTATTTCTCAAAGCCTTAAGCTTTAAAGCACTGGTTTCATTTCAGATTACCGTGCACCAAGCTGGTCTTGCTGCCAGCGGCTGCGTTTCGCTGCATCATTTGCAGAGTGCACTCACTCGTGTGGCTTTAATTGCAATGGGGCACTGTGGTAATTAGCCTGTGTTTTTATATTTAGCCTGTGGGTTGGGATCACAGACCTTATCCATGCTGGCAGCCGAAACTCTTTTAATTCTGCAGAAATCTTTCCAATCCCTGGCAGGGGCAGCCAGCAGGGGATGGTCTCTTAGAAACGTTCGTTTTCACCTCTGTTCCCTACTGTTGAGGCTGTAGGAAACCAAATAAACATCAGAGGAAGAGCTGTCTGAGGTCACCCGAGGCCCAGCTGTGTTAATGGCCACAAGCTGCCACCAAGCTCCCGTGGTTGCCAAGGTCCCCTGAAGAGGTCGGGTTAGAGGGCTGTGGCCGCACTGCCAGCGGCGATTTCTCCTTTTCCCAGACTTTCCCTCTCCGGGCACAAGGAAAGGCCCTCAGGGACCAGACAACCAACTCTGGGAGGCCAGGGAACCTGGTCCTCAGCTGCTCGGGGGTGTGGTTGGATCTGGACCAAGCAGAAACCTTCTCATTGTCTCTGAAGATTACAGCTGCTTGACCAGTCATGGTGCCGGTGCAACGGGGAGACCTAACAACCTCTGTATGAGTTGTTCTTAAGGACACCCTCCCGGTTTCTCACGGCTGAGGCTGATGTGGTCAGTGCTGTTGCCCTAAAGCATGTGTTCTCACACTGTGGCTGCTGAACCAGCCCCATCAGCTTCACCTGGGAACTTGCTAGAATGCAGATTATTGGGCCCTGTCTCGGACTTCCTGGATCAGAGACTGTTGAACAAGTCCTCCAGGTGATTCTGAGGGTGCTCAGGATGGTTTTTAAAATTTTTTTCTTTAGATTAAAAAAAATTGTTTTTCAGTTACAGTTGATATACAATATTATATTAGTTTCAGGTGTACAACGTAGTGATTAGACATTTCTATGCCTTATGAAGTGATCACCTGATAAGTCTAGTTCCCACCTGGCACTATCCAGAGTTGTCACAATACTTTAGGTCAAAGGGATTAAGAAGTACAGATTGTCAGTTATGAAAATAATCACAGAGCCGTAAAGCACAGCGCAGGGACCCAGTCAGCACCGAGGGCTCAGGTGAGCCCCCAGAAGCACCAGGCTCTGGACCCAGCACTGACCAGCCGAGTGACCTTGGACAGGCTTCCCTTCAGCGAACCTCAGTCTAACATCTGGTCTCTGCCAGGGATGCCGAATTGGTCTTCTCCCAATAAAACCCACTTTTCAGCAGCCTACAATTTGTTAGCAAGTGGCTTGGATGGAAATGTTAGTTCAACAAGAAGTGACTTCTGCTAAAACTTAAAGATTACTGTTGCAGTGTGACTTTTCTTATCTCGATATAAAATCTGAATTACAGAGCGTTGGCTGTGATTCCGAATCTGCACTTCTCAGAAAAAAGGAAGCTGGGTCATGAGTCTCCGTCCTTCCTGTCATCTAAACTCTGCTCCGGGTGATTTCTGCACGTGTAGGGGAGGGGAGATGGAGAGGCTGTCCCCTTGTCCCCTTCCTCACAGGCCCTCAGGTTCAGGAAACCTCCCGCTCCCTGCCCCTTCCCCCACCCCAAGTCTGACAAGAGCTCCCAAGAAGTCCAGCACTCAGAGCATCTTCCAGGGAGGGCTCCCTCTCCATCCCCAGGGACACTGCCCTCCCAGTGGGACAGTCTTTAAAGGCCAATTTGCAGTGAGGACAAGGTTTACACCCTTTTTTGTGCCCCACCCCAAACGCTGGCGTGAAGGTTATTGGAGGGGAGAGGAAGGAAGAGAAATTATAGCCAATGCCTCCCTGGTCACCACGCCCTGTCGATCCTGGAGCCTCATAGCTAGGGGGTGGAACACTGAGGTTTCAGAAGCCACGACTGGAGCACCCGCTATGCACCAGATGGTACGCCAAGTGCCTTCTACACAGAACCTTGCGTGATTCTCACAGTGACCCCAAAAGCAGGTGTAATCCCCATTTTAAGATGAGGAAATGGAAGCATAGACATCGCCATCATTCCGGCCACACTGGAGGCAAGCTCCTGGGAAGCCGGTGCCTGGGGGGAGGCCCTGCCTCTGGGAGCGAGTCTGTAGCTCTCTCAGCATCAGCAATGTCTCCTGTGAGAATGTGGCAGGGGGGATACTGTTTTTACTGTTGGTCACAATTCTCTGGCTACTGTTCAGAACTATCCTGTGTGGAAATGTCTGGCTGTCTCTCCTCTGCTTTTGGGAAAGAAGAAAAGGGCTTGTGATCCAGAGACATAGAAGCATAGAACAGACTGCAGAATCTCAGAGGGAGTGCAGGGGAGGGTGGGCAGGTGGGAGAGATCAACCAAAGACCTTGTATGCATATATGCATAGCCCATGGACACGGACAATAGGGTGGTGAAGGCCTGGGATGGGGGCTAGAAGGGATCAATGGGAGGGAAAAGGGGACATAGGTAATACTTTCAACAATAAAGATTTGATTTTAAAAGAAAGAAAGAAGAAGACTTATTGACCCAGCTTGGGCCAGAGTTATAAGGGAAAGGAGAAGAACTGTGGGGCATAATATTGGGGGCCGCCAGCAGCTGAGCAGGAGAAAAGTGAGACCCAGAGGCATCAAGAGGAGACTCTTATCCACCAGGAGAGAACCCCCACCCCCGTGCACCTCATCTCAGCTGAGATTGTGTGTGTGTGTGGGGGGGCGGGGGGGGGGCTTGTGTTGCTGTTGCTAGGAGACACTGTTCCGTGGAAGCCCTCTGGTCTGGAGGACCCACTGAGGTTGCCATAGTTGTTTCTCAGGGTTGAGGAAGACTCCTACCAGCGATGCAGAGGCCTGGCTTTGAGTCCCTGAGCTGCCCTCACCAGCTGCCTAATCGTGGGGATGTCAGTACACCCTTCTGTGCCTCAGTGCCCTAACTCCCAAGTGGGCATCAGCACCCCTACCCCCACCCCACCCCTCGTCTTCTCTCCCAGTCCTTCCTGTGGGAATCTGAGAAAACAATGGAGGGGGAGCAAAGATGCTGACAAGTCAAGCCTTTCTCATTAACATCCTGGGTTTCCTTCTATGAACAAGCAGAAGAGAAGCTCGCTGTCCCCCCTCAGTGACAGGGGCCAGAACTGAAAATACCTGCTCCTGGGACTGAGATGTGTATCTCAGGACCAAGGCTGGTCTGACTTGCACATGTGACTTTGGCCGTATTTGCTGCAGTCACAGTTCTGCAAGCCTCCCCTGTGCCCGTCCCCACCGGGTGTCCGCCATCGGCTTTAACCGTCCCAAACTGTCACTCGGTGCTTCAAGGCGACCTGCTGTGGGGGCAGCTCTCCTCTCCAGCTCACCTGACTGCTGAGTGCTTCTGGGGTGGACACTGATGAACGCCCCTTCCCATTCAGCTTGGGAAGGAAGAATCCAGAGCAGGGTGTGGACTGATTCGGTTCGACACCGAACTCGTGTGACTGTGACTAATCCCAGAAGTGACCAGTGGTTTCCTTTCCCCTTTTCTTAAAATGACTAATGTGGATGGAGAAGGAAGAAAGTCCAAGCCTGTAAGAGTGGAAAGAGCACTTGCCCAGGCTTCTTCCTGGAGGAGCGAAGTGGAGAGGAAGGTTTGATGAGAAGCGGGCGCACTGCCATCCCCAATGTGCCCTGGGCTCTGCTCATTGAACCCTGTGATGGCACAGGGAGGAGAGAGGGCCCAGAACTGTCACCGTATTTGTTGCTTCATAACAGTCCTAGCTGGAGGGGTGACTATGTTGAAACGATGCAATCTTGTCTGTAAAATGGGGGGGTGAGGGGGTTTCTCACCTGGATAATTTCTGAGGTCCTTTCAGTTTGACTTAGTTTAGTGCAATTGACTTTAAAAGGAGAATGAAAAATTCAAACTTTACCAAGGAATTTCTGATCCACGTGGCCTTATAGCTAATATCCATAAGATAGACATAAGCACCTGGGATAACCCCAAAACAGCACAGCTTTCTCTATTACCTACTTGTTAATGATAATCTAATATAGCCCCCTGTAAAGGTTTGGACAACCCAAACCACAAGAGGCCTGGTGCATGGAATTTGTGCACTGGGGGCAGGGGGGGGGGGGGGAGAGTCCCTCAGCTCAGATTGTGAGAGGGCACAAGGCCAGGCCGAGGGACCCCTCCAGTGCACAATCGGGGCCGGGGAGGGATACCGGAGGGCTCCAGGGTGTGTCCGGCCCATCTCACTAAGTCCCAATCAGCCAGACCCCAGCAGCAAGCTAACCTACCAGTTGGAGCATCTGCCCCCTAGTGGTCAATGCATGTCATAGAGAGTGGTTGAGCTGCCTTAGCATATCATTAGCATATTACGCTTTGATTGGTGGAACGGACGACTGGATGACCAGACACTTAGCATATTAGACTTTTATTATATAGGATACTGACAAACTATGTGGCTAATACTACATAGATGGGATTCTACCCTTTTCTTTTCTTTTAAATTGTTGACACTTTGCAGATGTTCCTCATTTTCCCCACCTTTTCTCACCTCCACCCAGCCCCTGCTCTTCCCTCCCCTGGCCTTCACCACACTGCTGTCTGTGTCTATGGGTTATGCATATGTGCTCTTTTGCTACCCTCTTCACCTTCTTTCATCCAATCCTCCCTCCCCCCTCCTTCTGACAGCTGTCAGTACGTTCTACATATCCATGCCTCTGTTTCTATTTTGTTCATCAGTTTATTTTGTCCATTACATTCCACATATAAGTGAGAAAAAATATGGAACACTTCATGAATTTGTGTGTCACCTTTGTGAAGGGTCCATGCTAATTTTCTCTTTATTATATGTATAGTATATGTATTTACATATAAGTTTAGTGTATGTATTTCTGAAGCAAGCACTCTACCCTTTTCATATTAGCAATAAAGTTGGAGGAGGGAAGGCGAGATTTCTATACATAAGTAATACAAGGTGAAAAAGAGGCAAAAATCAAGTGTTGTGGGACCCCTAGAGGAATGAATGGCCGCATTGGACGTGTTGGAATGGAGAAGCTGACTCAGGAGAAGAGCCCTAGAGAATGGAAACTATCTAAAATAGTCAAACGTACAGAAGCAGGGAGTTCCTTCCTTGCACAGCTGCATGTTAAGAACTGCTCTCTGATGGCCCTGTCCACCCCATGGGAACCTACACCCCTGAGCTCCTCATCGGAGTGAGTAGTCCCCACGGCTTGGGGGCAGGAGCCCTCTGCCTCTTTGAAGAAGAGAAGCAGAGGGTAGGGATGGGAAGCATCCAGGGGGCCCAGCCCTCTCCAGGGCCCCAGGCCTCTGCCTCTAGTGCAGGCTGATCTGGAAGAGTCCCTCCAGGCAAAGCCAGGTGAGAAAACAATTAGAGAGAAGTCAAGTTTGTAGGGGTGGAGGTGGGACTTTTTGCCTATTTTTTGAGGACTGCCTGTTAGTCACCATTTCCTCTTTTCTTCTGCTGCTCTCATTTGACTTTTGGTTCCTTCTTACTACTGTTTGGTTACTCTTTGCTCTCTACTGAATGCTCTTTGCCCAGAAATGCATCAAAATGACGTGAAAACCAGGTTTCTCAGGCTCCCTCCAAACAGAATTCCTGATCTATTGGGCTCAGCCATTCTATAGCCACAGCATCTATACAAGGCAATTTTCTAAGGCAGCTCAGATTCCAAACAGACCCTTTATTCGTCTCCATGTGTGCTTGTCACATGTCTGATTTCAGGCTCAGAAAATGAGACCCTGAAATCAAAGATGGTGTGGTTGCTAATCTTATAGATAGGTACTGATTGATGTGTTCCCGGGCAAGCTGTGCTTTTCATAGAAACCACCTGGGAGCAGATGCCCTTGTCCAAAAGAGGGTAGGAATTGGAAGCATGGCATGGGTTAGTGGGGGAGGTAGATTCTGGCTTTTAGTACCCCTCTAACCCATAATGATGATTGTCACATATTTTTAAAAATATATTTTTATTTATTTCAGAGAGGGAGAGATAGAAACATCAATGATGAGAGAGAATCATCAACCAGCTGCCTCCTGCATGCTGCCTACCCAGGCATCAAACTGTGACCTCCTGGTTCATAGGTTGATGCTCAACCACTGAGCCACACTGGCTAGGTGATTGTCACATATTTTAAAAACAAGGCTACCTTTCCTGTATGGCTCAGGCCATTTTATTCTCAACCTGCCCCACCCTTCATGCTGCCACTCACACCTCCCTTAGGCTCTTTTTCATCTTCTGCCTTCAGCTCTAAATAAATATGTGTATTTTTTATCCTCTCCGCCAGATGGGAGCTCTTAGAGGGCTTGCTGAGATTGTGGTTCATTCTGTATATGATCAGCCTACTTACTATCCATCAATTTTTATGGGATCACAAAATCTCAGACCGTAAAGGACCATAAAGATATTCCATTCTCATGGTGCCATTAGACACCATAGACCGTGGTTAGATGATATGGATAGATGGATGAATGGATGAAGGATGGATGGTTAAATGGAAAGGTAGGTGGACTGATGTTTGGCTGGGTGGATAGTAGGTGGGTAGATTGATGGATTGGAAGATGAATGAATTGGTAGATGAATATTATAGGTAAGAAAAATGGGATTCAGAAAGGCTACATGTCTGGCCCACAGTCAAGCAGGGGCTATGTGCTAGAGCTGGAACTCATATGAGCAGATTCCCAAGACCATGCTCTTAGCGATGATGCTAGATTGTTACTTGTGATAGATGTTCTCTGGGTCGAAGGCTGGCTCACCTAATAGCTCTTGTATTCCTTTCCTTCCAGCACTTTATTCAACAGCCAGTAGCTACTCATGATGGAAGAAAGTTCTTCTTCATACTTTTTGCTCCCTTCTCTAACTGAAGAAAGATAAATATTATAAGAGATGATAATTCCTTCCCTTCCTCCCCTCCCCCAGACCCAATTATTCTGGGAACCAACCATGAGCAGTGTGGATGGTGAGAGTCTGTAACAGTCTCCAATTCTAGCCCAGGACGTCCAGGGGTAATGAGGGAGCCATCTGGGACAGAGGTACTCCTACAGCCCTGGTCATCAGCTTTACCTGGTGAGCATTAAAGCTACACAGACATTTCCTAGACCAGTGGTCGGCAAACTCATTAGTCAACAGAGCCAAATATCAACAGTACAACGATTGAAATTTCTTTTGAGAGCCAATTTTTAAAAAAATACATTTTATTGATTTTTTTACAGAGAGGAAGGGAGAGGGATAGAGAGTTAGAAACATCGATCAGCTGCTTCCTGCACACCCCAAACTGGGGATGTGCCCGCAACCAAGGTACATGCCCTTGACTAGAATCAAACCTGGGACCTTTCAGTCCGCAGGCCAATGCTCTATACACTGAGCCAAACCGGTTAGGGCGAGAGCCAAAGTTTTTAAACTTAAACTATATAGGCAGGTACACTGTTATTAACGTAATTAGGGTACTCCTAAGCTGGCCTTTGCTAAAAACGTCCTCAATCTGATTGAGGTACGTTCGCTGAGGTCGACCCCTTCCAACTCTCCCATCCACACTTGTCTTATATACTTGTTTCGTCTTTCCAAAAACCGACTTCTGTGCATGGGCCATGAAGTTTCAATCGCACTGTACGTGGGTACCCGCATGTGGTATTTTGTGGAAGAGCCACACTCAAGGGACCAAAGAACCACATGTGGCTTGCAAGCCGTGGTTTGCCGACCACGGATCTAGGTTAACACACCTTTGAAATGCCTCTTTTTCAGACCCCTAGGAAGTGTAACCACACCCAAGAGAGCACATCCTAATGGTATCTGTCCTGTGCCTTGCTTTCTGCCACCTTCATGTAATCTTCATGTTCCCTCCTTGATTCCAAATGCATAAAAGAAACTGCAAAACTTACTCTTGGAAGCATTTGAGACGTTGCTTCCTGGCAATGCCATCAGTTTGGCTCAAATAAACTTTCATAAAAATTCTCTACAAGTTTGGACAGCTCTTACATCAACACAGGGAAACGAAGACTTGGATCTTAGGTACTTTTGAAGATATTTTAATTGGGAAGGGAGCACCATCTGAGACTCATAGAAAGGATGAAGCATTTCAGCAGGAAAGACAAAGAAGAAAATATCTTCTTTAGCTCAGTTTGCTTACGGAAGACAGTTATATGAGGTCACCATCATGGACTTGTTTCCCTGAACTACCTTTCTAATCCTCCATTTACCAATAGCATTTGTGTTGAGTGGGGAATTCCACCCATGGGCTCCAGGCAGAAGTGGAAAGGAGTGAGCAATGATGAAGCAGGTAGGGTGAGCCAGGCCTTGCTGTAAATGTTATCTCACTTCCTCCTCACCAGCCTGGTTATCATCCCATCTCACAGGTGAAGTCACCAAGACCCAAAGCAATGACAGGAATTCCCTAGGCCACGTGACCAAGACAAACCTGCCCATCTTGCCTCTTCCCCATCTCTTTATGGGCCTACTCGCCTGTTCAACTATTGGACAGAAAAGCCTTTGTCACTATGTCTCCAGTGCCCAGCAGACTGTCGGATATGTAGCAGGTGCATAATACATGCCACTTGAGTCAATGGAATTTCCCCCAAATAAATTCATGGGCAAATCCTACCTCCCAAACACTTTCAGTTCCTTTCGCTTGCCTGTTGGTTGAAGCCTCATTGTGCAATCCTAGCAGGCCAGAAGATTGAGCTCTGTTTGTTGAAAACAATGCACAGATGGAGACTAATTTGGCAATTATTTATTTTGATTTTATCCAGCATTTTTGTTCTTCTTTAGCCCTTTGATTAATTGGGCGGCTCCCAGCAACATGTGGGTCCATCTCATGCTTCATTGGCGAGTCCCACAGAGTCCCTTTAAATCAATTAAGTTGGGGGAGGGAGGGAGGGAAGCCAGAAGGGAAGGAGGAGAATCTGTGTGACTTAGCTTGTCAGACACAGCCACCCTGGTCATGGGACTGCAATGGGAGGGGCTTCCACCCTCACTCTCCTGTGCTGGGAGCTGCGTGGATCAGGTCTGGATCCTGCGTGGATTCTGCCTCCAAGGTGAGCAGCATCCAGCAGAGATAGGATCGGGGCCTCTGTGCACAAAGCTGAAATGCCAGGGGCGGGGTGTGTAGTGGCCCAGGAATGGTGTCCCCCAAATGCTGTGCTGGTTTAGAGCAAGGAAAGACTCCTGCTGTGTGTGTGGGGATGGGGGGCAGAGGGGAGCGGGCAAGGTTTTCTGGAAGAGACAGTGGGTCTCAGAGAAGATGGATTGGCTGTCAGAGGAGGCAGGAAGAGCATTCCAGGAAGCAGGTGTTTTCTAAGCCACAGCAGCGCGTGAAGTGCAGAGCAGCAAGTGCACAGAGGGAAGAATTGAGGTGTGGCTCAAAGTCTGTGGCATAGACCCTGGGAAGCCCAAATGCCAGGCTGGGAGGCCTTTGCGCGCCCGGAGAGGACTCCTGGATTTGGTCTAAGCTTCTGGTTTAAATTTGGCTTCCTAGCGGGGTGGCCTTGGGCAGCTGCCCTACTGGGCATCAGAACACATCCAACCTGCCCTCCCTCTGACTCTGTAATGAAGCTGCAACATTGGTGCAGACAGTCTACAAGCACGCAGGCACACAACGAGCGTTCAATAGGTGGGCACAGCTATGTTGTTGTTATTTGTGTTTTTATTAGACGGATTCCATGAGAGGTTATATTGAAATGTGTAAAATAAAAAACAAACAGATGAAATAAAATTTGGAAATACCTGGGATCTTCTGGCCTCTGGTGAGCATCTTTTATTGATGAGTTGTTCTTGTGAACAGATCATTTATTTTTGGGGGAGGAAAGAGCATAACACCACTTAGCCTGAGTCATAGTAAGCCATTGTGGGGAGAGTAGTATTGAATTTGGTTTTTTAACATCATATGCTTAAGTAGGAAAAACAGCTCAACTCAGAGCTCACCTAAAAAAGATTTACTGAGCACTGCCTATGGGCCAGATACACAATTAAGCAGTAACAACACAAATACCAGTGGTTCACGGGTCCTGCTGACTAGGGAAATTTGACATGAAAATAAACACAAAACAGGGTAACTTTGGTTTAAAAAAAAACACCCATAAAAGGTTCTAAATGTAGGAAATTATTGAAATAGCTCTAGGTAAAGTACCTACTGCTACCTAGAGACAGCATACCCAGTCTATATTTTTTAAAGTAACAAACACCCTTTTTATGGCTAAGTCAGTAATTTAAATCTCATGGAGGTATGGCAACAGCTTGTGGAGCAAGATTGTTCTGAGCTTTGTTATATTCTGAGCGATTAGAGTTCAGTTCTAGGAATTCTGGAGCCACCTGAGATGCCATGGGGTGGACGGGTTGACAAGTAATTGAACGCTCCACCCATGTGTCCTTACACATAATGATTCCCTTTGGACGGGAGAGGAGACATATGGGCATTGTCTTACTTGCTTCCTCTGAGCCTGGCACAGTAGGCACACAGCACGTAACATATGCCAGCTCCTCTGACCCTCGGCAATAGTCCTGTGGAGTAAAGATTATTATCTCCACTTGATGACAAGGTAACAGAACCAGAGAAGCTAAGGAACTTTCTCAAGGTCACAGAGCTGGTGAGTTACAGAGCCAGGGTTGGGGCACGGGTGTGTCACCCTCCAAAGCCCTTTCTGCATTTCTTTCCAGACTCATTAATATCCCATTTGTTAAGGTGACAAGAAACAATGTTTAATCAGCCTAATGCAGATGCATCGCGTCCTCATCAAGACACGATCCCTTTGCGATGAGTCACTGATCATCCACTGCACTCCCTCCTGCTGGGGGTGGGGGGTGGCAATGACTTTCTCAGACAGTCTGTCTCCATCCTTTCCGTTTCTGACTGCCTGGCACCCCAAGCAGAGCCCTTCTCTAATCCTGGCTGCTTCTGGGGCAGCCTGCCTCCGAGCAGCACTGAGCCGAGAGGGCTTGGGCTCCGGGGCAGAGCTGCTCCTCATCCCTGGGCCAGTGAGCATCCTCCACGCTGCTCGAGGGATGCCTGACCCAGTGCAAATGCCCACTCCCTCGATGCTGAACAGGCCGACAGCTCTGTCTCCTAAAATCCACGAAGTGAGCATTGACTAAACACAGATGTGCCGGGAGGATTAATTAGGGAAACCACAGTGCACACTCACAGTGTGTCTCATGGTTTATGCTGAGCTTTCTCGTGCCGTCAGAGGGGCAGCCAGGCACTGTATTAGCCTCCCAATAGCTCTACAAGGAACGTGGTCTCATCATCCCTATGTTTCCTAAGAAGGAACCAAGACACAGAGCGACTACAAAGGTGAAAGTGGCAATGCTAGGATTTGAACGCAGTCAGTCCAGCTCCAGTACTGACACCCTTTACCACTAAACACCCTTCTTGTTGGGTCAGGTGGTCCCACATGGATTCTTCTAGCTCCACTTGCCTGTAACTTTGTTGGTCAATGAAATGCTCCGTGGGTTAGACCATCAATTTGCAACCTTTTTCATCTCATCGCACACATAAACTAATTACTAAAATTCTGTGGCACACCAAAAAAAAAGATTTTTTTTTGCTGATCTGACAAAAAAATAGGTATAATCTTGATTGATTTACAATAATAATAATAATAATAATAATAATCTACCTTTTCTGCTCCAAAGTGACTTTTTAAAAATCGGGTGCTTATATTTGTATATAAGGATTTCTGGTACCAAGAATTAACCAATCAGACCCAACTTTATATATGATATGACCAATAAGATGCAACTCTAGCCCGGCTAGCATGGCTCAGTGGTTGAGAGTTGACCTATGAACTAGGAGGTCATGGTTCAATTCCCAGTCAGGGCACATGCCCAGGTTGTAGGCTCTATCCCAGTAGGGGACATGCAGGAGACAGCTGATCAATTATTCTCTCTCCCTTTCCCTTCCTCTCTGAAATCAATAAAAAATATTTTTTTAAAAGATGTAACTCTATTATATGACCTACGTATAAGATAGGGCATTCACACCCCCACAGCTGTTGTTGTATTGGCTGTTGTCATTTTTTTCTTTTGATAATCTAAGGGGAAAGAGGTCAGTGCCCCTGACTAAATAGTCAGGTACTGCATGTTTTATTTTATTTTATTTTATTTTTTATTTTATTTTATTTTATTGTTTTATTGCTTAAAGTATTACAAAGAGTATTACATATGTCTCCTTTTTTGTCCCGCCCTTGACAATCCCCTGGCCTCCCCTACCCCCCAGTGTCTTATGTCCATTGGTTATGCTTATATGCATGCATACAAGTCCTTTGGTTGACCTCTTACCCCCCTCCCTCCTGCCCCCCGGATATATGCACCCATATGTTCATAGCAGCACAATTCACCATAGCTAAGATCTGGAAACAGCCTAAGTGCCCATCAGTAGATGAATGGATTGGAAAACTATGGTATATCTACACGATGGAATACTATGCTGCTGTAAAAAAGAAGGAACTCTTACCATTTGCAATGGCATGGATGGAACTGGAGAGCATTATGCTAAGTGAAATAAGCCAGTCAATGAAGGAAAAATACCACATGATCTCACTCATTCATGGATAATAAAGACCATTATAAACTTATGAACAATAATAGATACAGAGGCAGAGCTGCCTGAAACAGATCGTCAAACTGCATGTTTTAAAAATTCTTGCTGTACACCAGTTGAAAATCGCTGGGTTAGACTATTGTATCGACTTGTCCATACAACCTGGAAACTGACTGGGTGCTTACAGGAAGGGAGACAGCCGTCAGAATGGGCCCCTTTCCATATGGAATGGTGGGGAGCTGAGGTGAGGTGAGGTAGGGCAAGCGCTTTCCTCTCTGGAGGAGGAACCAAAAGGATGTGAGCCTACAACTCGGGATTTCCAGTTGTCAAACTGGTCGACGTGGACACACTGATATTCTTTCCACCAAATACAAAGGAAAAACATTTTGACAGATGAAGCAGAGGAAACTATATTTCTTAAAGAGCCAAAGCCTGGTCCCTTGGGCTCTGTGCCCACAGGACTCTGCTTAACTTCAAGGCTATTACCTATGTGGGTATGGAGAGGGTGAGGGGAAAGACACCAGCCAGATTCCTTTTCCCCACATGTGAGTTGGGATCCTTGAAATTAAATTCATATCCTGTCCTCCTGAGTCATGAACGGAATGCTATGCACCTGGCACTTTTGCTGGTGGGTATAAATAGTCTGGCAGGGGGCCTCTGCTAAATTAATGTCTCCCGACCCTTCTGCTAAGGACATGCTGGAGCGGACCTCTCTATCAGCTTTCCACCTGCCTCTCAATCACACGCCTTTCAAATATGTGAAACTTTCCTTGTCATATAATTTATGAGCAGGTATATGCTGAGTGTTCAGAACTGTTCTGTGAAGATTCACACACTGTAAAACTCGAAACCCACTCCAGAAAGCTTGACGTTTGGTGAAGATAAACAGATGGGACCATCAGTAAACGCTACACCCATGACCTTCAGCTCCTTATCAAGAATACATCCTTATTTTAGCCTTCTCTTCGCGTCTGTCTTTTTCTTTTTGATAATGCCGGCTCCCCAACACTCTTCATAAGATTGCCAAATTCTGGTTTTCCTCTTGCCTCTCATCCTCTCCTGTCTCTGATTGCTGCCCTTCTGGCTCCCCCAGGTAGGTTTCCAAGTGTCAGGCCTAATTATCTTTTTATTTTCCTAATGAAGACTTCTAATTTTGGTGGAGTAATGTGCTTCATTAACCTGATCACTGAAACTAATGATGAAATCTGGGCAAATTGTATAAAATACGTTTAGAAGGACTGGGGAGCAGCCAGCACAGCCAGGAAGAGGAGGCGCTAGGACAGCAGCTCAGACCATCTCCCCTCATCACACTGAGGCCATTTCTCGTTTTCAGCAAGAGCTGGAGTGGAAATCATCACCTCATTCTGCTGGGCCAATAGAGGTCATGAATTCCCTGAGCAAATGAATTCCCTGCAGTCAGTGGGTGACTCCTAAGCTGCACGTGCACGGAGTGAGGTTCCAGGATGTACCCAGAAGAATGTAGCAGCAGGGAGGCGAGCGAGCTGAGCAGAGATGACAGCCGCTGAGCAGTGCAGGGAGATAGAGGGTGGAGTTCAAGTCTTGCCAAAGCGGAGGGGCCTTGGTAACACTCTGGGATTTCAGTTAAGACCCCAGGAGGCCCGAGTCACAGAAATAAAGGCTACACCCCAAAGTAATTCCCTCAGAGTTATGACTATGCCCGAGGAGGGAGGGGGAAATTGAAATAGATCAGCAGTAACAAATCCTAACGCCCAACCCAGATGGGCTCAAGGTGATTTACTGATCCTTTATCTGCTTGAAGTCAAGGGAACTTGAACCCTACTTGGAGAAAGACAGCATTATCCAGAGCCTCTACAAATTCTGACCCACAATGTTAGGCATCCAGTAAAAAATTACAAGGCATGCTGAAAAACAGGATCAAATGTCCAAATTCCAAGAGGAAAAATAGACAATATAAAGAGACACACGGGAGATTCAGATATTAGAGTGATCAGACAGGGCTTTTTTATGATCTTGCAGTAGTCAATATCTGTACCTAAAGTTCCTCTGCTTCTCATGTAGAATGTGAGACAGAGGAACCCACATTTGTAATGTACTTAGAAGTAAACTGCCATACATTTCATAGGGGATCTATAGTAAGCTCCTCACTCTATAATTGGGATGAACAATGGAAGTCCTTTGACAAAATTGAATTGAACACACTCCAGGTCTAATCGGATAACCTATACGCAAAGAAGTCACAGGTTGACAAGGATTGGAGCCCACCAATTTAGAGAAGACTTGGAATATTGGAGGTTTAAAATCTCTGATGGCTTTTTTTTTTTTTTTTTACAATCGCAAGGAAGCTCACCCAGTTTCTAATCATTAACAATGGCTTTTATGCAGATAGTTCCCAGGTCCCCACTATTCCCAGAAATCCAGGCCCAATTTTCCCGGCTTTTTGATGCACGTGTGCACCTGTGTGTCACACTGAAGTCTCAAACTCGATATAGCTACACCGAGTTGATCATTATCTCTCCAATCTTGCTTGCCTTTCTTTTTGTTAAAGGCACCACCACTCTCCCTCATTTTCAGGCCTAAAACTGTAATCATAGTGGCTCCTTCACCTTCCTCAAAGACTACCATTAATTTGTCTCCTCCATATTACCTCAGCTACAGTCTTAGGTAGGTCTTTGTGCCTCTTACTGGGACTAGCAATTGCCTCTTTTTATTAAAGAATAAGATGTACTCCACACACCATACTTAAAGGTTAAAATTCAGTGTATTTTAGTATATTCACAAAGTTTCTAGCACTACTATCTACTCCTAGGTATGGGCTCTGAAGGGTTGGTCAGATACGGAAAATGTAAAGTCACAGGAATAAAATGGGAACAAGGTGGGTGGGGGAGTTGCGGCCCCTTTATGATCAGATCTCCAATCAGGGAGGCCAGGACACAAGAGCCCTGGCATCCTGTTGTCATGTCGAGCTTATGTCTTTGTAGAATTTTATTCTTTTTACAAATTGGAGCCTTAAGGCCCGTTGTGAGGCAGACAGTATGATTACAACCCCCTGAGAGAAGAAGAAACAGAGGCTCGCTGACAGGTGCCAAGGCTTGTCCAAGGTTACATAACTGGTTCCTGCAGCTCCAACTGGACTCCAGCCCAAGCTCGTGCCCCTGGGCCACTCTTTTTTTTTAAAAAAAATATATGTTTATTCAATAAAGACAGAACCTGACTAGAGAACCTCGCTATGCGATCAACTGAAAATAAAATAAAATAAAATATATGTTTATTGATTTCAGAGAGGAAGGGAGAGAGAGAGTTAGATACATCAATGATGAGAGAGAATCATTGATTGGCTGCCTCCTGCACATCCCCTACTGGGGATGGAACCCACAACCTGAGCATGTGCTCTTGACTGGACTTGAACCCAGGACCCTTCAGTCCGCAGGCTGACGCTCCATCCACTGAGCTAAACCAGCTATAGCTGGGCCACTCTTTCTTCCCAAGTGAAGAGAGTACCTTGGACCCTATCTTAGGGACTGTGGACACAAACTAGAAAAGGATCTAGAAGGAAGCGCCTTTCTTTTAAAGTGGTCCTCGGGCACAGGATAAACACTGAACTTGAACTTGGGCACTTGCATTCTAGCTCTGTTACTTATCAGTTGTATGATCTTGAGGATGTCATTGAATGTTTCTGAGGTTCAGTTTTCTCACCTGTAAGTGGAAATGATAATAGTTATCTTGTAGATTTGCTACCAAGATTAAATTAGGAGATGCATACTTAATGCTATGAAAACTGTGAAGTATTAGACTAACAGAGGTTGGCTTTCTCTTTGACTAGTAACGGATTCTGTGAATGGGGGTTCTAGAGCTATTCCCATGTACAGGCTGTTTCATGCTGCTGAAATATTTATTCACTCATTTATTCACTCAACTAGTATGGATCAAGTGCCTATTATGTACTGTTCTAGAGGAGGGGATACAATGGGGGGAAAGTCAGATAAAGTTCCTGCTTTCCTGGTGCTTACATTCTTACGAAGAGTCAAACCTAAACTAGTAGATACATAATTTCAAATTTGTGGTAAGTGCTAAGCAAACTCCACATGGTGCAACACACTGAATGCTTGTGTGCTCCCCAAATTCACACACTGGAATCCCAACACCCCATGTGACGCTGTTAGGAGGTGGGGCCTTTTGAAGATTATTAGGAGGCAGAGCCCTAATAAAGATTAGTGCCTTTATGACAGAGACCCTAGGGAACTTCCTAGCTTCTTCCATCGTGTGAGGACATGGTGAGAGGTCTGCAACCTAGGAGCAGGCCCTCACCAGAGCGTGCGGGCACCCTGATCTCAGACTTCCGGCTCCCAAAATGATGAGAAATAAATTTCTGTTCTCTTTAAGCCACCCAGTCTGTCGTGTTTTGTCATAGCAGTCTGAATGGACTTAGATGCACACTGTTGCCATAGTGACGGCAGGGGTGACTCCTGTAGATAGGGTGATCAGTGCAATGAAACTCACTAGGGTCCTGAGCTTCCCCCATATCCCTGCAATTTAGCACTTGGACTTATTCCTGCAAAATTCTGCAGAATGAGTTGCTCACAGAGCCGGTGTCTTGCATGGAGTAGCTGGAATGACCATAAATGTTGCTTTTCTTTTCTCGTCCTCCCTGGTTCTCCCACCAGAGACAGCCCATAATACTTGGTTTGGGTGACCCTGTAAATTTGGGGGTGGGAGTGGGGGGGTGGAGCTTGGACAGAGGGAGGTGATCCAGTCTATGGCAAATTGATTTCTCTCTCAGTATGCACTCATATCACCTCCCTACGCAGTCCAGCGCATACTGAATGTGACAAGCTGGGCCTGGTCCCCAAATCATCACTTAATCAGGCTTCTGGACTCAGGGCAGCCCTTCTGAGGACTTGGTAAAATGCCGGATGCACAGTAGGCACACAGCAATGTTTACCGAATGAATGATGCCTGACTTAGTCATTTTGTACTTTACTTCGAGTCTATGAAATTGAAGGACCAATATGTTTTGATGATTCAGAGAGATGCTGTAGTATTTTTCTCTTTTTGTGCGATTCTTCTAAATTTAAAAAATATTTTCACAGCTGCTCTTTCCACAAAAGTTCTGTGAAGCTAGTTATTTTTTGTTTTAAAAAATAAAACATGTAATGCCCAGTATATGCCAGTAGGTATTCTAATCACTTTACAAATGGTAACTCATTCAATCTTCATAACAACGCTCTGAGGTAAGTACTGTTATCATCTCATTCTTTTAGAAGAGTAACCTGAAGTACAGAAAGGTTAAGTCATTTGCTTAAAGTCACACAGCCCACAAATGGCAGAGCTAGAATTTGAACCCAGACAGGCTGACTCCAAAGTCCATGCTCTTAACTGCCCTGCTGCAACGTTTCTCTTCATTTCACTCCTGAGGTAGTGGAGGGAGAGTAGAGGGTTATCATTGATTGAACCTCTGCTAGATTCCAAGTACTTTGCTAGGGTCCCTCAGTTAAGGTTTAAAATCAGATATTATCTCAATTACGTAAAATTGAAAAAATGTGACTCAGAGAGCTGAAGTAACCTGCCTAACGTTATACGGAGAGCGGCAGGTCTTGTACAGAAGACCAGGTGCAGTCTCCGTGCTTGTGCTGTAATGGAAGCCTTTGCTCAGGGCTCTATGGCTCTCCTCTGCTTAACGATGGTTGAGCCACTGTGCGTGAGGGAACCAGCCCTTCGTCACCTATCAGAACAGACTGCTCAGCGTCTCCACAACTGCTCTCCTTGATTTTAGATTGGAGACGCTGGTATTCATGTTTCCTGCCTGGGTGGGCTGTTGCAAAGAGCTAATGGCGTTATGTTTGTGAAAGGGATTTGAAGGCTATACAAGTGTGTGGAGGAAACACGGAACGGTGTGGTGCTTGAAGAACAAACCCTGGGGAACCAAGGACAAAAACCTGGCAGAGCTGAATGCTGCGGCAGCTTTGAGTGATTTCTCTGCAGGTGTGTCCTTGACTTAACTTCTCTTTCAAAGTCATGCATTTTCAGGTCCATTTCTTTCCCATCGGCCCTTCTATTCGGAGATGCTTACCAAGGCGAAAATCACCACCCACCCATCTATCCATCCACATATTCATTATATAACAAGTAACCAAGTTACTGGAGATAAGACACAGTGACCAAAATAATAGAACCCCTCCTCCAGAATGTAGTCCTAATGGAAAGACAGGCTGCTGCAAGCATATATGTAGGTGTGTCTGTGTGCATGTGTACACATACATATTTGGTATACTACTGAGCGCTTAAAAACCACTATAGTCAGTACTTTATACACATTTGCTTATTATATCCTCACAGAAACCTGACAATGAAAGGACTATTCTCCAATTCTACAGATGAGAAAACTGAGGCTCAAAAGTTAAGCAACTTGGCTAAAGCCCAGTGATTACAAAGTGTGTGAGGAGTGGGAGGAGGGGAGGGGGTGGGGGAATCCTAAGAAAGCCATTTAGCAACCTTCTGGTCATTCATGGCTGTGCGCCGCCTTGAGGAGATTGTGGCAAGTGGGGGAAAGGAGGTGACTCTGAGTTCACACTAGCTCTGTTTAATTTAGTTATTTAAACTTATTAGTATTTCACAACATCAATTTTCACAAACCACAAACAATATTTCTCTGGAAAGCAGGCATGCAATGCCGGAGTCAGCCGGTTTCTAACGTGGGGTTTGGGTAAGTAACTAAACGAGGCGGCTCACACTCATGAAGGGCTCACTGCGTGCCAGGCCTGTTGTCCAACGTCTCACGTGCCCTCTGTCACTTATTAGAAGCACTGTTATCCCCGTCTTACAGAAGAGGTGGCCGAGGCGCAGAGCAGGCCTGCCCGCGAGCACATAGCGAGCAAGGAGCAGAGCTGGGAACCAAGCCCAGGTTGTTGACTCCAGAGCCTTTGCCGTAACCACGACCCTGTACTTGGCCTTCCCATCTGCAAGTTAGTCAGTAACACCTACCTTTTACTTCTGTATGAGTTAGAAATAAAGAATATTAAAAGTACCCGGCATTTAGTAGCTCCTTTATAGATGGTATTTCACAAAACACATCCCTACTTCTCTCAGAGCTTTTGTGCCCTATTTATTTATTTATTTTGGTCTCTCAGAGCTTCATTAAGGAACCTTATCGTCCCTGCTCCCTTTAACTTGTCAAGCCATTTGGCTTCAGTATTTCTTTTTCTGGTAAAGTGGTTCTCAGTCACTTTGCTTGGCTCTTCCCTACTACAGTGTGAGTGTGAGTGTGTGTGTGTGTGTGTGTGTGATTGTGAGTGTGTGTGTATGTGATTGTGAGTGAGTGTGTGTGAGTGTGAGTGTGATTGTGAGTGTGTGTTTGAGTGAGTGTGTGTGTATGTGATTGTGAGTGAGTGTGTGTGTTTGAGTGAGTGTGTGTTTGAGTGAGAGTGTGTGTGTGTGTGTGAGTGTGTGTGTGTGTGATTGTGAGAGTGTGTGTGTGTGTGTGTGTGTGTGTTGAGGGTGTTGAGGGGCGTCTGTACCACAGCATAGGGAGAAGTCTGTGCTTTGCTTAAAGCTTTGCACAGTAATCAGTCCAGGAGAAGCAGGCGGTGTTCTGGACCTTGGCTGGCCTACCAGCTGTGGGCGTGTCCAAGCCATGGCCTGTCCTCGAGTGCCCAGGTCTCCGTCTCAGCTGCCTTCCTGCTCCATCCAGTGTGACTCTCTGAAGAGCACACGCATTGTCGGGACTGTGGGCCCTGCAGCGGGCAGCTGGAAGCCACACAGGAGGGGCAGGAGGGGCCAGAGTGGAGGGTGCTCCCCGGGGTCACAGAGCTGTGAGCAGCATCGGTCTATAACATAGGTTTCTCAGTCCAGGCCCCTTTAAAGCCATAAAATTATTTGAGCGTACAAAAATGAAGAATTATGTGCGGAACAATTATATGTATGCCCATCACCCTACATAAGAAATAACGTAGCATCAATCTCAGTGAAGCCGTGAAGCCCATCCCGCCCTGCGACCTGCTTTTATGGAGGCTGCCTCGTCTCCCATATTCTGCCACAGGTGCCTGCGTCCACGTTTCAATAACTTGTCTTCCTGGAGGGGTTGCTGCCCTTTGGTATTAAATTAGCCTGGTTTCCTTGTGACAGTAGCCCTCTGACGGGTCCAGATGTTTTTCTTTCTTTTTTCCTATTGAGAGAGAGAGAGAGAGAGAGAGAGAGAGAGAGAGAGGAACATCTGTTTGTTGTTCCTCTTATCCATGCATTCATTGCTTGACTCTTGTATGTACTCTGACCAGGGATGGGACCTGCAACCTTGGCACATTGGGACACTCCGACCAACTGAGCTACCCAGCCAGAGCCTCATCTGGGTTTTCCAAAAGCAGTTTAGGCAAATGGTGACAGGGCCGAAGCCATCTTGAGGTTGGACCTGGGTGCAAATCCAAGATGGTGCACGCATAGGGCTATCGCTGGGTGGTGGCTGTGGACTGGGAGCTCAGCTGGGGCAGTTGCCATTCCGAGGCTGGGGCTTCCGGGAGCGTGTGGCTGAGCACCAACATGGAGCATCCACAGAGCCAGCAGCCCAGGCGCAAGCTGTTACACCAGATCTTAGCTTTTAGACTAGACTCATGTTCTGAATGCTAAGTACAGGCACTGCACAAGGCTCTTCACACATGTTATTTCATTTAATGTCCACAACAACCCGTGAGGAATATACGATCACTATCCCCACTTTGCAGATGGGAAGCCTGAAGCTCAGAAGGTTTAACTAACGTGTCTAATGCCACACAGTCAAGAAGTAGAAGATCCACCCTTTTCATTTCTGCATGATTATGTATAATTGATTGTAGCCAATTCTTATCTTCCTCAAAAAATGGGCAACTTCTTGAGATAAAGCGTTTTATATGAATAATGTTTGCATTCTTCCTAGTGTTCAGCCCAGAGTTAGGCAGAGTATGGGTGCTAAGAGATTACTATTTGTTAAATAGATAAGAGACTAATTGACAGGGAGCAAGGGAATAGAGGAATTCTTAGCAGGTATGGTAGCCTGCTGTATGGCTCTCTTTTACCCCTTCTGTGCCCATTTGACTAAACTGTAAGTTCACAGAGAATGGCTCTTATGGCTCCAGAGCAGTGGTTCTCAACCTTCTGGCCCTTTAAATACAGTTCCTCATGTTGTGACCCAACCATAAAATTATTTTCGTGGCTACTTCATAACTGTAATGTTGCTACTGTTATGAATCATAATGTAAACATCTGATATGCAGGATGGTCTTAGGCGACCCCTGTGAAAGGGTCATTCGACCGCCAAAGGGGTCGAGACCCACAGGTTGAGACCCGCTGCTCCAGAGGAAGAGGCTGAGATTGACTGTATTTACCTACTTGCACTGTGGTGAAACCTTATGTTTCAACCTGATAACAAACCCCCAATACTCTCTACTTAGACGTTTCAGAAACTCTTTGCAGACTTTCTCTCAATGTCATTCAGGGCTCTGCAGCCACATTGCCTGTCCTCACAGGACACATTTAGACTCATTAATACTCTAAAAACCTGGTCCTTTGATGCGGTTCTCATCTCCTTAGCACTTCCCCAATTCTCTGAGTCCTAACTAATTCTTAAAAGCCACTGATCAGGGAGATGGTGATAAAGGCTTCTGTGTGGTTAGAGAGCTAGGTACAAGGGAAAAGAATTATTTACCAGGTCACCCTGTCCCCAAACCACCCTTTGAAAGTCTGTTTTTATGAACTGCCACAATGGGCTTTGGTTTTTTAAAATCAGTCATCTTGAAATGAAAAGAGCAATAACTTCTTGTAGGATTATACATAGTTATGAAGTGGCTGGCCTAGACCAGACATCACTGCGTATGTGTCTAATGTTAGGTGGCAGGAGGAGTTGGTTGGGGAGGAGAGAAGCAGCCCTGCAGAAAGGATGATGTCTTCAGAAAACGCTGCCCAGAAAGGACTCGATGGGCCCGAGACACTCCCCCTATGGGGACCAGAAGCAGGTCAGTTCCCCTGCATGCTACACCCAGTGTTAATACAGGATGCTGTCAGGCAGACTCAGCTGGATGCTCACACTTGTGTGACACCCTCCTGCCCACTCCCAGCCATACCTTCCGCCCTAAGTGCGTGAGGGGTGACAAGAACATTGGGACAGCTCTCCCCTCTTTGGTGGCACCAGTTATGATGATGTTAGGGTTAGTGAGTCCATCTGGGAAATTTGGTGTTGGGGAAGGGTCATGGATTCTTAGAACGAGAAGGTATCAAAGAGAGCAGTTTCCAAAGTGGGGTTCATGGACCTTTCAGGGAGTATGTGATGCCAAACCTATTTTCATAATAACATTCAGAGTGTGTTGGCCCTCCTGCCATTTTAATTTATTTTTAGTGTTGACATTTGCACCGATGAGGCAAGAGAATGGGGGTCAAACTGCTGGCACCTTGGTGCACATCAAAACCGTGGGCCCCGACTGCTCTGGTGGTCGGTGTATTCTTTGCTGCCATGAACTCACCATAAAAATAACACCTGTTTCACATAAGAATGTCCTTTTTTAAAAAAAGTAAACATAATAATCATACTGGTAATATTCCACTAAGTATTTCTAGGTCAGTAATGGCCTAGATCTGTACATAACCTCAGGTACTGGCCCATGTGAATCACAAAGAAGAGATTCAAAATTTAACTGCCAAGGAAGTTGCAAAATTACTTTTATAACAAAAAAGTTATGTTTACTTGAGTCATTGATCACCCCATCTCCTTTTTCAGTTGGAAAGAAACTAATAAACCATTCAAGATAAATATTCTCTTTCTTCAAGACCTTTTCCATATTATATTCTTCTGAAGACCAAAGAATCTGTTAAGTAAGCTTAAATTATCTGTAAGGTCTCTAAATATGCATATAAACATAAAGTAACATGCTAAACTGTGAATTCTGTGATTTTAGTTTCTTATGTATTTTGTATTATTATTGAAATGATATCTTAGAAAAATGTCCTTGATGAAGCAGTAAAAAGTGTTAATTTTATAAAATCTTGACTTTTGAGTACACCTCTTAATATGCTGTGTGCTGAAATGGAAAGTACACATAAAGTATGACTTCAGTGTGCTAAAGTATCATAGTTGTCAGAGGGAAATAATTGTGCTGTCCGGCTGGTGTGGTTCAGTGGTTGAGTGTCAGCCTATGAGCCAGGAGGTCACTGTTTGATTCTGGTCAGAGTACATGCCCAGGTTGTGGGCTCAATCCTCAATGGTGGGCGCACAGGAGGCAGCCAATCAGATCGCTGACTCTTTCTCAGTATTGATGTTTCTATCTTTCTCCCTCTCCCTTCCTCTCTGAAATCAATAAAAAATTTATTTTAAAAAATGTGCTATTGTTTGAGTTATGAGCTGAACTAGCCTGTTTTTTGGTATGTCCCCCACCCCAACACCTCTTTTTTTCTTTAAAAAATGGTTGACAAACTATGGTTAATCAGACTTAGGTATGTGGCAAATAGTTTCTCAAAAATGAATGAAATCAATCTGTCTCTTTAAAGAAATCTACTGGCAGAATTTGTTGCAGTGATAAAATTCACATTTTCAAGTGAAAATCAGAATTTTGGAACCTCTTATATCTAACATTGTGAGCCTGGGAAACTTCCCAAATAGTTATACTTTTTTTCATATGAGATTCATGATATATTAGCAAATGTGATTCTTTTTGTTATTGGGTATGAGCTGTGTTAACATTGGGAACATATGTATAATTAAGTGGGCCAATATTTCCCAAACGATCAATGCATGATGGTACAACATCCATATGTGGGTAAAAGACCCATTTAAAGTGTGTGGCAGCTCAATAATGGGCTTTAATGGAACAGAGTTCAAAAAATTCATTGATATTTTAGATTCCACGCTGTCATTAATCTCTAAGAAACTACCACTTGCCAAGTTTGGTACAGTTTCAAAGAAGAATATCCAAAATTATCTAGAAAGGCTATTAAAACCCGCTCCTCCCCACCTTCACACTACATCTCTGAGTGAGGCGGGACTTTCTTCACATACCTCAACCAAAACATACACGAGAGTCTAGAGGTCTTTTAAGGCAGATAGTAAAGAAATTTGCAAAAATACAAACAATGCCACTCTTCTCTCTAAATTATTTTGTGTTGATATATATATATATATATATATATATATATATATATATAGAGAGAGAGAGAGAGAGAGAGAGAGAGAGAGGAGAGAGGGAGAGATGTAGGCTGTAGGGATGACACCATGTGTCTGACTGGTGGGGTCAGACCAAACCTGGGTCCAGCAACCTCAGTACTTGGGTTCTGGCTAGGAAAGAATTCAAAGTCCAGACCCAAACTGTGAGAGAACATTTATTGGGTAAATTACAGAGGTAGAAGTTGTAATTCCTAGAAGAAATGGGCTTAGCAAACAAGTTCTAGAGGTAAAGGAAGGGCCCTTGGAGCTTGGGGGTGAGGAAGCTAATGGTAAGGAGGCGGGGAGGTGAGGGGAGAGGCGGGGGTCTGGGGGTGGGGGGGGGCAAGGGGAGGGAAAGGTACAGGCATGCTCCAGGAAGGGAGAGTGCACTGGGTCCTCCATCCTAAGGGTTTAAGGGTGGAGATTATAGGGACGGTCCCAGGAAAAGATCTCAATAGAATGTTCTGCAGTTTTCTAGGTGTGTCCTTTCAGGGTTGTGGTGTGTGTGTGTGTGTGTGTGTGTGTGTAATTTTTCTTTTTCATTAAACTGACCAGGGGAAAATCTAATCACAGCTCTGGCTCTTCCAATAACTTCAAAAATGTGGGCCATCCCAACAGATCAAACTTAACTTTTAAAATTGGGGCAGGAAAAAAGGCTTTAGCTGATGATGCTTATAATGAACAGTATGACAAATGTCAAATTTTTATCTTAAAATGATGTATTAAAAAGGTTTCTTTCATCAAAGGTCATCAGGATGGTATTCATTGCAGAGGGCGTTGTGGGGTCATTGGTGTATGCTATCAGCGAGCATATATTGTACACCTGCTGGAGCAGGGGGCAGGGGAGGGAACAGAGATGAATAAGGTATTACAAACACCCTAGGAAGGGTCATTTGTTCAATTGATGGCAAGTTGGGTGAGACAGATTTGAGGAAAATGGGCATAATACAGGGGTGGGTGTACTCAAACCTTGAATAATTGGTATAAACAAAGGGCTCTGGAAATGGAAGGAAGCCAATTGTTTGTGTGATATCTAGTGCCATGTAAGCAGCATTAACTTTAGGGCCAAAAAGGCTGACTTAGGAATCCTATCTAAGCCATCCCCAATGTTTTCCCCTTGGGCAAGTCAGGCTAACATTGCCAAACCTCAGTTTGCACACCCGTGAAATGGAGGCTAATACAGTATTTCCAGAGTCGCAGTGAGAATTAAATGAGATGAAGTATACAGGTGGGGCACAGGAAGATTTACAGTTGTTTGTATGGAAAATAATACAATAATTGATCAATAATAACACCAGAATAAACTATTTCCTATACTCACAACTGTAACTCTACTTTTGTCCCACCCTGTATAGCGCCTAATGACCTGGCACATAGTTGGTGCTCAGCAAACGGTAGAGAATGTTACCATTCTACTCTAATTTCTCTTTCTGATGAAAAGCTGCCATATTCTGGGGTGTCTTAGACTCTCCAGGGAACAGGAAGCCTAAACATACTGGGTAACTATACTCACATGCCATGCAGAGTGGTGGGTGGTGGCTAATTAGCTGAGACTGGGCTTCAACAAGAATCATTAGATTCCAAATAAACAGTGGCAAGAAGGAAAGCAGATTAGGCATCGGCGCTTGATACCCAGAAGAATTAGGGTAGAAGCCCATTCGGTCAGGGCTGCAGGGACCTTAGACACCAATTCAGCCTCTGATACAGTCAAGGATACTGAAACCCAGCGAGAATGGGCAACTATTACAGGCCCCTCAGAGCCTGGGCCGTGGATTCTGTTGTTCCCTGGAGGCCCTGAAGGCAGAGGGCAGGGGATGATTCAGAAACACTGAGCTTAGAAAGTGAGAGAGGAATTTACCTTCCGAGTCAGCTCCTCTGGGAAACCACACTGCCTGCATTCCATTGGAGAAAGAACCTGTGGCCATAAAAACCCATTGGTTCAGGCCCCAGGCAGAAAGCAAGAGGCCTGGGGTCCAGTCCTTGGTTCAACGTGCTAGTTGGAGCATCTTGAATGGATTTCCACTGGATGCTGAGTTAGTTAACGAAAATCTGTCTCAAAGGAGGTCCACGCAAAATAAGGCTCAGATGCCCCAAATCCTTTTGTATAATTTAGAAAAAGAAATTAAAATAATAGACATAGAAACATAGTGAAGTACAAGTATTACCTGAAAACTACTTATTTCCTACATATATTTTCTGAGATAACCAAAAAGAAACTCCTCTCACCAGCCTTGAGGAATCATACATTGTCGAAGAAAGAACCGGTGCCTATGAAAAATGCTCACGTGGCTAGTTCTGAAGACCAGGGGCCATGACAGGAGGCCCGGCAATTGAATGGATTTCTTGATTTCACTGAGAACTTGGTTGGTCGTGGTCACTCAGCCATGGGAGGCAAGGGATGGGGCAATCAGAGCAAGCAGGCCTGCAGGGTGGCCCTTGGCATTGGTTGTCCTGGGAAGGACATGCTCACTGATGCCCAGGGGGCAAGTGAGTCCCTGAGTGTGGGCCTGGCAAAGAGCTCGTTCTGCTGTGAATGCAGCAGATATCCAAACGCAAACGGCACTCAACGAACAGAGACCTGCTTTGGACACAAACAGAAATAGCAGTGGTCTTCACTGTCCAGGTGCCCGCACCTTCCTGACATCGCTTGAGCCTTACAGCCCTGGGATGTGGGAGGAAGGCCTCCATCAAGGCCACTGGGGAAACGGGGGACAGAGGTGAGTGACTTCGCCGTGGTGACACAGCCTCTCAGGGCCTGGTCCCGACTGCCACACCTGGAGTCTCTCCACCACCCCACACCCTCGCCTTAGCCCTCTCTCTGCCAACAAAGTGGCAAAAGGGGGGTGGCAGCATTTATGTTTCCTCTCCTTCTCTGGTTTGCCTCCTGCTCTCCTCCCACATCCACCCAGGGGAGTTGCCACAGAGCAGCTCCTGACCATGCACCGAGATAGGGTCTCCTCCTCCGTCACGGGGTTCTTATGCCTGTCGCTACCATTCCATCTGGTACTGTTGGCTGTCCCGTGTTTGAGTCTGCCTTCTCCCAATTCCTTGGGTTGAACTCAATTAGTGAAAAGAGGAATGGGAAGCAGGTAATCCTCTATTTCACCTGGAGTCGCACCAGAGTCTTCCCGTCCACCGAAAAGACGTGAAAGTCACGTGGGGTATTTGATGGTGACCGAGGCTTGGGAGAACCACGGCTCTGATCAATAATCAGCCCCCGTGAAATTAGAACAACCTCTGTCCGATGATCACTGTGGATTACCTTGTGACTCTCCCTTGGGTGAGGAAAGCTGTTAAAGGTAAAGAAGAGCCCTAGCTGGTTTGGCCCAGTGGATAGCGTGTCGGCCTGCAGGCTGAAGGGTCCTAAGTTCAATTCCAGTCAAGGGCACATGCATGGTTGTAGGCTCAATCCCTAGTCGGGGGCATGCGGGAGGCAGCTGATCAATGATTCTCTCTCATCATTGATGTTTCTACCTTTTTCTCCCTTCTTCTCTGAAATCAATAAAAATATTTTTTTTTCAAAAAAGTTAAAGAAGAGCTTTTTTTTTTCATGCGACGGACAGTTCCACAACTCATTAGGGGCGGGGAACATGGTGGAGCAGACAGGGCAAGGGCTTGGGGTTCAGGGGTGCACACAGTGGTCAATAACACAGATTCTGAAACCCCTCTTCCCGGGTCGATATTGTGGCTCTGCCATTTACTAGCTCTGTGATCTTAGCAGGTTACTTGGTACCCTCTGTGCCTCAGCTTTTCCTATTTGTTAAGTAGGGCAATTGTACCCTGTTTTGCTTGCCTGGTACATCAACTAAGAGTCTACTAAATGTTAGATATTATTATTATAATCACCACCATCTGGGGACCTTGGGCAGGATACTTCTTGGCTCTCTGCCTCAGTTTCTTCACATGCAAATGAAAATCATGCCTATGTCAATGTGTTTTTGTAAGGTCCAATGAGAAAACCCATATAAAGGGCCAGGTATAACACGAATCATGCTCCTAACAACCTTATAAAAGTATTATCCCCATTTTACAGATGGGAAAACCAAGGCACAAAGAAATTAAGTAACTGGCCAAGGACACACCACTAGTAAATAGGGAGGCTGGGGTTTGAGCCAAGGTTGTCTGGCTCTAGAGTCAGTGTGCCCAAACATCACAACCGTTAGGTGGTTTCTGTTAGGAAGCAGCTAGAACAATACTTGGCAACTTGTGGGCATCCTGACTGGCAAAGAGACAATTCTGACCTTTAGTCGTGCCCTCCACCAGGCAGTGGCAGGATTCCCAGAGAGACAGTGCCGTGTGAGGGAGTGCCTGGGAATCAGGAGAGCCGGGATCTGGTCCTTGCTCTGTTTCCCTGGCAACCTTGGGCAGGCCATGCAACCATGCAGGGCCTCTGTCTCCCTCAGGGGGAGGAGGTAAGAGTTCAGAGACCCTACAATGATCATGGGAGGCTAGAGAAGGGACAATGCCTATGTGTCCCACTGTCTCTGTTAGTAGGCGCATCCCCCTAATGGGACTTGCAACAGGGCCAGTTTGGGGCAAAGTCTCAGGTTTCCTCTTAGCCTGTGCACAAGTAGGAGGGAGCTCCTGCAATAACAAAGGGAATAAACGGGACAGGGGAGAGGAGGGCACCCTGAGAGATCAGGCAGCAGAGAATGAGTGCACGCAAGGCGAGGGGAGAGGACGCCCATCGGTTAAGCACCTGCTGTGAGCGAGGACATCGGCACACCTGGTCTCACTCTGGCCCTGCATCCACCATGATGAAGAGCCTTGGGAGCTAGAAAGGCAACTTATGGCCAACTGATGGTCAGACAGACATGGGATCAGGTCCCAACTTCGACCCTTATGAAGAGATGAACACCTTTCAACAAGATGTCTACATGCACTGAGCCTCAATTTCTTCCCTAAACTAGAGCCATATCTCTCAAAATCTGCTGAGAGATGATACGTGGAGAGTGCATCCCACAGCTCCCGGCTCATAAGGACTGCTAGATAAATGACAGCCATTATTAGCGGTAATGACGGGATTCTCATGGCTGAACATTAAGGAGATAAAGGGAAGACTTGTTTCTCCTTCCCTTTCAGTCTCTCCCATCCCCTCTCCCAAATACCAGTTTCAAATACCTTCCAAGCCCCAGGCCTCAGTGACCTGTCCTCACAGGACTAGGTCGAGACTTAGTCCTGAGGCCAGACCCTCTCCCCTCACTGCAGAGCCAGGACCAGCGGGAAGGCTCCCTAAGGAAGTGGCATTGGGTGGAGGGGGCATTCCCTCTGCTCCTGAGGGTCAGCTTGTCCGCCTAGAAGACCAGGTAGCCTGAGCCCCCCTCCAGCCTTTCTGATGCAGCGAATGCGCACCTCTAGCGAGTTCCAGAGCTTTTGCCCTCTCGCTAAGCTATGAGGACTCCTACAAGAACAGGAGCGTATTCAGGTAACATTGCTGAAGTGGTGTGATGGCAAAAAGGCATTGCTGCTGCTGGTCTGAGGACCACCTTAGGAGAATCGCTGAGCTAGAGAAATGGGGGAGGGGGCGCGAGACAGATCTGGATCCTTCTGGTGAATTTCTCTTTCTCTATTTTGTCTTATCTGAGTCACCTAATGCATTCTCATGGTCTCTGCTACTAAAGATGACTACTGAGTAGCCTAAATTGAAAACGGGGCCTGAGACAGCCCCCGAAGCAGAGCCCCACCTGGAGAGGGGCAGGCAAGGACCTGGGGTCACTTAGTAAGTGCTCCTTGTCCATGCAGCTGCAGGCCCTTCCCTGCCCGCTCGCCTCACCTGCGGCCTGTTGCCCTCTGTGTGCCAGGCAGGGCTTCCTTCAGAGTCACGCTGATTCACCTCCGAGGGCAGAGCCAGGCCAATCTCAGGTCACCTGACACCGGACTCAAATAGACACCTGGAACATAGACCATTCTCCCCCATGGTGGCTGTTGGCAGGACGGGATGACCTGCTACGTGAGGGGACCCTGCTGAGGTCTGGACAGGGGCAGCCTGGGGTTTGGCCAGGGGCTCAGCTCCCTCGGATCCACGCACTGCCCCCGCTCCTCTGGGCATGGCATTTGATGGCACTTGTCAGCTCGGCATCAGATGTCAACGCTGTTTTGATTTTCCATTCCCCTGTCACCTCCTGGCACTTGTGGAAATTTTCCGGAGATAACTCCGACTAACTGTGCCCCATCGCCCCCTCCTATCCCTCTGGTCTGTATGCCAATCAGCGTGTGAGGACTGTGGGGTTTTTCCACTTTCCTCTTTGGCTGCCTTATTGTTGATACTAAGGCTTAGTAACTAAGCCATTTGAGCAATAGACATTCATTTCAGGAGAGAATTATGTGACATCAGGAAGTATCAGGAGCGAGGAAAGATTTCCATCATGTGGAGCAGAGTTGGGACCCCTCACACTTGTGGCAAACCCGCTGGAGTTCTGGGCACAGCCCTGCCATCAGCAGGAGAGCAGCAGGACTCTGCATCCACAGGGCTCTGCTCTGCAGAGTCACAGATAAGCTGTTCCCATTTTCCTTCCAGCTCTGCAGAGAAATGACAAGATCCAGGCCAGTTTGCGCACACTAAATAGAGTTGGACTCTAGCTGAGAGCTCCTCGGGCCAAAGGGTGGCAATTGAGTTTCATTTCATGCCAATTGCAGCTGACCGAGAGTGGCTGCATGACACTGGGCTAGAAGTTGGAGCTCAGGTGAAATGGTGCCTCGATCTTATAGTCACATCTGTCTTGGATATGGGACGGGAAGATGGCCATTCGTGGGCCATGTATTGTCATCACTGGACCCAGCACAAACCTCCCAGCTCAATGGAACAGGGAACTAAGTCCCAGTGAAATGAAAAGACATTTCCCAGTTCACATAACTTGTTAGTCGTAGATCTAAGGAGAGGATCCAGGTTTGTTTGTTTGTTGTTGTTTTTTAACATGAATTCAATACATTTCCATTCTCCTAGGAATGGAGGCTTTGGAAATAAATAAGCCTGAATTCAAACCCCCACCCATCATTTACCCCCCTCATCTACCAGCTGTGTGACCTTGGGCATGCCACTTAACATCTCTGTGCTTGTTTCCTCCTTTGTAACGGCAATAAAAACACTCATCTCATTACTGGGAGAATTAAATGTGACCATAGCATGTGTAGTTCAAAGCCTCATGCATGAATGTTAATTTTTCATTTTTTAACAGAAAATAATATACATTATTAAGATAAACTCCTTGGGGGCAGTTTGCACGCCAGAACTATGATTTAATTGCATAATTACAGATCTGGTTTGTTCCCTTATGAACTAAGGGTTTGGGACCAGATTGTCTTCAAGATCCCCCCAGCTTTAAAACCGCTGTGACTGTTAACAGTAACTCCAAAGGATTTTTCTTTAATTGTTTCTGTGAGCTGGTACTTGGTAAATGAGCCCTGGAGAATTTTCTGGAGTCACACCAAGGTCTTTGCAGGTGCAAAAGCCATTTGCGTTCTAATCTTTTCAACATTGTGCAATTCATGGCCTGAGACCTTGGTGCGTCACCTCCATTGTAGTAATGATCCACCTCTCAGCTGCCTGCTGTGAGCCTTGCAGGGGTAGGACTGGTCTGAATCATCACAGGGCCCGAGTGTCCCACAGAGCCCAGGAGCTCAGCCCGTGGTGGCTGCCTTCATCTCTAGGGGCTGAAGAGAGGGGTCCAAGCCTTAGCTGTGGTAGGGACTTGGAACTTACAAGGCTTAGAACTGAGTTGGTCTGGACCTCTGTGCCCCTGGCCCAGTCACTTCCTCTCACAGCCTCTTGACTTTCCCTGCATTGAACAAGGAAGCTGCTAAGTGACCCTTCTGTCCTTGAAGCAGAGGCTAAACAGGCAACTGGGGAAGGCTGCCATCTTTGACGGAGCTGGATGGGGCCACAACACATTGGCATGAACAGCTGTCCCTCCTCTGAAAGCCATTTTGGGTTAACCAAAGCCCTGCCCCTGGGAGGGAGGGAGGGAGGAAGGGACAGAGGGAGGAGAGAATTAGGCCCAAAGAGCTGGGCTCAAGTGAGATTTATAAATAGGAACATGGAAACTCATGGAAGAAGCCAAGCAAGGCAAAGGAGAATTGGCAAGTCTCGGCGAGATCATTCTAAGATGTAAATAACTAACAAGAGAGAAGCCAAACTTCTTGGGGACTCTGAGGGCCATTATGTAAGTGTTTCCTCACACCAGGATCACAGAAGCAGCTGAGAAGTTTGAAGCTGAGAAGCACCGGCAGGAATAAAAGAAAGTGGTGGTGCTCACATTGTCCATTTGCTGTGGGCAGTTGGACAGACGTGAGCAGAGCGAGGGCCCTGGGCCAGGTACAGAGGGTCATCAGCCTGGAAGACCCCAGGTGCCTAGTAAGGGACAATCAATTACAGGGTGGGACCTTGACCCCAGGGTGACCTTTCCTCCCCTTGCGTATCACTGGTCCTGAGGCTTGGACCCCCTGACCTTTCCTCCCTAGAGATAACCTCTAGGCCTCAGGTTGTATTTCAGCTCCAGGCCCAGATAAACACCAAAACCAGCCACGGCTGACGTCAGGACCAGCTGCATTGAATAATGATGCCTACCCTGGTGCTGGCCAATCAGTGGAGACAACAACCCTAAATGGACACACCTGGAAAACTGCAGACTATTCTACTGAGATCTTCCCCCTGAAACCTCTGCCCTTAAAACCCTTAGGATGGAGGACCCCGTGCAATCCCCCTCCTGGGAGCACACCCCTGCCTTTCCCTTCTCTCTCCATTTCCCTTTCCTTTCCCCTCTCCCACCCCCAGGCACATTACCATTAGCTTCCTCACTCCCAAACTCCAAGGGCCCTTCCTTTAGCTCCATAACTTGTTTGCTAAGCCCATTTCCTCCAGGAATTACTGCTTCTACCTCTGTAATTTACCCAATAAATGTTCTCTCACAGTTTGCGTCTTGCTCTGAATTCTTTCCTAGCCAGAACCCAAGTACTGAGGTTGCTGAACCCAGGTTTGGTCTGACCCCACCGGTCAGACCCGTGGTGCCGTTCCTGCCGCCTACAACATAGTCATTTATTTAGGCACCAAACACCTCTTCCTTGCCCGGTGTACACCTGACTGTGCTGGGGCCGGGGAAAGAAGCATAACGAAGGCACTGTCTCTGTTTCCGGGATGCTGGACACAGCCAGGGAGAAAGACACATAACTAGGGGGCAGTTGTAATCATCGCCATGTCGTGGCATGCACTGTTTTGTACCGTTTCGTGTTTCTCAGGGTGGACACCCATTCTGTCATCTGCCTGGGAATCTTGCACTTCTCTGCGCAATGCAGCCCCTTTCTTTTGGGGGTACTGTCCCCCAGCCTATTCTACTCTGAACAAGAGCTGGATGTCTCCACCTCCCTGGCCCTAGTGACAGTCAGGAGGATGGGCACGTGACTCAAGTCAGGCAATCAGAGTTTCAGAGTTCTCCCCTGGTGTCCCTCTACCTGGAGCTCAGAAAACGAAGCCCCATTTCTCTCCAGAAGTGAAGCTAAGGGGGAGGCCAAGCCTGCAGAGGTGAGTTTCCGCTTCAGAAAGGCAGGCAGTTTGAGAGAATAAAAGTGACGGCCAGGAAGAAGCTGCGATGAGATGCCACCCTCCCTGCTTTCACCTTCAGCCCTGCTTCTCCAGCTTAGAAACAGCAGCTAGAAGCTTCCCCCTTTTTGTCTCAACTAGTTCAAATTCAGTTTCTGTAGTTTCTGTCACTTACAATCAAGGCTCCTGACTTACACGCCCATGCCCTACCTTCAAGATAGAAAGGGAAGGGAGCTGGCATGAAATACCTAGGATGGGCCACACATTACTCCTGACACCTTGCAAATGAGCTCACTTAATTCTCCAAGTGACCTGTGAGCTACGGATCAGTGGCCCCATTTATAGCTAAAAAGAGAGAAGTTAAATAGCTTTCTCACAGTCAGAGCTAAGAGCTGAAACCTAGGCAGGAAATGGTGCTAAGCAGTGGGGTAGGAGGCAATCAAGAATCTTTTCTTGTGCTCAAGTAGCTCAGGGATTAAGCAGACAGTCACAAATAAAGATTTATAGGTCATGGTAGAATTTTTGAAAATAAAGCGGAAGGAGGTAGAGAAAAGTACCAGCTTAAACTGAAAGATAAAGGATGAGGGGGAGCTGTCTGCAGAGCAGAGGGACATCGGTAACAGGTGGGAAGAATAGGCACTCAGAGGCCCGTTGGTTGGGAGCAGGGAGTCCAGTTAGGAGGAGGCTGTGACAATAGACCAGGCTGGTGGCGGCAACGCCTACCACTGACTTGGACCATGAGCAGTGGAAGGATTTGAGGGAAATGTCAGCGTTGATGCGGCAGGATCTTTCCATGGATTAGACATGATGGGGAAGAGAAATCCAGGCCCGTTTCCCAGTTCAGAGAAGTAAAGAGAGCCCTCTCCATGCTGGGCTGACACAGCGAGACGAAGAAGGGGACGCAAGCTGGGGGTGCTGCAGCTGTTGGCAAAGGGGAAGGGTGAGAGGGAAGGAGAAAATAACTATGAAAATATCTTGGCATTCTGATTGCCATTGGGGACCCTGGCTAAGTTGGTGCAGTGGAAAAGAAAACCAAAGTAAAGGTACAATTTATCCTGAAAATGGAATTCCTTAGCAGGTTGGATAACCCTGTTCCAACAGCAATAGCTGTGACAATAGCTCCCAGGAGGCATATCTTAGAGCACAATGCTTTGCACACATCTTTGGTACTTCGTCTCTTTTCAAAGGAGGGAGAGAGAGAGAAATATTCTGACTCTCAGAACTATAATCAGCCAGAATCCTCCACTGAAAGCTCCACAGTTTGTAGAAGAGCAAACCAAACAGGTTTCCTTTCTCAAGATCTTCTGAAAACTATGTTAGGCAGCTTAATGCATTAGCTATGAGATGAGTTGCTGCTTTCAACTAATAATAGATATACCTCACGTATCTGTTCAGCCCAGAGCCTCCTCCATCATGGCCTCAGCCAAAGAACAAACGGCCATGCGGTAACTTTGTGAACTGAGTACCATACAGCCACGCAGGTGTGCCCGGCACAACTCCAGGGGGCGTGGCTCACATTGTGCCTGCTGTCCCCTGGAGCTGAGTGTGCATCACCTGCAGGATTACACCCTGGTCTTGCAGGAGAGAACTCCCGTTTGAGCTCCACGCTGGTTTCTCAAAGGTTGTGAGAGTCTCTGAATGAGTCTCTCTGGACCTTAGTTCTGTTGGCTATCAAATGGGGAAGAAAAATGAATCAGATCAATTTTTCCAAAAGTATGTGTGCTGGAACGCTTAATTCCATAGGCTGTGATTAGGACTTACATGGAAAAGGGGTTCCAAGGCAAACAGACAAACAAACTGGATTTGAAAAGCTAATATGAGTTTTTCTAGTGGGCCTATAAGATAATAATGTACCATATGAAACAATAAAAGTGGAATTAAAATCACAGAGTTTGACACTTGTGGGCCAGGAGTTCACCTTTATTTTTCAAAGAATAACTGGTTGTTCATCACTTTGTGGCCAGAGTGACAGTTTTTTAGATATTTTTTTCAACTATAGATTATTTTGCAGTTATTACACTAAAATTAGAAAATACAGATCAGTAAAAAGGAAAATTAAATCTACTCAAGGAGTAGAAATCTTGATAAACTACTTCATTTAAATGTAAAAACTAAAATCACCTGCCACCCCCCAGAAATTCACCCGAGTAACATTTTGTGTATTTCCTTCAGATATTTTTGTCTCTACATATGTAGGTATTGCCCAGATGGGATGATGGTGTTTGGCAGAGACCCATGATCACAGACTCCTGAGTCTTGATGTCACAGGAAAATACATGCACAGAGGACGAGGCCAGACAGCACAAGCCTTCATTAGGCTGAGACTTGCTCCGAGTCCTATGATGGCCTGGTGACCTGGTGGCCTTCTATCCAGGTTACATGAGCCCCAAGTGGTGGACAGAGGACAAGGCTGGGAGACACTGTGGCCCTTCCCCTGTGCCACAACCACATCTGAGTGCTTGATGTCTCACTACTTCAATGGTGAGGAAAATGTGTTCGAAGACAGCAGGAAGACCCAGACCAGAGTTGGCCGAACCTCATCATCCGGGCCTCCCTACAGAAGAGATGGAAACACCCCTCGCCCTGTTACACCAGCAACCTGAAGGAACACAGAGAACCCCCACAACTGAATCCAAGGGGGAGAACATGCGTGTGGGCAAAAGTGGGATCATGTCATTCAACAGTAGTCATCTTTTCCTGGTGCCATTTATCTTGATGATGGTGGAATGATCACTGTTGGCCTATAACCCTTTAGAAATGCCCTCTTAAAGATCCTCAGAGACGTCCAAGCTGGCAGCAAAGAATGAAAGAGCTGTTTGGAAGGTCTCCCACATTCTGATCAAAGGGTGGGAGTGGGAAGTTGGCAGGGTGAGATGGACAGGGACGGGGCTGCTCTCTGAGGGCCCTCCGACAGTTGTGGCCAATCTCTTTGAAGAGTAGGAGCTCCATCTCTTAAACCAGTGTTTCTGAGGCATAGAATACCCACTCCTGGTTCTACTTGTCATGATTTAAGATCATCTATAGGCAAGGCATGAAACAGCATTGAACCAGAGTGAGGGAACAATTCCCTTTTCAATTTCCTTTCAGTCGCTCCAATTTTATCTAGAGAAAGCAGGCCTTAGGCATGGTGTCTTCTGCACACAACACTATCTAGTTAGAACTGAATAATATTGCTCAGGTTTCACAATCATTTTGAGCTGCCCTCAGTTGCTGCAAGGATTACAGCAATGGGGAAAACCTTCCAGGTTTTAGTTTTCCATTTATAATAGTCATATAATGTTTCCTTTTTAAAAAATCCTATGTAATAAAAGGGTAATATGCAAATTGACCCTAACGGCCAAACAACCAGGAACGACCAGTGCTAGGATGTGCACTGATCACCAGGGGGGCAGATGCTCAATGCGGGAGCTGCCCCCTGGTGGTCAGTGCACTCCCACAGAGGGAGCTCTGCTCAGCCACAAGCTGGGCTGATGGCTGTGAGCACAGTGCTAAGGATGTTCTACTGCGGCTTAGCAGGAGCGGGCCTAAGCCACAGTTGGACATCCCCCTGAGGGCTCCCGGGCTGCCAGAGGGATGTCTGACTGCCAGTTTAGGCCCAATCCCCTGCGGAGTTCTCTAAGAAGGAAAGATCCTCCTTGCCCACCTCCCAAACAGACTTTTCCAGAAAGACAAGGATGCACACTGGAGCCACGTGTACTTTCCCAGGGGATGGATGAGACACTTCTCTGTGATTCTCGGGTGCTGTGGGGCAGGATAGAAGAGTTGGATCTGGGGGTGGAAAGAGGAAAGAGAGTGCTAATGTCTGGTGGAGCAGGAGTGGACTATTTGCGCTGCAGCTTTGGGGAGAATCGGGACACTGAGCTGATGATCCTTGTGTTTTGTCTGTCCTGGAGAAGGGACAGAAAATCAAGGTAGAGATGGGTGGTGGATTTTTGCCCTTCCTTACACTCTCTCCAAAAATCAATGGGAAAAATGTCCTAGGGTGAGGATTAACAACAACAGAATGGTAGACACAAGCCTGTAGATGCCACATCTTGGAAAGTCTGGCTGACTAACAACAATAGCAAAGAAGATACCTTACATAGAATGAGATAGAAGTTGACGATTTACCAGATATTACATTAAGCACAATGCATGGATTACCTCATTCAACCTTTGAGGCAAACCTTTGAGAGATATACCAAATGCTGGCATCAGCAAACCTAGGTCTGATGCAGGGTGACTTGGATAAGTTAATCAACCTCTCTGGGCCTCAGTTTCCTCCTCATTTTTAAATGGAATAATAATAGTACCTACAACAGTGCCTGGCATATGTTGATAGTAGAGTTTGTTGAGTTGAACTGAATATTGTGTTAGTCAAGGAGATGCCCAGCCCCTTGTCTCTTTGACAGATACTTGGTGTCACCCCAGCTCTGAAAGAGGCACCCCAGTTCTCAGGTGTTAGCTGGGCATGCGGGACCCCTGGTGATGCTCAGAGTAGGCCTTACCGGGTTGCAGGAGAGAAAGAAGGAATTGGACTTTCTACTTTGGACTAATGAGCTAATTGACATTTCTCAAAATCATTGCTAAGTCATTACTGAAGAATCCAATGGTCTGTGTTAATGAAGAGAATGGACCTTACACAGTAATGACTTTGGCACGAGCTTCAAACTCGTCCTGAACTTGGGCTTTGGGAGTGAGCCAATTGCCCGGTAAACTTTGTCTCCTTTTCCTTCTTTCACTGCCTTGCAGTGGAGGGGCTCTCGAGAGGAAGGAGACTCAAGTTGAGATAAAAGCAATTGGAAGACTTACCATTATCCTGTTCTAGTTTTGTCATGAAGCTTCCACTTTCTGATCGTTACAGTTTCTGCTTTCCTCCGTGCTGTAGTCTAAGCTCCATGAGAGTCATGTTCATTGCTGTCTCCCGGGCACCAAGCACAGTGTCTGGCCCATCAAAGCACATGCTCAATAAATGTGTTGAATGAATTAATTAATGAGTGACATCCTGATGTAGTCATTTTAAACCCTGGCTACAATTCAACAACACCATGGGCTTAAAAAAACAAATCTAGCCCGGCCAGTACGGCTCAGTGGTTGAGCGCCAACCTATGAACCAGGAGGTCATGGTTTGAATCCCAGTCAGGGCACATGCCCAGGTTGTCACCTCAATCCTCAGTGTAGGATGTGCAGGAGATAGTCGAACAATGACTCTCTCTTATTGATGTTTCTCTCTCTCTTGGGTCCCCTTCCTTTACTCTCTGACATCAATTAAAATATTTATTTTAAAAATCGAAGTTTTTAGATTCTCCATCCTGAAAATTCTGATACAAATGGTCTAGCCCAGAAAGGGTACGTCTTAAAATCGACCCTATCTCTGGAAGGATCCACAAGAAATGAGTGACATTGGTTGCTTCTGGGAGAATTGAGTGCTTGGGGGCCACAGAGGGAGATTTTAATCTGAATATCCCTCTGCATTTTTATTATCTACTCAGAAAGGAAAATAAAATTTAAGTTAAAGATGAAAAAACTGCCTAGATGGTTCTGATGTGCAGCTGGGGTTGGAAACTGAAGACAAATTGTTATTTTTAAAAAGGAGCTGGGACAGGGCTGCACTGTTGACACATGGGCTGCCAGCGCTACTTGAGTAATGAGTGGGCTGTTCCGAGAGCAGACCAGTAGGAGGATTTACTCCCCCAGATGTATCAGGCCCCAAAATCAACTCAGGACAGTGCTGTCTGTCAGACCAGGAGCTCAGGGGCTTTGCAGGCCTGAGCGAAATATTAAAATGTGTTTGAGTAAAATAGAAGTTTCCCGTGCCCTGAGATAGCCGAGCATTCAACAAGAAGCCAAAATGTCCACCCTTATTTGATCATCAAAAGCATACCCCCCCAAATCAGATACATTTTCTTTTCTGGCAAAGCTTAAGAGAAAAATGTCGAGCATTGGGAAGGCATAAGGAAACAGGAGTCTTATGCACTGCTTGTAGGGAACACAGGGCTACAGTCGTCTGGGGAGCAATTCTGCAATTCAGACACAAATCCTTTAAAGACATTCCATGCTACCTCTGGATTCAGTATAATTCTGAATCTATCCTATGGAAGTATTTAACCAAGTGAGCAAGTTTATATACATAAAGATGTTTATCATAGTATTTATTATAGTGATTGCATTCGTTAAAAACTATAAATAACAAAAACGTCCACCAATATGAGATTATTTAAATTATGGCACCTACACACAAAGAAATGCTTTGCTGCCATCAAAAATGTGAAAAGAACATCATGATATAATATTAGACACTCATATTCACAAATATAAGACAGGTTACAAACTAGGGCCAGAGTATGGTGCCACTTTTATGCAATAAATATATGTATATATGCTTGGGGGGGAAAGGATATAAAACTAAGACAAAAGCTAGAATAGTAAAAATAATTTTATGGAGTATAATCATTTAAGATGGACTTCTATATGCATTTTAATTTTTGCTTATGTTTTAATAATGGCCATGCAATGAATGTTAATTTTCAAGTAACCACTGACATTTTAAAACATAAAACCTGAATTCCTTTTCCTCATAACAGGTAGAAGGGTTTTGGTTGCAAGCAACAGAATCCCTACTAACAGATACTCAACAACTAGGATATTTACTGCTGTACTTGGTCAGTCTGGTGCTGGGTGGTTCCAAGGGTTAGTTCATGGGTAAGGGCTCTGGGTCAGATTCCTAAGGGCATCCGTCCTCATGGTCACCAGATGGCGGCCACTGCACCACGCACCACATCGGTAACTAACTATGTCCTAGGCAGGCAGGAAGGGGCTTCTCCTTAATCTTCTGTTTAAACCAGAGGAAGGGTGTTTCCAGAAACCCTCTAACACAGTGGTTCTCAACCTTCTGGCCCTTTAAATACAGTTCCTCATGTTGTGACCCAACCATAAAATTATTTTCATTGCCACTTCATAACTGTAATGTTGCTACTGTTATGAATCGTAATGTAAATATCTGATATGCAGGATGGTCTTAGGCGACCCCTGTGAAAGGGTCGTTCGACCACCAAAGGGGTCACGGCCCACAGGTTGAGAACTGCTGCTCTAACGTGTTTGTCCTCAGCTCTTTTTGACCAGTTTTGAGTTATGTGCCCATACTCCAGCTACTCAAGAGGTTCCCACCTTTGCAGACAGGTAACCTCTGTCAGGAAGGAAGAATAGGAATGTGGTTAGGGCAGTGATGGCGAACCTATGACATGTGTGTCAGAGGTGACATGCGAACTCATTTTTTTGGTTGATTTTTCTTTGTTAAATGGCATTTAAATATATAAAATAAATAACAAAAATGTAAATCTTTGTTTTACTATGGTTGCAAATATCAAAAAATTTCTATATGTGACACGGCACCAGAGTTAAGTTAGGGTTTTTCAAAATGCTGGCACGCCAAGCTCAAAAGGTTCGCCATCACTGGGTTAGGGCGCCTCGGTGTTGTCACTGATGACTAGGGTAACCCTACAAATTGTCATCTAAAAGGGGACAACTTTGAGAATGAAAGGAGGGCACTCAATAATCACCCTGAGGCAACAGGTATAAACCAGGACCATCCCAGGACCCATGAAGCTGTGTGACTCAGCAGATCATTTCATTGTCTGGAGCCCCGCTGAATCCTTTATAGGATATGACTAATAGTATCAACATCTTAGGGATGTGGTGAGGATAGATAAATATAATCTATAAAGCTCTTACACAGTACAGAGCAATTAATTTCTCCCCGGCCCTAATACTAGCATATTAGACTGAAGTAATTACAAAGGCTCATTTCCTCCTGTGTCCTCATTTTCTGGTCTGTATGGATATAAACAACAGTGAGGTAATTGCATTCAAACTTTTATAAGGTGCATAGTAAATTCATTGCTTTCTTGTGCTGTGGGCAGACCAAGGAGGTATTGCACAGCCAGTTTTCTTTTTAATTTAATTTTTATTTTCTGAATAACTTACCCAGGTTAGCCCTCGATGATAGTTTTAGAGGTTCTATTTTTATGCCTTTGGAATAGTTGTTGTATAGAACTTTGAAACTTTTAAATTTTAAGCTATGGATCAAAGTCATTGGCAGAACCCTACATCAGCTCAAGTAGTATTCCCAAATCCACGCCCAGAAATGGGCAGATTGCGAAGTAGACTGACATATGTCACTTCTACCATCCTCCATGCAAGTCTAGATTCAAATCTCAGTCTTACTGCCTAGAGAGCTGTGTGACTTTAGATAAGCCATTAAACCTCTTTGATCCTCAGATTCTTAAACTGAGAAATAGGAATCACAATAGTGTTCATCTCACAGGATTATAATGAAGGTCAAATGAGATATGCATTTGTTCCTTCCTAAGAAGGGTCCCAGGATAACAAATGTATATCCAAATGCTTGAAGAATAATGTGAGACTTAAGTCTCTTGAAAGAGGAGGCAAGGAGAACAATGTTATAGCAGGCAATGCAGCCACTCTTCCTAAACCCTTTTAGAGTATTGCCTTCCCCAAAGTCCCACCCATTTTGGTACTTCTTCCCATTGCCCACCCCCATACTGCCTGCCTGGAACCCCTTTTCCACTTCCTGTATCTCCTCTTTCTTCTGTGCATAACGGAGACCTTTCTTTTGCTTATTCCTTGATCTTGTTCCCACAAAAAGATCTCAGGAGCTGAAGAGCACAAAGAAAGAATCCTCCTTAGGGCCCTGGCCGGGCAGCTCAGTTGGTTTAGAGTTGTGGGTTTGATCTCCTATTAGGGCACATACAAGAAACAACCAATGAATGCATAAATAATGGAGCAACACGTGGGTGTTACTCTCCCCCCCTCCCTTCCTCTCTCCCTAAAATCAATAAATAATAATTTAAAGAAAGAATCCTCCTTAGAAAGTGGGAAGACCAGAAATGTTACGTTGTCCTTGGCGTTGTTCGTGATGTGTTCCGGCACAAGGCCATTGCTAGGAAATGCGAGTTCCCTTTTCTTTTTCCTTCCCAATTCTCATTCACTCCCTGCCTCTCCTTCCGCTGTCCCCTGATGAGGCCCCGTGCCCTCAATTTTCCTCTCTGTCACCCCACCAGGCCTGTCCATCCTGATGGGGTCCCAGGGTCCAAAGTTCTCTTTCCAGGTGCCTTCAGGCCTTTATTTCCCATTACTTGTCAGGAGAAAGGAAAAAGGCTGATAAGATGTGAGTTTGAAGCTAATGCCTGACTGTGGACCCAGGAAAGAAACTGAGTTGGGGAATCAAAAATCCAGTTAACGTTGGTCCAACAACAAAATCAACTCTTGCTGTTTTCAGCAAGGAAACTTACTTAAAGGCATGAGCAGGCGCAGAGTCTGGGACGGCGCAGAGAGCTCTGAAGCTAAGCCAGGGTCAGGGTGGTGGGAGCTGCCTCAGTGAAAGCCCGTGACCCTGGCCACCCTGGCGGGACACACCCCGCTCGGGACTAGACCCCAGAAGGTCTGCAGCCCGTGGGAGCCGACCTCTCCGCAGGCGTCTGCCTCCCCGGCACCAGGCCTCCTCCTCAGAGCGCTCACGTCTGACCCAGGCCTTGTGTGCATCTACCTGGCGGGACCTAAGTCACCTGTGTGCAGTGAGCTGCAAAGGATTGTGGGAATGTGACATATTTTGGAACAGGCAGGTCTCATAATGTGAAAAATTACCAAGGGGTAGATGAGAGGTTCAGAGATTGGAGAACCATAGAGGCAAATGCCCATAAGAGTCTCTCTCCCCTGACATTCATCGGTCATGCCACCATCAGATAGATCTCCGAACTTTCCTGTCCCCATGTGTAAAATGATCAAAACCTGGTGAGGGCAGAGATCATGGGATGAAGAATCCATTACCCCTCCCCCCCCCCCCCCCCAATCAGGTTCTAACCATTAAAATGCAGTCCAAAGAGCAGGACAGGGATGCAGTGCCAGCTTAAGAAATGACAGCTGAGCAGTGATCAATAGCCACCAGGGCAAAGCTCTCCCAGGTGACTTCTAGGGTGGAGAATGTGGTGGGGTGCACACCTCGGAGCCAGCACACTCGTGTCCTGTATACCCGATACGCCAGTTCGCAGGGCTGGGCACCCTCAGGATGCACCAGTCTCCGGTGGAACAGCCAGACAGTGACTGGCCTTATTTAGGCAGGAATCAGAAAATGTGAACTCCCTCCATCCCTGGGCACCAGGTTTGAACGGCAGGTCATATGCCTCCAGGAATCCGTCAGCTGTCCACTGTGCCTGCTCAGCCACAGCGACACAGACGACAGAGCTAGAGGTTGTGCAGGTCCAGAAACATGCCTTCCTGTGCTTGGCGCGGGGTGAGTGGTGAAGGAAACACAAGGTTTGAACCAGAGCCAGAAGCTACCAGAGGCTACTCTGTGTACAATTATTGCAGTCATCGAATGCATAGACTTGTACCTGGTGTATTCTGTTCTCATTAATGCCTCTTCAAAACTAAGTACTCTCCCGCAGGAATAAGTCATAATGCAATGCATGCAATTATGAAGGCACCTTACACTTTCCTTTTATTGATGGGAATTGAACAAAATGGAGCCTGTGAAATTGCCTGTGTGTGTAGGATCCAAATCTATAGCAGTGCTTCTAGGAGTGAGTGTGTTTTTGTGTGAAGTCTCGTGTTCATGGACTTCCAAGTATCAGAGTGCTCCTTAGCACATCTGACACAACCAGCTCTGATCACATCTAAAGGCTCCAAATGAAGTAGCCTCAAGAAGCAAGTGTATTTTGAAGGCATTGGGTGCAAGCTATCCTGGGACGCCAGCCATGACCAGCACAGGGGTCCCCTTTATGCCAGAGGCCAGACAACTCAACTTAATAAAATACAGTTTGATGAATCCAATTCCGCAAGTTGAAATGAAGCAGTGATATGAGGTGGCCACTAGTTCAAGTTGGGGAAGTGGGGCACTGGGAGAGTTCTTGCCTTCAAGGACTTGGGGTCAAAAATCCTTTGGAAACAAATGCAAATCGCTGTCATTATTGTTCATTTGTTGAGCAGCAAGATGGTCGGTGATGAAATCTAAGGGGAACAGCTGTGAAGAAAGCCCTCTCTTCCCTCCAGGTTCAACTCCTATCATCTTGCATTCATCCTACCCGTGACTCATTACAGCCCGACTGTAAAGTAAGTTAATTATAGTCTCACAGGGACTGATTTGGGCATGGAAGAGAAGGCCAGGATTAAAATAGGCCAGGGCTCTCTCTCTCTCAAATCTTATATTTGTGTATATATAAGGCTAGTACCTATAGAACAACAATTAAATCATGCTTTCAATCCAATCACTATGGTAACAACCATGCATTTCTGATGGATGGCAAATGCTTTTTCAGGAAACAGGCTCAAGAATTCCAGAGATATTAAGTGACCTCTTGAATGACAGAGGAAACCTGGTGTCAGTGAGATGAGAGCTGCCTCCCGCTTCCCCATCCTCTGCCTCTCTCAGACTGGCCTGGTACCCAGGTCCTGCCCACTGGCTGCTGCCCTAAAATGGGGCCAGCATGTCTGTAGTCTACCTGGTGGACCCTTTCAAGCTTCTAATGATAGTGTTTTCCATCTTCCCTCTCTCTCTCTCTAGAAATATAATACTAATAGACACCTATAATTGCTCTCTAAATGATGAGTTTCACAAGAAACTAAATAAAGGTAACTTTTGAAGAGCGACATACTGTTTTTAGTTTACTGGATTGTCAGTTTAAAAATAATACCCAGTAACATTGAAGGTACAGAGGGCTGCTGATAGTTTCATGATTACTGCAATCCTTCTGCCCTCTGGAGAGCAATCCGCTACACTTTTTAAAAGAAGCTTTAACTTGTACATACCTGCTAAGTTAGCAGTCCATAAATTTAGCCAAAGGAAATCATTAAGAATATGACAAATATTTCACTTCTTGAATGCTTACTTCAGTGTTATTTGAATAGAAGAAATTTATTGGGAGAGGGAAAAAAACACCTTTATATTCAACCACAGACGATTGAATGAATTTCGAAAGGCTGAGTGTGGACTAGTTTGAGAGGGAGAAAATCCTGGGGGCCACAGTCTTGAGGGGGGTCACATCTTCATGGGCTTTATTTCCAATAACCTTACCAGATTTTCACAGTGAAAATCACGAATTTTCTCCTCCCCCTTGTGGCTCTAGCAGGGGGAGGAGAAAAATTGCCATTGGGAAATATGCCAGAGCATTCTGCATGCAAAGGCCTACCCAGGAAGGGAAGAGACTACCAGAACTTACTCCACCTGAGGGAGGGGCATTTGTTAGACTCCAGACCCCTGTAGCCTCCTGTTTCACTCAAGGTGGGGGGATGGAGAGAATTAAGAAACACTTGTGAAGGTCACAGTCCAGGGACATGGGCACATTAAATAACTGAGATTTAATAAGATTATAGGGTACTTCCACTCCTCACCACATCTTACTGCCACTCAACAGGACTCCAGTATAATAACAGTGGAGAACAGCTCCAAGAGTGGCCAGGTGCTAACTCTATTTAAGGAGGAGTCCTTAGGGAAACCTAAAGACAAATACAGGGACACTACAGGAGCTTGAAGGTTCTGGCACCTACAGCTATAGCAAATATTAAACACAGGCTAGTTCCTAGACAGATTCACATAGAACCTCACAGTAAAGGCCTACTTACTTCCATTCCTATTAGTCAATACACCATGTCCAGCTTTCAACAAGAGAATTATAAGGCATGCCAAAAGCCAAGAAAAAAATACATAGTCTGAAGAGACAAAGCAAGCATCAGAACCTGACTCAGATACATTACAGATGTTGGCATTGTCAGACCAGCAATTTACAGTAACTATGATTAATATGTTGAAGGCTCCAATGGACAAATAGACCACGTACAAAAGCAGGGGGGTAATGTAAGCAGAGAGATGGAAATCCTAAGAAAGAATCCAATGCCGGGCAGTGAGGGCCTCAGTGGAGTTCAGTACGCTGACCTAGTGTTGGTGGTGGAGTGGGCTGGTGCTGGTCAGGGCGGTGAGGACAAGCAGAGGCCAAGAAGGCTGCCAGCTACGCCAATAAGGCACAGGGAGCACCACCTGGGGGTGGGGGTGGAGGAAGGGGATGGGAGATTGAAGTTGAACTAACAAAGGAAAGTGGGTTTCTGAGCCAAATAACTTAAGGGACTTACCCACGTCCTCACTGGGTATACAAAGGGTCCTGCTCAGATCAGAATAAAGCATTTGCAGCTCAGTGCCCTCTGGCTACCATGCTGCCTCCGGCTTGGGAAGAGGTTCTGTTTCCTGGGAGTCAGCCACATGAGAGCAGTTGGGATTCCATGAGGTTGTCAGAGAACAAAACATTCTGCTTTCTCAGCAGGAGAGCCTCAACGCCCACAGCCTCCCAGGGGGCAGAACTCAAACACACCACATGCGTACGCTGTATTCGAAGACACGGGTCTGGGTGATTGGTAGTCTTGGGTTTCCTGGGAGGTTCATGCTTTTTGATTGAGTTGGTTGGCTGAAAAAAACAAAACAAACAACAAAAAGCCCAAATCTTCCTTTGCCACGCTCAGATATGGTAGGACCAGAATGAGCGTGTTTCCTGTATTTTTCCTCTTTAGCCAATAGGGGCCAACTTTCAGTGGGGTTTCTGAACCATTATTTAAATTTGAATTTTAGACTTTCATGTAGATGTGCAGAAAATGACACTTTTTTTTTTTTAAAGGAAACTCAAGCGCACAGAGCAGTCTCTCGTTTTAAGGCTGGTTCTGGAACATCACCAACAAGCCCTGGTGTGCCAACCCAGGCTGCCTCTGAGTACAGTTTTCAATTCTCCAGCATGTGGTTTTGTTTGTGGCATTTCTTAAAATGTTGAATAATTAACAACACTCTGGCTTTGGGAAACCTAAACTTGTTGACTACAGAGCATTGTTAGAAAAGGATGCCAATGCACTGAAACAGGCTCCGGCTGGGGTTTTCCCATAAAGTCCTCTCTCATCTGCCAGAGAGAAGAACACAGTTAAGAATTATACCACGTCACCTACTATAAGCCAACCACGCGAGATACATCATTTCTAATCTTTACGTGACGGGATGTTAAAAGGAGACTCTTTTGACTCGGTTTTCACAAAGATAGCAGCAAGTTGGTGATGAGGAGAGGGAATGAGAGAGACCTCACCACACCAGGATTTGCAGTGGAAACAAAGACACACCCGTTCTGTCTACTGACTCCCTTACCTGGTTTGAAATGATGAAAGATGGGGAGAGGACTGGTAAAGAGGGTGGCGGGGGCACCTGCTAGCCTCAAGCCTCAAGGGACTCTCAGACCTTACGTCTTAGCCACCTCCAGATCCGAGAGCACAAAGTAACCTGCTAGGTGATAACTGTCCTCTGCTCCTACGTAGGTCCCACCTCCCCTTCCGTGATCCTGGCGGCCGATCTGAAAGGAGGAGCAGCTTGGGAGCAGGAGAAGGGGAATATGAGGCGGCAGAGAGAAGGCCTCTCCTTGCCCGCGGTTCCCAGAAGCAGGCCTGAGCTCGCAAGGGAAGCTAAGTCACGTTCAGAGTTTGGGATTGCTAAAAAGGACTGGATTTTTGCAGTTGCTGAATTGAGGTTGTATTTGTAGTCTTTAGACCATCAATTGTCTATGTGTAAGCAGAGTACATACAGGCCTGTAGGACTTGGCACTCATAGGCATGGGGAGACCACCCCCTCCCCCTCACCCCCCCAGGAATCACATTTAAAGGGACGGAAGAATAACAACTAAAGCATGTTTTGATCACAATGCATCATCATGCTTGTTTAGCACACCAGTTACAGCAACAGCACCACCAACTATGTGGGATTATGTTCCCCATTTTATAGATGGGAAAATGAAGGCCAGAGAGGTTAAATACTAGAGCTGGGACTCAGTTTTCGATTTCCCTGTCCTTCAATCTGCATTATGCTAAACTACTTTTGGTTATTATGCCAAAGGGGGGGGGAGTTATGATTTTTTTTAAAGCCAGGGGTATTTCGTTTATTTCATTCTCGTCTGCATGAAACCACATAGGAACGCATTGTTCCTTCTGCATCCACAGCCTCCCGGGCGCACACAGAGCACTGGGGCTCTTTCCATCTCGAGGGTCCGTTCATCCATAGCGAAACCTGAATTAATAAGTCAGAGAATTGAAGAGCCCAGGTTTTTTAATACACTGCGATTATTTATTATAACATTAAAACTGATAGATTCTGTCTGAAAAATATAATTTAAGACCAGCTACAAAATCAAAGCGTATAATTGCAATCTTCATCACTCAGAACGAAACAGTATCCAGCATATAGAAAAATTTACCCATTCAAAACAAAAAAGATAACCCACAATAAATTGAAAAGAAAATGAGAGAAAAAGAGCCGAGTTTTTGCTTTGTAACATCAGTCACGGAGTTTTCTTTATCTGTCTACAATAATAAGGGTACCAATTCCATTTTCCATCCCATTTGATTTGCACAACTTGAGGTAAGAAAGACTTCTCAGCAACCTTCCCCTTCCAGAACCTCAGTGTGTGCCTGCAATCTCTCTCACACAGCTCCCCACTGATGTCATCTCTGGGTGGTGGATGGGTAACAGGGATGAGGGGCTCAGTCACGCTAACGATAATACCTGTATGGGGGGCGGGGGGGGGGGACGGAGCTCTAGTTTTTTCCTCCTGTGAGTCTTTCTTCACTGCTTGGTCAGAACACTTCTCTTCTGACATTTTTGGTCACCAAATGTGTAGGGATTCCCTCCCCCTCCCCCCAAGCAGTTCTCCATGACACCAGCTGTCCTAGGGTTTAACTCAGTTCAAACACTATGTATGGCAGATCCCACAGGGTAAGGGCTCCGTCCCTCAAGGCTGCCCCCCTTCAGATGCCAAAGAGTACAAGTAGTAGTAGGTCCGAAGGGTACCCCCAGCTTCTGTCAGACTTGGCCACAAGCCTCAAATTCCCACAACGCCCTCCAGCTTTGGTGAATTTGCTACAGTGGCTCAGGGAACTCAGGGAAACATTTACATTTACTAGTTTATAAAGGATATGATAAAGGATAGAGAGGACAGCCAGATGAAGAAATATAGTGGGGGAGGTCCGGGAGGGTCCCAGGTGCAGGAGGTCTGTCCCTGTGGACTTGAGTGTGTCACCCGCCTGGTACATGGATGTGTTCGCCAACCTGGGCGCTCCCTGAACCCCATACTTCTGGAATTTTATGGAGGCTTCATCACAGAGGCATGATCGATCAGTAGCTTCATTTCCAGCCTTCCTCCCTCCTCAAGAGAAGGCAGGGGGCCGGGGGCGGGGGGTGGGGGGTGGCAGGGGGCTGAAAATTCCAAGCCTCTGATCATGACTCAGTCTTTCCGGTGACCAGTCCTCATCCAGGAGCCCAGCCGGAGTCACATTCGGACAAAAGACACTCCCACCACCCAGGAATTCCAAGGGCTGCAGGAGCTCCACGCCAGGAACCGTGGGCAGAGACCAACAGATTTTCTCTGATCTCGTACTACCCTTCTCGCACGCTCACTTGTGCCAGGGGCTCTACACTCACGGTGAGCTGGAATCCTAGGGAAGCACGGATTGTTTCCATTTCACAGAGAACAAGAAGCAAAGAGGCTGTGACTTGCCCAAGGCAAGGGATCCACCCTCACTCTGTCCACTGGATCATACTGCCTCCGGTGAGTCCTGGCATTCAAGTCTCAGGCCTGCTGGCCCAGGTGCCAGCGTGTGACCAAAGCACACCCATCACCCATCGTGCCCAGCCTGGAGCACAGCTCCGCCCCGCCCCCTTTCAGGACCTGTAACTGGGTCAGCCTCTCTCCTCCCCTCCACACTCCCAATCAAAGTTGTTCATGCACTAGAAATAAATGCAAAGTGAGCTAAAATTAGTTTAGCTTCATTCTCCAAAGGCCATCTTTCCCTTTCCTTGCAGGGAATGGATTTACATAACTTTATTCTGAGAGGAGATAATCACTCAGCCTTTGAAAAAAACAACGACAGCCTCTTTAAATATGGATGTTATGTTCTGCCCTCCGGGTCACCTCCACAAACTGATCAGCAGCTCTGCTCTGGGCTCTTTGTTCTCACGGCCCAAATGGGGAGGCAGGTAAAACAGGAAACACCAGGGAGCTGGGAGCATAGCAGCACAGAAAAAAAGCAATGGAGTCTTCTTCCAAGGCCGCACCTTCCTAGTCTACTGAGCACCCATTAGACCAGCGGTTCTCAACCTGTGGGTCGCGCCCCCTTTGGCGGTAGAACGACCCTTTCACAGGGCTCGCCTAAGACCATCCTGCATATCAGATATTTACATTATGATTCATAACAGTGGCAACGTTACAGTTATGAAGTAGCCACGAAAATAATTTTATGGTTGGGTCACAACATGAGGAACTGTATTTAAAGGGCCAGAAGGTTGAGAACCACTGCATTAGACCAACTGAAATTAAAGCGGGCCCCAAATTATCTTCTAAAGAGATAAACCTGTGTAGGCAGGATTACGCAACATTAGACACGCTGGGTCCATGGCCAGATGGGTCGGTCTCTTTGCCCCTTTCTAACTGTGACCTTTCCCCTGTGGAAACTGAGATACTAATACAGAGCCTGTTGCAGTGGTCTCAGAGGTTACGGTGCTTTGGGTTTTGCTGTGTGTGTTTTGCAGGGAGGAGATTGTTTTAGGGTTGCGTGAGTTCGGGGACTGGTTGAGAAAACACAGTGGTGGTTCCAAGGACTGGCTCTCTTATCTTGAATTATAACCTACTGTGGGGAGCCGACACGGCCATGGCACACTCAGCCCCAGGGCGCCTTATGTGCCATGCCAGCTCAGCCTGGTTCAGTGACCCTGAGAGGGGCTGGTGAAGGATTGAGAAAAGACAGACAAGAGAATGAGCTGGGTCTCGGTGGGACGCTGCTCCTGGATGGAGAGACAGCGCCAGCGCCCACAAGCCGTGTCTTTATTTTATAGCAGATGCCACGAGGGAAAGTAAGGGCGTGATCAGATGTTTACAACATTCTCGTGGGTTTCAATCCTACTCAACTACATGCACCTGAACCACATCACTCAGGCACGTGGGGCCACGTGTTCGGACCACAGGTTCAAGCTCACAGCTACAGCTGTTGGCTATAATTGTGCTGGGAGGGCTCTGCCCTCCAAGCTGGGACTTGCATGTGGCAATGAGAGGACTGTGCCCTCTCCTCAGCCCAAGGCTTGGACCTGTCCAAAACACTGTAACCCCGCCCCACAACCTATGGGCTTGTTGGCTGGTTGATGTTCTTAGAACGTTCCACCTTCTCTGTTGCAGCTTAAACCTCATGGTGACTGAACTGGTTTTCTGTGCGAGCCAGATGCCAAGACTGTGTGTATGGGTTATGGGGTTTCCTTCCTAGATGTGTATGTCCCCTTGCAGGAGTTGAATGTTCCCCAGGCGAGGCTCCAGAAGGGCAGTGGGTGCTCTGGGTGACTCTCTGGGGACCGGGGACCCCGTTTTCTCGAGGAGCATACTCAGTCCTCAGGCTCGGTCCCTGTGCCTCCCATCCTTACTGGCTATGGATGGTTTTTCTAGAAGTGTCTATCTGACCCATGGTGGACTAATAAAATACCTTCCCTGGAATTTGGAATTTTCAAGACAGGGGCAGAGAATGGGGTTCCTGTGCATGTACCCCCAACACTGAAGGCCAGCGACCTGCTGCTGCGTCCTTTCCATTGTCGGACACGCACTGCTTCCATTCCTGAAGTATTTGATGAAATTTATCAGTGACACTATCTGGCTTTGTGTGGACATATTTTTAGATTATGGATTTAATTTCTTTAATAGATATGGCATATCTGGTCCAAAGAAGTTGTCTAGTTGCTGAGTTATTAGCATAAAGTTTTTTATAATATTGCCTTATCCTAATGTCTTATCCCCTCATTTTATTCGAAATATTAGCCATTTTGTTTTCTCTGTCTTTTTATTTTTGGCTTTAACTTTTCTGTTTGTTTTCTATAGTCGTTAACTATTTCTTTTTTTAAAAAATATATTTTATTGCTTTTTCACAGAGAGGAAGGGAGAGAGACAGAGAGCTAGAAACATCGATGAGAGAGAAACATTGATCAGCTGCCTCCTGCACATCTCCCACTGGGGATGTGCCCGCAACCCAGGTACATGCCCTTGACTGGAATCGAACCTGGGACCTTTCAGTCCACAGGCCTACGCTCTATCCACTGAGCCAAACCGGTTTCGGCTAGTTGTTAACTATTTCATTGATTCCCGATCTTTTGTTCTTTTTCTTCCTTTTACATTGGGTTTATTTGCTTTTCCTTTGCTAACTTTTAAAGATGGAGATTGGATAATTCATTTTATAGCCTTTGATTTTTATTGAGATATAATTATGATATAGCATTGTGTAAGTTTAAGGTGTACAACATGTCCATTGCTATATAATTACCACTTAACATTAGCTGAAACATCTACTACATTACAAAATTCTTTTTTTGGTGAGAACAGTGAAGATTTGGTTTCTTAGCAACCTTGAAGCTTATAAAACAGTATATTGACTGTCCTCGCTATGCTGTGGGTAAGATCTCCAGGACTTATCTACCAGTTGCAAATCTGTCCTCTCCCCAACCCCCCACCATAATATAACTGGATTTCTCTCCTTTTCTATTAGTTTTGACCAGTGTTTGCTTCAAGAATTTTGAACCTTTGTAATTAGGCACATACTCGTTTAGGATTGTTATATCTTAATGAATGGATACTTTTATTATTTACAAGTGTCTATTTTTATCTCTAGCAATACTCTTTATCTTGCCATCAACTTTGATATGAATACAACACACCAGATCTCTTGTGCTTAAATTTTTCATGGCATAAGCTTTTTCTATCCTTTTGTTTTAATTCTGTGCCTTTGTATTTAAAATGCATCTTTTACAGAGAGCATCTAGTTGGATCTTGCTTTTTCATCCAGTCCATTTTTATTTAATGTGATTATTTATATGGCTGACATTTTGCTATTTGTTTTCTATGTCACATTTGTCTTTCATTCCTCTGTTGAGACTTCCCTAAGCTAAGGGCACATTACCTTATCAAAGCGGGATTGACATCATCAGAAGGCTCAGTTCTTGGGAGAAGTGCCTTCTTCCCACTCAGTGCTACTCCGGGGTGGCAGTCCCCCCTATTGTCCAACTAAAAGCCTTGCACGTTTCTCCAAACCCCTCCTCTTTGGAGGACTGTGACCTTCACTTTATTCCCCTCTAGTCCTATGGGAACCCCAAAAGCTCTCCTCAGACTCTTAGGCTCAGCTTTTGTTTTTGGAATCAAGAGTCTGGGTAGTAAAGGGCTCCATTTCCCGACCTCACTCTCCCCTGGCTTTGTCAGTTCTCTTTGGCTCAGTGGGTTCCTGACGCCTTAAATAGGCCTTCTTTATACTTTGTCTAGGTCTTCTCGTGGTCCTCAGGGGGGGAAGGTCCCACACAACCTTGGCAATAATTGCTGAAAGAAAACTCATTTTCATTATTAAAGAAAAACCGATTCAGGGATGTCGTGGTCTCATCTGGAAATCTGCCCTGTGTTAACTGCTATACAACGTGGGAAAGTCAGTCCCCTGCCGAGAGACCTGGGTTCCACCACTGGCCAAACACTCAGAAACATCTCGTCCTTCATGTGTTTTGGGGACCTTACAGGGTTAACCCTGAAAAGGGTTTTCCTTTTTTCTGTTGTCAGATTTTTTCCCCTTCAATTTTATGGCATGAACCTGAGCCACCAGTCGTTATGTAATTAAGTTTCCAAGGCAGTTACTGATTTTTATTACCAAGAAGGGTCAATTTATTTGGTTTAATCATAGTGTTATCAACAGCAAAACATAATTTTGTTCTGAGCCCATCTCTCTCTACAAATATAATTTTTATTTATTTTAGTTAGTCAAGGTTTATTGCCTCATCAGTGTGTTATATTTATGTTGTTGCTTTCTTGAGGTTGGAAGGAGCGACATGATTTATTTATTTACTTTTAGAGTTTGGTTACACTGGAAATATACAAGGGACTTTTGGTTTCAATCATCTGAATCAAGCTTTTTATCACTTTATGGATTGCAATTTTGATTTTTTTAATTTAAAAAAGAATGTAATATAAGAAAGCAGCCAAAGCAAATAGAACCCAGAAGGAAGGGAGGGAGGAGAGAAGTTGGCTTGGAGGATGGAGAATGAGGTTTAAAGAGACTTTGAGGGACAGTATTTGTTATGGGAAGGGCAATGGGCTGGGAGTTAGGAGACTTAGGTTCCAGAATCAGGGCGTCTCCTAACAAGCTGTGACGATCTGGGGAGGTCCCGGGAGCTCAGGGAGGTGACAGTGGGAAGGAGGACATTTCTGAGCAAGTCCATGTCCAAAGAGGTGGAGGGTCTCTTTCCCAGCTAGGTGAGGGGACTTCCAACGAGTAGACATCCCAAGCCTTCTTTGCATCTACTCTCAGATCAACCTACCAGTAACTTCCTGTCTCTGGCCTTCAGTTTCATATTTGTGAAATGAGGAAATTAAAACCCAATTTCTTTAAGGCCCCTTGTAAGGGCTAAAATTTCAAGATGTTTGAAGGGATTTTTAAGGTATAACTCAGTTTTAGGAGCTCTGGGAACCCTTTGGAACTGATGTAAAATTTCATGTTTGTGTACAAATGTGCATTTTTGGGGGTGAAAGTTTTCTTAAAGCTGTTGATTCTAGGACAGCCATGGGCAAACTACGGCCTGCGGGCCGGATCCGGCCCATTTGAAATGAATAAAACTAAAAAAAAAAAAAAAAGACCGTACCCTTTTATGTAATGATGTTTACTTTGAATTTATATTAGTTCACACAAACACTCCATCCATGCTTTTGTTCCGGCCCTCCGGTCCAGTTTAAGAACCCATTGTGGCCCTCGAGTCAAAAAGTCTGCCCACCCCTGTTCTAGGATGTTCCATTAGTGCAAAAGATTAAGAAAAAGTGAATAATTATTTAGTCATAATTCCTAACAATAATCTAACAAGCATTTTAGTGATTATCTTTTGTGTGTTCATATGAGTACATACATCTGAGAAATGTTTAGTTAGTAAATCACCAACAAAATTTATCTTGTTTCTCCTGGGATGGGTTTAATTGGGGCAAGTGTCAGAAATTCTGGGTCTGAGCCCTACCTCTGGTACCTGGCAGTGAATCTGACCCCCATCTCCTCAACCAAGAAATCCAAGCAATAGCTTTAACAGAACACACCCTACTTTCTTCTCAGGATTGTTCCCTCCGCTGATAAACATCACACACGGCCTGGGTGTTAGGAACATGGGCTACAGCTGTGAAGGACTAACAGCGGCTCCCTCGAACGGGCAGACCAGCTGGGAAGCTGTGCATTCGGTTTCTCTGGGATAAATTGCTACAGTGGGTTGAGCAGTGGGAGATATGTACTGTGATGCACCTCAGATGGGAACCGGAACAAATGGCTTGATTTCCCCTCCTTTTCTTTCTTTTTTAAAAATATTTTTATTGATTTCAGAGAGGAAGGGAGAAGAAAGAAACACTAATTATAAAGAGAGAATCATGGGTCGGCTGCCTCCTTCACACCCCGCACTGGGATCGAGCCCCCACCATGGGCATGTGCCCTGAGCGGAATCCAACCTCGCCTCCTGGTTCATAGGTCGACGCTCAACCACTGAGCCCCCGTGGCCGGGCTCCTCTGCTTCTTTGTGTATGAAATTGAACCAAGGGAGTAAGAAGTATCTAGACAAGCCACGTGCACACGGTGCTTCCCGAGTGCAGAGGGACCAGAGGCGGACACGGCGGGGTTTCTCTAAAGGGGAGCCGTGTGCATTTTGTGAATCGGCCTCTGGCTTTGGAGACGTCTGGCACAGGCTTCCCGGAGGCTGCTGGGGACTGAGGAGGATGGGGAGCACCTGCTCACGCCAGGTGCCGGGTTGAGCACGGGAAACGTGCCCTCCTTTCAAAAGCACAGAGAAATAATAAAAATAAAAAAGTAAAGGTCTGTGGCATACTAAGGTAAGACGGGGCAGTCTCTATAGACCAGAAACAGGGACACACTCAACAGGAGCCCTAAACCCGCAGCAGTGCGAGCCTGGGGCCTGGGGCCTGGGGGAGGGAAGGGCACTAATGATCTTGGAGATGAAGAATAAAATCCGTGGGTTTTTAGTAAGAACCGCGATTATGAAGCGAAAATAGGCAGCGATTTGTTCTTTTAACAAGTGCAGCCTCTGGAGGCTGCTGAAGAGTTAGCAGTGACCCGTGTGGTTCAATATGAAGAGATAAAGAGGTAGAAAATGAAAGGATAAGAAATAGACGGGAATGAGAAGCACCCTGTGCGTCTAATAGGAATTAAAAAGGACAAATACCCCGCTGGAGAGGGTGTGGGAAGATTCCTCACCTCAGACATTTTCAGAACGGAAGAAAGACTTGAGCTCTCAAAATGGGGGGGGGGGGGGGGGGGGTGACTTGACCAACTGGAATAGAAAACACACACAAAATCCCAAACAAAGAAAACCAAGCCAAACCTGGGCGCAGTGAAGCAGTGCCTCCGAATAAGCAAATAGAGACAATTTCACAGCCACCAGCGGGGAGGCGGATCACGCCAGCGTCTCAGTGACCACATGAGATGACAGGAGACCAGGGAGGCCCAGCCTCAGCGAGTTGGGGACACGCACCTTCCCACCTGATGGCTGGTAGCTAGCCGCGTGGCCAGCCTTTTTAACAAGCCTGCCAGGTGATGCCCTGAAGTTTGAGAACCAGGTAAATGGCTCCCTGTTAACCCCTTTCTTCCTGCAAAAGCTTGGAATTTGACTTGCCTAATTTTGGCCATTTTTTACCAATACCTGGAGTGGCTTTTAGGGACAATATCTTTATATGTTTTTATTGATTTTTGCTGAGAGGGAAGTAAAGGGAGGGGGGGGAGAGAGAGAGAGAGAGAGATCATTGTGATAACCCAACACTGACCAGCTGCCTCCCCACCCCGGAACGAGCCCTCAAGCCAGGCATGTGCCTAATCAGGAATAGAACCCGAAACCCTTTGGTGCCCAGGATGCCCAACCACCTGAGCCACGCGGGCCAGGGCACAAGGACAGTATCTTAACCTGGAAGAATAAAGTGACAGTGGGGTTGCATTGTAACTCATAGGGCAGGTGGAGGGGAGCGGGAGGGGCTGAGCTGAGCCGTGGTATTTGGGGAGCAGGCGGCTTTCCCGCAGCCACCACGTTACCCGGGTGCTGCTTGTTGGGAGGGCCTCCGGGTGGAGGGGCCCGGTCTGCGTGTGACCGTCTGCGTGTTCAGGCATTTCTTGGCTCCAAGACAGAGCTTGGAGTGGAGTTTGCAATAAACTGACATGCAGGGTAGGAGCCCCGCCCGCCCGCCTCTCAGCCTCTCCCGTGACCTCTCATCAGAGAGGAACTTGACTCCTTGCTGGCTCGAGTGTTTACTGCCTGGCTTTTCTAGGTCTGAGTCCAGTTTCTTAACTGAAGGACTTTTGTCATTTTTAAAGTATTTTCCCCTTCGTCTAAAGAGAAAGAAAAAGTGAGTTTATCAGGCACCAGAGGAGAAGCGGTTGGAAGCTTTGCTATTCAGTCCTAGCAGAGACCAGACTCATGCCGTGATGGTCCCAGAGCCAGAGCATGAGGAGTGGGGGGAGGTGGTCGGGGTGCCTGCAGCATCACTGTCCACCCTGTACGCGCCGGGGGCAAGTTCCTCAGCAAGGGGGTTGGCCCCTCGGGTGCAGGAAACTGGAAGAGCACGAGAGTGACAGTCGGTAGGTGGGACCTGCTTTATTACGAACAAAGCAGCCAAAAGCTGGCCGGTTAGCGGCACCTTATATACCTGCTCAAACAAGAGGCCTCGTGCCAATTAGTGACGCCTGTGCTGTGTTAACCTAAGCAGGTTACATAAGGGTGCGCTTGCGCTCTGCGTGTCGGTGCCTGCCCACGTGGGGATGGTGAATGGGCCTTTAGCCTCCTGTGTACTCTGTTCCGGGCCCCACAAGAGGTCTCAGCCTCAGTCCCAGACTAGATTACCTTTTCATCTCCGGGCCTCCAGCCCAAGCACAGAGGTGATGGAGGTGGTCAGGAAATGCTTTTCAATAAATGGATGGATGGATGGATGGATGGATGGATGATGAATTTCTTCAGTTTCTAGTTGCATTGGTTTCTATGTTTCCTGGCACCTCAGGCAAACAGGTCAATTCCTTGATATGCTATTGCAGGTCTTTGGACATTCCCTGCAGTGTGCAGAGCGCCCATTCTCACTCTTTTTGATCACGCACCCCTCCCCAGGCCTCCACTTTGAATGAAGAGTCTTAGGGACATTTAAGGCCATGCGTTCAGGAAGTAGGTGAATTGAGAGCCAAAATCCATCTCTTAGGAGTCTCTCCTCCGTTAAGCAGATAATAGAGCATATTATGCCTTCAGTTCAAAAGGTGGAAAATGCTACTTAACTTCGGAACATAACATTAAATCACAATTTCAAGTCAGAGAAGGTACTGGGAGGACAATATAGTCTGTGTTTTGAGAAAGTCCCGATAAGAACTACGGTTGATTCTGATTGAGAGGGGGAGGGTAGTGAATCAGATACTTCTTTTCACTTGCAGGACTACCCCTGGGTAAGCTCAAGGTCATCAGGTAAACTTGGAACACGTTTCTAATTTCCCTTACAATCTGAGCCAGCCCTCCGAGGGGAGGCCGGGTGGAAGCAGAGCCCAGGCCGCCCCACGCGTTTGTCTCTGTGTCCAACTCAAGCGGCTGGTGCCTGAATCCTCCAGAGAGACCTGCGTTGCCAACATCCCTGCCGGGCTCAGGGACAAAGCAGCTCCCGGCCAGGGCTTTGAGCCGGAGAGGGGCATTGTCTGCTGTCAGCTGGGCCACAGCCCAGCTCTGGCACAGAGGCGCTCGCAGCCATTGTAGGCGGAATCGCAGCCCTGGGAGATGGCAGTGGTTCTAGCTGAAAACACAGGCTTTGTGAAAAATCAATTCGCTGAAAGCTAATTTGCTGAAAGCCAACTCACCAAATGACCAAGGCGCTGAATTATTGAAGAGTTTTTAGGATGTTTTAGTTTCACCCTTGCCCCGCCCCTGCCCCTGCTTCTATGTGAGCGACGCTGATGTGGGGAGAGGGGCGAGAGAATGTTCTTAAACATGGGTAACCACAGTCTATACTTTTGTGGACTTCTGTCCTGCCTCTGCTCCCAAATCTGGCCCGTCCCTGCCTCTTGCTCCACCTTCCCTCTACCATTCAAACTCAAATGGGTGTGTTTTTCCTTAAAAGTCATTTCAGATCCCCTGTAATTTTGGAGACACGCAGGCCACAGAAAACCTGACTAATAGGTTAGGGTCCCCCCACACCCCTTTGTCAAAACTCTGGCTTCAGTCCTCCTGTGGAGAGATGGCTGCTGTAGCTCCAAGCATCACATCTACATCCCAGAAAGGAACCAAAGGGGAAGATCAAAGGCAGAAAGCTGGGCCACTCCTTGTGTCAGGGACGCCAGAGCATTTGAAAAGCCCCAGCCAGCAGACTTCTTCATACCTGTGACTGGCCAACACCTGTCGCACAGCCACACCCATCTCACCTATGTCCACATGTCCGTCTGTTCCCACCCTTGAAGCTGGAGGTGAAACGATGGTGGGTGAACTGTCCTAGGCCTGGTTTAAGGCTTTATGTAAAAGCTTCTAGGGCTGTGTGAGGGAATAAGAGTTTTTAGGTGGTTGTGATCTTATCCAGTGGTTCTCAACCTGTGGGTCGAGACCCCTTTGGTGGTCGAACGACCCTTTCACAGGGGTCGCCTGAGACCATCCTGCATATCAGATATTTACATTATGATTCATAACAGTAGCAACATTACAGTTATGAAGTAGCAACGAAAATAATTTTATGGTTGGGGGTCACCACAACATGAGGAACTGTATTTAAAGGGCCAGAAGGTTGAGAACCACTGTAATAGACTGAATTGGGTCAAGAATCCCAATTTGGGGGTTATTACGATGACTGCAATCCCATTTCTACCCATCAGTCATGAGGATCTGAGGAAACTCAGTAGGCAAGGATGAATAAATAAGGCAGGATGAAAAGCTCATATTGATTCTAGGGTCAGATAAAATATCTGGATCACAGAAGCACGAAGTGCACTGGGACCTGGCAGAGGAAAGGGAGCCCCCTCCTGGTGGGAGGACCAACACGGGGACAGCGTCATACACTTCTAAGGCTTATTTTTAAATGGGCACCAGAGCATCGTAAACTGACACCAGTGCAAATTTACTTCTACTTAGTGGCCACCCGCTGGTGCCCCTGCATGCGGGGCCCCTAACCGCTAAGACTCCAGCTGTGCTCCCTGAACCCCACAGGAAGAAAAGGGCTGTCTGGGTATTTCCTAGGAGCCCCAAGTGAGCGCTTAGAGCCATAAGTGGTCCTGGAGAAGGAGCTCCGGAAAGCCATAAAAATGATTCACTGCTCTCTGAATTTTGTTGTTTTATTAAAAACCAGTCAGCTTACAGTTAGCAAGCACTTTCATTAAATCATCGTAAGCATCACAAAGACTGGTACAGGCAGAATATTGGATAATTCTTTAGAGAGAAAATAGTCTCTCGCCGGCATACTATAATGTAATAGCTATTGTGTTGGGAATAAAGAGAAAAGATAGTTTTGAAACCAAACAGAACTTCCCTGTAATTAACTCTGGCACCTAATTATTTGCTCTGTAACTGGGAACGGTCATACCCGCGTATCGCAAGCATTACTATTATTCCCCAACATCTGGTTCTCCTCACTTCTGAGTTCATGGGGGAGGGTATGGTAGTTTCCTGCTCTCTTGAAGTTGGGCATGTCCACGTGACTCGTTTTGACCGAGGAAATGTGGGTGGAAGTGTCTTATCTTAATTCCAAGTGGCAGCATGCCATAGTCACTGCTGGAGACTCATTGCTCTATTTTTTCTGGTCCAGCAGTTGTGGAACTTGTGTTGATTTGAAGGGTCCATATGATCAGAGCGGCCTCCCCATTTTTCTGCCCCCCTATTCTTTGTGGGGGCTTCTATCGTCAAGGTTGCCTCATGATTCAAGGTAACTGGTGGAGCCCCAGCCATCACATCCACACCCCAGGTGGGATGAAAAATGAAGAGTCTGTCAGTTGAGTGAACCCTCCTGTGAGCCCTACCATTGAGCTCTGCTCACATAGCCTTGGCTCCCCTCAATCTCAGGAGACTGAAGGCCGTTCTCTCTGAGCTCAGCACATTGCTGCCCCCAGTAGAGCTGGACCTCTGTGACCGAGAAAGAAGGTGAACATGGAAATCTGGTATGCAGCCAGCAGGTTCTGGGATGACCAAGTGCCTTCTACCCTGCCTGCTTCTTCACAAAATTCATTTCCAAATCTAAGTTCTATGTCTGACCTAGAAAGAGCCCAGTTAAGCCAGCCGGCGTGCCTCAGTGGTTGAACATCTGTCTGTGAACCAGGAGGTCACGGTTTGATTCCTGGTCAGGGCACATGCCTGGGTTGTGAGCTCAATTCCCAGTGTGGGGCATGCAGGAGGCAGCCAATCAATGATTCTCTCTCATCATTGATGTTTTTATCTCCCTCTCTTTCTTCTCTGAAATCAATAAAAATACTTTTTTTTAAAAGAGTTCAGTTAAATGTCTGCACTCCAGAGGTTGTTTCTGCATTGGGGTGGGGAGATTCTCATCACAAGAAGTGGCAAAATGAAAAAAAAAAAAAAATGTCAAGAAGATCTGGGGTAGCACAAATGAGAGATTTCTGTTACATTTTCTTAACATCAAATGTGATGATTCAAGTAAACGGAGACTTAAACAGACATCCGCAGCGTTATATAAACCACATTTGAAATATTCCAGGGGTTTGGCTGAACCCCTAAGGCACGGGTGAGCCTTCAAAACTTATTAAGGAATTTTCTGAGTGGAGGCAGCCCCACCCACCTTAAGTCAGTCATTAGCCTCTCAGAAAGGAGAGGGCAGGGGCAGGAGAGATGGTTCTGGACTTGGAACTTCTATCTGTTACAAATGGGCTGGCTGGTTTTGGAAATACTGGAGCTGTGTCCTTGTCTGCAAAATGAGACAGTTGGGAGAATTAGTGAGAAAATATGGGTATTACTTTGTTATCTACAACAGCATTCAGCAAACAGTAGTTGTTTGCTCCTTAAATAGTAAGTAATCATTAATTTGGATGCTAATCGATGTAAGACAGTAAACGAGGTACTTTATGAATGTTCCTCTACCTCTATCCCCAGGAAAGACCACAACCCACCGCCACACATGCCCGCACACGGACACTCCTATAGGATGGATATTATCTTCATTTTATTTATCAGAAAGACGCGGTTCAGAGTGGTTGTGTAACTTGGTCAAGGTCACACAGCTAGTGTCTCTGCCCAAGTTTCACTGCCATTACATCAGTTTTTCCACAGTACAGTGATTCAGAGAAAATTAGAGTGTTCTCTTCTCAAATCGCCCTTTACAAGTCATGGAGAGCAGAGACAATCAAGTGTTCCCTCTTGATTTGGAAGGAACTACTTACTGCTGTGCTAAAGGAAAGCTGGACTTCAGTGGAAACTCCCGAGGCAGAGAGGTGGGAAGCAATGGCAGCGGCTTTTCCTCACCATCTCTGCATGTGCCTCATCCGTCCATCGTGCTGGAGAGATTTTCATGAGTCAAGGAGGGATAGAATCCCTCTTTTTGTTTCTTGAGACAACTGTCACCTGAGAGGCTGAACAACGAAGGGAAACATCTTGTTCCAGAGAGAAAAGTGTCTGTGGGGCCTCCTTCTTTCATTCGCCATAATCATCCCACCAACCTCCAAAGCTCCACTGAAATGACTTCTAAATTGGGCTGAATTGCGAGGCCTGGGTGAGGATTCTCAGTGTGGTAGACAGAATAATGCCCATCTCCCCACCTCCCCCAAAAATCCATGTCTTAATTTCTAGAATCTGTGAATGTTACTTTACAAGGCAAAGAGTCTTTGAGGATATGATTATGGAACTTGACATGGGGAGATTTTCCTGGGTGATCTGGGTGAGTCCAATATACTCACCTGGGTCCTCAAAAGCAAGAACTTTTCTGACTATAATCAGAGAGAGAATTGACTGCAGAAGAAAAGCACAGAGAGATGTAACATGGTTGGCTTTGAAGATGGAGGACGGGGCCACAAGCCAAGGAATGCCGGCAGCCTCTGGAAGCTGGAAAAGGACAGGAAACAGAATCTCCCCAGGAGGGAAGACAGTGATTATATTGAGATGTTCTTTCTGCTCCCACTGTTTTGTCCTGGTTCGATCCTTCAGTCTGTAATTACATTTGTGTGTGATTATTTGATTAATGTCTTCTCTGTCAAACTCCATGCCCCATTAGAGCAGAGATTTACTTTATCTGATTGTGTACTTTTGTGTTCCCAGTGCTGAACCCCACACCTGGGATGAGGATCGAGTGCAATAACTATCTGCTGAATAAATAAACACCAACTGGCCCTGGCTGTGAAGTCAACCCTGTATTTGCCATTTATGTGTCTTTTACGAGAAAGAGCAAGAAAGGTGCCAAATGTTTCAACTACTGAAGACACAGAATTGGATGTCCCATCGTGTGGGTTGTTTGGTGGTGGTGGTGTTGTTGCTGGAATTAATTTTGCTTTGCTTAGTTTGAGGGAAAGAATTCAAATGTAAAACACATAAACAAAACCACTAGGAAACAGACTTAAGCTGTAAAAAAACTTTAACTTGCCAAATGAATAAATTTAATCTTATTTAAGAACACAAGTAGGGACTATAACAACTCGTTGGGAAATTAGTTTTTAAATATGTTTATTTTAAAACTGCAATATCTTCAGGGCCAGGGCTGCAAAATTAGGCCTAGAACATTATTGTATTTTTTTTCATTGCTGTATTTTTTTACATGCAGCACAGGTAATAATAACCTATATATAGAACACAAGACATAGCTGATTCCAAAATTATCCTTGCTTACCGCTTCTTCTCACATATTTATGATGCCATCTGATCTGAAAGTGCTTTCAGACACCTGTGCTCAAGGCTTTTCAGCATTTGGACATTAAAGCAAAGTTGACGAGCTCTATTTAACTTGAAAGGATTGTCCATTTTTAGCTTGTTTTTACTGTGGATGTGAACAAGGTGCATTGCTTTATCTAGAGTTGCCTTGTCATTTCACTGTCCAGAATCTAGTGGAAAGTATGGTACCTTACTTCCAAATCCCTCCTAAAATAATAGCGTTCTTTTCCTTTTCAACAACACAGGTGTACAGTGTGCTTTTCTTTTTCACTTAACAAATACCTGTTAAATTTCTACGGTGTGCAGAATTCTATGATAGTCATTGGGGCAGAGAGGCAAGGAATTGAAATCTGTCCTCACGTAGCCACCATTCTAGTAAATCACAAATACTGGAATCCTGTTTGTATATGTCACATTCTATATATTTTTTATAAACTGAAACCTGTATAATTTTATTAATCAATGTAACCCCAATAAATTCAGTAATAAAATAAAATGTTCTAGTTGTTGTGCTTTTTCTTAAACCTCATGCATGAAACATGTGCCCTACCTGGTGCTCTTCTTGGACACCCCATAATTTGGAGACAAAACAATATTTTGAGAAACTACTAGAATGCAAGATTCAAGGCAATCTTTGTCTTATCTCTGTTGCATCCCCACTGTCCAGCACATAGGAGACACCCAGTAAATATTTTTAAATGAACATATTTATTAAACTTTTTACATTAAAAATAGTACATTTCTATTTTAAAAGTTTTAGGAGAAACTACAAGAAGGAAAAAAAGATACAGCTATTTAAAAATAATCACTATTAACATTTTGGCATATTCCTCCAGACATTTTATTTATGCATGTATATATTTTCTTTTTACATCATGCTACACATCCAGTTTTCTAACCCATCTTTTAAAATTTACAATGTACTCAGTGTATATATTACATGCCCTCTAGTATTTTTGACTACCTCATTATTGGAGATGTTACTCCATACCTTATGCAATTAATCCCACTAGGTAACGTGGCCAATGTCTTCAATGCTCTATTTTCCAGGACTTTGGGAAAATAGGACATCATGGTTACTAGGGCGTGAGTATCCAGGGCCAGAATTCAGTGAATAACACTAAGTTTAAAATCACACTTCTTTGATGAACCAAGAACATTTTGGAATGACTTTCCATGTGGAAGTAAACATCCTTTATTTTAGAACAGTTACATATGTGGCAGGCTAGCTAGAGAAATCAATAGCCATGTACTTCTGGGATCAAGAGGGGAACCTCAATCAAGCCTCCTCAATACCACCAAATAGCCCCCCTGGTAGAAAGAAGAAGTGGTTCCATATTTACTTGTGTCTGAGGCTAAACACCCCAATTCCTTTGTTCCTTTATTCTGAGAACACAGGCCCCTCACTTTCACTCCCTCCTTCAGGTGGGGCAGCAGATCCAGACTGGGTTACTTTGAAGAGCCAAGGTTCACTTTCAAGAAAAACCGGACCCACCTGACCAGTGCTAGGCTGTTGTTTCTAAGACTGCTTTTGAAATTCATCTCTGCCTGGGAGTCTGACAGACCCTACCACAGATGGTGGTAAGACTAAGTGTTGAATAGCGCCAACGGTGGTCATTCGGATCATGATCTATGGGTCGTGTCTGGTGGGCTATGTACCTGGCTGAAGAGAATTCTCATGATACTTGGGGCTCTGCCCCTGCCTCTACACACATACTCAAAATTACTTTTCATACACAAAATTCCCACTTGGAAATTGCCATAGAACATAAATCCAAATGGATTTTTCCAGAACTCACTACCACCGCCAATCACAAGCTTTGCAAGTGTTGACTTTAATGGAAAACCAGCCTCATCTCACCTCTAGAAGGGAATTTTAACCATGAAATATTCTAGGTGATTTGTATGATTTTTTCTCCAAGCTAGTTTTGCAGCCTGAATAAGTAAATGTGTTTTGTAAACTGTAAGGATTAAACAAGCTTAAGATCTATGGGACAGGCTGAATATCTAGTAGTTGCTAAAATGTGTTCAGTTTATTTGCCATAAAATTTTTATTTGAAAGAAAGTACTTCCAATAAAATCTCAGACACAGAATTAAACTTTTCAGAATAAAACCAGTTACATAAAGAAAACATTCACCTAAATCAATCTGAGGTCACCGTTGATTATTTCATGCTTCCCATGGCTGAAAACATGACTTAAAGCTTATGTGTGAAAGGTGGTGGCAGGGGTCAGGGTGAGGAGGGACTGCTCCTTTCCCATCTCCTCCAAGAAGGGCTGATCTGGCCCTAACCGGTTTGGCTCAGTGGATAGAGTGCCAGCCTGTGGACTGAAAGGTCCCAGGTTCGATTCCGGTCAAGGGCATGTACCTTGGTTGTGGGCACATCCCCAGTAGTGGGTGTGCAGGAGGCAGCTGATCAATATGTCTCTCTCATCGATGTTTCTAGCTCTGTATCCCTCTCCCTTCCTCTCTGTAAAAAATCAACAAAATCTATTTTTTTTAAAAAAGGAAGAGCTGCTATGTCCCTAGACATAGTGACTGGTTCTGAGGCCGCTTGTGTTCATCCCATTAGCAACCAGCACAGTGCCTGCACAGAGCACCCTTTCTTCTGTATTTACAGGTGAGGAAGAAGAGAAGATTCATAGAAAGGGAGGGCCCGGGTCCTCCATGATCCTCTAGGAGCCCACAACAATCTTTCGGCTGATGGCGCCTGGCAAGGTGTAGATGAAGAGGACCAGGAAGATGATGAGGATGATCAGAATGAAAGCTATGATGATGTACTTCTTGTAATTCTTCCAGATGAGGTGGTACAGGCACTTGAAGGGGCTCACAAACCAGGAGAAGGAGGTGTCTGGGCGGCTGAGAGAGAAGCGAGAGAAAATTAGGGAAGGGGGCCATATTGTCCTCATGTAGGACTCTCTAGACCTCGGGGAGAATTTCAGACTCCACTTCTCCACAAGGAGAAGCCTGACAACAGGAGAAGAAGACTGTGTTGCCTTAAAGCAGAAGCAATCTAGCATTTGGGGTAGTAATGATTCCTCATCATTTATAGTTTGGCCTAGAGGAGGGCAGGAGTCTAGTTAGAACCCAGACAGAGGTCTGAGTGCCCTCCATCTGACCAACCCTGACCAGCTCAAGCCCCACCTCTTCCATGAAGCCCACCTTGATCACCCCAGCCCATAATGACCCCCCTCATTTCTAATTCCTACCTTACCTATCACTTCTCACTAGACTTAGCCCCCTTTGAACTTAGCATATTTGTCATCTACACTCTGATAACTATTTTATGAGTCTGTGTGTTCTCCCTACACAGATTAAAGGCTCCTGGAAGCCAGAGATTATGTCTTATATTTCTTCAGTGTTATTCATAGTAGGTACACACTGTAGGAACTCAATAAATAATTTTGAATTAATCTATAAATAAGTTTCTAACACTATGATATATATAAGAGAAGGGACCACTTATCTTGAGACACTTGCAGCCTGGGGAGGGATAGCACAAATACAATTTGAAAGAGTATTTTGTATCCATATTTCATATCTGTATATATTTACTTTTTAATTGATATATAACCATGGATTAAATTGAATAGAGTAACTCTTCTAGTAATTCTACTTCTGGGAATTTACTTTAATAATTCATAAAGGGGAAACATTTTCATATTATAATAATGAAAAAAGGTAGATATAAACGAGATATTCAATTATGGGGTGGTAACCAATTCAATTATGGCCATTAAGGAATATTCCATAACCATTAAAAATCCCAATTATGACAACTGTGGAAACAAAGCAGAACTTTTCAGCAAAGCGTGCATGAAACATTAAGACAATTTTGTATGCATGATCAGAGAATGAGTAGAAAAAAATTCATGTGACATTCACATAAAAAAAAGAGTAAAGAATATTATGAAATTCTCCTAGAAAAGCTTTTGTGGTAGTATTACAGAAACAAGCCTTTTCTGTTTGCCTCTGTATTGACGTTAGAATATTTTTCAATAGAAACGAAAAGCTATGTAGATTGGAGGCACCTACTGGCTGCCTCCTGGCTTCTCAGTTTGCCCAGAGGGTCCTCTAGAAATGGCCCATCCTCTGTGACAGGGACTGCAAAGGGCCGCTCCCATTTCGGATGCTCCCGCCCACGACCCCACTCACTTGGGCTTGGCCAGGGGCTCTGGCTCCTTCCGCGCTTTCCCGACAGGGTTTTTCTCAGCCTCCTCCGCAGTAACCAGGTGGAACTCAGCCTCCACCTTCCCCTGCACAAAGACAAAACTCGGTTTCTAGTCACAAAGACCTGCTGGGGCACCCCCAGCCTTCCAGAAAAGTGTTATCATGTGGGAGGTTGCCAGGAAGCATTTTGACTATTCTGCTGCATTATTTTGAGAAATACTGTTACTTTTTTGGTCCTGGGAGAAGCCATTTTTATGATGGACAATAAAAGCCCTGAAATGATGTTACTGTTGAGTTTTGTGAAAAGAGTGAGTCCCACATGTACTAGTACACAGACACACTTATACTGTCACATGTGCTATTTAATTTGTAATCATTTAATTTCTGAAGAAATATTAATTAAAGAAAGTTACAATAATTAGAAAGGGGGCTGCTTACTTAAGTGCTGGAACCTTTTGAAATCTGCTGCTGTCTTTCTTCTCTGTCAATGGAGGAAACAGGTGGGTGTGTCTCCATACCTGCTGAGTGGCTTTCCCATCATCCTTCATTGTTATTACTGTCCCTACTAATTGTTTCATAATTATGCTTTTATTCTACCACTTGTGATGTAAGTCTCGGATTATCAAAGAACGAGACAGGCCTCTGCAAAAGGTAATAGTCTTTCTTTCTTGTTTATTCATTTATTTACGACTGGTAGAAAGGCAGCCTGGTGCAGCCACTGTGGAAAACAGTGTGGAGTGTCCTCAAAAAATTAAAAATGGAACTGCTGTTTGACCCAGTGACCCCATCTCTGGGAATATAGTCTAAGAATCTCAAAACACCAATCAGAAAGAATATATGCACCCTCTGTTCACAGCAGCACTATTTACAATAGCTAAGACCAGGAAACAGCCCCAGTGCCCATCAGCTGCGGGACATTTACACGGTGGAATACTAAGCAGCTGTAAAAAGAGAAGGATCTCTTATCCTTGGAGACAGCATGGAGGGACCTGGAGAGTATTATTCTAAGCAAAATAAGCCAGTCAGAGAAAGCAAGTATCACATGATCTCTCTTGTATGTGGAATGTAATGAACAAAATAAACTGATGAACAAAATAGGTCCAGAAACATGGAACAGACTACAGAATCTCAGAGGGAAGGCAGGGGAGGGTGGGAAGAGATTAACCAAATTAAAAATTTATATGAACATATGCATAGCCCATGGACACAGACAACAGTGCGGCGAAGGGCTGGGGGTGGGACGGGAGCGGGGTTAAGGGGAAAATATCTGTAATACTCTCAACAACAACAAATTACCTGTGACACTATTTCATGGAAACACATAATGTAATGAGAAGCATATCCTGCCCACACAGAAAACACCCATAGATGTTCTAAGGACCCATACCCCCCCAGGAAAATAAAAATGTAAAGAAAAGCGAGGCGGAGATTATAAAGTGAATTCTTCCCCAGGCAGGGTCACGAGTTAGCACCATGCAACTTGGTGTCACACAGGCAGCAGGGCAAGGTGCTTACTGACCTATTCTGATAAATGCCGCTCCTCATCCCCTATCTCTCCACACAGAGCGTTCAGTCATCAGCACTCAACCAAGCAGCACCTGAAGGTCTGAAGCTAATCACAGCCCCCAAGTGTAATTTTTAATCAGAGCTGGGGGGGAGGGGAGGACATTTTGAGAGACTATTAACTTAATGGCACCTCTGGATGGAGGGAAAGGTCCTGAAAAGACTAGATTGGTCGTTTCTGCACATGTTATTTATGGCTTCCAGCTTCACCAGGCCTGAGAGTGATGCCGGGGAGGCTGAGAAGAGGCTGTGTTCAGGTCGGACGTGCCTTCTTCAGCAATGGTGCTTGCTCATTCACACACAGCCCTGGCGGGCATGAGAGGAGGCATTCTCGTACCGTCATGGTGGGGACATATGCTGGCAAAATCCTTTAGGAAGAGGGTTACACACATACATACATACATACATACATACCTGCACAGGTAAATGCATACACATTTGTACGTGTGAGTGTGTGTGCATTATCTTCGATTGTCATACTCTAGACCAGTGGTTGGCAAACTGCGGCTCGCAAGCCACATGCGGCTCTTTGGCTCCTTGAGTGTGGCTCTTCTACAAAATACCACGTGCAGGCGCACATGTACAGTGTGATTGAAACTTCGTGGCCCATGCGCAGAAGCTGGTATTTTGTGGAAGAGCCAAAGAGCCGCATGTGGCTCGCGAGCCGCAGTTTGCCGACCACTGCTCTAGACCTAGGAGTTCTACCTCTGGAGCGCTAAATTAAGGAAATACATAAAAACTTAGCAAAAGCTATCTGCACAAAGCATAGTCGTTATTCTTTTGGATGTTCGAACTGTCCTGTTTGTCACCAGGAGATGTCCCAGACACATCCTGTGTTTCATCTGCCCTAGATCTGGAGTCAGCCATTTCTCCAAAGATGCCTGGTTTCTTTAAGTACAAATTGGCATTTAAAAACCAGGATCCAGGTGCTGGGCGATTGTCACCTTCTCATCATGCTTTGTTCTGCCCTGCATGACCCCTCAACTCCCTCAGAGAGAATTAGATCCCTCCCTCCTCTCTCTTCCTTTAGTGCGATGAACACTTCGAATATTTAGTGCATGACTGCGCTGTTGATATCTCTGTTCCTCTCTCTGGACTCTGAGCTGGTTGAGGGCAGAGGCCAGGCTAACTTTGTTTCTGAATTCATCCATTCACCAATCAATTCATTGATCGAGGACCTACTATGTGCTAAGCTGTGAAGCCAGAACTGAGTCCAGGGGTGGCCATGTAGCAAACCCTCAATAAGTACTTAGGAGGATGGAGAAGAATGAGCCTCATTCCCTTCATCCAATTCCACCAATCAGGGGGGTTACACTGAGCATGGAGGGAAGAGGAAAACTCCCAGAAAACCGGGCAGCTGACATTCACACAGTCAGGCTCAAAGGGCATCCTTGCCTCATATCCACTGGGCCCCTAGAGCAGAGGAAGGGGGAGGGAGAGGAGGAGGGGGAGAGGGAAGGGGGAAAGGAGTGGGGAGGGGGAAGGGGGAGGGGGAAATAGCTCTCTATCCAGACCTGCTACCAAAAGGGTCCTGATCTGACCTGGATGTGCTTCTGGCACTGGGCACAGGAGCAGAGGGGAGAACATGCCCCCCGCCAAGAGGAGGTCAGCAGCCGAGAAAAGAGGCCACAGATGCAGCCCAGACCCGATCTCTACTTCACCGAGACTAAGCCTCCCTCCTCCCTGGTGGAGGCTGTAGGAAAGGGCAGAAGAAACTTTCTTCCCAGTATCTGTGAAAGGTCTGAATGCCTATGCGTGAGCCACACAGGAGCACCAAGGGGCAGTGCAGGGACGGGGTCAATGGCCCTCCCTGCGGCCACTCTCTCGAGGACGTTTCCAAAGGACGGATCACTTTTTAAATGGAGACTCGTGTTTAAGGGCGAGAGGATGAGGTATTTATGTAAAATCACATCAGTCAGGACGTGATGCACAATTTCAAGAAATGTTGGGGTGGCGGGGGGAACTAATACCAGGGGCATAAGTTCAAGCCAAAAGGACAGAAAACCAGCCTGACAGAGATAGTTATTAAATCAAAATGCCGAAATATGGAAGGCTAATGCATTTACAAAGTGTTCAAAATTCTTGCTTCTCAGCAGAACCTTTGCCCTGCAGGGCTCTGTGTCACCCACTGCAAGGCACTTCACTTGAAGTTTGCCAAATTGCTCATTTACAAGGCTTACTGCTCCCTGCCTCCCCTGCCCCAGCCCTTCTCCTGCATTGTCACTTACTGTGAGTTCTTTGCTTTTAGCAAAAGGCCACCAGCCCCGCACACGCTTTTGCTGGAATATGGAGATCTTGCTGTCCTCACTCGCATTTTCAAACTTGCTGAGATCACAGGCTTTGGCAGACTTGGCTGCCCGGGGGAAACTGTTGAGGTTCATTTCCAGGGAGCCTGTGAAGAGATGCCCAAAGCAGTTATGGAAGAGCTTTTAAAATCAGTCACCACTCTTGTTCACCCATTCATTCATTCATTCATTCATCCATCTTGCCTCCATCTACCCAGTCATTCATTCATCATCCATCACCCATCATCCACCGACCCATCCATCCATCCCTCACTAGTCATTCATTCAGCACCACATTGGATCACTAGCAGGTATTGGGGATACAAATGTGGCCAAGACATATTTGGTGCCCTGACAGCATTAATAATGTGGTAGCAGGTAGGAGACAGGGGCAGAGCTACCATATGAAACTTTCAGGCCTCAGTTTCAGGTGTCATTGCTGCTGGGCATCTCTGCTCCCTGACTGTAGCCTGAAGCAGGTGCCTATCTCTGGGCCTTCCCCTGCCTTGGCATAGATCAGCCTGTGAGAACCCCCTTCTCCCACCAAACCTCCCTCTTTGAGTCCACTAAACCTCTCCAGGTCAGGGACTAAGTCTTACTGTCTTTGTAGTTACTCTCCAAGACCGTAGTGGACTCCCAACAAGATATTTTCAATGAATGAATATAAGGCAGACTAAGATCACGTGCACTAGAGCCATGACAGCACTATATATCTCTCTAATAACCTTTCCCTAGTACAAAACTAATATTTGTTAATTGTGAATATTTAGAATATGCACATAAGCAAAACAAAAAAACAAAAAGAAAAAACGTCCATCGTTCTCTATGGATTAGTCCTTATCCTTTTGTCATCTTTCTCCTTGACTGTCTCTACCACTTTTTCATATACATATAAACATGTTTTATATACACATATATTTTACAGAAAGGGGACTTTTCCTACATTCTTTTTTCACTCAATGCATCTTGCACATCTATTCAACTCATTAAATACTTTGTTATGTTTAATGGCTGCAGGGTTATCACTTATTGAGAGCTTACTATGTATGAGGCACTATGCTTAGTTTTTAGATTATAGTAACACACATACAGCTCCCAACACCCTCTGAGATATGCTATATTACTACCCCGTTTTTACAACTGAGCCAAACTGAGACACAGCATGAACCACAAGTCAGCTCAAAATTTAACAGCTCCTTCATGGTAGAGCAAAGATCAACTGAAATCTGTTTGAATATGCATCTTCTACCATATGAAAGCTCCATAACTTATTCAGCCAATCCCCTATGAAGGGCTATTTGGAGTGCTCCCAGTTTTTTACTATCATAAGTAGCATTGAAATTCTGACCCTTGCAGTGAAATCACAGCAAGCTCCCCCAAGCCTGGGACACAACCCTTAACATGCACACGAGCTGATGAAGCCACTGGCTCACCCAGAAAGTCATCCGAGGACAGCCTTTCAAAATCCCAGACCTGGAGAACCAGCACAGCTGGCGTCTTACACTCCATCTTCTCCAAGGAAAAGATGTTCTCCCTCTTGGTGATGACCATTTGCTTCTCAGCTGGGAGATACTGAAACGGAAACAGGAAGCGCCAGTTGAAGTTCCCCTCGCCGGTCAGGGAGTTGTAATGCACGTCTGTCTCCTGCTTGTCATCTTCCAAACCCTTTATCCACCTGAATAAAGGCAGAACAAGAATTAAACACACATTCTTCAGGCACCAGTACAATTGAGAGTGATTTCACTAGTTTCAATGTGGTCAGTGATCATAGTTTTAAGATTATGATATTGTTAGATTTAGATGGAAGCTTCCATTGATTCTAAAAGAGGTTAAAGGGCCTGAAACAGAGACAGACCCTCATTCTAAGCCGTGTTGGGGAAGCATTCAGTTGTTCATGAGCAGACCGGAAGTCCCATGCAATGAAGAAGGAAAATGCAGGAGATGTGAAAGTAGAACCAGTTTCCTTTTATCCTGGGAGCCCTCTTTGTTAGGGGTGCCACCTCTGCACCTGGTGTTACAAGATTGCCTACTACACCAAGGCCTCTAAACCTGGCCTAATTTAGACCTGTGATTGCAGGGCTGTGACTAGCCACCTTCTCTCTGGTTGTGGGTCTCAAAAACCCAGCAGGCCTGCATCAGTGTGGCCTGGAGGGTACCAGGGCTGCCTGCACCCACCTGGGCTCCAATCCTGGCTCTAGCACTTACTAACTGTACAGCCTCTAACCTCTCTGTGCCTGGGTTTGCATCTGGATAATGGAAGCAGTGACAGCACCTAGTTCATAGGGTTGTTCTGAGAATTATCCTATACTAGAGGCCCAGTGCACAAAATTCATGCACAGGTAGGGTCCTTAGTGGCTGCCGGTCACTGGCCGGGGCCTTCCTTCATTCTGCACCGCCCCCTGGTGGTCAGTGCACATCATAGTGAGTGATCGAACTCCCAGTCAGTCAAACTCCTGAGGGGACACTTTGCATATTAGGCTTTTATATATATAGTAAAGCCTAATATGCTAAGTGTCCGACCGTTCGACCAGTCACTATGACGTGCACTGACCACCAAGGGGCAGACACTCCAACTGGTAGATTAGCTTGCTGCTGGGGTCTGGCCGATCGGGACTGGGCGAGACAGGCCAGACACACCCTGGAGCCCTCCCACGGTCCCTCCCCCCGCCCCAGTCACGCACCGGTGGGGTCCCTCAGCTTGGCCTGAACCCTCTCACAATCTGGGACCCCTTGGGGGATGTCAGAGAGCTGGTTTCAGCCAGATCCCCGCAGGCCAGGCCAAGGGACCCCACGGGTGCATGAATCTGTGCACCAGGCCTGTAATATGAGATAATATGGTAAGTGCTTTTGTACCCCATATTATCTATACAGAAAAAACCTCAAAATAACGGACTGATTCAGGCGAGGGGTTGTCTGTTAAAGCTGAAAGTCCGTTATATTAATAAAATGGGTTTTTCGAATGCATATGTTAAAAAAACGACAACTTGTTTACCTGTTTTTACTTATGTAGACATGTTTGTGTAATTAAAATTAAGTCTGTATGAATTAAAGTTTAATCTCACAGAAAAGTTTTCTATATGTATTACTGTAATTTTAAATTTATACTGAATAGGTCTAGTCCTATATAATAAAAGCCTAATAGCATTCACCAGTCATAGTAAGTCAGCAAAGTTACACGGCTGGGGTATGGGGTTGGGAGGTCGGGTAATAGGGACAAGATTTAAGGACATAGTAGAAATGGGGGCATCAATGAGACAGAAGGCTTCCTGGTTGGGGAAGACAAAGAGATACCCAGATGAGGCTGAGATGAGTTGTTTTTTTTTCAGGAGGATACATGTTTATGTCATTTTTGCTTTTGATTCTTTACTCCCTTATCTCTCTCCCTGACTAGATGCTAAAAGGAAGCCTACAAAGGCACTTGTGTCATAGCCCAAGTGTAAGAGAGACATAAAATCCTCACTTCCCTGAGTCCTAGGTTAGTATCTTTTTTATCAGTACAACTAGCGAACAGGAAGTTTTAAGTTTTACCATTTGTATTAGTCTTACAATCTTATCACTTACTCTTCCATCAATAGAATCACATCTCTCTCCTTCCTTCAGATGTAAATGTATTTTAAATGTTAACCCTTTTCGGTCCAACGTAGAGGCTGACTCGACAGACCAGGTGCTAGGAGCAGGTCCAAAGCCGAGCTGAGGTCTAGTGAGACAGATAACTTCAACATTCAATCCCGTCAATTAATTTGGACCAGACTGTCTGAATTCCAAAAATAAAATTGGACCACAAAGGGTTAATAGAAAAGCCTGTATATACAATATTTAACTTAAAGAGATGCTTATATAAGATTTCCTCACAAAAATATTTTCATGAGATACTAATTTTTAACAAAGTGACCAAATAAGACAAATACTTGACAAAGCAAGTGCCCTTATTTAACAAGCTGAGTAAGATGAATGCCTTTTGTGGGATGTGGGTGGATTAGCTTCCTTGAGGCATAGATTTGCTTAGGGATTAATTAAAGACGTGAGGAGGGGAAGAATAAGAAGGATGGAGTTTGTTAATGACCTTACCCTTTAACATAAATATCACTTGATTTTTGTCCAGTGAAGATATTCTCATCCTCTAAAATGACATCTTCAGTGTTCCAGATGGTTACTCTCAATTCATAACTGGAATAAGGGAAGGCAGCATTAGGTTGAAAACTATGAAAATTAGTGGGTATCTATGGGATTCTGTTATTGCTTTGAGTCTGTAAGTTTCTTCAACTTTACCAAGTTCAAAAATATCAACACTTAAGGTCTTGGCTCTGTCAAAACCAAGCGTCCCAGATGGAATCACCAAAGACATGAATTTCTCTGAGAAGATCCTCCTTCCATTAACCAACAATTTTCAGAATGTTGAAGCTCAGTAATAGCCCCTACCATAGAACAGGGACCACCACTCCAATCTCTACACCCCCCTGCTGTTATTGGCCCGGAAGAAAGTGAAATATAATTATCAGGTGCCAACTGATCAATGTAACTCATAAGACACCAGCTCAAATGCCATGATCATTCAGTCTGCTACAATGGTCTCTCTCCCGAAGGTGGGGCTGCAGTTGACTTACCCTTTGGGTTGCCTTGGTGAAATGTCAACAGGAGGTCCAGGCTGAGGCATGTCTTTGGGAAACATGTCCACCCACATCTGCAGGCGGCCCTTATTAAGAAAAGACCTCCTTTAGCTTTGGGGGGGCGGGGGCATCACATGAGCAATTGATCATTCACAGTTTTAATAGATCTCTTTACAAGAAATGGATATTAAATACAGCTTAGTCACTTTATACATGTTTAGAATATTTGTTGACAAAGATAGAACTGACATTATTAAAAAATATTTTTTTATTAATTTCAGAGAGGAAGGGAGAGAGAGAGAAAGATAGAAACATCAACGATAAGAATCATTGATTGGCTGCCTCCTGCACGCTCCCCATTGGGGATCGAGCCTACAACCCAGGCATGTGCCCTGACTGGGAATTGAACCCTGATCTTCTAGTTCATGGGTCAATGCTTAAACACTAAGCACCAGTTGGGCTCATATAATAGTGTCCTCTTCCACTCTCAAAATGGCCAGTTTGGATAAACAATTCTATGATCATCTCAATTATGTGAGATCATTTATGTAAGGGACCTAGTACATAGAAGGCTCTTAATAACATTTATCTTCTCTTCCCTTCTAAGCCCTAACCTGGATTTCTAGTTATTTTTTTCCCATCTGGTTTCTTCTTACTAGTTCTTCAAGGTAAGCCACCATCTATTGCTTCTCTGGGAAAACTAGTGGGCTGTGTGCCTACTGATAGAACTTTCGGCAAGAGCTTGGACATATCCAATGGGTTTTGAAGTTTCTCAAATGTCAGAATTCTTCCAAATGAGTTTGGCAGCTCATTCATAAAAAGGAAAAAGCTCCGAGTCCAACACTGACTCCAGGGCAGAGTTTCTCGACCTTGACATTACTGACATTTTGGGCTGAATGATTGGTTCTTTGTTGTGAGAAGCAGCCCTGTGCAGTGTAGGATGTTTAATAGGATCTTGTCCTCTGCGCCCTAGATGTCAGTAGCATCTCCACTCACTTGAGGGAACCAAAAATATTTCCAGACATTGCTAAATGTCCTAGAGCAGGGCAGTGTGTGTGTCACAATTGTCCCTCTTTGGGAACCATTATTCTAGGGCACACAAGATTAACTCTTAGGGGAAAGTCACATTCCTTGGGGATGAACACTTGTATGGGGGCCAGATCTGTCTTGGCCACTACCTGCTCCATCCCTGGCTTATCCTTGTGGTACAGCGGACGGGTTTCTATGTGCTCAGGAACCAGCCTACACCCAACCTCTGGAATATCATTCCAAGAGTGTAAAACTTTGAGGGCCAAGTGCTCGTAAGACTCCACCGTCTCATCTGCGTGGAAGAAAGAAAAACAAAGAGATTTGTCAGTTGTGTGTTCCTATATGGGGACAGTGATGGGCTGTCAGATGCATTTTAAACACACTTAAAGTTTTTTTTTTTAAAAATATTGAGACACAAGAAAAGCCAGCAAAAGAGAAAAAGAACAAAGAGAGAATGGAAAGAGGTGGGGGTAGTGAGGTAGGAAGGGGAAGGATATTGGAAGTTTAGAGAATGAGACATGAGATGGTTTGATAAGAAGACCTAGAGAACAGTCAGGGGTCTTGGAACATAGGTCTCCTTGAATCAGATTTCTGCAGAGTCTATAAATCACTAGCTGGGCTTCAAGGTTCTGGAGAGGATATGTTTCTTGGAGATACAAAGCTGTTTGCTAACACCACAGTGTGAGAGGGCCTGGGGCTCAGCATGACCCAAAACAAGGTGGGGAAATGGGCACAATCTATTTCATGGATGTTCTCTGTGTTTTCTCGTTATTGCTTGGGATTTCCCTCCTACCATCTCCAGCTCGGAGAAAAGGTTCTTTGATCTATCATTTACCAAAGAAGGTAACTCATGATAACAACTACTGGCAGAAACATTATTTGCAAACATTATATGGCAACAATTGTTGAAAGGATCAAAACTTCTTGACAAAGACTAGAATGGCTAAAGTTGACATAGGAAATTGAGCCTTTTTTTTTCATAAAAGGGGGGGGGGGGCAAAAATAAATCTCCCAATAGTAGTAATTACAATTAGTAAAAGTTGATAGGGACAAACAAGCAATGAATGGACTAAATCTTTGTCATGAAGTTTAATCCATCAAGAACCGATCTTGAACATAATTTTAGATTTTTGGAGGGCAAAAAATTGTTTAATCATGAAATACAGGATACTGACCAAGAAACTAAATAAAGCATAGTGTGAAAGAGAATATTCGTCAACATAAATTAATCAATATGTCATAAACACACTATCTAAATGTTAATTAATTCTGCATTTAAGAACCTTCAAGAAGTTTCTGGGGTCAGAACAACATGGTAAAAAGAAATATTGACATCAGTTTGTGGGATCAACACAGCAGTGACAAAACATCCTGTGGCATGTCCTTAATTGGGTTCTTGGCATTAGAAGATGCACCAAACAGACAAGGGTGACAGTACAAGAATTGTTCTGTATCATTAAAGTAAAGGTGACTTTCTTCTTATCCTAAGGTTATGAAAACCTCCCTGGGACCTTCCTGGTAGGTGCCATGATATTCCTATGGAAAATCTCCCTTTTAGTGTTGAAATCAGAGAGTTGTTGGCATAACATTTATGGGGGTAATTTTGGTTGTGTCCAAGGATTTACTGTATATAACATTCTTTTTAAGGTCATTGCCTACCTTCTGTCACATGAATTCTACTTATGTGATCTCTAGAAACATCAGAAATGTGCAAAAGTAGGTATGAGGAAGTGCATGGTAGCATTAAGTGTCACTGCAGAAAGTGGACACAATGTAAATAAACGGCAAAACCATAAAAATGAATATATCAGTGATCATTTCAAAGCACAAGGGAGAATTGTCACAATCTATTTGAAACAGAAAAGACAGGATACAAAACTACATGACATTTATAATTCTATAAAAATGTGATACATAGCACGCACACACACATGCACACAAACTGTAAGGAAATGGACCAGCATGCAACATGCTTATCTCTGCTTTGGGGATTGTAAGTGATCTGCATTGTCCTTTTTACTTTTCCACATTTTCTCCCACGAGCATGCATCACTTTTACCATAGATGACCACTGTCCCCGGCCACCAACACCACCAGAAGCCGGCTTTTCAAAACAGCAAAGTCAGGGGCTGCGTTGGGGGAAATTACCCGAGTCCTCTTCAGTGAAGACTGTTTTTCCAGAAAAGACCTGGCTTCCGATCTGTATTTTCCCGGGATGGAAGTAGGGCCCATCCAGCTTGTTGTCCTTGCAGAGCTTGGTGAGGATTTCTGTGGGTTTGGACGTGTCTCTCCAGGCGTTGTATCCTTCTCTGCAAAGTGAGGGAGGACAGAGAGGGAGGCCCGGCTTCCCCCGGAAGGACACACTCCATGTCCCTATTCAAAGGGCCCCCTAAGATCCACGTGGTTTCCTTCAGATTCGACTTTCCATTCTATACACTTGGGCTAGCGGTTTTTGTTTTGTTTTCTCTCTTTTCTGGTCCAAACCTCTGCATGTGATGCTTGTATGAAAAGCAGGACTGCTGAATAGCTTGACATAAAAATCTTTTGTAAGCTGTTTGTTTTTTTTTAAAGAAATGTACCTTAAAAAATTTGAAGCGAGATTCATATAACATAAAATTAACCATTATAAGGTTGACCATATTCAGTGGCATTTAGAACATTCACAATGTTGTGCATCCACTATCTCTATCTAGTTCCAAAACATTTCCATCACCCCAAAAGAACCCTGTGCCCATTAAGCAGTTCCTCCTCGTTCCTCCCCGCTCCCTTTTTGGCAATCACCAACCTGCTGTCTCCACGGATTTCTTTGTAGGCTGTTTTTGTTCTGCTTCTAACAGAGTAGCCATTTGGCTGCTATTTATTCTTAGAGAAAAGCCTAGCTCATTCTTTCAGTTTCTCTGCTTCTTTCCTCCCCTCTGCTCCCCACTCCCCCAAATCATACTGTGGACTCGTGACATAGGCAGAAAGTCTATGTGTGTTGTTTCTCTAATCAGTGACTTTCCTTGTGCTGAGTTTCTAAATCTGTCCAACCCTTTCATCCCTTAAAAAGAGCTGTTTGTTTAAAAGTTATTAACTGGCAATGAACTGCTCTCTAAGAGCCATGACTAAGATGAGCTTGGATTTTTCTGCACATTGAGACCCAGGATTCATCAGAACTTAACTTGTCTAAGCATTTAAATCAATCAAAACATGGCTACAAAGCCGTTGTCCTACATCCTGCCAGAGATATGAGGGCCCTGGAGTGACCATCCAAACCAAGGCCAGAGCCACACACAGGCCTCCCCAGACACAGGTGCTCTTGTCTTATTCTAAAACTTTTTTAGTGAACAAAGGTTATAAGCTCGCTGACTAAACTATTTTGCTCATAGGTAGTTCCACTGTCTGGAAATTCTTCTGAACAAAGGATGCACCACGCTGGCCTGTGGCTTCCTGCCCCAACTTAGGAGTTAGTTCAGCTAATCATGTTCTGAATGGTACCCTCTCCTGTACTTGAGGGTGATGAGAATACCTCGGAGGCTTATACAGTCACTGGGGTGCAAACACTGAACTGGCTTCCTGGGCTCAGAGGAGAGGCCAGCTGTAGACACGTGCCTGAGATCATGCCATGAAGGGAACAAGCACACAGATTCTGTTCATGTGCATCTAAATGGGGACAGCCCTCCTACAGAGCCATTTGGACGTCTATACTAATTTCAATAAAATAATCGATATCTACAGATGAATACCGAGTGAATTGTCAGAGGGGTGTGCAATGGCTTTTGTATGCTTATAGCAGCAATATTTCTAATGGAATAAAGAAGAAAAATGTAAATGTCCTAAAGTTCACAAAGGCAAACTGGTCATATCATGTTATAATAAATTCGTATGATGGAACACCACAGAGTTAGTAAAATAATTATGTTGAAGGATGTTAAATGATATTATAGGATGCTTATGATATAAGGCTTAGTGAGACAAGTGATTTATAAAACTTTACAGAGAGTATAAATCTAACATTGGGGGGAAATAGCATAGAAAAAAACACTAAAAGGAAATACATAAAATTTCTTTACATAAGTTATCTCTGGATGGAATAATTTGAGCATTATTTTGTACTTTCTGTATTTCCTAAATTTTCTACAATGAACATATTATTTTATATTCATAAAAATATTTGTAAAAAAATAAAAATATTTTTATATTCATAAAAATCTAATGAACGTCTTTAGCTGAAATTTGTAATTGTAAGATTCTAATTTTTTCTTTAAGATATCAGCTACATTTTTTTTAAAAATAAAGCTGGTAGTCTATACTTTCAAATTAAGCAGAATTCAAAATCTTTCTAAAGAGTGAGAGCTGGGCCCATACTTGCTCCATTTTTAAGTTGGGGATAACGGCTCACTGGGTTTTGAGAGAATTGACTGAAATACTCTATGGAAAGTGCTTGGTATGTGATAGGTGTTAGTTATCATTAACTGGGGTGTTGGCATTTGTGTTATAATAATCATTCTTCTGGCATCACTCCCCTTCATGGAACTCTGCCCACCAGGCCCAGCTGACTGAGTGAACACATGCAACTCAGCTCCTGGCTCCTGAAGGACCTTCCCTGGGCCCTACATCAGCGCTGCCTCCCCTACCCAACCCCCCTCCAGGGCAGCCAGCATTTTCCTCAATCCCGTCCTGCTGACGGGGAGCTCATTGCTGAAGCTGAGCCTTGGCTGGCGTTCCCGGAGCAGGCGATCTGAGCCCACAGCCTCGGGACCTCGGGAGGCCAGCAGTGTCTGCGGGGAAAGCACTTACATCTCATACTGGCTCTGCAGGCCGCAGATGGCGCGGTGTTTGCTGTAAAAGCGGTTCTCCAGGTCGATCCTGGTCTCGCCAATGAGGTCATCTGTCCCGATCATGTCATGGTCGTAGATCAGGACGGAGAGCAGGGATTCCTTTGGGAACGTGGCCTGGATCTCAAACGACCTGCGGTCCAAGCAGAGGCTTTGGGAGTCAACATTTGGCGACAGGGGACATTTCCCAGCTTCGCATTTAGCGAGCCTGCAGTCCGCATGAACGCACTAAACACTCAGGAGATATTTATGTGGTTTAATTTTTCACTAAGACACAACAATTTCCAGTTTTGTTGTCACTTTTCAGTAGCCATTAATCCCCGCATTCATGGGCCATCCGTTTCCGTCTTTAACTAGGGGGCAGCTAGATGGAGAGGAAAATCCTTGGGTTTGGTCTCAAACTGATTTCCAGCCTTGGTTTTGAATCAGTACCTTCCTGACTGTAAAACATGGGAAAGTTTCTTCATCCTGCTTAGGCTCCTTATGTGTAAATGGGGATAAACATCTTCTTTATAAGACAGCGAGGTGGTTAAATGCTGTTTTTACAAAGCGCACATTTTACTTCTAGGCATTGAACTGGCGCCCAATAGATTGCCATTCCCGTTCCCGCCCACTTTTGCTCCATCTGGGAGTACAGCTGAGCTTATTTGAAATGAGAGCCCTATACAAGATGGACAAACCCTAAAGCAGTGGTTCTCAACCTTGGCTGCACATTAGAATCACCTGGGAATCTTTTTAAAATCCTGATTTCTGGGCCTCATCCTCCGGAAATTCTGTTTCTTTGTTACTAATGTTGTGGCCCCACCCCATAACAAAGAAACAGAATTTCCGGAGGATGAGGCCCAGAAATCAGGATTTTAAAAAGATTCCCAGGTGATTCTAATGTGCAGCCAAGGTTGAGAACCACTGCCCTAAAGACTAGGATGGCAGGGCTGGAATGCCGTCTCTACAGAGTCTGAGCCCCGAGAACAGAGACCCGCCGTCCTCATCTCTGCACGGTTGCAGCCTGCATGCCCCTGCACAGAGTAGGCAGCAGCGTTTCCTTGAGCTGCCAGGGACCTCAGGGGTCACCATATCCAATCCCTTCACTTTATAGATGAGGACGTTACAATCCAGAGAACACGAGTGACTTGGCCAGGGGCATAAGTCAGGCCCAACTCATAGAAGTGCCAGTTTTCTGACTCCTTGTTCTGGCTCTTTCCTGGATGCCACGTCAGTGCAAGGTGTTAGAGTCCATCCTGCTGTTGGACTTCCTGGGACAATGCATTATCCATGCGACTGAGCATTAGAGAAGCTAAGAATTAAACCCTGCATTTTAGGGAAATGTCTTCCTGAAAACCAAATCAAGACACACCAATGTTTCTCTACTGTTCTTGGGGCAAGGTGGGGTGGCCTGGGAGCAAGGGACAGGGAGGAGGCGGGAGGAAGGGAGAATGAGGGACCATTATTTCCCACGTGCCCACGGGCCTGTCTGGGCTGCTGTCCAACTCGTGCTCAGATCCACGTGGCCCTGACTCACTCTCTGATGTGGCAGGAACTGCAATCACAGGACAGCCTGAGCCAATTACTGCCCCCCCCCCCCCCCCCCCCCCCCGCCAGAGAAAAAGGCAGCCAGCTCCAAGCTTTCAGGACTGTAACTGACTAAGGCAGCCGGAGCAGGCTGTGGGGAAGAAATTAGCATCTTCCACCTAAAGACATAGTACTGCCTCCCTGGAATCCAAACAGTAATTGATTCTGGAGGCATCTCACAATGAAGCCTCCAGCTGCCCATGTCTGAGCTTAGCTGCCACCGGGAAAGGACTTAAGTGCTAACTGCCCCTGGCAACCTTGCCGACTCCATGCCTCTGTTCCACCTCCTGAGCCGTGTGCTCACAGATTAACCTCTCCTGGCTCTTCACTGGGGCCGTCTCACCATCTCTAGGTCCAATGGTGGTTTGAGAAATGCACCGTGAACTGGGTAAAAACTGAGCCTTTGAAACATTCAGTACCTCTGAGCTTCAGAGCACGATGTTCCACTGTTTCTTTGTTCAGTTATTAATTCTCTTGCTAATTCCTCTGTTCACTGGACAGTAATTACACATCCACTATGTGCCAGGCACTGTGGTGCCTAAGAAAACAAGGAACCACCGAAGTCTGCAGACAGGTGCCACTCAGGCTGATGCACAGTGACAGGCCCTATTAAATCCCACCGGAAACTGACTGGAGGTTTGTCCACCTATCTGTTCATTCATTCGTTCACCATTCATTCACTCACTTATTCCTTCTACTAGTGTTCACTGGGCATGTGCTCTGTGCCATGCCCTGTCCTGGGTGCTGGGGACGTGGCGTTGAACAGGCGGGACCGAGTCCCTGCTCAGTGGAGCTTACATTCCAGTGGGGAGATAAGAGACAACCAATCAACACCCAAACATGTCAATTCATGTCAGAGGCCGTAAGGAAAAGCAGGCGAGGTGCCAGGGGTCACGGGTGGAGCCTGTGGCATCCTCATTCAGTGATGAGGTCCCAAAGAGGGAGTTCCTGACCCCACCCAGGTCAGGCCCAGGAGCCCGCCCCTCTCCCTGCTGGAACACTGCAGGAATGAGCCAGCAACTTTTGTCGCTGAGTCACCATTAAATACCATTCCAACAAAGCATCCACACGTGGAGGCTTCTGGAAGAGTCTGCAATGCCCAGGCGGGAGAGAATATTGCATCACCCCCTTCTCCTGTTTACCACAGCCGTCAGCGGGCGTAATACAGCCAGTCTAATTCAGGGCGCTGTGGTGAGAGCGGCAAATAAAAAGTAACTGCAAAGCACTTGGCAAAATGAAGTGCCGGTTACATAAACGGCAGATAATGATAAAGGTCACCTCTGGATCAGGGAAGCGAGGGTGCGTTTCCCCGGCATCGTTGTAATCATCTCCTAAACCTGAGCAGGCACAATCATTTATTTCATTTCCTCGGGAGCAGGAAAGTGTAAGGGTTTGGCGCTCATCAAATGTCAGAGGGTCCGAAGAGATCGCAAATGTGGAAGTGAATTTAAATAAGGCTGATGGAGATTTCACTCCACACTCCTGTTACTCAGGAAACCAGGAAATTAAATACACTTAACATATATCTGTTGCTAAAATGATTATTAAGAGAGAGAGAGAGGAAAGGTATGTGTTTTGAGTACCTCTTATGGGCTAGCATAGACTACGGTGAGATTCTATGCATTTAATCTCCTAAAGCAGCGGTTCTCAACCTGTGGGTCGCGACCCCTTTGGCAGTCGAACGACCCTTTCACAGGGGTCGCCTAAGACCATCCTGCATATCAGATATTTACATGACGATTCATAACGGTAGCAACATTACAGTTATGAAGTAGCAACGAAAATAATTTTATGGTTGGGTCACAACATGAGGAAAGGTATTTAAAGGGCCAGAAGGTTGAGAACCACTGTCCTAAAGATGCCTGAGAATCAAGTTACTGTTGTTGCTTTACAGATGAGGAAAACCAGGATCAGAGAGGTTAAGCCACCTGCATAGAGTTACACAGCCTGTATGTGGCAGAATGAAACCCGCATCTGCCTGACGCCAAAGTTAACAGCAATCAGGTGCACCAGCTCCAGCAGGGAACACGAATGTGCGGCACACCCGTTAGCAGACAAATGGGGGTGGTGGGGTTTCTGTGAACGGGGGAAAGCCCGGTTCACCCAACATGCACACATGCAACACACTTTGCAGGAAAACAAAGCACGGAGGGGGACACAGTTCAACCTTTTTACTTTGGGGGTCACCTCAAATGAGCTGCAAAATGATACTATGGGAAAATCCCTTTGGCAGGAGACAAGACCAAAGGTGTGGCCCCTTCTCCACTCGAGCTGTGTGAACTTGAATGAGTTTCTAAACCTCTCTGGGCCTTGGTTGCCATGTTTGCAAAAAGGATACCTCCCTGTCCAAAAGCAGGAGGCTGAATCTAGGAGAGATGAAGATCTAGGAAAATCATTATTGGAGAACCGTCGGCGGGAGGATCACCATGTATCGCCTTCTACCTGAAGGGACCAAAGAAGTTGGCCTTTCTCCACAAAGCAGAAGTTAACATCTAACCTCCTGCCACCACGTACTCAGACACACCCCTGTACACAGCAGCCCCCCCACAGACGCACAGCAGCAGCGACTCCACCCAGATGGCCACTGACCTTCCAAACACTGGGTTCAGCTGCTTGGGGATGTATTTGTCTCGGTCCTTGATTTCCGTTTTGCCAAGCTTGACCACAATGTAGGGATCCGATTTGCCGTCTGGATCGGCTGGGCTAAGATTAAATGCCTGGGGGCGAGAAAGGACATCCCCTTGGTCCAGTGGTTCCCACCACTGGCTGCTCACTGGGATCCCCGGGCAGTTTAAAATACACAGACACCCCACTCCCATCCCCAGGTGTTCTGATTTACTTGGCCTTGGGCTTCAGGCTTTTTAGAAGCTCCCCAGAGGACTCTAGTGTGCCGCCAAGGCTAAGAACCACTGCATTAGCCTCCCCAAGGTGCTGTTAAGAGCTATCAGCTTTGCCGAAGCTCAGCATTCTCTGGAGTTGTCTGCCCGGGGAAAGCAGCGCTTGGCACAGAGGCATGAGGAATTTGCTGGGCCAGGAGGCAGAGGCATGCATTTGAGTTCTGGTTCTGGTTGGGCAGTCTGAGATCTGTCAAATCAGAGCCCAGAAGGATTGGGCTCTGAGTCCATGACCCCATCAGTCTTGCATTTAGCACTGGCTGATTAATGATCTGTTTCTCAGAGTGAGTCTGGCTCCAGAGAAGCTGGGCAATAAACCATCACAAGCAACACTTTTTTTAAAAAATCCTCACCTAAGGATATGTTTTTATTGGTTTTCAGAGAGAGAGAGAAAGAAAACACACATCGATGTGAGAAAAGAAACATCAATCAATCGGTTGCCTCCCATATGTGCCCTGGCTAGAGATCGAACCAGTAATCTAGGTATGTGCCCTGACTAGGAATCGAACCCAAAACCTTTTGGTATACAGGATGACGCTCCAACCAACTAAGCCACCCAGCTAGGGCAGCAAACATTTTCTAAGAGAAAGTGGGGGTAGGGGGTCAGTGAGGAATGATGCTGAAAAGAGGGAGAAACTCTGTAGAGATGAGAGCTGAGTGAGAAACAATCCGTAGTCAGGACTCTATCCTACAGATGGGATGGCATGAGCACACAAGCTATATTTTCAAGGAGTTCATGAGAGAATGCTTAATAGCCACATTCGTAGACAATCTACATGTCAATTACTTAAGGGGAAACTTAATCCAAAATGGTCCCTTCCTCACATCGCCCAATTTTAATCATCCACGTCGCAGTTATCTCTGACTTTCATTTTATTTACCTGACCTTTGTTTCTATTTAATACATTCTTAATGCCCCACCATCTCCAGCTAGTACGTAATCGCCAAGAGAGCAAGGCTACTGGCTGTCTTGTTCATTATATTATTTCGAGGATCTCGAATACGGTCTTCTTAATATTTGTTGCATGGATGAATAAATGGATGCTAACATTAATTCAGAAAAATGCTAGGTGGCTACTAAGAAGAATGAGAAAGGCCTGTATATACTGATCTGGGAAAATGTCCAAGTTGTATTACTAGCTAAGAAAAGAAAATAGGAGATCAATATGTAATGTATCAAGCAGGATTCTGTTAAATAACTACCAGGGAGGAGCTGTAGACAAGTGGAAATAGATATAGATTTATTTGTATCTGCAGGTGAAAATAAGTTATTTCTGGGGGTGGAATTGCAGAGGGGGGGGGAGATTTTTCTTTCTTTCTTTATGCAACTTTTAAGTAGTATTATTTTTACTTTGTTGGTGTTTTATTAAATGAAAATATTTTTTAAAAATATATTTTTATTGACATCAGAGAGGGAGAAAAAGGGAGGGATAGAAACATCAATGATGAGAGAGAAGCATTGATCGGCTGCCTCCTGCACGCCCCCCACTGGGGGTCCTGTGGGCATGTGCCCTGATCAGAAATAGAACTGTGACCTGCTGGCTCACAGGTCGACGTCAACCACTGAGCCACGCTGGTCGGGCAAATGAAACAATTTCTAATTAACTTATGTAGTTAATGTGTAAAATCTTAGTGTGAGAGAGTAAACCACACAATCACTATTACTAGAAATGTCAATGAAAAGCATATGCTGTCCATAATTACAGTGAATTTATCCTACATCCTGCAACCCAGGGCCACCACCCCTGCTCTTCACTTGGCCAAGTCCTGCTTGTCCTCAAGTTCCAGCCCAAGCCCTCCCTCCTCCACTGTTTCCTGAGCAGGAGCTGATATGCATTCCTGGCCTTAGTCTAAAGGGTACTGGACATATAGAAGTAGGCTGTAGATGTTTGCTAATGAATCAATACATAGTGGTCCTTCTCCCATCTCTGTGGTCCAAAATCTTTCTCCTTCCTTGTACTGCTCGAACCCTCTATTTCTGGGTTGCCCCAAATTTGTCCCAGAGAACCATAGTTCTGCAGGGTTTTCTGTAGAGAGAAAAAAAAGTGTGGGGCAATAAGTTTAGATGATGCTGTTAAAGACTCGACAGTTAAATAGATTTCTTTGCTTCTGGAATTCTCAGAGCCTTGACTGCGCTAATGAGCCTTGTGGACCTCAGGGGTTGGTGAAGGAAAAAATATTATATGCACCACTTCTCAAATTTATTTGTACATACAGGAGCTATAGACGAGTGGAAATAGATCTAGATTTATTTGTATCTGCAGGTTAAAGTAAGTTATTTCTGGGGGTGGAATTGCAGAGGTGGGGTGATTTTCAAAGAAATTATCTCTCCCAAGACATGAGTGACCTCCTGAACAAGATTTAGAAAAGGTTAATCTAAACCAGTGGTCGGCAAACTGTGGCTCTCGAGCCACATGCGGATCTTTGGCCCCTTGAGTGTGGCTCTTCCTAAGCCTTAGGAGTACCCTAATCAAGTTAATAACAATGTACCTACCTATATAGTTTAAGTTTAAAAAATTTGGCTCTCAAAAGAAATTTCAATCGTTGTACTGTTGATATTTGGCTCTCTTGACTAATGAGTTTGCCAACCACTGGTCTAAACCAGTGGTTCTCAACCTTGGCTGCACATTAGAATCACCCGGAAATCTTTTGAAAATTCTGATTTCTGGGCCTCATCCTCCGGAAATTCTATTTCTTTGTTACTAATGTTGTGGCCCCACCCCATAACAAAGAAACAGAATTTCCGGAGGATGAGGCCCAGAAATCAGGATTTAAAAAAATTCCCAGGTGATTCTAATGTGCAGCCACGGTTGAGAACCACTGGTCTAAACTATCCTGTGGGTGGGTGCTTAGAATAAACTACCCAGCATCGCCAGTGATTCTTTACAAGTGCGTCTCATCCCCAAATCCCTAGTGGTTAGAACACGCCTGGCACGTGGTGGTCGTGGCGATGACGATGAACATGTTAGTGGCACGATGGAAAGGGGAAACTTAGTTCTCCCTTAGCACAAAGAAGAATTCATTTTTATTTTATGCTTCCTTTATGTTTTTAAAAAGGATGCAGGCAATGTCAGCAGAGAGTTAATATAAAATAAGACTACCGCAATCAAATAAGATTATGGAAATCAACTCCAAGTTCAGGAGATGAAAACAGACACATGAGCCACAGAGGTTCAGCAGACAACTGCTTGGATTGAGCATCAGACTTGGCCCTGAGCTTCCTGGCAATCAGGCCCCAACGTTTCACAATTAAAGTGTAGGGCTTGCATATTCAAAAAGTAGGGCAGAGAATGTTTTTCTGGGAAATACATTCAACATGGAATTTCTCAGCGTCACAGTGCAGAGGCCTAGTAGGAGGGGTGCGGGAGAACTTCACAGCGGCAGCTGCCCTGTTTGTTTTTCTAACAGTCTTGCCTGGGAGCTTCCTGTTTCCAGCCTGTTTGATTTTCTTCCCAGTTAGCAGCAAACCCAGAGAGCAAATACAGCTACACACACCAAGCCTGGAAAGCCAGCAGGTAGATGTCCACGTTACCAACCAAGCTTCACACCCCTGTTGTGGAAGAACTGTGTCCTCTCAAAATTCACACGCGGAAGCCCTAACCCCCAGTGTGATGTACTTGGAGAGGGAGCATTTAGGCCCTAAATTTTAGGGAGGTAATTAAGGCTAAAGGAGCCTGAGGGTGGTGCCCTAATCCATCAAGACTAATGGCCTTATAAGAAGAGGGAGTGACACCAGATCTCTCTCTCTCTCTCTCTCTCTCTCTCTCTCCCTCTGGATGTGTACACAGGCGAAAGGCCATGTGAGGGCACAGCCAGAAGGTGGCCATCTACAAGCCAGGGAGAGAGGCTTCCCCAGAAACCAATCCTGATGGCACCTTGACCATGGACTCCCAGCCTCCAGAACTGTGAGAAAATAAATGCCTGTTATTTAAGTGACCCAGTCGGTAGTGCTTTGAATGGCAGCCCGAGCAGACTGAGCCCCTCAGAGTAAACAGGATGCTCACCGCCACAATGTACACCCGGATCATGACTTTGACGGGGTGGTTGGGTGGAATCCCTTGCTGGATTCTCAGCTGCCCGTTGTCCTCAGTGCTGGAATCCTCGGGGCTTTTGTAAATGCAGAAAGAGCCCTGGAAACACAAAACACCACCCATTGAAACGAGATGGTCATATGTCCCACCAAAAGCCAGAGAGGGCATAACACTGGGAAAGTGAGCACAGCTGGGGTCAAACAGGAGCACTGCCCTTGCCCTCTGAGTGTCCCCAGAAGTTCACGTAGCCTGCCTGAATCTGGGCTTCTTCACGGCACATCAGTGAATCAGTGTTGGCAGAGGAATACCTCCCCACAGGGCTGTTAGCATTATAACCAGGATCAAAATCCACATTGGCAGACTGCAATACCCATGTTCTTTCCAATACATGACACTGCATGTAAAGGGCCCAGCATGTGGTAGGTTCCTAGTGTGAACTACTACTCTGTGATGCTGACACCGTACCTCTGCCAGATAAAGGGTTTGTGTTGTTTGATTAATCATCCAACTAGTGGGTTCATGTAACTTACACATTTGGTAGGTCAGGGGTGGGAAGAACAAAGTTAAATACAGTGATTATTTTTTAAAATATATTTTTATTGATTTCAAAGAGGAAGGAAGAGGGAAAGAGAGATAGAAACATCAATGATGAGAGAAAATCATTGATTGACTGCCTCCTGCACACCCCATACTGGGCCAGCAACATGGGCATGTGTCCTGACCGGGAATCAAACCATGACCTCCTGGTTCATAGGCTGATGCTCCACCACTGAGCCATGCCGACCAGGCAAAATTCAGTGGTTCTTTAGGGTAACAACTCTCTCTTAAATTCCACTAGTATGACTTCCCACCCCCTTTACTGCCCATGAAACAAGTGTCTCAAAAGACTGGGGTTGGGTCTTGTGAGGCTCTAGAGAGGATCTTGTATAAGATGTAGAAATTTCCTTATACACATCCCATATCACAATCCCATCAATAGAATGAGTCATATCCGACATTTATGAACAGAAGAACCAAATAAAAGAGTTAACTCTGGAACTTGCCTTAAACTTTCCTATGACTCGGTCTCCATCAAGGCCATGGTCATCTTCCGTAGACTTGCCTCTGAAGAGCTCAAAGGTTTTCACCCAGTCTTCAAAATTGTTGAACTCACTCTCGAGGTCGCCATCATATATCTTTAGGGAGAAGGGAAGAGAGTGTGCTCAGACAAAGGAAAGAGGCCCAAGATTGATTTAATTAAAAAAGCCAATATTCTCCAAAGCCAGACTTGATAGGACCCCTTGGAAAAATCTAGAGGCTGCTGTTAATTATCTTTAGCAAAATAAGGAATATGACAAAAATCAGCATTCTTGGATCTAATGACCCCTCCAAAATTTATAAAACCTTTTGATAAACTTTGAAGTTCCAAGAAATGTATAGCTAAACCAAAATTTTTAAAATATAATTTAAAATTATAAACATGACAAACTTTTTAATAGCTAACTGATGTCTTTGGCTTTTTCAATATAGACTATCATATCTTGAGGTCATTCCAGTCAATATATGCTTCTTAAGCATCTAATTCTTAGCATTTATAAAGTGAGGAAATACATATATTTTAAAAAATATTTTTATTGATTTCAGAGAGAAAGGGAGAGGGACAGAGAGATAGAAACATCAATGATGAGAGAGAATTATTGATTGGCTGCCTCCTGCACACCCCCTAATGGGGATCAAGACCGAAACCCAGGCATGTGCCCTTGACCAGAATCGAACCTGGGACCCTTCAGTTTGCAGGCCAACTGAGCCAACTAGAGCTGAAATGTTTTGTTTTTATTATAATGCATATAGACATGAGTTTTCCAAGTGGGAAATTATACGTATATACACTTTAGAAATGCAAAACTGAATTTAAGATTGGTAATATAATTAAATCACTTATTCAAATTTTCTATCAAAATTATTTATCTAAATTTGTTATCGAGATACATAATTTTCACATTCCCAGTTTTCATATCCACCAATATGCCTCTAGCTAATAGCCTCTGGCTAACGTTAAAATTGGTCTGACGGAACTGACTTCAGCTCGAGTTAAAACTCCTGCTAATTTGAGTATGTACACATCTGCATGATGATGACAAGCTCCAAGAGGTGAGCCAAGGGGAACACACGCACTGTCAGTGACCTTGCTGGATCCAGGCTAACCAATGTAAGTTATGTCCCTCTCTAACATGAGGATGTAGGAAACAGAAAACTAGCAAGCTCCATTGTCTTGGCTTACATGCTTGTTAAACCTTATTTCTCTGCATCAGTGATTATAATGAAGACAAAGTAAATTAGTTCAGACAAAGACATTACTAGGATTGACTGAAGCACCAACAGGACCCCCTTCTGAGCTTCCCACCCCTTCCATGGCGGCGATGGCTGTGTCCACACACCTTCAAGACAGCCAGGTTGGGGATTTCATCTTCTTTGGGCTTCTTCTTGAGCATTTTATCTTTCTTCTTCTTCGGGCTATCTTCTATATTCACCACGACCTCATCTGGTTTTGCATCTGTGGGTATTTAGTGGAAATTGTTAGACTTCTCACGGCTGCAGAGATGAGAAGAAACAAAGTCCCTTATTCTGGCATGTGTCATGACACTTCTTTTCAAAAAGAAAGAGTAACATTTTTCTGTAGGACTGCTATAGTCTGTGCATTACAGAACTGGAGGAGATGCCACTCACATAGTAACGCAATGTCAGCAGATCCCCTGGGGCCTGTCCTGGTACATGTAAGAACTCCTTAAACAAGGCACGGGGGTGGGGGGCCCTAACCGGTTTGGCTCAGTGGATAGAGTGTCGGTCTTCGGACTCAAGAGTCCCAGGTTCAATTCCAGTCAAGGGCATATACCTTGGTTGCGGGCACAACCCCAGTAGGGAGTGTGCAGGAGGCAGCTGAATTGATGTTTCTCTCTCATCAATGCTTCTAACTCTCTGTCCTTCTCCCTTTCTCTCTGTAAAAAAATCAATAAAATATATTTTTAAAAAAAAACAACAAACAAGGCACAGTAGGGAGGGGGGCAGGGGGAGAGATAATTTGCTCAGTCATCCAACTAACAAAGAACAGACTCAGGATGGGCTGACTCCAAAGCTCTGAGTTACAGTCCCTCTCAGATCTGTTTATGAACTTGAGATTCATCTAGTTTAATAACCGGAGGCTCAACTATGTTAAGGGTCTTGCACAAAGTCACGAATGTAGTTAGAGAGATTACTCAGTAATTTTTTAGGAGCAGGCTCTAGAAATAAACTGCCTGAGACAGACTTCTAGCTCTGCTAGATTCTGACTGTGTGAACTTGGGCAAGTTACACCACCTCTTTGTACCTCTGTTTTACCATCTGCAAAATGAAGCCAGTACTGCTTATGTCATGAGATGGTCTTAGAATGACACATGCTAATGAGCAGTGGTCTGAGGAACGGAGCTTGACTCTAATTCTCCTGCTTCCAACGTGTCACCTGAAACTGAGCACTGGCCACTTGGTGTTCGGGTTGTTTGTAGGCCAAGACCTTCTGTTGGCTTGAATCGAGTTTGAGGTCATTTCTAATCCCAGGCCTCTTTCATTTGATTTCTGCCAAACCACATCCACCCAATCCTTGTAAACTGAGTTTGGGAAGCTAAATCCAGGTCACCTCTATTAAAGTTTATCATGTTGGTTTTGGCCTGTCATCCCAGCTCACTTCTATTTTTACTCTGCTGTTTCTACATTCAGATTGTCAATGTAGGGACATGAGCCAATGGGTTGATTTCAGCACTGAACTAGAGTTAGGAGCCCTGGGAGCTGGTCCCGGTCCAGTTCAAATCAGCTACATGACCTTCTTAAAGTACTGTCATCTGACTGAGAATGTTTCCTCACCTGGGAAATTAGGGTGTACAACTCTAACGTACCTCCCATTGCTTCCATTTAATAATTCTCTCCCAAATGGCCTTATTCTATGTTTAAATGCTCCCCAGAACAACTACTTACCTGTCTTGTCTTTCTTCTCTTTGAGATTTCTCTCTTTTTCCTTTGAGAAAAGACAGAGACCAGATTACTGACACTATCGTGCCTCATTTATTAATCCTGACTTGCTAAGTGTTCTAATTCAATTATCTCAGCCCTCTGCATTCCCAGAGATGCCATTTGAAAAGAGTATGCAAATGGTCCCAAAGTTAACTCCCAAGTGAAGCCTCACTGTAAAGACCTGAGACCTAAGGGCAGTGAGATGCCCTGCCCTAGAGAAAAGGTGCCCACACTTCCTAGAACAGTGCCACCAAGCGGTAGACTCCCTTGTCCTCCATGTGCAATCGTCTCTCAGCCCCTGGAAAACAGTCCCTGTCCTCACTATTTTCCCACCTCCCTGAAGCATCTTCCATCTGATCACCCCAGTCTGCCGCTGAGTTTACCTGCTGGCATGTTATGTTGTTGGTTTGGTCCCAGGAACTGGGCAGGGTGTCAGAGAAAGGGGAAAGGGCTGAGCACTCACCAGAAATGGTGTGTCCATTGCAACAAAAGGAGGGAGGTTGGAGGCAGGGACTAACACTTGGTTTGTTTATTTAACTACATATTAACCTTCATGGGTAGCCCTAGATGAAGAAACTACGCTCTTTCTGAACTCAAGAATCAGAAGACTGTCTATTCAATTGCATATGGTGATACCTGACTAATTTTCCCCTCCTTTCTTACTTGGGGGTGAGATGTCTTACCAAATTCCGCCACTGAGCTTTGGTTGATTCTCCAGACCCACTCCCCGCTGGTTCTCCAGCTTTATAACTCGATCCCTTTCATGTTCCATGTGCACGAGGCCCTGCTCTGGCCACACACTGATCATTCCCATTTGCTAAAGCCTAGACCTCTGACTTTACTTTGATACTTTCCCACATGAACTTAGAATCCTGCTGGACACCTGGAGCCCTTTGAGCTGGGGATCTCCAGGTGTACCTGAAGCCCTCATCGCTGATGCCCACCTGTCCAGAGACCCCATTTCTCCTCGCTGGACCTCCCTGAGTCTGACTGCTGGACAGATTCTCCGGATGCCAGGCTGGACTGAACATCCTGCCAGCATTTTACAACAGAGCTGGTGTCCTAGGGTCAGCTCCAGCCAGAGGGTGGCTGTTAGCAATTCCAGGCTTTGAACCTTTCCGCAATTCACAGAATCACGCCTGAGCAGGGCCTACCTATAGTGGATTTAAAAGAGGGGACAATGTGGAATTGGGAAGGTGGTGGGAGAGACAACTTTTCTATCGAGTCCCTTGATTGTCACCGCCAGGGGAGTCTCTACCTTCTGTGCTTTCTTCACGGAGGCATAGTATTTGGACCACCAGTCAATGACGTTTTCAGCAGACTCATCTGCTATGGTCCTCTTCCTCCTTTTGGTGGACCTCCGGGAAGGTTTCCTGGCATCCTGGCAAACGATGAGGATGGGTTGTTAGTTAGGCCCCATGGAAACGCATGGAGCTGCTGGTGGCTGACTGGTTTCCTGAAAAGAAAGATGCACTCTGGGAGGCGGATGGAGGTGTGGGCAGGTTTTGTGGTTGCAGCTCTCTGTACTACTTCAATAAATGAAAGTTTAATAATCCATTCATTCATTCATTTATGGAACAGGCAAGCATTTATTGAACAGATGTGAGATACTGTGCTTGACTTTGGGGAATTGGACGCAATCCCCACCTTTGGGAAGCTTACAGTTCAGGAGGGGAGACTGACTCATGATACAATGTGGATAGGCATTAGCTTCAGACAGACCTGGGTTATAAGTCATTAAGCAATTAATTTAAATTTGTGACAATAATACCTGCCTACTTCACTGTTGTGAAGATTAAGTGACATAATACAGACAATTCTCCTTTGGCATCATTTCTGATTTGGATGGGTACAAATAAATGACACCTACAACAGAAGTGATGGGGTAGGAGAGGTAGTGATACATGTTTGGCAGCAAGGCCATATTTATTGGAGAAGACAGTTGTCCCACTGGAGGAGGCTATCTTTGCAAACACATCATGTACCCAATATCCATTCACAGACATCTCTTGAGTCCCTACCTATGTTGTCCCAGGCACCCTATCAAATGCAGGGAATGCAGCGATGTTTAAAAAACTACCTTTGACCTAGTGGGGCCCACAGTTTTATGGTGACAACAAACACTTACACTGAGATTTCTAACTTAAAGTGGCAGGGGCCATGCTGGTGGGAGGAAGAGGACCCCTTGAGGTGTCAGAGGGTCACGCTGAGCCTGGATGAGACGGGAACAGCCTGAGCAAACATCCACTAATCTATGTGACTCTGCTTTCTATTTCAGCCTTTACCATTTGCTGGGCAAGCAATCTCTTAGGACTTTCTTAAACTGTCTCCTTCAAGTCAACTGATGCCCAGGATATTATACTTAAGTTTATGGCACAGAAAGATAAATCACATCCTTGGCTTACGGTTCTTTGTATATGTGTCCATCTCCCCTTCCAGAATCTTAGCTAACTGGGGACGAGAAGTCTCACTTCTCTCCAGAGTCCAGAAGACACATCTTTTTGTTTCACATGCCCTTGTACAAAGTAGGTTCTAAATATCTGGGGATTAGTCCTAGATGTGAAACCATTGTCTTTCCAAGCAAATAAATTGACAAAAGTTTCTGTTCAATTAAATATTACTGTTCTGTTTGACTGGCACTTTAGTTTCATATACGTTGACGTGTCTGATTCTACAACAGTGATGCAAAGTGGGTATCAATATCCCCATTTTACAGATGAGGAAACTGATGCTCAGAAACGTGAAGTTGCTTGCTCCTGGTCACACAGCTAGTAGGTGGGAGGATTCATATCTAGAGCCTCCCATACAAACTCAAATGAGCCTTGTAAATACGAAGAGGGATTAGATTCTGACCTTAGCTTTTCCATCCTGTGGTGGCTCTTGGGCTGCAGGTGCGTGTTCAGCCGCCAGCATAGGGGATGAGTCAGGGATGTCAACCTGACTAGCCTGCTGAACCTGGGCAGAGTCAGGTACCACTGTGGGAGGTGGCTCAACGTCCACATAGATGTGATCTGTTGGGGGGTCCTGGGAGGAGCTGAGGGACCCAGAGGGCTCAGTGGCTATTAGTGAATCTGAAATAAGCAAAATGAAAGCACATCAGGTTGGGCAACCTGGGCTATAGCACAGGGAGGTCATTTCAGGGACCCAAACTGGGCACCAGGCAGCTCTGGATGCAAATATGGCAAGTGCCTACCATCTCTGAACAGTTTCCTTCTTGACAAAATGACAGTGAAAATGCCCATGTCACTGGGGTCATAAATGAGATCAGGATGTAAGGCATTGGGTGCCTAATAGCTAATCAATAAATGGTCACACTTATTGATCCTCAGAGTAATTTTAATGAACAGAGGTCATTTATCACAGCACTGTTTGTGGAAGTGGGGAGCTGAAGGCAGTCTGGAGTCTAATATAAGGGAAAAGGAAAAGCAAAGTGAGGTAGATGCAGTGGGCAGTGGTAACAAGCTAATGTACACACAGCAGTATGCACAGACCTTAAAACACAGCTTTGAGTGAAAAGAGTAGGAAACCAAATGAAGGTTCTGGCACCATTTCATAAGTGTAAATTACATGGATTTACATTTTACAAGAATTGGTGGTGTGGGGCCTACAGTGGGGAGTTGGGGGGAAGGGGAATGGGGATGGGAATAGGCACGGGGGACGGTGGATATAATATGCAGCTTTGAACAGATGGATGATAATTGTACAGCATGAACTGAGAAGCACAATTAATTCAACTCTGTGCACCTGAGATCCGAAACAGACCAAATTAAAGTAACATCAAGAAGAGAAAACTGTCAGGGAGTGGAGGCGGGCGGGAGCTTGAGTAATATTTAAGGAAGGCTTCTCAGAGGAGCTGACCCTGATGCCATTCTTAAAGCAAGAATCTGGCAACTAACAAAGCAGAGGTGGCACTTAAAGAGCAAATTCTTCAGAAAGATCCAGAGACCAGGGGACGTGGGGGGGCGGGGGGCATCTTTGTGCGGGTCCTGTAGCAGTCCACAGCCCCAGAACCAAGGGGAGCTTCCTACCTTGCCCAGCTTGGGTTCCGTCCACCTGTGAGGAGGGGGCGAGGGGCTCCCTGGATTTACACAAGAACTGCTTCAAGCAGTTGATGGTGTAGGTGCCCACCAGGGTGCTCCTCCCGAAAGCCCTCCAGTCCACCACGCAGATGCTCAGGGGCGGGTGCAGCAGCTCATTCTCAGGCAGCTCCTGCGGGGAGAGGCCAGCGCGAGGTCAGGACACTGCCGGGCTGAGCCTGGCTGCCGGCGCCCTGCTGACCTGTCGGGGGCAGGACCAAAGTAAGCCCGACGCCCTTCCTCCCTCTGTCCCTGCCTGGTCATCCTCTTCTTCCCGGCCACCCCTGCAGCTTGCCAGAAGTCTGGAGCAGTGCCTTCCCAAGCCAAGGAGTAATGACCCACAATGGGAAGAGCAACACCAACAGTTCATCCAGGGTTTAAACCGCAAAAATCCCACACCTCCAATGGCAGTAGTTGTCAATGGTCTCATTTTGTCATTACTCACCAGAGCTCTCATCTCAAAGAGCTGTTTGCTCAGGCCCAAGATACAAAAGGGAGCCATTCAAAATGGAGCTGCGCGTGAGGGGCCCTCTCATTTCCCTGGGGCCCCTCCATCCCCTCCCCCAAAGCTCAACAAAGCTCAGTGTGAAATGTTTGCACACGGGTGCACACGCTTTCATTCTAATCTTTGCTGATGTAGCATATGTGTCCATTGGCATTGACTGGGCTGGACAAAGCAAACTCTTCACAATTAGCTCCAAATCAGAGCACAAAAATGTATGTTGAAATACTGAAACAAAAGGACAGATGCTAAAAAAATGTCACTGTAGATAAAGCTTAAGTGAACTTGTAAACTATGGCCCTTTTATGCATAAATAATTTTTAAAAATCTAACTATTAAAATGAGTTTTGTGAGGGTAGGTTCTCAGCCAGTGGTTCTCAAACTTTAATATGTATCAAAGGGTTTGTTAAGCCAGAACTGTCTGGGCCCCAGCCCCCAACAGTTTCTGATTCCGTAGGTGTGGGGTTGGGCCTGAGCATTCGTGTCTCTGAAAGGCCCAGGTGATGCTGATGCTGAAGTTGATGAAGAGGGTGGGGGCAGCACTTCGGGGACCACTGTTAACCTGATTTGATCGACTGTATGATCTAACCTGGAGCCTTTCCAAACCAAACCAAACAACAACAAAAGTCTATTTTAGCTCATTCTGAACTTCTGGCTTTTCACTAAGTTAGACTGTTCTTCCAGGTTGATTGCCGTGGGGAGATGTTGTTTTTTGTGCGGGGGTGCAGCCCAAACTCCAAAACATCTTCCCACGGCAATCAACCTGTGAGAATGAAGGGCAGGAGCAGGTGGGGAACCAGGTGCACGCACCACTTCGAAAGCATCCGCCTGGATGCTGAAGTTCGGGTTGTTCTTGTAGCTCTGGATCACGCAGGACTTGACTCCTCGTCCCCCGCACTCGATGAGCACCTGAGGACGATCCACCGAGAGCAGCTGCACCTTCTTCATCTCTCGGACTCCCCAGAAGAGAACCTGAGGAGAGGACCAGCAGAGCTGTCACTCCAAGGCCCAGGGAGGAGCCGGCAAGGAGGTCCACAGGCTGCCTGGGAACTACAGTATGTTCTCCCAGGAAAGGACTGAGCAGCAACTCGAGGGCCCATCTGATCCACTACATCCGTCTCCTTCCCACCCCACAATTCCCCTCATGCAAAGCACTACTGTATTGCAACGCACCACTGCCCTTTAGTCCCAAAGAGTTGATCAGTCCTTCCCTGTGCCTACCTCCACTCGGTATTTACTCAGCACTGGCCGAATGCTGGCAGGAACCGGGTAGATCTGGGTGACATCTGGTGGGTCAATGGGAGGGAGCCCCTGTAGCCCGGATGAAGGGACCTACCACAAAGAACAAGTCCCGGTTAGGAGGTCAAGGACAGGCAAGGACCTCATCCGTAAGACAGCGGTTTTTCACCCAGCCCCCAACCCTCCTCCCATCTGGCAACTGTCAAGTTGTTCTCTGTGTCTATGAGTCTGTTTCTGTTTTGTTTGTTCTTTCATTTTATTTTCTAGATTCCACTTATAACTGAAATCATATGGTGCTTGTCTTTCTCTGAAGGATTTAAGAAGTACAAAGTGGCAGTTATAAAAACAGTCACAGGGATGTAAAGTACAGCATAGGGCAGCCGTGGGCAAACTACGGCCCGCGGGCCAGATCCGGCCCGTTTGAAATGAATAAAACTAATAAAAAAAAAAGACCGTACCCTTTTATGTAATGACTAGAGGCCCGGTGCACAAAAATTTGTGCACTCGGGGGGGAAGAGAGGGTCCCTCAGCCCGGCCTGTGCCCTCTCGCAGTCTGGGACCCCTCGGGAGATAACGACCTGCTGGCTTAGGCCTGCTCCTGGGTGGCAGAGGGCAGGCCCAATCCCTAGGTGCAGCCCCTGGTCGGGCTCAGAGCAGGGCTGATTAGGGAGTTGGGGTTCCGCCCCCTGTCATGCACAGAGCAGGGCAGATTGGGAGGTTGCGATGCCACCCTCAGTCACGCTCAGGGTAGGGCTGATTGGGGGGTTGGGGCACCGCCCCCTGTCACACTCAAGGCAGGTTCAATGGGGAGGTTGCGGCGCCACCCCCTGTGATGCACAGAGCAGGGCCCATCAGGGGGTTGGGGAGCTCCCCCCTGTCACGCACAGAGTAGGGCCGATAGGGGAGTTAGGGCACCGCCCCCTGTCACCCACAGAGCAGGGCCAATCAGGGGGTTGGGGCGCCCCCACTGTCACACTCAGGGCAGGGCCGATGGGGAGGTTATGGCTCTACCCCGTCACACACAGAGCAGGGCCCGTGGGGGGGGGGGGTTGGGGCACCACCCCCTGTCACACACAGAGCAGGGCCGATCAGGGGGTTGGGACGCCACACCCTGTCACACACAGAGCCGCAGGGCGATCAGGGGGTTTGGGCGCTGCCCCCTGTCATGCTGATCTGGTGCCAGGAGGCCTCGTGGCTCCGCTGATCCCCGTGCTGGGAGGCATATTACCCTTTTACTATATAGGATAGAGGCCTGGGGGGCTGGCTGGTTTGCCCTGAAGGGTGTCCTGGATCAGGGTGGGGGTCCCCACTGGGGTGCCTGGCCAGTCTGGGTGAGGGGCTGAGGACTGCTTTCAGGCTAGGGGTTTTGACTGAAGCTCCCAACCACTCCTTTTTTTCTTTTTTTTTTTTCTTCTGGGCCAGCTTTAGCTCTGGCTCTAGCTCTGAGGCTTCCGCTGCTGGTTTGTTTGCCGTTCTATAATCGAAACAATGTATAACTTCAGCTCTGAGATCCCAGCCGGCTATATTTGTTAGAATGTTTCAAACTGCCAGCTCAGAGTCCGGCAAGTCAGGCGGGGAACGTTGGAATCTGCAGTCACTGGAGCAAGCAAACCTCACGTTCGCTTCCAGCTGCCTGGCTGCCGGCCGCCATCTTGGCTGACAGTTAATTTGCATAAGGATACGCTGATTAGCCAATCGGAAGGGTAGCGGTCGTATGCCAATTACCATTTTTCTCTTTTATTAGTGTAGATGTTTACTTTGAATTTATATTAGTTCACACAAACACTCCATCCATGCTTTTGTTCCGGCCCTCCGGTCCAGTTTAAGAACCCATTGTGGCCCTTGAGTCAAAAAGTTTGCCCACCCCTGGCCTAGGGGATATAGTCAGTAACACTGTAATAACCATGCATAGGTTCAGTTTGGTACTAGACTTATTAGGGTGATCACATCGTAAGTTATATAAATGTCTAATCACTATGCTGTATGCCTGGAACTAATATAATAGTGTATATCGACTGTAAATAGAAAAATAAAAAAATGGCCCATGAATAGAAGGTATGCATAGGCAGACAGGTCTCATTTCAGTAGAAAGACATTCTCATCATTAAAATCCCTTAATTCCTCCCCCTACTTCCCTTACAGACAGGCTGGATAACAATCTAGGCAGGAGATGATGAATGCTGGGACCTGGACGTGTCAGTGGGGATGGTGAGGAGGGGCATGCATGTTTTATGTGTAGCTGGACTCGGTCATTGATGGAAAATGGAGAACGAGGGAAAGAGAGGCTATTTCTGGGGCTGTCTCACCCAGTGAGATACACGTGGCTCACTGATGAATCTGAGTTGCTTCCTTTTATTTTTTCCCTTATTCACCTGTTATCACCACCAGCCAAATCATGTAATTGCTTAATGTTTCCAGCTTGACATGCAACCGAGATGATTCGTTTTACCACACTTATTTATTAACTGCCAAGTGCATTCATTCGCAAGGGTGACCCTCATTTAGTGAGCACTTAACGATGTGCCACAAAGTTAATAGGTTAATGAGCTCGCTGTAAGATGGGAGGTGGAGGAAGAAAAGTAGCTAGCTCCTCTCGACCTGATAAAACAACGTCGGAACTCCAGCAGTGGACTGGGGAAGGGGCTCGGATAGAAGCTGACCCTTTGAGACTTAACTATCCCTCATGTTGCACTGCTAGGAGAGATTCCTGGTTAGTCAAATAGAATCCACGCCCAATCAGTGAAACAGAAAATAAAGTCTTTTGGAGGCAGGCCTGCAAGGATGAAAAGATGTTATTTCCTGTGCATTTGGAGTTAACAAAACTGCAGGAGGACAATCATGCTTTATTAAAATCTCACACAAAGGACTTAGAAAGGGTTTCCTCCCTTGTGCAGGCCACTGCGCACTGCCTTCAAGACCTGGCTCAACACGTGTATCCTTCAAGAAGCTGTCCCTGATTTGATCCCAGCCACTGGGGCTGTTCTCCTACCCTTCAGTCCTTGGAACGTAGCGTGTTCTCTCTAGAACAGGGGTCCTCAAACTTTTTAAACGGGGCCAGTTCACTGTCCCTCAGACCGTTGGAGGGCCGGACTATAGTTTAAAAAAAACTATGAACAAATTCCTATGCACACTGCACATATCTTATTTTGAAGTAAAAAAACAAAACGGGAACAAATACAATATTTGTATTTGCATGTGGCCCGCGGGCCGTAGTTTGAGGACCCCTGCTCTAGAAGCTTAGTAAAGAAATTCATGACTGAGCCTGGACACCAGGTTCTGCTGTGTGACCCTGCATGAGTCTCTTTCCCTCTCTGGGCCTCCGATGTCGGGCCAGATGATCTTTGAGTGCCTTGGAAGTCAGATGTTCTATGAAGCATTGTTTTGGGGAAGGAGGTTCTCCTGGGGCGGGGGGAGGGGTGTTTGGCCCAGAGGAGGTGTTTGTTTACTTCATTTCATTCTGCCAGTCCCACAATTGGCTTTCCACATCCAGTGGGCTCTTGATAAATGTTTATTGGCTGCCTGACACGCTAACTCCATATGCCCGACAAAGCCTAATTGCTCACCACAACCTGCAGAGCACAAATATATCAGCCTTTCTTTTCACAGACGTATTCTAGTTGGCAAGGGCAGATGTGGTCAATTCAATTATAAGAAGCTCAGAAAAAAGCAGACAGCAGACACCACAAATGCCAAACAGACTCAAGACAATGAAGGTGCAGAATGAGTCAGACCAAATAGGGGAGCTGGGAAGTAATGAGGCTGCATGGCCCGTGCTGCCTGGCGGTGAAGAGGTGAGCGATTTGCCTGCAAAACACCACCTCACTGAGAAAGCTCACTGTCCCTCGAGCTCCAGAGGAAAAGGCACAGAACAGCTGGGATGGGGCAGAGGACGGTGCCCTGGGTGGATTTTACAAAGCTCCACAAGTCTGTTTGCTCATCCCGGGGCTGCTGAAATGTCGGCCTGGCGAAGCTTTGTTACACGAGTGCTTGAAAGATGCCCTTAGTGTTCACACAGGCTGTGAAGCTCACTGCGTGGTGGAGATTAAATGGCTTTGCTCCCAGCTAAGCGGAAATGCTTTCACAGTGAAATGGGGCAGCTGCTGGCTTATAAAAGTACATGGTGTGTTGTATGTCAGTGCACAGGGCCAGGGAAAGATAAAGAACTGTTATGAAGGCAAAATGCTAAGAATCAGGGGTGGGCAGGATAAGCTGGCCCAAAAGCCAGATCGTTGTAACATCCCAATACAGACAAAATATCAGGACATTAAAGGAGGTCCCCCTGCAGGTCTGGGATGGGACCGGGTGCAAAAGTCAGGGAGCCACCCCTCTCAGGGTCATGCATGTAAAGCAATGGCCTTCCCATAGCCCGAATCAAACAGGAAAGAGGCAGTGCGCTGTAGGGTGGAAGAAAGCACTTAACTTGACTGGGGCGGGGGTGGGGAAAGCTTCCCGGAGGAGGCCTCTCTGGCTCTGAATTTAATGATGACCTTTTCCCTAAATAGGTAGGTGGAGTGTGGAGGTTGGGGTGGGCAGAGTGGGGAGACATTTCCGAATGGGGAAACCGCATGACTTGGAGTCGCCTGGCATAAAGAGGCCATAGTGTGTGTAGAGCACAGGTCCTCAAACTACGGCCCGCGGGCCACATGCAAATACAAATATCATATTTGTTCCCGTTTTGTTTTTTTACTTCAAAATAAGATATGTGCAGTGTGCATAGGAATTTGTTCATAGTTTTTTTTTTTAAACTATAGTCCGGCCCTCCAACGGTCTGAGGGACAGTGAACTGGCCCCCTGTTTAAAAAGTTTGAGGACCCCTGGTGTAGAGTAATATGAGATGTGAGGCTGAAAAACAGCCTGAAGCCAAATCTGGGGAGAATTTAAATGCCAACCTATAATTTCCTACGGGCCAGATTATTTTTTTTCGTGAACAACTATAAAGAGTTATTATGCAAAAAAAAAGAAAAGAAAAGAAAAGAAAAAGAAAAAAGTTTTATAGTCAAAAACCTTTGGAAAATCCTAGATCTTCTCAGAGTACTCTCCATGGTAATGGGCATTTCCAATCCCCACAAGGGATATAATCTGAGGGGGAGAGTTTCAGAAAAGGAGATGGAGAGACTGAATAAACCATCGCAGATGAAAACTGAGAGCAGTGGGAGACAGATGAAGGCATTGCCCGCTCCCGTCTCTCAGCATGCACGAGATGCACATGCAGACAGCTGCGCTGATGATCCAATTACTTTCTGAACAAGTAATCAAATGAGAAGTCCTAATGGAACCCTAATGAATTGTATCTCTTAGGCTGCTCGCCTCTGACAGGGCTTCCTCTATTAACTGGGCTGTCAGCAGGCAGCAGGGTCTCACCTCTATGCTCAGCGTGGAGGAGTGAGGGAGGGGGAGAGGCGGACGTGGAATGGAGCCCTCGGAGGACCGGAAGGGGTCAGTAGGTCCAGCCCCTCAGTCACAGACTAGGGGACTCACTCAGAGCACTTCAGGAAGCTTCGTGTAATGAAAAGAGTGGTTGACTGAATTCAATTAACCTTGAGCCTCAGCTTTTCAGCTTCCTCTTTTTTTTTTAATTACCTGCTGGTGTGGCTCAGTGGGTGAGCATCAACCTATGAACCAGGAAGTCATGGTTTAATTCCCAGTCAGAGCACATGTCCAGGCTGTGGGCTCGATCCCCAGTAGGGGCTGTGCAGGAGGCAGCTGATCAATGATTCTCTCTCATCATTTATGTCTCTCTCTCCCTCTCCCTTCCTCTCTGAAATCAATAAAAGTATATTTAAAAAAAATAAATGTATTGGGATAACATTGGTTAATAACAGTATATAATTTTCAGGTGTACAGATTATAATTTGCCATGTGTGTGCTACCTGTGAAACGGGAATCATAATACCTATCTCAACAGGATGGAGGGAGGTCTGGTGAAAGCATGTGAGGCAGCAAGCACAACCGGGCACATGGTGAGCCCACAAATGTTTGCCCCCTTCCTCTTTGCCATCCTCTCATGGTCCATAGGCTGCTCAAGGACTTGTACAGAGGGCTGTTCAAGCATCGCTGGCTAAACCCATAAGAACAGTCCATCCTGGGATGCTACCTTCTAGCACAGGGGCGCTGGGAATAGCCTGCGTTCTTAGGTGGCACCTCCAACATCCCCAGAAGGAGACCCCTCCAGACCCAGGACAGCAGGGGGGGACCAGACACTGTTTCAAGGAAGTGCCCGTCCAGGGAGGCCGCTTCCCTGGCCAGATGGACCAGATAGACGATGACCGGTGCGGGTGTCACCTCCACCTCACTGACCTGTAACAGCTCGAACACGGCAAGGAGGTCCCCTCCAGAGAGGTTCCCACAGAAGATGGGGTGATAGCACAGCCGGGGCGCCTCATAGTCCTGGTCAGCCAGCTTCACAACAGGAGCAGCCACCGTGGCTCCCAAATATTCCGGCTTTCCCTAAGGCAGAAAAGAAATGCCTTTTGGCCCTGATTGCCACCTACCTGGTCCTGACCTGCATCAGCACAATTTTGTAAATAATCTTCACAAAACCATCAGCCTCAGTATCTCCCTCTTGCTACTGCCCTCATACACCTTTCCAAGGATTGGGCTCCCAGGGAAAACTCTAAGAGGTTCACCTTAAGGATTCCCTGGCCCAAGACTATCTTAGGGGTCCTCAGCATAGAGAGCTCAGTGGAATAAAGTTAAAATAATCATCTGGGGAGCCCAGCCGGTGTGGCTCAGTGGTTGAGCTTTGACTATGAACCAGGAGGTCACAGTTCAACTCCCAGTCAGGGTGCATGCCCAGGGTTGCAGGCTCAATCCCCAAAAGAGGGTGTGCAGAAGGCAGCCAATCAGTGGTTCTCTCTCATCAGTGATGTTTCTATCTCTCTCCCTCTCCCTTCTTTTCTGAAATAAAAAATATATATTTTAAAAAATAAAATAATCACCTAGGGTAGACTTGGAGGGGAAAAGGAGAAATAAGGTGGCACCAAACATTCCACAAGCTCTCCAGGGCAGGAAACTATTGTGGTCAGGAATGTGAGCTTTGGAGTCTGGCAATCCTATGGCCTTGGGCCATTTCACTCAACCTTTTTTTAGCCTTATGCCTAAAATGTAGTTCAAACTACTATCTGTTAATAAGGCCATGAAGGTTGATATAACGATGTATGTGCTTTGCACAGTGACTGGTATACAATGAGTGCTCAACTCATGGTAAGATGATGATGATGATGATGATAATGATAAAGGTCAATATGCTTAAGTAACAGAGCAGTTCTATCCTATTTTTCTTGGTAGTAAAAGAGGGTGTTAACGTGTCTATATATATAAAAGCCTAAGCGACCCTCACAACTGGTCAACTGGAACCACTGGTCGGCCAGTCGCTATGATGTGCACTGACCAGCAGGGGGAAGACACTCAACGCAGGAGCTGCCCCCTGGTGGTCAGTGTGCTCCCACCACCAACCTCCCGCGGCCCCTCCCCACAGCCAGCGGCCCCCATTGGCTAAACCATTCGTAGAGACCTGCTTCTGGGTCAGGGTTTCCTACGTAGCAGAGCAGCTCCCTCACTGTGATCTATTGAAAGTCAGCCCTCGACACAATGGTTTATCTCGCCCCCTTCCTCTTCCTTCCCCTGGGGGCCCCCCACGGTGGTGAGGGAAGGAGGAGGCAGGGAACTGAGTGGCTTTGGCATCCGTTTTTCTGAGCCTGGCCCCAGCGACTGTAGCCTCCTCTCCCAATCGCGCTGGGGCCCCCGGGCCCCGGCTGAGACAGGGAATCAGGGGTGGGTGGCAGCGGAAGGGGCCCCTTTCCCAGGGGGTCTGGGGGTCAGCTCCCTCCTCAAGGGCCAGCGGTCAACCTCCCACCACGGTCCCTGCCCTGGCCAGCATGCACCGGGCCTCTGGTTTTTATCTGTATGTATGGAGTGGTCCATAAGTTTAAGAACTATTAGATGGCACCATCTCCTGCTTCTTCCCACACCTGCTCCCAAGAGCATGGACCCATGCTCCCCTGGGAGCAGCATGGGGCCAGAGCCTGGGGCTGCTTTGCTTGCTGTTTATCTCAGGACCTCCTGGAATGTAGGCTCCATGCAGGCAGGGTTGCCTGTTTTATTCACTGCTGTGTCCCCTGGCATAGGGCAGGCACCCGGTACATATTTACTGAGTGAAAGCTGTTGGGTTAATGACTTCTGACGTCCAAGGACAGAGCCCACATGCCTGTCTGGGGCTGGGGCTGGGGCTGGGTTTGAGCAGTTGCAGGGCTTCGTTGCCTTGAGACTCATGAATCAGCACGTGCATTGCTGGCTGTAGAAGGAAGCCTGGGTGAGGTGGAAATGGGTTTTAGTTCAGCCACACTCAGAAATAGAGTCGCCTGCTGGTATCCACTGGAAGGGTCAGACCTGTTTCTAATCTGGGTACAGGTAGGGCAGCTGAGGTGATGTGCCATATACTTATTTTGCCCATGATCTAGCTTGGGATAATTAAAATTGGTCCTAGAAACGAAAGAGTAGACATAAGCCCAAGCAACAAATTTGCAAAAGATGAACTCATTTCCTAGACAGCCAGCAGACCCCAATGAGAGCACAAGGCTCTGTACGGAGAGAAAGCTCTAGACTGAAATTGCTCGTGTGGCAGAGTCAGCATCTCATAATCGGGGCTGTCCCTGCAAGACCGGGCCCCAGGCAGCTGCAGTGCCAACAGAATCCTGCATGTCCACGGGCATCGCTTCAGGAGGAAAGTGCAGACTCCCAGGAGGTTTCTCTCCTGCATCTCCTTTCCTTCGGATGGGAGAGTGGAAGCTTATTTTTCCATAAAGGGTTTGGCTTGGGGTGGGGCCTGAGAGCACCGAATAGAGATCTAGGAGTCTGAACAGCAAAGGCAGCCAAGGGGAACCCGTGGAGCAGGCTGGTTTAGGGGGAGCTTTCAAGGATGCCTGATTGTTGTTACTGGTCTTCAAATAAAAATACTTAGGATTGGAACCATGTTGTTAGGAACGAAATGGAAAAGATGAGTATTTTGTGGCTGTCTCTACAGAAAATTTATACAATACTCACAAGAGTAGAACTCACATTCCATAAGTGTATACATCTAGCTCCAACTTACAACTGGGTGGGGGGCGTTGGAGAGAGAGGGAGAGGGAGAGGGAGAAGGAGAAGGAGAGGGAGAGAGAGAGGGAGGGAGGGAGGGAGGGAGAGAGAGAGAGAGAAGGGGGGAGAGATAAAGGAGGAGGAGGGAGAGGAGGAATGGAGAAGTAGAGTATGTGTCTCTAAAGGCATACAGTCATACTAGCCATGCCCACATGTGCAGAAAGAGTGGGCACAGATGGCTAGGTTCAAGTTCTGACTCTGCCTCAGCTAGCTGTCACCTTGAACAAGGCATTTGACCTTTCTGGGTCTCTTCCTTCTCTAGGAAGCAAGAGGGCAATCGGTGCTCTCCAAGGTGCCTGCTCACCTGCTACAATTTTCCCATCCTAATTTGCTCCTGACCTTGGATCAAGGTCAGAGCTGCCAGCATGCTCTGAGGTGAAGAAGCTTTAGGAAGGCTTTTCGGAACAGCTGTTATATTTAATGTATTTGTGCTTCTGCAACTTCCCGAGGAGGTAGAGACAGCAAATAAAATAAATAAACACTGCCTTTCATTTTAGACTTCTTAATTTAAAAAGAAGATTTGATTTGTTGTTTTTTAAAAATCTCCAGTAAGCCTGTGAATCTCTCCAATGTTGCAGAACACAGACATCTTTGGAGAGGAAGAGGTCTGGTCTCCATCATAACAGAAATGGGAGAGAGATGAATGCATTGTTGCAGGTTTTGGAAGCAACAACCGAGAAAAAAATAAAGACCCAGCTACAGAGGCTGCACTGGTGACAATACCCATCCATTCCCTTCCAGCCAGGCGAGCTCAGTGAACACCTCCTGTTTTCAAAAGGCCTGGACACTGTCATTACGCAGACATGGGACATGGAACCAGCTGGGGCTGGGCACACGGGGGGGGGGGGGGGGGGGTTGTGCCAACCGAAGCTCTGTGACCCAGATCCTATTTTAATTGCAATGCAAAGGGAACTCTAAGTGAAAAACTCTTTAGTGAAGCAAACGGTCACCAATTTTCCTGGTTCTGTAATTCACTGCTTTCCCGGGTGGGGACTGCTGCCAGGCACGTCTGGATCCTGAGCAGCAACAGGCTGGTTAAATAACGTAAGTAAAACAAAGCGCAGTCAGCACTGCCCTGGCCGCTCACCACCGCGTCGCTGTCATACAGCTCCACCACCACCAAGGGCGGGGACTCCGCCAGCTCCTGGTGGTCTCCATGCAGCACCAGGTCATTGAACAGCAGCATCTGGTTCCAGGTCGGGGAGAGGGTCTGGGAAATGACCTGGAAGGTGGGGCGGAGAGAAAAGTGAAAGATCACTCAGCTAGGATGTGAGGGTCCCGAGGTGCATTCAAAGGATTCCTATGCATGGCGAAGAGAACACATCCTCGTCATCACTGCTCACTCACTCCACACTCAAGGGACAATGTAAACCGATGTACTTCTAAGGGCTAGATCAGTGGTGGCGAACCTTTTGAGCTCGGCGTGTCCGCATTTTGAAAAACCCTAACTTAACTCTGGTGCCGTGTCACATATAGAAATTTTTTGACATTTGCAACCATAGCAAAACAAAGACTTATATTTTTGATATTTATTTTATATATTTAAATGCCATTTAACAAAGAAAAATCAACCAAAAAAATGAGTTTGCATGTCACCTCTGACACGCGTGTCATAGGTTCGCCATCACTGGGCTAGATGCTTGTGGATGAAAGGATCCCTGCCCTGCAGACGCTGAAACAAGTTTCAGGTAGAGCCCCTACGATGTTTAATACCCTCAGCGATACATCATTTCAACTGCATCCTCACAGGAGTCTGTGACGATAAGACCAGCTGCCCTTCACGGAGCACTGCCTCGGTGCCAGCGGCCGCCCTTCACAGGCACGGCCTCTGGGAGGTGCACCCAGTTATCTGCTCATATTACAGACCAGGAAACTGAGGCTCACTTGTCAAAAGCCAACAAGTGGCAGAACCGAGCTTCGACCTGGATCTCTGGTACCAAAGCCCAGGCTGCCAAACTCCTCCAACCTGACTAAGCAGACGCTGATGTTGTCCCCACTTTATGGAAGGGCAACTGAGGATGGGGGCTATCTGAGATTCTTCACTTGTGAGCAAATACAATTTTGTCATCAAATCTTCTCTCTCAAGACAGGAAGCAGAGAGCATTCTGCACTCTTCTTGTTTTCACGCTCATTCTTTAGAATGGAGTCACTTCCTTCTGAGGTCTCTCTCGACTTTCCTCCCAGACAGAGCCAAGCCCTCTCTTCAGCGCCTCTTGGAGGCCCAGCAATTCAGGGTTTATCACCGGGTAGCTGACTCGTCTGTCCGGAGGACTGCCTGTCTCCACGCCCAGATCACACACTATGCAGGGTAGGGGCTGGCCCCACCCTCCCTGGCTCCCCTGAGCCCAGCATGGGGCCTGGCACAGAGCAGACACCCCACGGGCGCTGGTGAAGAGGACACACCGCTGGTTCACATGATGATCTCGGTCTGCGTGTCATAAATCAAAATGCAATCTCACTTGTCACCCAGATGACCGCCTCACTTTGGGAAGAAATGTCAGCCTTCGTAACATCAACCAATGTAATGGCCACCATTCATCAATCACCTATTCTCTTAACTGCTTCTTCACAATAGCCCTATTTTAAGATGGCAGACCAAGGTTTAGTGAGTCAATGCAGCTAGAAAATAGATGAGCTGGAATGAAACCTCGGGTCTCTTTGTGTCCTCTGTCTTCACTCCCAGAGACGGGCGAATCCTTTACGGAGCTTCCCTCTCTCAGAACAGCACATCCTCAGAGAACAGAGTAAATCCTTGCACATGCGATCCGATGAGCAAGCCTAGTGGACTTGCGCCGATTAAGAACGCTTTTCACATTTCTGCACTCAGTGTACAGAAAAGGGAGAGAGCACAGAGGAAAGGAGTATGGATCCACCTCCCTCAGTCCTCACAGCATCCGTCAGGAGTTGTATTTTGGAGAAGAAAGACACACTGAATTGCAGGGATATTGAAAGTACACACAGCCCCCCGGCTGGAAAGTGCAAAGTGACAGGCCAGGCCAGGCTTCCTGTCCACAAAGCTGGAAAACCTCCCCCACCAAGATCCCTCAGTGACATGGGACCATAAGCCTCGTGTGGGTTGTGTGGGCTGATTTCCCGTTCGTTCATTCCCCACCGAACTTGGCCTTGCGCCTGACACGTCAGCAGGAGCCCTAGGTGCCAGGTTCTGCTTTTCCTGCTGCCCTCCCTGTGCCTCCGGCACTTGCTCTCTTGGCTGCAGGACGGTGGTCACACTGGAACAACAGACCCCATGTCCGTCCTTCCTTGCACACGTGCTTTTGAGTCTGAAACATCCACATGCCCACAGACACGGGACTTTGCCATGTGCCCCTGCCTTTTCTTTCCCGGGGTCTGCTGCGGATCAGCCGTGGGCCCAGGAAGAAAGCAGGCGGCTGCCCTGGTTACCTTTGTGGTCTGGCAGTGGGAAAGGAACGTGACTTTGGCAAAAGGGTCTGAAAGTCCGTTGCTGTCGGCCGCGATGAGGCCCCGGGCTTGGTACATGTGCGCCCTCAGCTGGAAGATATGCCGGTCTGTGGACAGACAGTGGAAAGGGCGGTGTTAGTGGGCTTCTAGGCGCGTGGGTGTCTGTGTGCCACGTGTGGCTGCGGCTGCATCCAGAGAAGGACAATGGAACCACGGCACCACCAGCCCGAGCCTGAAATGGATGCAGGAAAAAGATGGTGTTGACGGCACTCAGGAGCCAGGCATTCTCCTTGGTGCTTTCATAACAACCCTGTGAAGTAAATATAATTATCTCCATCCCACAGATGAGGGAAATGGCTCACCAAAAGGCTAAGATACTGTTCCAAGTTTACAGAGCTAAAAAAATGCCCAGAGCCTGGGTTTCATTTCTGTCATGTTCAAAATCACCTTCTCTTTCTAAAATACCACATTTTAATTCATAGTAATTCTTCTGTTTCCACTGGTGTGTGTGTGTGTGTGTGTGTGTGAGAGAGAGAGAGAGAGAGAGAGAGAAACAGGTTTCTCCACAAATGGTTTTTACTTCAATAAACTCAATAAAGTCTTAACTCATCCATTCATCTACTCATCCATTCAGCCAGCCAAGGTCATTTTGAGCACCTATGTGTGCCAGGTACAGTTCTGGTCTCTACGGGTTCTGAAGTAGTTAAGACAGCCCTGCCCTTGGAGAGCTCCAGGGAGAGAGGGTAACAGATCACAAAACACCACAATCACAGTGACAGGAGACAGGACCAAGTGTCCTGAGAGAGATACAGACAGAGGACATGGGAGGTTAAAGGCAGGCGCGAGCACACCTGTTTGGCGGGATGGGAGGCAGAGAGAGGGCTGCAGGTGGAGGCAGACCCGGGTTCGATGGGGGAAGACCAAGTAGGAGCTGAGAAGTTCCCAGCAGGGAAAGTCTACTAGAACGTCACTCCAAGAAACATGCTGCAGAGGGTCAGAAAGCTCTGGGGAAAGTCTCTTCTCTCCTCTGAATTGTTTGTAGCTGGACAGACCGGGTACCTTGGGTCGCTAGAGGTAGTGTCCATAAGAATAAGAAGATAACCTGATTTGGGTATTTTTCACCCAAAGATAAAACACTAAGGACAGGATGGAAAGCAGTGGGAACAAAGCAAGTTCTGGAGGTTGTTTGCTCCATCAGTTACTAGCTGTGTGATCTTCGGCATTTCTAAGCATCTCTGATACATCCTTTGTGATCTGCAAAATGAAGAAGCCACCCAGGGTTGATGTGAGAAATAAATTAAATCTTCTGTGTAAAGTGTAGGGCACAATGCTTGGCAGGTGGTAGGTGTTTTCTCCAGAAGCTTGTCTTCTCTGACTATTGAGCTTTTAGTAGTCAAGGTCAACCAACATCAGAGGAGCCTTGCATGACAAAGGAAACCTGGCTCAATTCAAAACTCAGCTTCTGGCGAAGTGGAGGTAAAACTGCACTAGAGATCCTGCAAATTGAAGCAATTTGGAAACAAGCAAAATGCAACTGTAAGGCATTAATATTTATAACAAAATTTAAGTATTATGAAAATGTAAACAGGATAGCAGTCATGAAAAATATCTGCAAAGGAGAAAGGCTTATATAAAGCACTCTGAATTTCTAGAAGCAGCCAAGTCAAGAAGCAAGCTGCAGAAACATGCTGACCTCACCGATACCGGCTTCCACTGGGTCCTTCCTGAGAAATGTACATGCCTGCTGTTGACAGATCAAAACCCCAATGCCGTGCAAAAGGGAAAATCTGCTTTAATTCCACAGGTCATAGCAACAGAGAACTCACTGATATGTACTGAAAATACATAGTTCACTTCAAATCCAAACTCAACCTACATAGTCTGCCTACAAAAAAACAAATTGCTTTCTCTCCATTAACACAAAAATACAAATTTTCATTTGAGATGTGTCTAATGACTTCACTTTATTCTTTTAGATCAGACATTGGAAGGTAAGGAAGAAAACTTAGAAACTCTATTAAAAGAAGACTAAGTTGATCTTAAAATAATGCACAAGCAACAGGCATGTCTCCCTCCTCACTGTTTCCTCAGAAGCCCACTAGCGACACCTCACGACCCTCTGCCCAGTGGGCAGCATACCTTGGTAGATCAGGTTGGCTGGAGGGTGAGTGGGGACAGCCACTTTGGAGGATATTTCTGCTTCATAGCCGCCTGGCAAGTTGTCCAAAATGGCACTGGAGTGTTTGGCCGAGCCCAGCCACAGGTACACGTCGACTTTGGCCTGCACCGACCAGCCAGCTGGCCGTTTGCCAGGAAGCTGCGGAGAGGTGACAAGGAAGCCCACCTCATTAGAAAGAGCTGATTATGGGCCCTGCTCTTTGAGAAATGAGGTCCTTCCTGCGTACGTAGGGACACATCCAGGGGGTGTTCAGAGAGCAGTTCTCAGGAGCTCATCTTGTAGCAAAATGAGACCAATGACCCATAGCCCCAGAGGTGGATTCAGTCTTAGTGGGGCCTGAAGCTCAAACAGGCACTGTGTTACACACTTCTGAGCCTTGCACATTTAACCCTCACAGGTAGGTATGGTTATTGCCCCCATTTTATAGATGAAAAAACTCAGGCTCAGAGAGGTTAGGTGAGTTTTCAAAGAACACTCAGCTTTTAAGGGACAGAGCCAGGACTCAAACCCAAGAGAGATGACTTCAGGTCTAGACTCCAGTCTCTGACCCCCACCACCTGCCTCTTCCCACACTGAGTTGAAATCTCCCTTCCCAGACCTTCCAAGTGCCTGGAGCTCCAGCAACAGCCTCTACCTCTTGGCTTCATTCAGAAGAACTCAAATGCTTCTTCCATAGGTCAAGCCTCCATGTGCTTGAAGGAACCTACGTGCTCTACCATGCTCTTTCTTCCCGGCTAAATACTTCTCATTCCTTCCTCCCTTCCTCATGCAGTGTGGTTTCTAATCCCCTCACCCATCACCAGGATTAGGAGACTCCTTGCCCCCATCTAAGGAGACCCAGGCCCCAGACTTGGCTGCATTCAGGATCGCTGGCAAGGCCTTCGCTCTGAGAATGGCAACCTGCCCATATTTTGTTGTCCCTTCTAAGTGGCTTTCCTTAGTTTTCTTACGATTTCCTATCAGTATTGCCCTCTTCCTTCTGTACCACTTCTTTTCCATAGAGAATCACAAAATCCTACTATGAGAGGCTACGGGAGCAGAGAAGTGGCAGTAGGTACTTCCATTCCTTCTTTAAGACTCAGTACTTTGGAGCTGGACCAGTAGAGAAGCACCCCAGGAAGAGGGAATTGCATGAACAAAGATAGCAGGAGCAGGAACTGACAGTGGTGACTCAGGCTAACGTTGGAGAATCCTGCTGGTTATGTTGAGAAGTTTGGATGTGATTCTTTAGGGAGTGGAATATGTTCTTTATTCAGGTTACAAATAGGGTAAAAGGTCATTTTGTTGTTGGTAAAGACAACCACTCCACAACTTATAATTCTAAAATTTATAATAAGACAAATAATTCTCAATTCATCACTTCTATAATATCAATAATAGCTAAGATGCATTAAGCACCTGTTCAATAAAACAAATATTTATTGAGAGCCTAAGGTTATTTTGTTGTAATAAAAGCAATCCCTCTGCCATTTGTAGATATCACAGTGATGTGCCTAAAAGAGGGCTTGGCACCCAGTAAATATTTGTTGAATTATTTATTTTTCTAATGATGATGATGTAATAATATTTCACATGCATTGAGCACTTACATTGTCCAGGCCCTGGTCTAATGTTCCCTCATCCACAAAGAATGTCCCATTACCGGCATACTTTTAGCAAGTCATAGGTAATCATTCATCTTCATTATGACTAGAAAGTATATACTTTATTGTGTGTTTTAACGATAAAGAAATGGAGGTTCAGAGCGGTGAAGACAATTGTCCTGTGTCACAGAGTGAGGCAGGGGTAGAGCTAAGACTCAAGCCTGCTCTACCTGGTTCAGACCCCATACTCTGAGCCAGTGGTCCTCACACACTGATGTGTATACCAGTGGATAAGAGTTACCTGGGCATCTGTTTCAAATGTAAATTCTGATTCCGTAGGACCGGGTTAGAGTGTGAGATTCTGCATTTATTTCTCCCTGTTGGTGCTGATCATGCTGGTCTACTAACTTCAGTTTTAAGTATTTAAGCACCAAGAATCCTGACTTACTATGTTGCATTGCTCCACGCTGGTCTGGTATACTTTGCTTCTTAAAGTAAAACAAACAAACAAACCAAAAAAAGTGCATTCACTTCTACTGCTATGAAATGTGCATGTGTGTGTTCATGGTCAGAACCAAAAGCTCAGCTAACATCTTGTGAAAATGTTACACAAGAACCAATGATGCATTCCTAAGTTTGCAGGTTTATGCATCCTTTTTAACATCCACAAATTGACAGAAGATCTGACTTCGGTTGGTGGGCACACAATGCAATATACAGATCATGTGTCATAGAATTATACACTCAAAACAGATATAATCTTATTAACCAATGTCACCCCAATAAATTTAATTAAAAATAAAAATAATTTTAAAAAACAAAGTAAAATACACAAATTGAAATTGCTTGCAAGACAGTGCAGAGTCTCACTTAAGTACCCAAGTTGGAGTGCACGCAGCATTACCAAGCACCACGCTAGGTGCTTGCAGCAGCCTCGTCCCATCTTTAGCTTCACAGGCATTTCTAGCCTGGGAGTGTCTTCCCCTCCTCCTCCTCCTCTCCTGTCTCTCATGAGCCCCTGTAGCCTGACCAACCATAGCAACGTCTTTCTTTTTGAGAATAGCATGGGGGAATAAACAGAGAACAATAAAGAATGCAAAAGCACATTGAAAAACTGTGATCACCAATGTATAAACATTTCATGAGACAGAAGGCTAAAGTCTTCGCCTCCCACATGCCCCACCCACCTCCCTGGGGGTCCTGGTGAATGCCTGCTGGCTTAAAAGAAAGAGAAATCCTGGCAAGTCAGCAAAGGGAGAGAAAGATGCTAATTCACACGAGCTGTGTTGAAGTTGGTTCAATCAGTGTTAGTAAGAGAAAGGTTTGTTTGCCTTGGAGGTTTCACTCTGGCAGGACCCAGACACCACTTTCTGCTGCTCCCAGGGAAAGCAGGATGGAAAGCTAGAGGTCTGAGAAGAAGAGACTGGCCCCGGGGTGCGGAGCAGAGACAGGGTAGAGATGGGGGTGAGAATGAGAAGAGGTCTCTAGAGTTAATGCCTGGTGAACTGGCACAGAGAGACAGAGCGTCACCTTCTGGCTGGGCTCTAAGTGCATACCAAGAGTTTCCTTTTGGTAATGAATGAATGTCCTTTTCTGCCCTTCGGTCACTAGGGGCACTGTGGGTATGAGACTGGAGGGGGAGAACTCAGCTTTTTGTGGATGGTGGATTGGGCGGAGCATTGTTCCAGCATTGTTAGTAGCATTATGAATATGTTTAAATTAGAGAAAAAGAAAGACCATGGAACCAGGGACCACAAAAGCCTGGTTGCCATGACGGGTTTACCATTCCTCAGCCATGTGTGTTCAGATGAGGCACTTGCGCTTCCTTAGATTAATATTCCCCAAACTGGGCCCCTAAGAACAGTAGCTTCCTAAAATTTATAAATAGCTATTCTAGATGAATACAATTGGCAAGCTTGGATTATAAAAGCTGAAGATGTTTCCTGACTGCAGGACTTCTTAGAGCCTTTGTGGGAACTGGGAAAGTCCAAGAGGGGGATTCAACTGCAACCTCCCAAATGCGTTTGAACAAGAATGTTTATGGAGCCCCTTGAAGGATAGCGGTTCTGTAAAATAGACTTTGAGCAAACTCTGGCCTGGAGGTTTTAGTTTTACATTCTATCCTTTGTCTTATTGCACTTCCTAATGCTCAGGTGAGAGTTGGGAGTGAGTGGCAGGCGTGTGGAGCCTTTGTTTCCCTGGCACAAAGCTAGCGTTTTTTCAGATTTACCAGTTCAGTGAAGAGAAGAGCAGAAAGGGAGGTGAAGGGAGGGGGTTAAAAGCAGGGGCGACAATCACAAGAGGACTAAAAATAGTTCTGCTGAGTCATCTTATCAAGATGTGTCATCATGTCCGTAGGATTGAATTCAACAAAATTTACAAAGCTATCACCCTGAGCAATCCCAATGGAAGAAGGAAAATACAGATAAAGAATAAACCAAGGTTCTCAATCCTGAGCTATGTCTACCCGCAGGCTTTATTTGACAGTCGTTCTTTGTTCTCATTTTAAATAATGCCAGGATACACCAAAATATTTAGGAGGGAGCAACAGCCCACTGATTTTCTGGTATTTTTAGCACAGGGCCTTTGGAAATGATTTGCTATTTTTAAGATAAATGTTTCTTGTGGATGGAGAAAGCTGAAGAAAAATCCTGATATTTGTGGTGAACAACTTGCATGAAAATTTCCTTTTACAGTTATCATTTTATGTTATTTTCTGTCATGTGTGTAAAATGATTTTTAAACTTGCCCCTGTAAAGGCAGTGCATAATTCCAGAAACATCCTCTGGATGGTGGAGGCCCATCTGTTTGAATGCCAGTGTTTATTGGGTGATTACTCTGGGTGATGCACAGTCTATGTTCTGTATTTGTATTTATCTACTCAATCCTCAACTCCACCTCCACCTGAATGAAGAACAGGAGACACAGAAATGGTAAGTAACTTACACAAGGTCACACAGCTAAGAAATATTAGCCCTGGAATTCTGTTATGGATCAAGTTGTATTCCCTCAATATTCACGTGTTGAAGTCCTATCCTAACCACACTGCCTTAGGATACGGCCTTGTTTGGAAATAGGGTCATTACAGGTATAGTTAAGATAAGGTTGAACTGGAGAAGGCTTCTTATAAAAAGAACACCATGCGAGGAGAGACACACACAGGGAGAAGGTTGTGGAGACTGGAGTTATGCTGTCACAAGGCCAGGATCTACCAGAAGCGAGAGGAGAGGCTGGGAACAGGTCCTTCCCTGTCGCCCTCAGAGGGAGCAGGGCCCTGCTGACATCTTAACCTCAGATTCTCAGCCTTCAGAACTGTGAAATAACGCATTCAAGTTGTTTAAGCCACTCTGTGGTATTTTGTCACAACATCCCTAGCAAAGGAATACAAATTCCAACCCAGAGTCACCTGATTTCAAAGCCCGGGCATTACGCCATTACCCCACACTGCCTCTTCTGCCTGCAGTCAGCCATCACATCTACAGGAGACTTTAGCAACTGGATGGCATAGAGGCTATCTATCCTGGCTGCTGATTGCGTATTTATATCAAGCACTTGCCCAGCCTTTGCTGATACCTAAAGGGATGAGGAATAACACTATGAACCTCCATTTAGAGAAATATTTCCCTATAATGGTTATCATGGATCCCAGTTCTATCCTCTGGTTCTATCATGAGTCCTCATTCCAGACACACAGACACACAGACACACACACACACACACACACACACACACACTCAATCCATCATTCCTGTGGTGGGTAACCCTCCAAACACTCAAAGTCTCTGTCATGTTGTCACATCGTCTCACTTAAGCATGGCTCTCTCTCCATCCATCGTTCGCAGGGCATGGTTTTGAACCACCTCACCCTCCTTCTGGGGAAGTAGAAATCCGAACTGGAATTGTCAGGATAGTCTAGTAAGAGTTAGGAAAGGGTCATCAGTCATTGCTGAGTGTTAAGCCTTTCGACCACTCTTTCTCCATATTTGCCCAAGTCTACTTCTGCGACAGAAATAACTTTGTAATAGAGGTAAAATACCCAGGGTCTCCAAGAAAGGCTCAAATCTTAAGTTAGAGACAGTAGAATCCATCCAGAGATTATTCCTATGGGTGTCCAATCCTGAGGCATTGGGGGACCCTGTCTTTATGAAGGGTGCAGGGACCCAAGTTGAAAAGACTAGCAGATTTTTATAATTTAAAGCCACTGGCAATCCTGAAATAGCAGTTCTGTGGAATATAAACCTCTTTTCTCGTCATTTTCTTTGAAATCAATTTTTAAAATACAGAAGAACTTCCATGAAAAATAAATGCCATGGACAAGTTATATAAGAGAAGAGGTGGAGAGGTAACTAATAGAAAAATATTCATTCTTCCTAGTAATCAAAGCAATAAAAATTAAAATAACCTTGAGGTGCACTCAATAGATTAAAAGAGAAAACTTATATGTGTCTGGTGACATAGTAATTGGAAAATATTCAGCCTCAAGACAGTCTGTGGAATCACAATTTAAATCAAGAGGGGCAAGGGATTCCAGTTGTCCTCAGACCTCTGATGCTTGGGGAAGCATCAGAGATATGGACACACAGTAAGAATGCTGAGTGACCCAGGAAAAACAGAGATTTCTCATCTTTGAGTCAAAAGTAATGCAGACTTACTTTGAGGAAATGAGTCTTGATGGTCCCACAGTATTTACCCATCTGCTCCCTGACAGGGGAGTAGAGCAGGTCTTTGGAGGCGATGCGGGCATAGGCCACTCTCTTGTTGTTGCTGAGCATCCAGAGGAAGACATCAGGGATGGTGTGCTGTGGCTGTAGGGATGGAGGGGAATGGATTTGATAGGTTGGTGTTTAACAACTGCACGCCCAGAGTTCTCCTATCCTGTCCTCCTTCTGCAGAGCAAACTCTGTGACTTAACCCACCCAGGTACTTAAAACGTCTCTGCAATCAAGCAAGTGTAAGTGTAGCTTCTTGGAAAAGAGGAAGCTTTAGGTCACGAATTACCAATAAGGTAAACTCATCTGCCAAATTGCTCACTGTGCTGGAAGGAAATACAAACTGCACCGAAGATTTGGGATCTTTAGTGGCCTGCTTTTCTCCATCTGCTGAACAAACATTTTCACACCTTCCCATTTTTCAGTCTTGTAATAGTGATTAAGCTTCAAGCACTGGGTCTCCTAAGAACCAGGTAATATTTCCAGAATCTTCAAATAAAAAAACAAAACGCCATGAATGTCTTTCCATTTACTCTCGGAAGGGAAAACAGTTCCACAGGGACTTTGGGCCTAAACTATGATTGCAAGCATTTTAGCTCCATGTGAAGTGGTTATTCAGGAGAAACTTGACTGAACTGCACAGAAAATTAGACGTTAGAATTGAGCTATTCAACGGAGGAACTGCAGAATTCCTCGCCAAGAGGCCCATTGTGTTATGAGTGTCTGAAATGTACATTTCTGAACCCACGCAGCTACGGAAACAAAAGGGAAGTATATTGTCATAAACGACATTCCTGGGCCGGAAGCAGATGCTCTGTATTTTGAAATCCCCAGTGCTCTGGTGCACCTGGCACCCTCATCAGGTATCTCTTCTCCCTCGATATGGAAACAAACATCCCTGTGGACACTTTCCTGGCCACAGGGTTGGTCAATCAGAGAGCTGAGGCCCTGGTGCCTGGTTTGAAATTTCTGGATGTTTATTAAAATCCCTGTATCTACTAAAAGGACTGTCTCACTGTTTATTATGCCTTCAGAGAATAATTGATTTGCAACAAGAAATATAACATTGAGAAACAAAGAAGCAATAAATCTGTGCTTCTTCCTGCAACCTTCCCACACAAAACCTTGTGTCTGACAGAAGCAAACATGAGGGCCTTTATATTTTATTTATTTACTAGTGGCCTGGTGCATGAATTCGTGCACATTGAAAGGAAAATAATTAGAAGAAATATTTTAAATATCACTATTCGCCCTTTCTCTATAATAGCAGTGTCAACCAAATTCACGATCAACAATGACAGATCGAAACACATGTGTGCGATTGGCGCCAGCGAGAACTTTATATGTATAGCACATGCATGAGTCAACTTAACCTTTTATTTATATGTGTGTGTGTGTGTGTATATATATATATATATATATATATATATATATATATATATATTAAACTTGCTTAATTAGACCTGCTTTCTGATGTAGCTAAGCTTTTTCCAGCCCAGTGAAACACTCCAGCTTCTCTTTCAGGTAATTGTCAGCAACACAGCAGTAAATATCAACATGAAGCAGATTATTATTGTAGATCATGCAGGGAGAACAAAGGGTAAAATATTTAACTGCAGCAGTGTTTGAGTATATTCTGCACAGTGAGAAAACCTGAAGTCATTTTCAAGGCCCGCCAGTACTTCTTTTCAGTCAGCTCGAGTTTCTAAGCTTTCTAGATCTCCATTTTCCGGCTAATGAAAAGAAAATAGGATTCCACCGAGTCTCCTATCTATCTACTCCAGGACTTCTGTGAGGATCAAATGATAAGAGGCACGGGAAAACGCTTCACAGACATTTGGTTAAAGTGTGAAATTTTTCCACCTGGCTATAAAGCCTGGGCTGAAGAAACTGCAAGGAGGTTAGCTGTCGCTAGGGAGAGGAAGCCAGTTACTGCTAAGTGACATCATTACCCGGACAGACAGTTAGCATATTAGCCTTTTATATATATAGATTTTGTTTGTTTCTTTGGGGGCATATTTTTAATTATATAATCAATATATGAATACATTCTTATAAATAACTCAAATAATAAAAGTGATCAGATAAATGTATAATAAGGGCCTTTTTAGATCATTCTAGACATCATCAGAAGATAATGGTTATGACTAACTTACCAATGAGCTGACTTGACCTTTACTGAACATGAGTTTCGATCCTCTGTTGAAAACTTATCAAAGATCATGTGCTAATTTTGACTTTTTTTGAGTCCATTAAGGAACATGCTTTTTACTTCTGAATATTCAAGCTTCATTTTTTTAAAAATCAATAAAGCTATAGATGTTTGGCTTAATTTTAAAATCTCCTTTTTCACCTCTAAACTAATAGTGCCTGCTCAGCTCAGTAGAGTTCAGGAACAATATTGCTCTTTCGTTGTTATCCAACATTGAGACCTCACTGGGAGAACACCCAGTCGAATCTTCCTAATGAGGCTCGCCATTAGAGTTGATTACCTCGTCCACAAGGAAGCGGATTTTTTCCACAAAATTTTGGGCTTCGTGGATCATTTCATCAAGTGATAACTTTTTCTTCTGCTGCTGAATGATCCCTTTGGCCTTCTTGGCCATCGCATCCTAAAACAAGACAAGAATCAGTGCAGATCTTTCTAGAAATCTGGATAAGCACTGCCCTGTTGCAGGAAAATCCTGAAGGTGTTCATTAGCTCCACACGGAGCCACTCATGGGGCTATTTCAGGGCCTGCCACTAAGTGTGCTGCCCATTTAGTAAAAATATCATAGGAGTATGGAGGCAGTGAACAGCATCTCACTTCCCTTTGACAGATAAGAACCTGAGGCCCAGAAAAGTCAGAGTTTGTCAAGGTCCCATAGCTCTGGCAGACAAGACCAGAATCTAGGTTTTCTGATACTAACAACAACTATAATAATAGCAGCTAAAATGTATTGAGCTCTTAATCTGTCCTGGGCAATGTTCTAACTGCTGTGTTAATCCTCATAGCAACCATAGCCACCTTAGGGACTAGGGTAGGGACTATTTTTAAAAAAATATATTTTATTGATTTTTTACAGAGAGGAAGGGAGATAGAGAGTTAGAAACATCGATGAGAGAGAAACATCAATCAGCTGCCTCCTACACACCCCCTACTGGGGATGTGCCTGCAACCAAGGTACATGCCCTTGACTGGAATCAAACCTAGGACTTTTCAGTCCGCAGGCTGACGCTCTATCCAGTGAGCCAAACCAGTTAGGGTTGGGGTAGGGACTATTATTCCCATTTGACAGCTGGGGAAATAGAGTAATGCAGCTCTGAGAGGCAGAGCTGGAGTTGACCTCCAGCTGAGTCCAAGTCCTTGATTACTGTCCTCACCACCTCTCCCTAGAGGCCTGGTGGATGCTTCCAAACCTAGGTGGCATCATTTGAGAAATGCCACCAAGGAACTCAGCATGAGTGATTGAAACACCCAAAAGTGTTTACTTGGATTCATTCGCTCAGCCCACATTTATGTGCTTAGGGAAAAACCCCAAATACTTACCAGTGATTTCAAAGGCCCTGAGTGAGTTAGCCCTGCCTACTCCCCACTTCCTCCCATAGTGGTTCGAACGAACCAGTCAATAACTTGATAAGAAAAAAGGGATGGTTAAGACAGAGGGAACAACTACATATGACGTCACCTAACCACTGAGGGTTCAAAATTGCTGGAGCATAGACATATGGGAAGGGAGTAATGGGCGAGAAGTCTGGGGTGCTAGGTTGGAGCCAGACAGTAGACATCCCTGTACATCATATAAAAGAAAACTGGACTTTATCCTATGAATGATTAAGATCTCCAGTGACTATTTTAAGCAACAGTGATCTAGTTGGCTTTGTGCTTTAGAAAGCCCATTCTGGTTGTGGTAGGGAGATGGATTAAAGAAAGACTACTGCAATAGTCTAGATCAGAGACATGAAGGCCCTCAGTTTAGATAGTGAATTTGGGGATGAAGAAGTGGAGTAAGTTCCAGAGTCTTTGAGGGGCAGAATCAACAAGGCCTGGAATCGAACTGGCTGTTTAGGATGAGAGGTAAGGATTCAAATTTGATTCTCAGTTTTCTGGCTGGAGAAATGAGTATAGCTGGCAGGATGGGGAGCAAGTTTAGGTGGGAAGATGATGGGCTGAGTAGGATATGTGTATTGAGTCTGCAGTGCTGTGAGACAAGCAAGTGGCATGTCCACTAGGAGGTTGGAAATACAGGTCTGGAGATGAGGAGGTAGGGCTGGGCTACTGCAGAGACATTGAAATCATGGACTTGTTCAGGCCAAGGATGGGCAGACACTGAGAATACACTGTGTGGGCAGTGGGCAGTGGGTGACATTGAGGAGACAGGGAAGGGTGGTCCAAGGAGCTGAAGAAGAATTGGGCCAGGAAGAAGACCCTGTGTACGGTGAGGACCTGGCCTCACTGGGAGTACAGAAAATTAGTACACAAACCTTCACTTATTTTGCTGGAAAGGATGAACCAGGAGTTTTGAGACTTGAGTTTTAGTCTCTCTAAGACAATGATGGATTAGCTGTGACCTTTAAAAAATCGTTAAATCTTTCTGGGCCCCACTCACATCTTTGAAATATATCTGGCCAGGCAAATACTGAGTCATTGTTCTTTGCAGAATTATCATGGCCTCATATAAAATGTCCCTTGGTGCCACTGCTGGAACCGAAGTTTAGAGGTGAGAGAAGCCAGGGTCTGACTTGGCCTGGCATTTCTCAGTCTCCCTCATTCTGCAGGGTCTGAGCATCTATAAGAATGCAGGGCCTCCAGGACACAGAGGCATACCAGCTACAGCCTGTTCTCAAGAAGCGCTTACATCTTCTAAAAATATGTATTTTTTATTTTTTAAATTACAGTTGACATACAATCTTATACTAATTTCAAGTGTACAACCCCATAGACATTTATATAACTTACGAAGTGATCACCCCAATAAATCTAGTACCCACCATACATAGTTATTACAATATTATTAACTATAGTCCCTCCGCTGTACTTGACATCGCTGTGACTATTCTGCAACTACAAATTTGTACTTCTAAACCCCTTCACCTTTTTCAGCCACCCCACTAACCCCTCTGGCAACCATCAAAATGTTCTCTGTGTCTATGAGTCTGTTTCTGTTCTGCTTGTTCATTTATTTTGTTTTTTAGATTCCATACATAAGTGATATCTGGCATTTGTCTTTCTCTGTCTAACTTATTTCACCAGCATAATACCCTATGGGTGCATCCACATTGCTGCAGAGGACAAGATTTCCTTCTTTTCTATGGCCACCTCATATTTCATTGTGTACACATGCACCACTTAGGAAGTGCTGACAACTTTTAACACAGTGCTTAATGGGAGGAAACCAAGAAGAGGAAGACTAGTTATTTGTTCTGTTGTTGTTGTTCTTGTTTTTGCTCTCTCAGCTTGTGAAACAGAAGGTCAAGTGAAAGAATCTACAGTCTTTTATAAAATACAAATATCAAGAAAGTGAACAAGAGGAAATCCATCAGAATAGGATATAGGACTAACTGGTGGTCTCCTAGCTCATTCTTGTAAACATTCAATAAATGCTAGTCCCTTTCCAACTCACCCATATATTCCCTGTTCACCTGTGCCTTTATATCATGCAAATGTATAACCTTGAGAACCTTATCCTCATGTAGTCTATGACCTATGCCTCATCCATGAGGTTTATTTTTAAAACACGTTTCAATTCTCTTCAAAGTATAAATAGATTTTCACATACCAGCTCCTGCCAACAGAGCGTAAGTCGTTTCTTATCTAAAGTGGTTTGGTTCAACATCTTGGGCTTCTTTTCTGCCTCAGAGATAAAGGCACTGAAAGAGAAGAAGAAGAATACTTAGTGACAATCCATTTATATAATTCTGGAGATTTGCAAATATACTTCCTGTAATACAATGATAAAGTTAATGAAGCCACAAAACCAAGATTTTTCATTTAGGATTAAGCAACGATGCACTAGCTTTCCTAAGCGACAAAATGAGAATTTTTTCTTATCTGGGAAAAATGATACTCAGACTTCACATGGGGAACAGATGCTGGTTTTTGCAATTTTTCCAATACATATCTATTGTGACTGCTGTCCTAGTTCATAACAACAAACACAAAATAAAGCAGTTTTCCATCATGCAAATTTAACACACACCAAAAGGGTCCTAAAAATTGTCTGCAAAGCAAATGTCTTAGACTCAATACTGGGATGTGCCTTCACATTTTAAAAATTGTACAAAGGACTGAGAGGAACATTTTGAGGAATAAAGTTAAAAATGTGTTCAATCAGAAAATAGTAAAGGTTATGAAGCAATGAAAGAAGATATATACATGGCTTGGAAGTATACATGACTTGGGAAAATGAGATATTGTCCTAATTAGTGATAACTTAAATGCAATACCATTTTCATCTATTAAAAACTGTGATAGTGAGGGAGAGAAAATGGCGGAGGCTTAGACAGACGTGTTGGTGCTTTGTCCCGGACCAGATAGGGGCGAGCAGCTGAAACGGGTAACAATCGGCCCGATCAAGCTGGGGAGGTTCAGCTGAGAGACAGTCTGCAGCCAGGAAAGACAGAAAACTCCTAAAAAATGCGGATGGTTAGAGATTGAGGCTGAAACCTCCCCCTGGGCGCCAGCGCAGCGGCGAGACCGCGCCATCTCAGGCAGCGTTCACCGGCATCTAGAGATCGGCTACTGACCCGGAGGCAACGATTCGCAAACAGCGCGACTGCAAGAGCCAAGGGGAGACCTGCACCCCTCCACGGAAAGATTCAAGCAACAGCGGCTTCCTGATCACCACACGCTCTGCCTGGGGAACAGTTGCTGAGTCTGAAGCCACCCTCCACCAGCCAGAAGAGCCACCACAACTGTGAACAGCACCCATCAGAGGCTCTGCTATCAACAGAGGAGCCGCTGCTACCACAACCGCCCAAGGAGCAACCACAGACCGAGGAGCCACTGCCACCCAGGGAGCAGCCACTGCCACCCAGGGTCCGGCCACTGAACGATTCAACAACAAGTAATGTCAGTGAGATCAAACATGGGTAGACAAAGAAACCCCCAAAGGAAAGAAAAGGAGGACTCGCCAGAAAAGCAGCTAAGTGAGACAGAGATATGCAACATGACGGAAAAAGAATTCAGAATAAGGTTCCTAGAGTACATGCACCGGATGTTCAAGAAGCAAGAAGAAACAGATGAAAAACTCAACTACGTATGCAAGAAGCTAGAAGAAACAGATGAAAAAATCAACAACTTAAGTAAGTCCCAAGAAGAAATGAAGAGCGACTTAGCTGCAATAAAAAACACCATTGAAAGTATCAACAGTAGACTGGGAGAAGCGGAGGACCGAATCAGTGAATTAGAAGACAAGGAAGCAAAACACACTCAAACTGTACTGCAAATGGAGAAAAAAATTAAAAGACAGGAGGAGAGCCTAAGGGAACTTTGGGACAACATGAAACGAAGCAACATACGAATAATAGGGGTGCCAGAACAACAGAAAGATGAACATGGATTAGAAAACCTATTCGAAGAAATAATATCAGAAAACTTCCCTGAGGTGGGGAAGAAAAAAGTCACACAAGCCCAGAGAGTCCCAAACAAGGTGAACCCGAAAAGACCCACACCAAGACACATCATAATTACCATGGCAAATGTTCAGGATAAAGAGAGAATCTTACAGGCTGCAAGAGAGAGGCGGAAAGTAACATACAAGGGATCTCCCATTCGATTATCAAATGATTTCTCAACAGAAACACATCAGGCCAGAAAAGAATGGACGGAAATCTACAAAGTGATGCAAAGCAAAGGACTGAATCCAAGAATACTCTATCCAGCAAGGCTATCATTCAAAATTGAAGGGGAAATAAGAAGCTTCACAGACAAAAAAGGGCTAAGGGAGTTTATCACCACCAAGCCAGCCATGCAAGAAATGCTAAAGGGACTGGTGTAAAAGAAGAAATATCAAGCTCAGAAAGAAATCAGCCACACACACACACAAAAAAAGAAATGGCTACAAACAAGTACCTTTCAATAATAACTTTAAATGTAAATGGACTAAATGCTCCAAATAAAAGACATCGAGTGGCTGAATGGATAAAAAAACATGACCCATACATCTGCTGTCTACAAGAGACCCACCTCATTGGAAAGGACTCACACAGACTGAAAGTGAAGGGATGGAAAAATATCTTTCACGCAAATGGAAAGGAAAAGAAAGCTGGGGTAGCAATACTTATATCTGACAAAATACATCTCAAAGTGAAGGCCATAACCAGAGATAAGGAAGGCCACTTCATAATACTAAAGGGATCAATACAACAAGAAGATATAACCCTGGTAAACATATATGCACCCAATGCAGGAGCACCCACATACATAAGAAAACTTCTGGAAGATATCAGGGGAGATATCGACAATAACACAATCATAGTAGGGGACTTTAATACACCACTGACATCACTGGATAAATCCGCTAGACAAACAATCAGCAAAGAAACAGCAATCCTAAATGACTCACTAGATCAGATGGACTTAATTGACATCTTCAGAACTCTACACCCCACAGCTGTGGAATATACATTCCTCTCAGGTGCTCATGGGACATATTCAAAAATAGACCACATATTGGGTCACAAGCAAAGTCTCCACAAATTCAAGAAGATTGAGATCATAAAAAGCATCTTCTCAGACCACGATGGCATAATGTTAGAAATAAACTACAATAAAAACAACCCAAAATACTCAAACACTTGGAAGCTGAATAGCATGTTATTAAATATTGATTGGGTTACCGATGACATCAAAGAAGAAATTAAAAACATCCTGGACACTAATGACAATGAAAACACAACAATCCAAAACCTCTGGGACACAATGAAAGCAGTCCTGAGAGGGAAGTTTATAGCTCTACAGGCCTATCTCAAAAAACAAGAAAAAATGGTAGTTAATCATCTAACTCTACAACTCAAAGAATTAGAAAGAGAGCAACAAGAAAAGCCCAGAGTGAGCAGAAGGAAGGAGATAATAAAGATTAGAGCAGAAATCAATGACATAGAGACCAAAAAAACAATACAGAAAATCAATGAAACCAAGAGCTGGTTCTTTGAAAGGATAAACAAGATTGACAAACCCCTCGCCAGGCTCACCAAGAAGCAAAGAGAAAGGTCCCAAATAAACCAAATCAGAAATGATAGAGGCGAAATAACAACAGACCCCACAGAAATACAAATGATTGTTAAACAATACTACGGGCAACTCTACTCCAACAAACTAGACAACCTGGAGGAAATGGACAAATTCCTAGAAAAATACAACATTCCAAAACTCAATCAGGAAGAATCTAAAAACCTCAATAGGCCAATAACTATGGAAGAAATTGAAGCAGTCATCAGAAAGCTTCCAGCAAACAAAAGCCCAGGGCCAGACGGCTTCACAGGGGAGTTCTACCAAACATTCAAGGAAGAACTAAAACCTACCCTCCTCAGACTACTACAAAAAATTCAAGAGGAAGGAACACTTCCAAGCTCATTCTATGAAGCCAGCATCACCCTAATACCAAAACCAGGTAAAGACATCACAATGAAAGAGAATTACAGGCCAATATCCCTCATGAACATAGATGCCAAAATCCTCAACAAAATCTTAGCAAATCGGATCCAGCAGTACATCAGAAGGATCATACACCATGACCAAGTAGGATTTATCCCAGAGATGCAAGGATGGTACAACATCCGTAAATCAATAAATGTGATACATCACATAAACAAATTGAAAGAAAAAAACCACATGGTCATATCAATTGATGCAGAAAAAGCATTTGACAAAATCCAACACCCATTTTTGATAAAAACTCTCAGAAAGGTGGGAATAGAAGGATCATACCTCAACATAATAAAAGCCATATATGACAAGCCCACAGCCAACATCATACTCAATGGACAAAAACTAACACCATTTCCCCTAAGAACAGGAACAAGACAAGGATGCCCACTCTCACCACTCCTGTTCAACATAGTACTGGAAGTATTAGCCATTGCAATTAGGCAAGAAGAAGAAATAAAAGGCATCCAAATTGGAAAAGAGGAAGTAAAACTGTCCTTATTTGCAGATGACATGATATTATACATACAAAACCCTAGAGACTCCATCAAAAAGCTACTAGACTTAATACATGAATTTGGCAATGTAGCAGGATACAAAATTAACCCCAAGAAATCTGAGGCATTTCTATACACCAATAGTGAACTTTCAGAAAGAGAGATTAGAAAAACAATCCCATTTACCATCGCACCAAAAAAATTAAGATACCTAGGAATAAACTTAACTAAAGAGGTTAAAGACCTCTACTCAGAAAACTACAGGACGTTGAAAAAAGAGATAGAGGAAGACATAAACAGATGGAAGAACATACCATGTTCTTGGATTGGTAGAATCAACATCATTAAAATGTCCATACTACCCAAAGCAATCTATACATTCAACGCACTTCCCATTAAAATACCAATGGCCTTCTTCAAAGATCTAGAACGAACTCTCCAAAAATTCATCTGGAATAAAAAAAGACCCCGAATAGCTGCAGCGATCCTGAGAAAGAACAAAGTAGGTGGGATCTCAATGCCAGATATCAAACTGTATTACAAAGCCACTGTTCTCAAAACTGCCTGGTACTGGCACAAGAACAGACATATAGACCAGTGGAATAGAATAGAGAGTCCAGAAATTAGCCCGAACCAATATGCTCAATTAATTTTTGACAAAGGAGGCATGAACATACAATGGAGCCAAGATAGTCTCTTCAATAAATGGTGTTGGGAAAATTGGATAGATATATGCAAGAAAATGAAACTAGACCACCAACTTACACCATATACAAGAATAAACTCAAAATGGATAAAGGACTTAAATGTATGACAGGAAACCATAAAAATTCTAGAAGAATACAAAGGCAACAAAATCTCAGACTTATGCCAAAACAATTTCTTCACTGATACAGCTCCTAGGGCAGTTGAAACTAAAGAGAAACTGAACAAATGGGACTACATCAAAATAAAAAGCTTCTGCACAGCAAAAGAAACCATCAACAAAACAACAAGAAAACCCACCTCTTGGGAAAACATATTTGCCAACGTCATATCTGATAAGGGCTTAATCTCCAAAATTTATAGGGAACTCATACAACTTAACAAAAAGAAGATAAACAATCCAATCAAAAAATGGGCAAAGGATCTAAATAGACACCTTTCAAAAGAGGACATTCAGAAAGCCAAGAGGCATATGAAAACATGCTCAAAGTCACTAATCATCCGAGAGATGCAAATCAAAACAACAATGAGGTACCATCTCACACCTGTCAGAATGGCCATCATCAACAAATCAACAAACGACAAGTGCTGGAGAGGATGTGGAGAAAAAGGAACACTTGTGCACTGCTGGTGGGAATGCAGACTGGTGCAGCCACTATGGAAGGCAGTATGGAGGTTCCTCAAAAAATTGGAAATGGAACTCCCATTTGACCCTGTGATCCCACTACTAGGAATATATCCCAAGAAACCAGAAACACCTATCAGAAAGGATATATGTAACCAGATGTTCATAGCAGCACAATTCACCATAGCTAGGATCTGGAAACAGTCTAAGTGCCCATCAGTAGATGAATGGATTAGAAAACTGTGGTACATCTACACGATGGAATACTATGCTGCTGTTAAAAAGAAGGAACTCCTACCATTTGCAACATCATGGATGGAACTGGAGAGCATAATGCTAAGTGAAACAAGCCAGTCAATGAAGGAAAAATACCACATGATCTCACTCATTCATGGATAATAAAGACCATTACAAACTTTTGAACAATAATAGATACAGAGGCAGAGCTGCCTCAAACTGATTGTCAAACTGCAGTGGGAAGGCCAGAGAGAGTTGGGGGGCAGGAGGGAGGGGAGTAAGAGATCAACCGAAGGACTTGTATGCATGCATATAAGCATAACTAATGGACATAAGACACTGGGGGGTAAGGGAAGGTAGGGGTTTGTCAAGGGCGGGGGGGGGGGGGGGAAGGACACTTATGTAATACCCTTTGTAATACTTTAAGCGAAAAAAAATAAAAATAAAAAAAAAAAAAAAAAAAAAAAAAAAAAAAAAAACTGTGATAGTGCCAGAACCGGTTTGGCTCAGTGGATGGAGCGTCGGCCTGCGGACTGATGGGTCCGGGTTCGATTCCGGTCAAGGGCATGTGCCTGGGTTGCGGGCACATCCCCAGTGGGGGGTGTGCAGGAGGCAGCTGATCGATGTTTCTCTCTCATCGATATTTCTAACTCTCTATCTCTCTCCCTTTCTCTCTGTAAAAAATCAATAAAATATATATAAACAAACAAACAAAACTGTGATAGTAACCAGGGGGGGTGGAGGGCATGAGTGGGGGGGGGGAGGGCAATGGGGGGATAAGGACACATATGTAATACCTTAATCAATAAAGAAAAAAAATGTGAAAGCAGACAAGGTTGGTGAAGCTGTGGGGATGTAGTCACTCCCTTCCACGATTTTAGGAGCAGGTAAATTGTTATAATGTTCAAGAGGCGATTTAACAGCACCAATAAACATTTAAATATCTATATAATTTGATCCAAAAATTACACTAGACTTCTATCCTTCAACAATAACTGAAAATGTTTGTGAGAATACATTTATGCAGTAATCCTTGCTGTGGCATTGTTTATAGGAGCAACTCAATGGTGACAACTTCAATATCAGGGACTGCCTCTGACACGCATCACGGATTGAATACTGAGGATGACTGCTATGTCCTGCTACAGAAAGATGCCAGTGAGGCATTGTTGAGCGAGAAGGCAGCCTGCTGAACAAAGTGTGTGCTATCATCTGTGAAGAACAGTGTTTTTATGGATGTGTGTGTTTGCAAATGCACGGGAGAAAATCCAGGAGGACAAATCCAACTCCTTTCTGGAGAGTGGGGTTAGACAAAGAATTGGGGAAAAGTTTTACTTTATGCATCCCTGCATTTTCTTTTTCTGTAAGATGAGCATGTAGTGCTTCTATGATGAAAGAAAGAAAGAAAGAAGAAAGAAAGAAAGAAAGAAAGAAAGAAAGAAAGAAAGAAAGAAAAGGAAGGAAGGAAGGAAGGAAGGAGGAAGGAAGGAAGGAAGGAAGGAAGGAAGGAAGGAAGGAAGGAGGGACGGAGGGAGGGAGGGAGGGAAAGAAAGAGAAACGAAAGGGGAAGCCTAAGACGCCACATCTCCCCATGCTCTGCCTGCTGCAATTGGAGGCCTCATCTGAAATTCTCTTTGGGTGTATAGTCAAGTTACATTTTTCTCTTAATTTTTAAAAAGAATTAAAATCATTATATTTTGCAGAGGGAGTCTTGTTTTTACACATCTATCTTTCCTAGAGGCACTAGAAATTTCATTCCCCTACCCTCCCAGGATGGACCAGCCCAGGGAGATATGGGGGGGCACTTCTGACTTCTCATCTCTCTCCCTTTTTCACAGGGGGAAAATTACTATTTCCTCATCAAAATGGGGGTGAATGACCACAGCACATATTTCTGTTCATCCTTCGTTTGTCAGACCCAGCCTGCTGCTGGCTGTGGCCTTCTCACCCCACATGGCAAATGGTCTGTCCCTCCTCAGGGAAGCCTCAAAGACCAGCTGCTCAACCATGAATGGGTTTAGGGGACCAAGAAGCCCACCATGACCTCAGGTCCAAGTTGCTTTCTCAAATCCAGGTTTATCAAATATAAAACTAACATTTTTATCTCTGTCCAACCCTCATGAATGTTTTTTCTGTTGATTATGAAATTGAAAGGGGAAATGATTATTATCCCAAGTAACCCCCAATACAGAAAAGTTATTGAACTATTAATTTGCCACAGTTTCTGAAAATATGAGATCGCGAAGCTTTTTAAAGATGCTTAAAAGAAGCCCTGGCCAGTGTTGCTCAGTTGGCTGAGCATCGTCCAATGCGCCAAAAGGTTGCTGATTGATTCCTGGTCAGGGCCCATACGTGGGTTGTGGGCTCCATTCCCAGTAAGGGGGCATACAGGCGGCAGTCAATCATGTTTCTCTCTCACATCAACGTTTCTCTCTCTCTCTCTCGCTCTCTCATCCCTCCCTTCCTCTCTCTCTAAAATCAATAAAAACATTTTTAAAAATAGTTGTTTATTTAAAAAATAATGCTTAAAAGGAATTGCAGGTGGCACTTAGCTCACAGCAAGAGTAGCACTGATATATATTGCTTCTACTATGAAAAACATGACAGAAATTAAAATAGAAAGAAAAATACTACATATTTTTTTCTTTTCTTTTTTTTTAAAGTAAAAATGCTTGTATAGTTGAGAGATTACGAAAGCCAGAACTTATCAAACAGAATACCAAAATGTCGCTATCCCCTATCTACTCGTTTTTTCCTTCCAGCAACTGAATAGCCACCCTTTTCTATTAATTCCATTAAGACAGATTCTCATCTTTGCTCCAGTCCTGACTTAATTTCAAGAGTTAGTCCAAGCGCGCCCTTGTGTGGTAGATAGATCTAACATGACCCCCAAAGATCTACATCTCTATTCTTGTCATTGTGTAATCCCCTCCCTTAGAATGTGCACTGGACCCACTGACTTGTTCATAATAGAATACAGCAAGAGTGTGATGGGATGGCATTTCCAAGATTGGGTCTGAGAAGACCGTGACTCCCATCTTCCTGGCACACACTCTCTGACTCTTCGCTGGCTCACTCTGATGGTCAGCTGTCATGTAGTGAGAGCTGGTGGAGAGGCCCAAGTGGTGAGGAACTGAGGTTGATTTATAACCATCCACTACAAAGGAACTGAAGACCTCAATCCAATTGTCTGAGAACTGAATTCTACAAATAACCATGTGAGCAATCTTGGAAGCAAATCCTTCCCAGCTGAGCCTTGAGATAACCCAGTCAATGCCTTGACTTCAGTCTGTGAGAGGCTCTGAGCAAAGGACCCAGCTATGCCACACCTGGACTCATGGCCAATAGAACTGAGTCTATTAACAGAGATAATAAATACTGTGTTAAGTCACTAAATTTGAGGGTTATTGGTTATTCGGTAATAAGTAACTGATACCCTATTTTTGAATCTTTGTATTCATCTCTTGGAAAAAGAGTCATTAATTGGTTCCTATTAATGTATTATATGATGAATTCTATTAAATAGTATTTGATAGAACTTATTCATCTCATTGTCAATATAATTGTTGAGTATTTACTAAATGCAAAAAAACCACGTTGGGCACTACCACTGCTGGCATTTTTCTTTTTCCTTTTTTAAAAATCCTCATCCAAGGATATATTTATTGATGAGAGAGAGAGAGATAAAGAGAGAGAGAGAGAGAGAGAGAGAGAGAGAGAGAGAGAGAGAGAAACATTCAGTTGCCTCCTGTGTGCGCCTTGACCGGGGATCAAACCCACACCTTTTTTGGTGTACAGGACAACGGGACAACACTCCAACTGACTGAGCCACCCTGCCAGGACACTGCTGGCATTTTTCTTGTTTCATAAAGAGTTTCAGCAGTAAGTCTTTTTTATCTTCTCTTTTCTTTCCCCCTTTGCTTTAGATTTTAGTTGTTAATGTTTTAGGAAGCAAAAGTAATCCCACTTGTGCCAGCTAAATTACTGAACAAAATAAAGAAAGATGGAACACTGAAATGCCCACCTGAATGCATGCAAAGGGACTACTTTCTAAGATAATTAAAAGCTGATTCCATATACGCTCAGCACCCCACACGCCGGCGGGTACCTGCTTTGACTGATGAAGTCATTGAGCACCGTCTTCATTTTCTCCTCTGGTGCTTCCTCTGAAATCTTGATCAATTCTTTCACTTCTTCTATACTTTCCTCCTGAAAACAAACCACAGAGGTGGAGAAATGAGAGGTGAGAATGAGACACTGTAGTGGAGATATTGATTGTAACACCCCAGAAATAATATATAGCTATTTTTTTGTTTGTTTTAGAAATGAAGGAAGATTTCCCCTGTCTTCTTGTATCTGAACTGGAAAATACTACTGCATGCTGACTCTTAATTTTCCTTTTCTTAACTGGATTCGGGCTGAACTTGTAGGAAACTGTCCACCATGTTAGGGATTTAGGCTTTTACATTAGTTGAAACCAGGATCTATCACTTTTGTGGGAGAACTGTCAATCCCCTGCTCTTTGGAGATTAGCAAAACAGCCTACCATAGGCCCTACACCAATAAGAAGCAGAGCAGGGATCTGAATTCAGATAGTTTGATGTAAAGTCCAGGGATTTTGCAAAATGTATTCTCATTCCTCCGGGTCCATGTGGTAAGAGGGGCCTGTGCCCTCCAAATGCAACAACTTCAATTTATTTGTATTTAGACTAAGGTCAAGACCTTCTACTGGGTGGATAAAAAATCCTTTGGCCTCCAGCTTCCCAATGATCAAGTCCATGGCCTGTCCGTCACCTACCAGCAGGTCCGCCATTTTCTCCAGCATGTTGGACCAGTAGAGCCTAAACGTCTGGTCTCCCCAGGAACTGATGAAGTAGACGCAGGGCTTCTTGGCCTCAAATGGCAAGTAGTTGTAATTTCTGTGAAAACATATTAGGACGTAAGTTGGCAATCAAGTGTTTCCAGGCAATTCCAGCCACAGATTCATGTTTTGTATGTTCTATGTGGGGTGGGCAAGGGGTGGTGACAAAACTACCAAAGTATCGTTAATTCCATCCTTAGCCTATACTTGGGGACTCATGAGCAATAAACAATGTACAGTGATGTGGCTGAGGAGAAGAGAGGTACTAACAGCTACTGCTATCAGACTCAGGGAAAAACTGGAAATGATCAACAGAGGGCAGAATTTATCAAGCAAGCCCTCTTCAAGGAGGAAGGTTTTAACTTGAGAGAGGAAAGAAGGGGGGAAAACTGACATCATTCCTTTAATGTCTGTATGCTAGGCACTGTGTAAGGATCACTTGAGATAACAGATATAATTGTATTTTGTAAACTGAAACTGCTAGAGAAATGTAAGAGGGTAATATTATTAATGAGGATAAAAGCATATGCCTCAAACTAAACTTCAGGATCCCATGGCTTCCCTGCCATCCATCCATCCACCCATCCATCCATCCATCCAATATTTATGGTTACCAGGCATTAGTGCTAATGATGTAGGTGACTCACTAGGCTAAGAAGGGACAAGAGGGATGTCAAAGTACCTAGAAGGGGAAATGCAGCACCAAAGAGAATTTTGAGGGGGACAGTGGAGTATGCTTAAATGTGATGAGGAAAAGACAGTTAACAGGATGAGACTGCAGACAGGAGAGGTTTTCATCCCAATAAGCTAAAGAGAACTTAAGCCTGAAGGAATGAATGCTTGTTCTTTTTAGCTCTCCAACCCCAATTTCTTTTGGAAATCACACCCCATGGTCTGTTCTGCAGACAATAAACCAGCAGGTGCCCATTCATAAGAGAAGCCAAATAAATTCTTGGCAGAAACTCAGGTTGTTGTTACAGCAAGAAAACAAAAAAATTAAAGGGGTTAGAACTAAACTGCTTGCATGTCTTTTTAAAATTATCACATTAAGAATCCTGCAGCTGAATAAATTCCCTCTCAATTTTGTGCTTTGTTCCAAGGTTTCTTAGGTTTGGATTATTTTGTGCTAATGATGTTCAACGCCTTTGTCTCTTTGGTTCCCAGAGTCCTCCTGGTCTCACTGGGTCTAGGTGTCTCAGGTAAATTACAGTGCAGATGGAGGACAGCAGATGGGAGGGCACCACGTTGCCAGTGGAAAGAGAAGGTTGCCAGTTTGAATGGCTGCCCTGACACACGACCAGCCTTGTGACTTTGGTCAAGGGTAGGCCTGGAATCCGAGACTCAAATGATGACCCGTCATTAGGTGCCTGTGCTCCAAACTCATTGCTGAGCTCCAGCCCAATACATAAATTCATGTGAATTCATGTGCTTTGCAAAACTGGAAAGCCCAGAACAAACACACAGTGGTATTTTAAGTGCTATGCTAAACCACCCCTTTAAGATGGTATTTTAATGAAGGCAACAGACAAATAAATTGTGTGTATATGTGTGCACATGCATGTAGGGGTCTATTATAGACACAGGATCTTCCAATTTAGTTGCTGCCACCCTAGCGTGCCACTATGTGGACAGACCCTCAATATAGTGACTGAGAAATATACAGAAAGCCCCAAAACACTAGCATGACTTACTTTGGTTTCCTCGAGCCAGCTGCTCAGACTAATATAAGGTCCATCCAAGGTTGCCTTGAGACCTCTCATCTCCTCCCTAACCTTCCCACACTATATCCCCTGACATTGTCACCAATGGTCAACAATAGGCTAGTCCAACAAGGTGAGGGATGTTTTTGCTACCTGGTCCCAGTGAAAGAATGCAGAATATTTCTGATTAGTTTCAGAGAAGACCTTCAGATCCCGTTATAGGATCCACTCATTGAGGTCCTCAGTTTTAAAAATGGACAGAGAAGCTATTAAGGGACTGGGAAATTTGGGGTTCTTTATGGTGTGTGTAAGGGAGGATGGACAGCCAAGTATGGCTGCCAGGAGATCCCAAAAAAGGCCCCAACGAAGATGGTCTATGGGAAGGGGTAAGGTGGTCCATGGGAGGGGGGAGATGGCCCCATGAGAGGGACAGGATTTAGAAAACATGGGGCATGCTAAAAAGGGAGAGGACAACAATTAGGATTATTTTCACTTACTCCTTTCTACTTTTTTCCAAACACTCTCTCTCCATTTCTTAAGCCCCTTCTCATTCTTTAGGATGTCACCTTTTCTGTGACCTTTCCAACTCTTCACTTCCTCCGTAGGCAGAGTAGTCACTCTCTGCTTCCATAATACTCTATGCCCAACCCAGTTACAGCAACTCCTTAACTCATTTGGAAACAGTTATGAGCATCTATGTGTGCCAGGCACAGAGAGGAGCAGAAACACAGGGGAATAGCACAGGCCCTGCCTCAGAGTGCTCACAGTCTAACGGGGACACAGACAAGTGAACATGTCTTCATGCGGTGTCATCAGTGCTTTGGAGGAGGTGAGTGTCAAGTCCAAATCAGACTTGGGATTCAGGAAAGGGAACTTGGTCTTTGTCTTGAAGGTTAATGGGAGCCAGCAGTTCTGAGGAGGGGATTTGTTGCCTGGCAAAGGGAAGAGCATGTTTAGAAAGACGAAAAGCAGCAGTTTGGGGAACTGCCAGGGCCATTGTGTGGCTGGAGGAAACATGGAGTTTGGGAAGTGACTGAAGATGTTGGCAGAGAAGTAGATGGGCATTGAATGACCAAGTTATGGCCTCTGAAATTAATCCAGAAAGCCACTGGCCGTCCATGGATGATGCCAACTGGGGAGTCACTGGTTCAGATAGATAGTTTGGTAAGTTTCTTGAAGAACATTCAAGCCAGATAATGGTTTTTAAATAATCCAGATGAAGATGCCAACTCGCTGAATTAAGAAATGGCAAGAGATATAGGAAATATTTAAGAACTAGAATTGACCATACTTTATTGCTGATTAGATGTGGGTAGGAAGGAAAAAGAGAATGATACATTTGTGATTAAAAGGACTCAGAGGGTGGGAGGACCAGTCTATGAGATTGGAAAGATGGGAAGAGAAGCAACGTTGTAAAGAATTTATGGGATGCCCAGGGGATCGGTTTGGATCTGTGCCAGTAAAGAAGGCTGTCTGGGGAAATAGATTGAATCCTGGTTTTCCTAATAGTGGTCAGTGAGCCATGGGTCTGTGCCCAGAGAGAGAGTCTAGATGGAGAAGAGCAGAGGGTGAAGAGCTCTGGTGACGTGGGTCCAATCTCCTTGCATGCAAACGAGAAGAGCAATGTGCTCTTGTGAGAGTCCCTGCAGATCATGAAGTCTTTATTCACGGCACAAGGCTCAGAACACAGAGTTCTCTCACTGTGTGTGGCTTCCCCTTATTCTCATAAATCCCTTGGTTGGTGCTTGAACCACTTTCTTAAAACCGAATTCTATAATTTTACTTCTCTTTGCATGTTGAGATTTTACATGGGTTCGGGCTCAGTGAGGGTACATGTAGGTGCCAGCTGTTTTCTGACTGTCTTTTCTGGTGGCTAACAATCGTTTTTTGAGTTCTTCAGTTGGACTGTGTCAAAGTAAAATAAGAAGTGATATATTCAATAATGCCACTAAATTGAGTTTGCATAATAGCACAGAACTCAGATGAATATAATAACTGTTAATAGGGTTTGTATTGAATTTTTAAATTCTGGCCTTCCTACCTGTTATGCATCAAAGTTCTAGAATAAAGGGAACTTCAGATCTGATCATAATAACCATCATCATTGCTCTGCCCTTAAGTGAATTACCTGGATGTGTCATTTGGAGAGTTGTTGACATGAAACTAAGGATTCAGGAGAGTGGCACTTACCATGCTGGCCAGACGTATGCTTGCTCCCATAACTGAGATTAACAATAATAATAATGTTTCTGGTTTTAGGGAAGAACTGAAACTAACAGTCCCAGAAATTGGTCAGACTCCCACTGTCAGAAACTGTTGCTTCTGCCATCTCCTACCTGTTTCCTTCTGTCACGAGTGGCTTCTCCGGGTGAGTGGTGGAGACCATAGGGATGGCAACCTCCTGCGCTGTGTCCCTTTCTCCCTCTTGCAGCAGCGGAAGGGTGTCTTCTTCAGCTGATTCAGCTGACTTCTTCTTACTCCCGTGATGGGAGCCTCCATCAATCAAGTTTCCAAAATTACCTGCAGAGGCAGTAGCAAGGGGGGAGGGGCCAGGTGTCAGTCAAGAAGCAGAATCAGGCAGCTTGACATAAGGGATCAGAGTTCATGTCCTCCCCAAGCAGGGAAATAAGATCTCAGTATGAAGGCAGGAAGAGCATGGTTAGACCAAAGAAATAAGACTGACAATGACAATGAGCCATCATCTATAACCATGCTATGTCCTCATTTGTAAAAACTACTTAAGTTACAAATTAACTGGATTCCATCTCCATTTCTTTATTTGAAACTGACTTCCAGATGTGAATCAAGACCTTCTCTGATGGAATATCCAATCTTGGAATCATTTTTCCAGAATGTGCATCAGCCCAGAAAGACTTCTGGGAGTTATAATAACAGCACCCACTATATGCATGGCACTCTGCCTACACTGATCCATTAAACCCTTGCAACAGTTCTATGAGAAGTTATCATTATTCCTATTTAATAGATGAAGAAACTGAGGCCCAGAGAAATTAAGTGAGCCTAATATAATGGGACCAGGTTTACTAACCCAAATCTGTCAGAATCCAAACTATATTCTTAATATGTTTTTTAAAGTATGAAAATAAATCTATCCCTTATGTAGAAACACAAAAGCAAACAAGGAATTATTAACTGTTTTCTCAAGAAATGGTTGTATGGCCCATGTCATGTGCTAGGCACTGTGCTTGGCCACACTTACCAATAGAAACTTCAAAGCTAATGGGTTTATCTCCAATCTTCCGGTCAATCATGGTGGCTTCAAAAAATGCTCCAAAGAGTAAAAATTCCTCATATTTTTCTGGTACAATCTATAGAAAGAAAAAGTATATATGAGATAGGCCTGGTTCCTTATATTTTATCATTAGGAAGCTGATGCTAACCTGGTCCAGGGAATTCATAGGCATTTGAGTCTCAGTGTCAGCCTGAAATGGCACATACTTTCCCCACTAATCAGACAGGCAGGAACCGGGACCTGCAAATTGCACATCCAAATTCAATCATTTATCTAGAATGTCGTCTCAACCTTCAGAACTTCTACCTTACAATAAAAATGTCCTCTTTAGGATATTTATCTATTTATTTTTCTAATTTTTCAATTACAGTTGACATTCAATATTATTTTATACTAGAGGCCCAGTGCACAAAATTCATGCACTGGTAGGATTCCTAGAGGCTGCTGGTTGCCGGCTGGGGCCTCCCTCCCTTCCCCTGGCTGACCCCGCCCCCTGGTTGAACTCCCAGACCACCTCCATACTACACTTTTATTATATAGGATTAGTTTAAGGTATACAGCATAGTGGTTAGATATTTATATAATTTACAAAGTGATCCCCCCATCAGTCTAGTGCCCACCTGGCACCATACATAATTATTATAATATTATTAACTATAGTTTACATCCCTGTGGTATTTTGCAACTGCTAATTTGTACTTCTTAATTCCTTCACCTTTTTCACCCAGTTCCCCAACTCGCCTCCCTCTGGCAACCATCAGTCTGCTCTCTATATCTATGAGTCTGTTTTAACTTTGTTTGTTTATTTTGTTCATTAGATTCCACATATAAGTGAAATCATATGGTATTTGTCTTTCTCTGACTTATTCCACTTAGCATAATACCCTTTAGGTCCATTCATGTTGTCACAAGTCATAAGATTTTATTCCTTTTTATAGCCAAGCAACATTCCATCATATATATATATATATATATATATATATATATATATATATATATACTAGAAGCCCGGTGCACAAAAATTTGTGCACTGGGCGGGGCGGGGGGGGGGGTCCCCCAGCCCAGCCTGTGCCCTCTCACAGTCTGGGACCCCTCGGGAGATAACGATCTACTGGCTTAGGCCTGCTCCCAGGTGGCAGAGGGCAGGCCCAATCCCTAAGTGCAGCCCCTGGTCAGGCTCAGAGCAGGGCCAATTGGGGAGTTGGGGCGCCGCCCCATCATGCACAGAGCAGGGCGGATCGGGAGGTTGCGATGCCACCCTCAGTCACGCTCAGGGTAGGGCCAATTGGGGGGTTGGGGCACCGCCCCCTGTTACACTCAAGGCAGGGTCGATGGGGAGGTTGTGGCGCCACCCCCTGTCACGCACAGAGCAGGGCCGATCAGGGGGTTGGGGCGCTGCCCCCTGTCACTCACAGAGCAGGGCCGATCAGGGGGTTGGGGCGCTGCCCCCTGTCACACACAGAGCAGGGCCCATCAGGGGGTTGGGGAGCTCCCCCCTGTCACTCACAGAGTAGGGCCGATAGGGGAGTTGGGGCACCGCCCCCTGTCACACACAGAGCAGGGCAGATCAGGGGGTTGGGGCGCTGCACCCTGTCACACTCAGGGCAAGGCTAATGGGGAGGTTATGGCTCTACCCTGTCACACACAGAGCAAGGCCCGTGGAGGGGGGTTGGGGCGCCACCCTCTATCACCCACAGAGCAGGGCTGATCAGGGGGTTGGGGCACCGCCACTGTCACACTCAGGGCAGGGCCGATGGGGAGGTTATGGTTCTACCCTGTCACACACAGAGCAGGGCCTGTGGGGGCGGGGGGTTGGGGCACCACACCCTGTCACACACAGAGCTGCAGGGCAATCGGGGGATTGGGGAGCTCCCCCGTATCAGGCACAGAGCAGGGCTGATCAGGGGGTTTGGGCGCTGCCCCCTGTCACGCTGATCCCAGTGCCGGGAGCCTTGCTGCTCCGCTGATCCCGGTGCCGGGAGGCATATTACCCTTTTACTATATAGGATAGAGGCCTGCTGCATGGGTAGGGGGCCGGCTGGTTTGCCCTGAAGGGTGTCCTGGATCAGGGTGGGGGTCCCCACTGGGGTGCCTGGCCAGGCTGGCTGAGGGGCTGAGGGCTGTTTTCCTGCTGGCAGTTGACTAAAAGCTCCCAACCGCTCCTTGTTTTCTTTTTTTTTTTATTCTGGGCCAGCTTTAGCTCTGAGGCCTCGCTGCTGAAAACATGGATACAATGTTGCGGTCCGGGGCTGACTGAAAGCCAGTTTTGTTTAGCTTCTTATTTGCAACATAGTAATAGTTGCTTAGAGTTGCAGTTGAGAGTCGGGCAAGTGAGGCGGGGAACGTTGGAGTCTGCAGTCCCTGGAGGAAGCAAGCCCCCCTGTTCGCTTCAGTGCCTGGCTGCCGGCTGCCATCTTGGCTGACAGTTAATTTGCATAAGGATACGCTGATTAGCCAATGGGAAGGGTAGCGGTCGTACACTAATTACCATTTTTCTCTTTTATTAGTGTAGATATATATACACACACACACATACATATATACACATACATGCTCTTCTTATATAACATCTTCTTTATCCAATTGTCTATTGATGAGCATCCTTTTATTTTAAAACACAAGCTTGGGCATATTATCTTTCTAAGATGCTGTTGTGAAATAGAAATATGGAATCACCTTCTGGTGGGTAGGCATTTAGAAAACAGAAAACCAAAGATGAGATACTCAGGCATAGGATTAAACCCCTACATTTGAGCATAGTTTTATGGATTATACAGGGTGGTCACATGCATTATATGTGTTCCTCTTAATAACCCTGAGAGATCAACATTTGGATCATTCCTATTGTACAGATAAGGAAATTGAGGATACAGAGCTTGAGGTTGAGTTAGTAACTTTCCCAAGTATTCTGATCACAGCTCCAGTGCTCTTTGAATTCTAAACATGTGCTTAACTCAAAGTCAGACTTTACTCCCAGATAAAAGGGGTAGAGGGTTAGGCACTCACATGAGCATCAGCCAGTCAAGTGCACACAGGGTGGGCTATATGCACTGTGGTTGCTCTGTGGGGGGTGCAGGGCCCAGAAGCACAACAATATAAATTGCTTTTACACTGAAAACAGCCTTAGAGTTCATCTGCTCCAACCTCCACCTTTTACCCAAATAAACTAAAGCTCAGAGAGACAGTAAGGGGCTGGCTTGCTAAGATCACACAGCAAGTTAAAGACAGCCAAGATTTGAGACCTGGTCTCCACTGAGGCTGCCTTCTCAAGCAGCCTGCATTCTGAAAGACTAGACTGTGACAGGTGTTAACCTAAAAATAGAAATGCAAAGTGAGAGGCAACAGCGCTTATTTGAGATCCAGAAGAATTGCAATGTGGGGAAGCACTGATTCAGACAGAAACCCAAATAGTGTTCCAATTACAGGGTAAAGGTAAGGGGTTTTTAAGAGAAAGAGAAGGGAAATAATTACATGAATAGAAGAAAGGAATTTCTATTGGTGCAAATAACTTTTGTTACTCTTTAGCTGTACATGACTGGTTACTGATTCTAAAGGATGCCTACAATTTTCAGCCTTGTGGTAAGGGGTCTGCTTGCCTGTTAGCTCCACAAACAGTTGTTTGGAAGGCAATGCGGCTCTGGCCCAGTCCCAAGGTTATTTTGCCCAGTTCACACTTTCCAAAGTTTCAAGGAATAAGACGTATGAGGCAGTTCCTCTGGAATGGCTGCCCTGACTCCAATCTAACATGGCTCCACTTATGCCAGTTTCTCACACAGGAGCCATCCCAAGATAGCACACAGCTAGTTACAAATGACTCCTATTGACATGGAACAGGCTGATGCCTCAGGAGCAGATGTTGCTGGGACGGATGACACAGCATCACATTTCTGAGCAAAGAGGCTGAGTGAGCCGGAATCATGTAATCTGTGCTTCCTGGTTTTGTGATTGGATTTGTTAAACTCAATGGAAAAAACAGTAAGATTCCTCTAAGGATCAATGCAGTTGTGGTCTCAGAGTTTAAAGAGCCTCATTCAATCAAGAACCTCAAACCCCGACTCTCAGAGAGCCAAAGGGTTTCCACACCATTAGGTGGAGGTCACCCCTTCCTTCACACAGGAACCTCCTGTGCTCTCAGCATCAGCAGGAACTGTCTCTGTTGACCAGAAGATGACGGGCAGGGTGGGGGCCCAGTGCTGGGTCTTAGTCACAGAGCACACACCCCCTCCCACCTGCTGCCACTGTGTCCACTGGCTGTAAACCAGCCACTTATCTCACCTTCCTGGGGCCAGGTTTACTCTCTGGGAGGAGGGCAAAAATTACTTGGAGACCTAGAGGGAATGTAGGCCATGTGGCCTGGAAGAGGGACAGCAGGCTCCATAGCCAGACAAACCCTCTTCAAATCCCAACTCTGCTACTTCCCAGCTGGTGGACTTTGGGCCAGTCATGTCCACTCTCCAGGTGTCACTTTCCTTGCCTGTGAGCTAACCATCACAATGGGGCCTACAGGGGAAACGAGATCATCCATGTGGAGCACCGAGTAGTATAAAACTTACATGTGTACGTGCTACAAATGGTAGTCATGACACGTATTTCAACAGCTTAGAATTCAGGTCTTAAGCCTACCCATCCTTCAAGGCTCAGCTCAAATGGCTCTTCCTTCTGGAAGCATATCTTGACTCCCTGAGCTGGAAAAATAATGATGGCAATGTTTACCAAGCTGCTATTATGTGTCAGATGCGGTATTAAGAACTTTACCTACATTATCGCATGTAATTCTCATAACTACCCTGGGAGGGAGATATTTTATTATACCCATTTACAGATGAGGACACTGCAGTTCCGTGAAAGATTAAAATATCTGCTCGATGTGACTAATATTTACTGAGCACTTACTATGGGTCAGTCTCTGTTCTAAGTACTTTGCATGTATTAATTCATCAAATCCTCTGTATGAGCCTATAAAGTAGAGGTTATTATTGGAATAAAGCATCAGAAGCTTAAGTCACTTGCCCAAAGATTCAAACAGAGGCAATGTTTTTCCACGTGGCAATCCCTGTTTAGAAAAGAACGGCCAGTCTTAAGAGCAGGAAATATTGACACAGGGTCAGACTTAGGGGATGTCAGCTTAGGTGACTACTCAACTACCCACAATTTCTGGCAAAGTCCAAAAAAGTCAAGTTTCCAAAGTTGGCATATATTCTCAAGAAACACACAAACACAATCACCTCAAGGCAATGTCATTTTTAACAAACTAACAGTACACATTTCCAGAGAGTATTTCCCAACATATAATTTCAGAGGGAGGGCTGGGGAGGCTGACAACATGCTCAAAATTAAGTCACCAACAACGGGGTAGAGAGCTCTAAATAGCTGTCCACTGGTGGTGGGAGCAAACCATAGCATCATCGGTAACAACAGCAGCATTGCTAAGAGCTCTGCTGAGCATTTTGCAGGCATTCCCTCACTCACCCCCACTTATCTGAGGGGATGCCTATCAGAGAGGGACTATTACTATCCCATTTTGTTGATGACCAAACTGAAACATGAAGAGGTGTTATTAGTATCAGAGCCATGAATAGAACCAACCCCCAATATTTCCAAGCATGTGCTCCAACCTCTCCCCCACAGTTTCTTAAGATTCATTAGATCCCAGCAGTAAAAATAAGTGGACCTTCCCAGGCTAAGGTCGCCCACATGCTACAATCCTTCAGTCTGTCTAGACTTTCCTAGGAAAGCACAGCTCTGGGGGACCCACCATCACCTCCCCTCCCCACCTGAAATGATTGTCTGGTTGATCTGAGAAACACACTCCCAGAGGCGGAACCATCCAGGCTGAGAGCTGCAATCCACCCACCTCTGCTACTAACAAAACAGAAAGTTCTCTCATTTGTTTAAACTATGAAGTACTGTTGCTAAACTAAACAGTTGAGAGGTTATTCACAGTTTGTGTTCATCTGAAGCCCAAGATTTCTTTCCCATAACATAACCAGGCTGAAAAATGCTAATGTGCTTCGTATCAATAAGCAAAGATAAGTATTTTCTTGAGTGGTGATTTCCCCACAGGCTTGAGCAAGGGAATAGGTTTCTCAATGTCTTGTGTCCCAGCTTGTCGCCTACGCTTCCTCCTCTCACCCCTTCTCCCACATTACCTCCCATCCACAGCATGGCTGAGCTAAAAACCAAGCTAAACAAAATAGGCCACATATATAGTTCAGCTGATCACCCCACCACCCACTCCCACCAGCTCCTCCAGAGAACTTTCATTTCTCTTTTACTTTGGTTTCTATGGGAATTGTGTTTTGGGGAGACACCAAAGGAATTTACCAGCAGCAGATGGGTGTGATGTGTGCAGGAAGAGGCAGAGGATCTGCCCCGGAAAATGAGGCTGAGCCGACACACATTTGCAGGGAGAGTGAGAGCTCCGCAGGCCTTTGGGGACCTGTGGCAGGTGCTGCTCCTCTTTGGCTCTAACTCACAGGTGAGTTCAGACTTACTTCTGGGGGTACATCGAAAGGTTCCACCTCGACCTCGGTTGAATTCGTTTTGTCTGAAGCCTGCTGGGGTTTTCCACTGTCCGTTTTGTCACCCTTGTCTTTACTTGAGCCTTTGGAAGATTTGGAGTCTTTGTCCTTTGAAGACAACTTGAGGTCCTTGAGTGCCTTGGAAAATTTAGACTCCTGTGCCCCTCCCGAGAGGATTTCCACAGCAATTTCCACCAAAATTCTGCCCCTGAATGACACGCCTTCTCCAAAGCCTTCATTCATTTCCTGGTAGTCGTCCATCAGACTGTGGTTCCTGGGTGAGCCATACAGGTTAATCCAGGCAGGTCCAAAGGTAGGTAGAAAGCCTAAAAAGATCCCAAACTTTAGTTGTGTGGTTATGTTTACAAGTTGATTATTTTTTGTTTTATGAAAGTTGTGCACAAACATTTAGAAATACGCGATATACAGAAAAGACAAGAGAAAATATTTACAGTCTATGTTTTCACCAATAAATAGTCATAATTATCATTTTGCTATATTTCTTTCCAGTCTTTCTTCCATGCAAATGTCTACACTTGTTCACAGTTGAAATAATTCTTATGACAACCAAGATTACTCTACCCAGCAAAGCTATCAATTAGCATTGAAGGTCAGATAAAGGGTTTCACAGACAAGAAAAAGATAAATGAGTTCATCACCACCAAACCAGTGTTACATGAAATGTTGAAGGGTATTCTTTAAGGAGAGAGAGAAGAAGAGGAAGAAAAAAAGATTTAAAAAAATATGAACAATAAAATGGCAATAAATACATATCTATCAACAGTTGAATCGAAAAATTGAAATAAATGAACTAGGAATCTAATGAACAAAATAAACTGATGAATAAAGTAGAACCAGAGGCATGAAAACATGGAACAGACTGACGAATCTCAGAAGGAAAGGGTAGGGGAGAAGGTGGGAAGAGATTAACCGAAGATCTTATATGCATCTATGCAGTACCTATGGACACAGACAATAGGGTGGAGAAGGCCTGGGGCAGGGCAGGAACTGGGTGGAGGCGGGTAATGGGAGGGAAAAAGAGGGACATCTGTAATACCCCCAACAATAAATATTTTTTTTTTAAAAAAGGGAAAAAGAAAAAGAAATAATCTATGTATGTTGATGTGCATCCTTGCCTCTCTCATTCGTTGATCAAATTCACCAGGCACCATGCTAGACTCTAAACATACAGCTGAGTGGAGAATAAGGAGAATACAAACATTAAACAAATGTGTACATTGTAGATGTTATGAAGGAGATATACCTTGTGCAGCAAGAACAAACAACAGGCTGATACAGCATGGAGAGGAGTTAGGCAGAGAGAGAAACAGGAGAGAAAAGAGAGATTTCTAGGCAGAGGGAAAAGCATACGTCCTCCGGAAAGGAGACAGAAGAAGCTGAAAGAGAAAGCCAGAGTGGCTTGAGTCCAGAGAGCAAGCTGAATGAGATGAATTTGGACAGGTGAGCAGGTTTGGGGCCCCTGACAAGCTCTTTACTCTAGAAATTATGGGAATATTTTAGAGGGATTTAAGTAAAGATATAACATAATTGGATGTGTGTTTTAAGGTCAGTCTGATGCCCATCCAGAGTGGCTCAGTGGTTGAGTGTCAACCTATCCATTCCCTGTCAGGGCACATGCCCGGGTTGTGGGCTCAATCCCCAGTTTGGGGCATGCAGGAGGCAGCCGATCAATGATTCTCTCTCATCATTGATGGTTCTCTCTCTCTCTCTCTCTCTCTCTCTCTCCCTTTCCCTTCCTCTCTGAAATCAATAAAAATTTTAAAACTTCAGTGTGGCTGCTATGTGAATTGAGTATAAGAAGGAATGTTGGCAAACTGGTTTGGGGACCACACATCATCACCAAAATGGAAGACATCGGTGGCTTCTAGGATGATGGTACTGGAGACTGAGAGAAGTAAATATTCTGAGATATGTTCTAAACATAGAACTGAAAAGACCTCAAGATTGTAATTTGCTATTAGCATAATTATCTTCCTTTCTTAATACAGAACGTCCGAGAAAAGACACAGTATCTATGTGAACATCTCCTTGGCAACAGAATGTTCCTTTTATCCAGGCAGTACGACATGGCCACCTTGATTCTTGACAGCCTGGGTTCAAGTCTCAAACCTTCACTCTGTCAGTTTTGAGCTGTGTGACCTCAGACAGGTTTGATAACTTCTCTATGCCTCAGTTTCCTCATCTGTGAAATGAAGATGCTAATAATCCCTATCTCATCTATTAGGATTAAAAGAGATCATGTCTATTAAGTGCTTCACTTAAGAGCTCAAGAATATTAGCCATTACTCTTAATAAATATATGCATCATCATGTGCTTAGCAATTACCTTTATTTTACTGTTATCCATAGTTTTATGCCTAAATGTTTCCTCTCTGTCCCGCAGCCCCATCAACTAGATTCTGTCCTTCCATTGAGTAAATTTTAAGAAGCAGAGGTATTGTGTTAAAAAGAATAGAAGCATTTTATGGCCCCTGATGTCTACTTTCTAAACACTGTTCTACATCTCCCTGAACACCATCAAGATGTCCCTGCAAAGCTGTGGGTAAAACCCGTTTGCATCTAGCTGAGAAATCTGTAGACAGGCAGAGTGTGCTTTCTGATGAAGCATCCTGTGGAGAACTGTTCAGAAATATGAAAAGTTAAGTAACAGATATTTATTGAGACCTTCCAACAGGGTCACTCTGTGAGGGGCACAAAAATGCGATCTTGACCTCTGCTTATGCCAAACCTTCAGTATGTACACTGAGTGGCCAGATTATTATGACCACCCCATCAGTACAAAGAAGTGAATTAGTTATGCAAATAATAACAAAACCTTGAGAGCATTTGCTTAGGAAGTTTTCAATATTCAGTATTTTTGGAAATGTCAATGAAGTACTGATGGGGTGATCATAATAATCTGGCTGGTCATAATAATCTGGCCACTCAGTGTATGTGTATAAGCGCGTGCGCGCGCGCACACACACACACACACACACACACACACTCACACACAAACATATACATCAATTAGCACAGATTTGTAGTGCAGAGAAAGATTGCCTTAGAACTGCAAGGAGGGAAAGTTGTTGGGGTATTTAGAGAATCATCACCTACTGATTTAGTTTTTGTACATAAAGAGCTTTATTCTGGTGGAAGCTCTTTTGGCCGACTCAGTGGATGAGCTGGGACTCTGTCCCTCCCTGGCCCTCTGAGTGCACTGTCAGCAGCGCCTCCCTGCTCTACTCCTGCTCCCCTGCTCCCATCAGTGAGTTGGAGGCACAATTTGGGGGAATCACTTAAACATGGAAAAGCCATTTCTAGCTTATGAGCCATGCAAAAATAAGGCCAGATGTGGCCTATGGACCATAGTTTTCCCACCTCTGATCTACTCTAAACACTTCATTTCTCAATTAAGAAACCTAAGGCCCAGGGAGAGGGAGTGACTGCCTTGAGGACACATAGTGAAGCTCATGAAAGACCTGGGATGGCGAACAGGCCTCCAGGCTCCCGAGTCTGGCTCCATCTTCTGCCCTGAACCTATCAAAACCAGAGACCACACCGAACATGAAGGGCCTAACACAGTGCCTGCTCTAAGCCTCTCACTTAAAAGATGAGGGCTCCAATTCAATCATTCCCAGGCTCTGTGTCCAAATAAGACATGTGAGGCTTTACCTTTATCTCCCTCCTGTTCATTGGAGATTTTCTTCAGGTCAATGAAGTGGGTTGCCAGCGCTACATCGTTCACACTGCCTTCATCCCACACCTGGATTTTCACCCTCCGACACAAGGGAGGGAACATTTCCTTGAAGATTACCTGTTCATGCCACACGGGATCGGCACAATTCTTTTGCACTGTGGTTCGCCCCTAAAAACAAAGCCAGGAGAATGGGAGCCATGGGAACAAAACATGACTTACCCAAGAAAACTCATCAAACCTGCTGGAAATATGAAGTGAGTTTTTAAAAACAATGAACCTTTCTCCACCCAACACCTGTGAAAATCAGTTACACCCAGTGAACATTACTGATGTCCTACTCTGTGCCTGACACTGTGCCAGGCATTGGGAAAAGGTCAGTAAGGCTCGGGTCCTTCCCTCAGGAAGTTCTCATCCTCATACTGGGACGGGGGTGAAACTAACACTGTGCTATGAACAGCAGTGTTCCCCACACCTCAGGGAATGCAGCAGATTTAAACCCAGAGTTCATGTTTTATAAAAGGAGGAATCTGTGCAAATCACTTCCCTAGTCTGGACTGCATCATAAAATGGAGTTGATGTCCTATTGACCACCAAGGCATTCCACGTCAAAAATACTCCAGTGATTACCCTGCCAAGTGGAGGGGTTGGGTAGACATATAGTTAAGGGCAGAGGCAATATGTGTCAACTGAAGCTTCAAAGCCCAGTCAACCAGGACTGAGCTCCAACCATGTGCCCAGGCCCTGGTACTTCCAATGGCTCTTAAGCAGGGAACATGGATGTTCAGATTTACACAGGATAACGACCGCCTGGGCAGACTGTGGAGCAGATTGGGAGAAGGCTAGTAATTCTGCAGGGACTGGGTCATAGCTCAGAGAAGTAGCCAGAGGTAAGAAAGGCAGCTTGTCTGCCCAGGTTCTAACCATGATGCCCCATGGCTCTTCTCCATGATCTCCAATGGACAGTGAGTGAGCAATCCTCCCCTTCTTTCTTGCCACATGACTCGGTGCCTCTTTGCGGCAAGTTTTTTCTCTCAAGGCACTTCCTAATTTTGATTTTAACTTCCTATCATTTGACTAGAAATGTCCTAGGTAAAGACCAGGCCTGTCATTGTTGGTGACAACAGTTCCTCACCATCTGCCCAGCGAAGGAGACTTCCACAAAGGGATCCACGAGGTCCTTACTGTCACCCACAAATGCTTTGGTCACGTTCGCCATGATGCTGGAGTTCATCTTGGGCAACCCTTCTGCTTTGTAGAGTCTCACATAGAATCTGGCCCAGGGTCTCTCTGATGGAAACCCTTGAGGGATCAAAAGGTTCCTTAGAGGAGGACAAAAACAAAAAATAAAAAAGCACTCTCACGTAAAAGAATAGGGAGAAAAGCTAGAAGCATAAAGAAAGATCCTGATATGTGACAGAAATCTGAAAAGATTAGGATCTATTGCTAAAATGAGTTCTTCTTAGTTTAATGACAGTGAAGGATCTGATTAGAGTGAATGCAAACTCACTTAGGTCCTACAATTATAGAATAAACACTGTCTCCCACGCTGTACCTTACAATAGGTACATTAAGTCTCCCCATTTTATAAATCAGTGGTTGAAATTATAATTCATTCAAAGGAAAATCAGCTAAATTCAAATAAATCAGATAAGCTCAGGAATAGCTTGTCTGTTATGGGTTATTATAGGAAGACAGGCTTTACTTGTCCTAGAAACTGACTTCCCAATGCATAGTTACACCTTCCGTCAGACACATCTCGATGCCTCAGACAGAGCAGAACCCCATGTGGATAAGCTATAAACTTGGCCATTCTCGTGTACCCATAAGGAAAGGGAGGGAGGGAAAGAGACATGGAAATGGGAACATATCATTTCCATTGCCCAGCCCTGGATGTATCTGTCTCACTTTTCTATTTGTTCCTCAGCATCGGAGATTTTCGGGTTGGTCTTTAAGATGTCGCCTTTCCCAATCACGCTGATGTCACACTTCAGATACCCCTTCGTGCCAATCCTGATATCACCAGGGTCTGTGAGCAGGGCCCACTTGTCACAGAACTGATGACCTGTAAAAGTGTCCTGACAGCTCAGATATCCTGCACAGATGGACCCAGCCCCACCCAATGCTCTCCCACACCCAAGGTCTCCCACACTCTACTGAGGGATTACCTCATCTGGGCCATTTCCAAGTCTCAAGCCACCTCCCTCTCCTCCTTTCCCACCTGTCCTTTACTTCCCATCCTCTTCACCATCTTTTTCTCCAACTGGTCACAAGTATTTGGGAAGCCTTTCAACCTGATAGAAATCCCCTGGCCAGAATTCTAGATTTGATGAAGTAGGAGGACATTAAAGGAGTATAGAAGTCACATATTATTTCACAAGCCATAAATGTGGCTCATGGATTTTTTTGTTTGGCCTACACTGGAAGTCCAAACTTCAAAATCTCATACAAAAACCTATACTTCTGGCTTATCCAAAAACAAACTGTTAGACCAGGCAATACAGAGGGCACATTCCACATGACAGCAGAAGGTAAAGGAGCTGAGTAGATGCTAATCCTAATGGAATTAGTAGAGCTAATTCAAACTCACATGACCTGGACTCCTGGACATGTGAGTTTGAATTACAGTTGAAGAAAAGAGGCCTTTCATGAGAAGATCTATGTTTATTGTTGGCTTTATTACTTATTAGCTCTTGACCTTGGACAAATTACCTAGTTTCTCTGAGTTTCACTTTCTTTTAAATCAGGGATAATAGTGATTATTACAGCAAATCCTTATATGGCATACCACAGTCATTATTCTGTGCTGGGTCTACACTAAGCACTCTATGTATATTTATTAACTTAATCCTCCAACATCCCTATGAAGAAAGTACTGAGATATGAAGAAGCCACGTCATTTGCCCACGGATGCACAACTAGGAAAGAGCAGAATAGAATTTGAACCCAGTCAATCTGGCTCCAGAGCCCATATTCTTAACTTCAACACTTTCCTGTCTTTCTTGATGCTCTCTCACAGCACTAAATGAGACAGAATTTGTGAGAATGGGAAAAGCTGCTCAGAAGTATGGACATATAAGATAACTTTGTCATTAGATCTTAAACTGAGGAAAAGAGCCATATTTTACTCAACAGTCTATAATTGGTGCTCAGTGTAACTGAATGGATGGTTAAATGGATGAGCGAATAAATGAGCTGACCTCCAGGTGGGGTAAACTGGAGAAGAGTAAGAGAGCTACGAGGAGGCAAGGCTTTCTTACCAGGCTGGTTGTACACAGTGCCCAGGTCCACTTTGAAGGCGCCAATCAGGATGCTTCCTATCAGCTTGTGATGAAAGACCTGAGGAGTGACGGAGCAGTGAGCCCGGAAGAACTACATTTCCTTTTTAGGATAAACCTGTGAAATGGGTTCCTGACAGCTCACAGAGCATTCTAGGCCTTGACCCTTGTCTGGCCTTCACTCGTCTCTAAAGCACAATGACATTTGGTCACCAAAATCTCAGGGCTGTAAAGGGCGTCCAGAAGTACCTCTTTCTCCCAGCAGGTTTTCAGCTAATCCTTTATTAAAGGACTTAACAAATCTCACTGTCCGAACGATCTTTTTTTTTTTTTTAACCAAAATGAACTTTTGTGCAGCCAACCCTTCAACATCCATCTCTGCCTGTTGAAACATTATCTTTCAATACCTAGAGCAAATGCTGCTTCCTCCAAGCAGTCCTCCCTGATTCCCCACAGCTGAAAGTACTCCCTTTCTCCACTAACTCACATACCACTTTGCTCACAACTTTCTCAGACAACTCATCACATGAAGCTTTGGACATGTACAATAGTTAGAACAAGGGAGATGGCCATCCTCAATATTTCATCTAACCAGTAGACAGCAGAGTGCCTGGCTGGCTGCAGTAGCAAATCTGAATGCCAATGCTATAAAGATGAATTTAAGTTCTAAAGGAAGGTGTCAGAGCTGGCCCTCGGTTCAGAAACAACACTGTCTGAGACACTGCTGAAGATTCAGGAGGAGTTTAACCCTTAACCCAGAAAAGGGAAAAGAGGAAGGGCAGTGGTAACTTCGTGCCTTCAGATCTTGGAAATACTTCCATGTAGTAGGGTAGGTTCCCAGTGTAGCTCCCAAATTACGGGAAGAGAGATGTCAATTCACCATAAGGACAGTTTTTATAATTAGAACGTCTTAGCAATGGAATGGGCTTTCCTAGAAGTAGTGATCTCCCCATCACTGGGTATAATCAAGCAGAGTCCAAGAACCTCATGTAATGGAGGTGGTAGAGAAGGATTCCTGCACTGACTGGAAGTTGGATTAAATGACCTCTAAATTTTCTTCTAATTATAAAATGCTATGAGTCCCTTGAATCAAGGACAGTTTCCTACTCTCTTCTACCCACCATGTGGCCTTGTTCATAATGGGTGTTCAATAAACACTGAGTGAATTAATGAATAAGACTGATTGAATGATGGATGAATAGGAGACTTTTGTAGCTTCTAAACAGCTCCTCTGGGAGAGGCAATAAGAAACAAACTCAACTGACTTCAAGAAATGGAGACATGACAGCCTTTCCCATCTCCTTTTTCACTCTTCCTCCCCTGACCAAACTTTGCAAGGATGTGAGAGAACTGAGGGGAAGCAAGGACAACTTGGCTTGATAAAGGAGTTATTTAAGGCCACATACGCCAAGCTCATTCCAACCCTTCCATGCTTGCAGTTGCTAATGTGGCTTCCCAAAGGCCTGAGCAAGAACACAAATCTGACTCAAGCTATTCTCAGGTCAAAGGTGTCTGGGTCCCAGTGGGGTGATTGGATGCAAGAGCCCCAAACAGATCTTTAAATAACACAGGCGGCCTCCTCAAATCATCCACCTAGTGTGAGTGCCAGGCAACTGGTGTGATCAGGCATTGGACTGCCAGAACTCTGGAGCGTCTCACACACAGAGTGCTGGGGACCCTGTCAGGGGAAGATGGTCTTGGGCGCCACCAGGGTCTGCTATAGCTGTCTATCCCAACAGCATCTGCTTATAGCACTCCCTCCTTTTTCTCCCATGTTGAGTGTAGTCTGGGCATGCTGACTTATAGTTCATGCACTAGCAGAAAACTTGTATTAAATACTCTCCCCTCAAGGGAAGTTTTCCCTTTATAATCTTTGGTCTCTGTCCCAAAGGGTTATTTAGGCAGACCAAATTAGTCTCTTCTTGTAAGTTAGGACCAGAAATAGGCAATACCAGCTTTGATTCTCTGTCTAAAAATCCACTTGGCCCACAGAGAGTCATGACTCTTGTCTATGATACAGTATAAAAATCTAGCTATTAACCATTTATCTGCAATCTAGACAGTCCCTTAGGAGCCTGAATCTCCCAAACAGGTCATTGCCTGAGCTATGTAATATAACAAAGTCCTGGGCAATGTCCCAGGTCCCAAAATATCTCCTGCACCACTTGTCATCGTGCCTGGAATTTAAACATGTAGAATGTTTGGCTCTTGATCATTTTTCATTCTTCAAGAGTCACATTCTTCAAGTGCCCCTGGGAAAGATAATATCATAATTTCACTATTGCCTAAGCCTCATGCAGGACTGATATATAACATGTTGTGTGTGTGTGTGTGTGTGTGTGTGTGTGTGTGTGTGTGACATAATATTAAAATAAAGATGAGCAAATGATAAAGACAGGCAAGGAAGTCTTCAAGACAAGTTTGCCATCTTCACAATTCTTATTAGAATTGGTGTCACTGTTAGGAAAACATTTCCTCATTCTCCACACATTTTATGTTGGCATATAAAATAGGAATTCTGTCCTTTTGTAACAATTTGGAAGAGAGTATGTTCCCTCCAACTCCCTGATCCTACCACTTTCAAACATGAACATCCTACTACCTTATGCATGGGAGAAGCAACAATTTCTCAAACTGGTGAGAGAGATGTAATGTGTCATCCAGTGGTCTCTGTCCTTTTACAGTGGTATGAAGTTGGTAATGATCCTGTGTGTATTCTCTCATGTGGACTAGTACAGCTTCAACTCAGCACTTTCCCTTCCCATTCCTGTCCTCCAGGTGGTGGGCCAACCTGGCTGGACCAGAATGCTCTCTCTGTCTCTACTCTTCAGGCTAGATCTGTGGAGGTAGGAATTCACCTGCCAGGGCTGAGGAAGGGTCTATGCAGCAGACCCAATCCCCCATGGGTAGATCTGGAGGTCTACACTCAACAGCAACTAACTACTAAGAAGCCAAGTGGTAACCACTTGCTCCAAATCACATCCTCTAATCCAGCATTACTGATACATTTGGTTCCTTCCTGATTCTTTCTATTTCTCAGTTTACTACTAACTAGGAGGGGAAGGGATGTGATTAACTATCATTAGTGTGGAGATCACTCCAAGAGAGAAGTACTAACATTTGCTTCATAAAAAGAAAGAAACCAATTCAAAAATGGCAATCCACTGTCATTTGAGGCATATTTTTCACATTCCCACATTAGTACACTACACAATTCAATTCATGATGGCTTGACAGTAGATCACAACTTGCTTCCAACACTCACAGATTTTCTTGAAAAGGTTTTCCTTCTGGAACTCCTCTATTCTGGTTATTGCAAGTTCTATCCTGTTGGTTTCAAACTCACCAGCTCACACTCACCCTCCTGAATCTATCCTCTTCTAAGCAGGCTGTGCTGCCCTAGAGAACTCCCAATGCCTCTCCCACTCCCCCCACTCCCACCACCAATCATATACTTACCGAGATTTTGATGATCTTGTCAAAAAGATGCACTTGAGGCCCAATGAAGTCAAAGACAAAGTACTATAAAACATAAAGTTCATTCTGACTTTAAATCCCAGCCTTGCATTTAAGAACCCTGTCCCTGGAGTAGATTTACTTATGTATTGTTCTAACCAGTTGCTGCATGGGCCTCGATGGCATGAATGTATATATCATCAATGGATTGGCCATACCCTTTGGAAGGTCATTTAACTTTTCAATTTTTTTTTCAAGTAAAAAAATAAAGAATGCCACCAACCACATCTTTGCACAGGATATATGTGAGTTTTCCTCTAAAATGGACATGAGAAGTGGGATTGTTGGGTCATGGTTTATTTTATACACATGTAAATATTTAGTAAATAGCATGAAGTTTCTTACTGGGGGAGGTAAACCATTTTACATTCCCAGTGGCAGAATATAAAAATAGCCATTTCTCCATACCTATGCCAAGCCTTTATATTGTCAAATCTTTTATTTATTTATTTTTACGTATCTAGAATGATGGGTGAAAAGAGTATCTCAGTGTGGAATATAGTCAATAATATTGTAATAACTATGTATGGTATCCGGTGAGTACTAGACTTATTGTAGGGGATCACTTTGTAAATTATACAAATGTCTAACCACTATGCTGTGCACATGAAACTAATATAAACTAATTTTGAGCCGTGACCGGTTTGGCTCAGTGGCTAGAGCGTCGGCCTGTGGACTGAAGGGTCCTGGGTTCGATTCTGGTCAAGGGCACGTACCTTGGTTGCGGTCACATCCCCAGTAGGGGGTGTGCAGGAGGCAGCTGATCGATGTTTCTCTCTCATCGATGTTTCTAGCTCTATCCCTCTCCCTTCCTCTCTGTAAAAAATCAATAAAATATATTTTTTAAAAAATTTGAATGTCAACTGTAATTAAGAAATAAAATAAGTAATAAAAATATTTTTGAAAAGAGAGAGACATGCCTAGAGTCATATAGCTAGTTATTGGTGGGCCTGGGACCAAACCTGTGTTCTCCTGGAATTATCACACAAGGGGCTCAAGGACTAGACTTCAGTGAGTACTTTCCAAATGTGGGGTCGTATGATTCTAAGGTGCAGAAAACTGGAGTGATGGTGTTTTTTGTTTGTTTGTTTTTGTGGATTGTAGAGGTAGAACTAGGAAGTCGTTTTGTGAATTATTTCTTTCCTTTTTTTTTTTTTTTTTTTGAGCTTCAGGATGGAGAACTGACCCAAGGATGTTAGGATGAACATGACAGCAGTAGAAAAGAGAGAAGTAACCTCTAACAGCCTGTTTTTAATGGGCAAAACAGAAAAAACCAAATGTGGAAACTGAAAGATGTCATCATGTATTATAATGAGACCTTCAAAATGGCAGTCCTTAGGTATCAATAAAAGGTTACAGCATTTCCAGTGCCTTCTGTTTAAGAAAATAGAAAAAATGTGTAACATTTCAGGAAGTTTTTTATATATATGTTCAAATTTTTTAAGAGTTTCATGTTCAGCATTTATTTTATGTGCAAAATTCACTTACCTGCCAGTCTTCATTCTCTGATATATGAGATACTGTGGGTTCCTTTGGACCAATAAATTAGTTCCAATGTTTATTGCCTTCTGCTGAATCTCACATTTCAGACCCAACTGCCTCACACAGGTTCCCCAGACTGCCGAGCCCACGCACACTTCTAGCTGGGAAATATTCCCCAGCCCCTACTAACCAGCTCCTTCAACATCTGATGAACTTTGGGCTTGACAACTAGGGTCAAACGCTGTAATAAATGTTTTCAGTTCAACTGTAAGACAGATTTTTACTTCAACTTCTATGTTTTTGCGTGATTACACTTGGGCCTAAGTTAATGTCATTTAGACCCAGGACTTGTATGCATAAAGCAGATACTAATTATAATCATTAACAAATTTGTAGAGCTTTGCATCAAAGCACTTTCACGCACATTATTTCATATCACAACCATGCAGGCAGGGAGAGGACCAGAAAGGAGACGACTGCCACTTCTACTCACGATAAAAGGCTCAGAGGCAGGAGTGATAAAGAGGAAAGGAGTTAACAGCTCTAATGGGATTTGGGTATTTTCTATGCATTTCATTATCCATGCTCTCCTGCCTTCCTTTTCAATTACCACCGCCACTGGGAAAGTAATTAAGAGTTTACTGAATTTTTGGATAATTCATGATGTCTACGGGAAAACAAGCACCCTCGAACACTACTGGAGTATAAATGGTTACCTCTTGGGAGGGAAATTTGGAGATATCAAAATTTTAAATGCTGTTCATGTTGACCAATGTCACCCCAATAAATTTATCTTAAAATTTCTTAGTTGCATATACTCTTTGCCCCAGTCATGCCATGTAAATATTATTATAAGTAGTGACCAAAGACTGAAAGAAATTGTAATATCCATCAATGAGAAATTGACTGGCTTAGTACATTACAGTGCATCGATGCAATGGGAAACTACAGCAATGGGCAGAAAATGAGACTGAGCGGTACATCCTGATTTGGGCTCATCTCTAAGACACATTGGTTGAAAGAGCAAGGTCCAGGACAGCGTGTATAGTATGCTACCATTTGGTGACAATATTTATTTGTATTCTTAGTGCTTGCCCAAAATGTCTCTAAAACGGTATACAAATGCCTGGTGAGCATGGCTGCCTCTAGGGAGGAGACTAAGGGGTTAAGGATCAGAAATCAGCGGGACACACATTTTTCACCAAATAGCACTTTATACTCTTTGTATCTTTCACCATTTTTTTTTACTGTCTAATCTTTTTCCTTTCAAAAGAGAATGTAGTGTGTTTACTATTTATAAGCTTCGTGTCTCTCTTTGATGTATTCCTTTACAATTTTTACATTGCTTAGGAAAATATGACTATTTTACTTTCCAAGGCAGCATGCCTGTTTCAAAAGTAGTAATTAGATTTACAATGCCTCTGCTATGCAAAAGAATGTGTATCTTCTCACTAACCAACATCCAACACATTTTTAATATAAACCTAGAGCTTATAATGGATGAAGATAAGCTTATAAGGAATAAGAAAATGGGTCTTACTAAAAATATAGTAATGTATTTTAAATGAGTGAGAATTTCTTACCTATCCTTTCCATTATCTTTTTGTTTAACTTTATGGACTGTTTGTTAAGGAGACTATGAGAGTTTGCCATGGGCTTAGATGAGTGATGGGAAGCAGTCATGAGGGCACAGGCTTTCTATTTGGCTCAAGAACACCAGAGAGTGGCAGTCGAGAGAGTGTTGATGGAGAGGGTATTGGGGACCCCCGTGACTTACTTCATTGTAAAATGGGCTGTTGGTTCCTTCCTTCACTGTGCTTTGCTTCTTCTCATCCCCGACCTCAATGATCACAACTGGGTCAATGTTTTCACCCACCAGTTGGCGGGCCTCAGTGATGGTTATGGCAATCTACAACACAAAGCAGCGTGTACGCACTCTGGAGCAAGCTCTTCACTCACACAAGAAGAACTGGGGAAGCTGGCAGGAAGAGTCAATCACTTACTTGATAACTTTGGGATCTGACTTCCCCATCATGGATCTTAGTCAACAGTTTTGATCTATTAAAAGAAAGTTGAACATATACATTTCATCAAGTAAGAACATACTTGAGATCCATAAGCCATGTAATATTTCCCTACGTGTTTCTAAGTGCTTTTATTTATGTCATATCACATATTCTCTTTACATCTCTGGGGGAGATAAGTATAAATGGACAAGTGACAATCTCTCTATGACTCAGTTTCCCCATCCTAAAAGTGGAGCTAATTATTGCACTTACCACATGAGGTGATGGCTACAATTTAATGATATAATGCATGTAAACGTTTAATCCAGGACTTGACGAGAATAAATGTCAACTCTTATTGTTAGTATGATTATCAGTATTATTTATTTCACAGAGTGAAAAACTGAGATTCCTCAGCAAGTCAGTGGCAGAGCTGGGTCTCAATAAGGATGTCCCCTGTCTCCTGTCAGATCCTTTCCACAGGACCACTTTGCCATTTCCACTAGATATAACCATTCTGAGTTTCGTGATTATATCCGTTAGATATAACCATTCTGAATTTTGAGATTGAAAGAATTGGTAAAAGAGAAATTGGAAAGAACAGCCAAGATTTTATCTCAGTGAAATTTCACATTCCAGACAATTTCCTTTATTTGGACTGTCATAAGTAATTGAAAATAGATGTGCCACACCTGGGATTTAGAGATTGGATAATAGTAGAAAGAGATGAAGAATTCTTATAGTCACAGAAGCAGCAACAGGCAGGAAATGAACTGTGCCTGAGTTCCTTTTAAATGTATTCTCTTGCATTTTAACAAAACCATCATGCATCTCGACTTCATTCCATTTCTTCAGATAATTGAGTCTGGTAGAGAACAGTAAACTAGCAAAAAATCTCAAGGCTTTGGAGTCAAACTGATCTGAATTAGAATACTTGTTCTCCCAATTTTGTGATGTTAGCCTTAATTTCCTCATTGGAAAGTGGAAATGATCATTTCTACCACATAGGGGTAAAGGAGATAATGCATGTAAATATCAAAAGATAGATGTTCATTAATAAAATGGCAAACTTATATCAATCGTTTACTATGTGGAAGCTATGTGATTTCCTCAGTTAGAGGAAAAACCAAGATGAATTAGCCATCCATCATCTTGACCCTTGCAAAGCTAGCAATCTATTCAAGAGAGAGGACCAAAGCATTTAAAGAGAACGAGAAGGTGTAAAATGTGTCATATTAAAAAATGCCATCGGAGTTCAAAAAAGAGAGAAATTCCTGAGAGCTGGATAAGCAACAGAGACTTCACCACAGAGGCTGGATCTGAACTGAGCATTAGTTGGTGGGTAGAATTTCAACGGATGGAGAATGTTCTGACCAAGGAGAAAAGTCTCTACTCCTTACTTTTTTTCTGCCTTCCTCCATTCAGTGCTATTATCCTGGTGAAATAAATGGCAAGTGATCCTTTAAAAGATACTTAAAAATAATTGACATTTCCCCTATTCAGGGCTTGGGGGTGGTTGTCATGGTGCAGTGTATGGGGGAGGAGATATTGCAGTATGTTCATACAAATTTCATGTCTCAAGGTCAACCTCTGAGATAGCACCTTCTCCCTTTTCCATTGGTCACCCACCTCTGCCTGTTACATACATACACTGCCTTCCTGCCACAGCCTTGTAATAACAACTCAGGATCTGCCACACAGGGAAGCACTAATTTTCTTTGAGAAAAAAAGATGGGATGGCATGAAGAATTACCATGAGTAAGAAATTGACATAAACAAACATGGTACACTGAAAGCACTGATAGTTCCAACTACTGGCTTCCTTACATCCATGCTCTTTGCCCTAAAACAGTGTCCTCTGATGTGGGCTGGTGTTGTGATTTGCACTGGCCAATAGCATGCAGCAGAAATGACTATACCTAGGCCTCAAGAGACCTGTGTACTTCCACTTTCTCTCGGAATTCTGCCATCACCCCCATTGCAACAAGCTCAGATTAGCCTGTTGGGGGAATCTGACACCACATGGAGAGCCTGGTGGTCCTAGCTGAGGCAAATCTGGACCAGCCTACCACCAGCCACGCCTCAGACTAACATCAGCAGAGCTGACAAATGGCCATAGATACGAAAGTGATGTATCTGAGACTATCTGGCACCAATAAAACTACCTAACTAATTGGTAGACCCATGAACAATCATTAATGTTGATTATATGAAACCCCTGAATTTAGGGGTTATTTGGAAACATCAATAGCTGACTGATACCACAAATCTCAGGCAGAAGGCCAGTTTGTTCTGACTTTTTAGCTGGGTTGCCTAAGAACCACCTTTTCATTTGGGACAGACACGAAGCTAAGACATCTAGGGTGTTGATGAATTCAAGAGCAGGTGAAGGGCAGCTCCTGAATCTGTCCCCTGTTGCTGCTGTCGTTTCTGAACTGTAAGGGACATGAGGACCTTAACTCAGGGGATTTAAGACTGGAACCTGGTACAGCCATGACCCTGGCCTGCTGAAGGTTGGCCGGGAGCCACAGGCCACAGAGAAAGCTGGACATGAGGACATGGCATTTTGGCTCCTTGCAGGCAGTGACTAGGTGCTATTCTCTGTCCCCTCCAGCCTGCAGGGCTCCCAAATGTGTGCTCACTGCCCCCATCAACACTGTACCTTCTCTTTGGAGGAGCTGAGGGGACAGGAGTGATGGACGCATCATCATAAATCAAATCTCCTCTCAGTCCTTCCTGGGGAGAAGGGCCCTCCTGTGGTGCTTCTGCTTCACCTTGACCATCTAGAGGAGCAAAAAAGGAAGAAAACCCTGTTAAATACACATGTAGTAGTGACCTGACCCTCCATTCTGTGTCCAGTGCCATGCCACAGAGATACAAGGAAACCATTAGATACGGCCTTAGTGTGTGGTATTTGTTACAGCAGTCATAGGAAACGAATACACATGTGTTAAGACTATTTTCATGAATAGATACCAAACAGAATCTTTATAATCAGAAGGACTCTGATTTAATTTATCTGGGATATCAATTTGTTTTTAATTCCCCAGGTCATTCTATTGTGTAGCAAATCTTGAGAACCACTTTTCAACCAGGTTTTTGGCAAAAACTGAAGAGTGGATGGAACACTCTCTTACACAAAGAGGCTCTGACATGGTGTGGTTCAAAGACCTAACTCCAAAAGGTCTGGGTTCAAATCTCAGCTCTGTCACTTTCTGGCTCCAAGATTTGGGGGAAGTTACTTAACTTCTTTCAGCCCTGTTTTCCTCTTCTATGAAGCAAGGCAATGCTAGCGTTAGCTACTCCATAGGGCTGTTAGGAAACCTGAATTAAGTATAAATAGCTCTTAGCACAGTATCTGCAGGTGCATGGTGAGTGCTCATTGTGTGGATTTTAAGTTGAGTAAGTCACTCAGAATTTCATGGCATTTTCCCCTCCTTGCCTATCGTCTCTGAACACCTTCCAGTTTTAATGGATTTTGGTTCTCTGATTTTAATCAGCAACAAAGGAAAACGGTGCCAAATCAAATAATTGATGGGCTAATGGGTCCCCTATGTCAGAGGAGCTCATGGACATAAGCCTTTGTGGTGTTCAGTAGTTACAGAAAGGATGCCGGAATGAATGCAGTCACCTTTGACTCTCCTCTCACTGTGGAAACGAGAGACAAGCCAGCCTGCAGGGACAGAAAGAACGGCAGCGCCTGCCTGCTCCTGCGGCAGCAGAAGCAATTAAGCCTTTCTCCCTACTTGGCTACAAAGGCCTCAAGGATGGGGACCAAATGTTATCCATGCAAGTTTCCAGTGACCACGCTTAGGTACCTACATATGCCAGACACTGTGCTAGGTTAGATGCCAAGGTTGGAAGGTGACAAAATGTGGACGCCCTCCCGCTACATTACATGCTGGAGGGTGACACAGACCCAGACGTAGAAAGGTAGTCAACGTCTTCTAGAGCTTGTGTGCATGCATTCATTCATTTATTGAGTTACTACTCTGTTCTCTCCAATCTACTCACCATGGACCATCCAGAGTGACTGTCTCAAAAAATCCACCTCGTGTTGCTTCTCTTCTTAAAACCCCTCAGTGGTTTTCCATTGTCCTTAGAATAAAGCTGAAGTCCACTTAGGACTCTGATGCTCTGCTCTGGCTTCCGTCCCCTCCTCCTGGGCCACGGGTCCCTCTGTCCCTGCCATCTCTGCTTTCTAGTCACACAGGCCTATTTCAGTTCCTTCTCCCCAAACAAGCTCTCTCCTGCGTGGAATTTATCTTCACAGACATCCCTCCTCTTCCTGCCCACCCCTCGTTGGGTTCCTTCTCTTCCTTGAAGTTTCGGATTAAATGCTATCTCCACAGAGAACCCTTCTCTGACGGCGCTGACACAGATGCCCCAATAGTCTCCGTTTCAGCTCGCTATCATCTTGATGCTACTTTCCTCAACTTCTAATGCAGTTACCTCATTAGCGCCCCATAGGTAACAGATGGCCCACCCAGAACGGGCCCATTTGAGGACTTTTTTTTTTATAAAGGCGTGGGTGTGAGAAAGCCACAGAGGGTTGTGCAGCTCTCTGGGGCTCACGGCAGCCAAGCTGTTACCACTCCGAGGCCCCAACAATGAGGAGAGAGAGCGCACAGCCACCAGAGTGTAGAAAGAGGAGTCAGGTGCAGTCAAGCTCCCCTGCAAGGAGCAGCAGCCATCCTTCAGTGGAGGGACACCGACCCTGGCCTCACTCTCTTCCCTCTCTCAGATCTCCTGCCGGGACACCCCACTGGGGAAGGAACCTGGGTCATGCAACCATAGAGGTTAGCCTCCTGGGATAGAGAACAGATCCCAGGAAAAGGTGCAGAACAGATCTGGAGAGGCATATGGAAGAGTCCTACATAGAGCTGTCCCACTTCTAGACCATTACACACCCAGACCTAGCACAGCTCAACTCTCAGCAGACATTCCATTACTATCTGCTGAGTAGATGAATGAATGGATGATCCTAATAACTCTTAGTTGGGTAACTAATTAATGGAGGAGTTAAGGTAACTGGAATTTTAGAAAATAAAGGCATGGCCTAGTATGCCTCCAAATATGCAGATATAAGAGCCACAGACTTTGACAAACTCGAAATATTTCACCCAGAAAAGTCCTAACTTCCCAAGCCAGGCCAACAAGGAAAGACCAATGTGTACTCAGTTCTCTGGACTTTGTTTTGCCATCTCCTATAGGGTGGCCCCTGGCAAGCAGGACGGGTGCTATGTACTTTCTAGGAGGGGCCTGGTTCTCTCTGCCCTGTTTGCTTTGTGGGCTGAAGACTCTAATTAGAATGAGCCAGCTCCTTCGAACGCCTGTGGTTGACTGCCCCAAATCTCTGCCAGCTTGTTCCTTCCTCCCTTGAGCAGTGAGGGCTCCTAACTGGAGGGCAACTCAGCGGGTAAGAGAGCCCAGGCTCTGGTGTGAGACTGACCTGGGCTCAGGAGCCAACTTCTTCAAACTTATTAGCTGTGTGACTTTGGGCAAGCCACTCACCCTCTCTGAACCTCTGTTGTAAAACAGGAGCAAAGGAATCTACATTTTAGAGTAATGAATGATGCATGTCAAAAGCAGAAAGCATCAGGGTCTAATTAATGTGTCATAAATAATACTATTTTTCAGCTCCAGCCGGTTTTGCTCAATGGGTAGAGTGTCTGACTGTGGACTGAAGGGTCCCAGATTCAATTCTGGTCAAGAGCTCGATCCCCAGTAGGGGGTGTGCAGGAGGCAGCTGATCAATGATTCTCATCACTGATGTTTCTATCTCTCTCTCTCCCTCTCCCTTCCTCTCTGAAATCAATAAAAATATATTTTTAAATAAATTATCATTTTTCATAAGGCCCTTGTGCCTTATTTAAGCATGCGTCTCCAGAACCTACCACAGTGTCATAATTTCAAGGACACCAGGAAAGACCCCCAGCCTTTTCTACCCATTCCCTGACAACTATAATTTAACTGAATAGACAAGTACTTCTATGAAGCTTTAAGCCTTGTCCCCACTTCAAATGTAATGCCTCTCCTTTCTTGGACTCATTATTACCAACACCTTTAGTGTGAATAATTTTCATGTTATTTTATTGTAAGATTAGGTTCTACCTTAGGCAAGGAGCGGAGTTAGGTGGGGAAGAGCTACCAGAAGCCTGCTGTGGATGGCAGTTCAGGGTGAAGGAGGCCCCCAAGGAGATGACAGGGGTTTAGAAACGGCCCACAAAGCTGGCCTTGAACTGGTTGCTGTCAGAAGTCTCCCGGGGACCACCCCAGACCTGTCCAATGGAAGCCGGTGTTCCTATTTGAGTCAATAAACAGGAATGTCAAGTGGACACCAGCCTGGCCTCTGCTGGCACAGTTCACCCTGTAACTCGGGCCTTGCTCTTTAGGAGAAGGAAGTAGCCCGTTGTAAGGACAGAAAGCCAGAGAGCCTGAATTTACCTCCCAACGTGACTGCTTCCTGGCTCCGTGCCTGCCATGGCGGGCCCGTGTCATGGGTCCGTGATCAAAAGGACTTCCTCCAAGTTGGCTCAATGCTCTGCTGCTACCATTTTGAAATTCTTAATCATTTATTAAGACTGGCTTTGCATTTTGTTTTTCTCTGGGCCCTGCAAATTCCTGCAGCTGGCCTTCCCCACACTTCACTCTCTCTGCATCTCTGTAAACTCCTTTGTAAAACTAGGACAAAAACACCTACTGGTAAGATGATGGAGGGGTTAAATGAGACAATACAGACAGAGCCTCCCCCATAGCAGCTGCTATGCTCGCTCTCATTTTCAATCTCACTTGATTCTCCATATGGCCATGTGAGGTCAACCCAGCAACCCACACCATGTCCGCTTGACAAAGGAAGAAACTGGGACTCAGAGCTGCTGAGTGGCTTATCCTGGGCCACAGAGCAAATGGGAACAGAGGCAGGAGCCTGAGTCCAGCTGCTGCTTCTTTGTGGCTCCCCTTCCCGAGCCCAGCGGTGTCCACCTGCCCGTTTGGTCCAATGACCAGGTGACCAGCCATCCTGGGGTGGATGGCCTTGGGCCCGCACCTGTGATCGGCAGGGTCCAAAGACCCAGCAGGCAGCATGTCCTGCCTCACTCCTATGGAGCGCGAACCCCATTCTCAGCCATGGAGGGGTCCACTCTGTGAGGCCCCAGGCCCCAGGGTAGCAGTCAGCTCCCCCCACCAGAGCCTCACCTTGGGCAGCCTTGTTGGCTAGGATTAACCCCTTCTCTGCTTTATTCTTCTTCTTCTTCAGCTTCAGCCCAAACATCCCCTTTCTGAAAAAAAGAAGAAAAACTTCAACACAATCATTGTCACGCTGAGTCATTCAGATATGTTAGGAGAAAATAAACACACGCGCATACACTGAGTTCTCCCGGAAGCCGGCCAGCCTCCTCATCCACCCAGGATGAGGATCCAAAGACAAGTGTCAGGATGACCCAACAAGGGATCCAGACAGCTCTACTCATGCAGAAACCACAAACTCCCCATCTGAACAGAAATCATAAAATAAAAACAAAAGAATGAAATCGTGAAGTGCACCTACAATCCCACTTAAATGAGGCCCAATTCTAATACTAATAGCACTAGCTGGCATTTTACCAATTCTCACTCACCTGGTCACCCGCGCAAAACAAATGACATCATTTAATCATGATGTCAATACAGCAGCCTTCTCCTACCCATCTTACAGATGAGGAGCCAAGGCCCAGAGAGGGTAGGTAATGTTTCTAAGGTCACACACCTCCTAAGCATCAGAACTACCACCGGAATCCAGGTTTGCCTGATTTCCCTGAGCCCAGGCTCTAACCTGTGTTTGGCCTTGAGCCAGCTGCTTCCTCTGAGCAGCATGAACACCCTTTCAGAGCCAGGCTCTCAAACCATTTCCAAGGTCAAGAGGCCCTGGAACTCACTGAGGTCACCCCGCAAGTACACTGCTAAGCTGACACATAGTATGTGACCCGGATGTCAGCTATGATTACTATTGTTATTACTAGCCCTGAGTGGGAAGCCATTTGGGGGCCTCATCCCTGGGAAAGGCCCTAGTCCACTTCTCTATCAGACAATAGGAGCATCCTGACCTTCTGCTGGCCTCCTGAGAGAATCCCTTTCTGGGGCTGGGAGAGTGGCGAGCAGCCAGCTCTGCGTGGGAGAACGGGAAGTCACAGTTGAGAGGAGAGTCCGGCAGGCTGGTAGGGCAGCCGTGGAGGAAGGGGGCAGAGGAAGAAGGAAGGCTGGAGGAAGGGGGTGAGGAGAGCTGCGAAGGCTCCAACCCTCTGTGAGCTTTCTGCATTCCTGGAGCAATGTGAGAAGAGTGCCGGGACCATCCATTTCCCATTTTGCTTACATATTTAGGACTCTGGAGGGGCAGAGTGCAGAGGCTGGGATCAGGAACTCTGTAGTCAGATTGCTTGGATTCCAACCCCAGCACTATTTTTGCCACCTTGACCAGGTACTGAACATCTCCAAACTTCAGGGTCCTCGTGTACAATGAGATAATGAATGTAAAGCTTTTAGTATAGTAACTGGAACATACTGTTGGTCAGTAAACATGTTATTCTTGTTATTATTCTAAGGGATAGGATTAGGACCAATGAGCAGAAGCTTCTAGGAGACACACAGGAAGCTTCTACTTATTCACGTATTTAGTTATCTGTTTGTTTATTCTGTTGATATTCTCCCTGGATCCAGATGAGCAATTAAGGATCTCCACAATGGTGCTGTCTGAACAGTGAAATGGGCTGCACTGGGTGGGGGGTGAGCTCTCTGTTCCTGGAGGTGTGCAAGCAGAGGCCTGAGGAATACTGGTAAACGATATTGTGAAGAGGCCAAACATCAGAAAGGTGGCACCTGAGGTGCCCTTTGAGACCCTCAGGTACAGGAGAATGGGAAAAAATGGGTCCTTGAACCACCCAGACATGGATAGATACCTCTCTGAACCTCAGTTTCCCCATTGGTACAATGAGGTAATAGTAAAGTTCCTACTTAACAGGATTATTGTGAAAATGAGGTGAAGTAAGCAAAGCACCTAGGACAGTGCTTGGTATATGAAAAGTGCTAAAAAACAAACAAACAAACACAGGCCGGCTGGCATGGCTCAGATGTTGAACACCGACCTATGAACCAGGAGGTCATGGTTCAATTCCTGGTCAGGGTACATGCTGCAGTTTCAGGCTCGATCCACAGTGGGGGGCATGCAGGAGGCAGCCAATCAATTATTCTCTCTCATCATTGATGTTTTTATCTCTCCTTCTCCCTTCCTCTCTGAAATCAATAAAAAACAATATTTAAAAAAAGGAAAAAACAAAACAAAAACAAGCAAGCAAACAAAAAAAACGTACCCTTCTTGGAGGTAGCATTTTCCCCCTTTCATGTGCCATTATCCTGTGATAAGAACAGTAATCCAAGTCTCCTGAGAAACAAAAATGGGATCCCTTTTGTCTGAAATTTCTTAAAGGAAATTTCCAATAATAGTTCTTGTTACCCTGTTTTCAAAGAAAAGTTACCAGGCAGAGCCCCCAGGCCAGCACATGCCAAACCCTGAACTGCCACTGTGGTCCCCCAGGGCTCACTACCATCATCACTTCACCGAGGCAGAATCTGATGTTCTGGGAACTTGGCCAATGGTCTCCCCAGACTGCTTGAAAGGGCTGAGTTACTTCCATCCTCAAACAGGAAGCTGCTTCTAATAAATGCCAGGATCTACCAGAGGGACACATAAGGTTGTTTTTGGAACATCTTCATCATCGATGGCATCAGTATTCTGCACCTCCCATTGGCAGCTGGTGCCTGGGCACTGGGCATGCCCGAAGTTGCTGCTGTGAAAGGAGAAGAGGAGGGGTCCCCGCCTCTTAGAGATAGGCACTCCTGACCCTCAGGAAACAAGAGCTCTTGGCCCTGCTGTGCACTAGAGGCAACTAAGGAAGCTTCAGAGATGCTGATGTCGGAAATCACTTTCAGAGTTTGCATTGCTTTGGGGAAGACCAGCGCTGAGAAGGCCTGGTCTAGGCACAGCTCAGACCCCCTGCAGGAAACCAGAGATGTACGTCCTTCCAATTGCCCAAAGGATTCACAACCAGCTCAGCTGTCTTGAGTGGGTTGATGTTTGTTTCACAAACACACAAGGTTGTTTGCCCAAACCCGTGAGTGAGTCATCAAGGGCATTCCCAGCCTGACTCGAAGCAGGAAAAGTCTCAATAAAATGTATTTCTCCTCCTCGGCCCCATGACAGCCACAGTAGAGCTCACCAGCCTAGAACGATCGTGCCACTGCAATATGGGGCAGCACACAAGACTCAGCTCAGGGCCAGCTTTAATCCACTCTCAGAGCTAGAATTTGGGGCTGGTTGCTTAACCCAAATGAGTACTAGTATGTTTCATTCACATGTGACAGAGGACATCTCTTACCCAAGTCACAGGGTTAAAATAGGAAACAATGCTTGTAAAATGTAAAGCATGCTACAAATGATTGCATTGTTGATGACAAAGAAATGGGCTAGAATATTTCCCCGAATGCGTGTAAGTTTTTTTTAAAATGTATTGAAAGTCACTATGTGCCAGGAACACCATTTTGCACACATTACCTCCTAGACTTCCCATTATTTATCACTGGGCAAATGTTATCATTATCCATTTTTACAACCGAGAGGTTGTTGGGGATTTCCAGTCCATATATTGGGATCCACCGGTAAATCAGGAAGGCTCACCAGGGCAGGTGCCATCACACTCCCCTCTCCAGTCTGCCCAGGATTCCAGCATGGGAACCCTCCCACTTCAAAAAAATGATTGAGCCTCTCTGGTTTAGGATCTATTGAATCTCCTCCCAGGGCCACCCCAAGGTAAGTCAAGAGACAAACAGAAACCCCTATACCAACCTGGTCTCCTCGGGGTGAAAGCTACCATGACTCCGATATCTGTATCCAACAATAAGAATATGAAACAGTGCATGTGTTAGACTTGCTGTGGCACATCTGCTCGGGGCGGCGACGCTCACTGTGGAAGCCCAGGGCCCTTGCTGCTGGGGGGAGAGGGGCATCCAGCCTGGCACATGGAAAGAGCAGCTGGACACCTGGAGTTTGGGTCTCATCTACACACTTTCTAACTAGGTCAGGGGCTCACTTCTCTGAGTTCCAGGCTCCTCTGCTGCAGAAAGTGTCAATAAAGTTAACTCTGCTTTTCTCCCTGGGTGTTAGATACATGACTTCGCCAGACCTCATGCTGATCTGGTAAGGGTCCTACAAATAGCTAATTTAATGTCACGTCCATAGCTCAGTGGAGCTGGGATTAGGAAATGGTCTGCAAGCAGTGTCTCTATGTGGTTGTCCACTGCGTCACCAGACGCCCCTACTGGGCTCACCTTTTCTACCTTCAGTGGGGAATAGAAGCAGCTCAGGCCACGGGACAAAGCACTAAGTTAATTGTGTCAATGGGTGGGAACATTCTGGCCCCACTGCTCTCCTCTCCACCTAAGAGGACACAGGACACAAGTCGAAAGCCACCCTCACCTCACCCTTGAAAGCCAGTCATAACCCCCAGTACTTAAAAATAAGGATTGGCTGATTTGTGAATTTATTCATGTGAAAACTCATAAACTTAAAAAAATAATGTTTAATTATATAGTTAATAAAATTTCTTTATCCAAAGAATGAATTTGCACATAACAGGTCATTTTTAAGAACAAAACAAAACCAAGCTTTACGGCCATCCTGGGGTTATCTGGAGAGCCTTGGATCCTCTCCCTGGTGCCCTCTGGGAAATCCCTTCCCAGAAATATCCCATCTGTGTATTTACCTGACTTCACTGACTGGGATCTACTCATTAAAGGCAAACCACCAAACAGAGTTAGAGCTACAGTGTGATTGTGACAGAAGATGGTTAAAATATAAATCTGTGTGACATCCTGCCTTTGTTAAGACTGAAACTTTTCTTTCTCTCTCCCTATGATCTTCCTATCACAACTTGCCTGTTCGATTTCTTCTTTATTTTTTTTAAAAAAATATATATATTTTATTGATTTTTTACAGAGATGAAGGGAGAGGGATAAAAAGTTAGAAACATCGGCCGAACCGGTTTGGCTCAGTGGATAGAGCGTTGGCCTGCGGACTCAGGGGTCCCAGGTTCGATTCTGGTCAAGGGCATGTACCTTGGTTGCGGGCACATCCCCACTGCGGGGCGTGCAGGAGGCAGCTGATCGATCTCTCTCATCGATGTTTCTGGCTCTCTATCCCTCTCCCTTCTTCTCTGTAAAAAATCAATAAAATATATTTAAAAAAAAAAAAAAAGTTAGAAACATCGATCAGCTGCCTCCTGCACACCCCCTACTGGGAATGTGCCCACAACCAAGGTACATGCCCTTGACCGGAATCAAACCTGGGACCCTTCAGTCCGCAGGCTGATGCTTTATCCACTGAGCCAAACCGGTTAGGGCTGATATCCTATTTCTTTAGAGCAGTGATGCTCAACTTTGGCTGCACATCGGACTCATACAGGGGAGCTTTCTAAAACTGTCCCCCACGCCCTAGCCGGTTTGGCTCAGTGGATAGCATGTGGACCTGTGGACTGCAGGGTCCCCGGATTGATTCCAGTCAAGGGCACATGCCCGGGTTGCATGCTTGATCCCCAGTAGGGGGCGTGCAGGAGGCAGCCGATCAATGATTCTCTCTCATCATTGATGTTTTTATCTCTCTCTCCCTCTCCCTTCCTCTCTGAAATCAATTTAAAAAATTTTTAAAAATAAAAATAAATAAATAAAACTGTCCCCACACCATGTCCAGGACCTGCCCAGAGAGACTGATTTCATTGGTCAGCCATGCAGCTAAGGCTCAGCAGTTCTGAAATTTCCCGGGGCGATTCTAACATGCAGTGGGGTTGCAGACCCCTGTGGTTAAGTAATCAGCAACCAATGTGCTGTCTTCTCAAAGAGAAGGTTTATATTTTTTAAAGAAAGTTCAAAAGATAATTTTATAACCAGAAGAAACAATGAAATTTAGGAAATTCAGAATACTTGGTGGTTATATTTAAGGAGGCTGAGTGACCTTTATTGTCTAACTACGGCCCGCGGGCCGAATCCGGCCCGTTTGAAATGAATAAAACTAAAAAAAAAAAGACTGTACCCTTTTATGTAATGATGTTTACTTTGAATTTATATTAGTTCACATAAACACTCCATCCATGCTTTTGTTCCGGCCCTCCGGTCCAGTTTAAGAACCCATTGTGGCCCTCGAGTCAAAAAGTTTGCCCACCCCTGGTCTAACCCCAACTTCTCTTCCATTCAATCCCCATTCTGGCAAAGAGGCTATAGAATTGGTTGGCTTTTCTCCTTATGCATAGGATCAGCCCAATCTTAGAGGAATTGAGTCCAAAGAGTCCCAGGCAATCGCCTGAATGGATGGGGCACTGACTCCCAATCTCATGGGAACCCTTTCGTGCTTGCCCACTGCAATTTGGAATCTGCTACCTCACTGAGGGAGGTGGATATTTCTCTATGAGTTCTTTGTTTTGTACATTCCTGCCCCATTGGCCATCATAATTCAAATGTCACCAACGCAACAGACTATCATTGGGAATCTTGATATTCACCTGAGTCAGCTGAGCCTCGGAAATGCACCTCCAGGGATGCTAAGGAATCCCTCCTCCTGTGGTTTCTCTGAATCAAGGATGACTCAGGAATAATTCAGAGCCACACTGTGTAAAGCCAGCCCAAGTTAGGCAGTCCTTCGAGAACTTTGCCAAATGTTCAAGGGCAAGGTAGGAGGATGGTTCTGCCCCAGGAAAATGGAGACTTTTCCTCACAGCATCTCACGCATCCTACAGCACACTTGTATGCCATGATTCAACAGAATGTTTAATTTTTTAAAAGCATAGATTTTGGGACCCACAGTCCTGGCTTTCAGTATGAGCTCATCCACCTGCTAATTATGTAACCTTGAGAAAATCCTTTTCCTTTCTTCACCTCACTTTCTTCATCTGTAAAGTGGAGGATAACTAAGTTCTCTTAGAGGCTTGTGAGAAGATCAAATGAGATTAAAAATGTGATATTCTGTTTGTAAACGCTAACGTGCTATATCCTATACATGTTAATTAAATGAAAAAATAGGATCAACATTCTGTGAATGTCCCTTAGGGCTCCCCACAATACAGCCTCAGCCCTCCTGTCCAGCACTTGACTCCCCAAACAATGTACTCCACCCAATGGATAGCTCCTCCTAAATTCATCACACTTTTGCCCATGAACCCTTTCTCCTTCCAGGCCCTCCACTGAAGGTGATTCCTCCCATCTTGATCAGTCAACACTATCATCTATATTCTAGGCTCAACTCAACTACCTTCTTTAATGTAATGTGTCCTCCAGTTTCACAAAGAGGAAAAGTCACTTGTTCTTCTGGATTCCACTAGCACTTTATTCTTATCTCTGTTATAGCATTTAGCATATATATCATAACCGTCTAAAACAACCATTCTCCTTTATTAGATGCTGAGTTTTTGAAGGCAGTAACCATGCTTGTTTATATCCGTACTTTCAGTATCTAGCATAATGCCTGGCAAATAGCAAGGCTCAATGACTACTGGATACATGGATAGACAGATGGACAGGCAGACACATGGACAGAGCATTCATATAGAAAGCGGCACAAGAGTTCACTGGAAGTTCTTTGGCTCTCTTAAAAAATGTATTGTAGCAGACAGAAACGCATTAAGGCCATTCCAAGACTGGGAGCATAGTGAGAGGAGAAAATAATCTAAAACTTCAGTTGCCAAGCCTTGTCCTAACAGTTACCTTGGAGCTGCGAAGGAAGAGGAAATTATTCTCCCTGGGGCCTGATGAGCCATTTATTCTCTGTTAAATGGTGCATCAGCTCTGGCTGTCGTCCAGCCCTGGTCTCCATCCATTTCTTAAAATCACTCCCTTTTCTAACACATCCTCCTTTTTCTTTCTCTAAATACCTTTTATCGGTTGGTTATTTCTCTACCAGTCCTTAGATGATAATTCAACAAAAGTATATGGAGTCTATTCGTGCCCCAGCACATATAGGCCCGGTGGGCAGAAATAAATCTCACAGGGTCCTTGGCCTTAGAGGTGCTCACAGTGTGGTATAAGCACAGAAGAGCAATGCTACCATGGGTAAGTACCAAGAGCTTTTGGAGAATGGCAGGAAGAATGACTGGCCTGGGCCAAGAGGAGCTGGGGAAGGCATCCAGAGCAGGTGGTACTCTAGTTTGATCTTAAAAGAAGAATAAGGGCCTGGGAAGCAGAGAAGAGTTGGGTAGAAAGGATACACATGTATTCAACATCCATTTTGTGTCAGAGTCCTTTACATATGATAATTTACTGAATGACCAAAACGACGTTGATCAAAGATAATATCAGTCTCAGATTATGCTATGGACTGAGTGTCTGTGTCCCCCAAAGCCATATGTTGAAGCCTTACCCTCCAATGTGATGGTGTTTTATATATTGAGGAGTTTGAATAATAAATGAACTTTTTAAGTTTGAAAATCACTAATCAAGATCATCCTAGTCATTCAACTGATGAAGAAACTAGGACCCAGAGGAAAAAGTAGGGACCAGATCAAGGATCAAGGTCATATATCTGTTTATTGAAATCACTGTGACCTCTGGATGTCCATTTAGCCTGTGTTTACCCTCCAGGAATGCTAAGACCTCAGCAAGCATGGACTCCTACAACACTTTCTGTCTACACCCAGGCCAGGCTCACTGATAACAGATACACTTGAATCCCATTCATCCAAAAATTAGCTTTCTCTTTCAACAGCACTTTCCTTTACAACTCTTGAGCATTACATAAAATGCACCAAAGGTTTAAATATGATGGCCTAATTACTTTTCTCTGTATACTTAAAAAGGAAAAAAGGAAAGGAAATTCATATCTGTTAAAAGCAAAAGCCGTTCAGTACTGTACAGAAAAAACTCTATTTCAAATATGATCTGCAAAGGATGTTTTTTAATCCTCACCCAAGGACATGCTTAGAGAGAGGGAGGGATAGAGAGAGAGAGAGAGAGAGAGAGAGAGAGAGAGAGACATCAATGTGAGGGAGAAACATCAATGTGAGAGAGAAACATTGATAGGTTGCCTTCTGTATGTGCCCCTACTGGGGATAGAATCTGCCACAACCCAGGTATGTGCTCTGACTGGAAACTGAACCCCCAACCTTTTGGTGCACAGGATAATGCTCCACCAATTGAGCCACTCCGACAGGGCTGCAAAGGATTTTATCTCCTTTGCATGTTTGAGTTCCTTCATGGCTCCTGCAACCAAAATCTACTTCCCTCAAACTGATTACTTCCAAGAGTAAAATATTTAATTAGTGCAGACAAATGAAGCTCTCTAATCAGTCAAAACTTGAAATATGAGGCAATTCAATGCAATTATGAACAGCTTCCAGTCATCCATATCCTAGACATGAACTCAATTTTTGTAATCCCCACCTGAAATTCATCGCTTCAGTTTTCACTGATGTCCTGCATAGAAGGAAATAAATCCAAAGGCTCATGTATCAACCCATGCAATCAAACCTAACTCTTCAGGCATTATGGAGAAGCCTGGTAAAACAGCTTGTCTTGAGGGAGCTTTTGTGTGAGACTTACAGGGTCTCAGAAATAACAGAATCCCATCAAACTCTCTCCTGCACTCGACCAAGATGTTCTTGAGGGCTCTGCTCAGTTTCCTCTGAAATTACTTTTGCAAAAGCTGGAGTTTGAGGCTGTCACATGGGAGGAGGAAGCTCTCTCGGTCCTGTTCAATTCTCCAGGGATAACTCTCCATGGAGTTTCAGCCTCAGCTCAGAGTTCAAATGTGTGTGGAGGCCCAGACATGCAGAGGCGTCCAAGATCTGTCCCTTCCTCAAGTTGGAATCACCAAAGAGAAGGGGTGTAAAGTCATGCCTAGTCCTGGGCCTCAGCCTCAGGAGACTCGCAGTAAAGTTTATTCCTCACAAACAATGAGAAAGGCCTCACTGGTCCCTTGTCTGCTATAGCAAAATCAGAACTGGAGAAGTCTGTATAGTGAACTTATGTATAAACATGATGTATCCATACCTATATCTGTTTAAAGTCGCAGTTTAATGTGAATGTCACTCACATTAAACAGAAACAGGGATGCAGCCAAGACTTGGGGAGGTAAATAGTGACTGCATGTTCTATCTGTAAGGTATTTTACCCTCCCCAAGCAGGAGCCACACATCAGACCCTGGCAGAGGCCCTGTGTGGGAAAGGAGATTGGTATTTCCAAAGTATACTGGGTAAGACACAGGCTCCGGTCTAACTTTGGCCTCATAATACTACTTATAATCTGTTACCTGGAGTATACCATATAACTTCTCTATGCCTCCATTTTGTTATCTGTAAAATGGGCATCAAGTAATACCTACCTCATAGAGCAGGGGAGGGGAACTTGGGCCCGCAGGCCATATAAGGCCTGTGAAATTATTTGGTCTGGCCTTGCCTAGGCATTAGGGGCGAGCTAATTAAATGATTGACCAAGTATAGCAGGCTAATTTTTAAGTTGATAATTTTGTATGGCCCTCAAATGATGTTAGAAATATCCAAATGGCCCTGGGGAGAAAAAAGGTTCCCTACCTCTGTACAGAGTGTCAAGGATTAAGTAAATTTATGTATGTAAAGCACTTCAAACAGCTCCTGGCAAATAAGAGAAAATAGCTACCATTATTCTTATTTTAAGATGAGAGAATAGAGGCTCAGCAAAGTTAGGCAACTTACTCAGTCACCCAGCTACAAACTGGCCACACTGGGGACAGAGTCAGGTCTCCACAGGGCTTGCTGAATGCTTTTCCATCTAGACCACACTGAGCCAGTAAACAGTTCTCTGTTGTACAATGTATTCAATATTTTAATCCTTTTTATTAAATTATCAATCTTCAATGTGCTCTGAGACCATCATAATAGCTGCTGCTCATTAAGCGTGTAGGCTGAGACAGGCACTCAGCTAAAGGTTCTACATACATTTTCTCGTTTCATCATCCCAACAGCCGCTGAAGCTTTGATCTCTTTTACCGATATGGGACTTGAAGTCTAAAAGGTTAAGGAACCTGCCTAAGACCCCACAGCCCTAAGCTGCAATCAGATTCTGGCCTGTCAGAGCCTTCACTCTGTGCTGCCTCGCAAATATCAATTAGACCTTTTTCAACTTTTCAAGGTACTGTGCAACCCTCACCTCCCAGATGCTGCACACCGCAATTCAGAGAGGCCAGGGAACTTGCCTAGAGCCACACAGCAGCTGTTGCTGAAGCCCAGTGCCCGGGCTCTGTGCTCTGTGCCTCATCCATGGTGAGCCAGGTCTCTCAGAACAAGAGGAGGAGCGGCAGCCACAAGGGCATCGGGCAGCCTGGACCACAGCAGAGTGCGGACAGAGCTCAGTAATAAGAAACAGAGCAATGGGCCTCACCTTGACCGTGCCCTGAGCACTCCCACTCACGAACTTCTTGGCTGGGGCAGGTCAGCAGGGCAGGAGGCAGAGCGTCCAGCACTAGCCTCGGGAGGAGAAAGGCTCCTGTCTAGAATGCAGTGCCCGGTGGGGTGGGTTATCAGGCTGCCCCATCCCGAGGGGCGGCGCCTCCCAGGAAATGCCCTTCCTGCGTGTTCGCCCAGCAGCTCCCTAATCTCTGAAATTCTGCGCCCTCTGCTTGGCTTGGCCGCCAGAGTCTAAGCCTCCGATCAGCAAACACAGCGGCTCAGAGCAGGTCCTGAGGGGAGGGGCCACCAATGTGTTTTATTCCCAGTCAGGTGGCCACAGGTAGGTCAAGACACAAAAGAGCCGTAGTTCCAGACAGTTCCAAAGCCTGGGGCGCTTTCTAGCCACCATCCAGCCATCCCACCTGGCTCTTTCATCATTGTCACCATCCCCTACCCATCTGCAATGCATTCTTATTGTTCACTTAATAATAGTAAGAACAGTTAACATTTGTTAAGCACTTTGCTTGGGGTCAGTTCTAGATGCTGTTACAAGTATTATCCTATTTAAGATCCACAACCTCAGAGGTAGGTATTGGTATTGTGCCCAACATGCAGATGGAAAAACAGAGCCACGGAGGGGTTGGTAAGTGCTGGGATTTGAACCGAGGCCATGTGACCTCAGACAGCGCCTGCGCTCTCAGGCTCTCCAGCCTGCTGCCTCTGCTCTGTGACATTTCAGTAGGACTTGTGTCTGATGCTATTTCAAAGATACCAAGTTTATAAAGAAGAAAAAGGAACAAAATAAAAAGAAGGTATTTTGGAAGGTCAAATGCCTCAGAACTCACTGTCTGTAGGGGGTTGAATGGTGCCCACCCTCATCCCCCAATATATTTCCAGGTTCTGGAAACTGTGACTGTGCCCTTATTTGAAAAAAAAACAAAAACAGTCTTTGCAGATGGAATTAAGTTAGAGATCTAAGCATGAGAACATTCTGGATTACTGAGTGGGCCCTAAAGCCAATTACAAGTGTTCTTACAAGAAAGAGAAAAGGAGACAGCCCAGAGAGGGGTGATGTGAAGACAGAGGCAGAGACTGGAGTGATGTGGCCACAGCCCAGGGGCACCTGGAGCCACCAGAAGCTTGGAAGCGGCAGCAGAGATTCCCCCTTGAGTCTCCTGGGGAGCAGGTCCCGTCTGCACCTGGATTTCAGACTGTGAGAGGATACAGTGCTATCGGTATAAGCTGCCAGGTCTGTGGTCATTTGTATGCAGCCCTGGGGAATGATACATTGCCCTTTGCCATGTCCTCTTTCCCTTCTTGATGACATTGTAGGAAAGGAAAGAGTGTTGGCTTCACCCTGTGGGCACCTCACAGGGAAGGCGGGGAGGCTAACACCCGTGTGCTGGTCAGTGGTGTAAGAGCCTGGGACGTGCAGACACTGAGGGAGGAAGGCAGTCCCCCGGTGCAGGGCAGGGGCTGAGGAAAAGGTTTTGCAGGTGAGGACTGAGCATGTTAAACAGCAGCTCACCAGGCAGCCTTCTCAAGATCCCCAACTTCCAAAGGCTGAGCAGTTCTAGCCTTCATTCATCTCTACTACCTCCTCCATATTCCAACTTACTATCATCCTATCTTTTTATTTTATGGACTTTACTGGGTGACATTGGTTAATAAAATTAAATAGGTTTCAGGTGTACACTCTATAACACATCATCTGTATATTGTATTGTGTTCACCAACCCAAGTCAAGTCTCTTTCCATCACCTTTTACCCACTCACATTTCCCCCACTTCCCTTGCCCTCTGGTAATCACCATACTGTTGTCTGTCTATGAGGTTTGTGGGGTTTTTTTACTTAATCCCTTCACCTTTTTTCACCCAGCCCCACTCCCTACTCCCCTCTGACAGCTGTCAGTCTGTTCTCTGTATCTCTGAATCTGTTTCTATTTTGTTTGTTAGTTTCTTTTGTTCATTAGATTCCACATATAAGTGAAATCATACAGTATTTGTCTTTCTCTGGCTGGCTTATTTCACTTAGCATAATGCTCTCCAGGTCCATCCATGCTGTCACAAATGGTAAGATTTCCTTCTTTTTATGACTAAGTAGTATTCCATTGTGTACATGTACCACAGCTTTTTTATCCACTCATCTACTGATGGACGCTTGGGCTGCTTCCAAATCGTGGCTATTGTAAATAACAATGAATATAGGAGTGCATATATTCTTTCAAATTAGTGTTTCATGTTTCTTCAGATATGTTTTTGTGGACTTGCTGAAGGATTTGCTCTGGAGTCAGAAAGTGAGAAATTATAACCGTCTCTTACATTTGACGCATTCACTTACTTTTATTCTCTGATTCAATCCTAGATATCCCCAAAATAAAGCCTCTTGGGGTCTAGGCAGGGAGTCGGGAGAACTGGTTCCTGGTTTTGGTTGTTGTTTTTAATGTATTTTTATTGATGTCAGAGAGGAAGGGAGAGGGAGAGAGAGATAGAAACATCAATGATGAGAGAGAATATCAAGAGGCTGCCCCCTGCATACCCCCTACTGGGGATCGAGCCCCCAACCCGGGCATGTGTTCTTGACCAGAATCGAATTGGGGACCCTTCAGTCCGCAGGCTGACACTCTACCCACTGAGCCAAACCAGCTAGGGCGGTTTTTGGTTTTTACTTGCTGTTTTATTTGCCTGGTCAAACTCCTCCTTACTCTTTAATTTTTGTAAGAAAATAAAAATAGCTTCCAGCTCTTACCTAAGAAGATTGGGGAAGGATGATAAATTGATAATATTCTCTATAACAAAATTCTAATGGCACACAAGATGCTCTTCTAGCTGAGTGGCATGACCTGAGCATTTGAATGGGATGGGATGTAGCATATTTCTTTGCCCTTTACAATGATGATGACTAACTGGCTCCTATGTGAGTGAGTTATATTTTAACCAAAGGAGGAAACAAAATAATTCTTGGCTTGGGGCAGATAATATCATTTAATTGAGTCATGGCTATGTAAAGCACAAGTGAATGTGCAGAGGACTGGCTCTAAGGAGAATTTTTTACATCAAAAGAATGCTTCTGTCCCTTTGCTTTTTTTGGTTCCTTTGTTAAGCAAAGGTCTTCTATTGTCTTCAGATTTGACTCACGCTATAGACAAGAAGCTCAAAGGTGCACATGAGGATATCAGCTGTCATTGTCTACAAGTGAGCAGACACTTTTAGGCCCCAGAGATCATGGAATTATAGCACTAGGTATACTAGAAAGAAAAGCAGAATTACAATTCACCCTTTCTTATATAAGAGCTTTGAGATGGAGTATCATTTACTCAAGATTGCAGACAAACTTTAGTAATTTTGTGCAAACTCTTTAATAAATAACTCAGAGTTGCAATTTTATTCTTAGAAGGTAAATCTCTCCTTTTAACCCCCTTTCCTAAGACCACTGATGAATTCCAAACTCAGTCCATTTCCCTTAGAAACGCCCTGCCTGGGTGTTTCATTCTTTCTGGATTGCTGTTCTCAACAGTGAGTCAGCTTAAGTAAATGATGACTGCTCTAAGAATGACCTGGCAAATGGTTTTGTTCTACTGATATTTTTCAGTAGCTGAAAGGAGAGACATATGAAAGAGTTTTATTTCCTTGTCATTATCCTCATATTCCAGTTGTATCAACTGTATTTCTTAGTTGGAAACTATAGGCGCCCTCCTTGGCTAGATTAAATAGAAAAGGAATGTTAAAGGTTATGAGACAGTTTTCAGGTTTTTTGAGAAGGCCCAGAGAACCAGGCTGAGAACTACAAATTCAGGGGCAATGGCCATTTATTTCAGACCACAGACAGCTCCTGGGTAGACCCACTGGATACAGACAGTTCAGTTCATCCACAACACCAGAACCGGGGGGTGCTGCCTGAACCTCTGACACTGCCCTCTCGCAGAAAACAGGCCTATTTGTTCTTCTTCTCACCAGAATGGTTCTATGATGCACCTGCTTATTTGTGTCACTAGCTTTCAATTTAAAATCTCAAATTCAAGCATCTGATTCAGGGGTCCTCAAACTACGGCCCGCGGGCCACATGCGGCCCGCCGAAAACATTTATCCAGCTCGCCGGGTGTTTTTGCCGCTGCTGCCTGTCCTGCTTAGCAGCCGACACCTCCAGGGCCCGCAGTGTGCATGTGTGGAATGTCTGAGGGACAGTGAACTGGCCCCCTGTTTAAAAAGTTTGAGGACTGGGAGGGTTGGGGGACAGGAGGGAGGGGGGTAAGAGATCAACTGAAGGACTTGTATGCATGCATATAAGCATAACCAATGGACATAAGACACTGGGGGGTCGGGGAGGCCAGGGGATTGTCAAGGGCAGGGGGAAAAAAAGGACACATATGTAATACCCTTTGTAATACTTTAAGCAATAAAAAAAATAAAAATAAAAAATAAATAAAATAAATAAAAAATAAAAAAATAAAAAGTTTGAGGACCTCTGATCTGATTGGTGCAGCCTGGGCCACATGCCTGCATCCCACCTGTAAGGGAAGCTGGGAAAGCAAGTTTATGGCTTTCACCTTAGGAAGAACTCATAAATGGTAAAGGAAGTCAAGGTGCAGAGCAGAAAAAAAAAGCACAGAACAAAACACAAGGTCCATCTGCCAGCAATAAACAACTTCACTACCAGGATGCTGTGATCAGTTCATCTAAGTATTATTTTTCTCCTCCCCAAAAACATGTTGGAATATTCATCTGTGATACTCTTGTATACAATGGTAAGTATTCATTAAGAATGTGTAGAGAAGATATGATGAGAAAACTTTTTTTTCCAGGTTTCATTAGTGGGTAATTTACAAATCAACAACATCCTTGATTCATATTCAAGTATAAATAGAGAATTTAATATTCTTGCCTAACCTTTATCATCATTTGTGGCAATTTATAAAGCCATCCATTATGCATTGCATCCATTTCCAGAAAGAAAAAAAGACAGTGAAAAGAAATAATCAGACAACAACTTTAGAAACACAGTGATATAGCGAGGTACATGGTAGCAGTCAGTAAAGTAAAGCTCCATAAAGAACAGAAACTAATCTAATTCAGCTCTCTAACCAAGACAAGTGTAGAACATTGAGAAGAGGCAATAAATGCCATCTATTTTTCTTTTGTCAGGGTTTGGAATTGTCTTGAATAATGCAGGCATCAATAAAGTAAGAAAACACCAGCCAGCCACCAGCTATTAACCAGAAGTACAATTTTTGAGAAAAGCATTGAAGGAAGATTTCTATGAAGATAAAAGCCTGTGTGAAAATTTTCAAGATATAGCATATCCTATCTAATAAAAGAGAAACATGGTAATTAGCCGTACCTCCGCTACCCTTCCCATTGGCTAATCAGGGAGATATGCAAATTAACTGCCAACCAAGATGGCGGCCAGCAGCCAGGCAGCTGACGCGAACAGGGAGGCTTGCTTGCTTCAGTGACGGAGGACTCCAACGTTCCCCGCCTGCCACTGCCGGCCTCTGAGCTGCACTCTAAGCAACACTGTAACAAATATAGAAGCTAAACAAAACCCCAGAAACCTGCTTTAGTCAGCCAGGCTTCAGCCAGCAGGACCGCAACATTGTTTCAAATACGGAAGGTAAACAAAGGCCAGAAACCTGCTTTCAACAGTTGAGGCCTCAGAGCTAAAGCTGGCCCAGAATAAAAAAAGAAAAGAAAAAAAGGAACGGTTGGGAGGTTCAGTCACCTGCCAGCCTGAAAACGGCCCTCAGCCCCTCACCCAGACTGGCCAGGCACCCCAGTGGGAACCCCCACCCTGATCCAGGACACCCTTCAGGGCAAACCAGCCGGCCCCCACCCGTGCACCAGGCCTCTATCCTATATAGCAAAAGGGTAATATGCCTCCCAGCACCAGGATCAGAGGAGGCACGAGGCCTCCCGGCACTGGGATCAGCGTGACGGGGGCAGCGACCAAACCCCCTGATCGCCCTGCGGCTCTGTGTGTGACAGGGGGCGGGGCCACAACCTCCCTATCTGCCCTGCTCTGTTCGTGACAGGGGAAGGCGCCCAACCCCCTGATCAGCCCTGCTCTGTGCCTGATAGGGAGGAGCTCCCCAACCCTCTGATCGCCCTGTGGCTCTGTGTGTGACAGGGTGCAGCGCCCCAACTGCCCTGATCGGCCCTGCTCTGTGTGTGACAGGGTACGGAGCCCCAACCCCCCTGATGGGCCCTGCTCTGTGAGTGACAGGGGGCAGCGCCCCAACCCCCTGATCGGCCCTGCTCTGTGCGTGACAGGGGGTGGCACCGCAACTTCCCTAGCGACCCTGCCTTGAGTGTGACAGGGTGCGGTGCCCCAACTCCCCAATCGGCCCTGCTCTGAGCTCGACCAGGGGCTGCACCTAGGGATTGGGCCTGCCCTCTGCCACCCGGGAGCAGGCCTAAGCCAGCAGGTCATTATCTCCCAAGGGGTCCCAGACTGCGAGAGGGCACAGGCCGGGCTGAGGGACCCCCTCTCCCCCACGAGTGCACAAATTTTTGTGCACCGGGCCTCTAGTTTACTATAATCAGAGCCAAAAAGTTAACTTAATAAATCAAAATTGGGCTGCCCTTGGATGTGTAAGAAGTGGGAGGGGGCCCTGGCTGGTTTGGCTCAGTGGATAGAGCGTCGGCCTGCGGACTGAAGGGTCCCGGGTTCGATTCCAGTCAAGGGCATGTACCTTGGTTGCGGGCACATCCCCAGTAGGGGGTGTGCAGGAGGCAGCTGATCGATGTTTCTCTCTCATCGATGTTTCTAGCTCTCTGTCCCTCTCCCTTCCTCTCTGTAAAAAATCAATAAAATATATTAAAAAAAAAAAAAGAAGTGGGAGCGGCACTCACCAAATACTAGTGGAGATGCAAAGAACCTCGTCCCTCCCTCTGCCCTTAGGTCTCTCTGGGAGAAACCTTCACTGATGAGAGTCCAGGCTGTTTTCAAGGACTCCAAAGCAAGGTAACTTCACCTACTTTTTCTGAAACTTTTCCAACACTCAGTGACCCTTTCCTTCTTTCTTTTTAAAATATGTTTTTATTGATTTTATTTTTTAGAGAAAGAGGAAGGGAGAGGGATAGAGAGATAGAAACATTGATGAGAGAGAAATATTGATTGGCTGCCCCCTGCATGCCTCCCACTGGGGATTGACCCCGCAACCCGGGCGTGTGCCCTGACCAGGAATTGCACCTGTGACCTCTTGGTTCATGGGTTGACACTCAACCACTGATCCACATCGGCTGGGCCTCAGTGACCCTTCCACCTGACAACATTCACTCGTCGGCTCTATACAGAACACTTTCTGCACTGTACTATAATTGTGCCATGAGTTTTAACTCCTGGAACCCCAGCTAAATCTCAAGCTTCCAGAATGTCTCATCTTTTAATAGCCTGATTCAAATACGAATTAAATTTTTTAAAACTTTGACCTCAGCCTTTTCATTTCTAGGAATTAATCCTGAGGGTGAGATTAAACAACTTTGCAAATGGGCAAAACTGAATAGACAGGGATTTTTATTATGGAATTATTACATTCGCCAAAAATGGGAAATAACACAAGTATCCATCAGTGAGGGACTAATTACACAAATGCATTTTGTATATACAATGGAATAGCAGAGTCATGAACAATGGCAATGCTGGTATGTATGTATGAAATTGAAAACACGCCACCCTACTAGACCTAAGCACAGACTTAATTAGTTCAAGGAGAAAATGCAAGAAAAGGATTCAACAGAGAGAATTCTAGAATTCTATGATGAAAGAACCTATAGAGATCACAGCTCCTTTTAATGTTCAACACTTCTTTTCCATCACTCCACTGATTACAGAACTTTCAGTGTGTGATGATATGTTCAGAGGAAAAGTAGGTTACAGAACAGCATGTATAATGTGATGCAGTTTATATTTTAAAAATGTGTAAATGTATAAGATGCCTCAGACATGTTTCATCAAAAAGATGAGTAATCATCTATGAGAGGTGGGATTTGGGGTTAATTTTACTTTCATCTTTATGGCTTTTTCTGTGTTGTTTTAAATTTTTATAAAGGCTGCATATTATTTTTACATTCAGCAAAAGCTGTAAAGCTCTCCTTGTTTTGGGGGGAAATAGCATCTGGATCAAGGAGGCTGTCATCAAATACAGTCAAATGGAAACTTACTCGTAGTCCTTTTGGCACTAAGCAGGATGCAAATGGATAAACAAAGGGCTGGAGGGCCTGACCGAATGGTATATTGCACACCAAGGCCCCAGCCTGTGCCCTGAATAAGCATCGAGGAACTGATGCTGCTGCTGACCTGGTGACCTTCACGATTTGGAAAGGCTTTTGCTTCCAAGGTCTCATTTGACCTTCAAAACTAGATTGTGACTAGTTCCCCAAAATGAGTTCCCTAAATGTTGTTCTGGTCACCATCAGGCGACATTTCCGGGTTGGTGTTGGCAACGGCTGTTTGTTGGATATAGATAAAAATGGGTGGGTGGATGGATGGATAGATGGATGGATGAGGAATGAATTTTTCCCCTTTTTACAGACAAAACAACAACAAACAAACAAACAAAAATCAGAGAAGCAGAGGTGAAGCAACAAGTCTAAGGTGATGCAGTTAGTAAATGATAAAGTCAGTGGTTGGAATGATTGTATACAGTTCCCTAGTCAGCTCTCTTTAATATGTAATGCACCCCTAAACCTGTTTTCTTCAGGAAGAAATACTTCAATATCACTGACATATACTTAATAACCAGAGATGATAGTCAAAACACCAATGGCCTGGGTATTGACCTATCAGAATGTCACCAGCCATGGCACCAGTGCAAATGGCACCTCCTGCTCTGCCTGGCATTAGCCCATTCATTGCTGGATGTAAGTGGGTCCTGGGGGTCAGAAGGGCCCTCAGTGGGCTCAAGACAGGATCTACTCACCAACTGGTGTGGAACTATTTCATTATTGTAACAATGAGTACAGCCATACAAATGCACAACGGTTGTATATGAGCCCCGCTAAAAACCCTCGACAACACCAGGAAGGGTGCTAGTCACATGAGCGGTGCTGCTATAGCTCCACTCATAGCAGAGCCCTTACTCCAGAAACTATTTACAATGCCACTTAACACCTTCATCCTAATGAATCCAATCTGCATGAATGAATGAAATCAAGTCCCTCTCCTGATAATTTTTCTGAGCTGATTGTGGCAGGGTACACAGAGGAGGAAAAAATCATTGCAATGAGAGAGAATACACTAAACTGAGAGAAGAGACATTGAGGTAGGAGAAAAGAAATGAGAAAAGAAACCACAGGTAGTGCAACTAAATAAGAAAAAGCCCTGGTTTCAGAAAATAAAAGCATTTAATATTAATGCTTTATAGTCAAGTTCAAGGAATGAAAAGAAAAAAATGTTTAAATGTTCAAAATATTAACAATAATTATTTCCAGTGGTAATATGAGTGGTTTTGAAAATCCTCATAGCTTCTATATTTTCCATGTCTTCTACAATAAATATTACTTTGTTTCATCAGAAAGGGCAAAGTCTTTTAAGCGCATGATCAGACCCAGTGTCCCTCCTGGCCCGTGACCTTTCCCTACCAAGCCTTAGGTCTTAGTTAACCCTTGAGGATTTTGAAGGGAGCCCCTCACCCCTCGCTCCCAGCCCCTTGGCTCTGGCCACACCCAGAAACCTCACTGTTAGGAGAAGGAAATACGTTACTTGGCTTTGGATGGCTTCTCCATTCTTCCTCTTCTTAGTGGCTCCTCTAGGCTGGGAACCAGCAAAATCCTGATCTCTGGCTTTCTCCAGATCCTGGGCACTGGCTTCTGAGTCTCAGAGTCATCAGGTGGGTGAGGCTACTGGGGGTGTGGCTGAACCAACACTCATTAGCGTGCATGGTGATCCTCAAGCATCATGTTTCCAGAACAATCAAACGTGGGAAAGCAAACTGTCCCGATTGATCTGTCAGGCTTCTAACCACTCCCACCCACGAGTATGTATCTTTACTCCCTTCAGTGACAGAAGTAAAGGTTACGTGACTTCGGGTCCCAAACTCATATTCTTCTGAGAATTATGTGATATGACTATCTCATCTCAAGGAAAGCACATCACTAGGATCATTCAGTTCTCCTAGAATGGGCTGCCTAATCGAACTTTCTGTGATGATGAAAATGTTCTACTGTCTACACTTGACCAATATGGTAGCCACTAGCCTCATGGGACTACTGAGCATTAGAAATGCAGCTAGTGCAACTGGATAAACTTTTAAAAACTAATTTAAATTTAAATGGTCACATGTAACTAATGGCTACTGTTTTGAGTACTGTGGTTTAAAATCCAAAATGTTAGACCTGGAAAGAACCCAATAAATCATCTGGACCTGTGATCTTCAACCTTCGCAACTGTGAAACCCATTCCTAATATCAGAGATGTATTCAGACCGTTCTCATAGTTACAGAATGTTTAGTATCTGTTGACTAAGAACATCATCATGACCTAATTTAGCAAAAATTCAATAACATCTTAAATTCTACATTTTAATGGATAAAATCATAATAACCTAAACTCATAAAAATGTACTGTTTTAATTGCATTTTAATTAGGAAAAGCATAATGACCAAAATTAGCCAAAATTCAGTAACACTGTGAATTGCATTTTATTGCTTAAACAGCATCTTCATTCACATATATAATAGACTCTGTGCGCTTCCATCTAGGTGACGTACCATGTAATACTCATGCTACAAGTGGCTGATAAACAAGAATGGAGGGATCGGTTTTCAGTGAACTCCTTTATTTGTCCACTTGGTGCCAAACAGCTTCCCCACTGGTGATAGAAGCCACAGGCAAGTCACCATAAACCCAGGGTGTGCTCAGTAACAGATGCCACAGCACACATGCCAGCTGTTGCCTCAGGAAGGGTAAATTTGTCCTGTAATTCTCTGGAATGAACCCTACACCTGTTTGCAGGAGTGCATGCAAATTAAAAAGGCTGCATGCCAGAGGTGCAGCCTGGTGCAGACGTCAGCCGCTGCTCTGACGGTCTGAGCCCTGAGTGTGAGAATCTGATCTCCCCGGGAGCTAGTTGTGTGCCCGTGAGCAGACTTACTGCTCTGGGCCTCAGTTTCCTTTTCTCTCAAAAGTAGGGACTAGGCCAGTGATGGCGAACCTTTTGAGCTCGGCGTGTCAGCATTTTGAAAAACCCTAACTTAACTCTGGTGCCGTGTCACATATAGAAATTTTTTGATATTTGCAACCATAGTAAAACAAAGACTTATATTTTTGATATTTATTTTATCTATTTAAATGCCATTTAACAAAGAAAAATCAACCAGAAAAATGAGTTTGCGTGTCACCTCTGACACGCGTGTCATAGGTTCGCCATCACTGGATTAGGCAGTCACCACCGATCATTGCAGCCCCTCTGTTTCAGCATCCTAGGATGAGCTATTTAGGCCAAAAGGAAGGTGGGCACAGAATGCAGACCAGAAAGACCTGGGTTCAAATCCCTAGCTATGGACTTTGATCAAGCTTCTGAATCTCTCTGAGCCTTCCTTTTCTCGTGAGTAAAATGGGGGTAATAACCTGGTTGTTGAAGAGGTTCTGCAGGGCTGAGCGACTTACCTGACAACTCAATGCCCATCCAACAGGAAGTCACAGGGCCTGGACTTCAAGCTACTAGTAAGGCTTCTGACTCTAAAGTCCATAATTATTCCACTCCACCATCAATTTATGAATTATTCAACTTTTTCCTCACCGTCATCAACTTGACTAATCATAAAACATCTTCCTTTTTCTCCATAAGCAGAATTTTCAGCACATCATCTCCATAATCACAGGCTTCTGACTGCCTGTAGAATGAGGTCTGAACTTCTTCACAGTATATTATTCAGGTCTTGGGAGACCCAGCTCTATCCATGTCTTTGTCTTATTGCTTCTACTCATAACCATTCATGCCCACATATGCTCCAGCGGTGTTCATTCCTCAAGCATTGTTTACATCTTTCTCTCTCCCTCAAATGTCCTTATGTAAATCACTATCAGCTGACTGGATTTAAATGGATTTGAATCGATCCCATGATGTTTTGGTGATGATTGCATCATATAATTCATTGACAACATTTAAGATTTCCAGCTCCTTTTGAAAAAATACTAGATCAAGGTAACAGTCGACTGAGCCTAAGGATGTCTGAGCCCTTTCGATGGAGCACACCCCCTCCAATTTGCCACAATCCTCACTATTCCCTATTGTCTTACATCCCACTAGCTTTACTCATGATTGTGATGTGCTTGACTTCTTAGACATCTGACTTTGCAACCTTTATTTGTTATTCTCACCACCAGAAATATATTTCCCCACACACAATCGAAGACATAGTAACCTCTCAAATATTTCCTCCTCCATAAAGTTTATATTGATTCTTTGAGTTGGAATTCATCTCTTCCACCTCCATCTTCCTTTAAACAGGTTATTTGATGCCTCTTCCTAGAGTACCTGAAGGACTTCACTAGACTATAAGTCAGTGGTTCTCAACCTTGGCTGCACATTAGAATCACCTGGGAATCTTTTTAAAATCCTAATTTCTGGGCCTCGTCCTCCGGAAATTCTGTTTCTTTGTTATGGGGTGGGGCCACAACATTAGTAACAAAGAAACAGAATTTCCGGAGGATGAGGCCCAGAAATCAGGATTTTAAATTATCCTACTGTGCAGCCAAGGTTGAGGACCACTGCTATAAATGATTTGAGGGCAAGGACTAATCCTTACTCATTTTTGTGGCCCCAGACTGCTAATACATCTCTTACACTTGGTAAATGTCCCCCCAAAAATGTTGACTTGAACTTAGTTTAATTTGCTTTAATCTGCAGTTAAACTTGCCAATAGAAGCCCAACTTCTCTGTGATAATATCTTCCCCCTCCACATCTGGACTTGAACTTTTATTAGTGCTGATAGCACCTGCTTCTCACCAAAGGCTTTATTTTCTAAAGCTCTATTGGTTTGAAAGTGAAGCTCGTAAATAAATCATCGTCCTAGGAGAAGCTAGAGCAGTCAGTTTGCTTTAGCCCTGAACCAACACCACTCCCGACTGCTAAGTATTTGGCAAGAGCCTCACAAGAGAAGAGAAAGAGAAGCATCCAATCCCCAGGTGAGGCTTATACACCCTGCACTGCGGACTATTCACAAACTTCAGTTCCCCTCAAACAGCACGGGTTTCTTACACATGTTATTTGCCCATATGAACCCACTGTTCTCTTATTTCATGTGAATTAGTTTTTTATGAGTTACTTCACCCTATTTTTGGATGTTGACTTATAACATTGCTCTTTACTATGCATTTTTCAAGCACCTAACAATTTATCAGGTGCTGTGCTTGGTTCTGGTCAAAGCAGATATGTTTTGTTCTGACAAAAACAAACATTTTCTGTTCTTGACTCCTGGGAGGTTTACAGCCTAATGTGGAAACTAACCATTTAGGTACATTTTGTCAAATGCTACAAATAGAGACCCCGGGCCTATCATGTATGCCTTGTGTGTGCTATGGTGCAGTCTTCACATGTGTCCTGCTGCTCTGACACCCAGCATACGGAGCCAGCATTTGTGACCTATTCCTCTGCCCACTACCTGAACTTCTTTCTCATGCTCTGACTGCCAAGGAGAACTAGGGGTTGCTGCTCCCCAGACAGAATGGGAAGAATGTGGTTCAGACTCTTGGGACTTGTCTGTGTGCCTTTAATACAACCATGCTCTGTGAGAAAGCTATTGGACAACCACTCCAACCCCATACAGGCAGACTTACCAAAAGTTCAGATGTAATGAAGGCTTGGGCCACCTGATAAAATAATGAGCCACACACAGCTGAGTGGCTGACTGATAAAAAGGGAACACAGTGATATCAGCAGCTCTTGGCTCTATGGTCTGTGGACGAAATGAGGCCCGGAGCCCCTCCCTGTGCCTAGATCTCCTTTCTTTCTGCATCATGGGCTCTGCATGTGTGAGTATGTGCACACAACACATCCTCCTTCCCCTTTATGTTGCCTGATTATTATTTTTTTAAATATATTTTTATTTTATTATATTTATCTCAGAGAGGAAGAGAGAGGGACAGAGAGATAGAAACATCAATGATGAGAGAGAATCACTGATTGGCTGCCTTCTGCAGGCCCCCTACTGGGGATGGAGCTTGAAACCCAGGCATACACCTTGAGCGGGAATCGAACCGTGACCTCCTGGTTCATAGGTCAACGCTCAACCACTGAGCAACACTGGCCGGGCTTGCCTGATTATTATACACAGGGTGGTAGCTGCAAAAAGTAGGCATAAGTGGAACCACTTTAAAATGGAATCAGAGCTGGCTTGCATATCTTATTCTTTAAACCTTTCAAACTGGACAAAATAAACTTTGGAATGGCCCACACCAATATAGTCTTACAAACCACTGTGTGTAGAACTAACAAGAAAGCTAACCCCTGAATACAAGTGATAATTAAGCACATTCTTTAGAATCAGTAACCAGCCACGTATAGCTAAATAGCTTATTAGCATCAATAGAAATTCCTTTTTTCTATTCATGTAATTATTTTCCTTTCCTTTCTCATAAAATCCCTTCGCCTTCACCCTATATTTAGAATACTATTTGGGTTTCTGCCTGAGTCAGTGCTTCCCAAAATTTAATTCTTTTGGAACTCAAATAAACACTTTTTACCTCTCACTTTGAAATTTTATCTTTAGGTTAACATAGCCAACTTTATAATCTAGTCCAAGGGTTGGCAAACTACAGCTTGTAGGCCACATCCAGCCCACTGCAGGTTTTTGTAAATAAAGTTTTATTGGAACAGAGTCACACCCATTCACTGATATATCAATGGTTGCTTTCATGCTACCATGGAGGAGGTGAACAGTCTAAACCAGTGAAGGCGAACCTATGACACGCGTGTTAGAGGTGACACACAAACTCATTTTTTTGGTTGATTTTTCTTTGTTAAATGGCATTTAAATATATAAAATAAATATCAAAAATATAAGTCTTTGTTTTACTATGGTTAAAAATATCAAAAAATTTCTATATGTGACACGGCACCAGAGTTAAGTTAGGGTTTTTCAAAATGCTGACATGCCGAGCTCAAAAGGTTCGCCATCACTGGTCTAAACAAACACTTTGTGGATTGCTATAATTCTGACACTGTTTCCAATGTATGTGTTTTTCCTATGCCACCTAGAAATTCTCCAATACCAGATGGTTCCCCACAATTCAACTCAATTTGACACTACCTACCTGGAGATAATGACAGCTCCCACAGATTAAGGGTTCAGTCTTACAAGACTGCCCCTCCCCACCCCCACTTCAAATGCCAGTCACAAGTCCAAGTCTACATGTGCTTCTGACAGACTGGCTATAAATTAGACGTTCCCATGACACCCTCCTTGGGTTCAATAATTTGCTAGGGCTGCTTACAGGACTCAGGAACAGTTTGCTTACTGTTTACCAATTTATTATAAAAGGATATGTTAAAGGACACGGATGAACATCCAGATGGAAAAAGCCTAGAGCAAGGCATGGGGAAAGGGCACGGAACTTCCAAACCCTCTCCAGGTGCAGCACTCTCACCAATCTGGAAGTTCTCCCAACCCTGTCCCTTTGGTTTTTATGGGGGCTCCTTCCATGGGCGTGACTGATGAAAGCACTGGCCAGGTGACTGAGCTCAGTCTCCAGCTCCCCTCCCCTCCCTGGAGGTTGGCGGGAAGGAGGAATGGGACTGAAAGTTCCAACCCTCTAATCACAAGGTTGGTTCCCCTGGCAACCAGTAGGTGACCTAAGGGCTTCCCTAAAGTTATCTCTTTAACCTAACAAAAGACACCTGTATAGCTCTCATCACTTAGAAAATTACAAGGGTTTTAGAGGCTCCATGCCAGGAATAGGGAAAAAGAAATATATGTTGCTTATTATAAACCACAATATAGTAGTAGTCTTCTTCCAGGTTCCTTTATTCTTCTGCTAGAGGAGGTGGTGCTGAGTTAGTTGCATAGATCCTAGCTAAAGTAAAATTCACTCTCTGGACCAACTATGTAGTCAAAGATGTACTGGTAAGCCAGCTCCCCAGAGAAAAATAAAACCCTGAGTTGTAGTGTCTGCCAATTTTGATGGTGTAAATACTCACACCATGCCTGATTTCCAGCTTCCAATAGTTTAACCATCGGTTCACAAATTTCCCTAACACTTAATAATTGACTCTTATAAGTCGGTAAGAACTGGCCCCAGCACACCACTGTATCAATGTGTTGTTTGCTACTTCAAACACTTTATCTTATACTCTTAGAATCTCAGAGTGGGGTGAGATCTCAAAGGCCAGTTAGACTCACTACATACCCAATGGAAGACTCCCCTCCAGGTCATCCTCTGCTCAACTCCCAGTATCTGGGAGCTCATCACCTTCCACAGTACCTTATTGATGTTGAAATAGTCATTAGGAAGCAGTTGCTCTACTCTGTTTTAGAGATAGGTTTTCCCTCTTGACCTAGGAGTGCTCTATCCACATCTCTCCGCTGAATGTGGCTCTTATAAGTAGTTGCCCACCAAGGGTTCCACATCATTTTAGAAGGGAGCTCATGGGTGTGCAGTGTCGGCTGGAGTGGCTATGGAATTATGTCCCAAGCTGGTGCTAAGTGTAGTCTCAGCAGGAAGCAACTTTCCCGGGGACCTGAGCTTAGACACAACACACACACACACACACACACACACACACACACACACACTCACTGAGTCTATAAATGATACTCAAATGCCTCTGTCATTCAGGACCCAGCACCCCATGCTGACACCGAAAGGCTCATGCCGATCATAATTTCAAGCCTCAGGGCAACACATGTACACATTCACTCCCCTGCATTAATGAAACCAAAGGTGACTGTGTCTATGACTCAGTGCTCCGTATTACTGCTGCCTGTATTGGGGAAAGTCACTGCTTTAGTGTCGGGAGAATTTGAGTGGCAGAAGAGCTTAGGTAGGAGAAAAGATAAGTTAATTAAGTTGTCAAATCCTTCCTCTCAGAGAACATGAGATTCTTGCACAAAGACGTATTATTTCCAACTAGTGCCCAGCATCCATTCCTTGTCTTGCTTCTCTTTGAGCTAATTTTGCCATTCCAGGGGTCCTTGCCGACAAGTGCAATATTCCCAACACAACGCATGGCTCCTAGGGAATATTTTCCAATATGAAACAATCCACAACGCACTTAACCCATTGTCCACCATAAGCGTCTGTAGATGCAAGCGGCAGACCTTCCCCACATGCCACGCATGTCTATAAAAAACATGTTTTCCCTAAGTGGCAAGCCCTGGCCAACTTTAAAATCATTTTTTGTGAGAGTTTTCAGTTGAAAATAAGAACACCCAAATTGTGAGTAATATATTTATTTTTATAATATTCATTGCAAATTGGTTTTTTAAATGGAATTCAAAATATCGTGGCCTACAGGGATGGTTTCCGTTTTGGTCGGGTGGCAGTTAACTGGTTTTAAATTTGTATAGATCAGTGGTTCTCAACCTTCCTAATGCCGCGACCCTTTAATATAGTTTCTCATGTTGTGGTGACCCCCAACCATAAAATTATTTTCGTTGCTACTTCATAACTGTAATTTTGCTACGGTTATGAATCGTAATGTAAATATCTGAGATGCAGGATGTATTTTCATTGTTACAAATTGAACATAATTAAAGCATAGTGATTAATCACACAAACAATATGTAATTATATATGTGTTTTCCGATGGTCTTAGGCGACCCCTGTGGAAGGGTCGTTCGACCCCCAAAGGGTCGCGACCCAAAGGTTGGCGACCTACAGATTGAGAACCACTGGTATAGCTCTAAGTGTAGACTCAATATGCCTGAAACACTATGCTAATTCATTGCACTGGCAAAAAGAAGGACAGTGAATGCTAAAACTGCCAGCAGTTTCCTTTTTATACAAATGCTTAATAAGATATAATTACTTTTCAAAAAATTAAATTAAAATGTTCAGTGTCACTTAATAATTTTGACTTCAAATTTGGATAATCATTAATTACTAGAGGCCCAGTGCATGAATTCATGCACAGGTGGGGTCCGACTGGCCCAGCCACAATTGGGGCGGATCGGGGCTGGGCCTGTCGGGAGGAGGAGATGGCAGGAGGTTGGTTGGCTGGCCCACCCTGATAGGCCTGATCAGGGCCTGGCTGGCTGGAGGGAGGGGCTGCAGGCCCATGGGGTGGTGGGGGCTGATCGGGGGTGGGGCTGGCTGTGAGGAGGGGCTTTGGGCAGTGGGCCGGCTGGCCCCACCCCCAAATTGGGTGCGGGGGGCCAATCACAGGCCAGTAGCCTGGAGGTGGGGCCATGAGTGGTTGGCCAGCCAGCCCTGCCCCTGATCAGGGTGGGGGAGCCAATCTGGGGTGGGGCCTGGTGGGGTGAGGGACTGCAGAAGGTTGGCCAGCCAGCCCCGCCCCTTATTGGGGTGTTGGGGTGCGATCAGGGATGGGGCAGCCAGGGGGAGCGACTGCAGAAGGTTGGCCACCCAGCCCCGCCCCCTATTGGGGTGGAGGGTGCGATCAGGGGTGGGCTGGCCAGGGCGGGCTGGCCGGGGGGAGGGGCTTCAGGCCTATTGTGATGGGGGGTGGAGGGGGCTGGCAGGCAGGGGAGGGGGGGGTGCTGTTTGGCCAGCCACCTGGCTCTTGATCGGGGTGGGAGAGTCCGATCAGGGGCAGGCCGGCAGGGGGGAGGGACGGCAAGGTTGGCCAGCCAGCCCCACGCCCTGATAGGGCTGGTTCACTGACCACAGTGGGCATCATAGCAACCTGTCATTATGGTTGCTGGCTTCATATATACATATATATATATATATATATATATATATATATATATATATATATTTATACTGGAAGCTCAGTGCACAAAATTCATTCACTGGTAGGGTCCCTAGCAACTGCCAGCTGTCAGCCAGGGCCTCCCTCCCTTTCCCCAGCCACCTTCCAGTGCTGGGGCCTCCCTCCCTTCCCCCAGCCAGCCTGCTCCCTGGTCAAACTCCCAGAACTCCAATTGAGAGGACAATTTGCATACTATGCTTTAATTATATAGGACAGATACTTATATATATTATGCTTTTTAATTTTCACAGTTTGGGATATTTTATAAGAAAAATTATTGTCCTGGCTAGTGTGCTCAGTATTAGAGCGTTGGTTCATGCACCTAAGGGTTGCAAGTTCCATCCCCTGCCCTGGTTGGGGCACATGTGAGAGACAAGCAATCAATGTCTCTCTCTCTCTCTCTCTCTCTCTCTCTCTCTCTTCGCGCGCGCTCTTTCTCTTTCTTTCTCCCCCAACCCCCTTCCATCCCTTCCTTCCATTCTCTCTAAAAATCAATGGAAAAGCCCTAACCGGTTTGGCTCAGCGGATAGAGCGTCAGCCTGCGGACTGAAAGGTCCCAGATTCGATTCTGATCAAGGGCATGTACCTTGGTTGCGGGCACATCCCCAGTAGGAGATGTGCAGGAGGCAGCTGATCGATGTTTTGCTCTCATCAATGTTTCTAACTCTCTATCCCTCTCCCTTCCTCTCTGTAAAAAATCAATAAAATATATTTTTTTAAAAAACATATAAACACATTTTTTTATTTTTTATGCTTACTTTACATTTTGATGAAAATATATTCAAATTTGTATATTTCAAATTCAATAGTATTTTTTTTTAACTTTTAGATTAGGTATCCACAATGGGCTACAGGCCCAATCCAGCTCTCTGGCTGATTTTGTAAATCAGGTTTCACTGGAACAGATGCAGCCCATTCCTTAGCCCCTTTCCTGCTCACTCCAACAAGAGACTTGAGTAGTTAAGACTAATAGCTCATGAAGCCTAAAATATTTAATACCTGACCCTGTACAGAAAGTCTGTCAACTCCTCTTTCACTGTCACTACATAAGGAGAAATAAACAAAGGAGACTGAGAAAAAGTGATGCTGAGCTAGAAGGAAAACAGATTCGGTGGTTCCCAGAAGCCAGGTGGAGTGTGAAATGAGAATTGTGGCTTCGATTTAGCATTTAGAAGGTCACTGAGGACCTGTTTCCGCAGAGTACATCCAAGAGAGAATTGGAAAATAGAAAGTGATGATAGTGAATATAGAAAATATTTGCTATTTGTTTTAAAGAAAAGTTGATAAATCAGACAGTAACTGGAGGAGCATACATAACTGGAGGAGCATACAGAGCCAAAAGAAGGTCTTTTAAGATGGAAAATATTATTGCATGTTTGTATGTTTATGGGAACAATCCACCAAATAGGGTACATTTAATGAAGCAGGAGAGGAACGTAAAATTGCAAGTGGATGACCTTAGGTAGTGGGGGAGCATAGCAACTGACACACACGTGGAAGGGATCCACTTAGAAAAGAACATGTAGCGCAGCCGGCACTGCTCAGTGGTTGGGCATCAACCTATAAACCAGAAGGTCATGATTCAGTTCCAGGTCAGGGCACATGCACAGGTTGTGGGGTCCATTCCCAGTGAGGGCCGTGCCGCAGGCAGCCAATCAATGATTCTCTTTCATCATTGAAGCTTCTATCTCTCTATCCCTTTCCCTTACTCTCTGAAACCAATAAAAATGTTTCAAAAAAGTGAATAGAACATGTACCAATCATTAAGTTCACACAGAGACAGAGGAGAAAACAGTGTGTGTATGGCATTGTTACAAATGTATTTGTATTCGAGGTGGCAGAAACATGTGAAAGTTGTTTTCTGGCTCTGACCACTCTCTCTGTGCAACAGGAGCTAACTTCCTTTTCTTCAGCACTTGCTATAAGGCAGGACTGTTCTATGTAGTGTACATGCATGATTCACTTAAGCATAACTGTATGAAGTAGTTATTGGTATGCACATTTTTCAGATGAGTAAACTGAGGTGTGAAGAGGTTAAGGAACATACCACAGCTAGTATGGGACAAAGCCTGGATGTCATCCTAGGCAGTCTGATTCTAGATTCTAAGATTTGAGAAAAGAAAGTATGAAACAGAACCCTAGAAGAGTGAAAGAGTCAGTAGACTAGGAAAATATACCAGTAAGAACTCATTTGAGATGAGTAATCATAGAAAGTAAAACCAATTAACATGTTTGGGTATTTTTATTTAGCCTCATTTAACAGTCTGGAAGCAAGCAAAGTAGATGGAAAGTTGTAATTAACCATGGTTGGAATTTGGCTATGTTAATACAAAGAGATAAGAGCAAAAAAGAGCCAAGGTTATGTGCAAGGTAGCAATTATAAGATGTTCCACAGAATCAAAACTGATAAAAAAAAAAAAAAAAGGAAATCAACAATAGGAAGAGTAGTGAAAAGATGATCAGACCAAGGTATTGTAGGTCCCAGTGCGTTGAATGATTTCAGGCTCATCTTGTAGATTTTCTGCACCTGCCCTAGAATCAGCCACTTTTCCAAAGAGCTCTGGTTACTTCTTTTTTTTTTTATAAATATATTTTTATTAATTTCAGAGAGGAAGGGAGAGGGTGAGAGAGATAGAAACATTAATGATGAGAGAGAATCATTGATCAGCTGCTTCCTGCATGTTCCACACTGGGGATTGAACCCGCAACCCAGGCATGTGCCCTGAGCAGGAATCAAATTGTTACCTCCTGGTTCATAGGTTCGATCACTGAGCCACACCGGCCAGGCCGGATACTTCTTTGGAGAATGCTTTTAGATTTGAATGCTAGATGTGCTTTTTACTCCTAGGTGTTATTGTTTCTAGGCCCTTTCTGCTGACAGAGCCAGGAAATGTATGGATGTATACTAACCCACATTTGTACACATATTTATAAATATTTTTGTACGTACCTATTCTGTGTCTATCTTCTATATCTATTTTAAACATGAGTTCATTCTGATGTCTCTGACTCTGATTCATAACACATGAGAAACTGTTACAGCTAAGAGGAGCTGAGGAGACATGCCAGCTGAATGTATTGTTCTGGATGGGATCCTGAAACCAAAAAAGATGTTAGGAAAACTTAAGGAAATCTGAATAAAGTATCAATATTGGTTCATTCATTGTGATAAATGCAACATACTCATGTATGATGTTAATAATAGGGGACTCTGGGTATGGGAAATTTAGGGATTCTATGTACTAATTTTGCCATTTTTCTGTAAAACTATTCTACAATTTAAAATTTTAATATTTAAAAAAAAGCATATCTGATAGGGTCATTCCCCTGCTTAGTATACGTCAACGGTTCCCCTTGTCTACTGAGTAAGATGAGCTACATGGCTGTCTACATGGTGTTAGAGGTCCTACATGACCAGACCCCTGTGTACCTCCTAAGTCTTGCTTCTCAGTCATCCCTATGTACTAGTAACTCCTGTGCACCAGCCAAATCAACTGACACTGGGTTCCGTGTACATGCCGTGCTTGTTCACACTTGCATGCTGTTGGACACGATGCTCTCTCTGAGTAGAATTCATTTCCCCATTGTCTTCCAGAGATCCACAAAATACTGTGAAGAGCTCCTATCTCCTAGCTTCCATGCCTTTTCAGCAGGAATGAAGACATATTGGTGATGGCTTAGGGTTTTTGATAATTATGAATAAAGCTGCTATACACATTCCTGTGCTTACAAATCAGCTGAGTAAATACCTAGAAGCTCGATTGCTGGATTACATAATTAAGACTATTCTTAACTTTATGAGAAAATGTCAAACTGTTTTCCAAAATGTCTATACCATTTTGCATCCCACCAGCAATGAATGAGAGTTGCTATTACTCTACATCTTTGCAGGCAATTGATTTTGTCTGTTTTTCCAATTTTAACCATTCGAATAGATGTCTACTAGAATCTCACTTTTGTTTTGGCATTTTACTAATGACAAATGACTTTGTACTTTTCATTGCTTATTTGATATCCATGTATCTTCTTCAGTGTGATATCTTTTGCCCATTTTTTAAATTATGTTATTTTCTTAATGTTGACTTTTAAAAGATCTTTGTATAATTTGGATACAAGGTTTTTATCAGGTATGTGTTTTGAAAATACATACCTGGCTTGTATTTTTATTCTCTTAACAGTGACTTTCCCATGGCAGAATTTTTTTAATTTTAATTAAGTTCAAGCAATCAATTTTCCCTTTCACACATCACACTTCTGTTGTTATATCTAAACACTCACCACTAAAGCCAAAGTCACATAGATTTTCTTCTATAGGTTCTATAGTTTTGCTTTCCAAACTGTACACTTTTAATTTCTTTTTCTTGTATTCCACTAGCTAGGAGTTCCAGTAGGAGTAGTGAGAGAGGACATTTATGCCTCACTGCTAATCTTAGTGGGATGTGTCTAATCTCTCACTATTAAGTATGATGTTAACTCTAGGTTTGTTTTTTGTTTTTTTTTTTAATATATTTTTTTTTATTGATTTTTTACAGAGAGGAAGGGAGAGAGATAGAGAGTTAGAAACATCGATGGGAGAGAAACATCGATCAGCTGCCTCCTGCACATCTCCCACTGGGAATGTGCCCGCAACCCAGGTACATGCCCTTGACCAGAATCGAACCTGGGACCTTTCAGTCCGCAGGCCGACGCTCTATCCACTGAGCCAAACCGGTTTCGGCAACTCTAGGTTTTTTGTAGATGTTCAGTATCAAGTTCAGGTGCTCCACTCTCTATTCCTAATGTTCAGAGAGTTTTTATCATGAATGAGTGTTATATTTTATCAGATTCTTTCTCTGTATCAATTTGATACGATGACATGATTTTTATTCTTTAGCCTGTTGATATGGTGAATTATATTGAATGATGTTTGACTCATGAACCAGTTTTTCATACTGGAATAAATACCACCCAGATGTTGTGTATAATTTTCTTTATACATTAGTAGACTGGGATATGCTTTTGATATTCATCATTACAGCATCGGTGTTCAGTGTAGATAGACAAGACGGCAGACCAGATGATTACTTGGAAGACTACTGGAATAATTTGGTTAAGAAACAGAAAGGACTCTCCAGGGGCTATGAGAGAGGGTTGGACTTAAGGGGTATTCAGGAAATAAAACAGGCAAGATGTGACAATAATAGAATATGTGAGAAGAAAGAGAGAACAAGGTGACTTTTAGCAAGTGAGCAGTGCCATTTATCAAATCAGATAATACTGAATGAAATGGATGAAAGAGGTAGAAATGATGAGCTCACCTTTGGACATATTACCTATTAGATGATGGCAGGACATCCAGATGGACATGCCCAGCCATCTGGGTATATGGACACAGAGCCCAGGGGATGGGATGTACTCAAGACACAGATTTGGGAGTCACCAATGCATGGGGGTGGCTGAAGACATAGGTATGTACGAGGAAACACAGAGATCATATATGGCAATACACAAGAAACCTCAAAATGTCTAACCCTACAATGAGATATGACAGTAAAAAGTTAATTCTTGCAAAACTGAAATAGGCATTAGTTTAATCCTTTGTTTTTTCTACTTTCAGACCCTATCCAACAGCAACTTCCTCCATTGTTTCTTTAGGAAAAATATGCTTGTCTATTATTCTACCTTAGTCACCTTGAACAACCTCTCCATCTCACCTAGCAGCAATCCCAAATCAGCCACAAATTATATCCAGTTGCAGCTGCAGAAGTAGGGCTAACTTGACAAGTTACAGCCCACAACCCTCCTGCCCCCCCTCCCTTGCCTGTCTGAATTGTTGATTACATCACTTAGGAATCTCTCTGTGGAGCTAGGCTCTTTATATATATATATATATATATATATATATATATATATATATATATATATATATATATTATACCTCTCTCGAAATGTCTGGCAACTCTTTGGTGACTTCGGGCCTAGTTGAGCCATTAGCTGAGAATTTGTTCTGCAGCTATAGTGAAAGACAGAGAAAAATGATTACCTCTATGTACGGAAATTAAGCAGACGATGACTCCTACCGAAATTTAAAAATACAGATGAAGATCAACTCAGGTCAACAGGCGCTTTTCTCGCACAAACATGCCAACAGGTCCACAGGACAGTGTGCCCGGGGAGAGAGGCAGGGCGTCACCTGGGGACACCTCACAAAATGTGTGCAGGCAGTCGAGATCAATTTCCTGGAGAACATCTTGTACTTAGAGTGTGCTTTCATTCCAAAAAGAAATGAACCTGAGTTATGATAAATAAAATTACCGGGGAAAAGACTGCAGAGGGAAACGAAAGGGCTTGGAACTGACAGCACCCCCCGCAGCAGGCCTGCTCTGCGCTGCTGCCCTAGAGAAAACACAAGCAGTTTCTCACTGATCATTACTCTCTCTCTTTGGTCCCTTCCTCAAAGCCCAAACCACTAACTCAAAACTTCTTCCCACACTTGGGATTCTTAAGTGTCAAGATTTTAATAAGGCAGAGTAAGTGCACCAAATCCTAAATTAATCTAAATAGCATATTTTCCTGTTTAAAAATTCCTATTAAGTCATCCACTCATATATTTTCCCTCTGTATTGGCACTTTATTCCCTTCCAATAAACAGGAGAGAAGGGGAGGGAGGAGGAGAGGAGAGGGGTAGAACTCAAATGTAATGTTGACTGAAAGAAGCCAGACGCCCAAAAACATGCATGTCATATGATTCCATGTACATGAAGTGCAAAAATGGATACAAAAGAGTCTATGCTGTTAGAATTTAGAATAATGGTTTATTCTTTGGGGGGGGGGGGGGGGATAGTGATTGGCAGGGAGCACAAGAGGGATGTTTTGTATATTGATCCGGATGCCAATTATGAGGGTCAGTCCAGTTGGCAGAAATTCATAATCTGCACACTTATGTGAGTTTTTCTCTAAACACTTATAGAAACTTAAAAAAAAAAAAAAAAAGGAAAAATACCATTCCTCTCCATGAAAACAACCGCATGCAAATACAGTGGAAAATAATAACGCCCAACCTTTCAGGTACGCTCCCCATGAACCAGGCACTGTTAAGAGCACTTTGCAGGTAAATCAACTTAATTTTTTTCTCAAAAACACTATTCTACGAAGCAAGTACCAAGTGTGCCCCCATTTTACACGTGAAGGAACTGAAGCTTAGCTAAGTCACCTGTCCAGCGTCACACAGAACACACTGGAGCCAGGATTGGAGTAAGAGGAAAACAGAGGAATTTTAGGCTGTGAAAATACTCTGAATGAAACATAATGGTGGGTAAGTAAAATGCTCAACACAAAGCGTGAACCCTGATGTAAACTTGGGACGTTGGGTGGTAACGACGTGTCAGTGTAGGCTCATCAGCTGTAACAAATACACCACTCTGGGGGGGGGATGTTGATAATGGGGAGGCTGGGGTCTATGGGAAGTCTACCCCCATCTATTCAATTTCATTGTGATCCTAAAACTGCTCTAAAAATAAATTCTATCTAAAATGCTATGACTGTACACAACAATATGGATCAGTCTAACATACAAACAGATGAGCTAAAGAAGCCACATACAAAAGAATGCAAACTGCATGCTTCCATGTAAGTGAAAAGTAAGGTGATAGAATGGCAGTTACCTCCAGAGGGGGCATTCGTTAAGGAGCACAGGAGAGTTTTCTGGGGAGTTAGAAATGTTCAATTCAGATGTCTGTAAGTGCACGCACACGCGAACACGCACGCACACACATATTATTTGACCTTCCAATTTCGTGAAGAGATCTGGGAAAGGAAAGGGTGGAGGGTCTGTTCCATAAATACAGACCAACTGGATCAATGACTTAAGGGAGGATACAGCCTGAGTGACTAGCCAGGGTCCTTTTAGTCTATCTTCTCTGTAACTTCTCATTACAGAAGAGAATCTTGAATCTAAGAAAAACTTAATTTATTTCATCATTTTTCTTACCCTCTGAAAGGGAGTGAGTGATCTTAACTGGCACAAGTTAATTTAGAGGGCTGTGTTGGAGGGAACGTAATTATCTGCCCAGGTTTAGAGTTACTCAAACTCCAAATTCAAGCCTCCTGAGTCCCACAGGTTTTCCTGTTTATATTCAAACAGAGACAGTGGGGAGGTGCGGGCTGAGGTTCTGATTAAGCGGGGCCTGGCCCCCCTCGAACACACTCGTTCTGGAAACTTGATTGCTACTCTGTCTCCAAAGATAAATGATACATGAATGAAAAGCTGAAACCTCTCTTCATGAATCTCCGGTTTTTTTGTTTGTTTTTTTTGTTTTGTTTTGTTTTGTTTTGTTTTTTATAAAAGGGAACCTTTTGGTAGGTGATTGAGACTGCACAGGGGATCTTAGCAATCTGCTGAGCTGTCTTTGGCAGGACTCACTGAAGGTTCACCTTCGATGCATCTGATGCTCTCACTTTACCTGATGTAATCTTCGCATCAATCTGCAAGGTAAGTCTTACTACCCCCGTTTTCCTGATGGGAAAAGTGAAGCTCTGAATGATGAGGCCACCTGTGCAAGGTCCCTTAGCCAGTACCTCACCACTGAGGCCTGCCTCCGTTTGCAGAAAGCATGGTCCCGGGAACCATTAACCTAGGCTGCTGTGGGGGCTGTTCCCCACTGGGGCTGTCATCCACGCATGAAAACTAGAAACTGGTGCCAGAAGTTGGTGCTGGTGGGACTGAAGAACTGCAGCAAGATGGAAGGAAACGCTCCAGTGCGTGGATACAATTGGGAGTGATCCCCGTGGTCGGAAGAACTCATTGAACTGACGAGCTTAAGTAAGATGAGCAGTGAGTCACTCAGGGGTCCAAGTAATTCCATGGAACAAGAACTTTGCTTATCTTTTATAAGTTCTTTTAATATGCCAGCCCTTTTATAATATATATATATATATATTTATTTCAGAGATAGAAATATCATTGGTCTGCTGCCTCCTGCATGCCCCACACTGGGATCAAGCCCACAACCCAGGCATGTGCCCTGACCAGGAATCGAACCCTGACCTCCTGGTTCATAGGTCGACACTCAACTGCTGGGCTGCCAGCCCTTTTCAAATGAGAGGACTAGTCATCTTTCACAGCAAGGAGTAAATGAAAATTCCCAAGAGTAATAGCACAAAAAAGACAGGAAAGGAGGAAACTTATTAGGCATCTTCATGTGGACGTTTCTACTCATGCTGTCTCTTAAAGTCTTTAACACATCACAGAGAGGGAAGACGCACCTCTCCACTCTACAGATAAGGAAGTCAAAGTTCAGAGACAGGGGAGAATTAGACTACACTATAAGGAAATGGTTGCATTGGCATAGCAGCATTGATCAACCTCAGTAATTCCTTTTTTGGTAATATTGGATAATTTATCTTACCAACTTGAGCTTTAGGTTTCTGGCCTAATAAATAACTTATCATTTAGGATGCTTTGGGTTACATGGAATAGAAAACTCAAACGAAAATGGCTTACACAGTAAGGAACTTATCTCCCCAAGTAAGAAGTTCCAAGGTCAGGTATCTTCAGGCTTAATTAATTCAGTGGGTCAATGACATCGTTAGACACCCAGGCTCTTTCCAAGTCTCCATTCGGCCAATCTCAGAATGTCGGCTTTGTCCCAGTCTAGCTGCTCTCACGGTCCTAGGATGGCTGCCACAGTCCCAGGTGTCACATCAGGACAATACTCAGAGGAATAAGAATGTGTTCTCAAACCCCATATTCAAGAATTAAGTTACATACCCCCGTCTAAACCAATCACTGCCAAGGAGAATTGGACTATTATGGGTCACTCGGACCAATCAGTATTTAATCCAGAAGTAAATCCACACAGTGAGTGGTAGATTCCCAGACAAAATCAAGGCAGTTACTCCCAAGATAGAAGTTTATTGGGTAACATTTGAGTTTCATGTAAATGGGACATATATAAAAATTATTTGTTACTTATCTAAAAATTCAAATTTAACTGGGTACCTTTTATTTTTACTTGCTAAATCTGACAAACCTACTTTAGAGTTGCCAAGAAGATTAAAGAGGAAAAAAATGTATGGGAAGTAAAATTCCACCTTCTATAAGAAGTGACCCTGAGTCTTTATTTAAATTTGGTGAAAAGGACGACAGGACTTTTATAAAAACACAAAACAAAACAAGTGAGGGAGGTAATTAGGTCATTCCACTGGAGCTCTCGTGAATGGAATCAGTGCCTTCATAGAGGAGACCCCAGCACTCTCTCGCCACCTTTCTGCCACCTAAGGACACAGGAAGAGGGCTCTCGTCAGAACCCAACCACCGTGACTCTAACCTCAGACTTCCAGCCCCTAGAACTGTGAGAAATAGATCTCTGTGGTTGATAGGCCACCCAATCTACGGTGCTTTGTTTTAACTAAGACATACCTTTACCTCTCAAAGTCTACCGTACACTTTTCCTCTCCAGCACCTCTCTCATCAATGAATATCACACTGCTATTTCCCTTGCACCCATCCTGAGAATGTCCATGCCAAGGGTGCTTTTGTACCAGAGCACCCAAGCTGCCAGTCTCCACTGCACACTCTGTCCACCAGTGCCAACCTACTCCCTCCTCTTTTTGAAAAGAAAAGAAAAAGCCCTCCCCCTGCATGCTCAACTCACCTGGACCATCAGCTCATCAAGCAGGTCCTGACCTGTTTAAATAACAGTTTATGTGTGTGCTGTTGTGAGTTATAACAACAAATATACATTCGCTATTCATCCTATTCTGGGCCCAGAGCACAATGAAGGTGTCTTTTGTTATGTTAATAAATGCCTTAGGAAAAGCTCCTAGGCCACCTAAGAATGGAGCTGTCCCCCCCCCCCCCCCAACTACCCCCACCCCCCACCTCCAGACCCACCCCCACCTCTGGGGAGGGAGAGGGACTGGTGGTTGAGTCTTATCACAATGGCCAATGATTTACTCCATCGTCCCTGGGGAATGAAGCCTCCACAGAAACCCAAAAGGATGGGCTTCTGGTGGGTGAACAACATGGAAATGTGGGAAGCGTGGTGCACAGAGAAACAAGACTTGTCTCACTTGAACTAAAGCTCCTAAACATGAATTTGATTGCCTCTGACAGTTTGGTGTTTCTCTGATCAAGTTTCTAATGAAGCATTTCTTGTGCTTCTATACGTTTTAGATGTGAAGACTGTCAAGATCATCACCATGACAACTAGAATCAGTACTGGTATTGCTGCTTTGTTTCCTTTAGGAGAAAAACCTAGTCTTAGGAAAACACTGAATGCCTGACCACCCCCCAACCCCCCACCGCATATCATTCTGATCAGCTATGGTTGAACCACACGCATTGGGCTTCTTATTTTCTTTCTCACAGCTCTTCTGATAGGATCCAGGCAACTACAAAATTAGAAGAATTTTTTGAGTACTGTCGATAATGGTACTTGGCAATATGAAACTGTCCAAAAGACTTTTATGTAATTTAAATTTCTTGAAAACCTCTGCAGCATGAGACAGCAGTTATAAATATCTCCCTTAAACACCAGAGGCTGCATTAAACATACAAAACAAGTGACTTAACTCTAAACAGAAAAAAAATGCAGAAAAAGGAAATTTTTTGTTTAGACACAGCTGAAGAGATTAACAGTGGTAGAATATATCACCATCATTTCTCACACTAGACATGTTTCATGACTCTTAGCATGTAAATTATCTTTCACAAACCCAGGCATCCAGCAAGCATAGAAGTTTACATTTCAGGGGGCTAAGAGGTGGGCTCTGAAGAAAAACAATTTCACAAGAGAATCCTTATCTCTGTATATTAAAATATCGGGAAATGATGAAAAACAGAGCATGGTTGAATTTAATTACAAGAGCGTTGTCTCAACCTGATTTATTTCTCAAGTAGGTTCTTTGTGTAGCTCCCGGAGCCGTTTCGGCGATCTTGAAAGCCCAGAGAAACCATACACAGCACGTTCCTCAGAAAACAGTGTATTTTTACAGCCAAGTGACTGTCTTTGTTTTCCCTTTTCAAAGATGGGGCTTGTAATCTCCTTTGCTTTCACAACACGACAGTGTTCAAATGACCTCAAACTCAACAAATACATTTTGACCACCAACCGTGAGCCAGGCCCCCAGGAGACTGTGCAGAATTAGAATGAGTGAGACTCATCCTTACCGCAAAGAACTGGGAGAGCAATGTGACCACAGTGTCTGGCGATCCCAGGGGACATCAGGTGGATAAGGCACCGAAAGTGCTGCCCTAGGCTTCCACCTACTTCTACCAATGATGTAAACACAAGAGCAACGAAGGTTCTAGCGACATTCGGAATATTTTTGTGACTCTTACTTTTCAGATATAAGACGATCAGGGGCATTCATCTTCCTCACTGCAGAAAGCAATGCTTTTCTTTTTCTTATAGCATCAGTCATGTAACTGATACCTCTTAGGACGTAAGTATCAGCGATAGCGGGGAAGGGCGTGAAACGAGAAGAGAGCCACAGTTGTCTAATAATGATTCACCTACTAACCATAGATGAGAAGTTTTCTTACAGACCCGGGGAAACTGGGGGATGAGACAAGGCTGTAAAAAGATAAGATGCCTCGATGGGCCCACGACTCAAAAAAGAAATACATGTTGAGAACAGACCACGTACAGGGCACGCTTGGATTTGGTGTCTGTGCCGGACCCGACCCCCGCCGGGAGTTTTCTCAGGTCCCAGGAAGGGACTGAGCTGTTTGTAGCATCACAGGAGGTTAGCCACCTGGTTGTGGGACTCTGAGCTCCTGCAGGCCGGACTGCAGACCCTCCCCTCCCCTTGCCATGTTGCACTCACAGCCGCACGCAGCTATCTTCTCCCCCGTGTGTATGATCAGCCACCCGGCTTGGGGGTCAGAGCTGAGCTTCCAGGTGACGGACTGCCCCCATCCTGCCGGCATTACTGGAATAAACGCTCATACATGATTCAACCCCGAGTCTGCTTAGTTTGGCTCAAGTGGTGACAGGTGGCCTCGGACCCATGTGTCGGGTGTCCCGAGGCCTCATACACCAAGGTCGGTCTGGGGCGCCCATCAGAGGGTGAGGGAGCCCTGCGGTGGGCTGCATGGTGGGCCCACCAAGACGCACCACCACGCCGACGCTGTGCCCCCCCCCCCCTTTATCCTCAGGGGACCCCAGTGGATGCCTGAAAGCACAGAGAGAACCAAGCCCTGCGCATGCTGAGTTTTCCTGTACACACGCCTATGGTGGGGTTTACCTTATAAACTAGGCAAGAAGGAGATTCATAACCACAACCAGTGATAAAACAGAACCCTAATAACCGCGTCCTGTAATGAAAGCTATAGGAACGTGGCTCCTCCGGCCCAAACGCACTCACCCTCCCGCCGGGGTGCCGTGAGGATGACGTGCCCACGTGTGAGATGGCGCGGTGGCCGGCATGGCCCCGAGGCTGCTGGGGGCCTTCTGACCTCGGGCAGCGACCGCTTCCCAGCTCCTCGGGGCGCGTCTGACCTGCCAGCACCACTACACCTGCGTTTTGAGGCCATTCACGTGGGAAACGAGGGTTACTTCCACGCGAGTGATGCGATCTGTTCAGGGAGCGGCGGCAGCGAGGAGGCAGGTTAAAGGGCTGAGCCACAGCCCAGGACTCGCGAGATTTCATCACGCGACTCAGAACAGCGCGCGATTTAGAACGAACAAGTTACTTCTGGAATGTTCCACTTCGTGTTTTCGTGCCTCGGCGGGCTGCGGGTCCCTGTAGTTGCAGAAAGTGAGACTGCAGATCCCAGGGCGGATTGTGGGGAGCCATCTCCAGGTGAGGTCACCCCGGGGAGGCTGGGCCTGGACCCATCGTGAGTGAGCATCCTTGGAAGAGCAGAGAAAGGCACGTGAGAGCCGGAGGCAGAGACCGGAAGCGGAAGCGGTGCAGCCACCAGGCACACACGCCTGGAGCCCCCAGGATCTCAGAGCCGAGGAAGGGCTCTCCCCTGGAGACCTGGGGGGAGCACAGCCCTGCTGACACCTGGGCTTCCAGCCTCCTGGACTGCGAGAACCGGTTTCTGCTGTTGTAAGCCACCCAGTCTGAGCTGATCGGGTACCGCAGCCCCAGGAAACGAATGCAAGGGCCATGTTACTCAGAGAGGCAATTTGGGTCAAAACGATGGTTTCCGGGAAGACCTCTGATCGGGACAAGAATCATCACACTTACCCCGACCGGTTTGGCTCCATGGATAGAGTGTAGGCCTACAGACTGAAGGGTCCCAGGTTTGATTCCGGTCAAGGGCATGTACCTTGGTTGCGGGCACATCCCCAGTAGGGGGCTTGCAGGAGGCAGCTGATCGATGTTTCTAGCTCTCTATCCCTCTCCCTTCCTCTCTGTAAAAATCAATAAAATATATATATTTTTATTTTATTTTTATTTTTTTTATTATGGCCTGGCTACCTCGATTGCCTGCCTCCTTAGCCTTTATTGGAAATTTTTTTAAAATTTATTTTATTGATTTTTTTACAGAGAGGAAGGGAGAGGGATAGAGAGTAAAAAACATCGATGAGGGAGAAACATCAATCAGCTGCCTGCAGCACACCCCCTACTGGGTATGTGCCCACAACCAAGGTACATGCCTTTCACTGGAATCGAACCTAGGACCCTTGAGTCTGCAGGCTGACGCTCTATCCCCAATAAAATATATTATAAAAAAAAAAAAAAAAAAGAATCAGCACACTCTCCAAGACAGTGGTGAAAGGAGAAGCTCTGAGGTGAGAGGGTGGCCCAGACCCGTGGGAGAGACATGAAGGACAAAGGAGGCTGCTCGCCCCCACTGTGTTCCTGCCAGAAGCAGAGTTGAGCTTCTTAATGGCTTCTCCCAACAGCACAAAGTAAGGAGCCAGCCTGCACCTCTCTATTTCCTGCACCATCTCTATGTATTGAGCCTTGAGGTGCACGAGGAACTGTGATAGAACCTGGGGCACCAGGGTTAACAAGACAAGCCTATCTTCAAGGACCGTGGTCTGGTGAGAGGACTAGACAGGGACACAGGCAAATGGGCCGCAGCGTGGTAAGTGTGATGGGAGCCCAAGGGTAGAGTTCCTGCTCTAGATGGGGGCAACCTGGAGGCATAAGCCAGGTGATGGGAAGACCAGGCTTCAAACTGCATGTGCAAAGGCACAGAAACAAGAGATCACGGTGCACAGGTGACCAGTCTGTCCAGAAGGTCTGCAAAGTGAGCAGGAATCCACAGGGGCTGGAATACAAAAGCTAGACCTGCCCCCTCGCAAGGTAGGGGCCTTGGACTAGGAAGTTTGGAAGGAAGGAAAGGAGAGAGGGAGGAGGAAGAAAGGAAAAACAGGAGAGGAAAAACAGGAACTATATTTTAGGGGTGGTAGCAGAGGCAGGAGAAACTGAGAAATGAGAGGTTACGCACTTAGGCCCAGGGCCCCATAGCGAGTGAGGAATAGACTAGGGCAGTGGTCGGCAAACTGCGGCTTGGTAAACCGCGGCTCGCAAGCCACATGTGGCTCTCTGGCCCCTTCAGTGTGGCTCTTCCACAAAATACCGACTTCTGCGCATGGGCCACAAAGTTTCAATCGCACTGTACGTGCGCGCCTGCACGTGGTATTTTGTGGAAGAGCCACACTGAAGGGGCCAAAGAGCCGCATGTGGCTCTCGAGCTGCAGTTTGCCGACCACGGGACTAGGGTATATGCATTGGCAAGGACATTTCCCAAATCTCAGTGGTTAAAACAAAGGTTTCCCCACTCAGGCTCCCTTCCATCCATCACAAGTGGCAGGGGGCTTGGCTCCACAGCGCCCTCACCTGGGGACTCAGGCTGGTAGGTCCTCTTTTGCAACCTCATTTATGAAGTGACAGAGGGAAAGAAGTGAGCAAATTGGGCGCTGGCTCTTAGATTTCACCCCAGAAATGACACGCAGCCCTTCTGCCCACATCTCATCAGCCAAAGCAAGTTGTGTGGCTGGGACTGACTTTAAGGAGGTGGGAAGTGCAACCAGCCATGGGCCAGAAGAGGAAATTGGACATTCGGGGCAAGCCCTAATGTCTGCCACTTTGGTGGAGGGACAGTTTGGACCCAGGCCTCCTAAATGCTCAGTTCAGTCCACACTCTGCTCTCTTTCTCTCCTTCTCTCTGTCAATTAATCATTTTGGATACAAGAGAAATAGAGGACAAAGAAAATTTTATTAATTGGGTCCTTCATTCCAGGCTACATGCAAATTAGCCTAACTAAATGACTTGCAAATGTGGTCTTAGGCTGCTGTGAGGATCACTAATATATTGCCCCAAATATCTGACTGTCACTCAAACTCTGGTTCTAAGGCAGCCTATTTTTGCAAACCAACCCCTATGAAGTGTGTTGCATAAGTTTTTATAAAATGACCCCCCAAATCTACCAATACAAGTAAAGGCATTTTAGGTCATTTTTCCTTTGCAGATATTCATTACTTTGGATTTTCACTTGGATTTAGAAAAGAAACAGTGGCTACTCAGAATATATTTATTTGGCACATTTGTTCCCAAGCAAAATGAAATCATGTTTAAATCCTGTACAAGATAGGCCGGGAGGGGAGAACAGCTTAATTTTAACAACAAAATTAACCCAACGTAAAGATGCAGAAGACATAAACAACTGCAGGAATATGCATATCTCCCATGTATCTCACTGTGTTCCTGTGGGGAATTGGGAATTTGTTAATAACCCTCTTCTCCAAAGAGACTTTCAGCAGGCAGACTGCACATGTGACTAAGATTCCTAGGATGCTGCCTTTCTCGGCCATCTTCAGACGGGGACTTTGTGACAGTTGCATTTCCAGAGCTACTTCCCTCGGAATAGCTTTTTTCACTGAGAGTCGGGGGAGTCCCAGCATGGTCTGAAGGCCCAGCTTGAAGGCCTGGCTCAGTGACATCCCATGTGACTTCATGGGGCCTGGTGGGAGCAGCCTGGATTTGATGATCACACCCATCAGCATTGCCATGTTCTAGCTGTCACCTTAGGCAACTCACCGACCCGCTTTGACATCAGTTTCTCCTTTGTGGTGTGAGGGTGCCACCATCATGGGGTTGTGGCAAGGAATGCATTTGATAATCCAAGAATAGTCCTTACATCAGGGATGACAAATATGTTTCAGTTAGTGTGAACTCCGATGGCCTGGAGCACCGTGTTCAGGATTCTGGTGACAATGTATCTAGATTCAAGGAAAGCACACTGAATTGGGGTGATGACAGGAATAGGGGCTGATGGCCTAGGAGTCTGTTCTTTCTTTTCCTTTTCCCTTTCACACCTCTAGAGTATTAAAGAGAACCCTTTGTTATGAGACTTAGACCCAGCTCAGAAGTCTGTGCCAAAATGGGGCTTCATTGGAAGGATGCTGGAGTATCTCAGAGAACTGAAGGCTTGTAGGAACCAGGAGGGCAGTCCAGTGAGCTCAGGGACAGGAACCAGGAACCAAATCATTGTCAGGACATCCGGATGCTCAGCATCTCCCTCTCCTCTCTCCGTTTCCTGTCTCCCCTCTCTCCTTTCCTCTGGAAATTTATTCATAAGCGACCTACAGTAGTAAGTCCTGATGTTGTCAAAGTGGTTTTCCAAGAGAATTCCACCAACAGTTAGCAGGGGAGGGGGTGGCAAGTGAAGAAGGGGAACCATAAACAAATTCTGTTCATTCTTTTTAAAAATATTTTTTTATTTTTCAGTTACAGTTGATGTACAATATTACACTAGTTTCGGGTGAACAACCAGTGATCAGACATTTATATAACTTACAAAGTGATCATTCTGACATTTCAAGTACCCACCTGGCACCATACATCGTTATTACAACATTATTGACTATATTCCCTATGCTGTGCTCTACATCCTCGTGACTATTCTGTAACTACTTTGTTTTATTCTTTTGAAAAGAAAATCTGTGCTGTCCTCATGCAAGTTGAGAATTCCCAGAGAGAAAGGATTAAAATGTGAAATACCACCACCCCAGGAAGAGAGGAGGCTGCAGAGGAAGCAAGCTCCTCAGGCCCTCGGCAGCCTGGACCTCAGCTTTGAGTGTAAACATCTTGGTTTGGCCTAACGCCAGCACTCCTGGGACTTGGGTGACTTTTCAACGCCAGCAATGAAGACACTGGCCTGTCTTTTTATTGGTGCATGAAAATTCATGCACTGGAGGGGGGTTCCTCAGCCCGGCCTGCCCCCTCTCACAGTCCAGGAGCCCTCAGGGGTGGGAGGCGACCTGGCGATCAGGGGAAGGCGACATCTCATCACACCTCTGCTGCTGCCACTGCCAGCAGCACAAGCCTCGGCCGGCCCTGGTTACCTGAGCCTCGGGCGGCCCTGGGTGGCTGGGGGGGGGGGGGGGGGGGGGGGGAGGGGCGCTGAGGGGACTGGGGGACTCCAGAGGCAGGCACAGCAGGGCTGAGGGGACTGGGTGCCACCATCTTGTGGCTGTGGGCGCTGCCATCTTTGTGGGTGTAGCAATTAGCATATTCCCTCCTTATTGGTTGTGGGCACCTTCATCTTTGAGGGTGGGGCAGTCAATTAGCATATCCCCTCCTTATTGGCTGTGGGTGCCACCATCTGCGACTTTGTGAGGGTCAATTAGCATATTCCCTCTTTATTAGATAGGACTAGAGGCCTGGTGCATGAAATTCTTGCACTGGGGGAGGGGGGTCCCTCAGCCCAGCCTGCTCCCTCTCGCAGTCCGGGACCCTTCAGGGGATGTCCGCCTGCCAGCTTAGGCCCACTCCCTGTGCTAAGCCGGCAGTCAGACATCCCTCTCACAGCCCGAGACCCCTTGCTCCTTACCGCCCGCCTGCTCACTGCTCCTTAGCACTGCCACAGAAGTGGGAGAGGCTCCCACCACTGCTGCTGCGCTCACCAGCCGTGAGACTAGCTTCTGGCTGAGTGGCGCTCCCTGTGTTGAGCGTCTGCCCCCTGTTGGTCAGTGCACGTCATAGTGACTGGTCGTTATGCCGGTCAGTCGATTTGCATATTAGGCTTTTATTATATAGGAGATTAGTGAATGTATCAAGCACAGAGATGCAGTCCTCAGAACCTGCTTCAAGAATGGACTCACTTTCTAGCTGCAAAGAGGTGGTTATCTGGCACCTCCAGCTGTTAGTTCCTACAGGGTGGGCCTCAGCTCTCCAGCCTGGGCCTCAGTCTTCTCAGGGCAGCCAATAACCGAACAAGAAGAGAGAGCATCTAACAGGGAAAGAGCGAGATGGCCCCCTAGTGACGTGGAAGGAAGAGACAGACGGGGGCAAGCCCACAGGAATGCCAACTTTTTAAACTGCAACACCTTCATGCCCTACACCTACCACTACAGTGGCTTCTTTTGAGGGTGGCATTCTTTGTCCCCCAAGTTAAAAAAGAAAAAAAACACAAAATATAAAGATGCTGGATTTCTTATTTTAAATGATCAAGAGAATGAAAAGACAAGCCAGAATGGGAGAAAGAAAATGTGCAAAACACGTATCTGATAAGGGACTTATATTCAGAACCTATATTAACTCTTAAAACTCAACAAGAAAACTCAATTTTTTCAATATGGGGAACAAATCTGAACAGACACTTCCCCCAAAAAAGGTATGTGGATGGCAAATGAGCAGACAAAAAAATGGTCAACATCATTTCTCAATACAGAAACAAATAAACCGACCACATGATGTCACTGCAACAGGAGCTCATTCCCTGCTGGTGGTCATGCAAAATGGCAGTCATTTTGGAAGACAGTTTGGCAGTTTCTTATAAAATACTAGAGGCCCAGCGCACGAAATTCGTGCAGGGGTACGGTCCCTAGATCAGGGCCATCTTCCCCCTTCTCGCCCGCTTTCCAGCCCCGCCCCCTCTGCGGGTTGCCTCTGTGTGGGGAGACCTGCGGGGCAGGAGCCTTGGCCTGGCACTGCTGGCGTTCCCCACTACTGACCCCGGTTCCCCATTTGCCATCGGGTGATCGGAGCATGCCTGCCGGTGGAGGGGGAGCAGTGGAGGGAGGGAGGGACCGAGAGGTCGTCAGTGTGCCTCATAGTGACTGGTTGAGCAGTTGTTCTGCCATTAGGGTCACTTTGCATATTACCCTTTTATTATATAGGATACCCTTACCAAGACCCAGTAAGCCCACTCCTAGGTATTTACCCAAGCAAAACAAATTATGTTTTTACTAGAGGCCTGAGGCATGAAATTCATGCAAGAGGCTTGGCCCCTGCCGCCGCCTCTGCCTCAGTCCCTGCTGCTGTGGCTTTGTCTAGAAGGACGTCCGGTCTAATTAGCATATTAAGCTTTTATTATTATAGATTAAAAGCTTATATGTGAATGTTAAATGATAACCAAATCTTAACACATCCATACAATGAAGCACTCAGCAATGGAAAGGAACGAGCTAGTGATTCACACATGAACTTGAAATGAATTTTGGTAGGCAAAAGAGGCCAGATTCAAAAGGCTATAAATTCTTCAATTCTACCATTTATGACATTCTGAAGAAAAGCAAAATTATAGGAACCAAAACAGATAGTAGTTGCCAGGGGTGGGGAGCTGGGCACAGGGGAGTTTTTAGGTGATGGAGCTGTTCTGAATAGCACTGAGACCGTGGACACAGGACTATGCGTGTGTCAAAGCCCAAACGAAATGAATTTTACTGTATGAAAAAATCAATTGGCATATCAGGTTCCAGGTGGAATGCAGTGTGACAAATGTTTTACAAATGTATGCCATACCCTCAATGAAAGGAGTGGGAATAAAAGAAGTGAAACTACGTTACTTGGGAAATGGTACTTTGAGTAGATACTGTAGGGCTAAAGACAAAGCACCTAAACACTACACTCTAGTTGGTCAATTTATTTCTCACAGGGTACAACTTAACTATTCTGAAACCACTTTGCAAGTAATCTAGGGCTGAACAAATAAATAAATTGCAGATAACAGGAGCCAGGTTACTCCCTCTCAGAGGAAGGAAGATTACAAATAAGCAAAGGGCAAAACCAGAATGAACCTGTGCTGCTGATGGGAGTCAGTTTAAGTTAATGTTTATGTAATATACACAGAGATAGATCTAGAAATAATACAGACATGTGCACCTATTTTGGTTAGTATACATATTTATATCTCTCAGCTTGTTCCACTAAAGAGGCATACAACCAGTAGCAACAAGCACACCCATCACCCAGATCCTGGTTTCTAAATACCGTCGCCAGTAAAAGGAATCAGGGATCCTTGAAGGAATAGCTCATTCCTGGGCAGGCATCCAGATAATACTTGTAGTGCCACAAAGTAAGAATATGGCCTTTAAAAAAATAAGGGCACGTCAAAAGAATTTAGGAGATCACAAATGTTCCCAATACCCAAAGCTGAAACAATTTGTACAAAATAATAACAGTATTGGATTTCAAACTAAAGTATAAAATAAGTAGCCAGGATCACATATTAATGTAAATATTATATACTGCCCCCTCCCCTTGAATGTGGGCTCAAGTTAATGATTCACTTCCAAAGAAAGTAAGGAAAGTGGAAAAACCTAGCAGATACCACCTTAAACCAAAGAAGGAACATCACCAGTGCTGCCCACTGACACCACATACTCATGATATGATACAGTGTGGAAGGGCACATCACCTCTGTACTGTCCCTCCCAATACAGTATCACCTCAAATATCAAAACACCCTTCAAACCACCAAGCAGTACCCTTCAGTGTCAAGGTCATGAAAGACTGAGAAACTGTCACAGGTAGGAGTCGTCTAAAGAACCATTAATGACTAAATAAATGCAATGTGGTATCCTGGGTTGGATCCTGGAACTGAAGAACATTAGTGGAAAAAGAGGTGAAAACCAAATCAAGTCTGCTGTTTAGTAAATAGCAGCGTATCAATGCGAATATCTGTTTTAACAGATGTGCTATCATTTACATAAGATGTTAACATTAGGGGAAGCTCAGGGAAGGGGATAGAGAGTAAATGTGAAATTCTTATAAAATAAAACGGTTGTTTAAAAAAATGTATAGGAAAGCCACAGCAGCATGGTTGTACTTAAAATTAAGAAAGGGACTTACAGAAGATTATACACATTTTCTCAGTAATTGATCACCACCAGTTTATTTGTAAACATAGTATATGTGTCAATAATCAAATTGACAACACTTTATACATTTCATATTTAATATCATACCAGAAAACAATCCACTGTACTTAGTTACAATTTTGGTACTTTAAAAATCTTTAAATACAAACTGTATTTGAAACACTGAACATAAAAGAGAAAGATAACAGAAAACTAAATACATCAAATAAAAGAAACCAACATTTAAAAAAAAAAACACAAAATCATCTGATTACATACTTAAAAGGGAGGAAATCAGATGATCATCTTTTTTTAATAACAAAGTTTCAGCTCTTTAGACCCACTTGAGAGGTGAAATTGTGTCACACAAAATTCCATGTCCATCCTGATATCTTTTTTCTCTTAGTTTCCAAGGAATGTTTGCCATGGTTTAAGCTACATTACAGGGGGAAAGAAATGGGAGGTAGCAAAAGCCAATGAAATTACTTTAAACATCTGCAAAAAAATTATTTCACAAATCATCTTTGGCAAATAATACAGTCTGTATTTTACATTTACCTTTTTGTTTAAATGGATCAATACTTATAAGATTTAAGAGATGCATCTTTACATGAGTTAAAATATAAATGAGACAAAGCCAAATTCATAAAGCAAAGCACAAAGCAGCCTGCACATTTTGCTAACAGTTCTAAAATGCAGACCGCCTGCCTGGCTGTCCAGGCTAGTGGTGCTTAGTGGTTAGTGCGCCAGGCTGTGCACCAAAGGGTCGCTGGTTCGATTCGAGGTCAAGGGCACATACCTGGATTGCAGGTTCAATCCCTAACCCTGGCCAGATGCGTGCGGAAGGCAACCTATAGACATGTCTGTCTTACATAGATGTTTCTCTCTCTCTCTTTCCCTCATGCCCTTCCACTCTCTCTAAAAATCAATGGAAAAAATATCATTGGGTGAGGATTAACGAAAAAATAAAATAAAATAAAAATAAAAAAGCAGACTGCCCTCCTTAAAAATGAGGTCTTCAGCTGGGAACCAGAATCTTTCCTTATTCACAGGAGAAACGAGAGCGCGCCACATGCTTGTTCAGTACTTCCCCTAAAATTCATGATCATGAATAGGTTCTATTTCTTCTTCCATTATTTCTCAAAGGAAATGCAGCAGCAAATCACTCCCACATTTTAAGTTTTAAATTCACCAACAACTGGGTTCACTGCCAACAAGTACAAATATCTGATTCTTTATTAGTGTACATGTCACTACAATAGACTTAGACTGGTAATACAGGAATAAATAAAATAACTAGTTAATTCAAACAAAGCAAATGAGATTAGAGAGCCCTGATCAAATGAAATATTTTCAACTTTTGGTTGAAAAACTGTAAGTTACATACATACCTAATAGCACTAGGAATGTCAAATATCAATTATTGGGGGGAATGAGTGATTCACAGTCATAAGAAATAATTTTAATAGTATGTATTTTTTCTTTTATAGACAAACATTTATAAGATACACTGATTTCTACCTCATATAAGAGAGAAAGTAGAAAACTAAAAGTTAACTGCATTTACCTAAACACGGCACTGACTTGCCACAGGTAACCTGCTCCAAAAGATTCAGTTCTGTGGGTAGGCCATGGGGCTGAATGCATGGTTATGTTAACAGTTTTAAAAAGGCATATATTTCCAGAAGTATGTTAAAATCCACAAATATCAGTTCTACAAATAACAAAAATTATCAGCAAGAAAGTTTAGGTTTTAGCATTCCCAAATTTTCTAATGCCTTAAGTGTTTTAGATATATGTTCTTTGATCAGTTCATTTGGTTACAGTTTTAAACTAGCAAACCGTTATCCTAGGAGAAGAGCTAAACTAAACTATAACACTGCACAAGCTTCCCAAGGTAACCTGAAAAATCTAAAAAGTGATTCCAATTATTCTAATATTTGAGACACTAAAAGAATCAATGACTTAAGAAACATTTTGAAATACTCAATTTTCCTTTATCATTTCCTCCCCGAACTATTCACATAAATTTAAGATCCAAACTACCTAAGAATGTCTTCAAAGTAGGCTTTTCACTAAAGTATTTTGATCAGAAGACATAGCTTTAATGCTTCTCTTATATAATTCTAACCTAAAATCATAACCCTTGGTTTGAGAACATCAAATTCAATTTCATAACAATTAATTGGTAAAACTACAAACAAAAAATAAGTCACAGTGAAAATGTGCAGCAGCCACAGCTACAAGAACGGAAAATAAATTCTATTTTTCCAGAAAGACTCTATGAAAATATAAAGTCCAAAGTGAGTGACAACAGAAGTCCACATATAAATGTTGTTTAAAAATAGAATGCTTTCCAAAGCTTCTCATGAGATGTCAATGTAGAGTCAGAGTCGGAGTTAAGACCTTATAAATCACGGGTAAGTTACACAGAACTATGCTGACTGACGTACCTTCAACAATGTCCAACTGATCTACATAATTTACAGACAGCCACAGGAGTTCTTAATGCCCCGCCACATCAGTTCTCAGCCCTGGCTGTGCATGTTTCATAGTTTTGCTACTTGAAGTACCAAGAAGCCTTCGCAGAGGAAGAGTTCTCCTCTTCCCATGATCCCCTACAGAGTAGGTAACAAAATATAAAACTAAACAAGATTTACGTTTGATAACCTAACATATAAAATTACCACGGCAATATTCGTAGTGACCGCTTATAAACATAACAGTCATCATAAAGCCTATAAAGTATATCCTGTTTTATAAAAGAAATGCAGATTGTCTCAAGGTAAAAAATACAGTGCAGGCTGCTAAAAAGCTCTTGGTTGCATCAGGAGGTGCAACGATGAGGAAAACTTCAGAAACCGTGAACATGTCCCCCAAACTTCAAACATCAGGTAAGCACGAATCGCACGGCAGCGGCAGGATGCTTCTTTAGTGGCTGGCACTATAAAGCTAACCTTAAGAAAGAAAAAAGGCAGAAAGTGTGAGCAACAAATGGTGTAACCAAATCATTGCAAATGGAGACTAGCAATACGCAGTGAGGAAGGTGACCGTCCACTCCATTCTGATAAGATGCCATCTTTAAATATTAAGTTCTTTGCGGGCAGTGGGACTCCCAGATCTGCTTGGGATGACTGGGAGAGCAAACTTGAAAAGCTGGCCTCTGTGTGAATATCCAGTGTTGAAGCACCTTCCTAAAAGATCAAGAAACAAGAGAAAAATTCTGTATTCTACATGTTACCAAACCACTTAGTATAGCTAATGAGGAAAACAGACCTTGATTACCAGAGAAATGTTTATGGAATGCAAAGTACTAATGGAGATGCAAAGACCTACCTCACAAACCCAAAATAATCAATGAGAGGTATTAATGTATGCAGAAATGACTACCACAAGTTAGACTATGCTAAGTGCTTTGAAATGAATAGAAATACTAGGCTATGAGACTCTGGTATAAGAAGAGGTTAGTTCTCAGACAATCTCTAAAAACCCTCACGCAGCATTTAGCACCAGAACAGCCCATCCACTCCCAGGGCTCTCACAGGCACATATTCAGCACAGACCTCCCCCGAGAACTCCGGGCTCAAGCATGCCCCTGACATTCGCGCTCAGATGCTGCACCACACGTGCCACACTGACCGTGTCCCCTACTCCCCACATCAAGCTACTCAGAAATACGAGAATCTCTCGGATTCCTCCCTTCCTATCACACCCTCAATATTTCCTCACATTTAACTAATCACCAGGTTCTGTCAATCAACCTCCAACATGGATCCCAAAATAATTGACCTAACTCACCACAGCCACTGCCAGTTTAGGCCAGTGGCCTCCAAAGTGGGGTACTCACTCCAAAGTGGGGTATGGTACTACGAAAATTTTTAAATCTTGTATCTACTTGTTGCATCCTCTAAGAATTTCTATTTTTGTGTATGTTTTATAATATATATAACTTATTGATGTAACAGTATATATGTGTAATAAACAGACCTGTACTGTGGATACCTACAAAATTGTCTTTTTGTGGGGTTTTTTTTTAATGAGAAAGGCTGCTACTGAAATCTCTCACTTGGGCTATTAAAGTAGTCTCCAAACTAATCTTACTTCTATGCTTGCCCATTTTTAATTTATTCTCTAAACAGTAACTAATCTTTAAAGAAATAATGTCATTCTCTGTTTAAGTCTTGAATGCACTCAGCATAAACCACAAATGCTTTAATACATTCTAGAAGGCCCTCCCCACCCCTCTTGCCACTGCCCCTCTTTCACGAGGCTTCTGCAACACTGGCCTTCTGTTTTCTTGACACAGGACCTTTGTGCCTGCTAAGCTCTGCCTGGAATACTCTTTTCCATCCTTTAGGTTCAGATTATATAGCATCTCTACTATTTAAAGTAGGTCTAGCTTTGGAATCCATCAGATTTGAAGGAGCCTGACTCCTTCAAAGTACCTACTGAAATCGACGTTTACTTGACTAGTGTCTCGTACAACCCTCTAGGCTCCTCCAGTGTCTTAGAGATCATTGTTTCCCCAGCACTTGGTAAAGGGTCTGGCATGGAGTAAATGCAAGTATTTATTGAAAGAATGAATGAATGAAACAAAACTCTAAAATATTAATTTCAAATTATTAGATCAGATATTCTGAACAGAAATATTTCATTCTAGTTTATCTACAAATTAAATCTAGGGTATTCTTTCCTCTGTGTGTGAGGGTGGGGGGGGCACACACAGAACACAAAAGGTCTAGAGCACTGGCTTTCACTACCACACAGACAATGCAGCTCCCTGCAGTTATTAATGGAGTACCAGACTCAAGAGCCAGCACCTTGTATGATGCATGGCCTGTAACAGATGCTGAACACACTCCTGAATGAAGCACTGGCACAGAACAGAGTCCAAGCTTTAGAGCCAGAAGACCTGGCTCATGAGCTCGGTGCAAGTCAGTTTACTTCCTGAATCTTGGT